>NC_079475.1:7870124-9120124 GCF_026230105.1 Diorhabda sublineata | reverse complement strand
TGACACGGTTAAGTAAATTGAGTCGAATATTTCCCATCGATGGTGCCTGAATCCACCATTACACTCCTGGTATATAAAAAACATGTAAGACAGTGGATTACAAATGAGGAACTTGCCACGGAAACGGTAAAAACTATTTCATCGAGCGGAAAAGGGATAGTGGTAATTTATTGGGATAGTTATATCATTGCTTGATAAGATAAAGGTAGAAACTGCAAAAAACGACCGCATTGGAAGAAGAAGAAACTGTTTTTTCATCAAATCAACGCAACCTTCTTACATTTTGATCTACGTTATGGATAATATCAACAAATTGGTCGACCACCCACTGTGCTCGTCAAATTTGGCTCCAAAGACTATTTTCTTTTTCCTAGGCTTAAATTTTGATACGCGGGAGGGATATTTCCTCCAGGTGATGACGTTATCGCAAAAACCTATTTAGATGAAAAATTACGGTGACTATGATTTAAAAAGTTGCATCATTGTTGGAAAAAGAGTATAGACTTGAAGGAAAATATTAGAATTTTTTTATTCATATACTTCTCTAAATGTGACCAATCAATGTCCAATGGCCTCGAAACTGTAATCCAAATTCATTAATTAAAATCAATTTATTTATTTATTTAGAAATTTTTTTCAGGTTAAAACTAAGAGTTTTGACATACAGATGTTATAAATCAAAACAGTTTATAAACTTTGTTTATAATAAAAGTTATGTTAGTCTGGCTTTTAAGTGGGTATATTTTTCAAACATAAATTTCCTACTAATGGATTTTTTTATAATTCCAATTTTATTATAACCACAATTTATGAATCTGTGTCCTGTTGAAGTTGGAAATTAGTTTAGTGCTAATATCTTTCGGAATTTTTAACATTTCTAAAACCTCCAACAACTTATAAACAGCGTTTTTATGGAATTTTCATCTTATTGTTAAATTAATCGTTAAAACCCCTTTTACATAAAAAACTACAATTATTTTTCAGTTTCATACATATCATACAGACGAAATCACCTCTTTCTTGACACACCTCATATAAATCGAGTTTCGAATTAGAATTGATATTCATCAAATTTAACGATTAATTCTCATAAAATAAAGTTCCTATGTTCATATTCATTCAGTCATAAATTCAATACACACTGTGTTGAACATTGTGAAAAAAAAATATTGGAAGACCCCAGTTCCAGATTTTTCGATTTCTTTACTTTATTTTCATATATTTTCCATCAACGGGCAATTCCATCAAGGTACTAATACAATTCAAAATAATTTTTTACCTATATTTGGAATGTAATGTCATTATTTTATACTGTTTTTTGGCGTTTTTTTTTTCAAAATTTAATGCGCACATGTTCACGAGTTGAATTTATTAAATATTTTCCTACAGTTTAGTCATGAATATTTTTATCTAGTTGTTAGAAATTGAGGAATTCTGCAGTTTCTTTTAATTTCAAAATTCAAAATACTATTTTTGCGTTTTTTTTTCGAATTTTTCAAAGCCCATTTTTATAGTTTTTGAGCAAACCTCGTATAAGGCAGTCTGATAAATTTTAATATCTCATAGTTAGATTTTAGGTTTAAAACTAAGTAAAACTGAAAAATTCGATAATAAAAAATGTCCTCTACGGCCCCAACTCAAGTACACATATTATATACGAGGTTAAGTCAAAAAATGCAGAGTTATTTTACTTAAGACACTGTTTAGATGCAAAAATTGTGAAATTTTGGATTTCGGAACTTGTAAAATTTCAATCGGGCTTAATTCCTAAGGTCCTAGCTCAAACAAATATATTATATATTAGTTTAAGCACTGTTTAACTGCACAAATTGTGATATGTTAGATTTTAGAACGTGTAAAATCTCAAGTCAATTGAGCACCAACCATATTCGGCCCTATAGTATACCGGGAGTTTTCAAAATTGATTTAACCGTTGGGTGGTATGCAACAGACGATTATTTGTTTCCATTTTTCATGATCGCAGCGAATATTGTTTTTCGGTGATTTAAATTCACGATTTTGCGGCAACTACTGGCACCAATATTTTAAAATTTTATACGAATATGTTTTGGAAGCTGATACATTCAATGAATTTGTTTTTATGACTAACTCTCATAGAGGGCGCTAGTTACGTGGTTCGTACCAAGTAATATTGAACATAACTTTCTCAAAATTAGATTTATTAAGCAACTGTGTACCGTTTTCGGAGTATTTTGATTTGAAAATTATAAGGTGATAAGATTTACAATCTTCGGTATTTCAAAATACATTTTTCGAATCCAAGATGAATGATTAGTCCTTTTTTGACTGGAATATATCGATTAATATAACTTCTACTGTTAGGAATTTTCTTGAAAAAACTAAGTGAATGAAATTGAATCTAATATAACATGAAAAAGTGTCTCGAACTTCTCTCTCAAACTAATATGTTTACAAAAGTGGGTAATGTTTCTAGATATTTCATTTGAGAATATTATTTTTTATCGCAAATTTAAGCCACCAAAAAACAATATGATGAAACATCTTTCAGATTCACAGAATCGAGTTAAATTGAGCAAGCAAACCCTGAATATTTTTCAGTTTTCTATCTATCCTAGAGACAGGATCACCTTTTTTTGAAACACCCTGTATAAAGTTTATGGAAAATGTCACGTTTCCTAATGTCAAGAAGTGATTTAGAGTGTCACATTTGATACAGGAATTAGATAAACTTCTTTTAAATAATTTCCAAATATGCAAATTCGATTATGAGCTTTGATTAAAATCAATCAAAATCTAACCCAACAAAGATATAGGCAAATTCAACTCTAAATACAAAGTTTCAAAATCATTTTAGGAACAGATTCAAAACATTGATATCAATAAGTTATATAAATATTTTTTTCTCCAACCATCAAAAAATGTTGACATTTTTGTACTATTTTAAGGTGTAAAAGCCATCAATTCCCTTACCGTACAAAAATTTGCTCGTTGCTTAGCAACACTTTTAATCCTGGGACTAAAAGTAGCTCTCTAATTTAAATTTGAAGAAAAAAACATTGTCTCTTACAAACTTAGTAAAACAAACTAATTGGGTAACTATATATAGGTATTTATTTGTTGTTTACAGTCATATTGAATGTACAATTGGAACAATTATTGCTTAAATTCAAAGCACTTCTGGAATTATTACTAACAGTTTTCGAACAATTCAAAAGGTTTTCATTAATGTTAGAACAACTCAAAATATTCTCCGTAACTGTTGATGAAACATTCGAGGAAATATCTGAACAGGTACTTGTACCTTCTTTGTCAGGTTGCAATATTTTTCTGGCAGTATTCTCTTTGTTGATACGTGATTCTCCAATATATCCTTCTGCTACCGTACTCGATATCCAACCTCCATGTCTTTTAAGACAAGTGAGGTCACTGCCACCATCAATAAGAAGTGTAGCAGCTGTTCTTCTTAGCGAATGTCCAGTATACTCCTTCCAATTTTCTAACTTAAAAATTTTGCAATTTCTTGCGGCACGGCACTAATTTTGTGAATACCAACAACCATTCTTTGACACTTCTCATTAACATACTTCACAAATAAACGACGTTCCTGTATATTTGACGCCCGTAGTGCAACAAATTTTCGAAATGAACGCAATCAATTATCGCCTATAATGGCAAACAAACGAGGTTTTTTGTTTTTTGTCTGCAAAATTTTTACGACCAGGACCGAGTCCATATCCTCAATGTCATCAAATTTCAAATGAACTAGTTCGTCACAACGCATAGCCCCTCCAATTCCTAATACAAGAACAACCTTTATCATCAAATATTTAAATTATCAGGTGCCATATCCAGGAACCGATCCACTTCCTCCTTTGTGAAAACCCTAGATTTTTTAGGTATATATCCATCACTTTGCCTTTTTAACAATGCTCATAATTTTGAATATTTACTAATATCCACACCATTTTTGATATCCAGTGTGGATCTCAACGTTGAATACTGTGACCAAAGAGTGGATGGCTTGACAGTTTTCGTTAAATTTGAGAAATATACCATAAGAACACCCTCCGCATAGTTTTGCACATTTTTTTCTTTACACCAATCCATGAATCGCTGATATACAAGTTCCTAAACTTGGCGAGATTTGGGTGGCAAAAGATTTAGATATATTGCTTCGGTACCTTCCAATATATCCGCAGGTATATTTTCATCGTGTTCGGGATTCATTTTGAAAGCAGCGTAAAAACTACTACAAAAATTATATGATTAGTACGTCTACTTGACAATCGATATTTACCAACAATACCAGATATCCATGACTACCGACTTGCTATCGCTGTTATAATTAATAGGTGTTCAAATTTATTACCAAATTATTAACGATTTTTTAATAAAACTAACTTTATTTTAATTTTGACTTGGTTGGAGAAAAAATAGTATATATCATACGGACTAAAAGTGCCTATTTTTACTCGCAATTTTGCATTCACTCGGCTGCGCTGCGCTCCGCCTCGCAATTGCAAATATTGCTCGTAAAAAAGATGCACTTTTAATCCTTATAATATAATATACTATTTTGGTAATTCATGTTTCTATGTATGGACTATATATATTTTTTAACTATATCCCAAAAATTAAGGTTATGTCACTTGATTTATTAAGCAAGTTGCACAAGTATCTACTGATTTTTCGTGTTCGTTTCTTTACATGTTGATACACAAGTCTTTCTAAAATGTGTATTCCAAATATATTTTTGAACATTCTAACAAAAAGTAAAACTCTGAATATAAATTTCGCAAGTAATTGTAGAGTTGAATTCAAATTGATATCAATTAGATAGATAGAATTAAAGAAATAGTTTTTCCAATAATTTTACTAAAATTCCTGTTCTATAGTATGTAAGGACTTAATAATTTTTTAACAACTAAATTTCTAAAATTGAGGTTATATTTCTTGATACATCCATACATTTTCGACTACAAATACAAAGTTTCGCAAGCATTTAAAGATCAGATAGGAATCATTGATACCAATAAGTAATAGAAACATATATATACTATTGATTATACTAAAATTAACGTTTTTATGTACGAACTTAATAATTTCTCCAACTATATTCCTAAAAGTGAGGTTATAAATCACTTGATTCAGTACGCTAGACTCATTTTTCCTGTTCGTTTCTGTAAATGTTGATACACAAGTTTTTCTAAAATGTGTATTGCAAATATATTTTTGAATACAAAACTAGTTAAATCTTATAATAACAGATAGAAACATCTAATTCATTCTAACAAAAAGTAAAACTCTGAATATAAATTTCGCAAGTTATTGAAGACTAGATTCAAATTGATATCAATTAGTTAAATAAATAGTTTTTCTATTAGTTTTACAAAAATTCATGTTCTATAGTACGTATGGACTAAATATTTTTCAACAACTAAATTTTTAAATTGAGGTTATATTCCTTGATCCATTACGATAGTAATAAACGAAGACAATATTTCGGTTTTGTTTCTATGAATGTTAATCAATCTTTCCAAAAATGTTTTTTGTAAATGTGGGTATTTCAAAATATTGAACATAAGAAATATCTCTTAATAGAAGAATGAGAAATATAACTCATAGATTTCTATCGTTTTCCAATGTGCAGATTAGATTATAAGCTCCATTTTTCCTAAATTAAGTCAGGTTTAGAAGATACATTCAACAATACACCCAACAAATTGATTGAACCCAAAATACTAAATTTCGCAATCATTCGGAGTTAAGATTCAAAACATTTTGAGCGATAAGTTATAGAAACATTTTTTTTTAATAATTGTAATAAAATTCATGTCAATTAAAACTCAGGTTTGAAAGATATCAATTCAAAATTTAATCCAATAGGTATATACATATTTTCGACTACAAATTCAAGTTTCGCAAACATTTAAAGATTGAAGAGTGAAATCATTGATACCAATAAGTTATAGAAACAGTTTTTATATTAATTATACCAAAATTAATGTTTTTATGTACGGACTTAATAATTTTTCTAACTATATTCCTAAAAGTGGGGTTATAAATCACTTGATTCGGTATGCTTGACTCAATTTCGTTTTAGTTTCTGTAAATATTGATTAATGTTTAATGCAAATATACATTATGACATTTTGACTTTGAATAATTAAACAACCATTAAATACAAAATTCTTGAAATCATTTCTCAAAAGAATCTTATTAGGATTGTTTCTTAGAAATTCATGAATGCTTCTTCTTCTTCTATTGAAAATCATGTTGAAAAATTTTACATCTATGGATACAGATGTTTCACTACACTTATTGGACAAAAGTTTTTAATTTGATTTATTGCTTATTCCCTTTAAGCTTCTACTAATAAGTTATTAAAATCCACTACTAAAACGTTTAGCTTTAAGAGGACTCAAGATATTTAAATTTAAGAGTAAATAGTTTTTTAAAATCCATATTGATAAAATTTCTGTTTCAATATAATTATCAAACTATTCTTTAAAATAAGTTTATATTCTCCGAATTTAATGAAGAATGTAGTTTAATCAATATTTTCTGTAGCATCACTAAATTTAGGTAGCAGCTTTTAAAAGTTCCAATTCAAGTTTAGAAATAAAAAATTATTGAAATTCAATTAATTTTTTCATAAAAATATAATAACCATTAAGTTAGATCACTATTTTTAACGTTAAACACCTGCGCATACGAAAATAAAATCAGCTTTGAGTCCAATCTTTTCAAATAATTATATAAAACCATTTTGTATAGATCAACACCTGCCAATGAACAGGTTGAAGATTCAAGCACCACCCACCTGTCCAATCAGGCAAAAACGAGCACAGGTAAGAGGTATCACGTGTGCACAGGTATAAAACCACCTGTGCGGCTTCGATCACAACGACCAATCATAAACTAATGTTCCTAAACAATTTAAGAATGATCGGCGATTAAAATCTGTATCATATTGAATATAACTGATTGGGTATCGTATATTTAACAAACACATGTTAATTTTTCAAAACAACAGATGTTTTAAAAATGAGTAGATAATAATAATTATTATTACGTTATGACAATTTTAGATGAAATTTTAATTAAAAACTTGCGTTAGGATAAAAAAATAATAAAGTAATAACGAATAATAGTAAACTATTAAAAAAAATTTAAAAATACGTCAAATTAAAATATTTTGGCACACAAATCTCCAAACTGTAGAAATACCTGTGTGTGGGGTAACCCCTAAAGTGACTGACGTCATGGTCTCTCATCAATTGTTTACAAACAACTGTCTTCTTTAATCGGAACAAAAGCAATAGGCAACAACAAAACACGTAAAAACTAAATCACTGATTAAACACAGAACAAAAATGAAAGGCGATCTATGCAGAACAATGGAACGTTTACTCACGTTGACAGGTGTTCCAGACATTGGCTAAACTCCACAGTCTATAGGAGTAACTGTCGTAACACCCAAACATGCTCTCACTACGCGCCACCATGGCAAACTAGTATCGAGAGCGACACGCTCTACAGATGAGAGCTACGTAACTATGTTTTGATCAGGAGCATCTCCATCCCCCTACTTCGCTTCGATGTGTGTGAGTGTGTGCCGTTCCCCCCACCCCACGTTTTATCGTTCTCTCTCTCTCGCGAAAACGTAGGCGCGCGCCTACTACGTTTCCTACCTACCTACATTCGCCGTGGAGTTGTCGTCCGTATCCGTACACTTGACGGTGATAATCGGAGATGGCCGTGAATCTTTCTCTTTTTACTCTCGTCGCCCGTCCGATGGGACGGACGCGATGTACGATTTGTGAGATGTTGATAACACGTCGATGATATGATGTTGATACTTTTTTTTGTTGATTTGTTGGTATTTCGTTATACATCGGAAGCGCAACAACCGCTGATTGCTATTTACGGAGCTCTAATTGCCTTATGTTTATTATCCACAGAAATAGAAAAGAAAAATGTAATGAACTAAATATGAATCAAGTTAAATGTAAACTGATGATAATGCAACAACTATTAATTGCTTATTGTACTTTTGTGTTTTTATTTTATTTACTTCTAAGTGTACTACAATTTATACAACTAAAACAATGTTAGGTAGTTTTCTTTCATAAATTCTTGATTAAGAATCCTTAATCAGTGAAGTGTAGATTCAGTTAAAGAAATCTCTCGTGGAAGTTTTGACAGATTCACAGCTAGAAATCTGATGAGCTAAATTTGAAAACTTGTTTACGAGGGACGTAAATTAATAACTTGACCCGCGGTTTCACAAAAGTCGGTTTATTGGTAAATTCATCCAGAAAGTCATAGGTTAGGTTGCTTGATTGTATGCTGTGTAAATTATTTGTTATGTACTTTGCAATGTTCAGTTTTAACAATAACCGATTCAGTTTTTTTAGTTTTGAAATAGCACCATAAAATCTGATCGAGTTTACGTACACAAATATAGCATTCCAAAGTTTTCTGGCTGAATTTACCATACCAAAAGGTCATCTACTGCTATTTACCACCCCTTTTTTTATGTTTTCTGTTTTAATAAATTGGTTTTTGATCACTTGAACACAGTTGATGTCTGGTGAAAAATAAAAAGTTCAATATTACGAAATATTTTCATATTTCATATTTTAGACTGTGGGAGGATGAGTATTTAAGAAAGGTTTTGAGAAGACAAAGACGTTTCATAGCATTGCTTTTGTTAAGTTTGACTCTATTTTAAAACCTCAAAAATTTTCCATATAATTCCAACAGAGTGTTTGTAAATGTGTGAATTTGAAAGAATCAGCTGTTGGTAGATTTGTTACAGTTTATACATCAACTTCGTAACGACAGAGTCCACTAAGAACTTACGGAGGTAGATGCTGTGACGAAGATTCAACCGAATAAAGCCTATATTTACTGCTTTGAAAATAGACGTTTCCATTGTTTGACGTGTGTTTTTTTCTGTTCTGTATGAGTTAACTCAAGCTGGAGTGTTTACCAATTTGTATATTACAAAAAATATTGTTTTTATTTCACTGTGCGTAAGTCTTTTGACAATATACATTATAATGGTCCATGATCGTGAGTTTTTTCAGGTTTTTCTTCGGGTACAATTCCAATTTTACAATTTTACAGTAAAAATGTTAAATAATTGATCGTCTTCGCAGTGATCCCAAATTTTGATGATGTTCGTCGTTGCTTATGCAAAGTTCTGTGACTGCCCCATTCATTTATATACTTTAGTGTTCTTCAGTATAATTCAAGTTTGCATTTTTCGTTAATAAAAGGTTTTTAGCCTAAAATGTCTCAAGCTACTATTTAGAGAACTTTTCAAATAGTGTAGTCTACTCTTTCGATAAATATCATGGTTACACGCTGTTATTAAGAGAATTATTTTAATACTGTAGGCTACTATTTAGACAAATATTATCTGGGCTTTAAACTATTATTTCGACAAGTATTTTAAACCGTTTTAATACTGTAGGCTACTCTTTAGACAAATATCATGGTTACACGCTGGTATTGAGAGAACTATTTTTATACTGTAGGCAACTATCTACATAAATGTTATTTGGTTTTTGAACTATTATTTAGACAACTATTTTCATCTATTTTAAAACTGTATGTTATTCATTAGACAAAGATTATCTGGGATACAAGCTATTATTAAGAGAACTATTTTGATACTGTAGGTTACTAGACAAATGTTATCTGGGTTTTAAACTATTATTTAAACAAATGTTTCCAGCTATTTTAGTACTGTAGGCTACTCTTTAGACGAATATCATCGTTACATTATTAAGAGAACCATTTTGATACTGTAGGCTACTATTTAGACAAATACTTTGATACTGTAGGCTACTATTTAGACAAATATCATGGTTACACGCTGGTATTGAGAGAACTATTTTCATACTGTAGGCAACTATCTACATAAATGTTATTTGGTTTTTAAACTATTATTTAGACAACTATTTTCATCTATTTTAAAACTGTATGTTATTCATTAGACAAAGATTATCTGGGATACAAGCTATTATTAAGAGAACTATTTTGATACTGTAGGTTACTAGACAAATGTTATCTGGGTTTTAAACTATTATTTAAACAAATGTTTCCAGCTATTTTAGTACTGTAGGCTACTCTTTAGACGAATATCATCGTTACATTATTAAGAGAACCATTTTGATACTGTAGGCTACTATTTAGACAAATACTTTGATACTGTAGGCTACTATTTAGACAAATATCATGGTTACACGCTGGTATTGAGAGAACTATTTTTATACTGTAGGCAACTATCTACATAAATGTTATTTGGTTTTAGAACTATTATTTAGACAACTATTTTCATCTATTTTAAAACTGTATGTTATTCATTAGACAAAGATTATCTGGGATACAAGCTATTATTAAGAGAACTATTTTGATACTGTAGGTTACTAGACAAATGTTATCTGGGTTTTAAACTATTATTTAAACAAATGTTTCCAGCTATTTTAGTACTGTAGGCTACTCTTTAGACGAATATCATCGTTACATTATTAAGAGAACCATTTTGATACTGTAGGCTACTATTTAGACAAATACTTTGATACTGTAGGCTACTATTTAGACAAATATCATGGTTACACGCTGGTATTGAGAGAACTATTTTTATACTGTAGGCAACTATCTACATAAATGTTATTTGGTTTTTGAACTATTATTTAGACAACTATTTTCATCTATTTTAAAACTGTATGTTATTCATTAGACAAAGATTATCTGGGATACAAGCTATTATTAAGAGAACTATTTTGATACTGTAGGTTACTAGACAAATGTTATCTGGGTTTTAAACTATTATTTAAACAAATGTTTCCAGCTATTTTAGTACTGTAGGCTACTCTTTAGACGAATATCATCGTTACATTATTAAGAGAACCATTTTGATACTGTAGGCTACTATTTAGACAAATACTTTGATACTGTAGGCTACTATTTAGACAAATATCATGGTTACACGCTGGTATTGAGAGAACTATTTTCATACTGTAGGCAACTATCTACATAAATGTTATTTGGTTTTTGAACTATTATTTAGACAACTATTTTCATCTATTTTAAAACTGTATGTTATTCATTAGACAAAGATTATCTGGGATACAAGCTATTATTAAGAGAACTATTTTGATACTGTAGGTTACTAGACAAATGTTATCTGGGTTTTAAACTATTATTTAAACAAATGTTTCCAGCTATTTTAGTACTGTAGGCTACTCTTTAGACGAATATCATCGTTACATTATTAAGAGAACCATTTTGATACTGTAGGCTACTATTTAGACAAATACTTTGATACTGTAGGCTACTATTTAGACAAATATCATGGTTACACGCTGGTATTGAGAGAACTATTTTCATACTGTAGGCAACTATCTACATAAATGTTATTTGGTTTTTAAACTATTATTTAGACAACTATTTTCATCTATTTTAAAACTGTATGTTATTCATTAGACAAAGATTATCTGGGATACAAGCTATTATTAAGAGAACTATTTTGATACTGTAGGTTACTAGACAAATGTTATCTGGGTTTTAAACTATTATTTAAACAAATGTTTCCAGCTATTTTAGTACTGTAGGCTACTCTTTAGACGAATATCATCGTTACATTATTAAGAGAACCATTTTGATACTGTAGGCTACTATTTAGACAAATACTTTGATACTGTAGGCTACTATTTAGACAAATATCATGGTTACACGCTGGTATTGAGAGAACTATTTTTATACTGTAGGCAACTATCTACATAAATGTTATTTGGTTTTTGAACTATTATTTAGACAACTATTTTCATCTATTTTAAAACTGTATGTTATTCATTAGACAAAGATTATCTGGGATACAAGCTATTATTAAGAGAACTATTTTGATACTGTAGGTTACTAGACAAATGTTATCTGGGTTTTAAACTATTATTTAAACAAATGTTTCCAGCTATTTTAGTACTGTAGGCTACTCTTTAGACGAATATCATCGTTACATTATTAAGAGAACCATTTTGATACTGTAGGCTACTATTTAGACAAATACTTTGATACTGTAGGCTACTATTTAGACAAATATCATGGTTACACGCTGGTATTGAGAGAACTATTTTTATACTGTAGGCAACTATCTACATAAATGTTATTTGGTTTTTGAACTATTATTTAGACAACTATTTTCATCTATTTTAAAACTGTATGTTATTCATTAGACAAAGATTATCTGGGATACAAGCTATTATTAAGAGAACTATTTTGATACTGTAGGTTACTAGACAAATGTTATCTGGGTTTTAAACTATTATTTAAACAAATGTTTCCAGCTATTTTAGTACTGTAGGCTACTCTTTAGACGAATATCATCGTTACATTATTAAGAGAACCATTTTGATACTGTAGGCTACTATTTAGACAAATACTTTGATACTGTAGGCTACTATTTAGACAAATATCAACCAGATTTCAAACAGACAACTAATTTAATTCCGTAGAATATCAATAAGAGAACTATTGTAACTATAGGTTACTGAAAGCATTTTTATTTTCTAATTTTTCAGTTGAACAACCTTGTTTATATGATTTAATTTTAGAAGCAAAATGTGTGCGCGAAATTTGTACTCATTTCGCATTGCGTGTTTCTAGTCAAGTTCAACGCCTGAGCTTGATCCGTGCCATTTCTATCTATTTCATCAAAATCAAAAGCAACAAGATTTGAGTCTGGGTTGAAGTTGTGTAAGAGAAAGTAGTACGAGTCCTGAAGAAGATATCCTCTTTTAAAAATGGAAAGTTCGCATGGATCCTTATGGAGGAAGTGATAATACTTAATATTTTACAGCACCAGTAGTCCAAATTACATGGTTTATTTATTTAGACATTGGGTTATCAGTATTATTTCAGAACAAGGTCCGTTCGGTAGCCCAATTTTTGTAAGAACCACATTTCTTAAAGTTGATTTACCAACTCATCAAATTCGATGTTTGAGTGTCATTGCATCCTGTAGCTTCTATAGCACATCAGATGCGAAATCCTTGAATATAAAGTCCTTCAATGTGGTTAATGTAGGGTAATGTAGCTTCAAAACTCGTTTTATTTACATCTAAGGACGCTTTTAAATTAGAAATTAATTTTGACTTTTATTTTACACTAATTTTTGTGAGTTAGAAAAAAAAAACAACAAAGAAACCGAAAACATAAATTCATATCGTCTATTCCACTAATCTTTCGACCGTTAAGTCAACAAGTATCATACACCGTTGCTGTTTCTTTATACAGTTGAAAGAGTGAACGATAGATGTCACTAGTTGTTTCAAATTCTAAATAAAGTTCCATAGCGGGTAGTTTTATAGGGTTGATAAATTGTCAAATCACTTTGAGTGTCGCGAATCCTACGGTAACTATCGATATCAGTATAATAAAATTTGAATAAAATGTTTCCTATTTTGATAATTTTAAATCTAAAAAAAAACGAGTATAATATACAATTTAATATTTATTTATATCCATAGATATAGAATGTAGCGTGAAAATTTCTATATAGAAGTAATTGAGGACACAGTTATGTTAAAATAACTTTTCTCGCGAAGTTTCCATCTTCTTAGGTCTTCATGAAATACTATTAACAGAATTGTACGTAGTGCGATCCTTGAGTACTTAGTTCAACATAAAAAACGATTATTATTAAAAAAAATTGATTATTTTTCAATATATTCTCCATTTATTCCCTCACACTTTCCAGAAAACCCTTAAAGGAATGTAGAATGTTTCTATCTGGATAACAGTGGCTAATGAGAAATTCAGTTTTAACTTTCTAGCGTTCCTTAGGTTCTCTCTGATCTTCTTAAGTATTCTTTCTAACTCAATATTATCAAAGAGCTGGATAGCCTCGACATTGACATAATGATGGAGTCTTCCTTCATATCTCTTGGTCAATTTCTTACTGGTCTGGTCCATAGTGTCCATTTCAAAGTCCATATGGAGGCTACTACTGCGAATGTACCAAGGGGTATCTACTTAGTTCTTCAGAGGTTGCTTGCTTCGGTGCATCCCATAGTCGGTTACCACAGGTCCATAGAGGCTTATAAAGTATAAGATTATTACGTGTGGAGCTTCTTCCAATTAGCCAGTACATTTTTCTATATTTCAGTTCAGGTTGTTTTCTTTTTAACACGAACTTTCCATCGAAGTTTGGCATCTAAAGTAATACCTAAGTATTTTGCTTAATTTGAGTGCGGAATCAGATTATTATTTCTTCTGACTACAATATTTACAATATCCTTTTTCTGAATTTAATATTAATTGATTCAATTTAAGTTTAAGTTTCCATCTCTTAATCCAGTCATAGATGTTATTGACAACTTTTTGTACTTTGTAAGTTGCTTCTTTTCTATTGCTAGAATGGCAGTGCCATCGGCGAAGGTGTCTATGGAGACAGGTCCTAGATTATTTCCTTTGATATTCCAGCTTTAAGATCGGAATAGCCTTCTTCTTGATTAATTCTTAAATATCTTTACGATATATATGAATGGAGGATATCGGAAAATTATTTTGGAAGGAAAATCTTGAGTTTATGTATTAGGTCTATATGTCAAATTTTATCAAAGGCTTGTTCTACATCAAGAAAGGTAGTAGCATTGGTTATTCTATGGACTAGATTGATCGTCGAGGGCTTATTTCTAAATCCAATTTGGTGATGATGGAATGATTTCTTTTCCTTCGATAAGTAGAAGTAGAAGTTTCTCAAATAGTTTGCTTCATGTGGTGGTTTTTCTGGCTTGGGTTTCATTTTAGTCTCTGTTGAATCTTTCACCTCTTAAATCGCCTTTAACTTTTTGAAACAAAATAGTCAAAATGAGCTAGATAAGGACTATTTGGTAAGTGTTCAATATTTGTGAAGCTAAATTCGTGTAGGGTAGCCTTGGAAAGCTGAGCAACGTTGTCTGGAGCGTTGTCCTGAAGTTTGAGTACACCTCGGTTGATTTTGCTGTGCTTTTTTATGATAGTTTTTTGACGCAACTGCCTTAGTGAGTCATAGTAGTATGCCGCGTTGTAAGTACTTCAGTCAAAGTACTAAAATATTGCAGCCCTCACTTTTTTTTTTAAGTGAGCTGAAACTTTCCACACCGATTCATTGCTCAATATATTCTTTATTAGTAATATTATTCGATTATAACATGGTATTTAAATATTTATATTGAGATCCGAATAAATATATATGGTTATCACTACTGATAGAAATATATATTGTTTATTTTTGTAATCTACACTAAAAACAGTAACATTATGTTGGTATTATTAACTTGGCATTATAATGCACATGTTTAAGATTTGTAAAAATAAGGAAGATAAACAACAGGTTAATAATTGATGTTGGTGTCCTACTACCTAGGAAGATCGTCGGCCCTTTTAAAAGTGTTATCTGTTATCGAAAACATTTCACCTTCACTTTACCTATTTACCAGTCAGCGGTGATAAAAAGAAGAATTGTAATTGAAGAAATAAGCAAATGAATAGTTTTATTGATATATTACATGCTAATCTACGAGGTTTGTCTAAAAACTTTTCAATCTAAATTTCAAGATGTGTCAGCAGGTATCAATAGGAAATATATTTTCGCAATTTGGACGCTCACTTTCTGTTCGACAATTTTATAAGTGAGTCTTTAATTGAATATAGAGGTAACGTTAAATATTTAACAATACGCATAAGAAAATAGAAGAGGAGTTAGACACTGAGTACGAACACTCTACACTATCATTTACGACTAAAATTTTCGTCAGTTGAATTGAAACGTGGTAGTATCAGTCAAAAACAAGCGATATAAATCAAATGGTACTAAACAACCGTCGCGTAGGCATCGGATTAGATTAGAGAAATCGAAAATCGGTTTATCAAGTCTATTTGTTATATACTGACTAAAGAATTATGTTATTAGCGCGTGGGGTACCGTGGTTGCTTATTTTGGACTAAAAGAAAATTCGAAAGAACATTTTACTGGTCTTATTGACTCGTTTTAGGTAAAATGTGTTCAAAGTTACCGCATTTGAAGGAAGAGAAAGTAATTTTCCATAAACAATGCACTTTTTTACACTCGATGATCGCCACGAGTGAAATAGCATTTTGTATTGGTTGACCATCCACCGTATTCAACTGATCTCTTCTCCAGTGGCATTTTCCTGTTTTCAAACCTCACAGTTTCAAGTGAAGGAAAAAAGTGCCTTTGATTTCAATATGTCCTCCAGTGCTTCTTTACAGGATTAACTCCAAATACATGTAGGCAGTTATCAAGCTGAAGTTTTTCTTGAAATACCCTCTGAAGAAGGTTTTGGTGTGTCTAGTTATTGAAAATTATAGTTACTCTCTTAAATCTCCAATTATGGAAGCGGTTAAAGCAAAAACGGAGAACCTAAATCAGCTTACTGCTTTCAATAGAAAACATCAATGGGATTAAGAGCAGTAGGTATATTTTAGTAACTAAACCTTCTACAGCAATTTGTTATTCATAATTTTTTTATTAATCTGCTCTAGTTATTCAATAATCAGGCATTGTTGATAATTATAACTTTTTTCATTCTTCTTTTTCACCCAAAACCAACAGCTGCAGAGAAGAGAAAAAATAAAAGCCATAATTTATTATTTTGTCTTAGAAACACCCTGTATATCGACATGCAATCGTTAAAGTAAAACTTGTAGTTCAAAAACGAACAAAATTTCAAACAAATGTATTGACAAAGATTTTTAACGCATAAACTTTCAAAATTTTCCTATGAATAATAAATGTCATAAGCAACACAATTTGAAAAAAAAAATTCCGCTAAGTACAGCTCTGTACTAATCAATAAAATTGTCCACTTTTAAACATTTCTGGTTCTCGTTTTCCGAGAGATTTCTAAATGGTAATTTTGTATATTTCAAGTCGCACTGTAAGATTTTTTACTCTTATTATGATGCCCAAAAATTGTAGTATACCTATAGATAACAAACTTCGAGATGAAAACTGATATTATTTTATTTTTATTAAAAAGCACATTTGAATTAACAATATTTTGTGATTATTGATTAAAAATGATGATTTTCGTATAATCTTAGCTGTGATTATTCACATCTTCATAAAAAACACGATAGAAAACACTTACCCATATACTACAAATCGATTTTGAAAAATCGTCTCGATAAAACGTAACTAATAACTGTGTTATTATTTAAGACAATATTAGTTACCTTGTAAGAATCATGTTTTTATAATATACCAAACTATGAGAGCAAATATACCTTGACGTCGGGAAATTAAGTGAACCCTAGGTCAGAATGATAACATGAACCAGTGGTAGGACTTCAATTTACAATAAATGGGGTTAATTACTTGATAATTTAATTGGGTTATGTCCAACATAACTTCTTTACAGTCATTATAGCTAATTTTATAGATACGATGTTTTTTAAAATCTTCTATTTTATATTTGGGATTTCCCAGCAATTGTGTTGATGTATTGCTTGATTCTAAACCAATTTCAAACCCATTCTGTTCAAAATTCCTTCCAATCCTTTGTACCTACATATAAATAGATATTCAGACCATTTAGGTCCATAGTTTGTCATTTCTCTCCACTTCTTTCGGTCCCTTGCTTTTTCTCTCCAAGGTCTTCTTCTACTACTTTCCTCCACCGTTTTATTGGTCCATTGCTTTTCCTCTTGCTCTCAGGTATTTTCCATGCAACTCGTTTCAAGAGTCTGTCTTCGTCCATTCGTTCTAAGTGACCTAGCTTTGGTTTGGTGACTCATTGACAAGTGTATAAATTTCATGGTTTGATCTCCTCCTTAGTATTTTTCACTCCCAGATTTCCAATTTCTGTTTGGTTTTATTCGTCATTATCCAGGTTTCACAAGCGTATGTCAGATTGGGTCTCAAAAGTGTCTTATAAACTTTCGTAGATCTGGATATGTCTTTCGATGTTAATATTCTTCTAAGGCTGCCTGCACAGCTGTTACCTTTAGCAATTCTTCTTCTTCTTGGCATTTATTATTTAGTAGTACACCCAAATACATGAAATTTTCTACTTTCTCGAATTCTATTAACGTCCCATCCTGTTTCAGTACTTTGAAATTGCTTTTTGTCCTGCTTCCATATTTATTCTTTATTTCCATAAACTTTGTTTTGTAGTTTCTCCAAGCTTTCTTCTGTTTCTTGCAGAAAGACTTCTAAAGCTATTGAGTCCAGCTACATCCCCAATAAAAGTCCTTTCTTTAATGTATATTTCGATGTAAAGTGGAAAGTAGATTAAATGATGTACCAGGAAATGGAGACTGGCCATCTATGTTGGATGCATGGATACGTCAAATACAGGATGTACAAACGTAAAAAAATTTTTTGGATATCTTTCAGTGAACTAAGCAATAATCATATCTATACATCTTTTGCTGGTTCCATGACTTTCGCCTCTAATGTTAACATTGTATTTGAAAACAATTAACTTAATTTATCTATATATCGGTATAAAATTTCCCTTGAGTTACTTCAATGTATCTATAATCAAAATTTATGTTAATAAACAAACACCTCGATAAGCTGAGCAAAGGAAGACGATTGAAAAAATATTTGTTACGATTACGGGTAAATCAAAGTTCTATTTAAACTGATAGTCAACTGATTATTGCAATAGTACTTAAAAGGTATTTCATTATTTTTACAAATAACAAATAATCATTATTTGTAGGAGACTGGTTACAAAACATGTCGATTTTGATGGAGTACTCGGTGTTGTACATATTTCGTTATTATCAGACCAACTAGAACAATCAGGATTAGAAGGCACAGAAGTGATCAGATCTTCTTCAACGTCAGCAGGTGGAAATCTTTCTGGACTCATTGCAGTTGTCGCAATAGTAAAAGTTATAGGTAAATCCAGTATGTTAGCCAGCTCTACCATAGACTGAGTAGTTGAGGATATTACAAGATGGATTCAATATATTGTTTCATTGGTTATCGCAAGAGGAATATCTGTAGTCAACGAAAACTGACTGGTGGTACCCCATCATGACCGATTGGATTCAAAACTTCACCTTTAAAAATAATGTTCTCACACACAAACAAACAAGTGTAATCCTTCATCAATACGCATAAATTTATTTATAATTTGAAACATTTTCATTTCCAGAGCTAACAAAAAAAAATGCTAAGAAAACCTTTTCCTTTTTCCCTTTTCCCTTTAGGTGGTGCTGCCACCTAATGATTTCGCTTACCAATGTGTCAGGTGCAAAAACGATTGTGAGTGGTCAATTGGTTTTTGATTTAAGACTTTTTTATCGTTTAAATGAGTTTTTAATCTATTTTTAAAATATTAGAATGTTTGTCCTATCTAAACAGCATCAAAATTATTACAAAAAACTTCATATAAGTTACTTTTTTCTTTTAGGTACTTTGATTTATAGACTAGTGAAATATTGTGGAAATTTGGGACTTATTTCTTGAAGATCTTTATATTTTGATGTTTGTCATTTGCGATATGTTTTGTTCATTAATTAATTATAATATTTTTTTATCTTCTCGTATGTTATCCATCATTTTATTTTATCATTCATCATCCGATCTCAGAATATCTTCTCGCATTAGATCCGGAGATAGAAAGTGACTCTAAACACTCAAAAAACTCAAACTATCATCTTTAAATATTCACTTAGACAAAGAATTGTACTATAAGAAATTTCCCTGATTCTTTGATAAGAACGTTTCGACATCTGTTTAATTTGAAATGTCATTTACTCAAACTCTTAATTCTCTGTCTCTCTATTCCCTATTTTTGTTCAAATGTGCTCATCGTTATAATCCATAGGTTATGTACCATGGTGAACTTGCCGTAACTATATGAAGGAAAAGTTGGTGGAAATCAGCATGGATTGTGTTTAGAAAAGTTATTTTTCCAAGTAGTCGATGAATATTTAAGCATGCTGCACATTCGGGATAAAACTAAAGAAACAATACGGTTTGATGATGACTCTGAAGTGATTGTTGATATAATCGTAGCGTGTGTGGAGACTGTGGGAGGAGGAGATTTATAAGGAATTCTTGGGTGAAATGCGGAAATTTCTTGAGCTTACGTGAGTGGCTACAAAAGTTTTGAGACGAGCTTTTTCTTTGAGCGACTGTCCAACGCCAACAAACAACTTGAATTGCACTCGTATGACAGCACGTTTTGAGTACGTTCACCATTGAAAACGTCAAACTTTATGATGGCGATGTCATATATGCGATGTTTCTGGCACAACGGCAGATTTTGGACGACCTTTACGAAATTTATACTATAGCGAAGTGCGATCACGATTGCATTCGGAAAACCATCGAAAACGGTTGCTCGAGATGGTGTTTTATCACCAAAGGTCGAAGCGAGTTGGTCAGCAATCGTATGACAGCACGTTCTGAGTATGTTCACCATTGAAAACGTCAAACTTTATGATGGCGATGTCATATATGCGATGTTTCTGGCACAACGGCAGATTTTGGACGACCTTTACGAAATTTATACTATAGCGAAGTGCGATCACGATTGCATTCGGAAAACCATCGAAAACGGTTGCTCGAGATGGTGTTTCATCACCAAAGGTCGAAGCGAGTTGGTCAGCAATCGTATGACAGCACGTTCTGAGTACGTTCACCATTGAAAACGTCAAACTTTATGATGGCGATGTCATATATGCGATGTTTCTGGCACAACGGCAGATTTTGGACGACCTTTACGAAATTTATACTATAGCGAAGTGCGATCACGATTGCATTCGGAAAACCATCGAAAACGGTTGCTCGAGATGGTGTTTCATCACCAAAGGTCGAAGCGAGTTGGTCAGCAATCGTATGACAGCACGTTCTGAGTACGTTCACCATTGAAAACGTCAAACTTTATGATGGCGATGTCATATATGCGATGTTTCTGGCACAACGGCAGATTTTGGACGACCTTTACGAAATTTATACTATAGCGAAGTGCGACCACGATTGCATTCGGATAACCATCGAAAACGGTTGCTCGAGATGGTGTTTCATCACCAAAGGTCGAAGCGAGTTGGTCAGCAATCGTATGACAGCACGTTCTGAGTACGTTCACCATTGAAAACGTCAAACTTTATGATGGCGATGTCATATATGCGATGTTTCTGGCACAACGGCAGATTTTGGACGACCTTTACGAAATTTATACTATAGCGAAGTGCGACCACGATTGCATTCGGATAACCATCGAAAACGGTTGCTCGAGATGGTGTTTCATCACCAAAGGTCGAAGCGAGTTGGTCAGCAATCGTATGACAGCACGTTCTGAGTACGTTCACCATTGAAAACGTCAAACTTTATGATGGCGATGTCATATATGCGATGTTTCTGGCACAACGGCAGATTTTGGACGACCTTTACGAAATTTATACTATAGCGAAGTGCGATCACGATTGCATTCGGAAAACCATCGAAAACGGTTGCTCGAGATGGTGTTTCATCACCAAAGGTCGAAGCGAGTTGGTCAGCAATCGTATGACAGCACGTTCTGAGTACGTTCACCATTGAAAACGTCAAACTTTATGATGGCGATGTCATATATGCGATGTTTCTGGCACAACGGCAGATTTTGGACGACCTTTACGAAATTTATACTATAGCGAAGTGCGATCACGATTGCATTCGGAAAACCATCGAAAACGGTTGCTCGAGATGGTGTTTCATCACCAAAGGTCGAAGCGAGTTGGTCAGCAATCGTATGACAGCACGTTCTGAGTACGTTCACCATTGAAAACGTCAAACTTTATGATGGCGATGTCGGATTTGACATATCCACATCAGTATTGTCATATATCAAAATTTAAGCAGCAGTCCTTGTAGAACACTCACTTGTGAAGTGCAAAAACTGTTCAGAAGTATCCAGGGTCATTTAATTTTCAAGTATTAGTATGTAGGTTATTTATAGTTCCTTTTTATATTTTACCTCTGCCGCATATTTTTGGTTAATAAAACATCTGGTATTTCCAATGTGAGTACTTAAATCAATATGGTGTAATTTGTAAGTTTTCGCTGACCAATTTATTTACGACTCATGCCTTGTTACCAGTTTCAATGAGAGATTTAGAAGAAACGTACAAATGGTCCATCGATCGTCCTTCACAACAATAATAAAAAAAAATCAGGTACAAAGCCAAATAGTGTGGGTATATACATATACATCCCTTTTGAATTGTATTGTGACTGTGAAGAGAAGGAACAGTGTGTGCGACAGATGGTGCTAATAGTGACTGCAATAATAATCGAAACACCTCCGGGACGTGTTAGAAAATGGGGCTGATTTCTCGCTCCCTCTTTCTGTCGAACAGGTCTCTCAAACGACCTGCAAGGGCCCAAAAGCCCATTATAGAATTTAAAGGTATGAACACGAGCCGTCCAGGGACAATTTCAAAAGGGCGTTAGATTGAAACGAAGCAAATTTATGCATAAATTTTTTCTACTGAATAATCCAATCTGTAAATTTACAAATTGAAATATAATTATCAAATATTTAGCATTTACAGATTATCAGACAAAATAATAATAATAATTAGCAGTGCACAACTTCTGGAAGGTTGTTAAGTGACATAGTCATGAAATAGTTCATTATTTTCACATAGTTTTATAATGAAATTATTTTCCCGTCTATACAGGGTATATTAAAAAATGAAAGCCAATAAAAACTGGTTTCAAATATACGTTATACATCAAACGGCGACACCTTATGGCAGGGCCGAATTAAGCTAGTGGCTTGGGGGGGCTATAGCCCCGGGCCCCACGTCCAAGAGGGCCCCATCATTTGGAAATCATTCTGTATTTTTTGATGTGTTGATACCACAAATCTAACGTATTAATATTATTTTGTGAATTTTTCCGGGTTTTCGAATTCCTTAAGGGGGCCTCGTCATTATTTTAGCCCCGAGTCTTATAAATCCTAATCCGGCCCTGTCTTATGGTTTTATGTCATTATCTACTTTATAATTTGTTTTATACATACAGGGTGTTCCTATATTCTATCGACAACGCTCTACCACAGAGCGGGCTCAAGAAATGATCCATTTTGATATAGGATAATGAACTCTTACTGGGCCTAGTTGCTGAGATTCAAAATTTTGCATCAAAATCAAAAATATGCCATGAATCAAGAACGCATCTAAATTTTTTTTTCAAATTTGGTAATCAATACGCTGTTTTCAAAAAATTCAACCAGTGGCGCGCTGTGAGGGTTAGTTGACACTTTTATCCGCCTATTTTGGTTTAAATCGCCTGATTATTTTTAGTTAAAAAACTAATAACGGTGTTGTATGTTTTAGAAATTTGCCTCTAAATAAAAGTCTGCAGTTAATTAAATACTACTCAATATTTCTAAATTACAATCTAGTAGATACTCTGTGTATTTGACACGATTTTGGTAAATTAAATCATAGAATTTCAAATTAGATTTTACATTAATTTTGACCAATATGTTAATTATTTACGGGGAAGCTCAAAATAATTGTAGAATGGCAGATCGTTTATACTAAAAAAGATTTCGCAATCGTCGAATCATCAATCTACATTTGCAAGTATTGAAAGAAGGCTGAAAGAAACCGGAAACTAGTTAATTAAAACAAATAATGCTGGAAACAACGTACAACAAGGACTGTGCAACTGGAAGAGGCAATATTAAATAATATTTTTGAAAGAACATCTTCAAATAGTCGAACTGTAGGTCGCGCTTTAAGAATTGACCATTTCTCTGTAAGAAAACAAATTGGTCAGTGTTTAAATTAAAACTTTTCAGGTACGTACGGAATTTTCAAACTGTTATTTACAAAAGTGTCGTGAAAATCGAAACAATTGTAGAAATAGTCACGTTTGGGCTGAAGAAAGTCCGCACTTCAAGATAAACATTCGGTTAATGTGAGAAAATCAGCTTCGTTGGTGTATTTTGAGGTAAACATTGAGAAAGTAGAACTGTTCTAAAACATGCCAACTTGCCAATGTTACCATAACCAAATGGTAAACCACAATCTAATGGAAAAATAAAGGACCTTAAAGATTTATACAGTTTCAATTCCAAACATGCCAGGTCGTTTTAAAGCTTTGTAAATAATGCCGAGGGTAGAAATTTTCAATATTTAGAAGGTTTTATTCAAATACGACCAATACCAATTAAACATTTTTCCATTTATCCCGCTTTAATATTTTTATAATCAAAATTATTACAGTTTGTTTGTAATTTATTTTTATTTGTATAATATACCAAAGGTAATATTTGAGAAACGTATTTTTTAATGCTAATTGATTGAAAACAACAGAAATGTGGGTCGTCCATATACTGGGCATATTTGTTATACTAATTTTTAGATTTAATACGCCCCTGACTTATCTCGACTACATTGTAAGAGAAATTTTCTATTACACTTCCTTAAATTTCTTAAAATATCTTTCAGTGTGTTCTGTAGATTACGTCTTATTAAAATTTATGATTTTGTATTTGGAATGAAGTAATCATTATCGGTGCTGTTTCGAATTTCATTTCTACAAATCATTAAGAAGAACGTGTAGTTTTTGTAAATATTTTCAAAGTTTTATTACCCACAATAACTATTTAATCTATTTTGTAACACAGTAACTTGATAATGAGATATGCCAAAAATACATATTTAAAAAACACCTAGTGAAATACTCGAAGTTTATTATTATTATTACAAGGCACCGTTAAATTAGAACTTTCGAATTTTATGAAGTGTGACGGTTTGTAAATTACGATTCTCTTTAATTGGAAACCAATATGTTATTGATATTTTTTATTTTAACAAATTTGTGATGAATTCGTTTTTATTTGAGGCGCAACTTCAGTATAAAGGGTGTGAGTTAGAGAAAGCGAAATGCTTTATTGTCAAAAAATTCTTACAATTTGTAGACAAAAGCTTGTAAAAACAAAAATACAAACATAAAAATAACTAAATAAAGATAAAACAAATAAAATAAAATTTCAATATACAGAACAAAAACCACAACGATTAACAAAATTATAGGTAATGGTAATAGATAATAATAAAGACTTAAGTCGAAATGTCAATTTTTATCTTCCTTTCAAAAATTATTAAGAAAAAAATTAATTTTAGAACAGAAAAGACCTAAAATCAATAACATTTAGAAGGATTAATAATAATAAAAAGGTCGTTTACAAAGTGGAAGGCACTTTCCAGGAAATATGCCCTCGAATTATTGCGGGATGCGGGATAAGATGATATCGATTTGATTTCAATTGGCAAGTGATTGTGCATTTTTTTGCATTGTAAAATATTGAGCATTTAACTATTTCTGAACGTGGAGTAGATAGATAGATAGCCGTGCAACGAACGATCTTTCTGAAATTGCAAATGGATTCAAAGATGAATGAGGAAGTAAATTTGTATTTTGAAGATTCGCAAATTGAGTAGCACTACACGTACCCCAAAAGAGAAGGGCATATCAGATATATGACTCAATAAGGGCCTAATAAAATGTTAAGGAGGTGGATAAGTTCGGTTCTTTGGAAACTCATCTTTAAGATATGTAACTGCCATTTCAAGGAATTGTCCACAACAAGCCTTAAGAATATTATAAATTCAATTAATTACATTGTAAAATGTAAGAGTAGCTTAAATAGGGACAAAGGGCCAATTCATTACAGCCCACTCTAAAGTTTAGTACTTAAAGAAATAGATGTGAAGTTTCTCGCCAAGGAGTTTTTTCCGATGAAATTAATTTCAGCGGAAGAAGGTATATTTTTGGGAAAATTTAGTATAAAGCAGGTAAGTCAAGTCATTAAGCTTAGTTTACCTTCAGTCTAGATTTTGCTAAATACAAGAGCTTACAGATTAAATTACTACACCTAGAAAAAAACTAAGACTAAAACGCAGTATGAGCCTTCGATACCACATAAAGAGTCTGACTATGTTTGATATAGGCAACCAGCAACATTATAAAACATCTGTGTCCATATTTTCAGTTTCAGCAACTTCTCATGTAGTCAGTTAACTTACTTCCAGTCAGTCCATCTTCAGTCTCTGAAGACGACAACTTGGTTATCGAAACTCAAGTCAGACAGTGTAATTTTGGTGTAATGGTGGTTTAAACAGTGTATTTAATTTTCTTCTCTTTAAGTTAATTAAGTAATAAATCTGGAAACACTTAATATTGAAATAATTAAATAGTATTGATATTGTACATGGATTGTGTCTAGAATTCAAAAAATAGATAATATGCAAGGAGACTGTCACATGAAACACCTTGTAGATAAAAATCAACTTGACTAAATGTTTTTTCCAGCAGCTACTCATTTATTTATCAACGAATTTATTCCATTTCCATATTTAATTTCCGCAATTCTAGCAAGTATTTGTAGACAATAAGAAAAAAAACTTTTTGTGTATTATAGGAATAAATATGAAAAAAATCTATAAAATCTAATCTTAGTTAACAAGGTAGCAAAATTCCAAATAACAAAGATAATCATTTAGACCTCAATATAACTGTTATTAACAGTTTTCTTAGGAAGTCAGAAAATAGTTTTCTCGATATTTGTAAATAGTAATCTCGAGTTAGCGATAAATAAATAAAAGCATTATCAGTAATACGAATATTTGAAATGTGTTTTACGCGCGAAAATATTAAATCTTTTCGAAAGTAAATAAAAATAAAACTATAACAAGTCTTCTATTTAAAAATCGATTCTACTCACCCATATTAATTCGAAATAACTTTTCACTACCCGATTTATTGTTCATTAGTTTAGAAACACCCTATATATAGCAATAATTCATCCAACATTACCATCGCTTAGGATACACCTTCACAAACCAAGCAAATTATTTAAAATAGTTGCAGAGATGCAACCAAATTATGAAACTACCTAAAAAAATAAGGGATCGCCGGATATATACCTAAGGATTTCATATTTCTCTTATTCTTGAAATTGCCAACAACCTGAACTAATAAGAAAAACACGTTGGGAACAGTGTAACATCTTGTGGAGAACAAAGTATATAGTAGGAAGTATCCGACAATTATTATATAGCACGTGTACGCCAAATGTTGTGTATAGCCAAAAACATAATACAAAAACTGCCCTTCACCAGAGGTGTAGTATCTATACAGAATAATATTTCATAGGCGTCACTAATTTATAAGGCGAAAACCTCAAAATATATTTTTTTATCAATAAATTAGTAAAAAACAACAGTTGTAATTAGTGAATCATATACTAAAATATATAGTTTGGTTAGAGTTCTTTGTTTAATATAGTCGCAAAAATATTCATACACGTGTCAGTGACAAGTCCCGTTAAGCTTCGATAGTAAAGCTCTAAGATTATATACCTACTCGATGGTAAAGCTCGAGCGACCACTCAGTCAAGTAGCTTTGAAAAATATCTTGAGTTTCGCGCAGTCATTAAATTTTTATCTAAAGAACAAACATCACCAACATAAATTATAAACGTAATGTAGGCTGTTTACTATGATCTTTGTCTATCATTTTCAACAATTCAAAGTTGCTTTGGTGCGGACGGGGATCATTAGAAAATGACTCACGTGTAGGAAGTCCTGTGAAGGTCCATACTCCGGAAAACTTTAATTTAATGGAAGAAATTATTCAGTGGAAAGTCTCAATAAGCTTTACCCAAAATTTCAACTTGCAGCTTCGTTACATTTGTGATAGTAAAGCTCAAACGACCACTCAGTCAAATGGTTTTGAAAAATGTCTCAAATTGAGTTTCGCGTAGTCATTCTATAGATGTTCTAATGATTCTACATGAGCTTTTAAATATTAAAAAAATTAGTGGGTGCTTCGAATTCTTTGTGCAATGTAGAAGCAGCCTCGAGAAAAACTTTGGGCTGGTCTTCGCAGATCGTACAACCTCGTTTAAACACTGTTACCCAATATTTTACTGTTGATAATGAAAAAGCAGTCTCCCTCAGAGTAAAATCTAGTATAACTTTTTTTTTGCTTGTACTAAAGCCTTCCAAATAAAAGTATTCTATCATATAACGATGACCAATTTTTTCCACTTTTACAAATATACAAATTCACTATTGATGGATGCTATTCAAAAACTAAACAACATGACGTCCTCAAACTTGAAACATATGCTGTATAGGTACTCTTTATTACAGTGATTTGGGTTTTTTTCAAACAACTACCGCCATCTCTAGGTCAGGCCACGTATCTCTGAGTCCATCGTTGTGTGTCGAAAATGAAAATAGCTTCTTTCTTTCTTGGATCGCAAACTTATCAGATAAACCTTGTATATTTGGAAATTACAGGTTTGACTGAAAGACAGACATTATCATCCAGTTTTGTAACTAATTACTTATTCACTTTAAATCAATCTATAATAAAATGAACTTTATGTGTCAAATTTGTATATAATTAGTAATTTAACTGTCCACGTGGCCACGTGTATCTGCAAATTTTGCCGAATTGAAAATTTCTTATCAAGAATTAATTAAATTATTCTAATTTCAAAATATGTAAACAATGTTAGCGCGACAATGTTATTTGGAAACTAATAATCAAATAAATAGAATAATAAGCAGTAAATTTAAGTTGAAAAACCTCAGCTTATAAAATAGAAAAAAATTGAAAGATTTAAAATACATATGTACAGTATTGTTTCTGAAAGTAGTAGAATTCTTTTTTAATAAAATATTTATCCATGAAAATAGTACAAAGAATTTTTCCCTTTCCGTATCTAAATTCCACTATCATCGAGTTTTCCAGTTTCCGTACAGCTCCAGGAACGTTTGAAGCGAAAAGCTGGTCAGCATCTGCGTCACTGCCTATTGGACCGCCTCTTCCGCGCAGTTATGCTTGTTCCTGAGCGTCTATTTCATTCTCAGGAATCTAAACAGATCTAGTCTAGATTCAAGAAGATTCTGGCTCTTGCGGTACTGACTTCAGATCCGCACGTTGCTATTCGATGGGTGGCCATCGAATTTCACTGATTTTCAGCTTGATGGAAATTTATGAAACTTCACTCTTATTTTTTAGTCTAATTTGACCGGACTATTACGTTTTCAAACTTCCGCGATTGTGAATGAAAGAACTTACCTTGCTCAATCATCACAAGAAGATTCAGATATGTATACTAAATATCGTTTTATGGCAATAATCAGAAAATAAATACACAAGTCAAAATAAGATTGGACTGGTTCGATAAAATTCATATCGCGTAAACTGTATCTCAAAGTCAGCTTACTACACACACTCAATTCCTGGTATAGACGATATATTTGATATGAAAAGAAAACAGTATCTGCATCACGTGTTTTTTCCAAACAAAAATACACTTCGGGAAATGAGAAATAAACGGGAATAAAATCTAGGAATAAATTTTCCGCACGAACTCCTTTCAATCGTCGAATCAATGAAAAAGAAATGATGATTCATCGCACGTATACGTTTCACGTACGCACAATAAAAATAAAACAAGGTCATTTTTATTACAATGCTCCGTATTGTATTTGGTGTGTATAAAGGTACGGGTTTTGTGGGGTGACTTTTGAGCACCCCCATCTCATATACGACGGAGACTGTCGTCCCCAATCTCATTCAAATGCCAACAGCCCGCATTACGGGGATTCTTTTAATGAATATATTCCAAATACCTGGGGTGAGACTATTAACGGCAAAAATATATAGTGTCAATTTAAAAACCGGTTCTCTTTGTTTTAATTTCTTCTCCATATTCGGTTTGGTAACATACTAGGGCAGTCCGATGCTGAAAATATCGTGTAGTACATTCTGTAAGCCGGCTACTGGAGAAACTCCAAGTAACTTTATTTTTCTTGCCTAATTTTTATAGGCAATCCCAAACGAGTTGGGATTTTATGATATTAGAGCTTAAAGCTTTAATGGGTGCCTGGCTATCGGACAAGATAATAATTTCCTGTTTGTAATATTTCCTCTAAAGATTGAACTAGAGACATTGTTCAATTTCATAAATTTCTTCTTGAAAAATGCTTGATATGTTGCCCAAGCTTTCAGAGTATTTGGTTCTGGGCCCGGACACTCAAATTCCAGTTCTATCTGAGCATTCTAAGTGATGTTTTTTCTGCCACGTTTTCCAGTAATATGTGGAGAGTTGGAAGATTTAGAATCACTTCTAGTGCATCTGTTGGGTATGATTTCATGGCTCCGGTTGCACATATGCAAGCCAGTACCTTCGACAGATTGTCCCTCGTGGTATTTAGACGAGAGCGTTTAGATGCTGTGTATGTTGACTCTTCTCTTTCAAATGCTACCGAATAAAAAGAAAAAGGGGAGTAATCAACCCCGATAAAGGGGCATAAAGCGCTAGCCATATTCCAAGAGATTGAACGGCATAATGATGTTAAAGATGAATGATTGTATTTTGGGTTTGGGTTTCAAAATATTGAAACATAATTTGGTTAGATTTGAATGGTAAAGTAATCAGACGCTATGTTTTTTCCACCTAAATAAACAAAGTTAATACGTAGGAGACTAATTCGTACGGATAAAAAATTATGAAAATGCAAATTTACAAATAGTAATAATACAAATACTACAAATAATACAAAATACAAAAATTAATATATGCGACGAAAAACTGGTGCTCATTGGCTCCATTGACCACAATTAATGCGGATATATGGAATACAGGAATCGAATATTTAGTACCATCCATGATCATGACCAGATTTAAAAGGAGAGATCCACAAATTTTATGCGACGAATCACTTCACCACCTTTAAAATATAATTCAAGTAACTTCTCCTTGGATTATTCAAAATAAAAGATTTCCACTATTCATCTCCTAAATAATTTTGAAAATATATTAAAAGGAGAAAACAACTACTATCCTGGCTAATGCTTCGACGAATTTTGAATTACAACTTCACTGAAGAGCGTGATGTCAATCCACCTTTTTGTCGATATTAACAACCCCAAAGGCTCGTAATTGCAAGGAGAGGTTGTAACTACTGACTAGTTTCGATGTTATTACGTCTCATCAGAGTGGTATAACAACCCTTTAGACACGAACTGAAGATAACGTCTTAAGTACATGTACCAAATAGCGACTCTCTTTGACGTTGTCTTCAGTTTGGGTCTCAAGCCCGAACGAGGGTTGTTAAACTGCTCTGATGAGATGTAATTACGTCGAAACTGTCAGTATTTACAACCTCTCCTTGCAAACGCGAGCCATTGAGGATGTTAATATCGATATGACTGAAATTAACAATATATTTACTTAGCGACAGTATTTGTAACCTCATAAAAGTCATAATGGATTCAATGGTCTACTATATGGATTCGATTAATTGTAGACTACACAGGTCTGAATCTGTATCACCAATCCTCTAAAAAATTTTCTGCGAATCTGATATAAGAATTTTTGTTGGCATATTAATTTACATTTTTGCTCACCTTCAATTTTGCCGTAATTTTCTGAAGTGGGAAGACAAAGGAGACGTAAATTGTTGGAAGGTAGTTTATGGAGAATTTAACCACGTTACAAGCCGTCAAAACTTTGTTCCCGGTGTAAAACTAAAGAGATATTCCGAGTTAATTTTGTATATTTTGTCTTTCACCGGAAAAACAACTCTATTAGAGTTGAGAGAGTTGAAAAGTCGGGTTTCTGATTGTGAATGTTTGTAAAAGGAAACGGAACAAAACTTTACTTTCTAGATGCGCAACAATATAACAATAGATTAGTGTTTAAGATTTTCGTACTATCTTCAACCATTCAATTCGCATAGTTTTTTTAATCTTTGATTTATATTTTATTAAGAAAATGTTCATGATTTTGATAATGGAATATAGAATTTTTGAGTTAAAATCTATGATTAAGTCTTAACCAAACAGAAAGATTAAAATCAGGAATAGATCAAATATATAACATGATGAATATAGACCTTTCATCAGAAGTAGTAATCAATGACCGTCAAAAATAGAGTTGCTAACAATGAAGGAGTGTTTGAACAATAAGTTCACCAGAAAAACATAAACATTATTTCTGATAGACAAGCGATTGTTAAGACTTTAGAAGCAATTAAAGTATGGGAGAGAATATATTTGAAAAGCAGTAGCTTACAAAAATACTAATATGGCTACCAACCCACGAGCTTTCCCATGAAGAAGCGGCAGCTCCATAATTTGGACCCAAGCCCTACTGGGTGCTTATCAACAACGAATTGCATGGGTTGCTAGAGGATTTGAAGTCTGAGGAAGCTCCCGAAAAAAAAACGACATTGGTTCCTATCAAATACCACCTTAAGACGATAGAAATTGCGAAAAATTAAGAGTCATGCGCAGAATATCTTTTTTGGTAAAGCCAAAATGACTTTTCAAAAAATTTACGAAAATATACAATCTGTGAACGTGTTATAAACAAACCAGCTAATGGATTTTCACTTCTACACGGTTGTTTTCTTTTAAACTATGAGGTCAAGTTATAAAAAGTCATTTTCTTAATTTTGGAAGTTGATAATTTTGGCCGTTATATTTTCATGTACATTTGGTACATAATAATATACAAATTAATACTTATAACATACGAGGGCTTCTACTTAAGTTTTAAGATAAATAAATTAGATATGACTGTATAGTTTTTCAAAATATTCTCCATTAAGATCAAAATACTTGTGCATGCGTTTGAACCAACTGTCGAGGAATTTTTTCCATTTCGATTGATCTCGCAATTTATTTTTGTGAGGACTGTACGGCGTATGACCCATTAATTCTATGCTTCAAAAACGTTTTTTTGAACCATCATTGTCGTGGTGGAGAATGATTCGTCTTCTGCGATTGAGTTCTTTGTTTTTGTGTAACAATTCTGGCAACTACATACTGGATTATCATTCAAAATTGGCCGTTCGACGTTGCTTTAATAGACCGTTGGTAACACGTCCAGTTATTCCGAAAAAATAGGCGACCATTTGCTTCTGAGTGATCGGTACAGTCGATTGATGTTTTCTTTCGGGTTAATATGCTTCAATACCACGGTATATCCCATGACGATCTTGCAATATCAGTTTATTTACAGCATCGATGTTTTCTGGCACAACAGCCGATTTTGGACAACCTTCACGAAGTTCATCCTGTAGCGAAGTGCGACCACGATTGAATTCGGAAAACCAGTAAAAAACGATCCATTGAGATAGTTTTTCGTCCCAAGAAGTCGAAGCGAGTTGATTGACACATTACTGTTGGTTTAATCCACGTCGTAAGGTATAGAAACTCATCGCACGAAAATGTTGACACGTCAAACTTCATGAATTTGATTTAAATCTTTAAATAAGCATTTCAGTCTTAAAATCCAATTTGAAGTTGAATAAAATCAACTCGAAACTTTTCTACGATTTTGTTTTCCAATATGATACAGTAAAATCAAATCATCTTTCGGTGTCGATGGATATTTTCAAGACCGAGTATGATCGAAAGTTATATTGGTATGTTTTCTCTCAATACGGTCCTGGCTAACAATCTGTTACACCACACAACGGTGTTCGACATTTTTCAAAAGCTCTTTAATCGCCGATCGAACTTATAGAAACCTGTTGCGGTACTTTGAGGAAATCGAGTTGAAATGAACGTCAAAATGCAGAGAAAACATTTGCGAGGTTTCCTGAGAAAAAAACGCGCTTTCGATTTCGTTATTACTAAATGAATTCTAAGTGACTGAAATGTTTAATTTTGTTATTCAATCAAGAATCAAGCGGAGTTATTTTGGTACCATAAAAGCCGATTCTATATTTAATCAATATTGCTGCAATTTTTTACATATTTGGATATTTTCTCAACTTTTTGCATTTCTAAAAAAGTGCTATTTACGCATTTTTGAAAGAATTTTCGTCGATATGAGTAAATCTGAGTAAACAATTCGAGCCTAGTTAATATCTGGATCAGAAGTTAGCCCGAGCTTGCTTACACCATTACACAATGATACATTTTGTTGTTATTTTCCTTCCTGTAAATATTATATGGTCTCCTGAATGTTCAAAGTTCAGACAGCTTAAAAAAATGCTTGTTCATAATCTATAAACCCACTAAATGAAAAATTTCGATGACACAACATGTCGGGACAGAACTAAACAAGTCAAAATGCAAGAAGATGAATGATTCGAAAAAAATATAGTCACTCTTAGATGGTAGATCGTCGTTTATGACTTTATCTCACGGACAACAAGAATTTAATGCTGATTTATGCGAAGCGATGATTTGTGTAAATGTTTTCTATGATATTTATACCTTATTCAGCGATGGTCTAATCTTTTTAAACCTTCCGAAAAATTGTTGCAGTCTTTCTTCTCAAAAAAAGCGATAACGTCTTAGTTACATGTAAATCTCTCTCTGGCTAGTGATAATCTGAAGTTAAGAAACAGGAAAAAGTCACTTAGGACCAGATATGGTGAATACGATCGGTGGTCAACTCTCAGTGTCATCAATTGATATTTGCTTTCGGATTTCTATGTTTAAAAAAATGATTTTTCAGTAACTAACTCACATGTCACCGCCAAAATTGTCATAAAAAGGGGTAGTCATGCTCACATATATTTACAATGCTGTTCTAAGACTCGGATACGAGCCAAAATCATATAAAGTTGCAATCATATTGATTGATGAACCAGGAAAGACCCAACCAACATGTCATCTTTCCGTTCAATAATCCTTCTACCTACAATATCCAAACTCTTTGGATATTACACCTACAGATAATAACTGAAGATCTATTTCCACAGGAATGGATCCCCTGCCATTAATTTGGATTCCAATAAAAACATTCGACAGTGCAACAAGTCCACCGACTCACGCATAAATGAAGTCCTGGAAGACAAAGAATATTGCTCTGTTGTTTTCGGACAGGCTTTTGACACAGTGATACAAAACTAAAAGAACTCTTCTCCGAAACTACTACCTACTTCTGCAATTTCTCACTTCACTTAATGAAGCTATAATTTATCGAAGCTTTTCCCACAAATCTTGTATAAAAATATACCATATATACATTATAAAACAAACTTTTGATGGAAAATTGACGGATTCGTCGAAAATGGAAACAGTGAACGACTGGAAGCTCAAATTTCAATTAAAACCTTTTTATTTGTTTTCTACAGAGGTTTATTGTAGCGTTTGTGTGACGGAAAACACAGAGTTGCATGGTTTTTTTACTGTAATTAAGGTTGGCGAGCAGAAATGTGTCATCAATTGATATTTGCTTTTGGATATCTGTGTTTAAAAATGATTTTTCAATAACTGGCTCACATATTTAAGGTCACATAATCTGAATGTAATTGAATAGGAACACCGTCAGGTAATCTATACATTTTTCATTCACTCGTTAGTTGACGATAAAGTTGATAAAAACGACGACGACGGTAAAGAATTTTATATTACATATTCCAGTTAGTATTTGGAGGTCCTCCATGTAAATTAAAATGTTTATAGGTTTGAATTTCAAGACATCTGGTGATTTGAAAAAGATGAAACTGGACTAAAACACTTTGGGAAGGATCCTCCATTAAAAACTGAAATTTCATTCGTACTGTTTAATTGAAAAGACAAGAATCTGCACGAAACACCCTCGACTAAATTTAGCGTCACTATCACTATCCCTACAGGTGACAATACCCCGACAAGACTGATATTAGAACTCTCAACTCAGGTTGATACATCCAATAGATCTTTTTTGGTGATGCTATAGCTTCGGTTTCACGTCCTAATTCGATAACTTGATAACTTAACAGATTGAGAATCACTTTTAGGGCAGCCCTTGTACATGCTTTCACGACATATACAGGCCACTCTTTGTAATTTCGACATATATTGATTCTCGTGGTGTCCAGATAAACTCTATTGATCTAGATTTCTCCCTCATATGAAAATAGTGGAGTTTATTACTTATGGGAAGTCTAAGATATTTCCAGTCTGTTTTCCAGTGAATGGCTAGCTCGTTTCAATTGATTAACTTCATATTGACGTTTTTCTTTCTGGTAAAGGTGACTAGGAAGGCCTTGTTTGGATTGACATTCAGTCCCCAGTCGAAATAACAAGTGAAAATTATGGAGAAAGACCAAAAAAACTTGAAGTGAAAATGTGAAGGAAAATGTTGAGATAAAATGTAACCCACGGTGATTTGGCTTGGAGTTAAATGAAAAAATAGTACTTTAGCTTTATTAGATCCCAGAAGTACCTGGCGCGATAAAAAAAGGCGAAAATTTTGAAAATAAATACAAGGTGGCGCAAAAAGAACGCATGAATTTCAAACTAGTATAATTTGCTTTATTTTGATTACATACAAAATGGACTCATATAAATACAATGTTCAGATTATTTAATTTATGATTTTGTTTATTGGAGCCTATTGGAGCTACGAGGAATTTGAAGAATCGACACCCTAGCTCTGTCGACATTTTGTGAAGTTCGCGATAAGGTATCGAACCATTTCGTGGAACATTGTGCGGAAAAGCCGTAACCTAGAAAACAACCAGCCCCCGCTCCTCCCACTCGTACTACACAACCCAAATTCGATGTTCAATAAGTTCCATTACCTTTTCTATAATAAGAATCGTCAAGCTTCTAAAAATAGCAAGTGTTGGAAAAATAATTTTTCAAGTCACAGAAAATAATCCTAGAGGGCTTAATCTAGCATAAAACCCAAGCGCATCCCAAATAACCGACGTCATGACTTTGCCTACAGATGGAACAATCATTCTCCCTTTTCAAACCATTGTTTTGATTGCTCTTTTTTTACGGGTGTGAAGTGATAAGTCTACGTTCCATTCAATAGTTATGAAACATTGCCAAACACTCGATGGAAATATCAGCTTTCTCATCAAAATTTTCAGTTAATATGCGATGTACCGCACTTTTTGAAATGCCTAGTATGTCTGCTAGCTCGCGTACTTTCAGTCGACGATCATCCAGTACCGCTTTGTGGTTGTTCTTCGACATTTCTAGAGTAGTCACCTCATTTGGTCGACCACTGCGTTGCTGGTCTTCGCAGATCGTACAGTTTCGTTGAAACTGTGCTACCCAATATTTTACTGTTGATAACGAAGGAAGAGTCTCATCCAGAGAAGAATCTAGTTAAGCTTTTATATTAGTTGTGCTAACACCACATAACGATGACCAATATTTTCCACGTTTACAAATTCATTGCAAACGTTTACTATTGATAGTTACTACAAAAATACTAAGTTATGTAGCGTCTTCAAACTTGAAATATATGCTGTATAGGTTATGTACTCTTTAATACACTGGTTTAGGTTTTTTTCAAGCAACTACCGCCATCTCTAGGTTAAGCCAGGTACATGCTCGTATTATCTGTTTGATAAAACGGTAATTTTGTTTAGGATTAAATGAATAATTGTAAAATCCACCCTGTAGTCTCCATCTAATTTTAAGATGTAGTAACGTTTATTTTTCTTGTAGGAGAGATACTTACAGTTGGACAGTTTTGAGGAGGACTAAGACAAATGTAAGCGGTTGTTGTTCCTTTTGTTAATTCCCGTTTTCGTTTCTTTTATAATTAGCGCTTCCTTTTGACTAGGTACATTTTTAATTCCTCAATTCAACCATTATAAACACAACATTAATTATCAATTTCGTCGACAGTTAAAGTTGTGAGGCGCCATTGTTTCCAGTCGGCATTTTTAATTGAGATTATTGCACCATCTTCATTCAAATGAGCATTTCTCTCTAGACGTGGCTTTTCGCATTAAAAGTGTGCATAATTACGACTACGGCCGCCAGAGCGCATTGTCTCTCCAAAATTAGTCATTTGTGCGTTACTAATTATATTCTTAATCTCTTCCTTTTCCCGGCACACCAACCCTATCATTATTTCATTAGCTTGGATTAAAAGTAAAACAAATTTTTGTGCGAAAGAAAACATCTTGTTCCCTTCAAAGAAAGAACTCTCTCAATTGTTGGTTTTAAAACAGATTAATATTTTGGCTGTTGGAAAAATTCTTCGCGAATAGGGGGATGTCATTTTGAAATGATACGCTTCAAGGAATATCAAGTTGGATTCGCTCAAGTAGGATTTAATTAGAGTTGCAATAACATCATCCTAATTCTCTTTTCTTTTATTTTATTTCAGCGGTCGATTTCCAAATTCCACTCCCAGTCTTCAAAATATTTATATTTTTTGGTTTTTTAAATTGGTTTCCATACAAAAAAGTAATTCTGCACAATTTTAAATAAGAATCGATTAAATTAACTAATTAATATAACAGCCAAATCATTTGTTAAAATAGTCGAGAAAATTCAAAAAACTTGATATAATCAGTGAGATAAATTATTGTTTGTGAATACAGGTGAAAAGTTTGGAATTTAATTGTGGAAAAGCGGGATATAAAATGGACGCGAGGCACGACGGGATTCCAATTCTTTAATTCACAATTTCGAAATATGTTTTTACAAGTAGTAATCAAGTAATTTGCTAAAATGAGCTCATGTGCCAAGTAGGGATACGAAACATATTGTTTAATATGAAGGTTAAACGATTTCTATTGATATAGCAACGTATCAAGCGTGATACGTATTTATATTTTGTCCAGTCCTGTTTCAAAATGTAGCTCCTCATTTTTATTTATTATACATGAAACAACGAGATGAACTTGCACGTACAAACTCATCAAGTTATTTTAAATTTAATTTATGTGTGTTTCAGACCTCAAATTTGAGGATGTCAGTACTTATCAATATAATATGGCTTCGGAAATAAAAGAAGGGTTGTACATTGGCTACGGAGACTGTGCCATGTGTTTTGAATTCAAACTTGGCTTAGGTTAGGTTAGGTTAGCTTGACTGATGCCGAGAGTTTAGGATGCTTAAAAAGTACGAAAACACTGCACAGTTCACCAAATGAACTCGAACGATGTTGTATTGAGGATAGAAAGATAGAAAGATGCTATCGGTATCTTAAAACAACGCATTTTGCGTATACTGACTGAAGAATTATGTTTTCCTTAATGATCATTTTCCAGGCTTTATTGATGTAGTTTAACCCTCAGGAGAAAGATTTCAACATAAGAGGACGTTATCGCAAACGCCAAAGGCTATTTTGAGTAGAAAGACATGAAATAACATTTGAAAGGGTTAAAAACGTTAAAGTATCGCTAGATTTCTTTAATTTCTTATTTATTAGACCTTTTGATATACTATTGCTTGAAATTGTTCTTGTTTTTAGGTATATTCTGTTTTAAAATTAGTTCTTTCATCAATATTTCAAAAATTATTAAAAAAACTAATTTCAAAACAGAAGAAACCTAAAATCAAGAACATTTAGAAGGATTAATATCTCTAGATTGAGTTTATAGTCTTACAAGTAGACATGAAGCCTTGTTTCGCGCTGGTTAGAATCTCCTCCTCGTGCTCTGACCACGGTGCAGAGTTAGTGATCCACGTTGCACATGGAGCACGAAGTAAAACAAAGCATCATACACGTAGTAACAGGTGACTTTAAAATGTATATGTAAACACTGACAGCTCTGTGAGATCAAATGATGGTCTCTCTCTATCTCTTTCCTTCCGCTTTCGCCCCCCTTCTGGCATCAGCGAATATACAACAGCCTCAGCATACTTCCAAGGAAATTATGTTCGGCATACTGCGACTAACACTAACCTTGTGCGAAGTACTTTTATGATATTAGAGGTTGCATACGACTCCAAATACAGAAGATCTGAGAGAACAATGTGGTAAACAAACTGAAAAGGGAACAATTTGCAAAAATTTTGACAGCACTAAATAGCACGTACCTCCACGTTCCCTAAAATTAAATTCTAGAAGTTATAGAAAAAAATTGTGTGGTGCGACTTTTCTAATTTTGTGAGTTCTGAAATTATGAAAAAATCGTGTCATTTTTGGGACAAATTTTTTCTCTCTTTAAAGTACTTTTAAACAAAATACCTAACAAAAATTATATCATAGACCTCGCGTCTTCATCATCATCAAGCCTTGCAATCCTTTAGATTACGGCTGTCGCTTTTATCGCTTCAAAATCCTTTTTTAAGGAGGATTACTCAGCGTTTTCTAATTTTTATTTTCTTTATAGTTTATCGTTTGTTTTGGCTGCTTTTGTTATCATTTTCCATTCTTTTCGGTTCCACCATTTTGCCTTCTAGTTCTCTTTATCAAGTTCTCTTATGTCTTCCTCTATTTCGTTTCTCCAGGTCTTTCTCGGACTGCCTGCTTGGTTAGCACGAGCATCAATAGGCGAAAACGTCCTTGGCTATCTTAGTAGCTCTTACTTTATGTAATAAAATCAAAATCATAATTTGTTCGCACCAATTGGCATGAATCCTTGTACTATAATTTATGGACTATATTCTGAAAAAGACATTGTTTACTAAAAGAAATGTCTATTTCGCTTTTCTTCTAATTATCGAGAAAAGTATAAAACTGCGAACAATTTACTCATTTTATAAGGGTACTGGACTAATTTTGGGCAAAGACATTTATAGTTTCGCATTCTTTATATAGCTTTTTAGAAATGTTGAAATTGTCTGTTGTTTGTCCTCTTTTCTTTATGAGACAGAAGACTGGCTCGAGTCTGATAAAAGAAAAACATCAAGAAACTGGAATCCTTTCCGCGATGCTCGTTCGAAATTATAATATTCGGCGTTTCACGTTTCATTTTAGAGCTGTACGCTTTTGTTTCTACTTTATGAAATATACTTTCAAACGAAAATCAACACGAACTTAAATATTGCGAGACCCGCCGTTTGCTCGAAATTCCCAACCTCTTCAGATTAGAAATATCGTATTGTTAGAAATTCAAGTGAATTTGGTATTTCTCCTTAGAATTTAATATGCAAGTCGAGGAATGAGATTACATTTTATTAATATATGTACATTTAGTTGATAATAATAATCCGTCAGAGGGTTCTAGAAGAAAACATTGGCTAGCCTTCCATAGTCTCGTAAAGAATTAAATACAATCCATCGTTATATGGTACGTTTATAGAAGCAAAAGCTGATTGGAGCTGATTTTTGTAAAGTTTGTGAATCGTCAGTGACCAATAATTTGATTAGTTACTGGTAGGAAAACTCGTTAGAAAAACCAAAACCACAACCCACAATCAAGTTCAGCTATCTTATCAAAATATCCAATAATCACCATAAAGTTGAGACACTAGGATTGCAGAATTAAAGTTCAATCTGGTGCTAATATCAAGGAACATAACTAGAACAAATTAAAAGATTACCAGGAATTTATAACTATTGTTATATCTCATAAAAGTGACAGCTAATTATTTTGGGATAGATGTTCTCTAGCTGAATAGATATTTTATGGAGGTCATTCTATGGATTATAAATCTGCTGAAGTATTATCAGAAAAGCCAGATTTTTGCAAAATTATACATAATGCTCAAGATGATCATTATATTAATGAAAGAACTGATTTTAATGGTAAAGTGTAATTTATTCATATATTCAAAATTTTTGACAAATTCTTTGAAAAAAAATTCAACGTCATCTGGAACAAACTAAATTTGCCTAGCCTATAAATAAATAAATATATAAAAATTTAATGTGTCATAATCTAAACTATAAAAATTCGATGTAATCCCAAAATTTGTCGTATTATGTCAATTTAGAAAACAAATGAACCCTATAAATTCAACAAACTCAATATTTATATCAAGTGTCAATTTAAATGTTCTATTTTGAGTCACATGTCAGTAATTTTCAATATTGCTACACTCTTATACAATGAACAGTCTCAGATGATGAACAAATAAGTATTCGAAAAATGGGAATATATAAATTAAAGAGCCGCTTTGGTTTTAAATTCCACAATCCCACAATTGGTAAAATCCGAAAATATGGTAGCCATAAAAGGAAACTTTTCCAAAGTATTAGAAACGAAAAAAGGATAAAAGACGATGTGATTCTCGGGGTTAGTGGAATGATTTTTAAAACCAAAGACAAGTATATGCAGATGACACAGTGTTGATAACCAGGAGAAAATAAAAATATTTTTACTGTTTGAATTGAGCGCTTTTTGTTTGGCTTACTTGCCAAAGAACAAAATATCAAGAATATGGAAATGGGAAACGACTTTCCAAGCAAAACAAGTTCCAGTTCGATAGACTACAAGATTTTGAACAGTTCCAAAGATTCTAGGTTCTAAAGAGTAGTGAAGATAAGAATTTATTTGATACATGATGAATGCAACATGTGAAAAAGATGCAAAAAGAGATCTACGTCGAAAATGACCAGATGCATGAAAGGACGCAGCCGGGAACAAAATAAATTGGAGAAGACCAGTGCTGAGATTGTTCATTCATTTCCTATTTTTTATTGTACTTTCAAAACTTTATATAATTTTTTCGTTATAGTAATAAATTTTTCTGTAACGTTCACCTTTGCATAGCTTTTCATAGCTTTCGCCAAATCTGTAAGTATCATATGTCTCGACGATCTTGGTTCTCTTCTTTTCTATCAGATATCTCATGATGAATATATGGTCTACATGTTTCCGAAATTTTGATTGTTCTTCACTCAAATTTGAATTTTATTCTATTATAAGTCATATTTGGAATTTCATCTTCCTTCTTAATTTTGTTATACAGCATTTAAATGAAAGATACGATCTTTTACTGTCTATATTTCTACGAGGTGCGGCTATTAATTAACGAAACTGGTGATATGGAATTATGTATATCTCTTCAGGAAGCGCTCCGCTTTTTCTTTTACAGCTTCAACAGACTCAAATATTGAACCTTTTAATGCATATTTGACCTTAGGAAAAAGGTAGCAAGATTAAAATTCAATCGCATTCAAAATATCAATACATCAATTTTTGTCTAAATTTAAGGGTTTTAGGCATTAGTTTTGGACACACTTGGCATATTAAAATTTTCATTTAATATTTGCCGCCTACATTCTCTTTCAATTCCTATAGATTCAGAAATCATTCGATTATTTAGCCGACGGTTAAATCGAACGGAATTATCGACTTTTTCGATAGACAAGGTAGACATTGCATTCGAAAAATTAGGCTTGAGACTAAAAAGTTGATGATCATTAACATTTTGCGCATGCAAAGTTTTGCTGTGGAAGCGCCATTATAGTTATTTAATGGCCACAACTCGTATATTCTAAAGTACAAAATATGGTATTGATATCGAAATTATCTTGTATGAAATTTCTGTAATTTTATCACTTACTTGTCATCAAGTAAAGGCGAAAATTATAAAAGCTTCTCTACTACTTTTCATTATCCAATGCACGTGATATATTTCCATAGGGACAATAATATACCAATTCATATCCCAGGAATTGTACCAAATTACCTACTTCGTTAAATCAAAACGAAACTTCTCGATATCTGACATTCATCGAATTTTATGAGGAAAATCAAGGTGAATTACGAATCTGGAGCCATCAAATCATCTCCGTCGGTTGCTGAATCAGTGTTCAGAAGGCGCATAAAGTCAATTTTCTAAGGTCGAGAGAATAGCATGAAATAATACGCGCAAGAGTCCCGTATACCCGGGGCGGTTTAGTCGTCTAACAGTCGCATTCCATTCTCTTTCTCACTGGAACATCAGGAATTCACTAAAACGCTCGAACAATAAAACCATTCTTATAGCCACCTAGTTTTCGAATCTACTCGACGACATTTTTTGCTGATAACAAGATCTGATTATTACTTTTTTAAGTTATAACTAGACAAATAAATGATGTTCCATCCTTTAGCTTTTATTCTCTTAGCTCATATAATTTAATGCGTTTATAGGTTTGAGGTTAAGTGTCGGTATATTTTTTTTACTTGAGCACATTACGAGCCTCGCCTCTTTACAATTGGCACACAAACAAAATTTTTAGTAACATTTTATTAGAAGAAATCTCGTTTTATTTTTCATTAAGGTATCTGTCAAGATTTAAAATTTTTTTGATATTAATTTTGAGGTAAAATAACCCAAATCCTTTTCAAAATTTAAACACTTAAAGTTCGTGATCAAATTCAGTGACCCTTGATGACGGAACTGCTTCAGTCCACTCTCAACTCTCAAAATTTCTTTGGAGAAAAGCGTCCAGGACGATTATTCTGATTTGGCCTACGATTCCCTTCTAAAAATTTCTGGACACTAGAACTCTGATCGTCTATTTATCGTATTTATTTGAAGGCAGGCTAAAATATAGTAGCCATAGAAGGTAGCTTTAACAAAAAATTCGAAACGAAAAAAGGATAAAAGAGGAGGAGTCGTTATCAACAGTGTAATTTAATTTCTGATTAGAAGTGATTCTCAGGGGTAGTGGAATGATTTATAATGGCAAAAGTCAAGTCCTAGCATATGTAGATGACGTGGTGTTGTAACTAGAAGAAAATAGGAATATTTTTACTGTTTGAAAAGACAGCACGACGAAAAGGCTTACGTGCCAACGATAATACTAAGAATAAGGAAATGAGAAACGACTTTCTAAGTGACAACTATAATCTGGCCGGTCGGTAGTGAGAGCGATAAAAACGCGTGATCGGCTCATGGGATGCTAGTGGTACCTTTTATAACGATTCGTATTGGCTGAAGCAATGTCTGTGAAAGTCAAGTTCACACAGCTGCACGTTACATTAATTCATTATTATTATATTCTAAAAATTTTATAGTAATAATTATTTTAAGCTTTTGTTTTATTATGTTATTTATTTACTTTGATGAAAATTGAAAATTAAACTACATTTCTAACATGCGCTTTTACAGTAAGAATTATGTGACTGTATAATAGCGCATGTTAAACATGTACTTTAATTTTTATTATTCTTTGAAATGTGGTATTATAGTTATGTTATACATTGACTATCCTCTATTTTAAAATAAATTTTATTGTTAAAAGTGGCTGTGATATTCATGGAACTAAATTTAAACTGTCTATTTACGTTATTCAATCTGAAGAACAATCATTTCTAAACGCGTCATTGCTTTAATACTTTTAGAATTTTGACAAAATGAGCCACCTTACCATTGTGAATTCAACCCAATTGAACTCATATGGGCACAAATCAAGGGTAAGGTGGCAAGGAAAAACACAACATTTAAAATTAGTGATGTCCATACTTTATTTACTAAAGCTTTAAATAATGTTACCCAAACCAATTGGAGTAAGGCAATCCAACATGTCCGCATTTTTCGAAATAAAATGTGGGACATTGATAATTTAATTTAATTATTATTATTATTATTTATATCGTTTTGTATGAATTTACTTTATAACCTTTGATACGTTTTTGAATAAAACATATAGCACGACATTTTTTTCTTAGATATTACGTTACAGTATTAGGTACCCTTACATTTTTATTTAATATACCATAAATTTGAAAAACCGTCTAGCTATTTAAGGTTAGGGAAAACAAAATTACGATTAAAAGAATAATTATATATATATATATGTATTTATAGATACTTTTAAAAAAATCAAGGCAACGTGTGAAATATGTAGGTATAACATTTAGTAGTTAACTAAGTGAACGAAGATTTTGATGTATGAATGCTATGCAATTGATAAATAAAAGAATTATTTATATGATATGATATTAAAATAAAGTATTTAAAATTCAAATAAAAATGTTAGTTTGAAAAAAACATTTAAAATTCAATTCAAATTTGCCACTAAATACCTTTTAGTGTTGTGTATGGTGTGATTCAGGCTTACAATTTCTCTCTCACGCACTATGCACGTGATTACTCTGTAATAATCGGCTCGCTTATAGTTAAAAATAGGAACAGAGCAAAACAAAAGACTTCCAGTTCGACAGAATACAAGATTTTGATCACCTGGAGAGTGATACTAACAAGATGATGGAAATGAAAGAATTCCACATTTGATTAGCAAGTTCAGAAAACTATTTTTTATAACAGATTCAGTGACTCTTGATGTTGAAACTGCTCCAGTCTACTCTCAACTTAAGAATTTCTTTGGATCAATGTTCAGGACGATTATTCTGATTTGTCCTACGATTCGCATCTAAAAATTTATGTACACTAGAACCCTGATCGTCTATTTATTCTAGAAAATCCTTTTCTACTTAACTCGGAAATCCATTGCACTAATCGTTGTTCCTCGCGATCCATTAAAATTGGAGGCAGGCTAAAAGTATATCCCCGACTAGAATTTTTCTCATGGTGAGCTTAGAAATATCAAATGTTCTATAAAAACGGTGATACAAATTTTTTATTCTGTTCTTTTGATTGTCATGACTCAAAATATACTTGGAGGAGATTACGCCTATTTTCAAGAAAGAGAGAGTAATAAGATAATAAAGCATTCGTTATCCATGGGCGTATCACTTATATTTTTTCATCTAATTAACTTGCTTGTAACTGCTGGATGCAGGATAGAGAAATTTATTCTAAGATGTTTAATTTTTCCATCTGGCATGAAGAACATTTGGTCATACTAGTTTTATGGATATAAAGGTTTGATTTTAAGCAACCTCACGTGGGCACTTCTTACAAATCCAAAAAAGAATCGGAATCAGAAGATGATTTATTGAAACCAATATTCACAATATTCCATCAGTAATATTGTCAAGCTTCCACATTTTCTCTTCTTCTTTAATCGTATGATCAACTGCTTTTTCCCAGTTTTCAGCTTTCAAAAATAACTTTTTAACATTTTAGGAAAATAGTTTCTTCATTAAGCTTCTCCCTTTATCTTCGCTCATACCAGTTCAAACGGGTTTTGCAAGTTCGTCATGATATGGTGGAGATCTAATCACCGTTTCAACCACTCGGTTGTGGATAATTTTCGAGTGGTAATTTGCATTATCCATTACTATTATTTCTATTATCCTGTAATATTATTAAAAATTACCTTAGTGAGTTTTGGATTAGTAATTAGGTTAGGTTAGGTTAAGTTAGTCAAATCAAATCCAGCCGAGATATTTTGGGTCATAATGATTAGGTTTACATAAAAATGTATGAGAATTTTTTTTTATACAGCTCAATTTTTTGTATAAAACTCTTTCCTTGATATTATCGCAGATTTTTTTGAAGCAATCTGGGTGGATAACGAGATTTCTCTCCTAGGGACTATATTCAAAGACAAACTTTGGCAAAAATATCATTACTACAACTAGTAACGATTTTTAATCTGTTGAAATAAGGAGGCGCCAGCTCGGGACAGGGACATTTCAGGTAAACGAAAAGGTAACCATACATAATACAAAAATTAATATTCTACCAGGAATTTAGAACCTAATCCACTTTGTAAAGACGGAATATCCAAAAATATGACCTAGAATTCTTAAATAACATAATAATGCATACTTCCAAATGGTTAGGTTAAGTTAGGTTAGGTTTGGTTAGTCAAATACAAAAACAGAATATGAATTTGTGGAACAGGTCTCTTATAAATACAAAACGGAATATTTTTTCATATGTTTTGTTATGTGTTTATAGTGTAGAGAGCTGCATAATCTTCCGTTACGAGTTGTCTAATCTTCATCTCAACCACGATCACGAGTTGGCATAATGTAACAGATTTTGAGATTTTATGGCCGGTATTAAAATGAAGAGTTGGTACACACCCAATAGGAGTGTTAATTTTTGTTGGACATTCATCCAGAAACTTATTTATTTATTTTATACTAATCATCCACATTACTGTGAAAATCTCATAAAAATCCTTGTTTTTTCTTCAAATAAATCTTGTCCTGTTCTTCCTCACTCAAATAGAAGCTTTGGGGTTGAAATAGGGCAGTGAATATTTCTCTCACACCCCTTACATTTTCTGCTTGACCCGTTTATGTAAAGAGGCGATTTTCACCCGATTTTCTTGTCTTATCCTGAAAGACAAGTTTCTGGACGATAGGTATTTTTATAGGTAACAATGGCCCATCATAAAATCATTCCTTTCGAATTTTCAGTTATAAAACGATGATTTATCGACACTAGAGGGTAATTTATTATTGTTTTCGGGGTAAGTAGGGCACAATAAACGGTGAAAAGGGCATAAACTTTGAAATTGCGTTTCACTTTCGATACGGTTATTGAGAGAATGATTAATGTTACTGAAGATAACAAAAACTTTTCTCCATGTTCGATAGAGAAGAGTTATAAACAATAAAAACGTTTCTCGAGGTTTAGGGATCTTAAAATTCACTATTGATTATTTTTTGATTTTCTGATAATATACTCTGCTTGACAGTGGTAGTAATTATTTATATAACACAATAGAATGAGTAATTGTTTTTTACACGTCCTAAAACGTCAATGATATGCAACTATTTACGAGGTTTGAAGAAAAAGTATAACCACTCATAATGGATCTTCAACATTTAAATTAAATTTTCCTCTAGTGTTAAAGAAGCTTACGAACTGCTAAAATTAATCCAGGGTCCTAGTGTAGTAACTTTGAAAACTATTTACCAGGTGGTAGAAAATATTTGAAAGTGGACTTTAGTCAATTGAGGACGACGAATGTTGAGATGTCTTAACATGTGCAAAAAGTGCTTCTTTCGAAATCATCCTGTTTTTTTGCGTTGGGTTTATTCGTTATTCACTATGCAATACCTCTTCAAAAATGAAATGTCTATGAGTTGATAATGTACCATTTTGTTCAATACTACCACTATACCAACACTATGAATCAGGATAAAATTGAAGCAGAAAGAAAAAATTACGAAAATGCAGAAGTCTTGTTAATGCTACAATGAGATTCAAGAGGTAAAAAAAGAAGAAAAAGGGTTAAAAACATCTCGCAAAACCGACTCAGTAAGTAATAAGCATGATCAAAAACCGAGACCTGACAATATACAGGGTAAAATATTGGAATTACTTTGTGTTTTATCGATTTCTCCAAGGCTTTTGATAACGTCAAAGAGGAAAAATTATGCGTATTATCTCTAATATGTTCTGGAGTCAAATTGCAAAATAAAAGTAGATAATTCGCCCAACGGAGAAATTGCTGCCAAGAAGGGATTCTGTCACCTCTCTGAAGAAATATTTAAAAAAGCACTGGCAGCACTATTTGATGGCATCAAATTCAACGGAGAAGCAATCAACAACATTAGATATGCCGACGACACAGTAATTATAGCAAATAACAAGGAAAAGCTGCTAAATATACGCAGCAAGTGAAGAATATGGATTCTTCTTGAATATATCAAAAACAAAACATATGATTATTAGCAAAAGTCAATTATAAACGGTCAAGATATAGATAAGGTAGAAACGTACACATACCTTGGAACCAAAGATTACAATTACAATTGAAATTAGACTATTCAGTTGCTGCACATAACATGTTTTGGTCTATGGTGTAGAGACTTGGACTAGAACCGAGGCTACTTCGAAAAGACTAAAATCTTTAAAAATGTCTGCGTATTTTGAAAATATCCTGGACGGGGCATGGTACAGAGACTAGGGAAAAATAAGGAACACGTCTTTGCAGTAGACAGACGGATAGTGTATTTTGGCCACATACTAAGACATGACAAATACCATCTTTTGCATGTGATTGTATAAGATAAAGTGGATAGTAAGAAAGGACCAGGGAGAAGACTGTTGCACAATCTACGTGGGTGGTTTGGAGTGTCATCTGTTGATCTGTATAGAAACACAGTACACTAGATAAGAATAACCCTATTAAAAGCTAATGCTCGCAACGGAAACGGAAAGAAGATGTATTTAATTGCTCAACTCCACAAACATTTTAAAGCCATATAATCAAAATAATGTTAAATTGTTACCTACAGATTGAATATTCGATAGAACCAAATGAGCTTATATTTTTACCAGTCACCTTGGCTTCTCAAGTTTTGAAACACACTGAACGAGGGAAAGCGAGTCCGAGAGTGTGCACTGGGGCCTCGTCATCTTCTCTCGGCACATTTAGTTATGGCTTCCTTTCGTGTCGAATTAGCGGTCAATTAAATAAATCGAGAATGTGGATGTCATGTCGGAAGTCTCTAGGAGGTGCCTCGTGAGAGTCTAGTGTAAGCCAAAATGTTATTTCTCAATAATCAGTGACATTTATAAGGATTTTCATCAATATGAATTTCCATTCTTTCTAATACATACCTAACGAACTTTTTCCAACGATAAGGTTATATTTCATACCGAAGCTTTATATACAATTTATTATGAAATATATATCGTTGTTTCCTCTCTCTTACGTATAAAAAATAAATAGGTATAAACATTATTTATTGTCGAAAGATAATCTTTATAGAGCCGATAGCATGTTTACGGTTGGCTTTTTATCTACCCTCTTCCAAAAAAAATGTAGCTATTATTTTTTCACCTCTGTACCGTTTCAGGTCAAAACCGCCATGATCCAAAAAACTCTTATCGGACGAACGCGGGTCCGCCAAGACCACTAAATCAACCAGCGGTCAGATATAGAGACCGAAACCTGTACAGTTTAGTGTTGTGTATGAGGCGGTCCCTCTAGATAAGATTAAGTAATACAGGATTCCTTAAAACCGAATTATTTTTCATTCGGTTTAGTGTTATGTCCGATACATCCATTATTATGGAAATTAACTACAAGTTATCATCAAAAATTGTAGGCTCTTGAATGAATGAATATGAATATGGTAAAAGTGAAAATTGACAAAGGCCTCTGCAGCCTTTAGGGTGAGGCCGCTCTGCAGGATGCTATATAGAGGCTGGATGGTAACGATGGATGGTGGATGGTGAAGTATTCAATTGATACCTAATTCAACATCAATATTGACATTAGTTTTGAATCAGTTTTGATATTAATTTTGACATCAGTTTTGACATCCATTTTGACAACAATCTTCACATCAATTTTAACAGCAATATCGACATCAATTTTGACATTTTGGTGAAATAATCTTTGGGAATTATAGAGGGAATAAAAAAACCGTGGGTGCATACGTTGCAATTTGAAGCGGCATTACACCACTACCTAAATACTAATTAATTCCTTTTTACAGTTTGGCAAATTCGTCAGGTGAAATAATACTCAATTTGAGACTTAGCCTGCAGACCATTCACCTTCAAAGTCCTACTTCCAGTTTTATACAATTTGAGATTTAGCCTGCCGACCATTTACCTTCAAAATCCTACTTCCAAATTTTCGCAATTTGAGATTTAGCCAGCAGACCATTCACCTTCAAAGTTCTACTTCCAATTTTACGCAATTTGAGATTTAGCCTGCAGACCATTTACCTTCAAAGTCCTACTTCCAATTTTACGCACTTTGAGATTAAGCCTGCAGACCAAAGAGATGTGGCAATCTATTTCTGACAATGAGTAATGGAATTTTCCCAACCGCCGTGGAAATGGAAACACATCAGCTGCAAATACCGTAATCGTAAGTTTATCCTTATTTTGTTGCAAGCAGTGGCAGACGCTGGCAAGCTGTTGATATAGCTAGTGCTGGAGGACAAAGGAAATTTCCAAACATCATCACTCTATTCTTTAGAAAACGAATAGCTAGATATTCCCGAGTCTAAACCTATCCCATCTAATAATATACCTCTACTTTTTTGTGCATTTTGGTGAAGAATGAATGCGGCGAGTCCCGTGCAGGAGGTATTTGCGTTTTGCACAACTTTGTATTAACTTATGGAAACATGAATTTGAACAAGACTTTCTAAGGAGAAATTTGGATGACAAATGTAGCACATCATCATCACAGGCTCTTATCCGCTACATTAAAAACAAAGTTATGTTCTGCCTTAGAATATCATTCAGTACAACAGTGTAAATTGATGTGATTCAAATGTCTGTTGAATGCTTTTATGCAGAGGATTTTGATAACAGTATTAAATATTTTGTAAAAGAAATTTGAGTGTAATCAATAATTATATGTTTTAAAACTGTTATGCTGGTAAAATTGTACGTTATAGGAAAGGAAGTTTTTTACTGTTATTTAGAAGTACGTTTCTTTTTTCATATGACGACTCCAGGCTCGAGCAAATTCTAATGTCGTGATTCTAAAAGTTCGGCCTTTCCATTCCATAGATTCAAATCCCTGTATACATTATGGAGTCGTTCTTGGTTCACTAGGACCCAAATAATGCACCGATTCACAAGTCGATGGTTGAATTGAACGATTTACATTTCGAATTACTTCCTCGGCCAGTGTATAATCCAGATCTGGCTCCCAGTAACTATTGGCTATTCGCTGATCTCAAAAAAATGCTCGCTGGTGAGAAATTCAGCTCAAACTGAGAAGCAATTGCTAAAACTGAATTCTGAGACAAAAGATAAATCCTTCTACAAGCACGGCTTTCGAGAATCGAAAAGTTAGAGAAGCGTTGGAATGATTGTATAGAAAAAATTGTTTTCCTTAGTTAGTCATACCACTAATTAAACCTTTTGCTTTGATATGATTTTGATAAACAAACACTAATGATGAAGTAAAGTCCATATATAAAATTTTTATGTGACCCAGCATCCTGATAAAATACTTGTCGATTGATACAATCAGGAACCGATTGAAACGGAGAGAATTGAATTGAATTACGTTACTTACAAATGTTTGCCTGTATTCTCATGTACGATCTGACTGCACATATGTTGTTTAACGTGCTACAAAAATAACGTGTTTCGGATTCAAGCACCGCCTTTTTATTTTCCAACGAATCAGACAAAGAATTTAATGTCGGCGCACCTAAAGAGCCCATCAAAATTCCTGGTGGAAGGAAAGTAGAGGAGGAGGAGGAACAGGTTGTGTCGCCGCCGTCGATGATGTCCGACGCTTGCCGCCGCAACGCCTAGCGTCGCCGGAAGTTCTGAATACAAAATGCACGGTTACGGCGTTTTCATTAAGAGTGAGGTGATGAAGCGCCAGTTCAGGGCTGTACATACCGAAATATTGAAAAACAACTAATTTCATTTCATTCAAATATTTATTTTTGGCAGAACTATGAATTAGAATACATTTCCATATTTTATATATTAATTAAATTATTTTGAATGTTCAAATATTAAATGAATGAAACAAGTCAAATACGGGAAGTATTACAATTAAAGATGAAATAATCAACGTACAAGCTGATGCTGAAGAAAGCAATGATGCCAATTTATCCCAAACAAATACTTCTAAGAAAATGGAATGCATTTAGATGAGAACAATTATCATTATCCTCATATTAGGAGGAATATGTACATATAATATACATCAAATCATCTAAGAGAAACGAGTTCAACGAATAGCTGATCAATAGAACAGAATCCAACTGATTTATCATCATTGAAATGGAATTCTAGGTGTTTCAATACCGAAATGGTACAAAGATTTTCCAAACACGATTTCCAAGTGTAAAAAGGCACCCATAATACTACAAAAGGAAAATTAATTCAATAATCACACATGGACCAATTCTTTTATATGTAATGTTGACTTCCCCAGCTGGAGATTTTTCCTGTGGATGGGGTATTCGGCCTCAGCTGAGGGGTGAACAATTAATATTAAAGACGCTTTCCAAGTGAAAAAGGGCACCCATAATACTACAAAAGGAAAATTAATTCAATAATCACACATGGACCAATTCTTTTATATGTAATGTTGACTTCCCCAGCTGGAGATTTTTCCTGTGGATGGGGTATTCGGCCTCAGCTGAGGGGTGAACAATTAATATTAAAGACGCTTTCCAAGTGAAAAAGGGCACACATAATACTACAAAAGGAAAATTAATTCAATAATCACACATGGACCAACTCTTTTATATGTAATGTCGACTTCCCCAGCTGGAGATTTTTCCTGTGGATGTGGTATTCGGCCTCAGCTGAGGGGTGAACAATTAATATTAAAGACGCTTTCCAAGTGGAAAATGGCACCCATAATACTACAAAAGGAAAATTAATTCAATAATCACACATGGACCAGTTCTTTTATATGTAATGTCGACTTCCCCAGCTTGAAATTTATCCTGTGGATGTGGTATTCGGCCTCAGCTGCGGGGTGAACAATTAATATTAAAGACGCTTTCCAAGTGTGAAAAGGCACCCATAATACTACAAAAGGAAAATTAATTCAATAATCACACATGGACCAGTTCTTTTATATGTAATGTCGACTTCCCCAGCTTGAAATTTATCCTGTGGATGTGGTATTCGGCCTCAGCTGCGGGGTGAACAATTAATATTAAAGACGCTTTCCAAGTGGAAAATGGCACCCATAATACTACAAAAGGAAAATTAATTCAATAATCACACATGGACCAGTTCTTTTATATGTAATGTCGACTTCCCCAGCTTGAAATTTATCCTGTGGATGTGGTATTCGGCCTCAGCTGAGGGGTGAACAATTAATATTAAAGACGCTTTCCAAGTGGAAAATGGCACCCATAATACTACAAAAGGAAAATTAATTCAATAATCACACATGGACCAGTTCTTTTATATGTAATGTCGACTTCCCCAGCTTGAAATTTATCCTGTGGATGTGGTATTCGGCCTCAGCTGCGGGGTGAACAATTAATATTAAAGACGCTTTCCAAGTGTGAAAAGGCACCCATAATACTACAAAAGGAAAATTAATTCAATAATCACACATGGACCAGTTCTTTTATATGTAATGTCGACTTCCCCAGCTTGAAATTTATCCTGTGGATGTGGTATTCGGCCTCAGCTGCGGGGTGAACAATTAATATTAAAGACGCTTTCCAAGTGGAAAATGGCACCCATAATACTACAAAAGGAAAATTAATTCAATAATCACACATGGACCAGTTCTTTTATATGTAATGTCGACTTCCCCAGCTTGAAATTTATCCTGTGGATGTGGTATTCGGCCTCAGCTGAGGGGTGAACAATTAATATTAAAGACGCTTTCCAAGTGGAAAATGGCACCCATAATACTACAAAAGGAAAATTAATTCAATAATCACACATGGACCAGTTCTTTTATATGTAATGTCGACTTCCCCAGCTTGAAATTTATCCTGTGGATGTGGTATTCGGCCTCAGCTGAGGGGTGAACAATTAATATTAAAGACGCTTTCCAAGTGAAAAAGGGCACCCATAATACTACAAAAGGAAAATTAATTCAATAATCACACATGGACCAACTCTTTTATATGTAATGTCGACTTCCCCAGCTGGAGATTTTTCCTGTGGATGTGGTATTCGGCCTCAGCTGAGGGGTGAACAATTAATATTAAAGACGCTTTCCAAGTGGAAAATGGCACCCATAATACTACAAAAGGAAAATTAATTCAATAATCACACATGGACCAGTTCTTTTATATGTAATGTCGACTTCCCCAGCTTGAAATTTATCCTGTGGATGTGGTATTCGGCCTCAGCTGCGGGGTGAACAATTAATATTAAAGACGCTTTCCAAGTGTGAAAAGGCACCCATAATACTACAAAAGGAAAATTAATTCAATAATCACACATGGACCAGTTCTTTTATATGTAATGTCGACTTCCCCAGCTGGAGATTTTTCCTGTGGATGTGGTATTTGGCCTCAGCTGAGGGGTGAACAATTAATATTAAAGACGCTTTCCAAGTGAAAAAGGGCACCCATAATACTACAAAAGGAAAATTAATTCAATAATCACACATGGACCAGTTCTTTTATATGTAATGTTGAATTCCCCAGCTGGAGATTTTTCTTGTGAAAGTGGTATTCGGCCTTAGTTGAGGAGTGAACAATTAATATTAAACTGGATGCCATCAGCTTTTGACAGAAACTAAATTAAAGGGAATGAAAAAGTCACAAACCTGGAAACACCTTATTAATTAAATTGATAAAAACTATCCCCGAACGCGATTGTCCAAACTAATATTATTTGCTGTAAACAATAAAAATGTCAGAAAATAATTAATTAATTAAAAAATTTATACAATTCGCATTAACTACGTATACAAGAATACAAAGCATACTTTATGACACGTATTCGGTTACCAAGTTATCCTCTTCAGAAATTGAAGAAAAACTTAGTCTTTGAAGACTATCTTTAGGTATTTAGGAATAGACATAACAAGCTATGGAGATGTCGAAAAAGAGGTGCGACAGCAGGTCGTCAAAACAAATAAAGTAGCAGGATGCTTCAACAGCATTATATGGAAAAATAAACATTTTACAGCAGTGCAGTTAATGAGCAAACGACACAGTGTTGGTTTAATCGTTTTAATAGTGAAGATTTGATGCTTCAAGATCGTTCTCGCTCAAGACATCCACCAATATTCAGATTAAGAAGAAAGCAGTCAAAGATTATCTTAGTACTATGATCATTCTATTAGACGCATTGTCACTTGTGATGAAAAATGTATTCATGGTATAACAATTTTTCTGCATCTGAGCGTAATAATGCTTTTACGAAGATCTCAAAGAGCTTGCTGGACGTTTGGTTATATAATATGAAGATGACGCATCTTTTGTGTATGATTATTTAGTAAACAAAATCGACATTTTAATATTATTTAAAAGTATGATAAATCCTCGGACGGCCCTGGATATTAAGAACCATTATTGCATTATTTGGAATTTCGCCATTTTGTGTGCATACCTAGAACAACGGAAAGCAACGGACCGTATGTGCAGGATACCTTCTCGACCCGATGACCCCCGCTGCTTTTCTATCCGTTTAGAAATTCCGAATAAGCTCTGAGAATACAAAGTTACATTCACAGAAATTGCAACTCCTACTAGTATTCAGAATAATCCGTGTGACATGAAATTTCAAAATTACAGAAATTATGTCTGTTGTAGAACTACATACAAACCAAATATATAAAAAAAAATTATTAGTTATACTATTTATAAATCAAAACATGAGTCATTGCATTCATTATTTCAAGAACGTCTCGAATAAAGAAATTTCCTAGCAAACACTCAAAATACAATGATTGTTTCTAAATTACCTAATTGAAGACATTATTGAAGAACGAGATCCAAGGTACCATTAACAAAAAAATCCATATTTAGCTCGGGATTTTTAAAGGCCAAAGATCAACGGAATATATAGTTCATTTTGAGTGCCATATCTGTGCCAAAATTGTGAATTGAGGTTAGGTAATTTAACCTAACCTAACCCAACCTAAATTGTACGATTTAGAAATTTATAGATTTTAATTTTTGCATATTCCAACTTTACAAAGTGAAACTAACTATATGGACTACCTTTTCGTTTACCTGAAATATCCCCGTCCCGAGTAGGTGCGCTCCAGAAGATTATCTGCTTTATTTGTTCTTGCGCCTGATAATAAAACATAAAATTTCGTCTATAACAAGATGCTGACCAAAAAGAAGTCATTAGAATAATCCTGGTAAAAAATTGAACTAAATAAAATCCAGAATCTGCCCAAATATGATAAAAAATAACGTTCAAGCAAATTTCTTCTTGTAGTATAACTTTGAATGAAATCGTGAGTCTTGTATTGTAATCATCATCACAGTTTAGATTAAAATGAGAAATTCCTAGTGAATGCATAGCTTGAAGAATTGACTGTTTTCTACCTCAATTATTCGACTGGCAGATCCTCGAAAACACAATCGACCCGTACCTAAAACCAAGTACTGAAAATAGCGTCGGGACGCATTATCAAACGTTACTTTGTCATTTAAATTAAACGAAAGAATGGGCGAATGCCATTAAATTAATAGGTATGAGGGTTCGAGACATAACAACAACTCTAGAGTCGGTGTCGTCGGTCTCTGGCCCGCAACAGAGACCGGGCTTGCGGCTTCGCGATCTGCATCCAGCTCATTACACAGGTAAATTAAACTCGGGATCGTGGAATTACCTGGGGAGGTCTATTCGACTGCAGGGGACGATTTACGGCCGAGACAATTACATGGTGTCGGATATGAAAGCCATGTAGCCATGATTATTTTATTTTCAGTGAATTACCGAATTTCATTCTGAACAAAAATGGTAACGAATGATTTCATATGCAATGGAATGGAGGAAGAAGATTCATTGATTGGCCTGCAAGATACAATCATTCGATGCTCTCAACTATTGATCTCCATTCTTCCCTATTTTATTTTTACTTTTTCCTTATAGTTTTATCATTTCTGTAATATCCTCTTCCTCAAATTTGCATCTTGGTACACGTTTTTTATTTTCCTTTTGTGGTTTTCAATATGTTGTCTAATATATTGGTTTCTGCTTATGTTTTTATTCCTTATGCCATCCGTTTTTTTTACTTGCAATACATGTAGCTGCTCTTCTTCTTTTTCAACTAAAGTTAATGTGTCGATATCCATATCTTAATAATAAATTAATCATTTTTTTATTATTATTTCTAACGATTTCCACGTTTGTGATTCTTTTTTGATTTTTGATGCATCTACATAAGCTTCATCAACTCTTAGCCTTTTTTCTTCAATTAACCAATAATTGTAGTAAGCTATTTGCACGTTTATCTTCAAACATTTTAATAATCCTTAATTCATTTATTGTGACTCAGTAGTCTCTATTCTAGAACGACCTCTATCTACTTACATTCTACAACTAAAGTTTAAAATTAAAGTAAATTTATGGTCTTACTATTTTTTATATTCGCTGTTCTTCAGCTGTCAAAACTGGAGTGGGACTACCACCAAGGACCCTACCGGTGCACCATCATCAACGTACCAAATTCAATTTCACTAACTTGAAACTCAATATAGGGCTGCAACCACTCCATAGATAAGTTCTCATTTTCAAAAAATGGAAATCTTAACTGTTTTCAACATTATAACTGCTTTTTCTTCGTTGTGATTTCTTGGATATGCAGTGGATGCAAAATTTATTTTTATTCACTGAAACCTCTTTCAATGATTTCAGCCATGAAATTTCATTCGATAAATCGTGTACGGGGATAGTTTATTTAGTTTTATTAATTTGTTCATAAGTTGTTTTCAGCTTTCTTTATTCACTTTCTTGAGGAAGATTTTCCAGCTGGAGAAATAACTACATCAACGGCATTTGCTTGTTTTTTTTCCATTGCCTACCAATTTGGATTTTTTCATTGTATTCAATCGATGTTCTTATAATATGTAGTGCATCTGCTCTAGACTTTTCTTTCCTGAAATCATGTTGACTATGGAAGCTTTATATACAATTTTCTTATTTTGTAATTTATGCACTTCGCTATATCTTCTTGTTATGTTATTGGAATTTTCACCCCATTATTTCACAGTATATAGTTGAATCTAGTAAAAAGTAGGAAAAGCCAATCAAGCAACTTTTAACATCACTGGGCAAAATATGATGATTCCCAATTGTTGGAACCTCGTGTGCAGATTTTCCGATATTATGTAAACGATAAATATATTTGATACATACTTGTAATTTGATGTCATTATCTGACCATGATTAAGAATATTTTCCGAGTCAACATTTTACAGATACAATATTCATTAACTTAGAATCAAATACATAGTAAATATCTTGGATACTTGGTTTTAGAGGCTGCTCTATGATAACTTAAGAGTGTTCCTAAAGAAAAACTCAATTTTATACCATCAATCAGATTAAAATAATTATCTGATTGCTTTGGTATTCTATCGAAATTGTCGATCATTGTTTCTCTTCGCTACCAATATCGACAAATAACCATCACTTAATAAGTCGTGTGATTAACTAAGAAAAACACAATTTTTTGCCAAAAATCGATTTTATCCATCAAAAGCTATACAATCATTTCAACGCTTCATTTCTCGATGCCGTACTTGTAGAAGAATTTGTCGTTTGCCTCAAAATAGGCTTCAGTTCCATCAATTTCTTCTTCATTCGAACCGAATTTCTTACCGGCGAGCATTTTTTTAAGATCAGCAAATAGCCAGTAGTCACAGGAGGCCAGATCTGAACTATATGGTGGATGATGAAGCAATTGGAAGAGGAATTCGTTTAGTTTAACCATCGTTGCCATCGACAACTTTTTCTTCGACCTATGAGGCCGTTTTTCCCTGATTTTTGTATTCAAAAGATCCAACAATTCTATGTAGTTTTCGTTATTAATTGTCTCTCCGTTCTGAAGACAATCGATGAACAATATACTGAAGCCATAACCTTCCTAACTGACTGTTGTGCCTTTGGACTCTTCGGACGAGTTTCACCGGTTACAGTCCACTCATATGATGATCGTTTTGATTCCGGAGTGAAGTGATGGATCCATGGTTCACCCATTATCACATATCGACGCAAAAAATCTGATGTAAACATTACCAAACGCTGCTCTGAATCATCAACACGTTGTTGTTTTTGATCGACTGTGAGAAACCTTTGAAAGAAGTTTTCTCATGGTCAAATTCATACATAATTGTCTTACGGAATCAGTCTCTCACCCAATTTGAATTTAAGATTCGTGAACTTTTTTGATGTTTTTTGGAGTAACTTTCACCATCATCAGCATCATCGGTGTCTATACGACCACGTTTGAATTCAACAAATGGTTCTTTCGATGGATTAGAGTCCTGATAATACTTTGAAAGCTAATGAAGAGCTTGTACAGTATTTTTTTTTTCATCAAGAAACACAAAAAATAATAAAAATAGCTTCACTTAAATGGCTGTCACTTTTTTCTGACCAATCGAAATGTCCTGAAATTTTACACATAGTCTTTTGAAAGTTGGTACTTTATAATGGTCATATTGAGTGATGTGATAGTCTCTCTAGTTTTTTATTTTAGTTTTGGAAACAGTTTTCTAAATAAATTGGAGTGGAAGTGGCAACGCAGCAATGGAAGGTATCGTGATTTGGCATGTTCGTTTTCGGCTTTCCATTACGAATTACGTCTGTGTTTGACTTTATGTAGCTCGTTATTTCGATGTTCTACCTTCGCATGTTTGAATAAATGCTGATATGGTAATGGGAAATCATCAACGATCGTGATTAAATTCAAAATTAAAAAGAGAGTCTCGTTCGTTTGGCGGTTGACAGAGGCCTAAAAAGTTTAGAGAGGGAGGAGTATATTAATGGACCTTTTGTTTTATCTCTGGTCGAAAATATTCATTGATACCTTTTGGCCATCACCATCAGGAACTAATTACAATTTTCATTGTTATTTGGGAATTAAAAAGTTGTTGTGTTTGATGGATATTTGTATGTTCAAAAAAATTATTTAAATTAGTATCGAAAAAGTTGATTTTCAAAAGCTTATTGAAGAAATACAAATCTAGATATTGAATAATGGTAATAAAAGCAATTGAGAATATTATCTACAGAAATATTTATAGATTCGGAACTAAAAATAAGGTACAAATAATAAAGAATCTCATAAGAGAGATGTAATAACTGGAAATGGGAAAAACGGTAGTAGAAAATTGGTAATAAACGAAAATGTGATGAGGAGAAAGAACACATACAAGAAGAAAAAGTAGGGAAATGCAAAAAAATGACAGATAGTAAGAGTTAGGGCTGTAATCAAGATGAGGAGTAAAGAAATTAATGAAGAGAAGAAGAAAATATGAAACAAACAAAAGAAGAAAACAGAAGATACGAGGCTATACAGTAAAATTATGTACTTTTGAATGTAAGTACGATACAATGAATATGGGAAGATGATAAAAACAGATTTTTCAGAGTCGATATGTCATCAATTTTGAGGTAAGTCGAAAATAGTATATAGAATAAGGTTAAACGGTTAAATCCCGAAAAGTATTTATAATGTACAACTTACAGATTTCAAAATACAAATTTTATAATTCAAAATCAATTTTTCTTATCGTATAATTACCTATTAAGTAACTACCCCAAGCCCATCATCTTCCCGATCTTTTTGCTGTATAACTTTAACTTTACATTTAGTCCTCTCTTGTTACTCATTACGTTTCACTAATTAATCCGTAACGGCTCTTAATTTTTTCCCTCGTTCAGCATTAACTTCTCGGTTCCCCAAAAACCTCTGAAAATTTGTTTAATATGTAAATGGCACCTTAAATTTACATAACTTAGAAGTGTATTTTTTTGTAACGTCGCTGCTTCTTTTCACTCCACTAATCAGTTAACGTCCCCTTTTCATGATTAAGTTATTCCAAATAGCTTAGAAAGAATTGGGGTTCTAAATATGGAGATATGTATACAGTGTATACGATTTAGTTCAATTCAAATTTGATTTTTCAATAAAATATTTTAAAAACTTCGAGAATATTTGTACCAGGTTCACAATCAATTACATCAAATGTTTCTAAATGATATTCAAATTAAGTTTGTAAAATATTTTTTATTGTATTGAAGAGTTGAAAGAAATCTATATCAAATAATTATGCACTAAACACGGAAATGAACACCAAGGTTTACCTCATCGGGGCCATGGAGGATATGCTGAAGGAAACCTCAACATCCAGCTGCCAAACAAACCCAAAGACGAAAAAACCAACTGAAACACGACAAAACGTAAAGAAAAATAGAAGAAGATCCACCTATTAGAGATACTGTCAATTTCCCAGTTGAAATATACGTAAATTGAGAAGAAAAGATTTTGTATTTTTTGTTTCATTGATTTTTGTTAATGAAAACAGAAATTGGAAAGAGAGAAGTTAAAAAATTTGCGAGGAATAACGAAAATTTTGAACTTTTTGAATATTCTTTAACCGAATTTGAGCTCAAAACTGACCAAACAAAATTTTTTAGTTAAATCTAATAATTATTTATTATAGTAAAAGCAAATAGAATGTTTATTTCAATTGTCAGATTGACAGTATCTCTAATAGATGGATCATCATCTATTTGTCTTTACTTTTGGTTGTGTTTCAGTTATGTTTTTCGGCATTGGGTTTGTTTGCCAGCTGGATGTCGAGGATATCCTCTACTGCCCCGATGAGGTGAAACTTGGTGTTCATTTTCATGTAAGTCGAAAATGGGAGAGAAAGGGACAGAAAATGCTTTATTATAAAACATTTTTTCACAATTATTTGACAATATCTTGTAAAAAACTAAAAGCATTAACCCAGTGTGTAAAATGCTCAGAATTAAATATTAGTGCTAGAATATACCTTCAAATTCATGTTAAATGGAGAAGAAGATGTTATAGATATTTAATTCAATCGGCAAATGATTGTGCATTTTTTTCATTGTACAGTATTGAGCCCTTAACTAATTATGAGCGTGGAGTAGGTAGATAAAGATCGTGCTCCGCGATCCTAAGCTGTGTATGTAGCTATGTAGATACATTTTTTATATATTTTTGCCTTTATGTACGTGCTATTTTACATAAAATAGCTCGAGTACAAGAAGAGGAGATTGTAATTTCCACTGTAATTAGCCAAGAATTGACTAAGAAACTTTAATTTCATATTAAATAAAAAAATTTTAACATTAAGTAGATGCAATGTGAGGATGTGACAACCTCATACTAAACTCCTGGACAAAATTAACGCACCACTAATATTTTTCTCAATATTGAAGTACACCATTAACCTTGTTTGACAGTGACAGTTGTTATTGAAAACAGAAGACCATTCAAAAAACTTACCGGAGAACACAAAGATTAAATTTTGCAAGACTACATCAGAATTTGACCAACAATGATTGGGAACGGGTTCTGTTCTCCAATAAAATTGAAGTTAGCCCTAAAGCTCTAGATGGACGAAAGTTCTGCCAACTGTAATATCTCTCCTAAAGTGCCTTTTGGGGAGGAATTTGCTTCGATGCTCGTGTGATCTCTTCTTCTTCTTCTTACAATAAGAATTAGAAACGGGTGGGTGCTTTTCGACCTGAGTGCTATTTCTGCCTAGTCTCAATAAAACGTATCTTTGGAAATGTTGAACTGTTGAAACTAAGCCTGTCAAAAGGTCTCTTCATTTTAGATTTTAACTCGAGATATTGTACCCAAACACTTGTGTACCAAAGGTCATTCAATCCGGTTCAGGTATTATGTCAGTATAGTCAATTCATAACGATTCGACAGCCATTTTGATAACGTTATAAGGGACGATGGAGACCATTCAACCTTGAGGTCTGGAAAACTTAATGTTCTGTAATATGTAACCTTTAACCACGCCAAGTGGCATGTTCTCCATCAAAGTATACCATAACTGTACTAAAGCCCTTTATCAGATCTGCTAAATTATGTTATAATTATAAAATATTCTGGTTGTTTGGTTCCTTCTATCTTCTACAGAAAGAAAATGTTATTAAAGCATTACAACGAGAACATTTCTTCATTTTTTATTTGTTTTCCATTCCTATCTACTTCTTTTGTTGATATTAGCACCGATTGTCTATGTACTCAATTATTTGTTTCCATACCATCTTCTGCGCCTATATTGTAATTAACTTCAACACTAAGAACTGTTTTTTAACATTAATATTGATTCCAGAAGGGAGACAATACACTTATTATGTATACTGTTAGGTTAGTATCAGCTTTTTGTCAATTTAAGTAGTTTTAGAATGACGTTCTCAGCACTTTCAATGCGACCGCTCGTAAAATAATATGGTCCAATGGGACGATTTTCATTTCAAATTCAAATATTCAAACCTACAAATACACAAACATCCCAAGACAGAAAGATGGGTGGCTGAAGTAGCGAAAGTCATCAAATCTATTACACAGTATCTTTATCAAGTAACTAGAATTGTTTTAGGGTAACGATACTGTTAATGACAATAATTCTAACAAAAAAATTGCTCAGTTATTGGAGACTTTTCGACTATGAAAACACATAAAGAAACAAAACAAAAAACGTGAAAACCTATATTAAGGTGAAGAGGAGTATCAAACAATGACAATAATGGAATTAATAAAGACTAAATGAAGATTATACCCTAGATTATTATTTTTTAGTTTAACTAGATTTAACTTCGGTGGATAGATGGTTTTTCTGGTCCCAAGGAAGGAAGAGAGAAGATTTTATCTATGATAAACAGACACGGTGCTCAAAGTATTGATTCCAATTTGATAAGACTCACTAAAGAAGACTTGAAAACATCGAGAATCGGCTGCTAGAATGTGCCATTGATGAAAAAGCATGAAGTGGAAAACAAATAGGAAGGAAAGCGAAACCCCCAGTATGCTGGTTCTTAGCTGTTTTGCACATAAAGAATATTTAATACATCAGCCATAATTTGTTACAAGTAATTATAAAGCCAGAAATTTATGCATCAGGCATCAACACACCTTAAAAGAAAAAAGAAAAACGTTCACAGTGACCTACACTACGTTAAGGGTTGAAAACCATTATCGAATAAAGTGAGGAAGAGTTCGAAATAAAGTGATTGACAAAGAAGTTTTACAATCAGTATGCTTGTAATGGTTTATTTTTGTGTACAAAAGACCTAAGTATAAATAAAACTTTCCACACAAAATAATACATAAATGAACGTTCCAAAACATCAAAATTGACTTTCTTTTGACTAACAAAAACGTTCAAATCTCCAATATTTTCGATGTTGAAGTGATAAATACTGAAACTGACTTGGTCCAAATTAGATACTGTAACTTAATCGAAATATAGAATTCCAATTCGGATAAGTTCGATAATGAAATACGAGATTAAGAAGTTGAAACAGCTTGGAAGCAAATATCTCAAAGGATGCTGACAGAGCTTTGGGTAATAGATGGAAAGTCTTGTATACAGTTTATGATCTTTTCCTGATGTTAAATAACACACTCAATTTCAAAACAATAAGTAGAATCATTAGATAGAATAATTCTGAGTCAATTCTAGCAGAAAAAACACACTAGAAATCTAAAAGAAATCTATTGAAGAAGGAAAAGACATATATACCTAGTTGGAGATTTTTGTGTATCCAGGTAGCGGGTAGATACTCAATTATGATTCAATCGTAGACAAAACTACTTCAGGGACGCTCCCCTGCCCATGCGAATCATTATTTGTCTCCCAAGGCCATATGGGGGAAACTATTGTCTCATTGCAAATTTCTTGGTCAAACCTATTGACTCTCTTCAATATTATCATATACGAAGACTACGTTGGCATTGAAGAGGAAGAGAAAGGACCTCAACATGGCCCTCCAGGCTTCGGAGCGATGTAAACCATGAATACCAAATAGGGAGTGTCTATTTCAATTAGCAGAACGTTAAGGAAATATCTTACTTCGTTGAAAGCAATTAACCAACGCTATATAGAAATTTATCTTACCATACATCCTGAGGAATCATTATACTAAGATACTTCAAATGCAGAGAAAAAAATACCAATAAAGATTCGGTGGAAGCATACGGCGAAGAGGAGAGGAGGTTTTTGATAACAATGGAGATGGTTTTCCAGCCTTTGTGAACAGAATTATCTAAAAATACCTGCATATTAATAGTCCGGTCAAATTAGACCAAAAAATAAGAGTGAAGCTACATAAATTCCCATCAAGCTGAAAATCAATAAAATTGTTTAAAATATAATTGAAAATAAAATTTTATTTAGTTCCTATCATTCCCTTGTGTGGAAAAAATGTTATTCAAGGTAAAAGGTCAAAAAAATGAGTTTTTCGCAATTTTCAACAGAACGGTAAGTTTTATCAAAAAAATACCTCAGACAAAAATTGTTGATCATAAAATTTTCTACACAAAATGTGTCAATAATTTTTTCTACCAGTCATCGATTCTAAGATATAACGATTCGAAAAATTTTAATCGTTAAAAAATGCAACTACAACTGAAAAAACTATTTTCTTCTTAAAACTATCTAATCTATTCATTAAAAAGTTTATCTACTATTGGAAAGTGATAAAATCATGTACTATTTTTACACGCAATAACTGGATGTGACAGGATATCTGCATTTTACAGGAAGGGTAAAATAACAATTTTCAAAATGTTTGAAAAACAAGATTTAGTTCAATGTACTGAAGTTTTTGAAAACAATAATTCAACTCGACAAGAAGTTATTACCAACGGCATTCGCTTTCTTCTTTCTATGTATGGAGCTCCTAAAAAAACTACCTGCTTAGATAAATATCGATATGCATGTTTAGTTAAAAATACTACAAGTGAAAAAACAAGTTCAATTGGCTTGTCTTCCTCCTTCCTCCAACCTCAGTTCCTTCCCATCAACATCTTTTTCGGGTATATTAACAAGTTCAAGTGTTAGTTTGTTATCAGCTAGACCCTACAGACTGGGGTTGGAGATGGTCAACAATACGTTAGAACCCGTTCATACTTTACTCCCAGCACATAAGGGATGGAGTGCTAAATGTGGTTGCAAAAAGTCTGACTGTTTTGTTCTCTGGCATGTACCATCTTGTCAAAGCTCTAATATTGAATCACCAACAGTGGAGGATCCGTTTGATTCCAACGAGGCTACAAGAAGAGCTATTTGAAAGTTTCTACTTGGACGATTGAATTTCATAACTTTTTTTTAATTTAAATCGCATTTAATATGTATATTATGATTACAACTTTTACAAATTTATGAATCATTATATCTCAGAAACGGTGACCCTTGAAAAAAAGTATTAATAATTTTTTTGTAGATAATTTTTTGATCTAAGTACAATTTTTGTTAAGTATTTTTATTAGAAAACTCACCTTTTTGCTGAAAATCACGCAAAACTCATGTTTTTACCTTTCACCTTGAATAGAATTTTTTCCACACAAGGGAATGATGGAGAGCTTTGAAATTTTATTTATAATTATATTTTAAACCATTCTATTGATTTTCAGCTTGATGGAAATTTATGTAACTTCGAATGTCTAAATTGACCAGACTAAAACAACTCGTAACCTGATGTTCATAATAGACTATCTCATCGTTAGAGGAAAAACAAAAATGAAAATTCGTAATTTTTTAATAAACGAGTGAAAAATTTAGTGTCGTGAAAGTGGTTGCGCTGGATGTTCGACTGGTCTGCTATGAACCTAACCTCGCTTTTTAATGTACTCATAGTCATGAGCGACCAGCTTTTTTAGTCAAAGTTAATGTAAAATTAATCGAATCCAACAATTCGGGGATGGTTGCTTCTTCAAGTCTCAAGTATATGAATGGTGTTACGATTTCCGACAGGCAGGTGATGGTAAACTTGTCAAATGGGGGTGCCCCGCAGCACGTTTTATCGATGAAAACGTCAGTACTGTAAAAACTTATTTTGTGAGCCCGACATAGTTGCGATATGGTTGAAGAATTGGGTATCAGCGTAGGTAATAATTTATGCAACGCAAAATTTAGGCCAGATGTGTTTCAGTTCGCAACGATATAAAGAGGAAGGACAAAATTTATTGCACCGAATATTCACCACAAACGAAACTTGCGTATCTATGAAGTGGAGGAAAAACGAAGATGCGCCGGTTACAGCGAACACTGCAATCTCAAGGGAAAAGTTGTTTTGGTACATGATGGATCTTCTGGAAAACACGACGAAATTTTTCTACAGATAAAAACGATAGAAACATTAAACGAATTGGGTTTGGAATACACTGGAACACCCGACTTGTCTCCATGCGACTATTATTTATTTAGTTAATTGAAAGAGGGACTTGCGTTTCGAAAGTAATGCATTCGTAGAATCCTTCGTACGCTAATGGTTTTAGGTACGTGAAAACCGTACCTAGCCGAGATTTTTTCTACAAATGCTTCCGAGAGGAGGCAAATGCGTTGAGTGTCATGTGATGTGATTTCAGCTACGTAATTTAATTATAAAACTTCTTATAGGAAATTTTTGTTTTTATTTAAGCCCCCCCCCGTTATTAGAACATGTTTAGAAGGAGCTGCAGAAGAAGAACCGGAAAGATACAAGAAACTATAAATTTAAAGTAGTTTATCGTGCTCGATGTTACTTATTTTCTTAATATAACTTAAATTTTAGCTTTTAAAGAAAACACTCTCTTTGATCAAGTGAAAATAGAAGAAAATTGTGTAATGAAAGGGTCGGAATCAATCTAATTCTTGGCAATTTTTATGTAGAATGTCATATGTCAATAATTTTTCTAGTATGAATAGTTTCGTTACCTTTCCAAATGATAGTTCCATTGATTAAACACCTCCTAAACGTGACCGCTCTTTTATAACCTTCTTCGCCAACAATTCTCCCGCGACATTTCTCGCAACATAAAAACAGTCCTTTCTCTTGTCCTTCGCCGGAACTCCTTTATATTCTATTTTGCATACCGTTTCGCAGGCGGGCTTCGAATGTCTCCTGTACGGAACACGAAAAAGGTGTTTCTCCAGCCGTCGCGATTTTAGGATCTCCCGATCAAATTAATGGACTACTGTCCACGTGGTATTAAAGCGAAATAATTCACTTTAAGCTGATATTTGCTCTACCTTCAATCTTGCTATAAGATTTCTTGATACAGTGGTAGTTTCCATATAAAATTCGAAAGGGATACTCAAATCTCTTTTGGAAAATGGCACATCCTTTAGTAACCGTTTCGACCTATCTCTGTAGCGGATTCTAAGCCGTTGAGTAATGTAATATACATAAAAACTCATTGTGATAATTGTTAATTTTCGTGCAAAATATAATTTAAAAATAAATCTCAAATTCCCATCTCTAAGACAAATAAGTATCTAATAATTTTTCGGGAACTAATGGCACTATTAGATATCAAAGATAATTTATTTTTCCCCAACGGAGAATCAACCCCTTATCTTCTGGCACGTCATGTTCGTCTTGGGCAGGGATAATTAGAGTTCATTAAAAGAATTCTGAGGGTAAAAGTGGGCGAGTTTCGAAAGAGGTACTGGGAATGGACAGGATGCATTGCTAATCTTGAGCTAATTAATTATCTAGTAATTATTCTCACAGAATCACAAAAGAGTGCGAAAATTAGAAAGATGTGATAAAATAAAATTAAAATATGAAGAAGCAAATATTTTTACAAGACTGAGTACTAACAGCAGGTAAGGATTTAAAAGTTTTTGGTTTTTTCAGCTTCTATCATCTTGAGAATAGCTGAGAATCGATTACATTAGATTAAAGAGTCGAAGACAGTGAATCAATCTCGCTGAAACTTGCTACTATTGATATTTTGTGTACCACGGATCCCTTTACCACTCAGGTAGTAAAGACTTTGCCAAGCGTCTGATGAATCTTTGCGGATAACCTTTCTAGTTATAGGAATGTAAGTACTGTAGCTTTTGTCCATGGGCAACATCACTCAAGTGATTGCTTATTTCCTTTGGTTTCTGTCAAACAAGGCAGAAACGGAGCGAGTACGGCGTCACTAATATCATCATAAGAAAGCTGCTCCCGAATGATCTTCTTTCGGACCCTTTTAGCATGTGTTTCTGATTTATTGGCGTTGTACCATAATGATTAATTTGAACTTTCTACAAACAAAAAAAATAGTCACAATCTTAAAACGTGTCCGTTCTTTTATTAATATACAAACGATGAAAATATTTCATTTTATACTGTGAGAAGTGAGATTCTACTGTCCAATTTTTCGGTATTATACTTTTTCCCTTTTTATAAGAAAATAAATTTTATATTTTTGTATGTTGGAGCTTAACTCTCTTAATGAACTCGAAAATTCATATCACCAAACCCATTACCGACCCCAATTGATGGAAGCAACGGCGACCATTCTATCCATCTACTATTCGATAAAATCTCTTCTTAGACATGGGGGTAAGGAAAAGGACACACTTCGGAGTTTCCCAACATCCGGCGGAAGTCCATCAGCGGGATCCTCGGGGAGTCGAGAAGGTGATTGCCGTATGCCGAAAACCGGACGAAATGGACGTTGTTTTCCTTTATGTCTGCATAACCAAGGACAAAAGATCGTTTCCCTGATAGCAGTCATATTGCGATGTACAACTGAGGAATAATAAGGGTTTTTCTTGTACGAAGATTAACTTTTAGTAATAGAATTTTATTCAGAACGATAATAAAAATAGGAGGTTACAAATTAAATCACATATCGCAGAAATTCACATTGTTCTAACTACAAATTAAATAGATCAAATGATTCCAAATCATTAATTTAATAAGTCATGAAAATACGCACTTTCAGGATGAGATTCACTTCTTATGACTCATAACTGCGTGTTGAATCAATTCTTTGTTCTCATATCTCAAAAGAATTGGAATATTACTTGGTTTGTGAGCTATTTCTGAGAATTCTATTCTTTGTACATGAATTTGTCTGCATTGTATTTTATGGTTTTACTCAACGCTCAACTACCTCTTTGGTAAGACCATTCTTTGGGCTTATATGGAAAAAATTGTTGTACTACGGTTCCCATATCTTATTTGGATTCAAATGTTTTACCATGAATCTGAATAAATAGTAATCTCACAGTGCAAGGTCTGGACTAAATGCCAAGACATTATTTTTCGATAAAACCTCATATATTTCAATCAGCTATGCACTACATACCTCGGCATTGATACCTCCACCTCCTCCTCTTAGCATTGGAGACTACTCTTAACAAGGTACAATGTGAGACGTAGGAATTTTCACATTTCAAAACGGACAAAATTTATGAGACACCTCTGTATAATAATAAATAATAATGAAATGCTTTTTTTGATATTTCATAGTTTGTTAATGCAGCTCTAATTTTTTATCGAATTAATGACTTATCCATCTAATTTCCAAATACTGAAATGTTTGTCCTACGTTCACAGTGTCGCCATGATTGCCATTTCAGATTTTAGTTTATTGAAACATTCTGTTAGTATATTATGTTCTCATAGTATCCTCAGATAGTAGTTGTATGAGGACCTGGTGGGGTTCCGAGTCCCAAAGAAGCTGGTGCGTATGGTTAGAATGACAATGAGAAACACCTCTGTCAGATAGAAGGTATCGGCGACCCACTAACTACTACCATATTCAATTTTTCATTGGAAGGTACTGCCGGAGGATTTATATGCAATAGGCTCACACAGAACCTCGCTCCTCCAACTGTAGCAAGAGGACTCAAAGTCAATGAGCACAAAACTATATATATGTGAACCTCAAGGAGATCTCCGACCTCCCAAACCACGTTCAAAGTCAAATATCAAGGCAAGGAGTTGCTTCGGGGACCAGATGCTTCTGGGCAGTCCAGAGAGCGCTCAAGTTTGAACGGTTCTTACGGAGGTTAAAGTTTACAATTAACAAGACAATAATCCGTCCTGCACTCACATATGGATGCGAGACTGGACGACAATTGAGTGGATCTGCTGGGAACGTAAGATCCACGAAAGATTTTTGGATTTGTTTGCGAGAATGGTGCGTAGAGGATCGATACCCGCGCAGAGCCATGTATGGAGTTGTTGGAGAACGTTGAGGTGCATCTGATTCAGATTCAGATAGTGGATAACCTTTGTAGTTAAAGGAATGTAAGTGCTGCAGCCTTTGTCCATGGATAACATTACCCAAAGAAATTGGTCGCTTATTTTCTTAGGTTCTTGGTAAAAACGACAGAAATGGAGTGAAAATGGTGCATGGAGGATCCGGAGACATCCTGAGACAGATGTATGGCGTGACAGATTTAGTGGCGTTGATTCGGGGAGCGCGTTGGAGGTGGTTGGTGAAAGTATGCCTTCTGATCGATACCCGCGCATAGCCATGTATGGAGCTCCTGGAAGATAGCGATTGAGATGACCGCACCTTCGCTTGTTGGAGAACGTTAAGGTGGACCTGATCCAGCTAGGGGTTAGTCTTTGGAGGCGTTTTGCACAGTACAGAAAGGATTGGTAGAACGCAATATGTCGAAACGTAAAGATTTTTATCTGTTTTAAAATTAATTTGCAATTCAATTCCAAATCACTCACCCTTAGCAAATGGGTTCAATCTATTTGGAAAAGGTCCACAAATACAAATTCATCGCTTAACAAAATTAAAGTAGAAATTATTATCTCGGGAAAGATAGGGATAAGGTTTTGATAGAAAGATATAAATTAAAAGTTCACAAATTTCTTTACCAAGCTATTGTTTGTGTTTTCCTTCGAAATGTGATACAACAAAATGTATACCTTTATCTGAGTGTATTTCACCGAACGGGGGACTTCCTGTATCAAAAACATTTTGTTTAGACATTCCTTGTGTATATTCTATCTACAAGCAAAGTCGATGTAACCTTATCGATGTTATCAGAGTCAGGCAACGTCTTCGAGTTTTACGACCCCTCGCTTTCCTCTCCCATTCCGTCTATTATTTCCTGCACAATTGTCAGATATCCTAGCATCACCTTAGTTATCTGTTGTTTTCGCCGAACGACCTGCTCCAGGTCTTTCTCGGATCTCCGGGAGGCCGTTGACCGTTCCCTCAGGATCTAATAGCGGTTACGGTTATCGCTCCAGTTATAGTTTTCCTCCAAGCAACGGAAACCCCCCTCTCTCTCTTTCTCCTTCCGAAGGTACTCCATAAACTCGACTTCAATTTATTTTTACCAATTTTACAAGATGTTTATCATATGTGAATGTGTGTGTGTGCTGAGTTGATTTAATGGAAAAACCGCCACCGTAGTGAAAGATTTTTTCGATAAAGAAAATGAGAATTCGACGTATTTTTTTATAGATATTATGTTTGTGAATGCGTATAGTTTGATCTTGATTACATAATCAAAAAATTACAACCAACATTTCTTGTTATCAAGCTTTTATTTGAAACTAGTTCCAGTTCTCTTAACCATCCGACAGTGCGATCTATTGACAATGTTTAAATTAAAATCAAATATTCAGAGAATAATAAATCACAAATTTAAATTTTTTTCTTGATTTTAGGTCTCTTAATGGAAATCTAATTAGATTAAATTGAAGGAAGATACAGAGTGGTACACCGATGCTCTCTCTCTCTCTATCAGCAGTTCGGGTTTACCTGAACAAGTTCCCATCTCTTTATCTGTAATAGTAAATGTTTCAGAGACGTTTCGAATTAAAAATGAGTGAGAATCGATTTAGGGAATTTCTATAAAAATTGTTAAGTGTTAAGTTTTTAAATTGATAAACTATATTATAATAAAGGTACTTCATTTGAAAATGTGATTTGTTATAATAAGATTCTGAATAAATTTTTTCAATTTATTTATTAGTATACCTTTTTTATATGTTTGTATTAACGGATGTGTGAGCTGGTGCATTGTCTTGATGATACATCACTTTCTCCTTTGCCTAATGCGGCTTTTTTGGCTTGATTTCTTCGCGCAAACGTCGCATTAAGTTCGTATAATTTTCGCCATTGATAGTTTTTCCTTTTTCAAGATAGTCGATGGAAATTATCAAATGCGTATCCCAAAAATCCGACGCCATGACCTTGCTTGCAGATGAAACGTTCATTGCCTTCTTGGAGCCGGTTCTCCCTCGTCAGTCCTTTGTTTCGATTATTCTTTTGCTTCGAGTGTGAAGTGATGTACCCACGTTACATCTCTAGCAATAAACAGCGCAAAAAGTCAGCTTTATTTTTGGAAAACTTTACACATTTTCAGTTGATATATGTCTGATAGCTCGCGCAATTTCAGTCGCCGATCATTCAGTACCGTTTAGTGGATTTTCTTCAACATTTCTGGAGTCGTAACCTCATTTGGTCGACTACTGGGATGCTGGTCTTCGCTTGTCGTACCAATAATTTCCATGTTTACAAATTAACTGAAAACGATCACTATTGACTGCAGAACAAATACTAAATAGCGTGACGTCATTTTACTGAAAACATATGCTGTATAGACTGTGTGGTATTTTTCAAGCAACTACCGCCATCTCTAGATCAGTCCAGAGTTCTGGGACCATCCTCATAGTGTAGATGTTTTTCTGCTGCATGAAAATTGATTTTAATATGAGAAAATCTGAAGATTTTTTGAATATTCGTAAAGAGAAAATAGTATGAAAACAAGAAACATTTTTCAGTAAACAATCATTCCTCTTCTCACAAATCGCACTCTCTCAAACCTTAAAACTGTCTACTCTAACAATCGGTGCATGTTATAAACTTATTTTGTTGCATCTGTTTGTTATTGATAATAATTGAATATTGATTGAATAAATCGTGTATTCCAATATCCAATATTGTAATCAATCAGTTAACATCTAATGTTCAAGGTCTTTTCTGAAATTATTCAGTTATTAATAAGTAGCTTAAACCTGTTAGTGACAGGAGTGAGGTGTCGCTTCGTGTTTCTTGTATAAACTTTCAACACGTTGGCGGTCAGGTCGGAAAATTAGCAATTTCCTTTTACCGGTCGTGGTATGGGCGAGAAGATATATATATATATATATATATATATATATATATATATATATATATATATATCCTCGAGGGAGTTGCTTACTACTCTAGACAACCAATTTATTTGCATAAATAATCAGACAGAATGCAAATCAACGAGGTAGTAGCATTAATTACTTATTATGTATATTTTCTTACAATGAAAATCTTACAAAACAAACAAATTAATATTTACAATTCGTCTATACTCTAGCACAAGGCAGAGGCAATTATTTTTTCATTTCTTACAATTTTTGTAATCGATTTTAACACGATTATTTACTTTCAATTGAATGATTGAACATTAAACGTCAACAAGGCAAATAATAGAAGCATGGAAGTAGCGGAAAAAATCACAATGGCAAATAGAGTGCAGTAGATGAAAGGAAAATTTCTGAGGAATAACGAGCTGAGCGCGTACACAAAATTGAAAATATACAGAAACAATAGAAAGAACATAATATTAAGAGAGATGATGGGACCGGTCAAGAAAATATCCAAGAAAGTCAATGAATAACGAGATCTAAAACAAGGTGAAATAGTGATAAACATCCATAGGCTTAAATGGTTTGAAAATATATAAAGAAGAGAACCGAAAGGTCTGATATGGAAACCAGCGATCAAAGGGCCAAAAGGTCGATCTAAAGCTCGTGGGAACAACTGGTTTATACCGTTTATAAACCATAATACTGACAAGAGTGTATACTTGCCTGTATTGAAGATTCAATTTAATGAAATGGTGCTAAAGTAGAAAATCCGTTACTAAGAACCATATCAGACCAAAGTTTGTATATTTGAACCACTCCAGGTTCATACTGGTGTCATCCGGAAATGAAGCGAATGAGCCCTGAGGTACACCACTGCCAACTGGTGAATTACTAGAAACCATTTTAAAGGAACACCTCAGTTACCATAATAATCAGTATTTCCTGATCAACACAATCGAAAGCCTACACAGAAAACCGAAGCCGCAAAGAATTAATTTAATTTATACAATTAATAAAAGTGAGGTAAACAAATATATTTAATAAAGAGTATAATTGTTTGTCACCCTTGTGCAAAGGAACAATTATAGCTAGTTTTATACACCTAGGGAAAAACCCCTTTTTCAAAAGATTCGTTAATCATCACTCCTGTAAAATTTAAAATAACTTAATTGATAAACCATCAATGCCGCAGGATGTTTTGTTTTGAATATTGAGTATGGTTTATAATAGCTCAAATCTATCCACAGACCTAAGGAAGAAACTGTAATTCTTTGGTCGAGATCAATAGACTTTGATGAATTCAATTGGCGTTATGCTAAGATTGTCTGCAAGTTTTTCAATATACAAGAGTGATCTCATATTCTTAGATAAAGTACGTTCCTATCGAATATCTTCAGAAGGATTAATCCAAACATTTGCTCACCATAAATAATGAAATTTGGTGAAATTTTGTTTGGAGAAAATCCTCACCAACTGAGTGTTTTTCTTTAAGTGTTACCACTTCGGCGAAAACTACTTCATGGTCAGAGAGACCTGAATTAATTATTAAGTGATTCATATCATGGAGTAGAAAACTATGTTATCTAGAATTGAAGAAGTAATTGGAGTTGGTAAATCGAAGTTCATATTCACTTTCGAATGACTCAATCATTATTAAAGTCAATTTTCTACTAGTAAAAAGCATAATTTAATATGTAAATATATGTAGTAACAAAAAGACGAGGGCACTTTTTTTTCAACCTCCGATCGCTCCGTGCAGGCGATACGCGGGCAGAAGAAAGCGGGCATGCGCTGTAGGCGACTGCGAAGCTCTCGCACTACACACTCCGCCATTGTTGACATTCAGGCGTCAGTCGGCGTTGTGCTACAGCCACGTAAACATGTCCGCTATTATTGATGCTTACGCCGAGGGTCAATTGCGAAGTGTGATTCGTTTTCTATAGGCTAAAGGCCATATTGCAGAAATCCATCGGTGAATGAGTTTTATGTACGGAAAAAACTTCATGAGTGATGGTGTTGTGTGTGAATGGTGTCGAAAGTTTAAAGGGTGTGATGTGCATGTTGAAGGAGGCAAAGGACGCAAATCTGTCGTTTCAGATGACCTGCATTGTCTACGGAATTTCCAGATCTATTTTGTACTGTATTTGAATTCATTGGCGGCAACTTTCTTTGAAGAGAGTATTGAAAAGTTTGTCCACAGATATGACAAATGTCGAAAAGTAATTAATAATTGTATCAATCTTTTGGTAATAAAATTATTGTTTTATATGAACTTGTCTACAAAAGACTAGCTTTTCTACGAGTATGCAAGGGAGAGAATAAACCAATCGTCATTGGTTTAAATGATTCAAAAAAAAGCCTTCGATCGTATTCAGAAAGAAAGAAAATTCGGTTCAAGCAATAATAAATGAAGTTCTTTCTGATCCGAAAATTGTGGGATGTGGTATTTAATAAGTATATTCTCCCGGTTCACAATGAACGCAATAATAAAAAATTTACTGCTACGCAAATGATACGGAAGGGGCGATCATAAAGTTACTGTAGGCGGTTGAGAATGAAGACGATGTACAGCAACTATTACATTGCACTGCAAAATTATTTAGTACGACGAAATCACCACAAAAAACCGAATTATTAATACCGTTAACAACATTAAAATCAAAACTGGAAAAGATGAAATTTAAGTATTTGGGAATTGAAAGACTATTTTGTGATGACGGTGAAATGTAGGTTAGGGAGCAGACAAGATTAGGAATCACTAAACTCACTATGGGATATACCGAAAAACTTTAGACAACCTAAATAAGAAAATTTCTTAACTGGAAAAAGCCTCCAAGTGAAGAGCTGCAAACCTAAGAAGAGCAAGCAACGTAGAAAACGGTAATGATTTCGTGTCAGGTAGATAAATGTAATTAAACGAGCTTATCAGATGGATAGACGAAAGGAGAATCACTATTCAGACGTAGAAGATCAGAATTTCCTCGAAAACGACGAATTGCTTAGTGTGAAGAAAAAATTTGTATATTAGGCATTAAGTTGAAATGAATTTGTTTCAAGAACTAATAGACTTCTTAATAAAAACTAATTTGGAAAATCAACTACATGATTTTGCAAGAAATTCTTGATCCATATTTCATGGTAGATGGATCGGTTGCGAAGAAGCTACCATGATTGTTTGGCTCAGCACCTTAAGATTTCTTTCTAGGAAAGCATCGAAAAATATTCATCATCTGCGTGTACGGAGCTTCAGGTGTATATTTTATGAAATATTATCGAGGATTTCGGTAGAAATTCATCGCTGTTGCTTAAATTTTCCAAAGGGAGCGAAATATACGTTTTGAAATTGACTCACTATAGAATCCTTCCAAAAGGAATTGAAAATTAGATTGTTTAAATCTAGTTTGCACTATTTTTCATAAATACATTTAATCAAGTTACAAGTTGTATGTCGAAGCCTTTTTTTTAATAATTGACATGATCCTAATTTCTCACCACGTAGACAAGTGTTTTTTTAATTGTGTCCAAGTTTTTTTTGTTTTCAATTAGAACTTTTAATTACCGTCAGGCAGTTCATTTGTCAACGCTTCAACGGTGAGGTAGCAAATTAAAATTCATAACAGCGTCATTCTTTAATTAAAGCAAAGCATTTTTCTAGATTCTCAAACTAATTAGTTGTTTACTCGTTCGAAGTTTACAGACTAATCCTTTTATATAAACAACTCCTTGCTTTCCTGTCCTTTCAGTAGAATTCAGTTTCGTCCTTCTTGTAGTGAAAGATTTAAGTGCTTGTTTTTTTCTTGGTTATGGTACATGGATGCCACAAATTGTTTGGAGTACAAACAACGAGATACACGATTTTGATTTTATAATCTATTAAAGATCTCTTGAAAATTTATCAAACCTCAGAACAATATCAAGTTATTGAGATGCCACGAGGGTTGTTTGAAAATTTTTCGACCACAACATGAAGATGTCAACAGTTATTATTGAAAAAGTTCCTCAAATCGTGTAATTAAGATTAGGAAGACAGAAAGGGCTACCGGTATATCAAAAGAATGCCTTTGCTATCTACTAACTAACGTTGGGTTCTGTTTGCTTACTTTGGACCAAAAATGCATTCGAATAAACAATTCCTAAGTCTTATTGATGCGGATTAAGCAAAATAAGTTTGATTGATGGTGTTCAATTTTTGGGATAGTCGTGGGGTTGTATCTTCAAAAAAGTAATACAATAACCGGAGATTATTACACAGTAATACTTCTTAAGATAGCTGTAGGAGAAATCTACTTCCAGCAGTACCCTCCTGAAATGAAAGCAATAGTCAAAACAATGTACAAATTTTTTACAATATTATTATCAGTTGCGTTTGGTGAAGTAGAATATTTTTCAACAAAAACATGGCGAGTCAGGTCAACAATTCTGTTATAAACGTCGTAAATAATAATAGGAAAAAATTATTAACAATATAGATAATTAACATTTTAAATATCATAAAATTTTGACGATACGACAATCCATAATAACTATTTTGTTGTTTTATATACATGATTATTCTAATTGATGGACCCATTTTTAAAAATTCATATTCATTAAAATACAAATGATACATGAATAGTTTTTATACCGCTGAAAAGGGGAATTTTCAAAGTCTTTTGTTTTTTTAAATATATTACGTAGACAGGCGGTGATGGTTCCAGAAGCGGCCGCTAGATTTCTCGCCGCAATAGGCCGCCATTTTCTGCCACTGCCAGTTGTGAGTGAGATGGCGACTGTGGAGCACAAGGTGTGCTGTGTCATTGAGTTCACAAGAAGTAAGTCTCAAATTATATTGCAGCGGGTATTTCGTGCTGAATTATTTGGTATTAAACTACCACATTACTCGTTGGTTTAATCAATTTAAAGAGACTGGAAGTGTGTGTAAAGGAAAAAGCGTGTATTAGAAGATGGAGATAGTTTAGTTCGCAGCCCAAGTAAGTCTACCAATTGAGCTAGTGGAGAGCTTGGAATACCCCCAACCATGGAAAGTTCTAAGACGCCGTTTGCTGTACAAGCCCTACCTTTTAGAACTCGTGAAGGCGATAAGCCCTAATGATAAAGAGAAGCGTCTCGAATCGTATCACTTTTAGCGATGAATCAACTTGTCAACAGACACACTGTTCGCATATCGAGTTTGCAGAATCCACATACAACACGAAAGAGACTCGCCGAAGATAAACGTGTTCTGTGCCTTATCACGTACAAAGGTTTATGGAAGAACTGTGAGATTCCCATTGGTATCTCGATATACGAGAATTTTTAAATGAATACCTTCCTCAGCGCGGGATTGGTCGCAGAGGAAATGAAGACCTGGCTCTACACTTCTTATCACCGAGATCTCCTGATCTCACACCATGTGACTATTTCTTATGGGGTTATGTTAAGCAAGCTGTTTTCGTCCCGCCTCTATCTACAACTCTGAACGATCTGTGGAGCCGTGTATTCAGTAACAGCAGATATACTTGCTCGTGTATGGGATGAGTTTGGCCACCGTGTAGATGTTTGTCGTGCAGCAGCTGGAGGCTACATTGAACGCTTGTAATACATTAAAAAAAACTTCCTATTTTCATTGGTATGAAAACTATTCATGTAGTATTTGTATTTTAATAAGAACGAATTTTAAAAGTATAAGAGTGTGTTTCAGCTGCTACCAATTTTCAACTGCAAACATATATTCCTTAGAAGTGTCTCACTACTTAATACAATAATGTCAACGCAGTGAAACTTCTTTGCAATCTTATCTCCATTGATAAAATTGAAGACAAACATTAAAAGCCGACTCCCCCTCGAACATCCCCACCGTCAATTACATTAACAACTACAACTCCCCACGGCCTACTACAACAGATCCAAAATATATATTATAAATCAGAGATAAAAGAATGTCGTTTAATCTGAACTGTTAATCATCGTCTACGTTTTGACCGTAGTGGCCATCTTGAAATTGGTAATAAATGAATTGCTGTTATTTTCTTTTTGACTGATACGCATACGTGCTTCGAGAACACGCCACGAACTGTATAAAAAGATCCGTGTACGAAAAGGGTGATAAATCCGCTCGGAATAGATGTCACAGAGATATGTGACTGGTATAGGTGGTATTTTTTTTTTTTAATTCTTTATATCGCTACGATAAAAAATATATTATCGTTTTGAAACTGATATTTCATATACATGTAATTAATTAGCACTTTCTAAATAATGAACACGATCTTTTTTCCATTTTTTTTGTCTTTTGCCTCATTTTGCTAGACTTTCAGTTTCACTGTTCTCGTATCGCTTCTAACCTTCTATAATCATTTTTTTGGTCTTTCTCTTAATTTTTTTCCGCCTTCTCGAACTCGTTTTATCTATCTAGCTTTTTTCATTCTACCTATCTATCTCAAACATTAAAATATTTCTGGAAATTTTACGTTTCCAATATTTCTAAATTGTTTCGCTCTTTTTGTTCATACGTAACTGACTGCTAGGTTATTGTTTCGAACATTCTTAATTCAACTGTTCGTAATACATCATTAAAGCCTAATATTTTTGTTCCCATCCCTCTGCTTTGCTGCGTTCTGCTATTATCTCTCCCATTTCCCTCTCGTCATCTTCACTTATGATAGCGACTCCCAAATGTTCGTTACACGTTTTCCATTAATTGTCTTCTCATTATCTAGTCTATCTTCTTATGCCTTACCTTCCAGTAATTTAAATACACTTTCAAATAATTCCTGGTTCTTGTGATCTGCTAGCTACGATGTTTATTTCTATAAATTGAATCTAGGTTTTCATACCATTTCCTTTTAGTATGATTCCTTGAATTAAGTTGAAGAAGATTGTGGATAATAGATCTCCCTGTCTCAAACCATTACCTATCCTGATTTCGTTAAAAGGATTGCCCTTCAAAGTTGTTCTGCTCTCGGTTTTTCGTATTGTCCTTTCCATAAACTATTTTCGATGGATAGCTGTGATTTCCGCCAATGATCCAATATAGTTGTTTAATTCAAAGCCGTGGGGAGATGTTTCCTCCAAGAAAATTTACTACCCAAATAGATTTTTGTTTGTGAAATTTCAAGTGGATAGATTTTAATTCGACATATTCTTAACCAGCCTGTCAGGATTTGCTTGAGGAATCTCTGATGTGGGTGAATCGGGTACATGTAGAAGATTTAGTAGCTCATCCAACAAGTTACTACATTGGAGAACACCTGCGTGGATTAGAAGTATTATTGAGTATTTATTTTGGTACTCAACCATAAAATACCGATCTTAGAAGTAGGTTTTGAAAATAAAGAAATAATAAATATAGGAATTTACTAATTCTATAAAGTAGAACCAAGTGCCAGACTTTATCAAAGGCCTGACTTACATCGAGGCAGTGCTGTTTAACTTCCAGATCTTGCATGTTTTTATTTGTTATTTTTTGTACTTACTTGTACTTGGTAGCATATTCATCTGGGAATCCAAATTAATGCTTCGGAACAACTTGGTTAGGTTAGGTTCCTGATTTATTTTCCAATAATTTGAACCTTTTAACGTACTTCTTTGGAATATCAGCTGGATATTTCAAGTATTTTGGTCTGTACGATTTTAAGAATTCATTAGGAACCAATAATTTTCGAATTTTCAGCTTAGAAGCACTGTATCTCAAAACCAGCAAATGTATTGAGTTCCTGATTTATTTTCTAATAGTTTAAGACTTTCAATGTACTTCTTTGGAATATCAACTGAATATTTCAAGTATTTTGGTCTGTACGATTTTAAGAATTCATTAGGAACCAACAATTTTTGATTCTTCAAGTTTGAAGCACTGTATCTCAAAAACCAGCCAATGTATTACGTTCCTGATCAATTTTCTGATAGTTTGAACCTTTTAACGCAGTTCTTTGAAATATCAACTGGATATTTCAAGTATTTTGGTCTGTACGATTTTAAGAATTCATTAGGAACCAACAATTTTCGAATTTTCAGCTTAGAAGCACTGTATCTCAAAACCAGCAAATGTATTGAGTTCCTGATTTATTTTCTAATAGTTTAAGACTTTCAATGTACTTCTTTGGAATATCAACTGAATATTTCACGTATTTTGGTCTGTACGATTTTAAGAATTCATTAGGAACCAACAATTTTTGATTCTTCAAGTTTGAAGCACTGTATCTCAAAAACCAGCCAATGTAATACGTTCCTGATTAATTTTCTAATAGTTTGAGCCTTTTAACGTACTTCTTTGCAATATCAACTGAATATTTCAAGTATTTTGGTCTGTACGATTTTAAGAATTCATTCGGAACCAACAATTTTCGAATTTTCAGCTTAGAAGCACTGTATCTCAAAACCAGCCAATGTATTGAGTTCCTGATTTATTTTCTAATAGTTTAAGACTTTCAATATACTTCTTTGCAATATCAACTGAATATTTCAAGTATTTTGGTCTGTACGATTTTAAGAATTCATTAGGAACCAACAATTTTTGATTCTTCAAGTTTGAAGCACTGTATATCAAAAACCAGCCAATGTAATAGGTTCCTGATTAATTTTCTAATAGTTTGAGCCTTTTAACGTACTTCTTTGCAATATCAACTGAATATTTCAAGTATTTTGGTCTGTACGATTTTAAGAATTCATTCGGAACCAACAATTTTCGAATTTTCAGCTTAGAAGCACTGTATCTCAAAACCAGCCAATGTATTGAGTTCCTGATTTATTTTCTAATAGTTTAAGACTTTCAATGTACTTCTTTGGAATATCAACTGAATATTTCAAGTATTTTGGTCTGTACGATTTTAAGAATTCATTAGGAACCAACAATTTTCGAATTTTCAGCTTAGAAGCACTGTATCTCAAAACCAGCCAATGTATTGAGTTCCTGATTTATTTTCTAATAGTTTAAGACTTTCAATATACTTCTTTGCAATATCAACTGAATATTTCAAGTATTTTGGTCTGTACGATTTTAAGAATTCATTAGGAACCAACAATTTTTGATTCTTCAAGTTTGAAGCACTGTATCTCAAAAACCAGCCAATGTAATACGTTCCTGATTAATTTTCTAATAGTTTGAGCCTTTTAACGTACTTCTTTGCAATATCAACTGAATATTTCAAGTATTTTGGTCTGTACGATTTTAAGAATTCATTCGGAACCAACAATTTTCGAATTTTCAGCTTAGAAGCACTGTATCTCAAAACCAGCCAATGTATTGAGTTCCTGATTTATTTTCTAATAGTTTAAGACTTTCAATATACTTCTTTGCAATATCAACTGAATATTTCAAGTATTTTGGTCTGTACGATTTTAAGAATTCATTAGGAACCAACAATTTTTGATTCTTCAAGTTTGAAGCACTGTATATCAAAAACCAGCCAATGTAATAGGTTCCTGATTAATTTTCTAATAGTTTGAGCCTTTTAACGTACTTCTTTGCAATATCAACTGAATATTTCAAGTATTTTGGTCTGTACGATTTTAAGAATTCATTCGGAACCAACAATTTTCGAATTTTCAGCTTAGAAGCACTGTATCTCAAAACCAGCCAATGTATTGAGTTCCTGATTTATTTTCTAATAGTTTAAGACTTTCAATATACTTCTTTGCAATATCAACTGAATATTTCACGTATTTTGGTCTGTACGATTTTAAGAATTCATTAGGAACCAACAATTTTTGATTCTTCAAGTTTGAAGCACTGTATCTCAAAAACCAGCCAATGTAATACGTTCCTGATTAATTTTCTAATAGTTTGAGCCTTTTAACGTACTTCTTTGCAATATCAACTGAATATTTCAAGTATTTTGGTCTGTACGATTTTAAGAATTCATTCGGAACCAACAATTTTCGAATTTTCAGCTTAGAAGCACTGTATCTCAAAACCAGCCAATGTATTGAGTTCCTGATTTATTTTCTAATAGTTTAAGACTTTCAATATACTTCTTTGCAATATCAACTGAATATTTCAAGTATTTTGGTCTGTACGATTTTAAGAATTCATTAGGAACCAACAATTTTTGATTCTTCAAGTTTGAAGCACTGTATATCAAAAACCAGCCAATGTAATAGGTTCCTGATTAATTTTCTAATAGTTTGAGCCTTTTAACGTACTTCTTTGCAATATCAACTGAATATTTCAAGTATTTTGGTCTGTACGATTTTAAGAATTCATTCGGAACCAACAATTTTCGAATTTTCAGCTTAGAAGCACTGTATCTCAAAACCAGCCAATGTATTGAGTTCCTGATTTATTTTCTAATAGTTTAAGACTTTCAATATACTTCTTTGCAATATCAACTGAATATTTCAAGTATTTTGGTCTGTACGATTTTAAGAATTCATTAGGAACCAACAATTTTTGATTCTTCAAGTTTGAAGCACTGTATATCAAAAACCAGCCAATGTAATAGGTTCCTGATTAATTTTCTAATAGTTTGAGCCTTTTAACGTACTTCTTTGCAATATCAACTGAATATTTCAAGTATTTTGGTCTGTACGATTTTAAGAATTCATTCGGAACCAACAATTTTCGAATTTTCAGCTTAGAAGCACTGTATCTCAAAACCAGCCAATGTATTGAGTTCCTGATTTATTTTCTAATAGTTTAAGACTTTCAATATACTTCTTTGCAATATCAACTGAATATTTCAAGTATTTTGGTCTGTACGATTTTAAGAATTCATTAGGAACCAACAATTTTTGATTCTTCAAGTTTGAAGCACTGTATATCAAAAACCAGCCAATGTAATAGGTTCCTGATTAATTTTCTAATAGTTTGAGCCTTTTAACGTACTTCTTTGCAATATCAACTGAATATTTCAAGTATTTTGGTCTGTACGATTTTAAGAATTCAATAGGAAACAACAATTAAAGAATAGTAAATAGTCTTTATAACAGTTTAACTAGTATTGGAAGTAAACTGATTGGTTCTTTCTTTAGCTTCTTTTACCATGCAGTGTGAGGATTATGTCAGTCAATTTCCACTGGATTGGAAAATCACCAATTCTGAGTATTGCATTATAAATGAATCCTATCATATTAATGGCGTTAGAGGTAGGTAGTTGTTGTAGAAATTGGGTTGTAGTCAGGTCGTATAAATTGAAAATGGTAGGGAAATGGAAGTTTTGGATAGTACCTATTATGGTTTTTAGTAATCCATCAACTATTTATTAAATATTTTTCACGTCACTTAAAAAAATTTATTTAAAAAAGTTTAGTGGTAAACTATCAGGATGGATTTTTTTTCATAATTTTTCAAAGAAAAACCTTCATCGACCCGACATTTATGGTGTGGAAACTGACGTATCATTTCAATGGGGATGTTTTTCAAGAATTTATTCATAATCTTCTTGCAAAAAATGATTTTTTCCAAAATTTTTTCTCATACAACATTTCTTGTTCTCTTATTTTTAGAAAAAACTTTTCTTTCACTTATAAAAATTTATTCAAAAAAGTTCAGGATGGATCTTTTTTGATAATTTTTCAAGGAAAAACCTTCATCGACTGGACTTACCCGATATTGTATGGTCTGACAACAGACGTATTATTTCATTGGGGATGTTTTTCATAATATTTTGAAAAATGATTTTTTTCAAAATTCACATGTGACTACTGAAAAGTGATAAATATTATCGAAAATCTTCTGAAGGGTTATAAGTTGATACAACGCTGTTTGATTAACCGCTGTCGAATGAAAACGTTCGTAAGGGTTAATACCACTTTCGTTTAATTCCTCCAAAAGCGTAAAACAATATAAATTCACTTCCTCTACGTCGTCAATATTATGTTTGCCGATGTGCCTGTGCCGAAGAGCACCACCATCTACTTGATTATGAATATATTAACAGTTGTGTGTGCAGAGTATCATCGATGGAAATGATGGAATTCTTAACAACATATCTATATGTTTATTTTAACAGGGATGGTTTCCATTACTATATTAAAGAAGAGCTTACGTTGATCACGAAACAAAATGAAATTATACATTCCATGTCTCGTTTTAGAATTAGTTTTGACTTAAGAGTGAATCTCAAAAACGATATAATTGAATTAAAAATTAAACAGTCAGGTCCCAAAGTTGTTAAATCTATTTCACATAGTAAGTAATTAACAGTAGTATTTACAAAACAAGGTTCCTTTCAGAAACTACCCTTGCATAAGTGATTATAGTCTGAGTATAACGAGATCCGATGGATCCAGTTTTTTCATTCTTCCATTCCTTTTCTATTATTTGTCTTTTGCTGGAAATCTAGTTTACTTAGACATTCGGTACTAATACTGTGAGTACTTGAAGATCGAGATTATATATTTGTCTTAGTACTTTGAACTATAACTGTTAAATTTTCATAACGTTTTTTGTTGCCAGCTGTAACCCATGAATCCTATATGTCCAGATTATCCATAGTACGCTTTGGTGAATTACGACCTTGTTTTTCGAGCTAAGTTTTGTTTTGAGATTCAAAACCAATACTTCTTCATGTATTTTCATCCCAATTAAATTCATTTAGCCCATAGAAGTTTTCTCCAGTTTAGGTGATTATCCGAATTGATCCCTAAATATTCAACTTGACTTGTTTTACATTCATTCTTATTGTACAAACTCTTTCTTTGTTCAATATATTGTAAAAAGAGCTTTCGGTTTTGTAGTATAAAATAAAACACTTATTTTTAATAAAGAATACTTTTGAATCAATTATATATTTCTATTTTGCTCAATGACTTTTTGCGATCTTTCTTACAGCTTCGCGCTCATAAAATTTCTGGTCCTTACCAGATCAGGGCTGTATGGGGGATGTGGCATCACTCCTAGCCAATCTCCAATTGCCAATAGTTTTCCATGACTTGCCAAAGTTGTGCGAGACCTTGCATTATCATGGTGTAACGCTAAACCTTTCCGATTTGACAATTCTAACAATTTTTCTTGGATTGTTTCATCCAGTTTCATTAATTGTTATTTGCTTTATGATTGTTTTCTAACTATGTTACTGTTTCATTTCGTTTAAGGTGCATATTACAAATTTTGATTCTTTATGTCAAATGTTATGTTATGAATTTCTTTCAACTCGTGAGGTATCCAAATATCCAGCTTCTTTACTAGTCCAAGATATCTCAAGTGATTAATATCAATTGTTGTGTGCCACACATGTAGCTTCCTCCAAACTCTCAACCAATTATATAACGATCCTCTTCAATTATGACTTTGATTTGGTCAATATCAACTTCAGTAGGTCGAACAGAACGAATCGCACGGCGCAAGATCCTGCGAATATGGCAGATTATCTATTTTGTACATGGATTTCTGTTTTCTTTCAGGATCATAGATGAATAACTACGATTTCTCACAAGTTATTATGATTTCAAATAGATTTGAGTAATTTGTCTTCAGTTTAAAGTTTATGCGAACTTTTGGTAAAATCTTTAGTGTCATCCACATTTGGATTTTTCCGATTTTCTGTATATCAGTTTCTAGTTTCAACATTCGCACTAATACTTCACCGATTGTCAAATCGAAGCAAATCACCGATTTTTCTGATTCGTTATTCGTTTTGGCACGAACCAATCAGAAAACACATGCAATCGAAGGATTTTCAAAAACTACTCTCATGCGAATGAAGACAAAAGCTGTACTGATTTGTTTACTGTGGATAGATGCCCTGCATTCGGAGCAGAAGGTTAGGTTAGGTTAAGTAACGGCTGTGGTTTGTCAACATTTGGCGCATGCGCACTTTGTCTGTAACATCTTTATTTCATACTTCATACCTTATTTAGGCTTATATAAATGTCCTGCGAGATTGATGTCTTAGATACAGCAATGTATATTCTCGAATTGCAGCTTTAATGTCAAACACACATTTGTCAAATTAGAAGTGACTAAAAATTTGGGACAAAAAGTTTATAAATATTAAAAACAGATTAATATACGAAAGTTTTCTGGAAAGCTTCTGACCTTACGAAGAAACAAGCTATTTTTTTCGATAATAATTTTTATTTTGCAACAATGTTTTCTTTAATTTTAAACAGTTTTTCCAGCGAAGCGTCTCTTCTTTTTCAAGTAACTGTTGTCTCCAAAAAACGTCTTCGTCTGATAAAAACCTCCCCCTTGAAAGTGAGACATTGAGGTTTGGAAACAAGAAGTTCTTAGGGTGTCGGATCTGGAGAATACAGTGGGTTTTCAACAAATTCTAAGTGCAGTTATTGATTTATAGTTATGGAGATCACCAAGGTGTGAGTTTTTACTTTTTTCTTTTCACCTGTTGTGTATAAGGCTTCTCTTGGTTAATGTGTTAGACGTAATAACCTCTACATATACCTTATTTTTGATATCTTCCAAACAATTGATTTTTATATAAAATAACTGTTTCTTTCTATATAATTTTGTATGATAAAACATTTTCAGTACCATATTATCTCCAAGTCGAACACATCGTTATCTAAATAATTATTTTATCAAATCGCATTTCCCATGCAAATGTATCCGTTTATTACGATTAAATATATTAGACGTCAACTTGTTCATATCACGTATTTAAGTATGGATAAGTTTGAGCCCGATACTGACACAATGAAAATTCTTGACTGGGAATATATTTACTCAATTCCTGTCGAGTATGGCATCAATTCTCAATTCGTATATAAATCGAATCAGGCAGAGGCGCATTTAATTGTGAAAGCGCACCTCTATTCATGGCTTTCAATTTCGCTGCTGCGTGTTTATTTTCACTCAGCAGGACGAATCATTCTGCTCACTGACTGATGTATATATATGTATATATGTGCCTAGTTTAGTTGTGACGATCTCGATTTTCTGTTTGTTTTACGGAAATTTTCCCGCAACTGTGACTGTTGAAAGGAATTTTTACTGGATTATTTTCTTCGTGATTGTTTATTTTTTGTAGATTATATCCGTATTGAGGTTTACGTAATAGTATAAAATGAATGAACGATTTTAGTTGGATTACAACATTTTTAAATTACATGATAAGCATTTTTTTGAATATTTATAACAACAGTGCTTATCTGTAGATCTTCGACGTTATCTGCCAATAAGACATAGCGGAGATTGTTGATTGGTACAACGTTAATTTTGATGCCCTTCCAGTGCCTCTATAAATATTTGCTCTGAGTACAAGTTGATCAACAACGGCGATAGAATGCCTATGTCCTGACTCTTCATGTCTCTATATTGGATATGCGCTGTTTGATTCCTATACAGATATTTTATAATCTGAATATCCTTGGCGTCGAGTTCTGAACGATATAATAGTTCTGGAAGTTTGTTGATTGTGACAAATGCTTTCTCGTAATCGATAAAGCAAGCATAAACATCTTTATGTTGATCTAGGCATTTTTGAATCAATACCTGCATCGCAAAGAGGGGCTTCCGTGTCCAATAGCCGCATCTAAATCCAAACTGTGTATGACCTATACGATCCTCTAATTTTGTTCTTATTCTGGAATGAATAATTCTTAAGAATACCTTCAAGGGTGTGGCTCATTAAGCTTATCAGCACTTTTTGGAGTTTGCTTTTTAGAGGAGTCTTGACAAAGGGGAGTTCATTAGTATCAGGACGAGTCTTCCTTCAAAGATATGGCATTTTAAGCCTTTACCCACAAAATATAATTTAATTACGTTATTTTTGACAGCATAATGACAAATTTTACGCAATTTTTACTTTATACGTCAATTACTCGTCGACTTTGAAACAAAACACCAAGACTTTAAAAAAAGAGAGTCCCTTTAATGCAAAACAGTGCGGACATTTTTGATAAAATAATCTAAATATTTTGGTCTCTTATTTTTCTTTAATAGATAGAGTTTTATATAACCATAGAAAAAGGTTTGTTTATTAGGTTAGATCACAGAGCCGTATCCTAAGATGCTTTCAATAAATAATTACCTATTTGTCAATATAGTTTTCAAATTTTGTTTTATTTTAATTCCGATTATATCTTCCCAATAAATTTTTCCGAAAATTCGACTTTGGTTCTTCCATTGAGTAAAAATGAGCAAGTTGGCTATTTTCAATAGTTTATTTTAGTTTAGTCTATTGTGGATTCTAGTGTGATTATGGAAAACGCCAAAAAATCCTTTAATAGTCTTATTTTAGTACTATATATATATACAGTAGACTGCCACGCATCGTACTTGAAGGGAAACCCATAAGGAAAAGAGAACCCGGACGACCACCTAAGAGATGGATGGACAGCTGGCACCTCCCAGGAACTGATACAGAGGAAACTACAAAACTAATAGATCATGAGATCTTAATAACGAATAAGAAGAAGAAAAAGAAGTATATTTATTTATTATACCCAGCATATTTCATCTACCCAATCTTCCATTGTTCGAAACAGTCTTTTTCTGTCAGTTCCTACAGGACGCGTACCGCTCTGTCATTCACAGCTTTAAAAGACTCATATTTGATCTGGTAACTAGAGCAAGAACAACAAAAATAAAGGGAAACAGTGATCAACAATCTCTACAGGATCTGAAAAACCGTTATATTATGAGAATTAGAAGTACTCAATATGATCAGATAAATGAGACCAAGGCGGCGTTACGACATAGATTATTTATAACGAATGGATGATGATAGACTTGTTAAGTCGGTTAAGAATAAAAAACTACCACAAAGTATTTAATTGATACTCCATATAAAGCCAAAAATTTTTTCTTTATACGTAAATCCACGATATTACCAAAGAAAAAATAGTGCTGACTAAATCTTATCAATAAGCAGAAACATTTTCCTTTTCGACTTTGGAATCAATTTTAAGCCTTTTAATTTCTTTCAATTAATTTTTAGAATCCGCCCCCGAACGAAAGGTCGATTAGTATCCATCTTGATGGATACCTTAATTTAGGATAGCTAATAAAGATCTTTTCCCTCTCGGTCTTGCTGGCTTCGACCGTTTGTGCAAAAGAATGACAATTTAATTTCGTACTTGAACTTTTCAAATCTGAATCTACAAATCTTTTGTTTCAGGACCGTTCTCCGAAACCAAAAATGTTTTTGGTAAAGACAGCAATTTCTACAAAAACTTTCTAGATATCTCCAAAACTACGTTTTTGATAATTCAAACGAAAAGATAGTTCTTATTAGTTATTACAAAGTATGTGGTGAAACTTTTCGATTCTCTTTTTCGAATTAAGGACCAACCACCAGACTACAAATTCAACTCATTTCCAACCACCGGGAATTCAGTTGAGGGCCTAACCATCCCGGGTTTCCATGGATAAATATCTTTAATATATAAATAAATCTGAGTTGTTTTTAATTTATAACTGCTTTTGTGTCCGGGGATAGTTTTAATTTCAATAATGTTCTATTTTTATTTTTAATCTTAACAAGGTGTTTCCAGCTTTTCCGCCTATTTTTATTGATTTTTAACGTTATTCGTTAAAAAGCTGGTAGCGTCCAATTTAATATTAATTGCTCACCCCATTTTAGTGCCAGTTATTGATATACTTTAACTGAATACCACTTTCTGAGGAGGAGTCTCCTGCCGGGGAATTTATTCCATTATTCCATTCCGATCCGACTCCGGTTCGGTTTGGCTCCAAAGAACGGATCGGTGCGGGATCGAACGGGGTGAGCACATATTTCCTAAGCGCTTCCGATTTTCTTCCGATTTCCAGCCCGAGCTTCGTACATTCGCCCGACTGGATTCAATTAAAATCGCGATAGATTCTGTTGCAAAATGTTAACAAATTTCAGCAACTGCTATTTATCACGGTCGCCCTTTATTTATAAGACATTCCATGGAATATCTCTGGTTTCCTTTTATTGTTTATTTCAATGTTTATCTTTTTTTAATTCATTGTGTTTATGCCTTTACTTTGTATATTACCAATAAGGATAATATCCTAATCTGTTGTGTACCTTTGACATTCAATTCCATTCATGTCTTTGTAGTTGGTGTTTCGGTACTGCTCGTTGGTCTGGTCATACAGTACTCACTTCTTCAATAACCTCTTTCGTTTTTATATCAGATTATTGCCAATTTAGTAAAAAAACACTGCAACTCGAAAAGAGTATTACAAATCCCAACAGACAGTCGTCTTGCACCCGTTAAAGGAAGTCGTGTAGGATTGGAATCCGACACGTGTCTCAGTTCGGTTAGGCGCTTCCCCAAAAATTCTTACTGAAATGCATCTTTTTGTAGTGGTCTAGAATAATTCCCTTCTACATCTACGTTGGAAAAATCATTTTTGTCGCACTTGTCTATGCCATAGAAGGTTTTAAGTCAAGTGGAAGGCTTTTTCGTTTCTGTTTTGGCAAGTATATGGACTTCCTTGCCACATTTGATTCCAGAAAGACTAAAACCAACTATTAATCTATGAACGATCTGAATCAACTTTGAATTGATGTCGAAGGATTAAGAATCAACCATATAAGTATTTAATATCGTCCTAGGCACTTACCAGTACTCACGAGTAAGTATTTACATGTTTATTGGAAATATCTTCGAAGGAAATTTTGACTCCTTTCCGTTTAAAATCAATTTTGGTTATACTATATTGATACTTTTATATTGACCAACTTAGAGACGGTTCTGCTGTATTAGGTATCAAGACGGTATATAAAAAAGGAAGGATGATGCCAAAATTTCGAAAGTAGGGTTTTATTTTCAACAAAAAGTTAGATCGGATAATGAAGAGTTGCAAGTCGCTCATTTGAGGTTTAGAGTGTTCGGAGGAGGGAAAGTTTTACGATACGCCTTGCGTAGGATTCACGGTAGAAAATTAACTGTTCCTCTTATTTCGTATTCATTGGAAAATGTAATTGCCAAGTATCAGATAAAGTTGAGTCGGTGTAGTAATAATCTGAAGATGTTCATTTTAAATGAATAGTAATAAGATTTTAGTATCCAATCGGACTGCGACAACTTCACTTAGAAAGTTTCAATATTTTTACTTTCCTCCGGATATTTATTGTGAATTCATTAATACATAAACAAGATATAGAGATCATAACACGAATAAATAATAAGAACAAAGTTAAAAACGAAAAAATACAGTTAGATTTGAAGCGCAAAAGAAAAGGATTGGAGCAAAAATAGAAATTTAGAGTGAAAGTCAGATGTGAGGAAAGATATCTTGAAAAAATTCATTTTGAGTCACAGTTTTTCCCAATATAGATAGTAATAGAGACAAGAACTTAAAATGCCACAGGAATAAGTGATGCTGCAGATAACATTATGAGAATTGAAGTAGTGGATGATAAAATAATAAATAGAGCAAACAGCAATATAAAAGAATCATCAAGACTGTAGTTGAGAAAATTAACAAGAATTCCTTCATAGATAATATTTAAAATAATCTGGAAACACTGGAAACTTATTGTACCTAATTAATATGTAGAAGGAGTGTGAATATTTTGTTCAAGACTTATGTAACCTTTGAAAGTTTTCATCATCTTGTCCCATCCCTATTTATTTTCAAATGTCAGATTAGAGCTCTCTGTTTCGATTCGTTTTTGCTGTACTCTTCTCTCTATAGGTAAAACTTTTATAACGTTTAAAGTTTTCTTTTTTCCGTCCTATCTATATTTGAATAAACAATTGTTTTCTTGGGTATCCTCATGACTTTTTATTATTTTGTTGGGTCAATTCTCTCATTAGTTCATTTCCGATTCTGTTCCATTTCGTTTTTCTCAAATATCTAATTCATAGTATTACTTAATGATTGTTAATTATCTAATTTGTTTTATACTGTCATAAATCTCCGTTTACAACATTCCCAATGATTTATAGCCGCGATCTGTAGTAGTCCTTAATCTTTCTCATCTCCTTTTACCTTGTGGACCTGTTTAAGACATTCTTTGTACATGACCATCATCACTCGCATTTTATCAATTTTTATCCTGTCCCTTCTGGATTATTCCGCTGCTTTTCTCCATAATTCCCTTTTGGTTGTCTTTTCTGTCTTTGATTGTTGTGTTTTGTGTTATTTTCGTTCCAATGTTCCCAGTTTACATAGAGTTTTTTGAGTCATGTAGCTTGAATCGTGATGATTCTTATTTTTTCCACGTTTTGAGTGCTTGCTTGAATAGCATTGGTTTTGGATCTTTCGTGGCAGTACACCCATTAGAAAGATCCTGATTTGCTATGATTTCTGTATGTTCTTTGCTCTTCTTTTATTAACTTATTTATGATATTTGTTTGTTCTAGCAATCTACACATTTTACTAAATTGAGCTCTCCACTTTTCTATCTAACTGCTTCAAAATATTCATATCTTGTTATCTTTATTTTACCTGTCTTTCTTCTTAGTAAGCTTTCTCTATATCTAGTATCTTTCTTTTATTTTTTGTCTCTACTTTTTAAAAAGTGTATCGATTTCTATCTTCAAGAATTTACGAAATATGTAGAAGAAACTTTACCAAAGTTTTAAACAAGTACTTAAATATAAACTTCTCAAAATATGGATCTAAAAAGCAGAACAAAAGTTACTAATATGTGGAAAAAATCCTTTGTACTTATTGTATTTTTTCATTATTAGTCCTCTGCATACAAAGGAAAGTTGTTCTTTGAGTTGAAATCGTGTAAAGTTCACCCCTTACAGTTTTATAATTGAATCTTCGTCGCGTCGGCGATCCATCGCAATGCTAGTAACGTTAGCCAACACTCACCTGAAACAAGAGAGAAAAGAGTGTTTAATCAAGTGCTACTTTCACATCAGATAATTTACTGTTCATTTCTCTGAAGAGCAAATTACGCGCATAACGATGATAGAGATTTTAAAGAGCATGAAATAAAAATAAAATTTCATGAAAATATTAAAGCAAAAATTTGATTAAAAATTTTAAGTTCTGATGGTTTGTTTTTAATTTATGAGAAAAGTGGTCAATGACGATAGAAATCATTTGTTGGCACTATAAATAAAATTCAGTTAACACAATTTTAGTAGCCATTTGAATATTTTTTGAAAATATCAATGTTTCAATCTTTTATTTCTTTGAATTACTTTAGATATTTGGAAATCGCAGTTATATGTGGAGAAATAAATGCATTATCAATGGAACAATCAAAATTAGAATTAGATTCCTACTTTTGTATTATATTATTTTCTATAGGGTGTCTCATAAGTAATGTCGGTTTTCATGTAGTTAAGTTTTATGAAGAGTACAATTTCTTTGTTTTCAATCATTTTTTCTTTGTTTCAGTACGTTTTTATAATGAATAGTATGGAATGGAATATAAAAAATTTGAAACAAATTGAACAGTTTTGATAATGGAGATTCGATGCTTGAAGATCCACGCGCTCAGGTCGTCCACTTACATGGGTTACAAGGGAAACATTAGAAAAACAACCTAGTACCACTAGGGTCTAGATAGGGTTAAATTGTGCGACCTAAATTAACCGAGACTAAAGCAAAACATCGGGTAGAGATATATAAATGAAATATATTCACAACAGCGATGTTCCATAAGCTCGATACCGTTTTTATAATAAGAATCGTCAAGTTCCTCAAAAGAACCATTAACTGCCGACATAATCTCTTCATTGCTGAAAACTCATTGACCACCGAACCATTTTTACAAGTGAACTGGGAAGTGGAAACAGAAAATAATCCTAGGGAGCTGAATCTTGCAAGTAGGATCCATGAGGTAGCAATTTAAAGTACAATTCTTCAATTTTGGCCTTTGCAATAATAGATGTGTGTGCTAGTTCATTGTTTTGATGAAATAACACTTTCTTCTTAGTCAAATGCGGCCGTTTTTGCTTGATTTAGTCATTCAAACGTTGCAATAATACTCGCCGTTCATAGTTTTTCTATTTTAAAGATAGTCAATGAAAATTATTCCACGCGTATTCTAAAAAACCGAACCATGACTTTGCCTGCAGATGGAACGGTCTTTGCATTCTTTGGGGCCGGTTCTCCCTTTTCAGTCCATTGTTTTCAGCCCACGTTTCATTAATCGACGCAAAAATTCTGCTTTATATCTGTGAAGCATTGCCGAAAACTCGATGGAAACATCTTCAAGACGTTGTATTTGTTCTATTTTGAGCAAACGCAAACGCTTGCGCACAGCTAGCTCATGCCCAAATTTTTTGTTAACACGCGATGTATCGCACTTTTTGAAATGCCTACTATGTCTGCCAGCTCGTAAACTTTCATTCGACGATCATACAATATCTCTTTGTGGATTTTCTTCAACATTTTGGGAGTTGTCATCTCATTTGATAGACCACTGCGATGATCTCGTGGGATTTTTCAAACAACTACTACCATCTCTATGTCAGGCCAGGTACTTCTGGGACCATCATCGTATTCTGTTTAATTTTGTTGATTGCTGTCCATTAGATTCTTATTGATTTTTCCCGATTATTATCCATTTTTATGTTTGATTTAATTTTATAACTCACAAACTACAAAACAGAGTTAGAGAAATGGAAATCACCACTTCTAGTAAGACTTCGGTTTCTTTAAAGCGGAAAACAAAAATAGAGTAGTAGTTACGAAGCTACTGAATGAAAATCAAGAAGAAACTAACCTAGAAATTCATTGTTTGTTTGATATTTAACACCCTACATGAAACAATCTTTCATTTTCACTTATATATCCCTTAAAATATTGTAAAAGCTTAGAAAATGATTATGGAATGAATGTAAATACTTTGATAAATTATTGTATATTTTGTTAATACCCCTGAATTTAAGCCGATCCAAAATCAGACGAATTTGCATTAGAAATACCTCAAACTGAGTAAAGTCTTAGACCGAGGATAGCAATGCCAAACCATCGCTTGCCGAAAATAACCAACTTTGTTAGAACCGAGAGAAAGGTTAAATAAAGTTTACTCATTTGTGAATGTGTATAACTAGTTTGCATTGTTACATGTCTTATATAATCCCTATTTGTAGCCTTATCACGTCCCCCAAGTCGAGGAGTCTTACTGTTCTATCCGCTACCAGTCTTGTTTGCTTTAATATATTATTAGAAAAAGTTGCCGCAGAATTGGATTAGAATTCGGTTCCTTACCCTAATCAGATATAACAATTTAGTTGTTGTCAACTGTCTGCCTGACTTTCAGTTTAATCATGTAAGAATTGTTCAGGAAATTTAGGTTAATTCCAACTGTCGGTTTCTGTATTCCAGGAATACTTAAATCGGTAAGCAACATTCATTTTTTTGAAGTTATGCTTACATTGGAGTATTAGCAAACATAATTAGAGACATACAGAACAAGGAATCGTAGTTTTTTTTGTAACAGCCAACTACGAGAAACTATTTTGTAAGTTTCTGATGTCATCTATACATCATATACATATCACAATTAAATTAGTTTTAATAATCAAACGTTTTAATTGTTGTCTTACGTGGCAAAGAATGAAGAAAAACCAAGGAGAAGTTGAAAAATATTATCTTGAGGTGTTCCTTGGATTCACTTGTTTTATACTTTTGAAAATGCTCATATGATCACGGATAACCCTTAATTATAGAAAGTTGCTGTGATGAAAAGCTAGTTTGTATGGAAAAATCGAATTACTATTATTATGACACCATTTCAATCACTGCACTGCCTCACAAGGAGAGTCGCGTCCTCACTTATATGGAGCTTAGTAGTAGACGAACTTTTATGCGAGTTGCTTGAACTCGGCATATCTTAACAAGGATATACAAACGATTATGCTTTGTAATATAGTTGAAATAGGACTCAACTATACAAAAAGGTGGTTTCGATCAGTGGGGCTAAACGTCAATCCGACCAATACCTATCTAATTTTCTTCACTAGGAAGAAAAAACTCAACCTCATGCCCATCAAGCTAAACGGGGAGAAATTGGGGCTGTAACTCAAAGATCCTACAGTGGATGTACATGGCAATTGTGACATATAGGGCAATGGTTTGGGGTACTAGAACTAGTCTTAATATCATGAGGAAGAATCTATATCAAAGTTATAAAGACTGGCTTGCTTATGTGCAGCTGGGGTTAGTGTTAGTGTTAGTGCATTAGAAGTGATTCTTCCACCTCTCCACATAGTACTGGAAAGGGTCGCTTAGAATGTTCAGAGACGGAATCATCAAAGAGAACCCGTTTCTAAATAATGACCAACCTTGGGACATGCCTCAGGACGTTTCTACAGAAAAATTGAAAAAAAGTTAGAGCAAAACCAATTATTTGGATAACCTGAGATAGACAAAGACTCTTCTGAGAAATTATGAACCACAGTAGATATGCTGAATGTATCAAATTAAGTAAGAACAATCTACGAATAATAACAGGAGTTCTATGAAGGCATTAAGGAACTCCAGAGCACTAGACAGGAAGCGCTTGAATAGAAGACGAAGATCTCTTCCAATTGAAGCCATACCACATTCTAGACTTTTAAAAGGAGTGGAGTAAACACTGGGTTCTCCAGTATCGCAGCAAGAAATTGGGGCACAATAGATTCTTTGGGTCACAGTGTATACGAGATCAGAAAAAATTACTTACAAAGAAGCAAAAGCAGTTATTTTGCCCCGCCAGTATTGGGATTACATAGGTGTTATCTTTATGAATCATTTGGGAAAAGGAAAAACGATTACTGGTCAGTATTATGTCCATTTTATGACAAGTATTGAGTCTAGGTGATGTGATGTGAAAACAATAGTTATTAATGGCTGACGATTTTAAGAGTTTCGTAACTAAGTCAATTTGAATTATGGGATAGAATTCATAATATTCTTCTGAGTGTGTAACAGGATATGTATTTTCAGCTGGAAGGTACATCAAACCATTATTAAAAACATGTTCGTCGTTTAATAAACTAAAAATTCCATATACTCTCGAAAGAAGAAGTATTTTTTGAGCTCATATCTTCAAGGTCGATCAATCGTATATCACTTGATATTTATTTTTTGATTTTTATAAAAAATAAGAATCATATAAGATTGAGGAATCGCAAAGAGATAATAAAACTATAGAGGATGTCTCATAAGTAATTTCGGCTTTTATATGTAAAAGTTCCCACTTTTAATTTCTTTACTTTTTGGGGCTAAACTCTAATTCTATAAAGAATACTATATTTCTCTACTTCTTTTAACTGTTTCTATCTTCGTGCGTTTTTATAATAAATGGTATGGAGGACGATAAACATGAAATTCGTGTATTATTGATACATTATTAAAAATAAAAATTTTAAGCAGCCGTTTGAGAAATGAGAATATAATTCAAATAAACAGTTAGAAAGTCGTAAATTAAAATTTATTTACTCGGCACCTAACCGTAATACGCTAGATTGAATGCACCGATCTTCTCCAGTTAAATCGCGCCACAGTTTTAAACTAACGGGAATACGAAGAGCGCGCAGAGCTTGGCTAGTACGAAGTATTTAAAATTATATTTTGAGTAAGTGACAGAATATGTAATAATTAAGATTATTATAATTTAAATTATCATCATTGCAGCGTTTATGCACTAGACGCCGCAATCTTCACCTAAGATAATAGCCAAATCATATATACTCAATATAAAAACTAACCAAAATTTTAGATACATTTGACATCCAATATTTCTAGAGGTATACGAATAACAGGAGAAATATATAGGAAACTTCCTTGTGGTCGTCGTATCACGAATTCCGCTTGGTTCCTGCCTGCCTGCGCCTTCCGTTTTCCACTTAATGATTTCTCCCTGTTCTAGACAATTAACGAGGGTTAAAAGGGATTCAATTGTACCAACTTAACAGGTGTGGGTGGACTGACCGGAATGAAATTGAACATTTCGACGATGGCAACGAACAGACTATTTATTCTTTAGATAGATGTAGTTAGAATTGTTGACGTAATATAGTCAATTTTGGGTAATATTGATTGATATTCATCAATGTAATTTCCAAACTAAATTTATTTTGATACTTTCTAATTAAGCTGCTTCTATTTCTATTTCTATTTTTTTTTAACTTTCCATACATTTTTTTTAACTTATCTTTTGACTGTCACTAATACAATTGATTCCTAAATATCGAGGAGCGTCAAGTGTCACATTTGACAGCGGATAAACCGTTTCTCAAAGTTCGATAATCTTCAAATGAATTATGGGCGCTACAACATCCTATCCTTCAAAATATAGCTCCTCTGATGATCTGGTATCTATACCAAAGCAGTTTGGATCCATAGGGATTCATAGATACTTAACCGTTCTGGAATATATAAGAGTCATATCTGTCATTGGTATAATCGGTCTCTTTTGGGTTAATTCTTAGCCTTGCAGGTTGATATCACTAATCTATATGCTGAAAGCTTTTTGACATTAGATCTTACTAAGCAGCGGCGTCCTTTTCTAGGCAAAGAATAACCGAAGTTTATAACATCAACGACTGAATCGTTAATGAACATAGGGCTGAAGACAAAGCTTCATCCATCCAGAAATGTTGTTGATTGTGACTTCACTGTCAATAAAGGCCACCTCTACATCGACTCTTCTATAGCTTAGAACTTCTGTTACCCTTTTTATGTTTTTCAGTTCTATCAGGACTTGTTTAGTTTGATTATTTGCTGTACAATTATGTGGTAACCAGGTTTTACTGGTGGATGTTCTCATGATGGTCTTTTTTTCCCGTTATTTTAATTTTTTAGTGTTTTTTTAGATCTTTGCAATCATATCTTTTGACTACGGATTCCAGTTCTTCATTGATGTCTTCGGTTTGGTCCACTGAGGGAGTATCATTTTCCTGTAGTTTCCTCAAAATCTATAATATTAAAAATACTAGAAATCGAGTGCAGGTTGCACAAAATCTTATAATAAACTGAAAAGGAGCCAAAGCTTACGATATGTAGACAAATCGTGAAAACAAAGCAATGGGAGGATGATAGTTGTTATCTAATATTGAAACAATCCACTTCATGTTTCTGTTTTAGTTCAAGTACCAATACAAGTGTGGATGTATAGCAAAATTAGTATCTAATTACGCTCTTAAAGATATCCATCCTAATCCTGCAAAAACTTCTGTATTTCTCAAGTATTTTTTCAAAAAAGAATTCCAGAATCTTAACCTTCACCATCCTCCTGCAAAACCTGCCATAGAATATAATGACGGAAACTAATCCAAATGACGAGGATAGTAAAAATAAACTTTAGATCCACTATAAACGAGCTAAAAAAGCTTTAAAAATTATGAAAGAAGATGATTATCTAGCACAACATCCTCTAAGTGTTACATGTATTATTAATATTGATCTGTTTTAACGAAAGGCAAATAGAACTGACATGACAACACAAAGAAAAAGTGTATAAAGGTGCATGACCATTGAGGAAATTTACCTCTCAAGCCTGAAAGTAAGACTTAAAGTTTTGGAAAAAAGTTGGATGTTATGAAAGCAAAATAAGCTGTAGAAACGAATAACATTGATTTTCTCAAAAAAAAAAAAATAATTACTTATCCCAATTTTCATTTCAATTGTAATGATTGCGTACAGCTACTTTTCGACTTAACCCTATATCACCAAGTTCTACGCGATTTTGAATATATGGATTGATATTGAATGTTCAATTACTGCACAGTGCAAAAATTTACGATGTAACAACAGACCCAGTCATAAACCTTTCAGAAATTTACGACGAAAATAAATTTGTATGTTCATCAGCCGTATTTTCAATTTTCCGAAGATATTCTTTCAGTTTTTCCTAGTATACGTTCATCCCTTAACCCATAAATGAAGATAAAAATGTTTTTCTTCAATGTATATAATCAAAAACGAGCTATTATTAAATAATAATTTTTTCTACGTCCGTTATAATATTTATGATTGAATGATGTAATTTCTGAATCGGTCAAAAACGGTGAAAAGGAGTTAAAAAAGCAAATTCATTTCTTCATATTCTTTCAGTACAATCCGTTTTATGTCTAATTAAAAACAGTGTAGTATTATTATTAGTGATGGAGAGTAACAGTGAAAAAAGTTCAAGTTGCACACCAGAAGATGTTGAATCAGCAACTGCAGCGACTATGAATCTTCTCCCTGAGAAATCCAAGGAACAGTATTTAAAGTCATTCTTTCATGGACTGGCGTACTAAAAAAAGGAGCTGTCTTTGAAACCAAATTCCAAAGTTTCTGTTGCAAGCTCCAGACGATCATTATCTCATGCATAAGTTAAGACAGCAAAAAATTTTAATGTGAGCTTAGATATTATTTGTAACATCTTTATGTTGCTTTGATATTCGAAATCGCAGGAGCTCTGCGAAGGGGGAAATTGTATAAAATGATATTAACGATATTAATAATACCGAAAATGTTTTAATATTCACGGTATCTAAGACAAAAACTCATGTTCAACGTCGATTTACTGTTATTGGTGAAATATCTGACAATATATTAAACTTGGTAAACATTTATAAAAAAAATATAAAAACCAACGACTCACAAATATCAAAACAGATCATTTATTTTTGCAGTAAAGAAATGGAAAATGCATAACCAAAGTTGTAGATAGCAATCACAGTTGTACTTTTAATATCATTATTAAAAAATAAAAATTGATAAAAGTTTTGTCGAATTTTGTCTACGGATGTAGAAAAATTTTTGTATGAATTGCCGCACTCGCTTTTGGCTCGTGCTCATTCTACTCGTCCAATAAAGTATTACTTTACTCACTTGTTGCATAAATAACTATTTATCACCACTAAGCAGCTACTTATATATAATACTAAGTTTGATATGGAAAATTTATGTTCATATCGAATGTAATGATATAAATAAATGGATCAGAATTTACAATCGGCATTCGTCGGGATTGTGTAAAGAAACAAAAGTATATGGTAACAATGGAGTCCGACAAATTCTAGCAGTTAAGCATGGCTGAGTATGGATGTGTGATGGTATTAAAGGAACGTGCTTTGAATTAGAAAGTAAGAATCACCGACATTCCTCTCTCTTTAGAACCCAACCAGGATCTCGGAGATAACCTACACTGTATGTACACTGAGAACATTCATTTGAAAACTTAACTCACACATATATATTCCAAAACTTTATTTGCTCAATCCTTTTCCAATTAAATACTTGATAATAAGGTAAGAATATTCAGTTCATAACATTTGTAATAGATTAAAAATTGAGAAGTAAAAAGTAACGATGAAATTTATAGAGTACATACATACCTAGATCGATAATTTGACAGACAAAAGTAAAATAAGAATCGGAATGTATAATAGAAAACAGACAGACAAGAAATTATAAATTGGGGACAATGTTTCGCAATTTGTGGAAATTCATAATACCAAAAATTGCATACAATATGGAAAATTTTTAAAGAAAAACTATCACATAATAAAATAACGTTAAAAACAATCTCTAAAAGAGAATCGATAGATGTAATGATGAAAAAATAAACAATTTATTCGCTGTGAATGCTCATATCGTAAAAACCTCAGTTTATTCCGATGGAAGTTTATCAGAACTAGGACGGTGATTCAAATATAAACCGGAATAATTGGATAAACGCGCGAAATATTTATCAACTTGTAAGTGGCTGTACTGGATGTTCGACAGGTGTATTACGGAGCGTAAAAAGTAGAAGGTAACACGTAACCTCACTTTTTCGTGTACTTATAACCAGGAGCGAAAAAGATATGATAGCGTATGTTGCGCAACGCTTCAGTATTCGTTTTTTAATCAAAGTTTATGTAAAATTCCTCTCCAAGACTCAAGTGTATGAATAATGTTCCGTTATCCGAAAAGGTCGAGAAGTGGTGACAAATTGGGCATCAGTTTATGTAGTATTGAGCAAATAATTCCGGTTATCGCAAGATTTAGATGGATGCCAAGATTGCAACGGTATGAAGAGTAAGGAGAAAATTTTTTGCACCAAATATTCACCACATACAGTACAATATTCCGGAGAATAAATTCGTGATTCTGAAGTGGAGGAAAAAAGACCAAGTCGCGCCAGTTAAAGCGTTGTGTACTGTATTTCGGTACATGAGAGTTTGAAATCTGTCTATAGATCAAAACGACGCGATATTCCAATTTGTAGTGCGATATAGCTGCAAGAGAACGCCAGACATCTCGGCTTACGAAAAAACGTTGAAACGAATTGGATTGGCAAACTCTATAACATCCTATTTATAATCCAGATCCGTTACCATGCGACTATTATTTATTTGGTGCATTAATAGAAACCCTCGACTGACTGCTATTCGAAAGCCGGTTTATATTTGATTGATTTGATTGATATTAGAAAAATATTCGGGAATAACATTCAAATTATACGGATGAAACATTTTGTTTGTCGCTACATGTTGATCAGTAAATCTGCTGAAATTCACCAGAAGGTTGTTGAAGTTTATGAGGATGATGTGATGAATTATTGGAATATGTATAAATGGTCTAGATTTTCAATTAAACGATACCTAAAATTTAATGAGGAAACTCACAGCCCTAACTTAGTACAATCAACTTTTCTTCTATTTCTAAAATTTAAAGAATTACTTGATGCAAAGTACTTGGAAAATAAGTTGAAAGAAAGGACATGAGCAAAAGAAAAATTGAAGTAGATTATATATTACTAGCTAAACAAACAGAAAGGAATACTAAATTAGAATAGATGAGTGATTTGTTTTTGGTGAGGTTTGTCTTCTTTGGTCTTGTTGATCTGTGTAGAGCCCTGATATAGGAATTTCTCTTTCTGCAAGGCATTTGTTGAGAGGTTTTCAGGTACTTTACTACTTCAAAAAATATTAAGTTTTCCTGTAAAGTGGTTTTGAGTGATTGTAAGTAGCTTGTTTTCATGGGATTTTCAACATTAATTTTAATTAAGCATTCATACGAAATTAAATCACTGATGACGAAATAACGATTCTTATATATTCTTATGGATTACTAATTGGTAAATATACACTAAACAACAAAAAATAACCGAACACTTCAAATTAAAAGCTAATTTTCAGCAATGTGTTTGTATTTGTGGGCATTCTAGTAATTACAGAGAATGTAGGGTCTAAAAACTAATCCCTTCAGGATTAATAAACAATTAGATAAAACTCAAATTTGATTTATTTGTGTTGAAATTGATTTACCTGTTGGACCGATTCTAAATTGTAAGTAGTTTCTTACACATTTAAACATCTTTACTTTATTAACCAAACCTTTTCTGTAATCAAGACAAAGATGATTTTTTTATTTTGGTCCAGAATATTGGTTCTTTCAAATGTTGACATAGCTCGAGCTGATGCCATGTTTAGAAAAGGCCGGAGCTTACGGTAAATAGCTGAAACGCTCGGTATTCAGAGATAGTCATTTAACGGCTCCTGAAGTTCGTGGAAGATTTGAAATGGCTCGAATTACACGTCTAAGTACAGTTCGGCGGAGACTGATGGATCATGAAATCCTATCAAAAAGACCCGCGACAAGGCCCCAACTTCTGTAAAGACATCGAAGAGGAAGTATTCTTATTGGACTCTGGACAAATGGGGAGGGGGGGGGTCGATTTGCTGTATGTACCATTCGTGAATCACGGCCTTATTAAAGAAAATCAGTTATGGTTTGGGGTGGCAATAATATACACGCCCGTACTGAACTCACTTTCATAAATAATGGAGTTCTGACTGCTTGGTGGTACATCGAGGAAGTTCTCCCATTTGCTCCAATACAGGATAATGTTCATCCATATACCGAATATTTAGAGTAACTGAGAATCACAGTTCTGGACTAGCCTGCACGATCTCCCGATATAAATCCCATGGAGCATTTGTAGGATAATTTAGGGACGCGAGTTAGACGTCGTCATTCTTCTCCTACTGATTTGAACCAGCTTTAACTTGTTGTTCGAGAAGAATGGGATTCTATGATGGTGAAGTACGTCCAGAATTCAATTTCTTCGATGTCTGATAGAGCTAAACCCTTTCGCCTTAGCAGAGGGAGTAATAATCGCTACTTTTTTTTAAGAAATTTGTTTATTTATATAATTAAGTTATATGTCCAAATCAAAGTGTTTGGTTTTTTGCTGTTAATGGTTATTTTAATATAAAATATGTAAAATCAATAGTTCAGCGCTAGGTATATGGAAATCTAAATTTATATAGGAAAAGTCTGCAATTTTTATCAGTGTAAAGTAGTAGAAAGACTTGGGCTTTCGGCCTTAACGTGAATGTGATTCATGGTAAGGTTTATCCTAACCTGTTTTTCTTCTCTTCGCAGGATAATCCTTGAGTGGATAAACGACGATGGATGGCGCTTTTATTTCGAAAAAGAAATCAGATACTTACTAACGTAAATCTAGTTTATTAATAGTTTTAATACACTATTGAATCAATAAATTTACTGAGATTTGGACTGTTTGAATATAAATTTTATCACTTATCAAATATTGAGCGATGTGGCTTTTATACGCTTCAGCAGAAATTTTTCAAAATATGTTGTAATTTGAACAATTTGCCCTCAATATTGCATTACTTGATTGGCCGAAATGGCCAGTTCTATCCCCCGATTTGACAACAGTAGATTTCTTTTCATCAAAAAAATTGAAGGTAAGCTCACAGAAGAAACTTCTGCACTGGAAGAGCAAGGGCCCTTATTGTAGTCGGAGAGCTGGTCGCCACTTCGACTTTTACAAGACTTTTGTTAAAAAATATGTCAATTATGATAGATCCTAATGACAACCCTGTGAATCAGAAATAAAGCAGCAGCTTACTAGTTTACAAGATATTTTCTTTAGCAATTAGATGTGGAAGATCGTCTTAGCAACTTTCGATCCATTTTACAGATACTTGCAACCGAGCAAATCATATAGACATTTTTTTTATTCTCAAAATTGTCTAATTGAAAATATACTGGACATCCAGATTTGTGAAGATACATTTTTTTAAATAACAAATTTTCTTAGCGGAGGAAAAAAAATTACCAAATATTATAATTAATAATATAAACAATTTCACTGTAATTATTAATTCCAGTAATTAAAATCAGTATCTATACTAGATAGTTAGATTATGTAACTTGAGTTGTAAACAGTTCGTTACAAATATATTTCTATAGTTCTGTTTTACACAAAAGTACTTTCTAATGTGGTTGTAGATAAAATATTGTATGATATTCGTGCGTGAAATACTTTCGCTTCACAAATAATTACATTGAGCTCGTTATGTTATTCCGTGCTTCTTTCTCATTTTAATAACTTTCCAAATCCAGATCCGAATGATTCCATTAAACTTCCAGCTTGTATTCATATGTAACTTCCAATTGGCGAAAGAATTGGCCGCTTCCGATGGTTATACGGTCGTTAAAAGAAGTTCTTCTACTATCAGGTCGTTCAATTCGCACTTAATATTCGAAAATGGAATAGTTGGAACTCCATAAAACGTCAACAGATCGTAACGATGAGATTTCAGCTTTATTTATTTTTTTTTTGTTGAATATATGCGTTGATTTGTTTTATAATAAGTAATTTTATTATGTGTTGTAGATGAATAGTTATTTTTCTATTAAAAGAAGCTCGAATAGTTTACTTGTGAAAGTTCTCACCTATATTTTTTATTCCAATTTTTCTGATTTTAGAAGAAATTAATAAAGTACATGAAGAAGATAGAGAAACAACGAAAAGTAGTTTGATTCTACGAATACAGTGGGAGTTTTATAAGTAATGTCGATTTTTATATGTGAACATTCCTATGCTTTAATTTAAACATTTCATAACTTTTAAGGACTAAAATCTAGTTCTATGAAAAATAAAATTGCTATATTTTCTTTCAATTATTCTCTATTCTCATGAGTGCACAGCACAGCGTTAATTTAATCATCTTGTTAGTGGAGATTGGACTCTAGAAGATCTCAGATCGTCCACCTGTCAGGGAACTAACTTATCACCATAACTCACCGATTATTGAACCTTCTGAAGATTCCATACATCACCTCTTCAAATTATTATAAAAAGTCCATAGAAGTAGAAGTTTCTTACGCTAAAAGAAGATGATCAAAAGCAGTATTTCTCACCAGATGTCTGTTTACAATCCATATTTTATGAATTCATATAAGTTCGAACCAATTTTAAGAGGACAGCAACTGTCGAGTTATACATTGTGGACAGCTACAGAGAAGGCGAAGAACCACTCGGATTAAAACTCTTCTTGCTGGATAAGTTTGAAAAGGGTTTACCAAAGGCAACGAAATACATACAATAAGACGTCCAGACCAAGTACCTAGAGTTTATAGCCAAAAGGCTAACTCTTAACAGAAAAATAAGACTTCTCAGAATCTCCTACAAAACTCAGAGGAGAGGAAGAAGTCTACGCGAAAAACTGTGACGCAAGGAGGATGAGGGTCTGTCGAAATGACAGGGGGTTGGGAGAATGTCATAATTCGCACCCATCCGAGGATTTATCCTGAGTTGGATGTTAGAAAGTGGAGTTCAATATAGTATTAGAATGGACAGAATGTAAAATCGGTAATGAAGTCGTTATCAAAGGAATACTATCGGACAATTTTGAAACAGAAGGAGGTTCAAAGCAAGGACACTCACTATCTAGAGAGGTGCTCAACTTTTCATTAGAAAATGATCCTAAGTGGCATCTGAATCCAGGGGATGATTTTCATTTACAAATCACAAATCCTTTGCAGCTGATGTGTTACTTATAAGTAAAAAGAAAAAGGAATCAGAATAAGATGTAAGAGTATAGATTGGATAAAGTCCAGAATATCGAATATCTAGAAGTGAAAGTGGCAAACGAAGTAGGCTCGGGAGAGGAAACAAAACGTTTGGGGGACTAGAAGGACTATTAAGATCAAAAAATATTTCAATTATGCAACCAACGGTGCTGTCTGGCACTATGAAAAACAAAGAAGAAACTAGAATAAATATATGAAAGAGGAAGATCCTAAAGTGGCTTTTGGAGGAGTGCAAAAGCAAAACGAGTAAAGGAGAAGACCGAACGCAAAGATCAAAGCTGTATGGTCAAGCTGAAATGGGATATGTAGTCATAGCAAAAAGACTCTGTTGGATAGACATAATGGATGAAGATAGTTGGGTGAAAAGGTCATTATTAAGAAGAGAAGGAACGAGAAAAAATAGAGGTCGTCCATGAAAAAAATAGATAGAAGCATGTCGAGAATATTTAGAAAGAGTCCGAATAGAAAACCTTACAATGAAACAGCAATAAACAATAATAAATGGATTAAAACAGTACATCGACTCCAAGTTTTATGCCTATAAAGCCTGTTGAACTGTTTTTTATATATATTTCTCAAGATAGAACTAGAGCACTGAGTAGAATATATAATTTGGGATGTTCGGAAATGATTTGAAAGTAAAGAATGTGTGTAATAGAATATATGGATAATTTTTGTCTGTTCAGCGCATAAATATTGCACAAATTTATAACAGATTAGATAATTGTATTGGTCTATAAAATTTGAGTGAAAAACTAATGTTTTTTTTTTATTGAAATATTCATCGTTAACTTTAAAACCAAAAATAATGATACCTGCCACTACGTGTGACACGCCATTATTTCAATTTAGCCGGTTCTGATATAAATGAGCAAAAACTTCGGGACTTTCTCAAATCCCCGATTTCACTATAAAACACCGGGCTGGTCAAGCGACCTGTCTACGACGATATTTCACTAAAACGACATAAGGAAGACACCTTTCGACCCTCGTTATATATCAGTGATCCAGAAATATTCTCTATTCAAATTTACAGATAACTCCAGCAACCTGCTTTCGACATATTAACATTATTTAAGAAAATTGTAGATGAGACTCACGATTTAAGTTATTTCCAGGAAAGTTAATTTCCATAAACATTACGTGAAATCAAATAAGCATTCGACATTCTAAAAAGAAGGACATTGGAAGACTAAAAGTACCCCAAAAGTTAATACGATTGGTGAAATCGATTGTGTTAAATTCTAGAGAAAGGGTAATGACAAAAGAAGGATCATCTGAGGTAAGACAAGGTAAACACCCATTAGAGAAAATTGTTAGGAACGCAGGAAAAAGAGAATCGGGAAAATATTAGAAAAGCTTTCATAGTTTGATTGGAAAGATCACTAAGCCTGTCATAGTTCACATTTTTCAAAACCAAACTATTTCACGCAGAAACATTTACCATTCTATACTCGAGTGTCTGAATCTGAATTTCTCAAAATGTGGAAAATCAAAAAAAGATAGAGTCGGGTTTTTCTTAAGAAAATTGACGCGTGAATATTATAGTTCAAAGAGACCTTACCGCGGGAATTAGCAAAAAATGGTTGAAAAAACCGAAAAAAAAAACGAAAGTGTCCTAAATATACCGCAAACCAATTATCACTTATACCAAAATGCTGTCGTCAACCAAGGTGGATACATTTTGCTAAGGAGACAGCTCATTGAAAAATATTTCACACTTGCCAATTCGGATACCAAAGGAAACCATTTGTTTTTATACGAATAATAAAGAAGAGAATGTAGAATATGAAGAAAAAGCAAAATTCGTTAATAAAATCGAGTAAGGGGAGATGCTATAGATTCTAAAAAGAGTGTCGACAACCAAAGACTATCAAAGAGCAACTAATCAAATTTTCAAACAGTTTTTAAGGTCTGCTAGGTTTTATAATTATTTTGTGTTGTTTATGAATATTTTTCTATCAAATCTGATATCAAAAAAGTGTATATTTGCGCGATAGATGCAGTTTGAGTACTTTTTGTGAACAACAAAGCCTCGAAGATCATCAACAATATTTTTTCATCATTTTTTACAAGCGGTTCGACCATTATCTTTTGGAATCCTACCAAGTTCTTAATTAATTCTTAAAGTGCTTGTCAAAAATAAAAAAGCACAAAGAACAAATAAAAAAGCCCAGAATATAAATTGCAACTGAGTGGCAAGGTTAAGATAGGTATCATTTTTCTGCGATTTTTATGATAAATAGGCGATTTAGTTCGGCCGCTAATTTCTCAATGCGAAGGCATATATTTGACCACAGAACTTCCTAAAACCTCAGCTTCTTTTAAATATCTAATATAATTGAAGATTCTATATATTAGTATGAAGTATGTCGCCGTTTCGGAAAATTGACCTCAACAATACGTCTTGACATTGATTCCAATGGTATAATGCACATTGACATCTTATTTTGGAAACTCACTTGTATGGATGAAACTTGTTTTTATTTTTGTGTATTTCAATCCATCTTACTTAAAATGTTCTAGCTATAAGTTCTCAATTGAATTTAAGTATGGTAAATTACCATTCCAATCAAGCACTTTCAATTTATTTTCCCGAATAAAAGTCTGGACCAATTTGTGACAAAGGTTATGATGAAATATTTCATCAAATGTTTCGACGAATGAACCTAAAACGTAGTATTTTGAACTTTTCGACAGAATTCATTATACCTTGAATAATAATTAAGTTTCCATTGACATTTGGTGAAAAAAACTACACATCGGTTTAGAAGGGTATTTAATAGTAAATATGATCTAATAACTTTCACTTCTTCTAACAACATCTAATATACCTAAACCTTTTGCTTTAATTTGCCGAGCAAGAAATTGTTTCTTTCATGTCAGTGGAGCACCATAATAATCAGCAATAAGCCGAAATGTAATAATATAACCATCGATCTATTCATAGATACAATCAGAACTAAATTAATTCTTCACGTTGTTTCTAGGCACGTATATCCCTACCGTCTAAAACAACTTTCTCCTCTAGATCCGTTCGAAAACATTTCCTCAGAGAAATGCTGTCATTGTCTTTTAATTTTCTTCGTGTCTTCTTTGTCCTCCATACTGTTTTGTAGTTGTTCTTAGGCATAGCAATAACGTTGTTGGGTACATCCGATGAAGCATTCACAATAATTCTAAGCAGTATCCCATAATTGATTACCACAATTCCAGATGGGTTTCAGTGTGATTTTTTATATAAGCATCTTCTTTTTGATTGTGATTTGGGATCTTCGACCTATTAACCATTACAGTTTACTGAATCTTAGGCCTAATTTGTTTGTTCCCCAAGTTAGTCGTCGGATGAGATGAATTACAAGGTATTTTGCATTTTAATTTTGATGCAGAAGATAACTGTTTAATGTCATTGTTAGCTGTAGCTAACGTAAACAGATTTATTTTCTTTCAATTTAATTGTCCAAGTATTTAGTCACAAGGCATCAAAGTTTGCTATATTTGGGAAGCAATATCAGCAATATAATAAGGTACTTCGTTGTTGTGTGTGGGAATATCAGCTGTGTACTTGAGTATCGGGCCAAGTGCACTACACTGTGGATGAATTTTGACTTTGCTGGATTAGGAAAGGGTTGTGCGGAAGGTTTTCCTAATTTTGTATACTAGTCCATCGTGCAAGATCTTGTCGAATGCCTGGGCGATTTCTAAAAAGGCAACCAAACGTTCTTTATCTTCAAAAGATGTGTACATCGGCTTGTAAATCGATGAACTTATTTTATATCCAAATAGATGATTAGGTATTAGTTAGCTGGCTTTTAGTATTCATTCTACTTTCTATACAAATTATTTTTCTAGTACTTTCGACATAGCACGTCTTAGCCTTATCAATCTATATGATGTCGTCTCTTAAGTTGGTTCACCTGGCTTAAGAATTAGTATGATTTTGGACTACACTAGTGTTGGATAGTTCAACCCTATCTGGGTAGGTAATATCCAGTAGATTTTTTGTGATGAAATGATTTTTGACCTGGTTTCCGGCAAATTTTTCTCCAGTTGATACGGAGGTTCCTGATTCAAGTTTACTTTAAATTTGGAAAACATTTTAGTCAATATCTATTACTAAAACTAAAAAATTGTTTAAAAAAATTATATAAATTTATTTAAAAACAACAATATATAAGTTTTTATTAACAATCAGGATATTTTTCACGTTCTATGGGTTAATTTGCTGACGAGTGTTAGATCTATGTCTTGGTGAGGCTAACATTCAGTGATGCAACCTCTTAAACCTCATATTAGATCGATCTATTGGCCAACTTTTTTTCAGTCTTTTCGCGTTTCGATGCGAAAATCCACTCTAGTAGTGGATTTGGGTGGGTTTCTATAATTTTGTGATATTTGATGATCCTCTCTTGGATAACTTTTTGTACTGTGGGCAATCCCAGGTGAATAGTGTGATTTGTTACATACCATGAAACATCTACTAGTTGACGGAGTATTTTAGATTTAGAATAATATTTGTATTAGCTTTGGAAGCACAACCCCACAGCTCTAGTCCATATGTCCATATAGGCTTGATGACAGATTTGTAGATGACATTTTTTTTAAATGAGACTGGATTTTCTCCCAATCAACCAATGCAGTTCTTTTGCTTATATACCAAGTTGTTTTCTTTTTTTTTTGATGTGTTGTTTTCAGTTTTTTGTCTATATAGATTCCTAAGTATTTGGCACTATCTGCTTGTGGTATTTCCCTATTATTTAACTTAACTGGCGGACATGTACCCTTACGTAGCGTAAGTGATTTGGTCTCATTAACTTTAATCCTCCATTATTGTAACCACTATTTTAATTGATCAAGATGAGCCTGGACATTTTTTGCTGCTGTTTGTGGTTCTCGACCACTAGAGAGGATTACTTTGTGTTCAACAAAAGTTCCTGTTGTTGTATAATGTATCTCTGGTAAATCTGATGTATACAATATTTAAAATAGCAGGCCTAGTACGCTACCCTGTGGCACCCCTGCTGCCATAGTAAAATTTTCACACTTTTCCTCATTAATTTGTGTTTGGAAGGTTCTGTTGGTTAAGTAAGATTTCAGATGTGGGTAGTAGTTTGGGGGATGAGTTTTTTTATTTTGTATACCAACCCTCGATCACTCAGTCAGAAAATATAACATAAGAATTTGGAATTATGTATCGGTGATAGATAATTCTTTTTATATTGATTATCTTTGAACATCATGTAACTATGAGAACCATATTAAGAAACAATTAAACGCCATATGGAAACTTACTTAACAATATGATATATAAAATAAGGATAATTAGACAGCTGAAGTGGTGTTTTCCACAATTAATATATAAGAGTGTTTTTTTACAAGTTTGAATTATGAAATTTTTCAATAAGCTTCTTCACTATAAAGAATAAGTGTGTTGTTGAACCACATTTTTGAGATAATGTTACAGCGAGAATGGTTGAGATTTCTATTGTTTGATTTGGACCATATTGTAGGGAAATTCATGGAAGCCACTTTTCGAGTCACATTATCATGTAAATTTTCCTTCTTACATTTGCGTCGAATTTACAAAGACAAGTATAAAGTTGGTGAGGAATAACAAGAACAATAAAGTTTTTTATATCGATTGGGTTGAGCTTGTCTAATGAGTTGGTCCTTCATGTTTAAAATGAACTTTGAAAGATGAAATTTTTCAGTCTTTTCGACATTTGTCTTTAAAGTGATAACTATTTTATATGGTATTAATTTCCCTCATGAGGTACGATACTTTGTAATAGATTTATTATTTCTATAATTAAAAATCCGGATTACCCTGTAAGGTACATTTTATTTTAAGAATAATTTACATGTGCTTGTTGTATGAAAATACTGTATCCAAAATAAATACGCTGGAAAATACGAAGAAGCTTTTAAGTAGAATCAATACAAAAGATGTCCTGCTATCTCTAAGACATTTATCTTAGCCTGCAAGGACACTGCTAGTTACTGGGATGTCCTAGCTCGGAGATTTATAACCGTGGAGAAAACAAGCAAAACAGGTATAAATAAATAAATTGGCGACCGTTTATACACCATGTTTGTATACGAGAAAATAGAAAAGTCAATCTTGTTGTGAAAATATCTCTTAAGTTCAGTAGCGTGGTTTACATAAAAAATTTATTTTAAACAATTTCAATATTAGTGATTAACACAAATTTTTACTTTCTTTTGGTAGGAAAAAAAGGCACGTCAGATATCCAACGTTTTTATTCCTTATTTCGATGACATCTTTTTTGATAATAGGCACTTTATTTCATGAAAAACATCATAATATCCCAATTAAATTAATTGAGCTCTACTTTACTCATATATTTAACCATTTCTTAATTAAAACCATCCAATAAACAAAGTGATTCAAACAATAATTGATACGTGATCTAAACATCATCACCACTCGCCTTTACATCTATAGGCGAAAATAAATCTCCTTTCGTTGGCCAAGCAGATTTAACTGCAATTGGCTGTTAATTGTTTTTGGTATATCGCTACAGAATCGGAAGGGTTAGTTACGTTTTGATGGTTTGTGCTGGTATATTTTAGAGATCTTCATTGTATGAAGTTTAATATTTTTAAAATTTCAAATACTGATACAGCTTAAGAAATTTCTAATTGTTGCCACAGTCCATCTAAAAAATAAATAAAAAAACTGCATTTTAATATGAATAAAAAAATTTTGAGCTTTCACAAAATTAATGTTGAAGTTAATCCTTCATTTTCAGTTAACGAAATATTGAAAAAGATAGGGTGCATTTCTGGAATAGCACTTTCAAATGTTTATGCAGTGAGAGCTCTCACGAAAGAAAATTATTAATATTGTAGACTGTTTTGAATTAAATGCTATTAAAAGAAAAGTACATCAATATTTTTTTATCTTTTCTAGTTATCCAAGGTAAGCTTTAGGGCTGTTTCGCAGAATATTGGAAATACTATTAACCATAGGAGTTTTTGAGATGAAACGAACAAAAAAAAAGAACCAATTGAGCTAGCAAAAAATAAATTAATTACATCATCATGGTACTAACAGCGAAGTAACTGAAAATCAAAAGGGAACAAGAAATTAGGAGAAATTATACGAGGATGGTCCCAGAAGTACCTGGCATAACAAAGAAAACACAAAAATTTTGTAAAAAATTATATTTTTCTATTACCGTGCATAGAGTACGTATTTTAGACGCACTTCGAGTGCGTAAACCTTTACATCACGCACTAATACGAAGCAGTAGTGCGTAAAAAACGTATTATTAAGGTCTCCATAACGTAGTGACTAGAGTACGAAGCTCGCATGCGGAAGGTCCCAGGTTTAATCGCGCTCATTCTGTTTTTTATTGTTCTATGTAAAAATAAGTATAAATAGGTGGCATTCATGCAGAGATTGATAAATATATTTTATAAAGAATCAATAAAAGCGTTAGTGTTTCTTCTAACGAATGATTAAACTTACCTCACACTTTTGTGTGAGTACATGAAGAAAATCACGATTAAATTTCTTTATTTTGATAAAATTTTTACTAGTAGTAAGAATATTGTATGCAATTCGAGTGTAAAGGATACTTGTTACACAAATAAAATAAATATTTTTAACGCAATCTCCCTTTAGATTCATACTCTTTTCTCAACGATGTTCAACAAGTTTATCATCTTTTATCATAAGAATTGTCAAGGTCCTCAAAATAGCCATGAAGTGGAATATCTTTGACCAGAAGCATTTCTTCAAGTCTGGATACAGAAAATAATCCGAGGAGGCTAAATCTGGTAAATACAGTGCATGAAGAAGTAATTCAAACTTTTATTCATTACTTTTGGCCATTGCAATAACGTATGTGTGAGTTGGTGCATTGTCTTGATGAAACAACACTTTCTTTTGAACCAAATGTGGCCGTTTTAGCATGATTTCTTCGCTCAAACTTTATAATAAGTTCGTATAGTACTCGTCGTTAATAGTCTCTTTAGAGCTGGTTCTCTCTTTTCAGTCCATTGTTTTGATTGTTATTTTATTTCGAGTGCTAAATGATGGACCTACGTTTCATTCATGGTTATGACTCGCCGTAAAAATTCTGTGAAACATTGCCAAACACTCGATGGTAACTTTTTTTTTCTATTGAGAGCAAACGCGGCACCCGATGTACCACACTTTTTGAAATGCCTACCATGCTATCATCCAGTACCGCTTTGTGGATTTTCTTCAATATTTCTGGAGTCGTCACCTCATTTGGACGATGCTGGTCTTCGCAGGTCGTAAGGCCTCTTTTAAACTCTGTTACTGTTAACAACGAAGGAATAGTCTCAGCCAGAGTAGAATCTAGTTCATCTGTTAAATTCGTTGGGCTAATCCCTTTCAAATATAAGTAATGATGACCAATTTTTTCAATGCTTACAAATTTATTGAAAACGTTTGACTATTGGTGGATGCCAAACAAATATTGAACAACATATGTTGTATAGATTGTGTACTTTCTAATACATTTCATTTATAATTCAATCAACTATCGACATCTCTAGGTCGAGTCAAGCACTTCTTGGGTAATCCTCGTAATATAGAGATTTGAATAGTTACAGTTTTATCATAAAGATAAATGTCGATTTCTATCCAATCCTGTTTGCGATAAATCCAAGCTTGGGATCTTCACCTAAATATTATTGAAAACGAATAAAAACAAGAGTTGAGTGAATGCCATAACATATAACTGATTAATAAATGATAGATAAAGATATTCAAATAGTAATTAACTATTCTGTTGATGTCGTTTGAATCTCAATCACTTAAACTTACGGAAAGTTCTTATTTTTATTAAAGAAAAAGTTAATTTACTAGAGTCGATCAACATAATACTTTTTACATGAATATTCTAATCATTTTCTGCTTCTAGTCCCCTTTAACATTTCCAATATCTCCTTCCCCATTGAGTTGAACCACTGATGTACATTACAAATTTATTTCTTGAAATATTTTGACTTCATGATGGAAATCTTTTTATCGAGGATTCCTGCATATCATTTTATTGTCTCTATTCAGCTGACAACGTTGTTTTTGAAGTAAAATAATATCAGTACAGTTATAAAAAGAAAAATGGCATGGTTATCTCCACATGGAGAAATGAAATTTTAAAAAATCAAGATTTATGTTTCACTTACAGAAAGTGATAAAATTCTCCAAATTTACAGAGATATTTCTTGAAATTCACTTGGATTTCATAAGAGGTATATTAAAAAATTTATTACGATACCCATAAAAAATAAAATGACACCATTAAAAAACTAGAGAATATCAACAACTCATACAATTTCAAAATAGTGTAATTCTCCATGAAACAGAAGACTGTAGACAATGAAACTAGATCTATAGATAGATAAATAATTTCATATAAGTACTGGAAAAAACTAGATATTTGTTAAAACTGAATTCCTCATGATGGTAAAGCTCTTCGTACAGTCCCAGCTTCAAGGTTAGCTCTCCTCTTTCAAGTACTTCACCTCGACAAAAAAGCGAGTTTATTGAAGTAAGTACCTTCAGCAACAAAAGTTTTTCGTGACTTTTTTCCTACTACTCCAAAACTTTAAACTAATTCATAGCCTTCTTCTAGTCCAAACTATCAAAGGCTGATATCTTTTGGAAATCCATTCTAACATGTCACTGTAAAGTTTGTCAAAATATTTCAACCTTGCACCTGTGAGTGCTGGACCTTTGATTTGGTCTGCATTCCGGATCTTCGTGATGCCTAATAACATGAAGATGGCATCTTTGATGAATAAGTGATTGATTGATAAGAAAGTGTGGAAAATATATTCAATTGATTGCAAGAACGATGTGTGATGAAGATGTAACTTGTTACTGATTAGAAAATTATCTAAAAATTTTAATGGTATGTGAAGATTTTCGAGAATATCAGTCTACTTCTTCAAAAATCATAAGTAATAGTTTGAAAAATAATGTTTTTTGTTAAAAATTCTATAACAGAAAATGTGATTTTTATTCTGTCTCTATTCAAAATACAATTCATATACAAATGAAGCAGTTTTATAAATACAGACATTGTTATCGTATATGATGTATAAATCTCTAATATAATAACAAATTATGATATTGATTAATTCTGTAAAAACAATTTACCTTTGTATACTGAAATGAAAAATGTGACGTTGACTGAACAAACAAAGTATCAACGATTGCCAATAATCCTGTATTCGTTGCTTCCACACCTCTAGCTCATCGGATATAAATGAGTATCAACAACTTTCGGTAGCGCCTAATGTACCGTACCCCACATTCTGTTTTTTATTATGCATCGAAGTAACATCAACTTGAATACTTGAAATATTGAATATTTTCAGTTAATTTTTAAACATGGCAAAAATTATTCATCGTTATGTGATACAAAACTTTTATTTGAAAGGGATTAGCCCAATCAATGTTAAAGCTGAACTAGATTCTAGTTTGGATGAGACTCTTCCTTCGTTATCAACAGTAAAATATTGTATAGCACAGTTCAACGAGATTATACGATCTGCGAAGACCAGCAACGCAGTGGTCGACCAAATGAGGTAACTATTCTAGAAATGTTGAAGAAAAACCACAAAGTGCTACTGGATGATCATCGACAGGAAGTACGCGAGCTAGCAGACATAGAAAGCATTTTAAAAAGTGCTGTACATCGCATATTAACTGAAAATTAAAACAGAAGAGAACTGTGCGCAAGATGAGTCCCGTGTTTGATCTTAATTGAACAAAAACCGCATAGTAAAGATATTTTTGTACCGTTTCATACCCATGCACGGAACATGGGTTCATCACTTCACATCCGAAACAAAAAAAAACAATCAAAATATTGAACTGAAAAGGGAGAACCGGATCCATAGAAGGCAAAGACCGTTCCATCTACAGACAAAGTCATGGCATTGGTTTTTTGGGATGCGTGTGGGATAATTTCCATTGATTATCTTAAAAAAGACGAAATTATCAACGGTGACTATCATGTGAACTTATTGCGAAGAAGTCAAGCAAAAACGGCAGAAGAAAGTTAAGAAGAAAGTGTTGTTGTATTTTTCCAATCATTCTTGTCCAAGCCTCAATATTGGGAGTTTCTCTTCGAAACTGCTTCTCAATGTGACTTCTTGAGTTTGAAATTTTCATTCAGTGTGAAACCGATATGGTACACTCCACAAAAAAAACTTTATTCTGGATGAACTGTTAAACAATAGTTATTTATGTTATACGTTATAAGTGATTTACGTAGTACAGTACGAGTAGATGTTTAGGGACGAGGCGACGAAGGAGCCGGGTCAAGAATATCTAATCGAGTAATAATAACTTCACAGACGTATATCGTAATATGTTATTTTTCATACTGTTTACAGTTTTGAATAAAAAGCAAAATTATATCAATATATGAAATGTCATATTTGACATTTTGACGAAAAAAAAAAAAAATAAAAATTAACAGAAGTCACTAAGGTAACATTGTGAATAAAGAAAGACAAAAAGTAATTTCCGAAATAATGGCTGATAATTCAAATAAAATTGCTGAGTGCAAATTATTCCAAGTCTTCGAAAAGGTACGACAAAGAATATGCGATGTTTTGCGACTGGCGCAAGAAATACGAGGTATACAACAAAAATCAGACTCTTGAGGTGAATATTCAACTCTGCAAAAACTCCCCCAACGTCCCTTCGCATAATAAGTAGTTGCCACATCTGACCAAAACACAAAACTTCCTTAAGAATTCTCAGTCTCTATAAACTGCATTAATCTAGATATATCACACTCTTTTTCATATATTTTCGAGTTAAACTTTTTGTGTCTTTTTAAATATACTGCTGAATTTACGCCTTTCTGATAATAATAAGTCTTATTATTTGTTGTTTCACTCCCGTCAAAGGTAAGGGACCGGGGCGCTAGTTGTAACAATTTAACGCTTCTTGGCTATGAAAGCTTACTTGTTTCGTATTTATGAAATCCAGTAGTACTATTAAAATTAACAACTATTCAACTATCGATCCCAAATAAACTTTTGATCAAACCTGTAACCATTTTTGGTAGAAACGGCTTTGAAAAAAAGCTGACGAGTGTTACTTACCCCGTGATTAGGACTAGTTGTAACAGGCTTGGGGCAAATTGTAACATTAAGAATTGAAAACCAGTTTTATATTTTATAAAGATTTATTTGGCATATTTTACAAACGCTAAAACAGGCTTAGACTCTTTAAGTTAAATTTTCAATCTAAAAGAAAACATTCAATAATAAACAAATATGTAACATGTTTTTTATTTACTTAAGCTATTAAGGCATTTTAGGCTTACAGCCATTTATAATCTTAACTGCTTCATTAATCAGACTTTTGATTTATTTAGCATTATAAACTTTAGGTACATTATAACAAACTTGGACTTTTAAGCTTTATTCTTAATCTAATAGGAAAATAATCAAATATTGTCAAAAACATAAACTATAAAAGAACTATAGGTGTCTAATATATGACTCGTTTTCGATAATGATTTCTAAAGCTTTAACCGGCGAAAATTCGTTGTCTTAGAGACAGATAAGTTTTGATTTTTGTTCCATTTGTGGTTACACAAAATATTTCAATGCCGATTTTCTCGATTTTTCAAATACAATTTGTTCCTTTAGAATGTTGCTTACATATTTATTATTGATATCTAATATTCTGCCTAATTTTCGCAAACTAACTTCCAATTTTTGGTAATATACGACTCGTTGTCGATAATGATCTCCAAACCTTTAGCGATCGAAAATGCGTTGTCCCAGACATATAGGATTTGATTTTTGTTCCATTTGTGGTTACACATAATATTTCAATGCCGATTTCCTTGATTTTTCAAATACAATTTGTTCCTTTAGAATGTTGCATTATTTATGATTGATATTGAATATTCTGTTTTTGGTTAGCCGCATCTTTTTTGGCCTCTTTATGCTTTTCTAACTGATCCTGACTTTTTTTCAATTGAAATACCTGTCACAACAAGCCGACAGATATAGAACATACACACAAAGTAATTAACCGTAAACTATTTTCCTACACCCTCAATATCTTCTTTTTTGTTGTTTTATACTTTTTGCTATTTTATCATAGTTTCACAAAAAAAGAAATTATTTAAAACACACCGGCCTAGTAGACACAACCACTAGAAAATCATAAAATCCGTCACAGCCGTAACATGACCAAATGTCAGAGCCGTCGAGGCCATAAACAGGAGTTTTAATCACAACATACCCCATTAGTACACACACAGTACTAAATATACCTATGTGATATTACATCATTCTGTTTGCAATATAAACATTCCTTTATGATTTGACAAATAAATTTCGTACATTTTGCTTTGAAAATGATCATATTGCGCGTTTTCAATTTGATCATAATTAAACGACGACCGACTGGATATAAAACATGAAACGAAATAATTGCTGGCCGAATGAAAATTTGCGCTCGTTAAATCCGTTGTTTACATGCGAATTGCATAATATATACAGAATGTACAATAAACGGTGTGGTTTCTGGATAGCTATTTCCTGTTTCTAATTGCTGTCGTTTCCTTTAAAAAAACATTTAAATGATTTCAATGCTCTCGATTATCATTATTTCGAATTGATGAAAGAAATTACTCTAAAAGGAATGATAATTTATCTCAATTATTGACAAAACTAAAATAACGTTAAAGGTCATGGGTTGTTTTTTTTTACTCTCCGATCGCTGTGTATAGTCCGATCGCTCCGTCAGACGCTAAGCAAGCGAAGCTCTCGTACACTCCATCATTATTGACATTCGGTCAGTCGGCGTTGTGCTACAGCCACGTAACCATGTCCGCTATTATTGATGCTTCCGCCAAGTGTGAATTGCGAAGTGTGATTCGTTTTCTACAGACTGAAAGCCATAGTACTGCAGAAATCCTTCGGAAAATGAGTCATATGCATGGGGAAAACTTCATGAGTGATGGTGTTGTACGTAATGTATGATGAAGGGGGCCAAGAACGCAAATCTGTTGTTTCAGATGAACTGGTTCAACGAGTTGATAGAATTATTTAAAAAACCGGAGATTCACCATTACTGCTTTGTCTATGGAATTTCCAGAAGTTTCCAGATCTGTTTTCTACTCTAGTTGAATTTACTCGTGGCAAATTTGTTTGAAGAGGGTATTTAAAAGCTTGTCCACAGACAAATGTCTCAATCTCTCCGGTTATTATTTCGAAAAGAGTACCAATCTTTTGATAATAAAATTATTGTTTTATATGAACTTGTCTGAGTAATGTGTACGTTCCCCATGAAAAATGTTGAACTTTATGGTGGCAATGTCAGATTTGGCATATTCAGATCATTGTTGCCAATCAATTTATGTTATTTAATTAGAAAGTAACAGAGTGTGAAATGAGAGGTTTACAGATAATATGAATTGACAGTAAAATAAAAGAAGTTTTGATATAGTCGTTTTTGAAAGGCAGTTCCAATCTTATACAATAATAATTATAAAATTAGATAAATATATTTATGGTTCATTATATTCATAATTAAATAATAAATAATTGAAGACGATACCTTAATGGGGTTGAAGTTGAATCTATAAAACTGACAAAAATACTAAGCAAAGACAATTTATATTAACGATAACTTAATGAGTTTAAAGTTCATAATAATAAATAAGTAATTGGATTACTTAACTCTATCATTAATAGCTGTAAAAATTTAGGCATTGAATTCAAACGTGACCGTATCAGCTTGACTGCCGACGGGCGTTTGGGACAGCAAAAAACTATGATAACCAGTGATATCATAGAACAATCATATATCAAAAGAACGTATTCGTATAAACCTTTCTTAGACATTATTAAAGTGATTCAAGGAAAATTTTTTGTCAATTGTGGATAAAACCTGCATCCAAAACTGTACTTCTAACGAAAAAAAAAGTGATAGGAAAATTGATTTTTAGGATACTCATGATCATCGACTATTACGGATCATTGCTGGATAAAGTGCTGGGAGAAATTGCGGCAAATCGACTGCATTTGAGGAAAAAGAAAGTGTTTTTACATCAGGACAAGGCATTTCGTTGATATACGAGGATAAAATTCAGGAACTTAATTTTGAATTGATTAACCATCCTTCGTATTCGTCAGATTTAGTACCCAGCGAATACGTTTCACTTACTAGAAGATTGATTCTCATCAGATGAGGATGTTATTGCACACATAAACGCCTATTTTCAGGAGAGCTAAATGAAATAAGTGATAAGGGAATATGTAAAAAAAATGATTATGGATTATGATCATCTCTCATAACCAACTGCATTTCTACTATTCTTCACGTATTACGTTTAAATCCATCATTTGAAACTGTCAACTCTCTATTTTCCATTAAAAAATATATAGTAAACGATTTTCACAGATATTTTTAGTAAAATTAAAAATTTTCCATATTATTTAACGAAGTAATGTGAACAAAACATTTTTTTTTCTGTTCCAACTTCCACAGTATCCATTACGAGTATTTTGGACTACCTTTGAGAAGAAGAAACCAATATCTATATAAAAAGCACAGTTGCTATTTCGCAATTCCTGTTAAAAATCTACAGTTAAAATTCTACTGGTTTTTTCGACCATTAAACTGCAATAAAACGTTTAAAGTTTCTCAAGAAAGCCACGAGTTGGAAGTTTCCACTTAGGAAATGTCCACCGTTATCATCGGAAAAAAGGAAATGGAAAAGAAGAGCCGTTTTTTAGTCATAATTGAGGGTGCTCAACCGCTTTTTTCTGGCTTAAATTCAATTAGTAATTAACGTTGGAATCTGTCTTTATGTAAATGATGATGGTGCCGTCATGGAGCTGTATATTTTATATAGCCCATAACGTTTCCTTCTAACTAGATTTTTAATCATGGTGACGCTATTCGAAATTAACAAGAATGTTGACATGAAAATAAGATTTCTGAGTCATCGAAATATTGAGACCTTCATAATAATTTGATTAAAAACAAAACTCACAGTATGAATATAATTTAACAGCATATATACGAATTAAATCAATGAAACCTCATATTCTCAGTTTATTGAAAAAATTTTAGCTACTACTCGTTAAAAAACTTGATAAGAACTGAATTAAAAAGAGCTGGGCTTCACACGATATTAGATAAATTCTCAGTCTCTTTAAATTTAAAATTTAAGTCTGTTTTATAAGATGATCAGTTTTCACAACTTACACATGCTTTTATCTAATTTGTTGAAGACAATAATATCAACAAAGTGCTCTAAAATGGTCGTATCGGTGTTAGAGAGATAGCAGAGGCTCTCTATATTCCTCATGGATAAACTCTACATATTTTGGTTGGTGTTTTGGGTACAAGACACTTCAATGTCTAATTCGTACCAAACCAAAGAGTTACAAGAATTTTTGAATATGAGGACGAAACTACCCAGCAATATAGCAAATGGTGCTCCAAATATGATCCGAAAGCAACAAAGCCACGTCGAATTGGAAATCATCATTTTCTTCAATTATCGTTGTTTGGTTCACCACGAATTGTTTAAGTGGGACAAATGATCAATAATGATTACTAATTGGCTGTTTTGAGGAATATAGCTTGATTTATGTACAACAATTCATAGATTTACCATCACGATAATGGGCTGTCAGATTTCAGCATAATTGTGACTGATTTTTTAGCTAAATATGAAACGGGAGTCATCGATCAGCTACCTGAACTAAGTTGAATTTGCACGAGGACCAGGTTGATATAATCCAAAATTATGTTTATAGTAAACATCTAAAAGTTAGTTTAGGAATTTATGTAAACTAACAATCTCTATAATTAAACAAAGCGTGAATTGTTTGCTACTAGTCTCAAACAAAAACCATGGAAGAAAATACATATAGATAGTTATTACTCATAGAAAACATTTGTATAAAGAATCGTAAATAATTGTGTGTATATAGTCGATAATTGTATTTAATATGTTTATACATATTCACCTTACTGTAATTTGTTATTTAGTGTATAATTATATACCCGGCGATGTAGAATATGTCTTTTATTTTCCACTCTGTATTCCCGATTGCGGTAAGACTTTATTTCCATGGAAGCGGCATAAGACGTAAGCGTTATACTTCAACGTAACCATACACCACATACCATATTCAATAGATTTGGTTCCCTGGGACTTTTTCTCAGATATTTACTTTGGGCAACCTACTTAACGTACTAGAGGCCATCCTAGCCAAGGCTTAAATGCTTGTATTGTCTTGGAAGGAGTCTATTTTGAAAAAAATAATGAAGATATTAATGTGAAAATTCGTCGTTTGATCACATTGTATATCATATCTAGGTAATGAGATTTTTGATTTCAATATAAGAGAGAGAAAAATCCATGAAAACAATCACAGTAAATGCATACAATGCTGGCTGATCTTATGAGCACGCAATTTGAAAAATATTATTACTTATATATCACCTGCTATTTACATTCATAACCATAAAATAAAGAAGAAAGAATTAACCACATGATTGAAAAAATATTGAGGGAAGTATATGAGATGAAAAAAGAAAAAATTAAATATATGGAAGAAGAACTAATAAAGAGCTCCAAAGAGTAAAAAAAAATTAATGTATAAAAAATCTGCAGATTCGCAAGGAAACTTACAGAGGGTAGTCCTACTGACGATGTCAAAATCAAAGAGCAATTTCTTGTACACGGGTGTTGTTATAATTTTAGCCAAGTCAGACTGTTAGTTTTGTTTTATTGTGTGATAAAAAACATTATCGGTACGTGATTGGTTTCTTGTTTTGGAAAGGGAAATCACGCATCGATTTCATACGTTTAGATGCCGTGTATGTTGACTTTTCTCTTTCGATAGCGACTGTCAAATTACTAATTTTACTAATTTTTGTTGAGGAACTAACTTCCAGATGCCCCGGCGGCAACCACTACGTAAGGTAACGTGACAAAAGTTAACAATATCGTAATGTCAGACCGCTGATAGAAGATGCGTGAACAATAAGCATTTTAAAAGATCCCGTTCTGAATGAAATTTGAGCATGAAAAAACGTGTTAAGGGACATGACAGTCGACAAAACATGAATTTACCAGAGACCAAAGATCAAGTTGAAACAGCGAATTCCACCCAGTAAACGTACTCCTATCGGTCAGAAAATTGATGGCCAATCGTTTTATGGGATTCACTACATCGTATATCTGGGGAAAACAAAACGGTGCAGAGCAGTACTATGTTGAATTGTGGCCGCATTTGACAGAAAAAACCTTCATCCTTTCCACGGTCGAATTGGGTTACGAATCGCTGCCCATTTCATTGTATTTTCCAGATTTGCTTCCGTGCAACTTCTTTATGTTCATTCTTCAGGAGGAAATGTTAATCGGTTAAGAAGATAATCGCCACAACGGATTCCCTATTTACATACCAAAAAAAAAAAAAATGTATTCTTCAGACGGATTGAAGAAGTTGGAACATCGTTGGGTCAATTGTATCTAAGTGAGAATTCTGAGAATCTGTTAGTTCCATATAAATCTATATATTTTCAATTGTAGTTTATTTAAAATAATTCATATCTTTAATACCATTAATTGGTGGTATAATTGGATTTCTTCTTAACAGTTATTTTTCTGATTTAAAAACAAAACTAGTAATTTTGTTTAATGGTATTTGGAGTACGAAAGAAAATTAAAGATTATGATTTTAATTAATAGACACAAGTCCTATATGTATTGTATTATTATATACATTCGAACTGAAGCAAAAGATCGCAATCAGACCTATATTATCCTATGCAGCAGAGACCCGACCTGAGACGTCTAAAACGAAACGGATATTGGAGATTACAGAAATGAAAATAGTTCGAAGAATAGCGGGAAGAACACTACTGGATAGAGAAAGGAATGAAAACATAAGACGAACATGCGGGATAAATAATATCAATGACTGGGTACTGGATAGAAAGATAAAATGGAATGAGCACATTGACCGCATGACGGAAGAACGAATTGTGAAAATATCAAGGGACAAATTACCAGCAGGACAAAGAAGCATTGGAAGACTTAGGAAAAGATGGAGTGACAACCTCCCAGGTGACTGAGCAGAGGCAATGACGTGAAGAAAAACAGACAATTATGCCTATACACAGCAGGAAGAAGAAGAAGAAGTCCTATATGTGATATAAGTTTTAGATATTGTCATATTATAACATTACATCAAGCTCGTATACTCGTAGATAAAAAGTATTGCAATTATGAACTTTCTAATCAACCTTTTTAATATTCCAACGGCCTAATTACCCGTTAAAACATTCAGAATTTTCCTCTCATAAATAATTCTCACAAAACACCCGGTTAATTGAAAATGAACCTTCATTACGTACCGTGAAAATTAGGGCCGGACTAAAATTGCGATAAAATAAAAATGAAAATAATATATTTAAAAGCAAAAATTATAATAATGTTTATTTCATCCTATCAAATTATATATTTTTTATTTAATTTCTTTTGTACAAATAATAATAGGATCTATAACTAATTATGAGTTCCATTACCTTATTGGAATAAAAGAGAAAGGGCTGTTGAAAATATTTAGTTTTATGCTAGGAAAACTTAATAATTTAATTAACGAAGTTACTGATAGGAAATATCTGTCGACAAAGGTTATGGATCGAATCCAACTTTCAGTTTATTTCCAAGAGTAAACTCCCAGCAGCTCTTCTTCTCAAAGACATAATAGACCTGGATAGAAGCTTTTCAAAAAGATAAAAAACAACAGTAGTACCAAACCCATTGGGAAAAGAAGAGAAAATAATTAAAATAAAAGGAAAATAATTTAAGGGTAATTTATGGTCGGAAAGGTTATAGTTGTAGGTGATAAGAAGACCTACAACTTTTATATTTATACTTACTTTACATAACGCCAAAAATTATGGGAAAAATTGAAATAACCAAGCTTTTGTTTTTTTTATTCTTATCTTTTACAAAAAACATTTTTCTTCATGAAATTTTGTGAAAACTTACCTTTTTATGTCCCACAACACACAGTAATTTATTTGAATATTCATTATTTTGACTTAATATCGAAAGAGCACCCTAATTTTTAATCGGAAGTTCTCCCGTTAAAATATCAGCTTTTTTTTAAACAGCAGTTAGTTTTTTGTTCTTCAAAATCTCTTTTTCTGAATGGCGAAGAAAAATATTACGATCACTATGGTAAATTTTTTCAGAAAAGGCATATAAAAACTAACATCCGAAAAATTTTTCAAGTATGAGTATAATTTTCAGTTATTTATTAAAATTTTACACTAAAATAACTAAAAATTGGACATAATGATGAAACAAAATTTTCGACTGTGAACCTTTTTCGATTTTTTTTTACTTTTTGGAAAAATGTACCATGATCAGAAATTAGACATTCCGTCTAACGAGAAACCCACTAAAAAAAGCTGATATTTTGGCTGGGAAAAAATAAATATTTCATATCAAATAAATTACTGTGTGTATGGGACATACAAGTAAGTTTTAACAAAATTTGTTGAAAAAACAATATTTTTTTAAAAGATAAAATAAAAAATCCAAAACTTGATTATCCCAATTTTCCACATAAATTTTCAGATTATGTGAAAAAAGTATAAATAAATAAGTTGTAGAACTTTTTATTATCTATAACTTTTCCATAGGACTTGTAGCTCCAGCTTCATATGAATACCGAGACTGAAAATGTTGGGTTTCAATAGAAGACATCACCAGAAGTCATATATTAACAATATATTAATCTAGTCAAAATTTAATTAAAATGATTTTTGAATAATCTGTCCTCATATTAAAGTTGACATTGTAATTTAAAAAAAAAGGTTGTAATTAGATTTTTTGTACCTAGGAAAGTACTATTTTTGATCCACCTGAACTTAAATAGGTTCAAATAAACATTTAAATTTCGCAACTGATATAACTATGATTGAAATCAAGACCCAATATTTTGATGACGAATTTTAAAATCAAAATTCTTCTCGCATTGCGCTGTTTTGTACGTCATTTTTATTGATAATCAACACTTTTCAAATAATCGTAATTGTATGTTATATTTTTACATCCAGTCGTTTTCCCTCGAAATTTTACTAATCCGATCCTGAAAATGAAGTATGTAAATATGAATATGTATACATTTACGCCTACTCCCTTATCATATATGAAGCTTTTTAACTTTTATGACCACAAAAAAATTAGTTTTTTTCTAAATCCATCACTAATTCAATTTTTCTCTCGTTTATCATGAATTTTCACGTTCAGAAAAAATAACTTTCTAATTGAACTCACTTTGTTGTTGTTATAGCTACTGTTTATGTTATTTTAAGTGAGTTTGTTCTCAATTCAATATTCGAAAATTCCAACTGAAAATAATGTATATCATGATTAGTTTTTCCTTTGGAACCACGTTGACGTCAACATGGAAAACCTAACCTTAAAATAATGAATTACAGTAACTTTTTTTCAATTGAACTCCATTAGACTCAAAGTGGGAAAAGTCAAACACAAAATAACTAAAGAACAAAAGAACATATTACGTTTGCAGCTTCGATTTTAACCTGGGTACGAGGATTGTTTTGAGTTCTATTGTGAGTTGTTCACAGATATTTGAAATATTCATCTTGGTCAAGAAATGGAATTGAACCGCGAACATTTTCGTGCGATGTTTTCCTATAACTTTCGATGTGGATTATACCAACAACTCGCTTCGACTTTTGTTGATGAATAATCATTTGAGATACCGTATTTCATTGGTTTTCCGAATTTAATTGTGATCGCACATCGCTAAAGGATGAGTTTCGTGGTCGTGCATAAACTGAGGCTTTATTTCAAATTGCATAGATTCAATATTCCATGAATATTTGGCTATCAAAAAGATTTTCTCGCAAGGTCGATATCACATATTTTGGATGTCCAAAGCTTCTACAATTGGTTCAAACGCACGTAAAATTGTATTTATCTTAAAGGAAAATATTTGCAAAAACAATAAAGACATATCCAAAACTTAAATAATAATATACGGCTTAGAGGTATAGACACTCAAAGAAAATATTCTCAAATATTTGGAATAGTTTGTGGGTTTATCGCCTTATTTTAAGTTGGATCAATACAGTTAAAAACACTGAGAATTTGAGCGAATTGCAAGGCAAAATAATGTGTAGATAATAGATCGCCGCATAAAATCATGGTTGAAAAATCTTTGTCAATGGTTTGGGAAATTAACAAATGATAGATAATATGATAGCCGATCGATAATGGTCATATCAAGCGAAGAAAAAAAACACTGAGTTAAGTATGAATGTCCCTAACGGTTCCAGAAACTCCAATTCGATTATCAATATTTTATTTAGTGCCCAACAAAGGGATTAGCCCTCTTAGAAGAAATATATAACATACATTCAAGGAAAGTAACTACATGATTTATCAAATAACATAACAGGTAAAGTGATTGTTTAATCAAGCCAAAGTAAGTTTGGATTACGAAAAAGAAACTGTAGAGAGAGATCCGTTAAAGAAGCTTCATAAATTGTCCCATAAAATACACGCCGGATAGAAAAATAAAACGTCTTGAAGGGACGATTTCGGGAAAGAGAGCAATCTGCAGGTGATTGAAGTGGGTGCTCTTTCTCGTTTCTTCATCATAAAATTCCGGAATCCTGAAAGATAAACACCAGAGAGTGAATTGATGAAACGAAATAAGTGTTTAATTCCTATTTGAAACGAGAGTTTGAATTTAAAATGCAAATTCAGATTTAGTGAATGGATTAGGGGACAGGGAGAGGTGGATGAAGGAAGGAAACGGCACCTAGTATTTGTAATACCAGGGATAACGAATTAATACACAATATGAAAAATTATATTTTGTAAGATGATTGTTTTTAGTATAAGAAAAGAAAAATTTGGTTGATAAAAATTTGAAACGTGAGTTTTTAAGAAGGTAACACAGGGATATTTAACTTAACAAAGTAAATTTTCTTTAATAAAGTAATATCTTAAATTAGTAGGATCCTTCTGCTAGCTACGATAAGATCATGTTAGTGTTCAATTTGGTAAGGTCAAGTTACAAGTCTTAAATGTGATTACATGCTATTCATTATTCTAGATCTCACTCTTTGGTGGTTTTAATCCTCACTCTGTTCTTCTTTGAAAATACCTCGGAAGCAAAAGCCACGTGCAGAGATGAGAAAACAACAGCAAGCAGAGCGACAAATGTTTTGAGAGCAGCTGGAGCTCCTCTTTAGATACGACTTCGTTCAAAAAGACATACTACGCTACAGGCAGCTAGAAGAGCGATAGAAATGCAGGCTACGCGCCGTTGAAATTGGATTGGTCGATTTTTAATGGTACTAGGTTTCAATATGATCCTTCAGTATATTATCGTAGTCATCCTTTGATTGTTATTGGATCAATTAATGAATAATGCCACTATTGCGATGCTTTCAAATGGAAAGTTGAAACTATTGGAATGTGTTGTTCCAGTGGTAAAGTTTCATATCCTACTTAAATATTCTTGATAATGCAAATTTTAGATATAAAACAAATCCACTAAGTTTGGCTGTATCGTCCATATGGAACAATCATTTTGAAATCCAATGAAACTCGTGGCCATAAATAACGCACCACCCTTTATTTCAATATCAAAACATAAAATGTTAATCTTTTAGGCTTCTTTTTTTTAAAGAAAGTTAATTTTATGCATATTTTAATGTTTCTTTCATTCTATTGTTGTACCAACTTGTGGGCAGCAGTAATTTAAGTCAATCAAGGTGTGTTATAGTCGAAACTAGTTAAACAAAAAATGTTGGATGTAAAAAAACGCGAAGTTGAATAAATAGCCGAGGTAGTTGCAAATATGTTTGGTGTATACCACACAACCATTGGCAGATTGATGCAAAGATTTCGAGAGACCGGTTCACATTCTAGGAAGCCTGGACAAGGACCTCCTTCAGCTTTAACTCCTAGAGATTGCAATTAAATTCATTAAGAAATCGGTCAATGACAAGTGTCGAGATTAACAGCTTTTTATGAGTCCGATGCCTACACAGAATTAGTGTCTCTTCATATTAACGCAGCAAGATACATAACTGACATTCTTGAAAATCACGTCGTTCCGTTTGGGTCATTTGTTGGTGATGATTTGCGTTTAATGCATGATAATGCTAGACTACACGTTGTGGCAGATATTCTGAATGACCTAAACGAAGTAGGAATTCATACCCTGGACTGGCCACCAAGAAGTCCAGATATGAATCCTATCGAGCATGTCTGGGACAGCTTAAAACGCCGCATTCGTCGTCGAAATCCATCTCCTCAAAATTCAAATGAGCTTGAGCAAGCGGCATTAGAGGAATGGGAGAACATACTTCAAGAAGTGATACAGCACCTAATTAAAAGCATGCCCGGGAGAATGTTAGAAACAATTACATCCAGAAGCGGAAATACTCGCTACTAATAAAGATAATTATTGTTTATGATGCAAGTTTTATTTTTAAGAAAATTTGGTTATATCGCAATGTTTTTATTTTTATTCCTTATAAACCACTCAAAATTACTACAAATTTCTTATTATTGCGTCAAAATGATTGGAGACAAGTTAAACAATAGCAATAATAATTTAAATTTATCAAACAAAAAAACATTTTCAGAAATTGGGATGGTGCGTTATTTTTGACTACGAGTGTATATATATATTAATTTGTCAAAGTTACAAAAGCTTTTTTATTGACTATACAGATACTTGATTGCAGATATTTCGCACAAAAAATCAATCAGAATATGAAACAATTCCATTAAAATTCTCAGGCATTTCCTCTTAAAAAACAATCGTACTTTATTGTGAACTTGAGATGTCAGATAATCTACATTGTGTTTTTCACGAAACAGAGGTTTTTCCTGTGCATAACACATTGCAAAAAAATCATTTTCATATTATTATAGTGAAACACAAGATATTTTTCATTGGTACCTATATTATTGACTAATAAATCAGTACTTTTCTAATTGTTTATATTTTATTTATCTATGTAATTAATTGATGAATTGATGAATTATTGGAAATTGTACAAAGTTATAAAACTATTTACCACATATAAATAGTAAAATAAACATATCAAGTGGAAGCTGTTCCGACTAGAAAAACAGAATTGCAACGATTTCTCTATCCTCCGAAGTTCCAGCTCGCTTTTGCGCATTCTCAAGCATGCGCAGTATATATAAAGTGTCTCGAACGAGAGAGAAAATGAACATTATCGGCACCGTAACATAGAATTTTTATATCCCATACTAACTGTCTATATTTGGACTATATGGACATTTCTTATGGAAAAAATCGTTTCTACGTCTCTTTATCTAAACTGCGCATGCTTGAGACTGCGCAGATCCGAGCTGGAACCTCGGAGGATAGAGAAAGCGTTATCATTCTTTCTTAGACGAAACAGGTTCTACTTATAGAAAGTGTCTGTATATAGGAGTATTTCTGAATACTGTATTTGAGTACGTTCCGTTTGTATTTCTTTCTATATTAAAAAAAATAAGCAGTTTCTATTGAAATTAAATGTTTTTATCAAGATATTCATATAAATAGGTGAATTAATCAATTACCACTCGTATATCGAAATCTAGAAGTAAAGCTCCAACAAGTTTAAAGCTTTTGGACAAACATGGACACACCTAAATCTATAACCACTGCTTTCATAGGATTATCGGTGAACAGATCAGAACCAACTTGCTGGAATTTAATGTTATAATCTTACTTATCGTCAGGACCGGTTTAAATTTGAACAACAAATGTAGAAATTGTGTTCTACTAACTCATTTAAATCTAGATAAATACCACTCAGAAATAAGTTACCGAAAGTAATTGTTGAATAATTATTTCAAGGGACGATTATGATGGCTGTATTAGAGTGATTTTAGCTCGTAATGTTGAAATATGTAATCTAAACATAAATTTTGTGAACTAACAGCTGGAGTACTCAAGTGGTTTGGTGTAAAATAATGACTTGTATATAGTCGGAGCTAAACCTGTTAAATACTAATTTTAATAACGTTGTAAGTTGTGAAAATATGTTTGATTGTCGAGATTGAAATTATCAATTTTCATATTGAACAAATTTTGTTCAAATATAAAATAAATATTAGGAATGTTTACACAAAAATATCACAAACAAACATACCCTCCGTTTCAGCATAAATCAATTATTAATAGTTATATACATAATCAGATTATTACCGATTTGTTATTAATTGTACGAAATCGAATCGAAACAAATGATCCGAATATATAACGAAGTACGTTACATAATTCTCATTAAAATCATTACCACACCCATGAGAATGAGGGAAGATTACCAAACAGTCCTTTGTATGGTTGACACAGACACCTACACGCGCACACACCAATACACATTTATACAAATATCCCACATTTTAGAAAACAGAGACGTATCTACAATTTATTTTTTAGACGACGCCATTTCAAAGTTGTTCGTTCTGTATTCATTTACATACCAAAAGTTGCGTTTTGAGTGTTCCATGTAGTGAAAGTGACAGTTCCGTACTGCAAAACACTTTGGAGTCACTCTAGAGTGACTCTATCCACTTCAATGTTGACAGTTGACAATTTCACTTCGATTATTTTGCATAACCTTAAATTTTTAATTTTCTGAAATTATTTGTTTTATCCAAGGTTTTGTCTAAATTAATGAAAAACAATGAATGATGATGAAAAAGAAAACATCAGCGATGGAGTGTTACTCGTATCCACGCCACTTGATGTTTATAATTCTCTATTATTCATTTTCTTTCCTCCTAAAAATAACTATTTATTTATGTACATACTATCGATACAAAAATATTTGTAAATATGAAGGAATTGTTTTTCCACATGCAATATTAATAAATATTTTTTTTGCAACTTATATTCTTGATTGTGTATAATCTACAGTTTATTTTTATGTAAGAAAGGGTAATAAATTTCTTATTCAAATCTTAGTATCGTACATATTCTTGATATTTCCTAATTTTTACATAAATATACTTGAGCTAATACAAGTTTTTTGTCTATCATTGGTCTTTTCTAATAATAATTGCACAGAATAATAGTGAAAGGTTTGGAGTAGCCAAAAGCCCGTTGTATTGAAGATTTTTCCCAATAAAAATTAGACATTTTGTTTTTATTTCAATAATAAGAATGTCTTCCTAAACTTCATAGAACATTTCAAGAGTTTAATTCAGTTGTAACTTGCAAGGTGTAGTGTGAATTCTAGTAGGATTATGGACAACTTTGAAGGATAGTATAAATGTCAAAAAATGGTTGCATTAACAGAGAGAGAGAAATGCTATATTGTCAAAAAAATTGTTACAATATGTATACAAAAGCTTGTAAAAACTAAAAAACAAACATAAAAATATCTAAATAAAGATACAAATAAGGTAGTATGCAGCATGTCCGGAATTAAATATTATTATTAGAATAGAAGTCGTTTACAGATTAGAAGGCACTTTCCAGTGCTGATATCGATTTAATTTCAATTTGCAAGTGATTGTGCATTTTTTGCACTGTGAAATATTGAGACCTCAACGTGGAGTGGGTAGTTGAGGGTCGTGATTGGCGTTCCGAAGTGGATAACCCTGCAACAATCTTCTAGAGAAGCGTGCTTACGAATTTGGCAAACTGATTCAAAGATGAATAAGGGAGTAAGTTGATGAAAAAACAATATTCAAATTTTTAAATCATTCATAAACATAGTGGAATTAATTAGTAGTGCTTTTAGTATCGGGAAATCTACAGAGTTATCAAAGAAGACAAATCAAATTTCAAATAGAAAATTATTTGAAAGGAAGATTACGAAGACAAGTGCAGTTCGTGATGACAAGAATTTCCCTGGAATGAGTCGAGGCTCACTATGGAAATTTTCAAAAGAAATAGGATTTTGCTGGAAAAAGCTTTTCAGAAAGTGAATTTCAATAGAAAGAAACGATATTGTAGTATGCAAAAGAAATTACCTTAAGACTATAAGGTATAAGTATATATTGGTCCTCTGTCATCATAGCATTTTGTACACACGCTGGAGGTTCCATTATTATTTTGTATTGTCTAAAACTAAATTAAACTACTTTTCTACTAAATTTCACTATAAGAGGAGGATGGATCGTAGAAAGGCGGTGGAAAGGATTCAATAGTTTTTTCATCATCGTAAACATTGTTATCATTTCAGCACCGCATTATGGAGCTTCAAAAAAAAGTTGTGGACTGACAGAAACTAACACAGACTTTTTTTTGAATAATTTATATACTGGTTCAAATCCCCCATCAGGAAAAGGGCGCAGATTTATTATAGTACACATCGGCAGCTTAAACGGTATTGTTGAAGGTGGTTTATTGGCTATTGAATCTACTAGTTTGTTTGTTTTCAAAGGAAAGAAACACGAGATTTTTGGGAAAATTGCCCATAACCACATGATTAAAAGAAGATTAACAGAGTTAAGAAAGTTCAAAAAATATCCCTGGTTCTCAGAAAAAAGAAGTTTGTGATCCCTTTTCAAAGAGGGCTATAAAAAATTTGAAATTGATGAAGTCGTGGATTGATAGATCTCCACCATATCATTACGAACTAAACCCGATTGAACTTCTATGGGTACAGATAAATGGAGAAGTTTCAAGAAAAAATGATTATTTCACAATGAGTAATTTGGGCAGTTCTTTGGGTCTCTATATAGCCAGTTTCTGTCTATCTTCAGATCAAAAATCAATTTTTTAGTTCACCATTACTTTCAAATGTTACACTGTGGAGTGGACTGTTATTTGGAGCCCTGCGTATTTGACATTTTAAAGTTTTTCTTTTAATTCTAATACTGTATATTCAACTTATCTGATTCCCACCTAACAAAGACCCAGCCTAACAAAAATACAATACATTTTTTTCCATGATCGCTTAAAAATTTTTAACATAGTCTCCTTTTGAGTCTGTGAGCCAGAGATACTCCAATTTATTTGATGGTTAAGACGCAGGAATAAGTCGTTGGGTACCATAACTGGTGAATAGGGCCGGTGGTTAACCAATTCAAAAAGCAATTTTAGTCATAACGATCATTGACTATCTCAAAAAACACTTTTTCCTTTTTCGCAGCAGGTTCGCCCTTTGCAATCGTCTGTCTTGACTGTTTCAGGAGTGTAGTAATGAATCCAGGTTTTCCTGAATCCGCTTAAACTTAAACGACATCTAATCTGTGGATAGCTTCCACATAGTTTTTTTTAAGTAATATATAGCAAATGCGTTCTTCTGAGAACCTCTTATATTTCTTTAATCTTAATCAGACGGTCGTCCAGTACCATTTAGTTAATTTTTTCTATGCTGATTGTCATAGGTCGTCATCAGTCAAGTTGATAGGTCACGTCTGAATTCATCTGCCCAAAATTTGAAGGTCATAAATTATTGTGTAACGTCTCCATACATAGTGTTTAACTCTTTTTTCATTTTCGTGGGAGTATTGCCTTTTAAAAACAAATATTTAATGCGTTTAAAACGGCTTATAAGGCTGATAAATTGCATTTCTATATACAATTTTCCGTAGTACCGCCACTGGTAAAATTCATTTTGTCAGTAAAGCTGTGAAATAGTGAGTACGACAACGTAGTAATGGGCAATGACATGCACGGTGCGCTTCAATTGGTATAAAACGTGCTGATTAGTCGGTACAGACTGAAACATGGCAGATATACCGGACTTGTAATATAACATCAGTAATGAAGATCATTTTCAAACAGGTCCGCCGTTCTATAATTATTAGTTCGAATAGCGGGACGAATAATTTTGTACGATATAAACGATGGGTGATGGCATGTTATTAATGTCGAAATGTTTCATTGTTTGGGTTTATATTTTTGCTTGTAGAATAATCACGAGTGAATTTTACGTGATATCAACGAGAGAAGGTGTTAATAGACTTTGGTTTACTCTTATTGTCTAATAACGAAGCACAAAAAAAACTTGGTATAGATGTCCGTCATCAAATATCGGAAGATACACACAAAACCATAATGGGTTTACGAATTTGGATGGGCAACTCATCATGAAGAATTGTACTTAATACAACAAGCGAAGATAATTTCGATAAAATTGAATCAAAGAAGAATTTGTTGCTTCAAAGTTTTATTTGTAACTTAAAAAACTAGTAGCAGTGAAATTCTAAAATTGTGATTTACCAAGTTTGTAGTGTGGTCACTACAATTTAGGAAATTATTCTAAATCACTAGCATCACATTTCCATTTTCTTAAGAATCACTGACGTTTATATTAATTTCTATCTATTTTAAACTGGTATATGTTAGTCAGTTTTATTTCTCCAATTCTCGGTGCTAATATTTGAATATAATTTCATTATAAATTCCATAATGGAAGAAGAATTTTTTGGTGAACCTTTAATAGTTCTTGTCTTTTTACTTGGGACCATATTAATTCGTTTGGTAATTAATTCTTTCATCTAGAGTATATTCTTTGGCAATTATTTTTGTTTTTAAAACCTCTATGAGCTGCTTTTTTTGTATCTCATCGAGATATAAATCTTATTTGCAGAAATTCCTGTATGTTTGCTTTGGAGAAATATTCATTTGGAATTTCAAGGATTTGGTCTTGAATGATACTGTTTGCTTGTAGTGCTGTGCTGAACCATGTATCGAAAAAGGTCCCTGCAATATTAATGTAATATGCATATATATTTACTCCTGAAAAATCCTAAATCTATCATATAAACAATTTTTTTAGTTATAAAATTTATATAGACAGAAATCACGTTAGTTATTTTTATTATTATTTTAGTGAAATAAAAATTTCAAGCAAAATAATTTAATGACATCTTTATAACACAAAAAAAGGTATGAGGCATCCCAAATAAATAAAAGATCCATTTAAAAACGAGTCCTTAATGGACAGTCTTCCCTCTAAAACAACAAAATCGAAAAGCAATCAATCTGGGGGCTATCCAGGTCCAATTAAGCTCACGTATAGATCGAATACTATATATATACCTACACTATGTATAAGGTGATGCATTTCGTCAGCGGACGTGCCTGACGAGGTGGACAATCCCTCGATTCCGACGGTGGCTAAGCTTCCAACGGACTGTTTGATGGATTACCTCATCGATTAAAGCCGATTGCCGTACGAAATCCCTGTTTAGCGATCTCCACAGCACTTGTAGTTAACCGTGTGGCAATAGTACAAGAAAATTACGATTTTTTTAAATAAAATAAAGATGGGGGGACCAAAAATCCTTACTACATATTTAAGCAGTTTAGTAAGTAAGTAGGCGTGGACTGAGAATGTTATTAATTATTTCTCGTAATTTGGCAATTGTCAAATTTCTCTGTTAGGAGTTTAGTTTTAGAAAGAAAGAAAGAAATACCAACGACATTAAATAGTTGCCAAGTTTTATTAATTGAGATCTGAAGAAAAACAATTTACGATAACTCGTATTGAGATGGACATTTCGATTAGAAGAAAGTCAGGATCAGACAGAAATGCGAAAAATGGTCAAGAGAGAGGCTTTGATTGAATCCCACGAAAAACTGGGAGTCAGTTTGCGAAAATGGGCAGAATTATCAACATTGATAAGAAATATGTAAGCAACAATCTAAAGAAACATAATGTAGTCTAAAAATCAAGAAAATCAGCGCTCAAATATGGAACAAAAATCATAACTCAGAAGTGGGGGTCGAGGTCGTGATAAACCAAAAGTCGTGATAAACCAAAAAAAATCAAAATTATAGATTTTAAACAAAAAAAAAACAATATCCAAATAGTATGACATCTTCCTGTTGCGCAGTAGCATAAAAATTTGATAAAATTTGCCAAAAATCTTCATTTTAACTTTCCGATATGCTATAGATGATAACATCTTGATATATATCCCGAATCAATTATGTATTAGTTTGATTTAGGTCATGCCTTAGTTACAAAATTCTCTGAATTAAGATTTTCTTATCGAAGCGCTGCATCCAAAATAAGTGGACGTGACCCAAAGTAGGTTTCAAGGTTTTTCGACCTACTACTCAAGGTGTTAATACTACTACTTTGATCTAAGCTTTTTACTGTCAGAAGACCCACCACTCGTATAATGTCATTTCTGTATATCTCGAGAAGTTTCCAAAGCTTTTACTTGATAGGAAATATTTGAATTATCCTGGGACTGGAGTAAGACTAGATCTTTTCCTTTAGTCTTATTATAGGGGCCTGTTTCAAAATATAGAGTCCCTTGTATCGAAATTTTAAAAATAATTACTATTCAAATGATTATATGATATTTTCGAAACAATAAATCAGGAACTTGAGGAAAATTTGTCTGTAGTGGACGCTTATTACAGAATCGAATAGAACTCTTAGATTCTTTGCAAGTGAAGATAATTCTTCAACTGAACTTCATGAACTAGTTTTGTTTATATTGAAAGCGTACATGATTACTATCAAACTAAGAATTATAAAAACATCACAATCTACACTAAAACCTTAGCTGCATGTCATCGAATCTGTAATAGAGAGAAATGGTTTTTTAGCTTTCAGTATAAGCCATAACCCACGATAACAGAAAACTCCTAAGAAAGTTCGGACTTCGAAAAATTCTAAAGGTACATAGATGTAATAAGGAAACTGTCACGCAGCCGAAAGCTGTGTAAACTTATCGTGGATAAACCAGGAAAAGTTAATTAAGGTTAGTCTTCGAACCTCAGGGCTTTGCACCTAAAAATGACAAAATTACTGGTTCAATAGTACGTTTTAATATTTATATTTCTATATTTCCATGCAGTCTTCGTGGTATTCACTAATATTATTGGGTATGTGCAGTCATTATAACAAATTCCACCTCAGAAGCTAATAGATTCTCCACCAAAAGCTCTCAATTGTTCATTATATCTTTGTCCTCGTTCACTACAAACCATGGTTCGTTGATGGTTGAGGTGCGGTGATCTCATCATCTCAATGTGTGTAGGTTACACACTCGCCCTATTGATGCAAGAAGATAAGGTTGCTGAATTCTGCCTTGCAATGATACGCAGGTGGAAGTTCTCAGATTGAGTTCTGAACTTTTGTCGCTTTCTACAATGAACATTTGAGGATGCGCCACTCAAATGTTAAGAAACTTTAGGTTGCTGTAACTTTTTCGGTGCTCCACTCTATAATTTGATGCATCTGGTCGTGTTCTCAACGTCTTCAAAGCATCAATTCCATTTGAAAATAATAAAATTAAAAACTAGCATCTAATCTGCGAGTAATCTCCTTTTTCATTAAAAAGCTTGAATACCTTGAAGGTGCACATCTAATACATTGGGAAGTGGGACATATAAACCTGAAGAAATTGCTTCCTTAGAGAGGAATCTTGGGAGTATCTTGGGAGCTGAACAATGAGATGTAAAGTCTATCTTCTAGATATAGATGCAGAGTAAAACCAAAACGGCTACTTTAACCAAACGATTATAATCTGCAAAGTAACAAAGAATTTAATTGACTCGAATTCATTTTATTTGTTAACCTCTTTCGAATATTAGTAAATCACCTATAATGACCGGGCTATATACAAGATTTCCTAGAGATCGTAGCTAAAACTGATTGTTACCTCACTCTAGTGTGTTGGTACATCGATTTTAGGGAATTACAAGTAGATGTCAGGAACATCTAACCATCTAAAGAGGGATAAGGTGTTGTTGATTCAGGTTGATACTTCGTATACACCAAAGTTCATTTAAAGAATGCAACAGCGTCAAACAAAAATATAAGAGATTATTTAGCCCAATTAAAAATAATAGAAAAATAATATTAGAGACGTTTAGAAATAAAACTTTTTTATTGAAAATCTACACGTTAAAACTTTCGTAAGAAATCATTGTTTTCTTGTATTCTCAAACATGAAATTTGAGTAGGGATTCACGACACGTCTTAGCCAAATTCATGTAGGTTTTTCCACCAGTTTGAAGTCGGGTATTGCGGAAAAAACAACATCTTTTGAAACTCATCCTCGGTATTTTTCCCGTATTGCACGACGGAATTTCTTAATAATCTCTCAATAAATATGTATATTGATTATTTGGCTACGTGGTAATCATCACAGTCTTCATTGTAGCTTTGCAAAAACTGCCCAACTGTTGTTGTTTGTGTTGTTTAGTAAGAATTTTGGGTACCCAATGTGAAAAAATTTCGGTTTTTCAGTAATAATTATTGATCAAGAGATTTTTTGGAAATTCCATAGCAGGAGCAGTAATTGTAAACTCATAGTTTGGCTTAAACTTGTTTTCAATTGCTAGAACCCGTTCATCAGTAACAAAAGACGGGCATCCACATCGCGTACTTGATCACGTTTTTAATTGAACGAATCACACAACGGATTTCCCAAACAGCGACATTTTCAATTAAGGCTGACTTCATAAAGAAGTACTAGAAGAACTCTCAGCAGTAGCGATCTGAAAATAGCAGTCAGATTTACTGCTGCGTAGAAAAAGAAACGGAACTCAGATTGTTGATGTACCTCTTATTATTATTTAATGGAGGGAAAATATAGATTATTAAAACCAAATTTGAAAATATGAGACACTTCCAAATGTATTATGTAAATGAACAGAATTGGAAGTAATTTGATTATTGGTAATTACTTGTGTTTGATTAATACACAAGAAAAGTTTGTATTATATCAGGAATTCAGAATTTCATCACATGTAAATATCAATAAAAAATTCATTTGCAGTTATAAAATAAAAGTATGTAAAAACTATGGTTGGTAATACACTATTGTAAGAAATTTTCTCTCATTTTTTCGCGTGGAATTTTTTTTTCCTTTCATCAAATAAAGAATGATTTCTAGCCATAATCATCAACCTATCAACGTAGGTGTCTCCTCTAAACCTCTCTCTCTTTCTCACATTTTCATCACTACCCTTCTGAATTACCGCGGGGCTTTCAAGACATCAGAAACTCTAGCGGATGATGACTTCTTGGAAATTGGATGTCACTTGGAGGTGTCACACAAAACAGTGTTTTTCCAGCACAAGCCTGAGGCCACATCCAGCCGCGATGAGAACCAGACAAATCAGCTAGAAACAAATGAGCAGAGCCCGGCTATGCGAGGCCGACTTTTCCTCTTAGAAAACTCGAGGGATTGATGAAAGGTGTTCCTGAATAGGATAGAGACAGACGACTGCCATCAAGATAAAATACACTGAGAAACACCAATATAAAAATAGCTTCTGTTTGTCATTTTTATGAAGTAATATCTATAATTTTTCGTGATGGAAAGTATTATGCATAACTTCATCGAAATATATGTTTTAGTTACTTTAAGGTTAAAGTAAATCATATAAAAATTGATTGAATTGATAACTATGATAATTAGAGTTCATTTCCCAGAATCAAAAATACAGTCGACATAATAAAACTTGTCCGAGGAGGATGGCCAAGGTGTTGTGAAGAAAAATTACTGCTAGTACTTGCTATGTACTTGCTTGAGATATGGCAAGACTGATGTGAATATGTCAAATCTGACATTATAAAGTTTGACTTTCATTTTGGTCGAAAAACGGAATTAAATCGTGCGATCATTTCCTATGATTGTGCCATTCAAATCGCTTCTACTTTTGGTGACGAGACATCATCTTGAACCATCGGACTTCGCTGATTTTTCGAATTCAATCGTGGTGGCACTTTGTTACAGGCTGAGCTACGTGGAGGTACTTCAATTAGAATGTGGAAAATGGTTTCACTTCTCAAAATTTAAGTAGAAACTCTCGTATAATGCTGGTTTGTTGACATAGTTTGAACTCAAAACAAAAGCATCGTGTTTGTTCCATCATGATATTGCGCTTCTCCATTCATGGCTATAAATTAGTTCAACAGCCTTACGATTTATAGCTTCATCCGCCATAATCACCACATTTCGACCCCTTCGATTTTTAAGCTTTTCATTTTTAGTTTGAAAAAATTTGAACTGACCCATGCTTGTTTCTCAGTACCGGGCCATTACTCGCATCAATTTTGATAACAAAACTGAAAAAGATTTTTATTCACAACTCTTTTAACCCAAGCCACCTTTAAACTCTGAGATACCTAGTAGACATGGAGTTTTAGAATTAATAGATAATAAAAATATGACTGGAAATGTTATCATACAAAAAAACACTGAACGAATATCTGAAGCTTTGATTCACCTGACACATAATGAGAGCAAATTGTTATAATGTCTTGGCCAAAGCTCGGGTGATCATCGGCATGGCTAAGGCTCGGTGCTTGGGTTTCCAATAGACGGCCAAAGCTAGGTTAGCCTGTCTTGGTCTAAACTAGTGTAATCATTTGCACGTCCAAGGCTAGGTTGGCCAGTCTTGGCACAAGCTAGGGTATTCAATGAATGGCTAAAGCTGTGCTAGCAACTCTTGGCCCAGGTTTGGATGATCATTGGCTTGATTAACGCTGGTTCAACCAGTCTTGGCCCAAACCTGGATAATAACTAGCATGACCAATGCTGACATAAGCAGTCTACCTATGCCGAAGCTAGGTGTCCCAATACTGTAAGTTCCTGCATGGGAAATCCCTGTTGTTATTTATGACTAAAATTCCATTCAATTATATCGATTAAGCTGATGTTTCAGTCAGCTTGTGATTAATAAAAGCCGTCACAATCTAATCACCGTTTCTGCTAATCCATTATTCATTTCTAAATTAAGGGAAATGAAGAAACTGGGACCTCCAAGTAATCCACGATTATTGAAGGTCGAGGTTGCCATTACCAACTTAAACTGGCCTAATGTATATGCTTCAATTAGTAGTAGTATTTTCATAGTCTTACTTTGGAATAATGTGTATCAATTTTCATTTTTATCATAATTCTCAATATTAAATTGATGACACATAGCGACGATGGCTTTTTGCCAAAATTCAGGAAAATTTCGACTGGTGTCAGAAACGACGTAAATAACCATGGATTGGAAAGTCCTCTAATGGGTGGTATTCTTGTTTTACCATCGTCTCTAGTTTTTTTCTTCTGATCCAAACCTCGGTAGTTATATTGGGTTTTGTTATACCGAGAGGCGTTCGCCACATGCTGATCGATCGGTCGATGTATCGACTTTCATAATTTATTTACCAATGACAGTTGAGTAGCATAAACATTCAGTTTTATTTACATAAATTTCGGAATAGAAGCTACTTAACGCTCCCAATTTTCTCAGTGTAATAAGCCCACGCTGCTGAAGTGCCAGGATAGGTGCCGTGTGTTGTCGGGAAATTAATCTTCTACCGGCTCTCGAGTTGTGAAATATGAAATTCCGAATTAGAAAAGAAAGTTTTTCAAGGTTGAGACGACCGACCTCGTTGTTTATGTTTGACTGGAGATAGAAATCTAGCGGAAAATTAAAGAAAGATTCTGAGACACTGTATCTTTTGAATTAGATGATGAAATAAATATCGATAATGGATTTTATTCATTAGTCATAAGCATTCATCGAAAGAACTGTTAGTCATATTCTTGATTTGAAATAATTTCGAGGTTACATATCTTGAAAAAAAAAACGATAACTTATATATTTACAAAGTCTAACAAACAGAAGGTAAAATAGGTCAATTATAGTCTATTTTCATTAACGACAGAATATACTCACAAAATCTCAGTACGGTTGTTTCTAATTTTTTCTGAATATATCCTAAAGTTTCCCGGCTTTTAATGGTCTTTCAAAACCATGCACAAAACAATAAGAAAAGGTTTGGTTTGGTCAAAAGCCCTGTTATTAAATATATATATAGTCGTATCATAAGATAGTGTACCTATTTACAAATAAAGGTTAGGAATTTTGTTTTATTTACTTTCACTTGGAGTATAGATAGGTAGAGGATTTTCTCGACTGAAGCGGGAGGTCTATAACAAATTAATTTCTTCAAAAACTCGAATACTAGAATCAAAATAGTACTGGCTACCACACGTGAAGAAAAAAATATTTTCGAAATATATCGAAATTTTTCCTTGGTGGTTTTAAACTCCCAACCTAACAGCTATAGAAAAGCAAATATAAAGAATAAAATCACTAGAAGTTTGTTGAAATTTACTTTGATTGAAACACTTGTGTGTAGATAGGTAGAGGACGATTTATAATACATTCCGAGGTTTTATTGATTTTCTCCAATTGTAGTGACTACTGAGTTATCATAACAAGAAAATATTCAAATTTAAAAAAAAACGTAACTAGCTGAATTGCATGTTACAAATGATCCCCTTTCTGTGCACACCTAAATTGAATTATAGTAATCAAAGAAACAGGGCACGAAGTTTGTTTACAAATAAACTCCAAATCTTCACTAAACGGTTTTCAATGTCGTTGGAGAAATTTCGAATGCGCACTCATCGAGGCTCATCTTTTCATTTCTCATATCTATGGAAAGGTTTACCACGTGTTGTTAATATCAATTAAAAATGCATTAAATTATAAAAATTGGCTTTCAGTAGTATGAAATATAATTACTTGTTATACAAATTTAATTTTATTTCATTGAATCCGATGAATAGTCCATTTAACTTAAATTGTCTTTTATTTCAGTATAAAAATTCCCTAAAAATAACTTCTTCACCTTTAACATTTATCGATAAATATTAAAAGTAATTAATATTAATTTTTATTATTAATATCATTTTTTAGTGAGCTGGCCAACTTCACAAAGACAGATTTCGTGAATAATTGTTCAAAAATTTGTATCTGGATACCTCAAAATAACAATACGAACGTATTTATATCTTAAACTCATCATTGTAAAAATGTTCCTGATTGGAAATTTTGGTGTAAATTAAATCTAAAGTTATTAACATTGAAATTCCGATTCTTTGTTCCGAGAAGGAACTTCTATTAGTTTCTCATATTTTCGTGATGTGTCCTGTTATGAAACCTGAAATTCCTTCATGAATCATCACACAGAACATTTCATCGAGTCAGTCTGGGAATGTGACGTAATGTCACTTGCCCGGCTTAATGTCCCCACATCTGTGCCGCATATTACGAACTAAGATTTGTATTTATGAACACGGCATGCAAGAGGTGAATGCAAAATTGATAATTTACCTCTATATTAAAGTTTATTACATATTTCTCGCCCTCGATCATTATCTTCGACTGTCTTCATTTACACTTAAAAATTTCATTTCAGCAAATTGATCACATAAAAAAAGACCATCGATATTTTATTCTGATCGGGTTTTTTTAATTTCCTTCCCCTCACTATGGAGTTAATAGTCAATAGGTTCTATATAGAAATGTCCACCCAAATTTAAATGTATATACAGTGTTTAAAGATCAGATTCTGTGAAAATAAGTTACAGATTTTTAAGTGAGGTTATGGTAATTAAAATTTGTTATTAGCTACCACTTAAACACATAAGGGTTTTCCGTCTTCATCTAGCAATATTCTAATGATATGACAGAGCAAATCTTCTACGGTACTTGATTCAATTATGTCGATAACTTTTTAAAACTAAAGTGGATCAGCTTTTACTTCCATTAAATGGTGCAACATCATCCATTGCCCAAAAAAATCTAATAAAAGCTTCCTTTCACTTGGTGTTTCGCATTTTTTTGGAAAAATCACGTTTAGAAACCCAGTAATTAGCGGTGCTTCATGTCGGAACCTCGTTGTCTTTGACGGAAGCATACCAATATCAATCAAAGATAACATCTATTCTAGATGCTGAAAATTTAGTAATCATTTGCAATAACTAGCAATTTCAACTTTCATTTTAAGGTTGAAATGTAAATTTTAGCAAACAACTAAACAAAGCATAAAAGAAAATAATTAATAACCATATTTGTTCGCTTCTGTAATGTAAACATTTTCTTGACTATTACTTTTTTCTAGTTATGGTAGGTCTGTTTTGATGTTTGTGGATTGCAATTGTAAACTGAGTTTCCATTGCAGGCTTATCATTCAATTACAACAAAATGATCTTGTTGCTATTCTCAGTGCTGTGTTTTAAATGGTTTCTAGTTGGTTTGGGGTAATTTGGGGGACAGTCGCAGACACTATAGAACCATAATCTTTTAACAAGTAAGTTCTTTATATATGTGCATTGGACAAGTAATAAGATCGCCAGGAAAGACTGATGGTCTTTTCATAAGGTTCATACCTTTTTGACACCATTGTTTTAAGTGCAGTTTTTGCTGCTTCCAATTAATTTCGTGTCAAATGTAATTCCAAGAACTTTGATGTTATCGACTGGATGTGTGGGTTTGTGTTTTATAGATAATAATATGCATTTGGTCTTCTAAGTTCAAAATTGCAGTCCTATTAGTAAGAGGTCTGGCTGTTAAATAGCGAGATTGGTTACGAAAAAGGGTTTTATTACAAAAATTATTCAAATGCTTCCCTTCTATATACTCTCCACCCCGGGCCACACACTTTTCCATACGTTATTCCATTGATCGAAGTAGTGCTGGAAGTCTTCTTTGGTGAGAGCCTTTAGGAGCTCTGCCGTTTTTTCTTTACCGTTTCCATCGACTCAAATCCCTTTCAAAGCAGATCTTTTTCCTTTTCTAACCTTTCAAGGAAATCTGAGCAAACCCGTTGCCGCAAAAGCTTTTGGTCAGAAGTCAGATTTTGTGGCACCAACTTCGCCAGACTTTTGTCATGTGTAATTCCTTGTGTAAAATTTTCTAACAGTGTCTTCATAGGCGTTACATCTCAGGCAATCATTCGGATGCTCTTTCGACGATCTGCACGCAAAATTTGGTTGATTTTGGTTACTTTTCCCGGAGTTGAAACAATCACAGAGTGATTGTTTTAAATATATTATTGACAGCAATAAGAGAAAGGTTGTACGAACGATATTTTCTAGAGAAGTTCCATCAGTGTATTATTTTGAGGTTGGAGTAGCTTTATGGGATACGACAAGAACGATGTTTTAAAAATTTTGTAGGAATTTAAGAATATTGCCTTTGATATTTCATGTTTTGATGGAGCTATGAAGTCAAGTTGCATTAAAGGCTTTTGTGATATTGATAAAGACTGCTAAGTAATTTTGTTGATTTTCAAAAGATTATATTTTGGTTTCCATTTCAATGACAATGTCTAATGCTGACATGTTTAGATGGAAACCGCTTTGTTCTTTTATTATAATATTTCTGTCTTCTAATGTCTGAAGAAGTGAAAAAATATAATTAATATCATTGATTATAGAAAAAATCAAAATTCAATATTCGAATTGACACTTTTTGAACATATTCAGCATATTGATTTTGGTTGCTATATAAATCATTATTAACTTTCATTGGTTAGGTTATAAATGACGATGAATTTTTATAGGTTAGGTTGATGTGAATGATATACAAATTCAACGTCATTTAATCTAATATTTTTTTAAATAAATTAATAAATAAATAAAATTTATCACAACGCAATTCTTATATAAAAATATATAGAAAAATGTGTAAATCAGGTTAATAGACAATTTTTTTTCATGTGAAAATTATAATAAAAATAGTATATTCGAAAAAAAAATTATAGGAATGAAAACCGCAACGAAGACTGTGAAATAACGTGAAATCAATTTCACGGTGAAAATTTTCTCGTTAATTATTCTTGTCTAATTAAATTACCATCGCATTTACAGTGAAAAGAAATAGTCGCTTGGAACGAATTGGCTTTCTAACCTCCGGCTATTATATCAGAATTTCAGTTGAATTGAAGCTTAATATCAACCAAAGGAGAAGTAGACAGATCAGTTCCAGTTTTAATTCAATTAAGTACGGAACACATTTCTCATATAAGAGAGTTGTCTGAGAAATTTGCGATCTAACAAAGAATCAAGACCTTTTTCCATAATTTTAAATCATAGGCTCCTTATATGTTTATACAAGGTTTATACAATGTTTTCAGGTATTTTATAGTCGTAGTAACACTTTTAAATGAAAATAACCGTTTACAAACTAAATAGTTTCAGTAATATCTGGTATAATGATTTTTTCAGAAATCCCCAGGACTATTTTTTCACTCTGTCGCATGGAAGGCGATAGCATGTTCTTCAAGTGAAAACGATTCGCTTGGATCCATTTTTGTACCAGGTTGCTCAATTATTTAAATTTGCCGTCTTAGGGATCCTCGTTGTTTTCTGTTATTGATGTGTACCTCCAAGCTTTTATCATAACCCGTCGAATACAAGATTTTGTTACTGATTGGACATACATCTACAACTTGCGTCATATTTTTGCATGGACAGTTACTCCAATACGTAACTGGTTGAGAATAATTAACCTCAAACGTTCTTAGTGTATACATGAATGCGCCAAAAAGATTTGTTCGCGTTGGATACCACATAATTTGAGAATCGCTCAACAAACAGCTCGTGTCGATAGGTGCGAAGAAATACTGAAAGAATTCAATTGAATTCATTAAACAACAATCGACTGTATAGCTCGTTTTTTTTTGAAATAACTGCACGTGTCGTCACTGTTCTATCAGAGCAGCTTAGAACGGTCAATTCTGAATGGTACATCAGCATTTGTTTGACAGAAGCATTCGAAAAAATCAGTAGAAGATGAATCATTCTCCATTAAAAGCTTCCACTCATAAGTTAAAACAAAAACGTTTTTGAACAGTCAAAACATCAAATAATCCTTGAACTTAATGATTTTTTTTATCCCGCATAACAAAATTTGTCTGTCTCAAAACTTAAATAGCAACCCTCGCAATCTTGTATGATGGTTTTTTGGAAAATCTTCATATTATAAGAAATATATTATTGCGCTTATAACTATCAACTTTTTAATAAAGTCGGTTACTCAATCAAAACCGCATTTTGTGCCAATATTCCAATATTAAACCTCTGCAAGGAATTTAGTGAACCCTCCGATGAATGCGCTACCTTTATTCATTCATGTATGCTTTATTGAACAAGAGTGCCGTAATTGAAGTTCTACTAACAGAACATTCTTTGCTACCGAAGTTCTTGCTCTCAATATTATCTATGATGAAGATGAGAATAAGATTCCTGTTTGTTTTTACTCCGCTGCCGGATTTAATATGAAATATTTCAGCTCAAGGCATCCTTACATTGATTTTATAATTGAACTTCGATGAGGGGTTTTAGTAAGCCGGTATTGATATCCAGAATTTTCGATTAATTGAGTTTATACAATACACGAAACCTACTAATAAAGAACAGTTATCATTGTAGGTATAATTTTATGGGAACGACGTGAAAAATGGGTTCAAGCTTGGCAACGTTGCTTAAATGAGATGAAAATAACTGAAATTAGTTTAAAAATGTCAATTCAAGTTCCGTTGCGAAGTCTCAGTGGATTTATGTTTTGAAGAGTTGTTTAACCACTCTGATGAGACGAAATAACGTCGAAATTAGTCTAAATTGAAAACCTATCCGTGCAATTGCGAGCCACTGGAAGTGTTAATATCGACAACAAGGTAGATTGCCATCACGCTCTTTAGAAAAGATGTAATTCAATATTCGTTTAGGCATTAGTCAGGAAAGTAGTTGTTTTCTCCTCCCTGGAATACATTTTATGTCTCTTCTGTTTTAAAATTAGATTTTCTCTAATTTTTGAAAGACACATAAAATTTTGATGTTTTGACTACTTTTAAATATTTTGTGGCAATTATAAGTACGTTGTGGCATGCAAAATTCTGTGCTTTTCATGAAAAATGCTTGTCATAAATACCCATGCGATTTACTCTCATGATATTAGAGTTTGAATACGACTCCAACCCAGCTGACCATGTACCCGTTTGGCTAAAAAACTCAAAAGTGCACAATTTTTAAAAAAAATTACGTTCTTGTCGTTTTTCTGGTCAGGAAAAGTTCCAACCAAGATCTGTAATGACAACTACCTGATGATAACCGGTCAAAAGTAATTGTCGAAGGAAATTCCTTGAAAATGTTTTGACAGCTGTAGAAAAAGCTTCTGGCGTGCGATTGTGATTTTCTGAGAGAGCTTGCCATTCTAAAGAAGCCCTGCAATTTTTGAGACCTTGCGGTGGTTGTTACAGCTGAAATTCCTGCTCCACATAGAACCCAACGAGTGAATAGCTGAAGCATGTAAAATTCTTCAGTTAGTATGTAGCAGAAGCGTTCTTTTGATATGACAATATCCCTTCTTATCTTTATAACGTCAATCTGACGATAGTTCAGTATCATGAGGTGAACCTTGTTATGTAATGATAGATATATTTGTTGCAATTTGTAGTCATTCCGAACGCTCTTCTTCAGTCAAGTTGAAATTAGTACGGTCGAAAGCTTTTAGGCATTCAGTAAATTATTATTCGCCATCACATTTTTACAAATTATATTTCATACCTCTTTTGTAGTTTTGTATATACTTGTTGGTAACATAATGGGTTTCTGGAATTAAAGTTATTTAGCACAGTTTAATTTGTCCTTTTGTTGAACTATTTTTATATAAACAAATTGAATGGTTTATTTCCTTCTAAGGTTAAGTCTTGATCTACAGGATGCAAGCATTAATCAAAATTTGCCAGACGTGGTAAAACTGGTTGCAGAATTATGTTGCTTGTAAGAACAAAGTTGTTTCCCCTTGGTTCGAGCAACATCTAGTTAACTGTTCACGAATTAAGTTATTCATGCAGTATTTTTGTAAATTTTGCGGATATTGATTTTTGATTGTTCAGTCCGTTGAAAGGTTGTTTTGATGAGTGATTTGTTAGCTGGTGTTTTTGAAATTGAGCTATTATAACCTAACTAGATTGTCGTCATGACGTGTGACCCAATTTGATTATAAATTTTTAAATTTGGCTCCAATTTTATATTTGCGGAAGTCGTGATGTTTCCGGCTGAGAATTTGACAATTGGGGAGATAGTTACCTTTTTTTTGGTGTCAGTGACCGTGTTAGCGTGAAGATTAATTTCTTCAGAGATTTTTGCAAAGCGTGATCTTGCCGGCCTAAAGGAGCTTTCCGCCGATTTAAAAAATTCTGGAATATAAAATTATTAATTGACTTTTAATTAGAAGTAGATATAGGTTCCCTTCGTTAGAAAAGAAGGGACCTAGTTTTGGACATAGGACTTCTATTGGGACTTAAAACTTAGACGGCTTTAATATGGATTTAACGCCAAACTCGTGGGACTACCAAGTCCGGGAAAACTAACGGAATGAACTTCTTTAATTCCTAAGCGCATTACACGGATATGGTCCTATTTCTATTCTCCTGACAAGTAGGGAGCCTTATGTGTTGTTAAAGGTCAGATCTACTCATATTAGTCGTGAAATTTACTTCATTATTTTCTCTAAACTGACAAACTCATGAGTTTTGCGGGTTTTTTTATAATTTCATATTTCAAATATAGATCATTGTACTTTGTTTTTAACGAGTAGCTTTATTCCTAAAGGTACCTCAACCTATTTCTATACCTTTCTCAGTTTAGGTTAAAAAATTGAGTGGTGCCCCATTTGGGAATTTGAAAGCATACAAAAATTTTGTACATTTTAAACACAACAAAATCTTGCAACGAACCCTGACAACACAGATTAACATGATGAGCTTAGTCGGAGCCCAAAATTTGACCTTTTAGGTTACAGTAATTATTATCATTTTCAATATCTAAAACTCAGATAAATACAAAATTTAATGTTTAAAGTTTGAAACTACTCAAACAAGAATCTCGCTCACCTACATAATCGGATCTCTTCAATTCTAGGTATAATATATAAACATGACGGTAACGAGCATATAAAACTTAAGTGTATGAGATCTGAAAGCTTGCTCTAGAACGTGGAAATGGCTGTGAAAGAAGACTATTTTATATGTTTGAAGAGGCGTGCGGCAAGAAAATCGACGATCAGGAAGGATTATCTATCTATTTATGAATTTAGTTATAATTTGATAATAGAATGGATTCAGTACATCAAATTTATGAAATATGTTTAAGGGTAAACGAGATTTTTCAGTTCTTCACTAGTACGAGGGTTGTTAACTAAGTTTTGAGATCGACAAAGAAGAAATCATTGGACTGTAGGGCGGATGACCCGTCAAATCGAAGTTATGTGTGTTCAAAAGCTTTCTGCTTGTGGAAAAGCTCGCATTATAGTGGTGGAGAAAGATTCGTCTTCTGCGATTGGTTTTCCTGATTTTTTCGATCACTTTTGGCAAACAAATGCTGGTGTAACATTCAGAATTGATCCTTATCCGCTACTCTAATGGAACGGTGACGGCATGTCTAGGTATTCCGAAAAAACAGGCGACCATTATCTTAGAGGTGCTTCGTACGCGAATAACTCGTCTTGTAAGACCCATACAGTCGATTGTTGCCTAGTTTCAGCTTCATATACATAGATCCATGATTCATCGTCTGTTACTATTTTGTAGACATCTTCTAAGCACCATGATTGAATTGAAGTATGCTTCAATCTCACGGTATGTCACATGGCAAACTATAAAAATGTCAACATTTAAGATGGCAATGTCAGATTTGACATACTAAATCTCAAAACTTAAGTATTTGAATACACTTTTCCAATTCCAAGTGTTGGAGAAGTTGTCAATTATACAGAATTTCACTATAAATTCTATTTCCATCCCATCCTATACATTGCTTAAAAGTATTATTTTCCACGATCTTCTATAGGCCACCATGTTGAAATAAATCGAGTTATTTCTTGGGAAACAAAAGTTATATAATCAAGATTATGATGAGGGTGTGATATAGTTATAACGCCTATTTTTACCAATAATTTCCACATATAAACTGAAAAGTGAATCGGATGGATATCGTGGACTAAGACCTGTCCATTGATTTCAGATAGTACAAGGAAAAAGTGTCCCATCGACAGCTTCAGGACGATAATACTTTTGTGATGAATTTGAATATCGAAAAAAAGTCATAATCAACTGCTCAAGTCTCATCTCCAATTATTACGTCATTCAGCTACTGCCGTAGCTTTTAATGCGAGAGAACAAATTCTTTTAGATTGATTTTTACAGTTTAAATTTTGTACACTCGTCTTTTTATACTCTTAAACTTTTCCATATAATCAAATTAATGTGGTTAGAGAGGCACTTATAAGTTTAACTTAATTTACAGTAGATCAGTCCAATGAACCATTGGACTGATCTTTCATGGCATGAAAAAAACCATGAGAGATATTGGTGGAGTCTAGACTATAAAGAAACAAATTTTTTTAGTATAAACAATGATATCAATGTAATCTGTTAATATATTTAACCCTTGTGGTACACAAATGTAGAGCAGGTTTTTGCTTATTGGAGGTCTAGATCAACGAGGTCAACATCTATGTTAAATGTGATGAATATCAACCAGCATATGACAACTAGCCCCCACTTAATCATTAGAGGGAAATCAGAGTTATGTCGATTGCCATTCAAACAAACACCGTATAATCAAACAAAAAAAAGCCAATTACAGAACGAGCATCTCCAGGAGTTATATACGGCATAGTTAGAACTAAGATGGCAGCTCCACTAGGAGCTAGATATTTGTAGAAGTTAATATAAGCTTGAAATTATCTGAAAGAATGAAAACGCACTAACGAATGAATTTGTGTGGTAATGAATGAAAAAAAAATGAGTCAAGTTCAATAGCCTTGAATTAATTTGATGTTATTTCCGCCTACGCCCCTGCAGACTCGTTTTTGGGAGTCTAAAGAGAGTACCCTTTCTGCAAATATTGTGTAACGATATTTATTACATTTCGAGATTACTGAATTAAACAAAACAAGGACTGTTTCACACTTTACTGATAAGACGTAAATAATATTCTCAGGAATATGTTTAAGCAACACAAGTGAAGTAAAAGGTACTTTGAGATTAAGTTAATAGTATTTTTTTATAGTGAATATATAAAGTAGAAAAGGTAGAGGTCTTTCATCACTAATACTTCAGCACAATATTCATATGAATAAAATCAAAATTTTTGACAACTCAGTAGTAATTAAAGAATAAATTATAAGTTTTGTTTAAATATTTCAATTTTACCAACATTTACAGGAAAAATGAATGCTAAAAATGTCGATATACTGGGTGTATGATTTACAAAATCCAAAATTAATATTAGCCACGTTGGTTTATTACTGGAGAGCTGATTTTTTGCAGGATGACTAAGTTTAAACTACACTTTATGAACTGATTCATATCAGAACTTTATTTTGTAACTGAATTTGTCGAATATTTGCAAAATTTGTAAGTAAGTATGCTGATTCAACGCTCTTTTAATAAAGAAAGGTCCGAAGATTCCCAGTTTGTATGAATTAGGTAATGAGAATTGCTTTCGCTGCAATATCGAATGTTCTAAAGACGGAAGACCTATTGACTGAAAATATTATTAATTTATGAAAACTCCTCTTTCCTTAAATAACTCTCTGAAATACATATAGAACTGCAATAGCCTCGCTTTCTCACCCTCTTCTAAAGTGTGACAAATTTTGATTTTGTTTAGAGCTTTGTTTGAAAAATTCCAAGTAACATTGTTTTGTTTATATAATGATGCTTCTATTCCTGAGCGACAGTTTGGAATCTGCATCTATCGAAATTAAAGCAGCTTAACTATCTGCATCAGTTCAATTGATCGAACTAGGCAAGAAAAATAAAATTAGCCTACAAGAGATTCCGGGACCCGAACCCGTCTGTGGTATCAGCTACAGAACAATGAAAAAGAAGGTAGATAGGAGCAGAACCAATTATTAGAACAACCTATAAGGGCAGAGACAGGTAAAGACAACCTACGAATATTAAAGGGCACTGTTACCTCAATGGACACCTGAACACGCTAGACCTAGCAGATAATACGGCGTGCAGATTTTGTTGCATAGTGGACGAACCTCTATCCACAGTCTCTAGAAGAGAAGAGCTCCAGAGCATTACACCTAGGAGCGCTTGAGATAGAAGACCTCTGGTAATTAAAGCCATTAATGGGTCAGCGGTAAACACTGGTTTCTCCAGTATCGTATCAGGAAAGGGAGAGACAATAGATCTTTTGGGACCGAGTGTATACGAGACCTCAAATCTCTCTATACATACATATACATCTGCATCAGTTTTATCATAAGCTTTGGTATTTGCTTCTGTCGGAAGAAATATCTTTGTCAAATACCATGCTTTACTTTTGTTCGTTGCAGTGTGTGGATACTTTTTTTTTGACAAAACGATCATATTAATCGATCTTTTAGCAGTTCCACAACTCTTATCCACAACTTTCTCCTCTAATTTTTTATTTTAATACAGTCTAAGTATCAAAGAAACATGAGAAAAAATTGGTAGTCAAAGTAGATCAATGATTTTGAAGTTTAGTGAATGGTCTAAATACTGATGTTAAACAACTTACTTTAATAAATTTTAGGCGTATTTGCCTCATAGAAGACACTTTTCTGTGGAAAGTAATCTTTAAAAAATTTATAAATACTAAATAAATATACTAAATATATAAAAATACTAAACGGAAATTTATCTTTAGCCAAGCAAAACTTTTTTTAGGAAAGTGACCAAAAATCAAGACAAATCAACACGAAAAACATATAAAAAGGTCTTGGAAGTGAAAAAATTTAATAATAGTGGTAAAGCTACGGAAAAGTGAATAAATAGATTTTAAAATTAATACTTAATATGTACCGACAATTACGAAGTTCATATGCTATCTGACACCTCATGAAAATGACAAGATCTAACGTTCTTTGAATTTTTTTGGCGTGACTAGTTTTATGTCAATGATTTTCGCATCATAATTAACATTGTTTTATTGCTGTTAAACTAGAAATGCTCAGTGTTTACAGCTAATCTATTAATCTCACTTCTTCCATAAAATTCACAATGTGAAATGGCTGTAGGTGCTGAAGATCTTCATCTTATTTTCCCTTGTAATGTTTTTGAGTTTCGTAGATTCTTCACTTCGAGAGAATGCGGATAAAGCTTCCATTATCTACGTATCAGGACTATCCATTATTTTTTCAGCTGATACAAATTGTTCAACAATTCTTCGATCGGCAATCGCATATTCAGCAATATTAAATCCACCTCAAATTACGTGAAACGTTCAATTACTTATGATTCGCCACATATAATACTCAGCTTTTGCATTTTATCTTGAGATGCAACTCTCTAAAAAATCAGGCGTAATATGGGTTTACTTGCGAATCTGTGAATTTATCATGCTTTGGTAGTTTTCTCTATTCTATAGTACATATATTCTATTTTGGTTTCTCTTAATAAAATTTGTAAAATCATCAAATTAATCAACTTTGCTGGTTTCATTTTTTTTAAATCCGTTACTGTTAAATATTAGTACTGAAGAAATATCAAGTCATCAAGTCACTAATAAGTGAGGGGACGAGTTTTTTGGTATACGTCAGAAACAAAAGCGGTAATTTTTTGCTGAAGCCATTAAGGAGGGCACTTAAGTGGTCCTCGGTGTAACATTGACAGTACATTAAGCATTTGTTTTACTACAATGCATAAACAGTATTATTCAGATGATATAATACTGAATTTCTTCTATTTAGGTATGGATATAAGTACATCATTCTAAATTATAGCTTATTCCTATTGAAAGATTATTAAAAAAATAAACTGTGGAGAGATTTGAAAATAATGAAAATGAAAACTAGAACTAGTATGTCTAATAATACAACACCTTGGAATTGACATAATTATTTATGGAGACGTAGAAAACGAGGTAAAGAACAAGTGGAAAGATCAGAGGATTCCTTTCAAAACGGAATATAAGACAAGAAAAAGGCTTGAATTTACGAAGAGAAAGAAGCGAAACCATGAGTGGTGTAGTTAACATTATCGAGTTGGTATCACATACTCAAAAACAAAACATAGCAAGAGATAAATCTCCTATTGGAACACGCATGGAAAAATATCCAAAAGAAACAGGCGTTAGATCTATTATGGAAGAAAGAAGAAGAGAAATGACTGTTATTATGCAAAATTTGCAAATGTATCAAAAACTTATCTTATCCTAAGATTTCAAGGAAAAATTTTTTGTTTGTAACGTTTCAAAGCCTCGAATAGTAAATGCTTTAAAAAAAAATCAATCCTCATATTTTTAAATCACACCTCGTAAGTTTGATTTAATTCCACAAGATTATTTCAGATATGACTTCAACGATCAATTTTTTGTGTTTAATTGAAACTTGAAGCTTACAGCGTGGTTCAAAAACAAATTTCACTGTAACACAAGATTAGCACCGAAAGGCAAGCAGCACTTTTACATGTATTTCGAGTGAAACCCCAAGTTCTGAGGGTCAACCACATAAACTTCGGAAGCTGCTAGCCAGTCGTCGAGAGTTGTGTAAGTTTCTCTCAACTCCTTTCGAAGTAAGTGCGGATCGTCTTCGGGCCCTCTAGCGCCAACTACAATCAAGTATGTTAGGCATTTTATTGAACATCCACAATTTTCAGGTTAAGTTGAAATTGTGCGAGACTGAATCGGTTAAGTGGATCGGATGTTCGTTCTTAGGATCATTAAGATTAAATTTACAAACTTGTATTTACTTCTAGATTAGCAGTTCTTGCGAAATATTTCACATAATTGATTCCAGTATGGTAAAGTTGAATTATATTGCAAAATTGTTTATATAAAACATTGGTACATGATGAACAAAATATAGATGTTATTAATAAATGCGATAAAAATTTCTTCAAGTTCTATAAAGTATTTAGAAAGAAGGGTGAAAACAAGCTCCAAGGAGAAGTTTGAATTAATTAAAATGTTGATTGTTTTAAGTGAAAATATATAAAGTTGTGATACAGAGTGAGTTTTATCTATTATCTCGGAAACGGCTTGTGATATGGCTGGTAATATGGTAGTATCTACATTGTTGTCGGATCTTTCCTTTTTCCGGAAAAATAATGAAATTTGTTATTTCAAATAGATCGACCAAAATCGTCAACTGACAATTCTTGAACCAATGTATGGTTAGAATTTGTTATCACATGAAAATTTTAAAACGAAATATCAAGTTCCCTTGATCCAGTCCGTTACTCAAGTATGGATCGTTTTCTAACAAGACTGATACATCTAAAGATTTGTTTTGAGTTGATGCAGTTTTTCTGCGCCATGATTTGAATAAATCTTTTACTGAACCAGTTTACTAATTTACTGACAGTGGATCTTGTTATGGGATTTCGGTTAGGATATAAATTATTAAAGATATTACATCATATCCCAAATAAGAATATCATTTAAAAAGAATATAAAATGAAAGATGGAAGAAAATATAAAATAGAATAAATTACTTGACTATTTGTCCAATGTTTTGCTGAAAATTAACAGATTTCTAAGAGTGTGAAAAAGATTAACCAGCTTCCAATATATTATCAGATATTCCTCAAGTATGTAGATACCAAAAAAAAAGCATCGCGTAAACCGATGATAATTTATATCGTCGTAACGTAGTTGTCTGGACTTTTCAATTAGGTTAATGAAAACCAAAATATGATCTAATTAAGTACTTAGAGATGAAAGTTGAGTACATCTGTATCATAAATAACAGCGGTGGTCATTCTCGACAAAAACTGATGCCGTATAATTACGAGAGGGGCAATCGCTATGTTTTATTCTAAACAGACGCAGACATGTGGGAAAATATTTTACTTGATATACGTTACATAGTTATGAATAAATTTTCTTTAACTGTATTAAATGATGTTTGAACAAATTATGTCTTGTATTCTATATGCAAATTTACAAATATAAATTGCACTCTTGTTGAGGATGTTTAGTATAAATTAATATTTGTAAGGTTCTACTATTTTTTGATGGGTTGTGTAAAATTATAAAGAATTATGGAAAAGTATGTCTTGTTTTTCTAAATTTTCCAGACAGCTTCTGTATATTTTGTCAAACATTCCAGATAATACAAAAAGGCTAATTCATAAAAAACCAGTTTACTATGTTAGTTTTTATCAAACTTGAAAACAAGTAACTTCCATAATTTTTTAGGGAAACATCTCCCATTTTTCACAGTTACGTGCAAGGTATGATATTATCATGCATGGATCTTCATTTTGGCCTGTGGACACGCCTTGCAGTTTTTACTTGGTATAAAATCGAAATGTGCCTTTTCCTGGATTCCTCTGATAGTGACTTTGCTGGAAAATGGATAGCTATCAGCCATATGCCGAAATATTTGAAGGCTTTTGTACATTAAGCTTGAAGCTAACACCACGAGGTAAAGCTAAATGGTTAGGTTAAATTAGAATATGTTTCACAACATATAGAATCTATACACGCAATTTTCTCTATACAATGCTGTGCAAATTACCGGGTCTTTTAACATTTTTACATTGATCGTTTCCATGAAGGCGTATTCTAGTCTAGTCATTGCTGAACAGTCCCTGGAATGACCTGCGTTTGATAACTAGCTTTTTATAAGGCTGCGGTTCCTTATTTTTTACAGAGGCTTTCTTTCAACTATATAACGACTGATATAAACATTTCTCACTTCCTGGAGCTGTTGATTAATATTTTTATGTTTTCCTCTTTTGGATGCTCTTGGATGATTTTTTGGTAATGTACCAAATTGTTAAATGATGTCAAAGCCTCATAAAGGTATTTTCTCTAATGGTTTTTGTATTATATGCCGAGGGTAATGGAGAGGTAGTACAATAAAACTATAAAATATCAAAAAAAACTATATAAACCAAAATATGTACATCGACAGATAAATCTGCGTCTACGAAAACGGTGCAGTTTCACTGAGATCTCGGCGTTCGAGATCTGATTGCTATGCGGTCTCGTGTAAGCATGGAATAAAGATCGGGTATAATGTTTTAGGTTTTTCCCACAGTCAGGTATATTAGAGAGGATCAATTTAATTGTATTAAGAACTTAGAACTTTGCTTGGAATTTCCTGGGTATGGTTGAATAATCGTTATATGATCGGAGAAACAATTACTTGTATAAAGTATTTTCAAATGCAAGGTCACATGGCATGACCGCCTTAGAATTAAGAAGCTACATCAAAGTGAGGCTCAATTGATAGACAGCCATAGTAGTTTAGGAGACTTCTTTCAGATTGGTTCACCACACCAACTGGTGGTAATCTTGATGGTTATATTGAATAGTTAGGTTTATTAGAAGTACTCGTGTCCAGATTTTTTTGTTTATAGTGAGTATTTGTTGCAAAATCTTTCTAATACTGTGCTATATAATTTTCTAGCGAGAAAAAATAATCTAGACCTTCAGAAAAATGTAGATTTGGCTGACAATATTCTATGAAACGAAGGACTACCTCTTCTACCAACACTCCGAAGATTTCAAGAGTTTTTTTCGTTATTTTAAGTAAAATTTTCTGCGACATAATCATGAAAAAAATATTTGATTTCTAGAATTTGTTATTAATATAATTTTTTTGACTTTTTTTATATATTTTTTTGTATATTATCATAAATAACACTCACGATTTTCTATTGAATAGTAAAAATAGGAAATTTCTTGATAAATTAACCTTAGTTATAATAATAATGTACAAAGAGATATTAATGACTATTTTTTAGTACATCCCCACTGGGGTTATGAGGAAGTTATAAAAGGACAAGAACGAACATAGGCAGGGAAATTCTTGAACTAGAATCTTGAGGGCCAGGGCGAGAGCCTCAAGAGGTTGCGGTGGTCTCGACATCCATTTCTCTGTACATACTCGCAAAAGTTTCTCACTCATGATCTATGTTGCTATTAAATTCAAACATCTTCGGATTGTTGGGAATTGTAATGTATTATCCTTGCCCCGGGACATTTCCGGTTGTTCTTCTTCTCTCACTCTTACCCTGTCATAGAGAAAGATTTATACTAAGTGTTATGTAAGACACCGAAAGGACGTGTTGTTTGTTCTCTATACGTTAACAAGAATTATGAAATATAAAAAGTGTAACAATAAAACTGTGTAAAATGTTTTTAGTAGAAAGATTGAATTATAACAATAGCATTCACGAAATAAAAATTAGAAAGAGAGAGAAATTGACTGAGTGAAAATAACTACTCATTTCTCTAGAGGATTACTTCCGATGTCATAATAGTATAACGAAGCATCGTGGACATTAGTTCTAGTTTGGTCTAGAGGATGATCGGCGGTTGCCTCCTAATTAAAATATATTCAGTTATTTTCTCTAAAGAGCAAATTTTTTAATTGTATATAATCCAATACTTCGAAGTAATGAGTAATCAGCTGACTAAAGCATGATGAATACCAGCTGATCACTCAAACGTGAAAAAACAATGCTTTTAATGATTTTCCCTGATGCAACTATGAATGAATACATTCATTAGCTGGCTAAATCTCGTCAACTGATGCATTTGAAATCATTGCTCATGACTTAAGCGGAAACTTCTAGCTCATATTTATTTGCATCAGCTCACAAGGTTTCCATGGACACGCTGATTTTCGGCTTGCGTAAGATGCGATCCTTCAATCAACTCACACACAACTTTGTAGCATCTCAGTAATTACTGCTTAAGATTAACTTGGTCGTGTGAATCTGTCACCAAAAAAAAAAATTCTGGCTCTGTACTTATTTTCAAAAATACTCCATTTTATTGGGAGAAATAATGGTACTAGAATGATTTTAATACTTCCATATTAAATTAAAATCTATCATCATATTTTTTGTACTGGAAAAGATGAATTCAAATACTTATGATGAAACAAAATGGATACTTCCATAAATAAAGCAAGTAGCTAATATTGTAATGAAGAATTAATGTCCTAAAAAATCCAAAATGAAGATTTAAAGGAAATCTTTAGAGTTGGCAGTTGGAATAAGAATATTAAGTTTACAGATAATGTAATTTTCACCTATTTCAACAGATTGACCACCCTATGGATTGCTACTCTATGCTAAAACACACACCCAAAATGGTCGCTCCAAGTTGTCCTGTCCTTGGTCTTTCTATCCATCTCTTAACACTCACTCTACTCGGATCCTCATCTTCTTTCCTCAACCATATTGATCTAGATCTTCTTGTAACACGTGGATCCCATGAAAGCACTAAAAGATACTGTGTCTTCTTCCGCTCTTTACAGATGCCGTAGCCATTATATTCTTGTTTTTTTACTAACTATATCTTTCCCTTCAGGCTCCTCCATTATTCCATGATTCACTTTCATCAAAAACTTTTGTATTGAGTCGAACATCCTCAATGAATCTGGTGGGGAGTATATAGTTTTTGAACCCAAAGAGGGCTCCAAGTTTTTGTGATGCTGCCTTAGCTAATTCGTGCACGTGACGATATCACAACATATTTCTTATAACCTTAACACACAACAAGCGAATTTGGTCGAGTTTAATGGAGCGTTGACCTCAAACTTTTGTTAGGTGTGTCCATCGATAGCGACCTGAAAGCTACCCGTACGATTTTAATATATTCACGAGGTTGGCATGCCACAATCTGTCAAAAGTCTTCGATATGTCCAATGCAACGGCTCTGGATTCTCCATATTTCTCTGTTTCTAGTTAATACGCTGGTAACATAGAGAAGGAGATTCCGGTTGATATATGAAACTCGTGTTAATGGTTGTTGATAATCAGTTGTAAGTAGTTTATTAGTTTGGTTTGAACATGACCAACTGTTCAATTTGCATTTTACCTTTCAGTAACATCGATTCATCTGAAAATATCAATTTTGACTAGAGTTATCGAATAATCAGTGCAACTAGCAATCAGTAAATGCTAAGACCATGCACTTCTGGAGACAGGACCGGAGCTAGTTCGTGTCCCTATATCTCATAAATTACTGAATTTTCGATAAAAATGATAAGGATCATTCCTGTAGGTAATGAACTGATTTTTATTTATTTCCTATTCACTAACCCATTTTAACTTTTTCGATTTGAGTAATTGCCAATATTCATTATAGAGTGAGGGATTTTATTAGTTCTCGGAGTGTTAAAAATTAGTTGCTAACTTGACAGCCAGACACAACTGATTGCCAATAAGGAAACAAACTCAAATATTGAAAGTTAATAGAGCGCAGCATGATTAAAATCAACGAATGGTGTTGAAACGCAAAGGTTGTAGCGACGAAGCTCGCTTAATGAGGTGTTGAAACATACCATTGTTTGCAGTTTGTTTTTATTCCTCACTCAACTTGCAAATATGAATGACGCTTTCAGTTGATCCAAAAATAAAGTTATTGTGATTAGTTCTAATTTCTTCCAGTTAACAGAAACTTATGTAGTGTGCAGTAGAATTAAAATAAATTTATTGTAAAGTTAAGTCAATAAACGACCTCGACGGGAAAAAATTAGGGTAAAGTTGTATGTTACTCAATTGATAGACTATCACGGAAAGTATATTTTTACAAAAGTTATTAAAAATCCCTCTAAAGGTCTCCCCAGCCCCCCTCAAGGGATCAGCAATCACGGAAACTCTAATAACTGTTTCTTATTAAATAATTTATAAAATTACCGTAAAATGGGGCGAATTTGATCAATATTTGGTTTGTTGTTTCACATAGTTCAAATTAAAAAATAGTTATTGATAAACTTTAAAGCAAGTCCATGCATGGATAAACAGACCAATTTTCAGAAAGGGTTAATTGTTCTTTTTTGTTTCTTTTTTATAAAAAAATTTGAAAGTAAACAATTTTTGGGCTCAATTGCAACTATACTACATAAATCTTCTAGTGTGGATCAAATAGTTTGAATATTACATTCATTTTCAAGATTAATCTTATTCAAACTAATTTCGTCAAATTGCCATCCTTGGTATTATAAACTAACAAAAAATTATAGATTCCAGACGTTATTATAATCATTTAATATGTCTAATAAAATTGTAAACATCCCTCCTACTTCTTTTTATATCGTACAATCTTCAGAAATATGCCAAGCGTAGTCATATGAAACATAAGGTTATGGCATCTGGATATCAACCAAACACATAACAGTTTGTCAAAGATAATGATACTGGGATTGGGGATGTTTCGTATCGCGTTGAAAGATTTCATGCAAAAGAGTGGATATACAAGGCCAATTTATATAATCCGGATCTACTAATTTTGGCAAACTAGATACGCCTACTTGCTGGAATAGACGGGATATCACAATGGCATACGAGGAAAATTGCATCCTCTTTTCTTTAAAATACTGTGACTAGACTTATACAACAAACTCGCGCAAATTGAGTAGAAATAAATGGAATTTATACCATAGAGAGACTTTATGACAGGCAATTAGTTTTTATTACTGTTTTGTTTAGCATGTTAATAAGTCGATGCCAAAACTAAGGGTTATTTATTTTTGAATATACGGCATATATTTGTCCTAATAGAAACTAATTTATTGCCAATATATTCCGATTCATTTTATACTAGATTTACTTAAATCTAAGATGTGAACGAGCAAATCTGTTTTATCATTTTATATATAGGTTGCTCCGGGACCTGATGCAAAAAATTCGGGAGTGAGTAGGATACGTGAAAATAATGCTGTGACATAAAAAAATTCTCTTTTGAACATTATGAATTTCTAATGGATGATTACGTAATTCTTTGTAATGACTGAAGCTGAATAGATATGTATATGGGAAAGTGGACTCAAACTTCGGAATGCTATGGTTTTTATTAAATATTTGGAGTCTACGCGAAATTTCAATATAACTTTATATAAGGCATCGTTTGGCTAAAGTACACCATTTTTTAATTACATCACATTTTCGAAATTTTTGGACACATGCAGCTCTCCACTAAAAAAAATAATAAATAACACTTAAAGCTTTCAAAATCTGTGAAAATTTTGACAAAAATTCATATAGTATGTTCAGAAAATGGTGCCGAATTTCGCTATCTAAAAACTTCGAAAACTTTCAAATGGCAACTTCCATTTTTCTTTTTACCATTTAATTCTCCGCTTTGTTAGTAAGTTCATATATCACATATCAACGGTTTTTGTAGAAACTTGAAAAAACCGAAATATTCATGGTTTTTTATTGTCGGTTGTCTGGAGCGACCAAAAAACAAAAGTTAACATATCAACAACAAACAAACAAACAATGAAAACAGCTTGACGGTTAAGGGTCGAAGTTCCCTCAATTTAAAGTGTAGAATCCAATGGTGAAGAGAAAAATAGGGGTTGTCATTTGAAAAAATGAATGAAAAGTTTTTATATAGCGAAATTGGGCACCAATTTTGTCAATATTTTCACAGATTTTGAAAGCAGTAAGTGTTATTTGTCCAAATCTCAAAAATATTAGACCTGATTCTCTTAAACTTAGAAGTATAATTTATTTAGTGGAGGGCTGCATAAGTCCAAAAATTTCGGAAATGTGAAATAATTGAAAAATGGTGGACTTTAGGCATACTATGCCTTATATAAAGTTATATTAAAATTTCGCGTAGATTTCAAAAAGTTAATAAAAACCATATCATTTTGTTTAAAATAACGAAGTTTGGGTCCACTTACGGTATAACCAGAAACTGAAATTATTTTAGCTGAAACGATCATTTCGGGAAACCCATACAAGCAAATTTTCAGAACACTAGTCGCAGTACTTTCCCATATAAATATCGATTCAGCTCATCGTGAAGGATCCTGTACAATAATAAGAAAGCAAAAATGTAGTTTTCAATAAATCAGTCAACAAAAACAGACTCTTTGTTTAACTCGATAAAATGTATGATTTGAGGGATCTGTGCATTTCTAGTTCATTGTAAACGATTAATTAATAATTATTTTTCATCTAGGCTACTGATGATTCATTCACAGAGACTTGTGGTTCAGGCACGATGAAGCCCCTCCCCACTTTCTAAATGATGTAAAAAATCTTAATAACATTTTTTCTAACAGGTGGATGCATGGCCACCACAATCCCCTGAATTAAATACAATGTATTCGTTTCTTTTTGGGATATCTTAAGAGCTTGGAAAGAAAACATCGATAGAATAAACTTCCATTGATTGCCCTTCCAAGTTCTAATATCTTTCTCGGACTCCGGAAGTGTTTAAATGTGCAAGGTACCCATTTCGAACATTTTTTATAGATTTTTTTTGTTTTTATTCTCTACATTCTACAACACGATGTTCGAGAGTATGCAGTTCCATTAGAAATGATTGATTCTGTTTAAATACCTTGTGTAAGTATTTTTAATAAATAATCACAATTTATGATAATTTTTTTCAGAATGTTTCTTTATGGCGAACGGTTTCCTAAACTATAAATTTTATCGAGTTAAATAAACAGTACATTTTTGTTAGAAAATCGATAGAAAAATTTATTTCTGCTATCGTTAGATTGTCCCCGGATTATTAATCATTGGACATGAGTCGTACCTTGCTTTTAGATAGTAGTGTAGAATCATATATTATATCAAAGACAGTACAAAGACATACGTAATCATTTATTAGAAATTCATAACGATCGAATGAATAATTTTTAAAATATACTTAAATATAAATTCGAATTTCGCACCTTTGAAGGCCTATAACTCAGAAACGAGAGGTCGCATCTTTTGCATCAAGCCCCTATGTACGATTGTCAAATAAAAACTAATCTTTCAAAATGGCTGAAATAGTGAAAATTCATCAACTTATATTGATAAATACTGATATCTCTAGTTTGAGGTCTGAAACTTTTTAGACAATCCTCGTAAGTTTTATTCCATATTAAGTATACTCGTTTGATGTGAAATTGAATCATCGATAACGCCACATCTTCAAGCAAAAATTTCTGATATTCATCCTAAATTAATGATACAATTAGTAGTCGAACATCTGAAATGACTAACACAAAAAATCACTTTTCTAAACCTTGTCAGAGATAATTATATTCCATCTGCATCCACCAACAATACGAGCTCTTAACAATCGTTAAACTAAAAGTGTACATCCCCGAGCACACTTACGATATATCAATCGTTCAATTTCTTCCCACTTAACATCCTCTGTCGCTGCAGTTACGAATCCATAACTCTTCATTTGTGCCCCCTGTATCCCCCTGTATCCATACTGATTCCACGGCTCACTGGATGGAGACTAATGGCATCAATTCAAGAAGTTGGCGTTGGAAGTTTCGCTACCTGCGTTCCGCATTATGTGGTGTTTTCGTCAGCACACTGAACTCATTTGTTAAATGTGACGCGGCCTGCAAGTTTCCTTTTATTTCTTTTATTTTTCTCTCAAGAGATGAGAGGAATGAAATTTGTTATTGTCATTGTCGAGTAGGGCTCTTAATTATTGACGAAAAGGAAAAGTTTATGTGGATGTGATAAAAAATTGTATGATTTAGGAGAAATGAAAATTCAAATCCGCAGATGCAACTTATTAAAAACAACTTCGTTGTATTGAGTCCGAAGCAACACATAATTCCAAGTAAATAAATTTTTGCCGCGCTGCTGGTTCTTTATGTGCGAGCAATACTTATATATGGATGAATATGGGCCTTGTACAGGATTAGAAGCTATTGCTTTTTGGTCTTAAAAGAGGTCCAAGGACCAATTTCTGGGTCGCAGAACCTCACTACAGAATGTTTCTGAGATCGGCATTAATGGTGGTTATCGGTTTATGCCTACAGATTTGAGTGTTGGCCGAGTTTATTGGAGCGGTTGATTTGAACGACGATAATAGTGTGCTATGGTCAGCAAAGCTATATCAGATTTGCAATTTTGTCCAGTAGGATTCCCTATGTTTCTCTGTAGGAGAAAGAGAGTAGGTGTTAAGATGCATCCCTGGGGAACATCTCTGTTGACCTCAAATCTTTGCCTTTGATATGTCCAGTGTAATTGCTTAGGATTCCTCATGTTTTTCTATAGCTTCAGCCCAGGAAATCCCCAGTTAATCTTAATGTTAGTTAATGTTAGCCTTAAGAAAGCCCTATTTATCGTCGCTGAGTCTGTTAACATACTTAAGATATCTCAAGATTTGCTGGGTTACGGCTTTCCCCATGACCTTGGTAATTACTGGGCATAAAGCAATCGAGAGGAACCATCTTTTTCCATTTTTTGGTATGGGTTGAGCTCAAGCAAATTTCCAATCTGTAGGGTATAGACTTTTTTTATATAATAAGGAAAAGAGTTTGCATAGGGAGTTGTTAGTTCAGCTGCTCATTTTTTAATACGATTAGTGGTATTCCGTCGGTAGCTTCATTGATGTTTAAGACATTGATAACTTTTACTATATCTGGGTGTTGAAATTCTATATCTGGCTTCGATGAACCAACTCCAAGTAGTTCTCCCAGCGAATCAAGATTTGAAATTAAAGCAAATATGCGACCACAAAAGCTTTCTCCTTTGCGGTAACCGCGATTCTACCATCCTCTCCAGTCAATGGTGAAATTTTTTATTTACAAAAGCCTTGGCTGAGTGTTGTTGGTGCAAATCAGAAAGACCTTGATCTATTTGTACGATTTTCGGTACTTGAGCGCCATTTACAATAGGCAGCATTTTTGTTGTTGACTGCTCTAGTGCAGCTTTTATCAAACCGTAAATTATTGTCTGCAAATGTGTCGAAGGAGTAACAAATATTTGCTTCCATACCTGCCAAAGTACTTCCAAAAACTATAATGCCAAACTAGCTGGATCCTGAGTTTGGATTTCTAGTTCACACATTGTTGAAATCAATTTGTAACCTGATGTTCCAAGTGATACATATACGACCGCGTTGTATATGCTAAGAGGCTAGCCAAGTCACCAACTCCATCGGGGATTCTTGTTGGCTTGTTGATAAGTTGAGTCAGTCCATCACTATTTAGAAAATCTTCTACATCCCACCCCTCATCGTCATTTCTCTTGGAAAAATTCAACCAGCTAACGTAATTAACACTAAAGTCAATAACGTTAAAAATACCTGCTTTTTGGTGGTTTGATCGCAGGTAATCGATTCTATTGGTTTCACTAGGAAGTTGTGGTTCGTTGAGTCGTTGTTGTAAACCACATGATATCGAATTCTGAAGACGGTGATTCCAAAGTTATACCTGAATCGGGTAGGAATATCGTATCCAGGATATACAAGGTGATCCTTGGATGTTGTTGGGTTCATCTTCAAAGTTTCTCCACCGCTTCTATAAATGCTTCCAATTTATGACATATTTATACATAAAAATAGAGTTACATCGCTCCACTAGATGTATAATACAAGAAAACATAATTTCTAACGTCCGTATACAAAATGGTTCTTTCTCAGATTTCTTCGGTCATTATTTGTGGGTATTCGAAAGCTCCGACGCTGGTTCCCATTCTGGCGAACGCTCAAAAGGTGCATAATATTTCTCAAGATCCCTGTTCTATTGTGTGGAAACTTCTAAGGATTAAAAACACATCATTAATTTAATATGTATGCTCTAATTCAGCAGAGCGAACGCGCCTTATATTTACATATGAATACAAACGACCTTTCACGTAATATCAATCACAACATCTGAAAGAGTACACCAACGAAAAAATCCTGCTACTCAAGAAGGGCGAAGGTGGCTTAATACGTCTATTTGAATTTAAATCGGGGTGTTATTGTGAAGCTTGTAGATGTGGTATTCATATAAGGATGATTTACTGAAAATATGTAAAGTAAAAATATTGTCAAAATTCAGAAATGATTTCGGGAGAAATCAACTACTTGAAAGTATGAAATAGAGTGGTTTCAATTATCATCATCATGTATTGTAATTTCTCCATAGGAAACTAGATCATAATTTATCATATGGGGGGATTTGGGGCAAGGTATTATAAAAAATTAACATGTTAGCCTCCTAGACTCAGGCAGTTTGTAATAGAATTTGAGGCTTCTGGGAAATTAAGACCAATGAATGAAAGGCTGGCATACACAATAATTGGAGCAAGATCATCCAATCTCGTACTAATAGCAGGGAAAGAACAAATGATAATGGACAATGATTTATAACAAACGAATATGATTATCAGCAGTTCTGAATTTCGGCATCATATAAAAACCAGAAAATGACCTGCGTATCACCAGATCAAAAAACATCGGAAATAGATCACGTAAATAGCTGTGGAAATGAAAGGCTAAAATGCATGGAAACGAATAGAATTGACTTCAGGCTAATGAGGAAAAGTGAACTTGAGTGGATGGATAGTATTGTTAGAGAAATAGAAAGGAGAATTCAAATAAAAATACAGAGTTTCCACAAAAACCTAATAAAACATATAAAGGTAATGTCAAAGGAATAAATGATGAAGAAGGTAGGCTGACAAAAGAAGACGAATTTAATTTGAACAAATATGGGTAGATTACTTGCCTTGCTAACTGAACCAAGCACAGAAGAGAAGGAAGAAAATGATCAAGGAGCCTTTTCAGAAGAAATTACAACATAAGAAGTTAAGGAAATCATAAGTATAATGGACAAGAGAAACCCTTAGATGGATTTGTAAAAAGTAGTTACAACACTAAAATAATAAAAGCGGAAAACTTCGAAAAAATTTAACGAACAAAGATATTGCCACTGAAATTATGTTGCATTGTTATAACATTACTTAATCATCTCAAAAAAATCTTGAAAGTTCGTAAGAGTTTTACTGAGGACCTTACGAAATGCTCACTTAAATCACAATAACCACCCTTATACGAGGTTAATATGAGCACTAGATCAATGGAAAATTGTGAATATTTAGACGAATTCTTATAAAGAATAGTACTGAATAGCGACAGAAATTCTTGGCACCAAAAAACGTTGTATTACCTATTATAATAATACTTCATTATCCATTACAATCAGATAAAAAATACAAGTTTACCTTCATTCTCTGAAGACGATGTCTTGGTTATCGAAACGCGCGCCAGACAGTGTAATTGTAAGTATTGGTGTAGTGGTAGGGTGAACAAAAAATGTATGTATCTCCTCTGTATATGAATAAAATTTTGTGTTTAAGCCTCATCTAGACAGGGCAATGTGTTTGTTCATTTGAAATGTAACGTGAAACCGCTTCTGAAGAATACAAGCAACAAAAAATGACCAAATAAGTTGTTTGATTGTATTTAATCCTCACGCACCTCGTTGCTATTTCGGTATCTTCGCTGTCATGCTACTTTCCATCTTCCGATTTCTCGTTTGTGACCTTCACCTAGTACGTGCTCAGTAGCAGCGGTTTAGTGTATCCTGCCTCTTTCATCTTGTAAATCAAGCCTCGATCGAAAGCTTTGCTTATGTCTAAGAAGATTACTTCTGGTTGAAACCTTGAATAGAACATTCCACTAGTCTCAAGATTTGCTCTTCGATGCTGTGATTCCTCCTAAAGCTGAACTATTCTTCTGGTATCGTATTCAGAGTCCTTGTTAGTTCGTTCAGAATTCTCAGAATAACTAGCAGACTTATCGGTCTATAGTTTTGCGGAAAAGTGGGATATTTTTCGGGTTTTCTCAGCATGATGATATCTGCTTGTTTCTATCTCGATGAGAAGTGTTTCATTCTCATGCCGCTACTTGAAATTCCGTCTATTCTCGGAGCTTTCACCCACATCGGTGTTGCGATTCCAAGGGTTTCGTTGATGTTTTCTTGTATAATGTCTGAGGACTCATTGTCTTTTTCAGAACTTCTGCATTTTCTTTGAATAAAAAGTATGTTTTGTAATAAAAAAAGCTTCAATTTCTAATGATGATGAATTAAAATTATTGATTTATTTCTCATATTATCGTCATTGGTTATTATGATTCAAATTCGTATTTCGTAATGTCCTCAGTGAAACTAATAGGCATTTTGGGTCACCAATGAGTCGTTTACCTTTCCTATGAACTTTCCAGATTATCTTAAGATGATTAAGTAATGTTATAACATACGACCTTTGAATTGCAATTTACGTGTACCTTACTTAGGCCCTGGATATTAGTATGCATGCATAAGGGTCTGTATACAAGGCGAGGGCCAGAGTTAAGGGTCAGTTCAAACAGTCTTCATTCCGCCGCAAATCCTGAATTCGACTGCACAATTTAATTACGACAGTAAACTCTGGCTGACCAGTAGGTATTATATGAAACTATCCAAGGATTTAACATCTTCGGAAGTTGCATCTCTAAACTAACATTTAAACTTAGCAACGTCGGCGGCGCTGGTAAATCCGAAGTTATACAACTTACGAAATACTCCTTATTTTGGACCCTTTGAATAAGTTGTTGCACCGCAATTAATTATATTGAACGTATAAACCGGGAGGACGACAGTTCGGTTCTTGCTGCGTTTCAGTTTCAGTTTGGTAGTTAGTGAAGCGAAATTCTCCAAGCTTGTGGCGTGAAAAGTATATTTTTCTCGTCTTCTATAAACTTTCTGAGTCAACTATATGGGTTACCCATATACCCAGTAAAGATGTCTTCAAAAAATGTTCATTTCATAATTGATTTTTTGTTTATCTGATGAATGATGGGAGAAAAGCATCGAGAAAAAATAGAAAAGAGGCCAAACGATTTTTTTGACATGAAATAGTTTAACTTTATGTCCTGTGGAAAAATACGAGTTCTGGTTATTAAATAACGTGACTGGTTACGAAAAATGATTTTATTATAAAAATTATTCTACATTCAAATGTTCCCCTTCAATATACTCATGTCCCCTCGCCATACACCTTTCCATACGTTTTTTCCATTGATCTAAGCAGTGCTGGAAGTCTTCTTTGGTGAGGACCTTTAGGAGCTCTGCCGTTTTTTGCTTTACCGCTTTCATTGACTCAAATCGGGTCCCTTCCAAAGCAGATCTTTTTCTAACCTTTCAAGAAAATCTGAGCAGACTAGTTGACGCAAGAGCTCTTGGTCAGGAGTCAGATTTTTTGGCACCAACTTCGACTTTTATCATGTGTAATTCCTCGCCTAAAATTTTTCTAATCGTTTCTTTATCGGCGTTCACAGCCTCGGCGATCATCCGGATGCTCATTCCGATCTGCACGCACAAATTGATTGATTTTGGTCACTGTTTCCGGAGTTGAAACAGTCACAGAGCGACGTGGGCGATGGTCATCTTCAGTGCTCTCTCGGCACTCACTAAAAAAGTTTTATGCACTTTGTATAAAAATACAGGAAAGTTTTTATAACGTATAATTACAGTTTGTTACGTCCAAAGAATTTTCACTTGACATTCGTGTTCAAATCACTTCTGCACAACAAATTTTTGATCCACTGTAATCAATAAATCAAGAAATTGATATGAATTGTTTGTACAACCTCTGGCTAAGACTAAAAAGATTCCTAATGAATGAATATCATATTTCAAAACTAATTCTGGAAAATATTAATTATCTAAAACACAAGTGACATTAGTGCGTAGATTTAAATTTAGTGATTTCAATTTTTTTGATGCAAACTGGCTCTATGAAATATTGTTGTTTTAACTATGAATGGGATAGCAGAGTGCGTTTCGATTCATAATATATTCGAATTTAGAATTTCATTCACTTCCTTGTTGAGATCTCAACATTAATAATAGTAGACATCAATTTCTTTTTCCAATTTCCCCAGGAATGTTATCAAACATTTCTAATGTGTATACTATTTTAGTGGCATCACAATGATAGTTTTTAATTTAGTAACTTTTGATACACTGTCATTTCTAGTAGACAATTTAAACGTTTGACATTGTCATCATAGATCAGAGTAGCATTTTCTTCTTCAATTGATACATCTTGTAATGTCTTCAGCTTGATTATTTACGAAATAGGCATATCTTTCGCGACGCATTGTTATATAATCCCGATATTGCTGGAATAGATTTCTTTGGATTTCTTCTGGTATTCTTTTTGATTTATTTTGTATACTGAATACACTGTTTAAATCACCCCTACACCAACACTCACAATTACACTGTCTGACGCGCGTTTCGATAACTAAGTTATCGCCTTCAGAGACTGAAGGTAAACTGTTTACCTTTAGTATGAATATCGCCAACGGTTCCAGAAATTCCAACTTGGTTATTTTGTATGTTAAATCCAGATATTGCTAATGCGTCTCTTCTTCTCTCTCTCTTCATTTTGGAGTTCTTTATACTTAAACTTCCAAAGATTGTCCAATTGATGTTTGAACCATATTATAAAGCTTTAAAGCCCAAGTTTTTAGAGCTCGTATCTATGACTATATTCTATTAAAGAATTACTTAATTTATTTTTGTTTTCATTTTCAGTAATTCTTGGAAATAGACTTCCACGAGCATCCTAGTACTACCAAATCTAGTTTTCATACATAATGAATTTTGGGTCATTTTCTTCAGTAAAATGATAAGTTTCTAGGTTCCACTGTAGGGTGCAGCTTCTTGTATCAAATATTGAGATTTATCCTCATCATTTAATTATCTCTGATCATAAATTTCACTAATTTTAAATCCTAACCAGTCGTTCTTCTAAATTTCTTAGATTTCATAGTTGGACGTTCAATTCTACTTTTAGTAGTATATACTGAACTATTATTATTCTGAGGCTCTACCAGGTTTCATTAATATTTTCGGGTGAAACTAGTATGTTTATCAGCAATTTTTCTTCAAAATAATAGATGCTAATGCTTCATCTTTAATATATAAAGTTTCCATTATTACTGAGTTCAGTTCGTTCATAGTTTCATTCTTCTGCTCAAGTATCATCAATTTACTATGGATTTCCATTACTTTATTTGTACATTCTTGTTTGTTCAGTATAACATAAATCGTATTATAAATAATCGTTAAACGGATATCACGGTCGGCAAAAAATGTATTCCAAAGGTCTACCCTTGTAAGTACATCCCAGTTGATTATTTCCATTGTATCTAACATTAGATGGGCAGTTCCTGGTACATCCTTTAATTCAATTTCATTGAAATATATAATAAGGAAAATAATTTTCTTGAGGATGTAGCTGTCATAGATTCAAGAAATCTCCCGTTCCAAAATTTATGAAGAAGAAGAAAAATTTGCTTTGGTACCTATTTTTATAAAGGGATTTGAGTGAGTTTTAAATAGGTTGATAAATCTAACTATAAATTAAAATTAATTAAAATTGTAGTTTAATCCTTAGGATGAAATATCAAATTTGAAAAAGATTGGTATACATGAAAATAGTTGTAACGGAAAGTATGTTGGGCAAACTAAGAGATCTGTTGATGTCAGGTTTAAAGAGCACATTTGTATTCAAATTTTATTTGGTTTTCACAAAACTGAGCTTTCAATTATTTTTAACGAAACATTTTTCATATATAAAAGAAAGAACTGGAAACTCACTGGACTACAAGTATCCCGGTAATCAAAGCTTATTTATAAGTGCAATAATTATTTTATTGTCACTGTTTAGTGAAGCTGTAGTCCTATATCTTGATACTTTTGATAAACAAATCGCAACTACATTTTTATTAGTATTTGTTGTTTGTTTGATGTTACAACCGCTATAACCCATGATATACTGAACTTAGGATTGACCTCAAAGGATTTCCAGTCGTCAAACATGAAAATGCACATAATAACCTACGTTCTAATTAATTAAGATGAATTTCATTGCGCTGTTTTTTCCAAACAAGCCATAAAGTATGACGCACGTCCCAAATAAAAGTATCTCCCTCATACAATACACACGACATAATAATCAATTTTAACAACCTTTTGGAGTGTGTCATAAACAAAGTAACGGTCTATAAAAGGATAAGGATAAATTTTAATTATTACACTTTTACATTGAGTAATAATTGAGGTTGTTATGGAGCAAATAAAAAGTAAAATGAACCGAATAGAGAGGATAGAAATTAATTTGGATATTACCTTGTACAGCAAAAATTTAATAATCGACAGAAGGTTATGATGTCATTAGTTACGTTTTAATGTATTATTCTGGTGCCAGGGATTTCAGACCTGATTTTTGCGTGTCTTACATGGCGATACCGAAAATCATTTTTTTTTCTATCAACTCCCCTCACTCTATTGTCTAATTATCTAATATTTTGGAACAAACACATGGAATTTATCAAAAAAAATAAGAAATACCAAAATATAATTATTTTCTAGTAATAGTGAAAGATACATTAACAAAAAATGGGACAAAATTAAAGAATACACAAACATACCTCAAAACGAATTTATCAAAACTATAGAATCAACACTCACGACAGCATACTTCATTCTAAAATTTATAAACAAATTTATAACAAATTGTTACGAACTCGTCCCCGATATGAAGACGAATTGTTTACATTGTTTCTTTTGAACTAATTTTCAGAAAGGTATATTTATTTATTTGTTTTGTTTCTCTATTTTCTAGAATTTTTGAGAACTTCGTTTTGGATCTATAAACGAATTCATAGTGAACAAAACGAAAGAGAAAAGTAATCGAAGAATTTAAATAAGTTAGTTAAGTACTAGTGATAAGTTCCTCATTATATAAGTTGGTTAAGTGTAGTGTAAAGTGGGTAAAAAATATCACAATATGAAGTTTTATAGCATGGTTAGTAATGGAAGATAATGGAACTGTAAGAAGTAAACTTTTCATTCTTTTTACGTTATGTAGATGATGGCATCACTGCTGTATTAGAAAATGAAATTGAAATTGGAATTAATTGAAATATAAAACTTCAATTCGTAATCCAATTTGAAGAAAATAGTAAAATTAATTTTCTTGATGTTACATTATATAAAATATAACACAATAGTTTAAGAAATGGCAACAAATTTTCGGTAGGTATTTGAGACAAGCTGAAAACTTATATTATATTATATATTTTCTGCAGACCTGGCTGATGAATGGTGGGGCTAAATCAATTTCTAAATTTTAGAGAATATTTTTTTTATTCCACAATTATGTGAAAAACATAAGTCACGCGATTTAATCAGTTTTTTTTAGTCAATAAGCTTTCAATTCACAACATTTAGGGCTGTGTTTGGGACATTGGTTATAATTGAAGCGAACTTTTTTCAAGTTTGTAACGTGATAATCCAGTGGCAGCTGAAAGGTACAAGTACAGACTCAAAACTTTAGGCGAAGTTAACTTTTTTTCATTAGACGAAAGGAGTTCTAGTCACAATACTGCTCATTTTCCATAACTTTCCAATATATTTCCTTCTGACCTACACTAAGCAAAACACTGCATAGTGGAAAAAATACGAAAAAGCCACGTTTCCGGGAGAAAATTTCACAATTATTTTAGTAAAATCTCTTCAAGAAGCAATGTCGCAATAAATCAGGAGCTAATAAGGTCTAAAATGGAACAAATAAGTTCACAAACCATTCAAAAACTTGAAGCAAAAGTATTTATTTACCCCATGGCTGATATTTTCACAATTAGTTAGATTGCTCTTCGTAAACTTTGAAGGTTTAGTTATTTATGAATGGATTTGAGTTTCATATGTTGGATAAAGTTAAACAAGTTTAGTTACTGATGAGGATGAATGTTTTGTTTGATTTGTTTGTTCACTAATAAAAAGCAATAACAGGTGTTTCTTGTAGTTATTTTCTGTTATCAAAACTTTTGCAGATTCATAATCCATAGATTGACGGTCATAAAAAACATGAGAGGCAAACGAGCATTTGTCAGGGTATAATTTGTTGTCACTTGTGCGAGAGGTTGTCCGATTGGTAAATGACATTTTAGATTGACTAATGTATTTTCTATCACAATTTAAAATCAAGAAATCACTTGAGTTAGTTAGTTAATATACTGGTTAATTTTAGTAGAAACATGAAACAGCAAGGAATTTCTAGAATGAAACTTTGGCAATCTCGCATGATTCCCCAACAGTAGTCAGACATAATAAGAGTGTCACATCTTCCTTGGTATCTATTCTCCATTGTTCTTATGTCTTGGTAAAATCTTATCCTTTTTCTTTACTTAGATTTCCTCAATTTTGTTCTCATTGTTATAATTGATATTCTTTGAATCGATACCACATATTTTCTACTACATTTACATGGTGATTACCCTTATGCTTTCCGAAGAAATTTTTTACAAATGCTACAAAATTTTTCACGCCAACCAAAAAGGACTGTTCTTGAATTGGAATGATTAAGTATCCAACGAAATTTGAAATTTTAGAACTTTATGTTGAATAATTATGTGAGAATTAGAGTGGACTTTTGTATCAAATGTTCAATACATGAGAGCCGTTCAATTCCGAAAATCACGAGCGTGTTTCAAATATAAATCAGAATTTTCGAATAATCGCGCGAAAAATTTAGTATCGTAAATGTGGTCACACTGGATGTTTGTGATCAAAGCGCGAAATTTCAACCAGATGGATGCTAAGACTCCTGAATTTTGAACAGAAATTCACACGGGAAGTTACACGCGTCTCCTTAAGGGATGTGGAGAGGAGGGAGAGAATTTATTGTACAGAATTATCACCACAAACGAGACTTGAGCACACCACTATATTTAGGAGAGTAAACTATGTAAGACGAAAGCTCGTCAATTAAAGAGAAGGTTACACTTTCAGCGGAGAAGGTGTTCTGTACCATGTTTTGGGATATGAAAGGAGTAATTGCTGTTGATCTTCCAACTGAAAAATGAACTGTCAAGACGTAGTATTATAATAACCTCCTAAATTCCAATATTCCAATCGCATACAAAAAGACTTACGGTGAAAAGTTAAACGATACGAAAACAAGAACACCCTCCATCCCACTTCCGCCATGCGGCAATTATTTATTTGGTCAATTGAAAGAGGTACATTGCGAACTGCAATTTGAAAGCAATTTTCTGTTTATATTTGATCTATACCAGTATCAGATAATAACTTTTTGAATAATAGATTTCGTATTACGTTGAGTTGTTTTAAATTACGTTTGTAAGAAAGAAATAATCGATTACTTTATTTGTGATATGTCATTTGGAGCTCTATTTCCGCTTTTGAGAATTATTAAATGTAAATGTAGAGCAATTTAGTCGAGCCATATGAAAGTCTAGTAGTTTATTTGGTATAATCCTTTTAATCTTACTTTAAAAATGAACAAACAGTTTTATCATTAAATCTTTTCTGGAAATCCTAAAAGGTACAACTTCATTAATTTATTTCATAGTTAAAAGTTAAACTCTCCAACAGTTTTATAGTCAGTTAGATACGACGACAGCGCTTATGCTAAAAATCCTCATCTCCGGAAAAAGTTTGCGGCATCGAATCCATGCAGGTTAGCATGTAAGTGCCATAAATATTGTAGACTTATCTCAATTTACACTTATAATCAGCTTAAGAAAAGTGGCGGGTTTTAAAATGTACTCCCCGGATTACGGGGATGTTTTCATCCTCTCTTGCTGTTTTATACAAAGCACTGGTTGGTTTAGGATCATAATTTTGTAACAGTATATCTTGTTTAGTCTCTTGTTTTAGGGATCTTTTCGTATTAGGTGGCGGAAACATCGGTTTAACTTGCATAGCTGCAGGTATGGGTGTTGGAACTTCGAATATTATGTTTTCTTTCACATTTTGGAAGCTTCTTCGTATATTGATCGTACTTGTTTTCTTATATTAGGTAACTGTTTTGATTCTATGTTATGTTTCATAGAAAAAATAAGCATATTTGAGATTTGTTGTTGTGCTGAGCGACAGATCATCCCCTTATGACAAATATTAAGCTAGTTATTAAAGTATAATAAGAACATCCTCGAGATTATAACAATATAGTGGAGTATTACTGCGTTTCAATATGAAAATCGTCTGTTTTTGATTTAAGCAGAGTCGAACCTAAGTCCAATTTACATCACCAAAGAAACTAGAATTATTATTATTATATGGCGATCCAGCCCGGATCAATTAGAATATTACAAGAGAAGGTTCAAGAAGGTCCTTTATCTAGTGCAAAAGTGAGTATATGACAGTTTAGCGTCAAGGAATCATTGGTTCGAACTTCATCGAAGCGAATGGTAGGCAAGTCGCACTTGATCATCAGATAGTCGACTTCCAAGTACTCTGTAATTAGATTTTCGAGATCTTTCCATTCCCTCTACTTAGCTACAATCTTTCTACTTTTCAAAATGTTTTAAACTTTTGTTTTTTTTTTCAAGAGTAGTGTTTTCCAATTGAGGTTTAGGCCTAGTCGGCAATTTTACTTTCCCCGAATCTCCTGTATCAACGAATCGAAAAAAATCCAACAGTTTCTTCATCAGCCACTTCAGTGAGTATGTTATAATCTTCCATAATCAGATTTGAATCGATAGTGACTTTTTGTAAAGACATTAGTGACGCTGCACTCTCAGTGCAAGTGTGATGGTCTCGTACAGTAGGCTGAGTTAGAGTAAATATGAAAACTAGCTTGAAACATGAAGCTTTCAAAGGAAATTTGTATAATCAATTGTATAATTGTATATAATTGTATAATTGTATAATAAAACAATATTTTATGTCATAATATGATTAACAATTAGAAAACCACATACCACACAGCCATTTTGACTGTAGGCGATCACCACTTAGAACCAGCAATCATCCTACAGACATCAATTAATAAAACTAATAAAACTAGGTATTAGATACAAGAGAATGTTGTTTGCTGGGAAGACAATCCATTCAGATGGGGATGTGTCAGCAAAATCAACACCCAAATAATCCAAAGATTTCAAAATGAAGTGCTAAGGGGCATAGTTGATACTCACTGGTTCTTTCGAAATAACGATCTTTATCGGGACCTGCAAATAGACACTGTAAAGTGCTTAGTGTAAAAGCGGATACACGTGTGACCGATTCAAAATCGAAAAAGAGTGATAATTTGCATTCCTATCGTTCTATTTGTGTTTATTTTGTCTTGTTTTCCATCTACACAATTTATTTTCATTTTGGCGTGGGAAGGCATTATCAAAATTCTGCAGAATCTTTGTTTTAATTCAAACAACATTTATCTATTGATTTGTTTGTTTGGTTTGTTCTATTGTGACTATTGGACTTTTGGACAACAGTGTGGATAAGTATAATGTTGAAAACTGTTGAAAATCGGTAAATACTTTGTATAAACGTCTCGAATTTCCATTGAGACAGTAAAGTAGATCTTCCGCTATTCTGAGAATGTATACGTATCTTAATAGAAATTAATTTCGAAGATTAGAACCCCAACTTGGGAAAATAATTTCAATAATCTCGGTAATATCCTTGAAGATATGCGAAAGGCAAGGAAGGCACAGGAAACAAGACGGCGATTTTCCGTCTGTCGTCGGTCGGCCGTTCTCTCTGTTCCATCACGCTCCTCACTTTATGCTTACTTCCCACACTAACGGTCACTGGACATTACGGGAAACCTTAAGATAATGTTTCCCCACAACAATTTCTTGGGTTGTTATTCCGATGCACATTAATCTGCATCTCTAAGCAAAAGGGTGTCTTCAACGACCGGAAGGGCTCACTACCTATATTTACATGAATTCCTTCGCGACTTTAGCAACGGGCCGGTTTAGCACAGCTAAATATTTTAAATGGAATATTAACAACGAGAAACTATATACTTTGGAGGCTTTTAAAAAAAATATGGAGTGTAAAAAGCTCCTTGTCCTGAGAGGAGAAGACGCATTGTTAATTGAGATAAAAAAATAACCCGTTCATGGAAAATCAGTGTAAGACAAAGGAAAATTACCAGAACCCGCAAAAAACCAACAAAGAGAGATCGATTCGAGCGGAAAGGCGTGTTGTATGTATGTCTTGTGGAATTATGAAAGTATTAGTGTACCTAGTAAATCATTATCCACGATGCCCATTAAAAAAACCTTAAATTATCAGTTTTGTTCAAAATAATGCAAATTTATTGGAAAATACAATCATTTTTGATACACGAACTAGATTTAAGTTCAATTTAAAAGTTTAAAATAGTTACCTCTTCACCACTTCCTCAATGAAATTTTAGCAATGGAATTTTTTGTTCAACGACAAACAGTTTCCTAGATAGAACACTTTTCTCACTTAATTGTCCATCAGGTAACTATGAGATAAGCATTGACAACTGTGAATGCGATCTTACAGTCTACAGTCACTTTAGTGATATATTATTTGCAGTATCTATCGTGAAACATTAGGACTACTCATATTTTTGTTAATTCTCGATTACGCGCTCCTTTCTTGGTTTGGTAAGATAGGCAGAAGATGAATTTATGAGTGCTTCTGCTGAGATAGATGAAGACACCTCGCTTGATACTAGTAAAGTTACACATACACCTTCTTACTCTCAAACTAACAGTTGCTATAATTAAATAAGCACGAATTCGACTAGTGACTGGAATTTGAATCGGACACGGTCAAGTAGGACGTCATCTTTATAATATGGACATCATGGACGATCCTTGGTGGTGCTGGTGGTTATAACACGACATCATTGAGTTGCAAGCACATACATGAGCGCGGACCTGGACCCACAGCTTTTCTAATGACATCGAAAGGTTCAAATCAAAGCGTCCGATCCGGATATCGGTTATGTCGAATGAGGCACGACGGGCCTATCTGAAGGCCTAGGTATTTAACGGGCCTCGGAAATGATAAAAGATCATGTGTTTGGAATTTGAGTACAGAGAGATAAGGGAAATCGATCACTCAAGAACTATAACTGTCAGATCTTTGACTATCATATGGAAATAGAGAATAAATTGACAAACATGTTTTTTCCAAAAACGTTATTAGTATCATATGGTGTGAGTGATGGTGTCGGTAGGATTTTTACAAGCGAAAAGAAAGTCTGTAGTCCTAAATGCAAGGTTGGGATACATGCGGTGCTTGGGGACTACTTTGAAAGAGTTCTTTGCAATTGCTTTAAATAATTTTTAATCACTATTTGGAAGCTATTTATCATAAAATTCTTCCACTTCAACAAATAACAAGCTCATGATATTCTATTTGACATTCATAAATAAATGTAAAGTAAAGTTTATTCATTTAGGCATTATCCCTACTAAAGAAAAGTTGATTACTAAAAGTAAAAATGTAAAAACTATATTATTGTCTTATTCCAACCAATACCAATTTTTCTAGATTGGAAATTGATTGTTTCAATTTTATATTGAAGCGGAAACCGGCCCTGTCATAGTTATGGAAGATACTAATTCTTCTGAAGTAACTGAAGGTCCAGCACACATAAGGAAATTAGAGTGGGCCGTGCCCGAATTCCTCAAGCGTTTAATTTCGGCCCCGTAAGGTCTCGGCACTCGGCACCAAACATCGACAAAACGAACGAACAATGTTACGGTTGCCGTTGCCTCGCCGCCGTTGTTCCAATAAAGTCCCACGGTTCAACGCACAAATATGAACGTAATTAAAATTGCTAAGGGTGGGTGGGAGGTGGATTCGAGCTCATCCTCTCGTGTTCTCCTTGCTTCTTGGTCGGCCTCCTTCACTTATATTGCCTGTAATAAGGAGATGGTTTTGGTACGCGGCCAGATTATTATTTGTGATGAATATTTTCAACTACTCCTATAATATCTTTAGTTCTCAATTGATGGTAGTAAATTTCATTCGTGATTAGCGAAAATAATGATATGCGAGGACGATATGCGTTAATAATTATTTTTATACAAGCTCACTACCAGTCGAAATTGATAGACTGTCAAAATCTCGTATTATTTTATGTCTCTTTCATATTAGAACCATGAGCACTGAAGGAAACTTATTTCCGTTATGGAGCAACAATCGCCAGTGATCTGGATCATATTCAAAATTCAATAATTTCGAAAAATTAGATAGCATAGACTAAATCACCTAATTCAGAAAATTGAGTTTTATTGTAGATCCCAAAAGCTTAGACTTCTTTTTAGACAGATTAAAATCACGTACTGAATGGTTTGAATCACTTTGTGTCAATACGTGCGCTTCTTTTGGAGTTAACCATATCGTGCAACAAGTTTCAGAGTAAAACACTGACTTTTTGATCGATTCAGAGGCTTTGACACAAGCAGGCACTATGTAGAATAGGTCTGTTGGCCGATGACAAGTTTGGATACTAGATAATCAGTTTTCTTCTTTTCTGTTCATGATCCAACACTCACTGCCATACAGCACCGTTGGTTCTATAACTGTCTTGTAAATACGTAACTTGGTGGCTCTTGGAATATCTTTTGTACTTAATAGTCCTTCTAGGGCTCCAAACGTTTTGTTGCCTCTCGCCAGGCTTTTGTTGATCTCCCTGGTTTCACTTCCTTCGTTTGTCACTGTTCCTCCCAGGTATTCGAACACCGAACATTTTTCGTTCTACTGTTAAGCACCACATCATCTGCGTAGTCACCCATAATACAAGGTTAAACAGCACTGTTGATAGTGGATCTCCTTTCTTCAAACTTCTTTTTGTTTCAAATTTTTCTGATATGCTTCCTTCGACAGATACTTCATTCACGGTGTTATCGGGTGTCGTTTTGACCAAATATAATATTTTCTTAGGTATTTCGTTTGCTGCCAGTGCATGTTTTCTACTTATTAAGCATACGCCTGCTTGGAATCTACAAAGAGGAGCTCCAGCTTTAATCCTTGGTTGCCTTGGTCGCCTTAATTAGATCATTCAAAGAAAGAGACGAATATGAATAGCTGTCACAAAAAAACTTGACAAAATTATTACATAATGGAAGAAGGCAAGATATGAAGAATCCAACAGATGTTTAGAATCAGTAGGCCTAATTTTCTAAATCTATCTAGATTTTCGTTAATTACGAATATATCATTATTTGACGGCGCGTGATTCAATTGTTAAAGAAACAAGTGCACTGATTTCATGTGCACTTGTTTGGACTAGTATAAAATTCGAACAACGCTCCAGAATGCGGTGATGAGGGAGGCAGGGGACAAACCTATCGGTATTAATATTCCGATCTGTGAAAAAAAAGATATTGCAGCTGGAGCTAGGCAAAACGATTTTGTAGATTCTCGGATTTCTCAGACAGGTGATTGTTGTTTAAATATAAAGAATGTTAGGGGGCATCAAATTTCCTAATGAACATAGAAATGTGCACTTATTAAGGAAAGTTACCCAATCAAATGTAGTATTTCTCCTAACTATTTCATTAGGATTCACTCAAAAATTGTTCAGTCCTCTGTGGCTGAAATATTGTCTAATTCAGACTAACATAACCTTCTAAACTCCTAAAAAGAAGTATAAAGGAAATTATTATTAAATAACTGTAGGGAATTGATAAAACAAAATAAGACAGTTTTTTATGAACATTACCTCCAATTTCCTATGATTCATCACTCTAATACGTTCTTTCGATCGTTTTTGTCGTATATAAATATAAAAATTTCCTCTTTTATTTAGATTTAGAGTTGTATTTTCAAAATATATCCGTAGATACTAGAAAAATTTAAAATGTAGCTATAAACGTGTGTCAAATTCTTACCCTCTTCTCATCGTTCCACGTCTCTAAATATCCGTCATCCGGGGCACAATTCGCCAACCTTTTATATGCAAAACGAAAGAATCTGATATGTTTATGGTAGATTATAAAAGTCCATGAGTTGTAAAAATTGTGAGTGACAAGAAGCGCCGGAACACGTCGTCGAGGAAATGAAAACGGGAAGTTGAGTGCGTGGCATAGTGTTCATGGCAGAAGAGACATCGAAGGAGGGAACTGCGAAAGTGAAATGAAATAAATGAAGCCTTAAGAGAAAATGATGATGTCGGCCGTTAATGGTGAGGTAAACAATGACAAATAAGAAGGATTGGGAAGTTATTACCAAATATTCATATTGGATAATTTTTATTAACTCATTAACTTTTGAAAATCTCGTTTCGGTCTCGTTTGTTTTGGAAAAATCAAGTTTCAATTCAAACCTAGTCTCATATATTTCATTTAGTCAGGTTGGTTATAGTATTGTTGCGAAATTCTATATTCTATTCGTCCCTTACGTGAAAAACGGAAAGACAGTTGGCGCATAACTGTTTTCATTGTTCGATTGTTAAAAGAAAATTAGACAGTTTGAGGATTTGATTGATTAAAGTGAGCAGGTGATGGCTATAATTCCTCAAATTTTCAAATTAACATCTCAAAAGACACTGAACATCATCACACTAATCAATGACTCTTCTTCATCTTATAGGAATTTGTTTTATCTGAGTTATCTTTTTATTTTCCCATCTTCTCTTTCCTCCAGTAATATTCTGAAAATTTGTCCTAATTATATTGCTTTTTGTACTCTATTTCTGTTATTGTATTAAATCTTGCATATCATTATATATCTTACTTAGTTAGCTTGTGAAGAGTCCGTTCAATAACAATGCGCGTTTCCAGGTTTTTAATGTCCATACTTCTTGATTTTATACAAGCAATGATCTTTACAGGGATTTGGTAATGGACATCGTCATACAAACTTCGACAAAATTTACCAAATGTCACGTGGTATGGTTCTTAAACCATATCAATGTAAGATAGCTTCTCGACAATATGAAACTGATCAGAAGACTCAAGAGAACTAAACCTTTTGAGTTTGTTTAACGTTGTGCTATGTAGTTATTAGAATGTAGGTGATGCTTATAATAAATATTTGGGACCTTTGGGACACTTTTATCAATCTGCGATTAGTTTCAACGGAATGTTTAACAACATGATATAATTTTGGATATTTTTTCAATATTTCTAGAATTCAAAAGGAAATATGGATCTTAAATATACTCAAACCATGTTTTCACATACAACTATTCCATTTTAGAATGATTTTTGTATGATTTTGAAAAACATTTCAATTAAAAAAGTTCCAAAGAACTATTCTTACAATGAGGAACGAATTTATTTGACACTTTATTCTGATTATACTATTCAAAATCCTGTGGCTTTTTGAGATGTAATGTTTTTATAATTTTATACATTCCTTAAACTCTTGGTAGAAAAGATTGTTACAAAAACTTATTCAAACAAAGTTATATGAAACTATGCAAACATTCCTGACTTTCATATAAAAAAATTGATATTGATCACATTTCGCTTTGTATAAGAAAGACGGAGTTCGAGATGATGAGGAAAAAGACGGTTGTGGAAGGAGGCTAAACCGAATCAAAGTCTAGCGGACTCGAATCGTTTTAATTTTCCTTTACATTTCTCTTTATTCCTTCAGTCGAGAACAAGAATTAAGTTTGGCTTTTGTAAATTAAAACAGCAGCTCAGAGTAGTGGCGGAAAGACTGCTGCAGTGGTTTTTACTCTAATTAATTCTGCTTATAAATTCCGATTTTGGGTGCTGCTTCGGCCCTCCTCCTCTTGAGGGTAACTACAAAAAGGGATTGGTAGAAGAAAGATTTCAGGAAATATTTTAAAAAAATAGTCAATTTTGAACAATGACCAACAACTAAAAAATCGCTACAATTTGAAGACAAATGCTTGTAAAAACTAAAAAACAAATATAAAAATTAGTAATCTGTGATAATTAGTATAAAAGTCCATAGCAAAATTAAATCAGTTTGCAGCATGTCTGGAATTAAGTCGTTTACAGAGTAGAAGGCATTTTTCAATAAATATGCCCTCAAATTATTGCGGGAAAAGATGATATCGTTCTGATTTCAATTGGCAAGTGATTGTGCATTTCATTCGCATTGTAAAATATTGAGCCCTCAACTTATTCTAAGTGGATAGCCGTGCAACGATCTTTCTGAAATTGGAGGAGCGTGCTTACGAATTAGCCCTTCTGTTTAGTCCGAGTAAATATCTAACAGCTTTCATTTGTAGTAGTTAGTAGTAGTAGTTTGAAAATTCGCTCAAATTGACTCGCATCACACATACCTCAGAAGGAAAGGGTATATTGGAGATGCGACTCAATGAGGGTATACTTAAACTATTAAGAAAGTGGATGAGTTCAGTTCTTTCGAAACTGATCTCAGCGCAAAACATGAGGAACTTATTTTTTTTAGATTAAGCGTTTCAAGAAATTGTCTATACAAGCCTTATGAATTTTACAGATTCAACGACGTCAATGGTGGTGTTATCAAATAAAAAAGGCAGCAAGTATTTTGATAAAACCTTGGTTGTAGAAACGTTGAAACCCAGAAGATTGGAAAAGCACCATAATTTAAGGATGATTAGGTCACTAGATATGATCCTATGAAGTGCCGTGTGATCAGGGTTATACTGCCTAGTACTGAGCCTTGGGGCAATCCACATTCTATTGGTTTACAAGAAAACATTTGACCAATCTTTCTATGATCTTAGATAACGTGGGAAAGAGTGAAATTAGGCGATAATTCGATGCTTGATTTTTATCTCTATTTTTATGCAGAGGTATAATTATAACAGTCCTAAGGCAATTGGGAAAAGAGCCATTTTGAAATGTAGCGTTAATTAAAGTGGTAAGGTGAATAAACATGTTATCGTCTTCAGAGACTGAGGGATAGTTTACCTCTACCTGAAGACGATAATTTGGTTATCGAAACGCGCGCTAGGCAGTGTAATTGTGAGTGTAGTGGTAGTGCAAACAATGTTTTCAGTATGAATATCACCAACGGTTCCAAAAATTCCAACTTAATTATTATAGAATTTATGCAATAGAAAAATAAATCCCTCATGATGATTTATAATTGACGATACATTTTGTCGCAATTTTCAATGCTAGTTGTTTTCGTATTTCTAGAGAACCTGTCATCTATCGGCATGAAAAATATTGGCGAGTGGTTTTTGACAATCGTCTGTCTGAAGTCGTTAAAGTTTACGATCTCAAAAGTCGAAATATCTCGTAAAGTTATAATATATTACGGTATAAAATTAATACTTTCATAGTAATTGTAGTAAAATTCTTGTGATACAATTCAAGCGTTTGAAAATTTCAAGTGGGAATTTACGCAATAACTTAGCTCGTAATATTAGGTACATAAACAAGATCAATGTTCTACATACTCAATTTTTATGACACAAAATTATTTTCGAAACTATACAGTAGGACACATTTGTATTGGTAATTCACAGGCAAAGTTAACTCTCACCTCCCAACGTTCTTAAAATGCTAGATTATTAATATATTTTCTCCTACTTACTACAATTTGTTCCACTGTTTTTGTATTATGATACGTAGAAAATTACTCGTTTGTACTAATTTGATATCTATAATGATACTTTCTATTTCGGTTTGTTCACTACGACTATTATAAACTAATAGTACAGGTAGAATAGGCACGGGTTTTCGGAATAGCTCGAAAACTAAGAGGAATTCCAAAAAAGGTGCCACAACAAAAAATGTAGAACACAAAATTTCCTATAAAAAAAGTGTCAAGTTACCGGAGCATCTGCTCAAAAATTCTTACAATACGAATTCAGGCCAATTTACGATACATGCGCACATGGAAACTGCTCTTAATCTTGGAAAACTACTTCGTTTTCAAAAAATCAATGAATAGGTATATAGGCCACATAAGCACTTGAAGTTGAAGTTAGTGTGTTTTGAGCAGTCGTTGCAAGATTGTCGCAGTTAGAGGTAAGTGAGGTCCCATTAAGACCTCGGACCGGCATTAAGCGGCTCCAAATTTGATACATAAACAAATTTGATAATAGAAAAACAAGAATTTTCTGTAGATTTGGGCTAGAATGGATAAGGAGGAAAACTTGAATAAATATAGGAATCAGAAATTTACTATGAATCGGATGAAGAATATGATGACGATACCAATGAATTTGTTTCGGAAATAGAGAATAATATAGAAATAAAAAGTGACTAAGATTATTCAGATCAAGAACCCTCATCTCAAACCGGCGTTCCAGATTTGAAATTGCCTGTATATAGATCAAAATCTGGTCCAAAATGAAAGAGTTAAAACGGTGGTTACCGGTCGAAGAATCAACTCGAGACACGTGGTCCTCAACCGCCATGTCTAGTGAAAGATTTGAGCAAATAATTGGCTTTTTAATCAAACATTTATATACAGCCACATCATTAATAATTTTTTTTCTTGCATCCTCCAATGTTAAGTGGGAAATTGATAAAACATACCTAAAAATGGAGACTGACCATTTTATTTTGGATACAATGTAAATAATTAACTAGGATGTAGCAGCGTCCTTTTTTACATACTTCACATTATAATTTATCTCTATTTTTACTACTAGGATATCTAATGAGGACTACTGACCATTATTCTTAATTTCATTTCAAAGATGGACACTTGGATGGATTGAGTTCCGATATGAAATTTTTAGTTTCCTCTTATCTAATATGACCCACAAACTATATACCGTATTTTGAGTAAATATTCAATAATGAATTAAGTCTAATCTACTTCTCATAGTGACTCTTGAATAGATTAAATAGATTAACCAAAAAAAGGTGATTGCCAATTGCCAATGGCGCCCAAGTTTTGAACAATTTGCACGTTAAGAAATCACTTGCACTACTACGATAACAAAAATTAGATTAACTGATTAGAAGTAATTAGATAGTTTAGAAATTAAATAGTTAAGTGCGTTGATTGATTTGATTTATTCCGAGACTTTTAGTTTCAACTGCGATTTACTTTAACAGACAGCAAACAATTTTTTCCAGTATGCGAATGAAAATAGGTCGTACTTTATAAAAATATATCTACTAAAACCTCAAAAAAGAGTGATTTATTGTACAACATACAAATTCCGAGTTGAAAAATCACCTTAACTCATAACCTAAACAGCCGAGAGTGTTTCGAGTGTGAGCTGCTCTGCCCTATTTCGACAATTGCCTTTCGAATTGGATAAGCGTCAGAGAAAAGTGTTCTATTCCATTTTTTTATATAGACTAGTGAATAAAAAATATCTCGAGAATATTTCAAAGATAAAATTAATAAATATGAAAAATAGTAATAGGTTAGAAAAGAAAAAAATATTAACTTGATCAACATTCTATTTTCCATTTTTTGATACTTTACTCACTTCAAGTCACTTGAAAAGTAATTTATTTTCGAATTTTCTTCGGAAAATTGCCTCCATTGAAAATTATTATGCACGTGCAGGCTTTGGTGCAAGATTGGACCCTGCAAAACCAAGACCAAAACAATAACTAACCTGGTTGGTCATAACTAGAAACATCGGACTTCATCCCAGGAACATTCACATAGGAAACCAAAAATCGTTTTTACCGCAAGTAATTTTATGGTTACAGTTTTGGGATTCTGAAGTTGTAATATTTATTGATATTTCAGAAAACGAAGGAACAAGGCTAGTAAATATTATGATGATTTGCTGATACGTTTCAAAGCAGAACATAAGAAAAAACGTTTCATCAGGACAATCCACAACAATGTAGCTACGAACACTTTTCTTATAGAAGTACCATCAGTCTCTGAAGACGATAACTTGGTTATCGAAACCCGCGTTAGACAGTGTAATTGCGAGGGTTGATGTAGTGGTGATGCAAACAGTGTGTTCAGTATGAATACTCCCAACGGTTCCAGAAATTCCAACTTAATTTAAATTCAGTAACAATATATTTTTATCTTATTTTATGAACTATATCTTATTTGAAATAGGTTGAGGTTTCTATCTGAAGCAACCACAATTTTTATTAAAAATAATAACGAATCAAGACGATATATCAACGAAAACAAAAAAAAAGTCTAAGAAACAAAAAATTAACATAAATAGTCAGTTTATGCACGTAGAGGGCTCATGAGTTTTTGGCCATATATATTAGTTTGATATAGTCTTTGTAGTCTTCACATAAAGTTCCAGCTTGACTGAAATTAGTGCAAAGTGGGTGTCTCGAAATCTCAATACAAGCGAAAGGATTGTGGGCGATTTTTTGAGCTTTGCCGCAAGGACCAAGAAAATATTATCCCATCAATTTTAACAAGAAATGAAGCGGAGGTCACGAAAAACATCAAATAAAGTAATGGATGCAATATTTCGGGACTGCGACGAAATCCTTTTGATTGACTTTAAGGAATCAAATTGCATCAGAGAATTATCGAGCTTGCTTCATGACAATGCTTCATTGTACATTGCCTCGTTGCACACACGAATGGGGTCATAGAGACTGAATATCTATCATACTACCCTGATCTAGCCCTGTCCGCCTATTTTTTTGTTCCCAGAGGTGGAGGGATAAAGAATTAAATAGCAACTATGAAATTGAACTGGCAATTTATGGAAGTTTTGACTATAAATTTGTTATTTAATATTTTTTCCTTTTTCTGCAGCTTATCATATATATTCAGGATCTTTTTAGTTGGTAACTATATCTAATCACTGATTAATTAAATATAATCACAAAGAGTTTTGGAATAACTGATAAAAAGCACAGCTTTTAGAATGATGTTAGATATGAATATTATTTTATTATGTTTTGAAAATTTGTTTTGATTTTGAGAATTAAAATCCATGATTTCAAGGTTATATTAAGTTGTTACAAATTACGTTTGATTTTAATATTAGTTTTTTCAATATTTAAAAAACTAAACTAAATTCAAGTGTAGAAAAAAGTGAAGTATCTCTTTGGAACTCACAGAAATTCCTTTATGAAGAGCTTCTGCCATTTTGTGTAGAGGATATAGTTATTATGTATTATGATAATAACGAATACTACAAGAGAAATTGAGAATAGTGGAATATTATTTTTCAATGCTTAAAAAACCATTACAACTAAGCTTTCGTGATTTTTGGAAAATTATTTGTGAAATAATAAATATTTTCGAAGCTCTTGTGATGTTATAACTGTTAAAATTATTGAAGTCATAATTAATAATATATTCAGAATTCAAGTATGTTTAATATGAACAAAAAACCGTCTTTGTTGACCGTTCTAAGACACATTTCACCGTGTTGAAAAAGTGTCCTATTCCATTTTTGATATTGAAATTGACAAAGGCGACGGCGTTGGAGTATTATGATAATTTCGAGGGCATTGCGTGAAGATTTGTACGCGTAAATGTGAATGCGACTTTTACTTGACTTGAATGTGGCGGCGAGTGGGAAAGCGCTGGTACAGGATTACGTCGGCGACGGTTTTCCGGGCGCCGTCAAACACCGGGAGGCGGCACTTTTTTCCCTGATGAGGGATACTCACGCACTCGACACTTACACAGAAGTAAAAAAAATTGTTTGATTAAGGTTGGAGTTGAAAGTAAACAAACAACGACAATAGCCAGATAAAAATGGCAAGCTGAAATATTTGTTCTAAGTTTGTAGTTATATAAATTTAATATGTGACTGAATGGGGTTCAGACGAGACGAGATAAAACGTTTCGGTCTCGTTAGTTTTCGGAAAAATTAGTCTCGGTCTTATTTTGTCACCAGTTTCTTTTATCATCGTTATAATAATCCACAATACACAAATTAATGTTCACAAAGATTTTAGATTGTCGATTTTTTTAATTTTCGTCTAACCTGTACCTATACCTAGAAAATTTGCAATAAATAACTGATTTAATATTTAAATCTTTTAAATTACAAGTTGTTTTTCGAATAATATAATCCTACAAAGGTGTACGGGTTGTAGACGTTATAATAATTATGGAAATTTTTGAGGAAACGTTCTAACGAATCTTTCATGATTGTAAAATGTGAGTCACTTAGTAGACGAGGCAACCAAGTTGCGCAACCAGTCAGGCAACCAGTTGCTTACCCCCGAATTGGTTCATATGGAAGGCAGCCAGTCGCGTAGTCACACAACATGTTGCCCAGCCCGGTAACTGCACCGACAACCACTGTTCAATCGTCATATAGAAATCGTTGTTTTTGATGTTTGCAGGACGTGTCCTAACCTTAAAAATATCTCAGTATTGAGTGTAGTCATAGTTCGGGTATACGCAAATAAAAAAGATGATGCTGAAGAAACTACTGCAACAGGATGTAATGAGAAGAAGAAACAAGAAGAGTTACTGAAAAAGTGCCAGGAGTTAATCGATGAAAACGTTAATACGGAAAATGTGATTTATGAGATGGGACAATACCCTGTAATTTAAAACTGTGTTACTGATCAGTAAAAGTGAAACTTGGATTATTATCCTTAAAGAATGAAGTGGATGTGTAAGTATTTTCCTCCTTTTGCATCCTCTTTTTTAATGAGTAGCCACAAAAAAAATAATATTAATTTCTCATCTTGACTGTCATATTCAGCTAACTTTCTCATCTCTTTTTTCATTTTCTTTTAAAGTTTGTGATTTTCTGGTTGTTCCACTGGTTGCTCGACTGGTTTGGGAAACATCTGCAGCGTCAACGTCTGTGTAAAATGTAAATTCTTCAAATAAGTTTTGGATGAGATTACTTTAAAAAATTGAAGATCACGAAAAACTCTAAAAAAGAATCAAGTTCGAGCACAATTCAAGGAAAAACTTGGTTTACTTATTAATGCCTATCAACACTAATGACGAAAATACTGGACAGCAATTTTTTGTGCAATAATTAACATTTAATAAGGCGTTTTGGAGTAATTTCATAAATTATGGTACCTAGTAACAAAATTAATATGAAAAAATGTTGTATGTGTGTATTGTAATGTAATACATTCGAATGTACTCTTTTATATAGCAGATTCGGTTCATGAAGTCCTTGAACATGGATCTCGAGTAGTTCCAAGGACATTAATAATTGTTCGAAAATTTCGAAAGCTTGTTGGAGTATTGGAGTGATTAGAATTTTTTCTTTGATATTCAAGCCAATCGCTTCGACAGACGATTTTGTCCAATTTTGAATATTATTTCTTCCATACCAGTGATCATTTTCGATTTCCAGCGATGATTTATTCTTAGGAATATTCTGCTGATTCTAATACTTGGGCTTCTTGACATCAATATAAATAATCTGACAGAATCTGATATTGCTGTCGTTATTTTCTATTAAAAATTTGTTTTCATTACATATTATAAACCCATCTTTTCAAGTCTAAATACATGGTTATACTCCACTCGATTTGTTACAAAACCATCGTTTTTTGATTCGATACAAAAAATGTCAGTAAAACAAGAAGCAGCTTCCTCACCTCGCCAAGCAAATTCAACCGCGGCTATGTGATTTCCATTGCAGCCTTTCGGGGGCATTATCATTCCATAAATTTATCATTCTCGTTATTTGTACGGAGCTTTGTTTCCTTTTACAGTTTTCGTCGTATAGAATCTCTAATTCCTTCTATCTTTTCAATAATTTCTATAACTGCAAAAGTCCATAAATACTTTCCATTTTTTTGGTATGTTTGTATATAATTTTATTAATTTTCTCGCCAGATACGATACAACCCAATCGTGACATTTTGAAATATTATATGAACGTCCTCAAACTGCAACGAATCGATAAGTCTTTTGCTTGTTTTCTCACATTCTGTGGCAACAGGCATGAATTAACTTTTACCAAAGCCAAAAAACTGTTTTTATTTCGATGTTCTTCACTTTATCGAACAGCCTGATGTTCAAGCAAATGGAACTTGTTGGGAACAAGATGCCGGGTAGTTCTAGTGAAAGTGATTAAAAAAGAAAAAAAATTATCAATTTTTGAATTGTATTTATATTGTTAGAAGCTTTCTTAGTCAATATTTTTTATTTTGGGCGCAAATTACAACTTTTGACCCATTGTATGTTTAAATGTAAATTTAAATAAAAGGTGATAGTTTTTGAGTTGGAGAATTACATCATCAATCAATTATTTTCCCTATGAATATTCATCAAATTTATTGAAATATACTTCTTTCTTTCAATATAACTCTACCAATTACTGCCAGTCGCCACTCGAGTTTGAAAGAAAAAAAATATGGGTGGACAGTTGCGATATCGTTATCAGCGGGGGACCTTTATGTCCGAATCAGCGCGAATCTCAATCAGAAAGATATATAAGCGATTCAGCAGGAAATAAATCAACAAAGAATATCTAATGCTGTTGATCACAGATTATTTTTATTTGCTAAAATTTGTTGTCGTTGGAGTTATATAAGTATTGGAAAATACATTTCCACTTAATTCTGTCGTATTCTGGTATCAAAATCGTTCAGAATTAAAAAGAATTTTCCAATGATATTTTCTCGAATAAAGATGATTATTTGCAACATTTAAAAAATTTCTTGTGGACAAAATTAATTCCAAATTAGTGAAGATCGGGTTATCAATCAAAATGTGTGATTTTTTGAGAGGAATAGAATTTGATTTTGTAAAAAACTACAAAAAATTTGAAAAAACTGATGAAATCTTTATTAGAATCGATATAACGATCAGTATAATTTAATGTTTGAAGATGATTTCATGAAAATATTGTCCGCGGCTTCGCTTTAGAGAGCCTATGTGCAAGGTCCAATTTTGGCACACTCTCTCCAACATATCGGCCGGTATTTCACGAATAAATGCTTCAATATTGGCTTCCAGTGCGTCAATCGTTGATGAAGACATTAGCCTTAACATGCCCCACGAGAAATAGTCCAAATGCGTTAAATCACTCGATCTAGGCGACCAATTGACGGACACCAAACTTGAGATGAAATAGTAACCGAAGGCAGCTAATTTTCTGAGTCTTTTTCATATGTATTTCATTCTCGTATTTCTATTGTTTCATTTGATTTATTAGCACTTTTTCATTCTATTTTTCCTTTGCTGCCCCTATTAATTCCTGACCTGTTCACAGCTTTGTTAGTTTCCTACAGACAGTTTTCTATAATCTACTTTCTTTCGTTTCTCCTTTTCTCTTTCTTTTTTAACTCCTTTTCCCTGTTACTTCATGTGATTTACTAAATAAAAACCAAAACGTATATTTCTTAGAGAAGACACATCAAGACAAGCAAATTTTTATTACAAATTAACATCTATTGTCAAATTTATCACCTTGTAACAACAGCGTGTTCCAGGACTTGATGCAAAAAATTCGGGAGTGAGTAGATGACATGAAAATAATTCTGTGACCTGGAAAAGTTTTTCTCATACGACTCCTCGTATTTGAGTATGTCCATGGAGTTGTGTTTTACGGGAAAAATTATTTAATACTACTTTGATAGTTAACAATCCGTAACATTTACAGGGACAACCTGTACAATCTCAAAATAGCAAAAGTTGATTTTTCAATCGATTTTTCAACAAAAAGGTACTTTTTGTTTTACTCGATAAAATTTATGGATTAGGAGACATGTAGATTTTAGATCTTACTCCTGTAAGTAGTTTCAATAAATAAATACAATTTATGACAATTTTCTTCAGAATGTTTCTTTGTGGCGAACGGTTTCCGTCGCATATATATCTCTCAAACCATAAGCAAAGGGTACTTTTGGTTGAAAAAAAGATTGAAAAATTATTTTTGCCATCTTTATATTGCACAGGTTGTCCCTGTAATAGTTACGGATTGTTACCCATTGGGCACGAGCGGCCCGTGGTCTTCAGATAGTACTGTAGAAATATTTATTCCCTCAAACACTCTACATGGACATACGTAATTAGTTATCATAAATTCATAATATTTGAATGTTTAATTTAAAAAATTTGAGCTCTGATTTAGCATCTTTACATGCCTACAACTCAGAAACGAGGGATCGTATGAGGAAATTCTCACAGCATTATTTTCACTATTTATTCCCGAATGTTTTGCATCTAATCTTTGAACACTCAAGATATTTTTTATTATAAATTTCCGAAATTTAATGAATAAGATATACGAATGAGGATTATCATGGAAGAAATCCTGTCCATTTATCCAAGCTGAGTATCATCTTCTTACGACGCTGTCTACCTACGGAGGTTGGCGATCCAAATGGCTATTGTCGCATTTGCACAAGTCTTTCAGCCATGAATTTTGTCTACGGCCGACCAACCGTTTTCCTTCGATAGGTACTGCAACTTTCTCTCCTTCATTGTCGTAAGAAGTTACCCATTTGCTGTAGGACCTCTATGTTTGTCTTATGGTCCGTCCAAGATATCCGTAGCATTCGTACATTTTAAACGCATCAATTTTCTTCTCTGTGGCCGCATGCACGGTCCAACTTTCGTATCCGTACAGAAAAACAGTCCGGAGTTCCAGTGTGAAGTTTCGATGTGCCAGAAGTGTCCTCTGTTGTTCAGAGTTGCTCAATTATTGATCTGATTTCGAGTTTTGTGTCGCATTGCTGGTTGACGAGCGTGTCCAGGTATCTTAGAGATGACACTTTTTCAATGATCTTTCCATGGAGTTTTAGGATGGTGTTTCTTTGTATTTTTGAAAATACGAATAGTTTGGTCTTGGACGTATTCATATATAGCACGAATTGCTCGCTATATTCTACAAAAACGTCCACGAGAGATTGAAGTTCTGGTAGGCTGCTGGCCACTACCACGGTATCATACCATGTTCATACTGTAGCATAACTCATATTCTGCTCTTTAAACATAATATTCGGGTGTGTTATCACATTTATGAGATTGATGACCCGAAGTAAAAATTATTGGTTTTAGTAGTGGCACAAACATTATTTCTCTATTACAACGAATATCATCAGTATCGTGACGACAGGATTTGGTCTACCTAAGATGATATCAACGTGTTATTAATATTCTCTTATTTTTTTTTTTTTTTGGTGAAGAATATTCTAGGAACAATCAGTGGGTAGAACAAATGACGTGAAGAGGAGTTAAAATTAAATGGGGCATGTGCTAGTGTCGACGTAACTCATATTTATGATTTTTAGTCGCTTTTTTCTAAAGAGGAACTCAGCGGGACGCACAAACCCCTTGGTCGTCGTAAATACGGAATAAAAATTATACATTTTGTAGCGTTTGCTAATCGTTCCGACTGGTAGATTCGCTTTATCGCATTTTTATAACTATGTAGAGGACAACAAAGAAAAATAATATTTTAATAACTAGCAGTAGGTAATTGAGTTATAACAAACTACATCACTTCATCCATACCTAAATTATTATAAACAGAGTTTTTAAATATAACTTTTTTTGCATAAAAAGAGAAAAAAATTGCGATTCATTTGAGCTGACTTATAGTTTAGAACGATAATAATGCTTAATTTTTCCAAAGTCGTCCACCAGAGGTCCACGGGAGACTCGAAGGGGGTCTACGTTAGGCGTAACAAAAAAATTGTGGGTCTACAATCGTAAGCACCCGCCTCCGGCCCATCCGAAACGCTTGTTTAGACGTGGTGTATGTTTATAAAGATTTTATTCACTTTTTGATAAAGTCTTAGATTTCTGGAAAGCAGAGATTCTGATTTAAGAGAAAGCCTGAGCAATTTCAAAGCAGATATCGCGTAGTTGACAGATTTGTTTAAAAAATGACCACAACTTATATTGTAATTTTTTGGTAAATTGAAATTTATGAAATAAAATATTGATCGGCGAGAATTTTCACAGTTTTCAAACTTGTCGCAAATAGAAGGCCTTGATGAAGATATCCAGACATGCGTTCAGCATTTGATTGCCCTGCATAATGATTTTAATATTAGATTTGAAAATAGATATACCACCATGGAACATAGATCATTTTGAGAAACGGAAGTGGAGAATTTAACATTACAAGAGGAACTACTTAAGCTTAATAGTGAACTGAAAGTTATATTTAAAAGAGGATGTCAAAAATTTTGGCTGTAAATAAAAGTACCTGGTCTGTGGGGAATCGCGTTTCTCTTGTCATATCTTGATCTTAATTTTTGAGAATCCATTGGTTCTTGTGCAGTGAGTCATTGTAGATTCAAAAAATGTCTTTCATATCCACTCATAGCACAATCAATTGATACTTAATTGAAAATTTGTTCAGTTGATTTTATTATGAATTAATTAACCCTCTCTAACCTTTTTGTTTTTTGTTTTTGCGTTTTAATTCGTCGTAAACACACAAAGATAAATCTAATCTTCACTTTTTTTCTAAATTGTCAACAAATTTTTAAAAATGAAACAAAAAATTTTGGGAACCAATGGTCCAGATTATTGAGAAATTAGAAAGAAACCTACGGAAATGAATCCTCTAATGTATTTGAATTAATAAATAATTGATTTGCTTTTTCTAGAGCATATTTTTGATAATTCAAAAAATTTCATAGTTTACGAACTATGAGCGAAAACCCAAATAATATTTTTTGGAGGTGCTTAATTGTTTATAGCTTGGGAAATTCTTTATATGCCAATTAACAATATGATTCAATTCCAAATGGAATGAGCTTTACATAATTTATTTACCATTTATTCCCAAACTTTTTTGTTTCATAAACCACTTCCAAAATTTTTCTGGATCCGTTGGACATTACTTACCACCAACTACTTATGAAAACTAGAGAATTAACAGTTTTTGTTTTATTAATCGCTTGATAGGGTTGATTATTTTATAATAAAATCAACTGAACAAATTTTCAATCAAATTGTAATTGATTGTGCTGTGAATGGATAACAAAACAATCTACAGTGACTCACAACACCAAAATCCAATCAATTATACAAATATTATTAAAAATGGTGCCCAATCTAGTGGTAAAAAGAACTATAACTTCTACAATGGTTATTACAAAAAATATATAATTGTAATTATGGATGTACTTGTTGGATTGGAAATTATCAAAATTTGGCTCAAGTTTTGTAAGGAATAACCGCAAATCTCCCTGTTCTGTTCTATTAAATCTTCCCTTTTTTTGTTAATAAATTTGTATCGACAAGATATCACGTTTGAACCAGCGTTGCGGATGGGATGGCGGCCGGCGCGGCAACTGCAAGTCACGACGTCGTACTGAATATAAAATAAGCAAGTTTTCACAAATAACAGTTGCTGAGCTTCTTAAAATATTATCTGCTTATACTGATATTCTAGTGTGGATCTTCATCGAGTCTGCCGTGGACCCCACTTTGTGAATCACTCGACTAGACTATATAGCAGAGGTTTTAAAGATTTGATAACATAGTATACCCTTCCGAGTGTTTAAAAAAATAAATCGTGATGAGTGTAATAAAAAGTGCACGCGAGTAAAGCCCATCGACACTACTTTATGTGGCGAAATAATTCGATTTTCTCTCCTTTTGAAAAACTCCATCCGGCGTCACATCATTTAATTACCGGTTAACGACACCCCAGATGACGACCGACTATTGTTAGGCCGCCATTCTATTGCCAATAAAAACATTCAGTTGTTAGTTGTATTAAAAAGTCGAGTGACACATTTGCTTGTTATATTTATAACGAGTGGATCATTTTCATTATCTTAAGCATCACTAACGCCATTTACGGCTATACGTTTTGTTTTCTAATGGCTGTTTCGGCATCGTTGTTATTGCGACTTATAATTTTAATGGTTTGCAAGATGGAAATGCAATTATCATGGGTAGTTTGATTGTTCGGTTAATTATAATGAGATTCTCAATGATACTAGGATAATTATAATACATGAATCGAACACGATGTATCGTTTAATAAGAATAACATCGTTAATAAAACTTTACTGGAAAGTGATACTTATTAAATTATCTTCAATAATTACACAGATTTGTAGTACAGCGTCGTAGTTGTTTAAAATAACACGGAAGATGCTTTTGGTTGTAACAGTTTTCAAAAAATCAAATCCTGCCTTAAAATTTATTGTATAGACACTAATGAATCAATCATAAACCGTTTTCGTATGAAACTGTTGAGAATCAAGTGACTGCCAATTATTTTTGAATGCTACCATTGCATTATTGATTTGAATTGGGTTTTTAAACGTAAGTAGCGTAAGTAATTATGTCAATGGTTTCTAAAATGTGAAATATTCCTCAATTATAAAAATAGTAGTAAGAGTTTAGAATGAAACAGGAAAGTGGCACCATTTTGTAAATCGACCCAAAATAAGTCGAAAACGGAGAATCAAATTTTTCTTGAAGATGGAAAAATTTATTTTATTTAATATTTGTATATATCAACCTAACCTAACCAAACCTAACCTTCTCGTGGGGCACTTTGAGCGCAAAAAATCGTGAATTTTTTACGGCCAAAATTGTCTAAAAAAAATTTCCTTCGCGTGAGGATTATTTTAGTTTTATTTTATTTTCATTTTTTTCTTATGGGGGGCTTCGCCCTCTCGATCTCGTACCCTGGTCTGCCCAAAAGCCACAGGCCGCGAGGAACAAGTGATTTGGAAAGAAGAGATTGGGGGCAGATGAATTCGGAGCGGGTAGATTAGGAAATATTTTTTAGGGTAATTTTTCTTATTCGTTTGATTTTATCGTTAAAAATGGAAATAAAAACATTTGAAAGCATTCAGAACGTACTATTTGCTCGAAAGAGGATATTTTTACATTAAATTACTAATTAAATCTTCAAACTATCTTTTTTTTTATTTTATAAATAATGAAAAACAAGAGACAATTCTTCATGAAAAACATGAAATTATTCATGTATTTATCGTATGTAAAGTTATATTCATCACAGAGTGATGGAAGAAAGAAATCTGTTTTTTTCAATATAATTTTCTACTATAAGGATAATATTATGAAAATTAAATAAAGAATTATTTGTTCATTCAATCACAATATTCGTATTGGAATTAAAGTGATAAAATATTCGTTTGAAACGAAGTATTGAACGCCATCTGTTCAATAAACCGAATTTTGAATTAAAGTTTATTTATAACTTTACATAGAGATATCTCGAAAACGAAGCAAGATATTGAAACATTTCATTCCTCATTTTCGATGTATTTTGGCCTAATTAAGCCGCTGTTAAATCGGGGCGCCACGGAAATCGTACTCTCCCCAAAAGTAGTCGTGGAGTCATGGAAAAAATTTAGTATCGAGCTGTCTTGAAATATTCGATTTTTGAGAAGCAATACTTCTACATCAATGAAAGAAAAGTCTCCACCATTTTTTGAAACCGTAAAATTTTGGGCAGACAAATCAAACGTGTATTGGCATTGGCATATCAAAAGATTCATCACCACATACCTGAAATGAACAAAAACATGACGTTGGATTGCGCACTTGCTCTAAAAAAGACCAAAACGATTTCTTAAGCACCACAGGTCTGGAGATCTTCCACGTCCTATCCACCTATCAGGGTGTTTTATCTAAAAACTACAGAACCTATATGGAATAATGTACCGGGCCATCATCACGTCACAACACATGGTTAAGCATTGGTATGTCTGCTAAAAGTAGAGGTGATCCGTTTCTTAAGAAGTCTAAATATCTTTCTACATTAACAGTTTCATTAAAAAAATTATTTGTTCGCCTATAATCCCGCACCCCACATTTCCAGACTTGATGTTAGATCTTCTGCATCCAATAGGAATTGTTAGATTTGTACATGGTTTATTCAATTATTTCTAGCGGCAATAATAAGATTATTAGGCTAACAGGTAGGCCAATCTAAAAACTTTCTATACCAGTACGGCGAAACAGCCTAATAGACGTTTAAAGTTTTCGCCATTTACACATTTCATCTAAAATATATGAAACAACGCCCTCTAGCATTCACGTTGCTAATTTAATTGCTCCGAATTCATATATTTTATAATTCTGGACAAAAGCTTCTTCAAACAATAGACATACACATTTTTTAATAACATGGTCCATACTCGTCGTATTTGAACAGAAAAAATCAAAATTGTGAAATGAAAATGCGCAGGATTTGTTGAAGTATTCGATTATTGTATAAAAAGTGCCTCTTAATTGAGAAAATTTTGAAAAATTTTGCTGTTTTCATCATACATTTTCAAATACGTTCTCTAGTGGTGAACCTAAAATTCTGAAAATGAATACCACGTATTTCTAAGGGCCACTTTGTATCATATTTTTTCCCTTGAAGCTGTTCCTGAAATATGGACAAAGGCCCTTATTATTTACCCACCCGGTACAAATTGGTGATTATAGATAACTTTATCACGAAATAAAAGAATCACCCATAATTATTAGAAGGCATTTAGAAACAGATTTTTGTAACGATTTACGTCAAAAATTAGACCAAACATTATCCATCTCTTGAAAATATTAAAAAATAAAAACTTGCAAGACATTCTTTCTGAATATTTATATTATAATAACATAAAACGGTTTCTTATAAATATTAACTTACTAATATTAAGTTAATGCTGAAACATTTCTAAATGCGTTCAAAATGTGACAAACATTTTTCACACAATATTTTGAATGTAACATCACATTCGGTGATCATATTTCCCAAGCGAGAAAAACTCTGATGTTGCGACTCATTTTTATATTGAAGATGCTGCATTTACATGACGTTGATAAAACGCTTGTTCACACTAACGATTTTTGCATCTCCTCAATTTAGAAATGAATTTTAAATTCGAAATATCATAGTAAATGAGACTTGGAATAACTTTGAGAGTTTGTTTCGCGGGGAACAAACTCTCAAAGGTACAAAACATGGCTTGTTCATGTGCAACTGAGGCTATGAAGCCTCCCCCAACAGATGTACTAGAAGTGATTCTTAATCATAAAAACAGGAGTGTACGTCTATCAGCTACAGAACAAAGCAAAAAGAACTGCAAAAGGAGGTAGATTGAAGGAAAACGTATTTTTGGGATAACCTACTGGGACTCAGATAAGCAAAGACTTTTCTGGGAAACTATAATCAGAGTAAGAGCAATCTACGCCTCAACAAACACTTGAAGACCTAGCAGATAATGCGGTGGTAGATTTTATTGCACAGAGGACGAAATCTCTATCCACATTCTCTCAAGGGAAAGGACCTCTAGATCATTACACCTGGGAGCGCTTGAAATAGAAGACGATGATTTCTGGTAATAGAAACCATTGATTGATGGATCAGCTGTAAATATAGGGCTCTCCAGTGCAGCAGCAAGAAATTGGGACACAAAAGATCCTTTGGGTCGCAGTATATACGAGAACCCAAATCTGTGTAAACATACATGCCTCAGAAACAAACATGCAGTCAAGACTTCTTCCGAGTAGAAAGTAAAATCGTTTTTTTTTCCAATGGGGTCATGTGCAAAAGATTTTAGGATTTAAAAGGGAAAATCATTGATTGATGTATTGATTGATATATTTTACCGATTTATTGCTATATTCACTAGTAGATCACTTCGATTACTTCTGTTCCCAAACTTAGTTGATGGAAAGCGATATCAAACGTGAAATATTTTTCGTACGCGAAGAAACTTTTTCAATTGAAGTCACATTTTTTCAAATCTATATTAGCAAAGGTATTCGAATTTCAATCGAATGGATAATTATCAGTGAATAAACATCGATAGATCAAACGGAATTTATATTAGCAACTTTGTATTTTGATTCATTTAATTTCTGTCGTATTCAATGTTCGTCATTGGTTTCGAGTTTGGATTGTTGCTAACGTAAAATTTTATAGTGGTTATTATGTGACACGACCATCGAATTTGAGTGCCATTGAAATTGCAATAATCGAATAATTGATCGTTTCCCTGGTTTTTGATTACGCGTTACTTTAGTTCACTGTGTCGTTTTGATGACTTTATTTTCATAGGGTGTGTAACAGAATACTCTTTTCGGTAATGTAATAAAATGGGATGACGTTGTCGATACGGTTTGGAATAAATTCGCACTTCATTAAAAAGTTTATCGTGTTACGTTTTCTGTTAATTATAATCATGAAAATAAGGTGAACAATTCGAATAATAGTTAAAGTTTTGCATAACTGTTATAAAATTGAAATTGTAAATCAGTGTTGGAAGTAACGGGTGAGATCATTTCTAAAGGTACCCACTGAAATAGGGTACCATTTGCGGTTGACCTCCATGTTCCAATCAAGTTTTATGATACACCATGTATCACCTTTACGTGTTGACTTCTTCTCGTTTAGTATCTATCTTATATTTATAACTGACCCGGCAAACTTCGTACTGCCTCAATCGATAAATAAAAGACTTTAACTTTTATACAAAATAAACTTAAAATAAACGAAAACAATTCTTTTTTTATTAAAACAAATAAAAAAACGCTTGGTATGAATGAAGTTTTATTATTATTTTCGATGAATTACATATTATGCCTACTAACAAAACAGATTTTTCCTGAAATACTGAATATTTATTTTATGGTTTCAATTTTATATAAACAGTTACAGACAGTTATGATAGAGTCTTTTAATCAATTTAAAGTTTTCTGATAAACAATATTTTTTGGTTTGTTTTGTGATGCGTAAATAAACAAATCGGACGGTATTCCGACGTATAATTGTCCTTGTGTGAAACAGGGAAAGTCCAAGTTGATTCCGCAAACGACTAGCCTTGCGATTTCTTTATGGTCATCGCAAAATCCAGACAAACCGGAAATTCCAAACCTTCAAAATCGAATTGTTTTTATCAACCGTATACGCAGGATCAACATATTCTCAGCTTTGTATTTTCGGTAAATTTTATGGTCGAAATAATACCTGAACTGTATTATGCAGAATGATAAACATAAAAATAACATCAATAATTAGTTATCTGTTGAGTTTCATAGTAAGTGTTTCTCTGTTCATAGTACAAAAAGTGATTGTAAAGACGAAAGTGTCGAATCAAACACGTCGCAGTTGCAAAACTTCTCCTCACAAATTTTGCTATATTTGTGGAGATTTATAGTGAAATAGGAAGCCAGGCAATTTCCCAAAAATGTGAAAAAAGCATATTTCAAACATTTTGGTACTTGTTAGTTATAGTTATAGTGTTAGTTATAGCGTGTCATTGGTGCAGTGTATAAATGGAAATGGCCTTTGCATTTCCAATAGTATGGCGGGAACCTACTAACCTTTTTGACGGCTGCTTTTTTTGTCAAACAAAGACCGAAGGTTATTCTACGAAGATTTAACACCGCCTTTAGAACCGCAAAATATTGTTTTAGAAGATACTGGAAACAACATATCATTAAGAAGCTCTGAAGAACAATACAACGACTCAATGTACCAATTCCGGCGAGACACATTTGATTGTTTTAAGTGAGTTAAATGATTTAACAGGTGATTTGGGATTATCAAAGCAACAGTCTGAACTTCTTGCTTCCTAGAAAATGCTATAGAAATGCTACATTTCCTGCATTCTACAGTATGGAATATTATGAAAATATTCGCTTACTTTTAGACAAAATTAACTACAAGTATAAGTGGCAGATTGGAATTTTAATGGGACTTAAGGAAGATTTTACGAAGCATTGACGTTTCTTTTATCTATGGGACAATTGGGCAGTAGATCAACACTATGTGAAAAAAATTGGCAAGCAAGAACTGAATTTCAACGGAGATCTCAAAGTGTTAAGTTTATATTCCTTGTAGATCTCAAAAATTTCCTTCTGTCCTCCTTCACGTTAAACTTGGATTGATAAAAAACCTTGTAAAGGCTATTGATAGGGAGGGTGATGGATTCAAATACCTCAGAGAAATCTTTACCCATTCGAGTGATGCCAATTTGAAGGAAAGTATTTTTTTGGGCCACAAATAAGAAAATTGCTGGACGATGACAATTTCGCAAAAAAGCTCACCAGGCAGGAACTTAGAGCATGGAAGACATTTGTTAGTGTAGTGAGGGGATCTTTGGTCAACAATATGGATTCAAACTACCAACAGTTAGTTGATGAACTTCTAGACGCCCACAAATCCCTTGATGCTCGAATGTCATTGAAAATTCATTTCCTCCATTCCCATCTGACAATTTTTCCGAAAATTTGGGAGCCATCAGTTCCACCAAGATATCCATTATGGGTGATTACTGTTGGTGTTTAAAAAAAAGTGAGGCCCTCATAAAAGGAAAATATAGAGCTAATTGATATTTAAGGTGAGTTTTTGTTCTTAATAAATGTGAAACATCTTTATTTGATGTAACCTATAAATATTGTCAATATATACGATTTATAAAACGTGAAATCATTTTTTTTAATAAATATCAAATATTTTACTAATGAATATGATTCTATAGATGTAACATAAAAACCTTACATGTTACAATTATTTTTTTCATTTTTTCGTATTTGTATATGTCCATTTTATCACAATATGCTATTCATTCTTGTGTTACTACAAAAATTTTTTTTGACCAGTGTAATTTTCTATACGACTATAAGTTAACGACTTTTTCATGATGCCTGTTCCTCAAATTTGACAATATGTATTTTTGCATTGAGTAGCTTCACAAAATTTTTTTTAAATAAATCATTAATTCCATAATGTGTGCTGAAATGAGATTTTCAACAAATTGAAATGAGATATTGACATGAAAATATAAGTAATTCAGTTGAAATTTAATTTATGATTATACAGTTTCCATCGGACATAAATAGAATTGATTAACTAAAAAAATGTCCTCTAACTATTTTCTTTAAGGAAACATAAACATACCTATAACCATTTTCATTTATAAACCTGTTAGATCGGTTGGAAACCTACCTAAATTAGTCAAGCAAACTTCTCTGCGAACTTTCTCATTTAAACGTTTATATTACACCTTAAACGTTTATATTGCACCCTAAATTTTGATAACGTCTCACCTCAGCCTTTCTAGTATATAATCATTAGTATCTTCAGGCACTTGCTTTGTGGTATTTCTCTTTAAGAGTTATTGAAATAAACTCGGAATTTAAGTTCATTATAATTAATGTCTATTGTTGTCTGAAATAATTTAACCGAAAAGAAAATTCTAGTTATATACAGGATGCCCGGACTTAATACGAGAAAATCGGGAGTGAATGAATGACGTGAAAATAATACTGTAACATAAGAATCCTCCGTGGAATTATTAAGAAATACAAGGTACCCACTTCAAACATTAATTATAGTTTTTTTTTGTTTTTATTTGTAGGCTAACCAATTTAATTTTTTCCTTAACACGATGTTCGACAGTATACAACTCAATTAGAAATGTTTGATTGTGTTTTGATTCTTCCTATAAGTATTTTCTATAAATAATTAAAATTTATGATAATTTTCTTCAGAATGTCTCTTTATGGCGAACGATCTTGTTGGCATGTATAACGATCCAAGAATCTACATGTCTTCTAAACCATAAATTTCCCTTTTTGTTAATATACCGATAGGAAAATTCATTGCACAGCTTGTCTCTGAAACGTTACGGATTGTTAACCATTGGGCATAAGCCGCTCCTGGTCTTCAGTTAGTAGTCTAGAATTTTTTATTCCATTAAACACACTACGTGATCTTACATAATAAACTATTAAAAATTTATCATGTATGATTTAGTTAATAAACCTAAATACAAGTTCTGATTTCGCAGCTTCAATGACCTATAACTCAAAAGCCAGGGGTTGTATCAGGAAATTATTAGCAATAATATCCCGAATTTTTCGCATAAAGTCCCGAACCCAAGTTTATAAATCGTTTAATTAAAGCGACTATATCATTGAAATGTTGGCTCGGAATGATTGTCAAAAATATCTTATATGAAGACTCTACTGTACAAGTATTTTCTTCTGTAATGTGATGGTAGCGAAAAAAATTAGAATGCCCATATGGCGATAGAGACCCATTTTTGACCAAGGTGTAAACTTAGATGCTTAGCTCTGCATTAAATCTGATAAATTTTTGCAAACCACATAGTTCCGTCTTGGGATCATCTAATATGGAAATCTTTCTGGTGGGATTTATTTATATTCATTGGCTTTCGAATTATACAAAAGACAGAAATATGAGAAACATAAAACATACCAGAGAAATAACGTTGCAACAACAAGAGCAGGTCAAAAAGAACGTTAGTAAGCTAAAATGTCTTACAACAATGGCAAGACAAGATAGAGAAATGGGCAAAGAGTGTACAGACTATTTTCCAAAGAAATAACCATATCACAAAAATAAATATCCACAAAATCGTACTACTACTAATGCTGATCTATGGCTGCAAATCCTGTGTGCTAGTGAACCAAATAAAGCAAAAAATAACGTGTGAAATATAAAGATACCGAAAAAAAAAAAAATAACGAGATAAAATGAAGAATGGATATTAAATCTAGTGAGTGGCTAACAAAAAAATTAATATCGGTTGAGATGATTGGAACATGAACTAGAAATGGAATACGGAAATAACAAACAACCTGAAAAAAGAGGACTGAATTGGAGACTTGCTAAACAATACGCAAGTGATGAGCCAAATGGACAATATACAACGAAAAAAAATAAGAATTATCTCGTTTATCAAATCATCATCATCATCATCAAGTTCTTCAATCCCATGTGGATTATGGCTATCGCTTTTGGCGCTTTAAATCCATTTTTTTTGAGGTAGATTACACCTCGTTTTCTAATTTTTATTTTCTTTATAGTTTGTCTTTTGTTTCCGCCGTTTTTCTCAGCCTGCCTCTTCTCCTTGGCCACAATGAGATCCATTGCGTTATTCTATTGATCATTTCAATTTGTTTTCTTCTCTTTATTTCTTTTTTCGTTTTTCTTTGCTCTTCTTTCTCCTTCCTGTGTTAGGTTTAGGCCTGTCTTTATTTCTTATTCTCTATTTCTTAAATACTGGTGTGATTATGCCTGTGCTCTACTCACCTGGGATTTTGTTTTGTTTCCATATCTGCTCGATTAGTTGATGAATATGTTTACTTAGTTTTTCTCCACCATATTTAGGAAGTTCCGGTTCTATTCCATCATCTCCCGGGGCTTTGTCATTCTGCATTTTTCTTATTTCATCTTGCACCTGATTTTTTGTGAGGCATTTTACCTCTTTATCTTCTTCCTCTGTTAATCTTATTTCTTTATTTGCTTTGATTTTTTATTTCTCGCTAAGTCTTTCTCTCTAGTATTCTTTGCATATATTTCCCATCTCTTGTGGGCGATGTTCTGTTTTGAGGTTTTTATCCGTCCTGTTTTTATTATTGGTTTATAATTTTTTGTAGAATTGTCAGATATTTAATTTTTATTAAAGCTATAATATGATACATATATGCTTGAGTGGGAAATTTGCAGTTTGATGGTTGCTAGTAGCATTGCGACTCCGTGCATTTTGCAACCCGACGACATTCTACTTCACAGACATATTCTGCCGGAAAGCTAGAAAGGAAACAAGACAAATGGAATGATAGTACATACGAATTCAGTTACATGTGTATCGCATTGTTTCATCTTTATGTATTTTCAAAGTGTGCTACGTTCATAGACCAGGAAATTCTACATATAGATAATTCAATTGCTGCTATAAGAATTAATTAAGTTGATAGGAAAGTATGAAGGATTTTAGTGTATATATGATTCAAGATGGAGAAGTTTCAAAATTGAAACTACAATTAACGTTGTCTATTATCGACACGTTTATTTTTGTGCATTGGATAATGTTTCTCGATGATCTAATATATCTTCATCTAGTTCTCATCAAGTATCAATCTCTAATTTTGCAATCATAAAAAAGGTCGTGCGCCAACTCGTGCTATAAATACTCACCATAAAATTTTAACTTTTGTCACAATGTGCCAAATCGTAATGGTGAAATAACTTGCAAAAGTGGGAATGAAATGATCGTAAGTGACGTATCACTAGATTTGAACGTGACATTATTGACAGTTTAGTCCATATATGGAATTTATAGGAAATCTAGTGATTTCTGAAAAATAATACTCGGAAACGGTGGTTGTTGAGAAGCAAAAAAACAGAAATTCCAGAAATTTTCCTAAGATAAAATTATTTGAAGTAAGAGAGAGAGACTTGGGTGGGATGAGGAGTTATTTTTTATAGAGAGGTGGGTTTATTGGAAGTGGCCCTGATATAGGAGCTGCTCCTCTGCACTACTCCAAACCGAAAAAAGAAAAAAAAATACACGACCTAACGTCGCTCCAAGAAGAAGAAAACAAAGCTCCAACTTTTGAAACAAACGGTTCTTTCCAGGTTCGGGGATGGGTTTTTAAGGGTTTTGTTTGTTTTTTCTGAAAAAAAAAAACAAAAGACATTTGGAGTGTCGAGAAAAACGCAGGAATATTGTGCATTTCAGAAATTCTCATAAGTTAAAAGTTATTTGAAGTAAGAAAGATAGAGAGAGACTTGGGTGGGATGAGGAGTTATTTTTTATAGAGAGGTGGGTTTATTGGAAGTGGCCCTGATATAGGAGCTGCTCCTCTGCACTACTCCAAACCGAAAAAAGAAAAAAAAATACACGACCTAACGTCGCTCCAAGAAGAAGAAAACAAAGCTCCAACTTTTGAAACAAACGGTTCTTTCCAGTTTCGGGGATGGGTTTTTAAGGTTTTGTTTGTTTTTTCTGAAAAAAAAAAACAAAAGACATTTGGAGTGTCGAGAAAAACGCAGGAATATTGTGCATTTCAGAAATTCTCATAAGTTAAAAGTTATTTGAAGTAAGAAAGATAGAGAGAGACTTGGGTGGGATGAGGAGTTATTTTTTATAGAGAGGTAGGATTATTGGAATTGGCCCTGATATAGTAGCTGCTCCTCTGCACTACTCCAAACCGAAAAAAGAAAAAAAAATACACGACCTAACGTCGCTCCAAGAAGAAGAAAACAAAGCTCCAACTTTTGAAACAAACGGTTCTTTCCAGGTTCGGGGATGGGTTTTTAAGGTTTTGTTTGTTTTTTCTGAAAAAAAAAACAAAAGACATTTGGAGTGTCGAGAAAAACGCAGGAATATTGTGCATTTCAGAAATTCTCATAAGTTAAAAGTTATTTGAAGTAAGAAAGATAGAGAGAGACTTGCGTGGGATGAGGAGTTATTTTTTATAGAGAGGTGGGTTTATTGGAAGTGGCCCTGATATAGGAGCTGCTCCTCTGCACTACTCCAAACCGAAAAAAGAAAAAAAAATACACGACCTAACGTCGCTCCAAGAAGAAGAAAACAAAGCTCCAACTTTTGAAACAAACGGTTCTTTCCAGTTTCGGGGATGGGTTTTTAAGGTTTTGTTTGTTTTTTCTGAAAAAAAAAAAACAAAAGACATTTGGAGTGTCGAGAAAAACGCAGGAATATTGTGCATTTCAGAAATTCTCATAAGTTAAAAGTTATTTGAAGTAAGAAAGATAGAGAGAGACTTGGGTGGGATGAGGAGTTATTTTTTATAGAGAGGTAGGATTATTGGAATTGGCCCTGATATAGTAGCTGCTCCTCTGCACTACTCCAAACCGAAAAAAGAAAAAAAAATACACGACCTAACGTCGCTCCAAGAAGAAGAAAACAAAGCTCCAACTTTTGAAACAAACGGTTCTTTCCAGGTTCGGGGATGGGTTTTTAAGGTTTTGTTTGTTTTTTCTGAAAAAAAAAACAAAAGACATTTGGAGTGTCGAGAAAAACGCAGGAATATTGTGCATTTCAGAAATTCTCATAAGTTAAAAGTTATTTGAAGTAAGAAAGATAGAGAGAGACTTGCGTGGGATGAGGAGTTATTTTTTATAGAGAGGTGGGTTTATTGGAAGTGGCCCTGATATAGGAGCTGCTCCTCTGCACTACTCCAAACCGAAAAAAGAAAAAAAAATACACGACCTAACGTCGCTCCAAGAAGAAGAAAACAAAGCTCCAACTTTTGAAACAAACGGTTCTTTCCAGTTTCGGGGATGGGTTTTTAAGGTTTTGTTTGTTTTTTCTGAAAAAAAAAACAAAAGACATTTGGAGTGTCGAGAAAAACGCAGGAATATTGTGCATTTCAGAAATTCTCATAAGTTAAAAGTTATTTGAAGTAAGAAAGATAGAGAGAGACTTGCGTGGGATGAGGAGTTATTTTTTATAGAGAGGTGGGTTTATTGGAAGTGGCCCTGATATAGGAGCTGCTCCTCTGCACTACTCCAAACCGAAAAAAGAAAAAAAAATACACGACCTAACGTCGCTCCAAGAAGAAGAAAACAAAGCTCCAACTTTTGAAACAAACGGTTCTTTCCAGTTTCGGGGATGGGTTTTTAAGGTTTTGTTTGTTTTTTCTGAAAAAAAAAAAACAAAAGACATTTGGAGTGTCGAGAAAAACGCAGGAATATTGTGCATTTCAGAAATTCTCATAAGTTAAAAGTTATTTGAAGTAAGAAAGATAGAGAGAGACTTGGGTGGGATGAGGAGTTATTTTTTATAGAGAGGTAGGATTATTGGAATTGGCCCTGATATAGTAGCTGCTCCTCTGCACTACTCCAAACCGAAAAAAGAAAAAAAAATACACGACCTAACGTCGCTCCAAGAAGAAGAAAACAAAGCTCCAACTTTTGAAACAAACGGTTCTTTCCAGGTTCGGGGATGGGTTTTTAAGGTTTTGTTTGTTTTTTCTGAAAAAAAAAACAAAAGACATTTGGAGTGTCGAGAAAAACGCAGGAATATTGTGCATTTCAGAAATTCTCATAAGTTAAAAGTTATTTGAAGTAAGAAAGATAGAGAGAGACTTGGGTGGGATGAGGAGTTATTTTTTATAGAGAGGTGGGTTTATTGGAAGTGGCCCTGATGTAGGAGCTGCTCCTTTGCACTACTCCAGATCGAAAAAAAGAAAAAAAGCACACGACGAAACGTGGCTCGAAGAAGAAGAAAAGAAATTTCCAGCCTTTGAAACAAATGGTTCTTTCCAGGTTTAGAGATGGGTTTCAGAGGTTTTTTTGTTTTTTCTTTGTTTTTTTTTTGTTTTATGATGTTTTTTTAGTTTTGTTTATTATTTGATAGAAAGCGGGTAATAGGAAGAGAAGAGTTTGTTGGAGTGGACCCATAGAAATTGCTCCTCTACAGGGCTGTGGTTGTGGTGGTTGCGTGGGGTTGTGTTTGCTAACTTTTCTAGAGGATGAAAAGCGAATTTTTCGCTATTTAAAAAGAGAGCTTGCAAGTGAAAATGATTTTTCTCGATTTGGGTTGTTTTTTGAGAAATTTTATTCATCTACTTTTTGTTTATTTTAAATTCAAAAGGGGGCGAGCTGGTACAGTTGCTGCTGCATTAGTCCCTAACGTCGGCCATAGGTGTAAACCGGTTCACCAGGTCACAAGAAATTTTAAATCCTGTTCGGAGAATCAACTATACACTGAACGTAAGTGAATTTCATTTATTGGTATCAAAAAAACGTGTCTTGAATAATTATGAATTGAATCAGAAATTGATTTTTCTCTATTATTAGTTAAAAGTTGATTTTAAAAATTTCATATAACTCTTTATATTTAAATTCATTCCAACATTAGTAAATTCGTTTTTAATAAATGGACTATAAAATTTATTTTATTTATATAAAATCAATATAAGCGTAATAACCCTTAAAAACGTCGTGTATGCACTGACGGGTAATGATATGCGCTAGACAAAGTGATAATTGAATTATAATTATTGAAAAAATATTAAATTATCAAACAATTTTTTTGAAACCTCATAATCACTTTATCAGGTTAAAATAAAGTCAAGTGTATTAGGGCTAACCTGACGAGGTTACGCCAGGAATGCATCAGGATAATTCTACAGAATGAATGAATGTTCCATTAGGTTTCTCTGAACATGTCCAGGAGCATCTTAGGATACCTCTTTTTAGGTACAAAGCAAAAATAATAGTGTCCGTTATTTGTTCACTTTATAATTTTTATCTGTGAGTGCGACAAGCTAAAACTTGCAAGTACCAGCTGTTTGTTTATTATTCTTCAGCTTAGAATTATTTCTTGGGTGTTTATGAGGTTCGTTTCAATTCTCGCAAGTTCATACTTGTAAGTTTTAAAATGGGTAAAACCAAGAAACTATCGTTTGAAACTTGTGCATTAATCGCGGCAAGTCTAGGCAATATTAACGAATTGAAAATATGTCCATATGAGGAGCATCTTAGGATATCTCTTCTAACGTCGGTTCTTCATTTTTTGTCCGAGCTCTTTTTCAAATAAAACGGATGAGTATTGAGATTATTGATAACCAACAACGACCGAATATGTTTAATAATGTACAGGTGTAGTATATATTTCTTTTGATTGTTCAATCCCTGAATATAAAACAGCAATTGTTATAATTCAATATTTAGATACGCTGATGAATTTTTTCCAAGCAATATTTCTTCTTGTTCCTTATCACCTTCACTTATAATCGACTCCAGATACTAACAGATTACCAATTGATATAAAAGGATTATTTCCTGGTCTATTTATATATTCTATAAATATACCAGGATAAGGAGATGTTACATTTACATGGATATTTCACAGTACGTTGCCTGGCACTCACGGCACGCGCATTCATACTTATTTCCGGTTTTCTTCCTTAGTCTGTAGAAGGATGCCGCTTTTCAGTTTTCGACAGATAAATATATCAACTGTTTTGTGTATATTTGGCTCCATGTGGACCGAAATCGTGACGTTGTGATGCCTATCCAGCGCAACATATTCCAAGATTTCAACTCGATGAGTATATTATGAACGTGTTTTTACACGCTTAGATTTGCTTGGTATGAACATTACCGGTCAAAAGTTTTTGTCCACTCTATAAACCATTCAATAAATTTCAAAATAATCCACAAATTTTTTTCAAATTGTCAAGCGAATGTCGAAGCGGTGTCTTAAAAACCAAAAATAATAGTATTTGTTTTCGTTTATTTTATACTTTTTATCGCTGAATGCGACAAGTTAAAACTTGCAAGTACCGGCTGTTTGTTTATTATTCTTCAGCTTTGAATTATTTTTTCAGCGATTGTAGTTTAGTTCTTGTGAAAAGCCATAACATGCTATACTTTCTGGACCAAGCAACTTTTTGTGAGGTTTGTTTCAGAACTGTTCAGTTCTCGCAAGTTTTAAAATGAGTGAAAACAAGGAACTATCGTTTTAAACTTGTGCGTTAATCGCAAGTCTAGGCAATATTAACGAATTGAGAATACCTCCACCTACAACTTGAAAAAATATGAATTTACCGAAAGCTTTGGGGACAGATGTTCAAGGTGGCGTCGAAACACCACAACCACTAAAAATAACGTTTTGTATCAGTAGACGTGGTCAACGACTCGCAGGCCCAGATATAGCAGCTTAGATCAATCTAAGGATCTGACTTTGAGTACTTCTACAGTGAAAAGGAGGTTGAGAGAAGCTGGCCTTTTTGGAAAGGTGGCAGTAAATAACCTCTTCGAAGTAGTCAAAAAGTAATTAAAAGGTTGCAGAACACAAAAATTGGACGAATGAAGAGTAAGAGAGAATTCTATAGAGCGATGAGTCAAAGCTTGAGGTTCTTTGGGTTTAAGAGAAGAGGTCAGTCAAATATATTATGCTCTAAATGAGACAATTTTTGGGAAGTACCTGCGTTAATATATGGAAGTGAAAGATGGGTATTGAACAAAAAAGATACAGAGTAGAATAGTAGCAGCTGAGATGGAATTACTAAAGAAAATAGCAGCAAAAGCGAGGATGGCTAGGATAAGAATGAGGTAACTGAAAAAACTCAAGTAATAGAAAATAGGAAATACACAAAGAAAGAAACACCACAAAGCCTAATTAGAGAAGTGACTGGAGCCAAAAAGACATAAAAGAAGAAAATAAAGTAGGAAAACTCCTACGACAGGCAGAAGGAAGAAAGGTAAAAACAATACAGAATATGAATTAAGTAGCAAAGGATCGAAAATAACGGATAAAAGGATAATGAAGACTAAAGTCTCAATACTCTGACGCTCGAAAAGATATGACAGAAACAGATGATTAAAACTGAAAATATTTTAAGTAAAAGACAAATCGCACAGAAACAAAATCTCACCTTAGAATGATTGAGGATTGAACTGGATACACGAATAACAGATTTTTAGATAAAGAAGTGGTTTTCGGCATTGGTTAACGATACGTAGAACTTTTATAACAGTATTTATACTTCTCCTTTGATTTTGTAGCTATCAGATTTTCGTTTGTTTGTATCTAAGTGCAATATATTAGGAAGAGTACACCTGCGCGTTTTGACTCAAAATCACATATTATATTAACCAAATAGCGAGAAATATTTCACCAACCAAAGTTTACACAATGTTAAAATTTTGTATGAAAACAAAAAACAGATATATTAAGTTTTCACTATTTCTTTATTTGAAATGTATCAATAATTTGGACTAATTTGGTGATATTAACATTGAAACAACGTTCTCACTCATGCAAATTGAACATTCCGCGCAATTAAAACAATACATAAAATTACACCGTCATCTCTCATGGTAATAAACAACCCCTTCCGCAATATTAAATAAAAAGTGTCACGTAAAAAAAATGTAGCTGTAGTTCGTTGAACGGAAACCATCCGTTGTATTTCCACTTCGTGACGCAGATTGTAAATTTCAATTAGCATCAGCTAAATTACGTGTGTAACAATTTCATTCAACTACATCGTTTACCGAGGCTCAACGTGTTTTTTGTTTGCAGAAATCGTTTACCTAGAATTCAACGATGCATTAAAGCTCGCCGTTTCTCTGTTCCGTCATAGGTATTGGAGAGTAGGTACTTCACATTTCCCATTATCTATGGATAATTTTTAAGGAGACCTTCAAGCTTGTTACTATTTATCGGATTCCTGGATGAAATACATGCTTATCATAAAGAAAAACTACGAATCCAAAACGTGTTTTCATTTATAGATGGACGATCTGTAGAAAATTCTATCATTCTTTTTTCAGTTTTCTTTTCTTTTCATTCATATGAAGTGAAAATTCCCCCTTCTTGGATAATCCCTATTCCCACCATTAACATTAACATGAACTCTTTGAAAAAAGAAGGAACAAACCTTCTGATAACACAAGCTGCAAAGAATATCATTGTCTGTACACCGATCGAATCCAAGATACCTAATGACCTAGGAGCTGCATTAGTAGTACTAGAAAACGAAATATACCGATTTGGAGTATGTCTACAATAGAACAACCATAATTACAGACTGCATGAGCTCAATAAAAACCAAACACCCAATAGGTCTTCTCGTTATAACTTAATTACACCTTATCCAGAAATCCGAGCTGAAGGTATCAATTTTTTGGCACCCATCATACACCGGCATCCCAGGAAACGAGCAGATCAACGTGTCAAAGAAGCAGCAGATAACAACGAAGCAGCAATTGTACGCGAAGTGGTAGCAAAGAGATAATCAAAACAAAAGTTCAGTGCAAGTAACCAAATAAAAATCGATCACCAATATGTGAATCTCGTAATGAGAATTTAAACGTGAACACTTAGTATTGAACTGTCAGAAGTATAGAACCGGATGTCCAACTAACAACTTACCAAACAAAATAATCTCCCTCAACCTATGGAGGTGATGCTATAATCAATTCTTTAAGAAAAAAAAATGAAATTAAAATATTTCGAATGTTTTCTGTTTATGTGTATTGAATCAATTGAATTGAATATCCGTTGGTTGCAATTGTATATACGAGGGTTGTCTGGAAATTAACCAGCATCAAACAAAAGATATCAGCATCTATATACATAAGTACATTTCAGTCATTTTAGACGGTTAGTTTTTGTCAGAAGTTATCAAAAATATTTTTTTTTGAAAAGTTTTGAGAATCGGGCTGTCATTTAATATTTGTTTTTTAAGTAAATATAGGAATGGTAAAAATTTTGGCAGCTGAATTTAAATGTAGTCGTAGGAGTTTGGTTACTGGTAAGCATTCGAGATAGCCAATGACCAGACAACCAGTGACATTATCAAAAAATTTCCCCAAAAGGTACTGGAATACCCACGAAATTAGAGAAGTATTCGTATATCAAGAAAACGTATTTACTATATAATATACTGACTGAAGAATTATGTTAGCCGCGCGTTGGGTGTCACTTTGGATCAAATATGTTCCGAGCCTTATCGACGAGGTTGCAAAAAGAGTTGGATCTTTTGAGTCGATTTATAGGAAATTTGAATGCACAACTAATCTACTACATAAAATCAGTCCACGTAGCGAGGGACGAACAAAAGACAAGACAAAAGAGGTTTTATCGATCGGAAAAATGATTACAAGTGTTTTTTTCGTATAGTCATCATCGATTTAAAAAAAAAATATTAGATGATAAGAGGAGACTACTAGATATAAAGTTATAAAGTATATAAAGTTTACAGCAAAGCGACCGCATTTGAAGAAAAATAAAGTACTTAGAGCAACGCATCATCTCACACAAGATATTTTCATCTGGAGAAGACTTTTTTTCGGGTATAGGGAAAGATTTATTTTAGGTATGATGTAGAAGAGTTGAAAATTTGGGATGCAAAATACAAACAAAAAGAGTGAATTTAATATAAGTAAGCTATCACAAAGTTATTAAATATTAACCGGAAATGCTTTATAAGGGATTAAATACTCAAGCAGGGTCGAAAAATTATAAATACTATATTATAGCATTAAACAACTTTTCTGCAAAATATAAAATTTTTTCTACTGATTAAATGTTGAAACTTAGAATTTTATTGATTTTTTGCAATAAGGAGTAGTTTTAACCCCTAAGAGTAATAGGATAGATTTTGAAGACAAGGATAAGTCAAGCTTTATTCCAAATTTTTTTACAAATCGATGTAGGTTCATGGAAATCGGAGGTAATACCTCATTTTTACCTTGGTAGCCTAGAGTCTGAATAGTTTTTTTTCTCCAATTAACAATCTATCAGTTTTTTTTTATTTAGAAATAATACATAAATATTAGTTAACACTCGAAGAATTCCAAAGCTTAAAGTTGCAGGAACGTTTTTGCGTGACAAAGTTTATTCGTGGCATGAACGGACATGGACTTTCGGTCACTAAGTAAACTGTTAGCAGCCAACATGAAGTTAAGAAAACGGGAAATATAATTTTTCCCTTAAAAAACTCTGGATTCAAACGAGTACAAGCCAAAGCTGTAAAGAAGCGTACTACTCTGTTTGCCAAAGCGGTTTTGTACATTTCAAGTTCAATTAAGTTGGTTTGAATAAAACAGGAAGTTACAGGATATATTCGGTTTTGTTATTTTTGATTTTAGTTATTTATTATTTTCAACGCATCATGGAGATAATTGGAATTGAAAATCAAAGACTATTTAGATTAGATTAAGAATTAGAAATTAGAATATCAATAGAAAAAGTTTCATTGGAACTTACAAATGTTCTACAAACGCTCCTCTATTTACGAATTTCTATTAAATTCTTATCAGTTCTAGTTTGTGGTATGTTCAGCTATGTAAGTATACAACAGAAAAAACATGTATTCACTTATAAAAGTTCACTAATAACCAAAAATTAATAATTGACTTCTAAAAACATCATTTCAAGGCTCTCTTCTGATGTGCAGAATTTGGAAAATTACGAATTAGAGATCAACAACAGTCAGGCATCATCACGCGAAATTCTGTTGCATATGCTCTCACTGTTTTTTTCTCATATCAATTTTCCTCTTACCTGTCCAGGTGATCATAGAAGTGAGTTTTATGCTCATATTGCATACCATATTTTCAAAATTTTCACTGAGGGTCTTTTATATGTTCAATATAATTCTCAGACTTTTATTTTCTGAGAAAATTCTGTAGCACAGAGATTAAACTGCGCAAACCTTCAAGTTTCATGATGCCCAGATTTATATTTAGTCGTCTAAGGATGATTTTGTCACGGGCTACAAATACATTCCTCATGCTTCTATCCAGGCTAAATATTTTCTCTCTAGACTCTAGTTTCTTTTTATCTATCACTTTGTTCGTCTAGAAGAATATTCACTTTTCTCTTCTCAGACCGTCACCAATTTGCCATTTATGGTGATAGTATTTGATTTTGTTCATATTGTACTGTTTTTCTTATTTATATATAAGATTTCTATTCGTGGGAGGGAGTTAATAAACACTTTGCACTACATCATCTTATAGTATAATTCACTTCTCACTATCACTTGAATAATTTATACAAATTTTCCTGATTACTTTGGTAATTCGGTCTGTTCACCACGACAATTTAATATAAACTGAACTAAACTGCGCTACAGAAGCTCCTTAAATATATGTTCCAGAAGAAGTCTCAAAAGTTCTAGATAAAAAAGAAGCAAAGCAAATAAATAAATAGTCCTCCCTATAAATTATTCCACTGGAATAATGTTAATAAACCGTCTGCTGTAAAAACAAGTTGAATAAAAAACAAAGACGTTCACCGAATTTTATAATTTCATAATGGCCAGACAACGCTGGCTTGCAGACCCATTTCACGAAGTTGTTCGTGGAAAATAGATACCACAGGGTATTTATTTCCACTATTTTATGAAATATATTTTAGGTTACGCTTTGAACCATGAATAAATAAACGCCAGTCGTTCTGTTTCTATTATTTTAAGCTAATTTTCAGCAACAAGTTTTTGATATCAGACCAAAAGGTAATACCGTTTTTTTTTTTGGAAAAATAACACCATCATTCTTTGTCTCCTTCACGATAAGGAATCATTTAAGTGTCTGAGGAAAACATTTTTTTTGTTTCGGTCTTAATTTCTAAAGTTTTTTAAGATTCTAGCTCATTTTGGGAGATACACTCAATGTACATATCTTCAAAACCAGCTCCGTTTCTGATAACCTTTCCTATCCCTTCAGAAATACTTTTAGGCATCGAACAATCGATTGAACGCTGCACTGGTGAGCCCATTGGGAACCCAGAACTTTTCATTTTTGTACAAAAATATCCCAAACTAGTTATTTTTCAGTCATTCAGTCATATGTTTTCTACAATCTTCGAATATGTAGCAAAAAAGATTTGGATTGTTTTATGATCTTTTGAACTACTCAAGTCGCAGAAACTTCAGATACTACTATACTACTTAACACAGTAAAATATAATCTATTATTATTAATTGAGAGAGATAAGCTTTTGAGTCTGAAGACTAAATTTATTTAGTGTGAAGCAACGTTACTCTAAGGGTCAAAAGTAGTATCGATAAGAAATGGTAGATATAACTGTACTGAGCATACCAAATTGTATCATCTGAATTCTTCGTCTTCACTATATTAAATTGTTAGTTTTAATGCTATATATAATTACCTGTTCCATTTGAAGCTTCATCACGATCATTCAACACCACTTGCAGTTTTCCTTCGTCATCACTATCTTCCACAGTATTATCATTTGAGTAAATCAAGTCAACTTGATTATTTTCTATATAATTTATTTTATTATTGATAATACCGTTAACAATTGAATTAGACAAATCAATCAGTGGTAGATTTTTTTCACTTAAATGTTTGGAATTTGCACGTATTTCATTATGGTTATCATCGGCTGATGGTGTTGTTACCATAGCGGGCGGATCATCGGACATATCAACTGAAAAAGAAAAAAATTACTTCATAGTGAGCGGAGATAAATATGAGATTATTTCAATAAAAAATCGTTTGGTATATATTGACAAAAAATACAAAAAAAGTTATGTACACAATTTTTTTATCGGCACAATTTATGTACTTTCTCTTGTATTTCTTTATGTACTTCATTGTGTATTTCTTACAAGTCAATGAAATGTTCCTCCTACTTTGCGCTCAGATCAGTATCCAAAGAACTGAACTTAACTCAACTTAACAGTCTATTACGCCCTTATTGAGTCGCATCTCTGATAAACTCTTTCCTTCTGGGGTACGTGTGGTGCGACTCAATTTGAGCGAATCTTCAAGCTACAAAAGAGAACTGTTAGATATTTACTCGGACTAAACGGTAGGGACATCTTTAAAAGATTATAAATTCTGACTCTTCTTTCTTAATTAATCTTTGAATCCGTTTGCTTAATTCGTAAGCACGCTTCTCCAATTGGTCTATCCACTTAACACGGAGCACGACTTTTACCCACCTACTCCACGTTCAGAATTAGTTAAGGGCTCAATATTTTACAACGCAAAAAAATGCACAATCACTTGCCAATTGAAATCAAATCGATATTATCTTTTCCCACATTTTGATTTCTTTCTGTACATTGAAATTTCATTGTATTTGTATCTTTATTTAGTTATTTTTATGGTTTGTTTTTTAGTTTTTACAAGCTTTTGTCTACAAATTGTAATTTGCAGCTCGATTAATCAACCTATACATGGAAAATTGTATTATGTGATTAGAGCGACACGTGTTTAAAAATAAAAAAAATAACGACAAGTCTTGTTTACAGAACAGGGTGGTGCCTTGATGGAAATAAAAAAAAATCACCATAGTTTAAGAACCATCTAAGAATGATAATGTAGAAAAATGTATTAAAATGACTTGAAAATATAAAATTCGACAGCATCAGTTAATTATAATGCTAACTAATGATAATCCTCACATTTTATATTTCTATGTATGTTACTGATCTGCGGTGAACTATGTATAAAAAATTAGAATCGAAACTTAGCCATTACAGTGATTCATACATGGTGTGTTTAAAATAAATTTCCAGAAAACCATTTTTTTCTCCAATAATCTTGGTCAAATATATAATTTAGAAATTCTATCGGTTTTTTTCCAGATTCCACAATGTTGTGACAAGTTTTCCAGTCCCTAGCACGAAACCAATCTTTTTCGGTAGTTTAACACCGAGGCCCGATCGCTTTTCACCTTTACTCCCGCTATCAATTTTCTAACACTCTATTACGCCTACGTTCAAGGGGTAATCGTCTACGAGAATCGACGAGGATAAAAGAGCTTCGTTTTTACTCCATAAACATACATGCTCTCGACGCAAGCTTCGAATTTCTTCACCGTATAAAACTTTTCTTATTTTAATAATAACGACGTTTATCAAAAAAGTGTACATATTATAATATCAATAAACCATGAATGAATAATTTTGAAAATTTCGTCGAGAAATAATTTTATTTCCACGAAAAATTTCTAGTAAACTAATTTTTTCAAGGTACCAAGCATGAGTACTTGGTTCCTAACCTAACCTAACCAAGTATGACTACTTGGTTCCTAGCCTAACCTAACCAAGTATGAGTACTTGGTTCCTAGCCTAACCTAACCAAGTATGAGTAAATGGTTCGTTAGTGCAAAAGGTTTTCATGTCTGAATACCACGAGACAATCTCTCACCATTATAAAGACTTAATTGGATTACCGGGACCATAAGAGCATGCGTTACAACTACACTAGAAGTGATTATAAATCATCTACCCTTCCATATATTATTGGAAAACTTCCCATAAAATTTTAAGAGAAAGAGTCATCAGCTAACACATCTCGAAGAAAGTAATTCATCATCATCAATCCTTTGGATTATGCCCATCGTTTGGACCGCTTTAAGATCCTTTTATGAGGTGGTATATTTCTCGTTTTCTATTTTTGTTTTCTTTATAGTTTATTGTTTGTCTTTCGTTATTATTTTCCATTCCTTTCGGTTCCAGCATTTTGACCTCCAGTCCTCTATTTCGTTTCTCCAAGTCTTCATCGACGTGCATCTCCTCCTTGGCCCATTGCGTTATTCTTTTGATCATTTCAGTTGATTTTCTTCTCTTTATATACTCAGCCCAGTTGAGTCTCTGTGCTTTTATGTTTCTCACTATATTTTTCATCTCCAACTCTTTCTATATCTTTTCGTTTTTCTGCTCTCCTTTCTACCTCCTGTGTTGTGTTTGGACCTCTTTTAGCTCTCAATATCCTTCTCTTCGTTCTACCAAGTTCTTCTTCTTCCCTATTGTTGATGACTGTTGTTTCCATCGCATACATGATTACTGGTCTTAATAGGGCTTTGCTCATTTTTATTTTGTTTTGTTTGGTTATGTTTTTGTTTCTTCCATAGGCTTGATAGCCTTTTTGCTCCATCTTCTTGTTTTCCCTCTATTTTCATATATTTTCTACATTCATTTCCAGTTCGTAATTATTTTGCTTCTTCTTCTAATCTATTGATCGTCTTTATTAATTCCCTCTGTTCATTTGCTTTGATAGTTTCATCTTCTGCGTATTCTACTATCTGTGTTACGTCTGTTATGATGTTGTTTGACACCTTCATTTGCGTGTGTCTGTTCTAACGTTGTGCCCTGGAATCTTATTTCAATTTCACTTTTATTGAGTATTATTTCTATTAATTTTCTTATTTGTTTTTGGGATTCCTTGTCTTTATAGTTCTTCTGTTGTTTTCTCTCTTTTTATTGAATCGAAAGACCTCCTGAAGTCGATAAAAACTATATGTATTTCTTTGTTATATTCCACTGTCTTTTCTATTACTTGATCTAGAGTGTGGATTGCGTCGATAGTTGATCTTTCTTGTCTGAAGCCGTTTTCCTTTAGCTGTTTCTTTGTGATTAAATAAGTAATTGAATCTACTAAATTATAACGGAATTTTCATGAAACAATCTACTTAGAAAAAAGATAACAGTTTATGTGATACAATGTTAACAATACATAAAAACTTTAGAAAAACCTAGGATAAGAAACCTTCTATTGTTTGAAAATTCCTACAGGCCTCATTTCCAGAAATATCGAATTCATATTCTAGAATAGTCCTCCTAAAAGATCAATGAATAAAGAAAAAAATCTAGAATAACAAGAAGAAAGGGATTTCTGAGATATAGTGTGAACAATGTTGAAAAACTTTCGAAAAAACTTTCTATTTTATAAAAATTCTTACAGAGTACATTTTCGGAAATATCGAGCTCAAATTCTAGAATTGTTTTCCTAAAAGATAAATGAATGAAAAAAAAAATCAAGAATATAGAGAAGCAAAGATTTTTGAGATATAGTGCGATTAAGATAAAAAACTTTCCAATAAAACCTTCTATTGTAAAAAAATTCTTCCAGACCACATTATCAAAAATATAGAGTTCATATTATTGAATAGTATTTCTAAAGGATCAATAAATAATTAATACAATCAAGAATATCGAGAAGAAAGGAATTTCTGAGATATGGTGTGAACAAGATTCAAAAAACATCCATTCTTTAAAAAATCCTACAGACCACATTTTCGGAAATATCAAGCTTATAATGTGAAAAAATATTCTCGCTGTATTTCAATTGGCTTGTCTTCCTCTCAATCCGTATTCAACTGGGCCATGAGATTCATCACTGGTTTCTGGTTTCACCAGAAAAAAAAAATATGGAAAATCAAAGCATTCCGGAAAGAATCTTCCTAAAAATGATCTCAGAGATTAATAAAACGTCGGGACACGTACCTTGCTAGCCCGGGTAGTACTTTTAAAATGATAAACCAAATTTTTGATAGAATTATACATCGTACTTTATAATCTCACTTAGTATTATCTCTACAGTTAATAAATATTCTAGTAAATATTGATTTAAACTTTAAACGCAGTGAATGTATTCAATTATTGTTAAATAAGCATTAGAAATATTTCCAAAATGAGTGATATTCCATTTAAAAAATATATTAAGTTATGACAGTATCCCCTAATATTTATTTTAACTCGACGGGGTAGAAAATTTGCGAGTATCAACATTTTTATTATGCGTCACCGCTGAACTGATCCTATACGAATCTGAGAATATCTTATAGAGTAAACGTTCTCGAAATTTGGTGCTAGCAATAACAATAATTCACATTCCGGCTTTCCTGCGGGATAGAAGACCATTCGATATTATGTTTATATAAGAAACGAAAATGTGAAAACGGCCGCTTGTCACGCTTATATGATATGCATAAATCAGACTATCCAGACCATCAAAAGGATTTGATGACGTGTTTGTAGGTAACGAACGGTTATTTGACATTGATGTTATGCTACTTTCGTAAATTAAATAAATAAAATTGATATGTTGATGGAAAAATGTTAAATTCCAGCATATATGATCATTGTTGAGTTATAAATCAAGTAAAAGATCTCTCTACGAGATTAGAGTGGAGTAAAGCGAGAAGAACCTTTATACTAGTGGTCCCCCAGACGTTTTTGAACATTTTTTGTTCTTTTTGTTATGTGAACATCATAATCGTCATTTTCATATAGCTCCTGGTGAAGCAACAGTCGTTGATTAATTATCTGTGGTAAAACGATGAGGTCATTTTCTGTGTTTATTTTGTTGACGAGCGCTCCCCATTTCCTTCTGTTTTTGGCTATTTCTGCAGCTTCTTTCAAGTTTATTCGCTGCAGTTATTTCATGATAGTTCTTCTTCATCTTCTTCGTATTCTTTTGCCTCCAGTATTTGTTCCATAATGTATGATCTATTCACCTTCATTTCTGCTTGGTGTTCGTTGATCGTTATTTTTGTTTTTTCTTCTCCCATTATCTTCCTAAACTTCTCATTACTCACCTTGTTTGGCCAAAAAAATTTGCAGATAATCCTTAGCGCAAGTTTGATTTTCCTGTTATACGAATGGTGCCTAAAACCCTCACATTTGAACAACAAGAAACTCGCAGAAATATTTGTATTGACGCTTTTAATGCAACTGAAAATGACTTAAACTTATTAGAAAAGGTAATAACGTGTGACTATTAAATTTGCATTAAAAGAAACAAGACTTTTGAAGGTGTGAAAGAAAAAGCGATGCGGGTTCTGAAGAAGCTGATAGTAAAAGACTTCCCGCACTGCTTCAAACCATAGAAGATTCCCATGGAGCGATGCAGTAATAGAGGAGTGTTATATGTTAGAAGTGATAATATATATAATATCAAAGCAATAGGCATACCTCTTATTTTCATATTTCGGCCCCATATAAGAGAATTGATTTTACATTGGTCTGAAACATTCTTAGATTTGTTAGATATTTGTTGAATATTCTATACAAAGCGTTATGTGCTATTTTTCTTTCAATATCATTTTCAGTACCTCCTTGTGTACTTATTACGGTGAAGACACGCGAAAACCTGCATATCAAACATGGGAATAATGAAAGAAAAATTACATCGTAGCCAGCCTGTATTTCGATCTACCAGAAGTGAGTTATTGTATGTAAAACGGCAAAACACAAAAGGAAATTGTGATTATTGAATTTTTTTATAAACCCAAATTAAATGAATTTGAATACCCTGATGGAATTTTAGATACTGTTGGTGATACTGTTTACAAAAAGTTTCAAAATTCTACTGTTCGACGTGCGTTTCAAGATTCAAACTCAGAACTCAACATGAACAGTTGAGAAATTTCAATAAAATTATTATGATGTATTAATACCAAAATGGTTTGTTTTATTTGTCTTTCTCATGAATGTATGGCGCTTTCAGTATTGGTTTTGTCGTGTTTTTTACTGTTTTCAATGTCATTTCTATTTATTTTTAATCCATTACTCGATATACGAAAATGGTCGCAGAAATATCTGGTCCAACAAGAAAAAAACAAGAATTTGGGAAAATTTTTTTTTATTTTTCAACGTGATATCTCCTTTTAGCTTCTTGTACTTTTCCCAGCGATATTCAATAAGTTTTTTAAAAAGAATTGTCAAGTTCCTCAAAATAGCCATTAACTGCATACATCACCACTACATTGCTGGAAAATCTTCGACCACCGAGTCATTTTTTCAAGTCTGATAATAGAAAATAATCCAGGGAGGCTAAATCTCGCCAATAGGTTGCATGAGGTACCAATTCAAACATACCAAACATTAATTTTGGTCATTGCAATATCAGATATGTTAGGCGGTGCATTGCCGGCCATTTTTCCTTGATTTCTTCGCTCAAACGTTGCAAGTTCGCATAATGTTCGCAGTTGATGGTTTTTCCTTTTTCAAGACAGTCAATGAAAATTATCTCACGCGTATACCAAAAAAATCCGATGCTCCGATGTTTTGATTGTTCTTTTGATTCGAGTATGAAGGGATGCTCCATCCATAGTTTTAAAACGTCCCGAACATTCGGTTTTATCATCCAGTACCGCTTTGTGGATGTTCTTCAACATTTCTGGAGAATCTAGTTCAGGTTTTATATTGGTTGGCCTACGCTCCTCAAATAAAAATAACGATAACCAGAACAGTGGTATTTTCCAAGCAACTGACGCCATCTTTATGTCATGCCAGGTACTTCTGGGACAGATCACATCCGTATCTTACGTCTATTTTGATTTACTGGGAAAATTGCTCTTCGTGCTTTATCCTGGCTGTGCAGTTGTTGTATTATTCTAATAACCTTATCTAATAGTTGGTACGCTTTTAAAATTTTCCACATTACCCCTGTCTTCATTACGCTATAGTGAAAAATATAACACGAAATAGAAGGAGGCGGTGATTAGAATAATAAAAAACAACTATGGAATGCAGTATGCCATTTTGAATTCAATAAAATCTAGATAAAAATGTTTCACTTAACACCAGAAACAAAAGAACAGTTATTTTGAGTGCGCGTGGGAAAATTTTCATTGACTATCTTGAAAAAGGAAAAACTATCAACGACGATTATTATGCCAGCTTATTACAACGTTATTCGCCAGATTTAGCCCCCTCGGATGATTTTTTGGCTCCGACGTAGAAGATTTTCCATCAATGAAGAGGTGATGTAAGAAGTTGATAATTATTTTGAGAATCTCGACGATTGTTATCATAAAAATGTTATCGAACTCATTGAACATCGCCTAGAAAAGTGTATGGAGCTATAAAGAAATTACTTTGGAAAATGGATATATTTTTTTTCAAAATTTTTGTATTTTCTTTGTTGGGCCAGGTATTTCTGGCACGATCCGTGTATAATTGTTTTTCGTTAAAGTGAGATATAATTAATTAATTTCTTTTTTGCCGACAACACATATTAGGAAACGTACCATTGGATTCGTTGTACTCTACACCGGGGGCAAAAGGCGGCCCGCGGGCCGGGCGCGGCCCTTCTTCTTACTTTATCAGGGCCCGCTGAGTTTTTTTTTGTAAATCTCTAATGTTTATTTATTGCAATTATGATAATACATTGAAAAAGTAGATTTTATGTAAATTTTATGTCCAATCTGTAGCATTGGATGTGGTCAACGCCTCGTTTAAAGGCTCTTCTTTTTAATTAACTAAAGACTAGTGTGAAAATCCGGAAAAGTGGCAAACAAAATTATAAAGGAAGCTGCTGTTGTTGTAAAGTCGGACTGGAGGACATCAATGCCGCGTATGACGGGGAAACAACGTCATAAAAGCAATCATCCAGCAGAAAGACCTTCAGGATACTAGAAGAGGTCTTTCAATTATCATCTCCTTTGAAGTACGTTTTGCTGAAGAAAACACGCCATCGTCGCATTATCTAAGTTACACCCGGCGCAGACAATTTATTATTATCTATCATTAATTGTCAAATTTTTTCATCATGATGCTTTCAAATGACGCTTCTTCTTTGCGCTTAGAATTATTTGCTCCCTTTTCGCCCTACTCTATCAAAAACTATGTTTGTTTGTTTTTTAAAGCTCTGCTATTCGTATGATACTGATTTTTAGAAATAAATATTCTATCATACCTACTATAAATAAATAATTAATCTGTTATGTTCACTTCATATGTGCATTCCACCACTATCCTATAATTCTCTCATTAAGAATCTACCTATGATTTCTAGCTTCACCATATCCCTAGATTCTATCCACGCTCCTCCACTGATCTATGTTTGAACATCTTACTTCAAAGAAGGATAGAGAAATTCTCCACAGATTATTAAAACATAGGAAATGTAATGAGAAGTGGAACTGTTTTAAAATTGAAAATATCTCCACGGGGATAAAACAACTAGACAATCAAAGGTCTTATACATTTTTGAATACATTGATTATAGTTGGTCTGAAAAGACTTCTACTCATAGCACAATATATTAACAACTAGTAGTAATTAGAAGTCGTTTCTTCAACAAATACTTCTCAAGTAATATTGATTGCAAAATTAAAACTATTTAATAGAGCTTTTATTGATTATTAATTAGTTTTTATCTCGTAATACATATTTTTTCCAGTTTCATCAATCACTGTAAGAAATCGATGTTCATGACTGAGTTATCATCACTACGTGCCACAAAAAAGTTTTTTTCCATCTGACTTCCCGCGGAAAAGGGGCGCTAATCTACTTATTGACTCCAATCTCCACATATCATATTAATACGGGCCGACACGATGACAAGCAACGTGCTACCAATATGTTGAACAAGTGCAAAAGCACGTCACTCATGATAGATGTCTGATCAACACAGATAATTGCATTAATATCTGAACACTTATTAAATTAAAAGCAAGACAAACGACGAAAATTTTCATTTACGAAAAATGTCGATTCAGTTTCCGTATGACTGGGTATATAAAGTATCTTCCAATAAAAACTATACTTTGTAAATGAGGCGTCTAGAATCAAAGTCCATCTCACCAAATTTTTGGAAAATTAGAAGTAACTGTCACAAACAGGCCAATCATGATAAATTATTAATTTTTTTACCAAAAAATCAACTCACGAGATCCCCAAAATAGTTTCGTACATATTTAGATTGAAATCAATATTTGGACTTGTCGGATATTGATACTAAGTTTGGGATTTGGCGGGATTGTAAACAAAACTGAAGCAAATCATTAGTAAAAATTCTTGACTTTCTTGTTGTTTCTCCACCCTTGTCCAAAGTGCTTTGTTAGCAGTTTCGCAACATCCTTTATTTTTGCAGCTTTGAGGCTAACCCCTTTGTTGATAACTGATAACTGAGTTAATGTGAGATACATAAAACTTTGGTTTTACGACAAATTTTGCTTGACAAGCTTCAGTTCTATAAAAGACCCAAAATTTTATTTTTCTTCTTGTTCTAGCATTATCCTTTTTGATGGATTGAACTCGAAAGGCCACAAATTCTGATTTTTTATCACTTTTTCATATCAAGACTTCCAGTCTTTAACCGTGTCAGTGACTCCTATATGATGAACGGTTCCAAGTTTCCCCAGAAGTCTTCTGGTTTAAGAATAGTGTCCTACTTTTTCAAATCTTTCTCAATCAATCCAAACACCCTCTGGAAAATAAAACATAAATGTTAACCATTTCGCAGCGGATCATGGGTAATCACGTAACGAAACTAGGCGTTCCTATTGGACTATTTGGATTTGGCGGATTTTGAAACTGAAAATTGCGTTACTGCTTTAAGACTTGTCGGATATTGCAACTAAACCTCAACTCTGACCTCAAAATACACTACGATTTGACGGAATTTTCTAAAAAAAATACTGTACAGTTGTACTGAAATGTTGTACTGAATTCAACATGGAAAAATCTGTAAGAAACAATATCAAACTCAACTATAAAAAAATATGGTCTTGATATGGTTTTCCAATCTAGGCACCTCAATTATTCAATTTTGATCTTTAGATGTCTAAGGATAATGTAGAGAGGTATTAAATTCTCTTTTATTCAGTATCTCTTCTCCGTTTCTTTCTCTAGATCAACTATTGTCTGATTACTTTTTATATGATTTCGCAATTGGTTTCCAGTAATTTTATATCTAAATACTTATATCCTGATTTAGTTTACCAACAGTCTCTGAAGATGATATTTCTACGCTTTCGAGAAATATGTATTTTCATTCTTTTTTCGGGCTTTTAAATTTAATTCCTGTATAGCTGCAAATATGCCGTAACCAAAGAAAATTTGAGCATTATTAGGAAAAAATTTATAAAAACAACCAAAATGTGATTTTTTCTATACAACATTTGCTGTAGATCCGCCATACTCGAAGTGTGAACCTTATGGTTCTGCGAAACCCCTGTAGGGGTTCCGCAAGAATTTAGAACTCAGTTGCCACCCAGCACAGTAAAGTAATTTCATTCTAACTTGAAACAGTGCATTTTAAGAGGAGAGTTTAACATCACGCCGCTCTTCAATAAAACTTTATGGCAAACCTATTGCAAGTTCTTTACTTACACCGATCCCTGTACAAAATACGAGAGTCAGAAGATTAAAAAAATATATCTCTACAGTAGCCCAAATATTTATTCAGGACGGCACGCGCCTAGATAAAAAGAATAGACTTAATACTTAAGTTTAAGGTGATTTATTTATGCTTTATGTCTCACTGATGAGATCCGCAAGCGGCTTTAGCCTTTGTCTTGATGAAAACCGACCGCCGATATCTACTTGTGAGCGCGCAGTCACTTTGATATAAGCCGCCGCTGAGATTAGACGCTATAGTTGTAACCAAGCGACTTTCGGCTATATAACTTCAAAACAAGTCGAGATTGATTTCACCGCATTTTCTGTGTTTCTATTTTTATTTCGGCTTTTTATTTATCAAAGGCGCCGACTCGAGTATTTTTAAGAATGTTCGAGATCGAGGCTAGGACTATAAAAGCGACGACCGCGCTTCGACACTCGAGTCAGTCGACGATTAGCGTTCGGAGTGATAAGTACCTATTTGCTAGAAACGAAGTTTTTTTGTTCTACTGCTGTATTCTGATTGTATCAGTTTTGTACATATCTTCTTTGGACTAAACTCTTCTACTCAGTAATGATCGTGCGTTAATTTGACCCCACCACCCTGACAAGTAATTATTAATAAAGAAGAATGGAACGTTGGCTTAAAGGCGTTAAACGTGTTGCAACAACATCTTCTAACGAAGCCGAATGTTCAAAAGCAGTAAGCGCGGAGTGTACAGCAATTATCGATGATAATGATGCAACGACGTCAAGTTCCACGGTTTCAAAGGCGAATAAAAGGAAGTACGATGAATCATATATCAGTTTCGGATTTGTTGATTCCAACGGCTCACCTCTCTGCATGTTATGTAGTAAACTGCTTCCTAATAGTTCCATGGCACCTGCCAAGTTGCGCCGACATTTAGAAACTGTACACCCCGAGTCTAAAGACAAGAATAGAGAATTTTTTGTACGTAAAAAAGAACAATTATTGGAAAGTCAAAAAACTATGATGCAAGTAACCCAAACTATCAATAAAATTAGTAATGGATGAAGCGGTAAAAATTATTAATTTTATCAAATCACGACCACTACAATCCCGATTGTTCTCATTATTGTGTGAAGATTATGGTAGCAAACATAAAACACTGCTGCTCCATACAGAAGTACGATGGCTGTCTCGGGGTAAAACTTTAACAAGGCTATTTGAACTTAAAGCCGTGTTACAAATGTTTCTTTCAGATACTTCTTTTAATTTGAAAGACTGTTTGTATGATAAAACTTGGTTGTTCCGACTGTCTTTCATGGCGTATATCTTTCAAAAACTGAACGAATTAAATTTATCATTGCAAGGTAAACAGACAACAGTGTTCCAGGCCTGTAGAAAATAACTGCCTTTAAAAGAAAATTAGATTTTTGGATTATTTGCGTTAGTAAGAGAGAAATAGAAAGCTTTAAGTTACTCAGTGAGTTTGTTAGCGATAATGACTAAGAAATGTTTCAAGATGATGTATTTGAAGAATTGGTCCAATATCTCACTTCGATGCGCGCATCTTTTGAGAAGTATTTTCCCGAAGAACAGAATACAAAATTGAAACTGAATTCATGGATTCATAATCCTGTTTTACCCACCTTGCAAAAGCCCGAAAGTATGTCAAATGAGATATATGATTCTCATTTAGAAATGTCATCAGACACAAGTATGGAGTCATTGTTCAAAACGACATCTCTCAACGATTATTGGTGCAGAATCCGTGATGAATACCCAATGCTTGCCAAAATGGCTCTGAATATTTTTCTTCCATTTCCAACAACATATTTGTGCGAAACAGGAAAATAAAAAAGTTTCATACCTCCCATTAGTTATTTTTTTTTCTTTTTTAATATCTTCTATTTCTATTATTATACTTGTTATGTAAGTAAATAATAAGTATATGTTACATTCTACGTTTATTATGCTTATTAATAAAGAATATACTTTTAGAGACTATTGTTTTATTGTAGGGTTCCGTCAAGTATTTCGCTTTCCAAAAGGGTTCCGTCACTAAAAAGTTTGAGAGCCGCCGCTATAGATTAACACAAAAATTTGTTTAATCACGATAATGTCAATACCCAACAGATACCGGTACATTCTTCTCACCTATGACTATAAGTAAACTAAATAGCGAGGTCTTGATGTTCTCTTCGCTTCGTAACCATCGACTTATGAGTCGAAAGTTATGGACTAGTCCAAACCATTTTAAATGCCAACGCAATGCAAGAGAGAAAACATAAGAAGGATGGAGCTAAAGAGGGCAAAATAAAAGAAATTCGTATTTGGAGCCTAGAGTTTAATTCGTTTGTCTATGGTTAATTAAGAAACTCCATCTGTAAGTGCCTAAAATGCTATTTGTTAGTGTTTTACTACCTGCTACTGATGCTATTTTGGATCAGTGATGATTATAGCGACATTTCGAGTGATTATTTGATTCTTGAGCTCAAGTTCTTTGTTTAAGGATGGTTCAATCATGTTATACCATATAATGTACGTTTATTAGAAAGAAAGCTACAGAATTGAAAGAAAAAAAATACCTTGACTTTAGGACTGAATGTCTAGGGGCTATAAGGGGAGATTATTTTAAACCCATCGACTAGATTTGTGAAAAATACATACATATAAGTTCTGATTTCGCAAATTTGAAGGCCTATAACTCAGAAACGAAGAGTCGTATGAGAAAATTTCACATCATCTAACCACATCCGAATTTTTCGCATCAAGTTCTGGAATATCCCGTATATTTATTTTAACCACCCTCGTAGCTCTTGTACTTTACGTAAAACTAATTGTTACGTAAGCTCTAATTGTTTCAGGATAATTCATAGTAACTAATTATTAAATTAAACGTCTATGATGACATCATGCAATAAAACGTGCAATTCAATGCAAGACGCAATATTCCTTGATCAGAAGCATGCACAGATTAAGTTCAGATGGTTGTTTAATGTAACATCAACAACCAACAAACTGGTCACAAAATATTAAAAAATAATTGACATTAGGAATTTGTTATTTGGGCAGCCATAATGACAAGCTTTCTTAAGAAGTTATTAATAATATCACAGTCAATTGTACCCTCTTTGTTTCCACTCAATTTTATGTAATTTGGAGTTTCATACTCAAATGTTTACACATTCATAATTATCCGGGTTTTTAACTTTTTATACAAATTAACCATCTACATTTTCCATGATTGATGTTTGATTTTGATCTAAATATCATTTCCCTAAATAAATTTATTTACTGATGCAAAAAATCATTGAACATTCTCCCACTATATTATTAATTATAACTAAAGTGAATTTCAATATTTGATTGATGTAACCTCGTTCTCATCAAATGATGAATGGTAACATTTAACTCAATTAAGACCAATTACCTACAGATCAGTAAGTTCAATTAAAATACTATCAGATAGTGTTTATTATCAAGATATCGATTATGGTTATCTTTAATAAATTTGGAAAAATAGAATGAATTTTGTAGTAGTTTGGAGGCTTAGTTATCACGTTCCTAAAATGTCAATGATCCAATTTTAGTTTTCGTAATAGTTTTATGTTAATTATAAACATGTTGAAAGTACAAATCTAAATACTGGACATACAATTGGAAGTATGCGACTCCGATTACATCCTTCTCGTGGTGACACTGTTGGAACTATATCCAGCTAATCTAGACCGGGAGGTCGAGAAACATCCCCCAAATCCAAGTTGGAAGACATCGTGGCGATGGCAGCAGGGTGATTGCTGTCTCAAACGATTTCTTGGGGCACCGGATCGCATATCGCACCCCACTATACACAGATCTTACTCTGGCATGCAAGGCTCTTCTGATGTGGACCAACTACTCGTGGGAACAACCATGAAGAGAGAAAAAACAGCTAGAGCACACCGCAAAAATAAAGAAACCCTCTACCTCTGAAGTAAAAAGCTCACGATAAAGGGAGACAGGGAGAAGAGAGATCCTCCTCTCTTACGAAAAAAGAGTAAAACATGCGGGAACCTGAACAACCATGAGGCAGAGATCACAGTCTGAGGCGTGAACTCAGCGGAGCGGGTTGTTGATCGCATCTGTACTACCTCCTGAGGAAACTAGAGCCAAAGCATTGGAGCATATATCCAACCCTTTCCAACCTCTTTTGGCAAGAAAATATCTAGTCTAAGTGGTCATTCGCGTTCTTTACAGCTTTTCCCGATATATAACTCAACTTGTTCGAGTGTCCTTCTATAGATTTACTTGGAAAATCTAGAATAAAAAATTAATAATCCCAAAATCAACTGATAAGGCTAGGCGATTATTCAGAAGGTGATGCTGGAACAATGGATCCAGATGACTTATCAGATGAAGATGATATGCAAAAACCAGATCCACCAAGCTCAAGAGTATGTGCAACCACTGGAAAGCGTAAAGCTTGCAACGATTGTATTGTGGGTTAGCTGAAGGACTAGCTGATAAAGCGAGCAAAGGAGATGTTCCTCCTCCTCTCGTTGGAGGGGATGTGCTACATGTCCTTATTTAGGTATGCCAGCATTTAAACCTGGTAAGAGGATTCAATTAGTAGGGAATCAACTTCAGGATTTTTAGTTTAAATTTTGATTCTGAAAAGATGAAAATGTTGATTTACTTTTTTAATATATAGAATACATCAATGTTGTAATGTGTATGATGTAGATTTCCCAATACTAAGCGTTCTACTGATTCCAAGGTGTCATCAACACTTACATCACATAAATGATTTAAAGCAAGTTTCGATGTTTTTTACGCAGCTCTCTATGATCACATTTCAATTCACAATAGTTTTCACTTTTCACCTTGCACTTTTACCTCTTTACTATTATGGGGAAGAAATATTTAGATTATGCTGTAATAATATTTTGAATAAATGTTTTATTCAGAAAATAGGTTTTATTACTATCTTGTAAATAAAAATATACTATACTAGACTATATATTTTGGAAAAAAATGTTAAAGGTCATTGTGTTTCCAATTTAATATCTATATTTAGCAGTAAATATTTCAAATCATTTGCATATTCTACTAAAATAAACTTTGGCAGGAAAACGTGTTTTGTTAATAATTTCTTCTGCATTTGAAATTCATATAAAACAAATAAAATATATTTTCTCCAAGAAATATGTTCTAATTTTTGCTCGGTAGACTTCTAGTATACATTTGAGAATAATTCAAGACCCTCAAGTGTTTCCGGAACTGTTAGATTTTTCGTAGATCAATAAAGTATTATTCGCCAGAAAAACTTTGGGAATAATCTCCTATACTATAAGCAAATGAGGTTCTTTGATTATTATTTAATTTTTTAATTAATTGATGGGGGGAACGCAAAAGAGTGGCGGCTTAAAAACAATTTGTACTTATCAAGGATCTTTTTGACATTCAAGGATTAGTCGACGATGATATTAAGAAATTTTAAAACGAAACAATAAGATGAAATTGCTTTGTAAGCAGTAATTATTCACAGTTTGTTCATGGAAAAAGGGTAAACAGACGCATTAGATATCTTTTCAAATTTTCATCATCATCCAATATAAATATAAGTATATTTTATATTGTGAAAATAAGAATTGGATTGGGAAGATGGTAAAGGTATAAATATGAAAATTTTCGTTTCGTTCCAAAGAATTTCTGGAACGTTTACAACTGATATGGAGAAAAAATTTGTGAATTAATTGAACAAACTTTTTTTGTCACACGAGAATTTATACTAAATTTTGAATGTACCAAACAATAATAAATCAATGGAAAAAAATGACAAAAAAACATTAAAATTAAAAAATATTCATGCATCTAAAATATATAGCTATGAGTTTTGTGAATTTTGGCTTCTGGTAGGCCTCATCAGTTATCTGCAGGAATTTCGTGGACTTTTTTTCCTTGATAGCACTTTTCTATCTAGGAAATGTCCTTATAAAGTCTTCCACCTTGTTCGCCATTGATAGCACCCAAATACTAGGGAACCTCAACTTGTGGGGCTAACTAACTTGTCGATGGATTGACTTTTGTTTGGTATGGAAAAATAAAAATAATATCACGAAAATTTTCCAAACATAACAGTACTTCTCGGTGATGTGAATAGTGAATATAAAAAATCCAAAATTAAGGAACAAATGGTTGGAAAAATTCATCGCTTTTATATTCAAGGGAAGCTGACAAAGAAAACATCAAAGATATTTCGGCGTGTTATAATAGAGTTTGATTTTAAGTAAGAAAGAAACAATTATTTAACTACCCATGTGATTGTGAAAACTGGCAAACCATCAAATTATTGAATGTTGAGAAAGAGATCATGGGTGAAGTTGGAAAGAATCAGAGTGCCTACAAACGTAAAATAAAGCTGGATAAACAGAGTACTAATGTAGCAGAAAAAATTGTCCCAGAGATGTGTGCTGTCGCCAATCCTGTTCTTCTTCTTCTTCTTCCTGCTGTGTATAGGCATCATTGCCTGTTTTTCTTCACGTCATTGCCTCTGCTCAGTCACCTGGGAGGTTGTCACTCCATCTTTTCCTAGGTCTTCCAATGCTTCTTTGTCCTGCTGGTGATTTGTCCCTTGATATTTTCACAATTCGTTCTTCCGTCATGCGGTCAATGTGCTCATTCCATTTTATCTTTCTATTCAGTACCCAGTCATTGATATTATCTATTCCGCATGTTCGTCTTATGTTTTCACTCCTTTCTCTATCCAGTAGTGTTCTTCCCGCTATTCTTCGAACTATTTTCATTTCTGTAGTCTCCAATATCCGTTTCGTTTTAGAGGTCTCGGGTCGGGTCTCTGCTGCATAGGATAATATAGGTCTGATTGCGGTCTTGTAAATGCGGACTTTTGCTTCAGTTCGAATGTATTTATTTCGCCAGATTGTGTCATTTAGATATGCTGCTGCTCTTGAGGCTCTTGTAGCTTGGTTTCTCACTTCCGTCTCCACGTCCCCGTGTCCAGATATTTCGATTCCCAGATATTTAAATTTCATTTCCTGGTGTATTATTTTGTTATCCACCACAAGCTTACATCTGATCGGTGTCTTGGAAGTAACCATTGATCTTGTCTTTGCCGCTGATATTATCATATTGAATTTTTTTGCTGTTTTGTTAAATTGGTACAGTAGCCTTTGCAAATCGTCCTCGTTCTCCGCCAACAGTACCGCATCGTCTGCATAGCACAGGATTTTGACTTCTTTATTTCCCATTTTGTATCCTCTTAGTTTGCGTACTTGTTTTATGATTTCATCCATCACTATGTTAAATAGGAGCGGACTGAGACTTGCCTAATGCCCCTATTTGCAGGTATCTGTTCAGTTAGGTCATCGTCATATTTATTTTTGCTTGGATTGTATTTTTTGAGTATATATTTTCGATTATTTTAATGACATTATATGGTATCTGTCTATCATAAAGAAGGTGTATTATGTCTTTTAATTGTATTCGATCGAAGGCCTTCTGCAAGTCAATGAAACACATGAAGGCTGGTCGATTATATTCGATCGATTTTTCCGTTATTTGTCTTATGACAAATATTGCGTCCGTGCAGGATCTTCCCGATCTGAAACCCTGTTGTTCATCTGCTAGTGAGATACATTCATTTATTTTATTTGTTATTATCTTTGTGGTTAATTTCAGCGTTGTGCATAGTAGATTTATTCCTCTATAGTTCTCGGGCATTTTTTTATCTCCCTTTTTAAATAGTGGAATCGTAATGCTATTTCTCCACTCATCTCATATTCTGTGTTGGGTAAATATTTTTTTGATTAGGGTTGTTAGTTGTTGGTTTAGCTTCTCTCCTCCATATTCGTTGGCGATGTTATCCGGACCTGGGCTCTTTCTGTTTTTTAGTTTTTGGAGTGCTGTATTTATATCTTCCTTTTTTATATTAGTCTCATCACTTATTACTATCTCTGCTGTATTTGGTTCGGTTTCGGTCTCTTCTTCCTTGTATAGTTCCTCTAAATATTTTACCCAAAGTATCTCTTTCTACGTGTCTGGTTCTGATGAGTTCATTTGCTTCTGTTCTCTGATTTCTTATTAATCGCCAGATTTGTTTTTGTAACCCATAGAAGTCGCTTTCCATTCTTTTGGAGAAGGTTTCCCAGTAGTTGTCTTTCATTTGTTTCACTAGTGTTTTTGTATCGTTACGGATTCTCTTGTATTCTTTATATGCTTCTGCCGTTTGTCTGTCTTATAGTCCGAGTTCCAAGCGATTCACTTGCTGCTTCTATGGTATTTTCTTTTAATCTCTTCCAACTGTTGTTAATATCATCATTTTCTTCTATCGGGTTTTTATCGATTTTCCCTTTTAAACGGTTTTTATATAGTTCTTTTATGGTTGTGTCCCACATGGATTCGATGTTTATGTTTTCTGTGTGTGCTCTTGGTTCTCTATTCCTTCCCAGGTTAAGTTTCATTTTGATTTTTATCAGAAGCAAACTGTGGTTACGATGTAGTCTATTGTTGATTGTTGTCCCCGGGAGTTACAGAAGGTGGATTTGTACTGTGGTTTGAGATCAAAGAAGGTGTTGTTGATTCTTAGATCACATAGCGAACATAGGTTCATAAGCAATTCCCCATTGTCGTTCAATATATTTTCGTTAAAGCGTTGTTTTACGCCTGGTATCACTTCGTTACCAATGCGTGTGTTAAAATCTCGAAGGATTATTATCGATTCATTCTGTGGTAGTGATTCTGTAATATTTTGAAGCTGTTCATAGAAAGTTTCTCGCTCTTGTTTTGGCTTATTATCTTCGGGTGCATATATCGATATTATATTTAATAATTGAGTTTCTGTTGAGATTATGTATATTGACATTCTTCTATGCTGTTTGTCTATTTCTTGTGTATTGCCAGTGCCACTCCTTCTTTCGCACGTTCGTCCTTGCTGATTCCACTGTATATTACCATGTAATCGTCGTATATTTGTTGTCCATTTCCCTTTTTTTTGTTTTCTTGAAGGGCTCAGATATCGATGTGGTGGTCTTTTAGTTCTATCATAAATTCTTGCTCTTTGTTGTTAAAAGTTTTTATATTCCAGGTAGCAAATCGCAGAACATCTCTCCTCCTCCAATTCGTTAGCCTTTTTCTCGTATGGGTCGTCGTCTTTAAATCAGTCCTATTCCGAGGCAAATTTGTGGGTCTATGAGCTATATTCGGTTTTACGGTGGATAGGCTGCTAACCCGTTCCACTAGCCCTCCTCCTTTTCTCGGGCTTGGGACCGGCAACACAATCGCTAAGCTACTCAATCCACCCAGCGATCATGCAGGCGGAGTTGCCAATCCTGTTCAATCTTATAAATTTGGTTTGGATTTGTAAAACTAGAGGCCCATCCATTCAATTCAATTCAAGACATATGTCTATTAACAACAAAATAAAAATCACAGGTTAAAGAAAACAAACAGTACAAAACAAAGAAATTACGAAACAACAAAACCGAAACTGAGAGCACCATCTATTTAGGAAGAGAAGTTATAGAGCCTGTCGAGCAATTTTGATATCTAAGAAACATAGTATGAACTAAGTAGATATTAAAATGATATCGCAAAACGCTTATAAATCATTGTATAAAACATGATCATCTACAAGTACTTCAGAAATACAAAACTGAGAGTATTTCATGTAAAATATGTTTTATTATATATGACCGAAAAAATGTTCTAGAAGACTTAATAGTTCATCAACAGATATCTATGATTTATATGGAACGTTTTTTGGTTAAACAGGATGAGTAATGAACATTTTTTGAATTTAAATGAAGAATTGACGTGGATGTATATGTCATTCACTAAAGAAACTAAGCAAAAAATATAACCAAGCAAGTAAAAAAAAACTACAAGCCATAAAAACAACAATTAGACGAAACCCACATAACGAGGAATGAGGATAGCAACTTTATCGTTTTACCACAGCTGCTGGAACACCGGCATGTATAATCATTTGCTCTACTGGGTTTTATACGACAATTATGATCCAAGGCGAAAGGTCCTTGATGGATATGTTAGCAAAAAGAATTAACCACCACTAAACATATGCACGACGTATTTAAATAGAGCTAAGATGATTATCATGAAAGTTGTTTTTTAGATAGTCTTTGCAGAAAAGGAAGACAATAAAATAAATCTTCATGTTGGCCGTCAAAACAGTTTTGTGCTGCAAATTTATTGTAGCAAACAAACCAGTAATAGGAGTGTATGGGCCCTTTTAGCCTGGGCAACACACCAAGCATTTTTGAAGCAGAAATTTGTTCAATTGAAAACTGTGCCCAGTTCAATCTAGAGAGGAATAATCGCAAACTGGATCTGACCTATAGCCAAGCAACTTTGAGCTCCAATATCAGAAAATCCAAACTCGTTTGGGATTGCCTAGAAAAATTAAGCTAGCTAAGCAAGAAAAATAAAGTTACCCTATAATAGATTCCGGAACACACCGGTGTGAAAAGAATTGGAATAGACAAGCCCTTTATAGAACCTGAAGCCTTCGGCTGGTATCAGCTATAGAACCATAAAAAAATTGGAAAAGAAGGTAGATAGGGGCGAAACCAATTATGGGGACAACCTACAGGGAATTAGATATGCACAGACTCTTCTGGGAAACTATAACCAGAAATCTGCTGAATGTATCGTCAACAACAGGAACACTTTGGAACTCCAAAGCACTACTCCTGGGGGCGTTTGAAATAGAACACGAAGATCTCTGGCAGCTAGAGCCAATATTCTAGACTTTCCAAATGGAGTGGGATGTAATCTACATACATCAAATTTATTGCTTCAATCAACTAAAAACTGCTTTTCGAATCCTCTGCTTATTACTACTATGACATAAACTTGATATTATTTCAAAATTGGTTCAATTCCTACGGAACGAAAAGGATGTTTTGTATATATCAAATCCTATTACCACTCCAATATCGAAAAGTATTTTGTATTTTGCTTTGCAGTTAGATACCTAGGTAAGATATTTTTGAACATTTGAACATTATATTGTAGAGAAGAAATTATACACAAGAAACCAATGCGTACTAAGTAATAAAAGCCTGCGTGGTAGATTTAAAGCAATGAAATGATAATGTACAGTTACTTCATTTATTGATTTTGTAAGGGGTCAAATTAAATGAGATTGTGAATAATTTGGATCAAACATTTTCTCTCTAAGAAAAATTTTTCCTTTCATAGAATTCCAATATAAAATCCTATCATTTCATTATTGTTTATTATTGTTTATTATAATATAATTTAGTTTTTTTAACAATTGGACGCTGCTGAATATAGAATTATTTTCTTTATTGGAATTTTTTGCTTTTTCACGTTGAGTTACTACTTTCAAGATTATACAAGTTGAGAAAATAAAAAATTTGTAGTAATTTTTTCTTATAAAAACAATCTTCATAGTCTATTTAATTTATTATCGTTTTTACTTCACATACTCGATCACCTTTGTTAATGCTCTTATGTTAAAAATCTGTCACTGTTAATAGAAGGGCTTAGAGAAAGGACCGTTCAGTGTAAATTCGACACAGTTTCTTTTCTCACTCGCTCGACCCCACTTAATTTAATTGTGATTTATTACCCAACTCTATGACTGTTAACTCCTAGCCCAAATATTGAAATACGGAATATTTTCTTTTTAGATTTATGCGTTAAGTTTAAGTTTAGTTGGGTTGACTTGTAGGCGTTAGGGATATAAATGTACATAAATTCGGAAGTTTGAAAAAGTGTTTCAGTTATGGCTATTGTTAATATTTCATCTGTGTATTTTTTGGCATTAGTGACCAATTTATAAAATATACAAATACGTTTTGATTTATTGTTAAAGGAAAATACTAATATTTTCGTTCTCTCTTAATAACACAAAAGCCTCAAAGATATTTTTTATTATTATACTCAGTTTAGACTCACATAATTTCGAAATATTAGTGAATCTTGCTTTATAAACCAAAAATTAGAAAAATTCAACTCATAAAAATTAAAGAAAAATTCGGAGAATAATTTTTTGTTTACCATTAGGCTTTTTGCACATTCTGTAGTTTTGAATTTATAATATTTGACTCAAAAATTCAAAGAAACTTTTTTAATCTGTAATTTATATTATTTGTTTCCCAATATGTTTCTCCAAACTTTTTCCACTTACTGTCTTCTCTAATTAAGGATATTTGACTCATGTGTTCAGAAAATATCCAAAAAACTTTGTTTTGTGTCTCTTCCTTGCCAATTAATGCTTTCCCAGATTTTGCTACAAATTTTGATTATATATTCACATACATCTTGCGTTTCCATGCGTTTTCCACATTCTGTATTGTTGATTGGATGATGTTTGACTCAAAAATTTGAAGAAACAATGACAAATAATTTTGTTTTGACCGTTTTATATCAATTATACTTTTTTAATCTGTAATTCATAATATTTGTTTTCCAACATGTTTTTCCAAGCTTTTTCCACTTTCTGTCTTGCCGAATTAAGGATATTTGCCTCATGTGTTCAGAAAATATTCGAAAAACATTGTTTTGTGTCTCTTTGTTACCAATTAGTGCTTTTCCAGCTACAATTTTTGATTATATATTCACATACATCTTGCGTTTCCATGCGTTTTCCACATTCTGTATTGTTGATTGGATGATGTTTGACTCAAAAATTTGAAGAAACAATGACAAATAATTTTGTTTTGACCGTTTTATATCAATTATACTTTTTTAATCTGTAATTCATAATATTTGTTTTCCAACATGTTTCTCCAAGCTTTTTCCACTTTCTGTCTTGCCGAATTAAGGATATTTGCCTCATGTGTTCAGAAAATATTCGAAAAACATTGTTTTGTGTCTCTTTGTTACCAATTAGTGCTTTTCCAGCTACAATTTTTGATTATATATTCACATACATCTTGCGTTTCCATGCGTTTTCCACATTCTGTATTGTTGATTGGATGATGTTTGACTCAAAAATTTGAAGAAACAATGACAAATAATTTTGTTTTGACCGTTTTATATCAATTATACTTTTTTAATCTGTAATTCATAATATTTGTTTTCCAACATGTTTCTCCAAGCTTTTTCCACTTTCTGTCTTGCCGAATTAAGGATATTTGCCTCATGTGTTCAGAAAATATTCGAAAAACATTGTTTTGTGTCTCTTTGTTACCAATTAGTGCTTTTCCAGCTACAATTTTTGATTATATATTCACATACATCTTGCGTTTCCATGCGTTTTCCACATTCTGTATTGTTGATTGGATGATATTTGACTCAAAAATTTAATAAAAACAATGAAAAACTATTGAGACAATAAATATCTCTTGTACTTTATATTTCAATAAACAAAATACTACAAGTTAACAAAAGTGTCTTAAAACAAAGCGTCATTCTGACCTGTTTGGATATGCGAGTGTTTCAAACTTCGAAAGAATGTAGATAAAGATTTGGTTTTATGCGCAGGCTGTATTATCCGCTTAGTCTAGCATCTTCAGGTGTTCATTGAGGTGAGAGTGCCCCAACAAGACCCCTGTTAGTATTCAAAGGCTGATAGCTGATACATTCAACAGAACTTCTCTGGTTATAGCTTCCAGTGACTTTCTCGATTGTTCTGTAGCTGATACACCGAATTGGTTCAGGTCCTATGAAGGGATTGTCTGCCCTTACTTTAGCGAGTTTTCCAGCTTAGAGCCGATTGACTGTCGGAGAGGATGATGAACTTCTATTTGTGATAATACTTTCTAGATTGAACTGGACACTTTTTTCGATTGCATATATTTCTATTTCAGAAATCTATCGTGTCTTGCCCAGGCTTCCAAAGTCTTCTTTCTAGGCCCTTATACTTACTTCTATTCCATTTACCATTATGTAGTTTCTGTTCATTATAGTGTCGAATGGAAAATAAATTGTTTTAATGTGATTTTTATCGTTTATTTGACATACCAAATAGATTGTCGGATTCAATGTAACTAATAACTATAAATTATATGTGGTCAGAATAATACAATTTGTAGTATATGAAATAAAATCTATATCGTAAACTTTCTCGACGAAAATTTCCGATCACTTACAATTGTATTTGGAAGTTATTATCATTGAGTCGTTGTCGTCGCAGCCGAATGCCAGCACGCGTCCCGACGACCTGCCGAGACCGCGTCACCAGTAATTAATTGATAGCATTGTCCTGAAAAGTAATTACCTGGCTTTGCTTCGCCTTCCTATCCCTGCTTGCTGCTTTCGACTCCATATTTCATCCTTCTGTTTCTGGTTGGTGTATAGCTGGTTAGTTGGCTCGCTTGCTGGACGTACTAACGAACAAAGGCCCTTACCTTCTCTATAAAAATGTATTTACGCTTCCCTGCACATTGATTAAATACAGTTCAGGACTAAATAAAAGAAGAATTCTAAGATATACGGAATCTAATCTAATTCAATTAATCAATTATATTATATTACTTGAATAATTCTATAGATATGAAATCATTAATTGATTCGTTGAAATTAAACAAACATTTCTTGGATTTATTTTAATTTGTCGTATTGAATCTTGAAATATATTTCTACTGAATATGAATATCCTGTCCAGCCTTCTCTAATTATTATTATTCTGTATTTGTTATCAGTTGCCCAGTATTCTTCCACATATCAATAACAGACGCCATGAAGTATTTACGTTTAACAATTGAAGGTAAACAAAAATCCAATCAATTTTTCAACTCGTTCTATAGAAGTTTTATTATCTATGATGAAACGAAGGGGTCTAATAGTATTTATCTAGCTCCAATAATCTTTCTATCAACTTAGGAATGCGTATAATCATATGTCCAAAGAATGGAGTGTCAAGCATTACGTATTTGACAATAATATTTTCCATATAATACTAATATAGAGTATCCATGAACTTAGTATGTATGGAGACTAATTTTTCTAAACATTTCAGTACCATCAACAAACATACGTTTATTTAGAGTTGTGCTGCTAACTCTAATTTACTCTAAGAACAGAATGATTTTCCAATTATTAATAATCGTGTACTTCGACAAAATTCATTTGGGACTTCATATTCTATATTATATATAGTTAAGAAAAGTTTTCAGTCGGTTTTTCTCCCAATCCTGCTCTAAGTAAACATCTTCTACTAGTTTAAGAAGATATAGCGACATTTCAAACATCTGCTAATCAATTTTTGATAGTTTGTGGTGACTCTTCAACACTGCTCTTTGTTTATAAGATATCGTTCTATTCTATTGTTGATGTACGATTGCTACTCTTTCACAAACTGAAGAGCATTGAATATGTTTCATTCAAGAAAATCAAACCTGGAATCCAACTGGAAACAATAAAACAGGCAACCATGTTGATCTCAGGTAATTTTTTCTACATTTCTCTATTTTTTCTCTAAAATTTCAGAGAAGATGTAAAGGAGGAATTGATCAGATCTTTCATGGATTTTAACACTGTACTCATTATTATATAAATATTTTTTCACGCAGATCATGATAATTTTTCTGGAATCAAAAGACAACAGTCAATGAAAGAAGCCATCTTCTTATCTCCAAATTCAGTAGACAGTCTATTGTGAAAACCGGATTAAAAGAGAAAAGGTTACCAAATTTCTCAATTGCTTTTTGGAAACCTCAGATCGATTGAATATTTGACAACTAGTACACGATTTTTTGGGGAATTATTTAGGTGAATGTCAATGTTATTAAGCTATAAATCAACAACTAATTTTGTTCTACTTGTAGTACAGGTAATTATCATTTAATTCTAATTGAACAAAAACTATGAGTTTTATCAATTTTAAAAATCCAATTTATTGTTCCTGGAGTAGACGAGATCTGGAGAAAAACTAAAACATTTCAACCGCATTAGTAGAGATAACTCAAAATGTATTTATTTCGTTAGATATAGTTTCTTTGTATACAAATATTCCTATTGCCATTCTGAAAAATATATTAATAAAAAAATAAGATAAAATAAAAGAATATTCAGAAATACCTCAAAATGAATTTAATAAAACTATAGAACTCACACTCGACACGACAACATCAAATTGGAGAATGAAATATACAAACAAATTGATGGTTGTGCTATGGGAGCTTCCATTTCAAGTGTTATAACATAATTAGTAATGGAAGATCTTGCGGAAATTTCAAAAAGCAAAAACTGCATTGAAAGAAAATAATAATCCGGAAAAAATGATAAAAAACATATTCAAGAAAAGGATAAACTAATCAAACCAGTTTTCAGGAACAAACCAATAATTATTAAGTCATTTTCAACTTTTAAACTTCAACAAGAAGAAGTAACTTCAAAGTTTTTTTTCAAACATATGTATGCATCTAAAGACTACGACACAAAGGATCTTTTTATTGCTGTATCACAGGAAATACTCAGTGTTAATAACTAATCTATTAGACCACTATTTTCAAGAAGTTTAGGGATGGTCCTGGCTGCAGAAGATCTTCATTGTCTATACCATAACGCTCTCAGGTCTAATGCTCTGGACGTCCGGAGTATTCCACACTTCAAGAGATCGTGGATAGATTTTTCGTCCTCGAGTGTCAACTGACACGACGATAAGACATTCTGCACCTTCAAAAACTTCGCTGAAATGCTTAAAACAATTGGAGAGAGTTTCGGTAAACAAGGATACCATCAGTCTCTGAAGACGTTCATTATTTCACTTTCAATACACCATAATGCACTTTGAATACCAACAGTTTGTAATGAATAACAACTTTTGTATTTGGTTGTTCAAAGAAACTCGACCTATTGATTCGCTAGTAACTTGAATAACCCGCCTTTCAAAGGTATAAATTGACGAAGGTTATTTTGCTTTCAATCCGAACACTTCAGCAATGAGGAAGTATCTAAAACAATAATTTATTATTTATTTGAGGTAAATTACATCAAATTTTAATAAACAAAAATTAACTATAGTTTAGTTAGGTTTCAGGTGTAGAGATATATAACTAATCAGTTGGCAACCAGTGATTTCAGTCACTTTTGATTTCACTTTATTTTCGGTTGTTTCGTGTGTATTGGGCTTAAGATATCTGCTATGTTCTTAATGAAAGAAAATGTGAAGTTGTGGATATTCTGTTCATATGTATGACTGCTTGAAACGTTAAATTCTATGGCTGTCGAATTGTGGCACATGAAACTCCACATAATGTTAAACAAGATCAAAAATGAAGTAAAAACAGATCATTTGTGGTTTACGCGGAGTACATGAACAATATTTAACAAATAAAAAGGAGAGGAATTAATATTATTTATTAATTTAAGAAAAAATTAGTTACAACTACTCTATCTTCGTTCGAGTACGGTCCTGTAAAATACGACTAGTCACTGTGCTGTACCGGTAGCGCCCATTAATTTTTAATTAAAAAATTAATCTGCTCCAATGAACGGCTCTTTGATGGCTTCTTTTATATTTGGTTGTTTTTTTTGAAAGTAGGGCTTGGCGTTGAAGAATTAAAACCCGATAGAAAGATGACTTTATTTTAATTGCCACAACAATGGTAAAAAAATGTGGATACCGCTTATTTTAAAAAGGTGAGGTCCGAAAAGTAATTGTCATAAAAAAATTTCTACAAAAACATTTGTAAAAAAGGAATATGTGCATCGTGAGAATCATATACAATTTTGCACTGAATAACTTGTTCTAGAAGACATGACACTCATGCTCTATCCTCTTCAAAACTATACAGAGATATGATGTATGCAGAAGAGAGAACTATCAGAAGACTTATGTCAAGATGGGGACAGATGGCGATTAGAAATCAGAAGACGTAGATTGGTTTGATAGTTACAGTGTGGCTACAAAAGACTGACCCCCATGTTTTGATTAAAATCATAATTTATAGTCTCAAATACTTCATCGAAAATATTTCTAATTTTTAATGGTATTTTTGAGTAAAAAAAATACGAAAATAATACATTTTGAGTGGGAATTTGGGTTTAACATGACACCCATTCTCTATCAAGCTATTGTAAACGGAGATTTATTTATTTTTCGTATTCGACTATATTAATTAATTTCATATTCCTCTTAAATATATACATAACGATCATTTAACGAAAATATAACATACAGAAAGGCTTGTTGTAATAAAAATACTAAAAAATCATAATTTTCTTACTAATCAACTTGTTTTGTGTTTTCAGATTAACTAAATCGTCTGTACGGGAGATAGGAAGGTAAGTCACATATCAATAATCGCATTTAGGAGAGAATGGAGCATGGCGGCGCATTATTGCCCCCATTTCTTCAGATGACGTTAATTCAGATGACTCACAGGCTTATCTCACCCTTCCTCGTTATGTAATTAATCCGCTTACGGTTTTAAGTCGACAGTTTTTTTTTGGGGAACTTACTTTTTTATTCTAAAAACAAATTAGATGGGAAACAAAACATGTTTGGATTGTCAAGTATTAAAAATTTTCATTGGAATGTTTTGCCAAAGAAAATATGAGATGGACTCTATTTCTAGTTATAAAATTCTTAGTTCTTTATTACTGTTGGTATGCGGAAGAATATTCTGTGCAGTCAGTGAGGATGTGGTTAACAGACACAGAAACGTAACAGCTTTGGCAGTTAGGACGACTTTCTGATGACACCAAATAACCGTGAGTAACAGTGATTCCATTGAGCGATGAAAACCAGATGGGAGAGACTGTTATATCAAGATCAATGAGAGTTTGGTTACGTTAGGTTACGTTAGGTTAGGTTGGGTTAGGTTAGGTTAGGTTAGGTTAGGTTAGGTTAGGTTAGGTTAGGTTAGGTTAGGTTAGGTTAGGTTAGGTTAGGTTAGGTTAGATTAAGTTAGGTTAGGTTAGGTTAGGTTAGGTTAGGTTAGGTTAGGTTAGGTTCGGTTAGGTTAAGTTAAGTTAGGTTAAGCTAGGAACCCAGATGGGAGAGACTGTTATATCAAGAGCAATGAAAGTTTGGTAGATGTCGTGAATGTTTTGGACAATGGGATGGTCGGTGGAAATGGTTTTAATTGACTGTAAGGATGAAAGATAGTCAGTACATATGGCGATATGTTTATTATGGAAAGAAGATATAAATTTGTAAGCTTGAAGGATACTGTATCTTTCACCGCTCTAAACACCACACTTTGTCAATGGCCCTTTCAATCTAAATGAACTAAAAGAAGATTTATTCGTATTATCCTACGAAATAAAGTTAAACAACAAGCTTTCTTGTGAATGACTCGTCTTTAACGATCCGATTTGAAGACAGAAAATTCAAGGATTTCCCATCACAATAATGTACTACATTCCAGCAGGAATCGTATTCGCCAGATTTGGCTCCTTTTTCTCCTTCATTGTTCAACTCATAAATCCGCTTTCTGATCCATCAAATACAAAATGCCACACCTCAATTTATTATTTTGACATATTCAGCAATATTGAAATTAGTGTTGCTGAAATGGTTTTTTTTTCTCTAAAACAACATTATTTGCGTGTGTCTATTAAGTAAGGGTGAAATACTGTAAGATTTTTCTATATTAAACCCCCATGAAGGCATTTAGTATATTACAATCTGGTCAAAAATGACCAATGAGCAATATAATTCTAAATTAATCAAGTTTGAAATTTGAAACGAAGGGATACACATAATTGTTCCTTAGGTTCTGTAGAACAGATTGCACTGGAGTTAAATATGCATCCACAACCTTTGCTTCTACATTAGGAACACTAAACTAACTCAAAGGGCTTGATCCTCTTTAGTCTTCTTTATAGCTCACTACACATTTTCAAGGAGCTGGTTAGCTTCGACATTGTCTCTAGGTGCTCATGAAGGTCACTATTCTGAGTGTACCAAGACTACACTATGTTAATTAGATCTTTATTTAAGAATCTCTGGATAATTGCTTTCCCCATATTTAAATACCATGAGTCCATACCATACTGCTTATAAATCTAACCTAGAGACAGACACTAATTTATCAATATTTAAATGAAACGTTGACAAAAGGTGTGTATACCCAGCTGCTTGCCTTGCCAAAAGAAAATTGAATTAGATCGTGGTGAGACGAAAAAAAATTACCAAAACTCATCGCAAAGAGTTGATACGATACGAGTCTTGTTGTGTGTCTGATGAAGGCTTAATGTACTTCGAAATAATTCCAGATGATCGGGCTATCAATGCCGAGGTTTATAGTGGACAGCTAATACGAATGTAAGAAGTTTTATCGGGGAAATATCCAGGTGAAATTAATCGAAAGCGGGTTTTCTTACAACAAGAAAATGTCAAACCACATATTGAATAATATTGAACTTGAACAGCCAATATATAGTCCGGACCTTGCACCTTCAGATTATTATTTATTCAGATCGATGGCGAAAATCTACGGAGGGAAAAATTTTAATTGGTTTATAAAGTTTGCCGAACTTTGGAGACTGAAATTATTTATGAGACACGGTTGTCCATGAATAATTTTAACGCTTCAATGCTTTAGATTTTCAAAAGAATAATTTTATCTATGATTAAAGTTATCACCATTTACATCAATACACTTTTGTAGCCGTAGAAATACTTTCATTTATTGTGATATACTGTATAAGTTTTTTCGTAACTCCTCTAGTGTTTTACACGAAAGTTGAAGGGAGTGACCCCTTTTATAAACCACCCTATGCCGGTGGATAGATCTTCTCCGTGGAAAATCGCGTCTAAGGTTCGTTATCTCCACTTTACCGTTGATTGATGTCACCGAAGTACGGCACTAATCGCATACCTAAGAGCACGTGACTGGTAGGGCCTAATTCCATAGACACGCGTCCGAAATCCCGGCGCACAATGATTCATTTATATTTGCTATTCTGATTCCCACAGATAGACGAGCAGGATGCTGGACCCCAAAGTTAAGCGATACGGTCTAGCTCGATGTGTGTGTTTGTTCTTTTGTCGTCCATGTGAGAGATATTTTTTATAATTAGATTCTATATTATTACTATTATGCAGTGATCTCTTTCATCTAGTGCGGACTTGCGGGTGAATAACAGGGGACGGACTTGGCTAACAATAATCAAACCCTTTTTTTAACAACAATAAGTAAAAAGATCTCATATGGGAGTATTGGGGACGATTTTGTATCATTCGGCATCTATTCAGAGCTAACCATATTGAAAATTATTGAAATCAAACATAATTTAGATAAAACGGTCATTTGAAAAAACTAGTATTCTCACTCATCAACAAACTGCTGTTAGCGAAAATATTAAAATGAACATGCTGAAGAAAATACTAATACTAATATCGTTAATATCATTAATGAATGGTAAATTTGAGAGAAACTGGTACCAACAAGTAAAAATCTGGCTGCAAATATTAATAAAAATTTGAATAAGAACAATAAAAATGAAAAATATCAATTATTTCATTCAGTTATTGTTATTTCTTTACAATTCTTGTAATAATTGGTTAGAGAAATGACCTCGAATGACATTAAACGACGTTTATTGAAGCCAATTGACACCTATCGTCATTTGATGTTGATCGATGTCTATTCAGGTCCATTAGGATGACATTTTGGGTAATTAGAATGATTTTCACCTAATATTGCCAAAATAGAAATTAAATAAAAAAAACCCAGTCCTCTACATGCTTCCTGTGAGGAGATATCACTACTACAGACAAACGGATGGACAAAATGTCTATTTTTTTTTACTTTTCTAGTCTAGTGTACAAGGACTGTGGCCCCTTTACCTAACAGGCACAATTGAAAACAACAACTCACTTATAATTAAACGAAAAGTATGTGGGTTCCTGAAAAATGTAAAATCTCTTGCACAAGTCGTTATTCCCACAGAGTTAATTGAAGCAGAAACATAGACACCATACGAACATTTACAAAAATTGTTCCAGAAATGTATGGGCGAAGCGGACGTGCCAAACTAATGAAAAAATTAGATACTATGGGGATACTATAGGGATATTACAGAATGTCTGGCAAAAACCAAAATCGAAAGACCTTGACGCAGAAGCATAGAACATCCTGTATATTAATTCATTTTTATAATATACGTAAAATTTTAGTATACTTTTAAGTGAGAACTTTTTTTTGAAAAATGCATACTTTTTAAGTTATTAATTTTTTTGTGAAAAATGTTTCCGTTGCAGACCCTTACAAATTATTCTTTTACTAGGATACCCTTAAAGATATGAAAATAGTTTCTATTCGGTTGCTTTAAGTAAGGTCAGACGTATTTGAATCTATGTTGAAAATTTTTCATTTTATACAGGGTGTGTATAAAAAGTGTTCAAAGTTTAACATCATAAATATCAAATTTCTTTATTTTTTCAAATAGAACCACCCGGTTTTCCCTATTTCAATATAACAATTTTCATTTTTTATGTATACTTTTAGTATGCTTTAGAAAAAATCGGGTGGTTCTATTAAAAAAACTAAAGAAATTTTATATTTATTAAGTTAAATTTTGAATACTTTTTATACATACCCTGTATAAATTGAAAAATTTTCTATTATTGATTTGAATACGCCTGATGCATTTTTCGAAATAAAAACTTCAGTTAAAAAGATCGTATCGGAAAACCCAAACATAGGAATTTTCATGATTTTACTATAAGTATTTTGCCATATACAGATAGTTTAAACTCGTCGTGGGACACCCTGTATATTCGATCGAGGAAAAACTTCAATAGCATAAAAAAACAATTTATTATATGTGACACTGCAGAATTCATAATGACACTGTACCACTAACCATACTGTGGAAATCGCTAGAACAAACAACAAAAGTGATATAATAAAACTTTTAGTATTAATCCAATGGGATTCTGCCTTTAAAGGTCAAAACCAAGGGTGTTACCTCTCGCAAATGCTAATCAAAATATATTTTGGAGCTCAAGATGTGGAAGCGGAAATGCAGCGGGATCGGAATACCTCTCAGTGACAACACGCTGTGCTTCACAGATGATAAAATAATAATAGCACAGGATAATGACGGTTTAAGCTACACGACGAGGAAATTCATAGAAGAATACAAGGAATAGGGTCCAGGAGGAAGAAACACTTCAAGGAATATGAGTACTTGAATGGAATACGATTGGATGAAATGAAAATAAAACGATACAGCAATCAAAAAGAGGAATGTAGAAGACAAAAAAACTGTATCTTTGATGGATAGAATATTATGAGAACAAAAGCCAACAAGCAACAGATGTATAACACAATTAACCCATGGAGCAAAATCTGACAGATCAAATAATCTAAAGAAAAAATGATAATGTCTACCGAAATGGACAAGCAATAAGAATATTTAGGAAGGAGATAAGGGATATAACGGAGGTTAGACACGTATTAATCGATGACATTAAAACCAAACTCCTAATCTGGTATAAAATTTATTTGGTTTCGATGAAGTGAAGAACTAAAATGTTAACTTCACTTTTCCTATAAATATATGCAGATAATATTCTAAGGAAGCCGAACGACAGTTACTTGTACGAACTTGCATATTCCATATTCAGTACAACGCGTCGAGACTTACAATTGCCGTGCCGGCTGCCGTCCGGTCCGCAACGTTTGTTCAGACGTTCAGACAAATTAACACGATTTGTCGTGTAAGTGATTGTATGAACTTGTTTGATTCTTCACCAATATAAATACGAATGTCAACGATAAACGTTACTCATTTGTTTTCAAAATTTCTTAAAGAAAAGTTAATCCATATCAGCGTTGGCCAGTAAGGAAATTTGTTTCAAATCTTTCGAAGAGAATAGTAAATTGAATCAATATCAGTGATTGCGTCAGAAACGTAAGTACATACCTGCCTATTTGTTATATACATATAGTTAAATGGCACACCTAATGTGAAATTTTCAAAAAATTGATTTCATATTTCGATAGGTTAAACCATAAAAAATAATACATACTAAAATTTTAAGTCGATATCTTAAATAGTTTTTCAGTTACAGCCATTTAAAAGAGTAGCAGTTAGATAGTTGCATTGGCTAAGGGACATACCATCATTTTATCTATAAACGCGTTTTTCTCGAAACAGCATTTTTCGAAAATTTGCTGGAGTGATTACTCAGAGACAAATGATCCGATTGCTATCAAATTTCTTTTGCATTTTCTTTATATAGTTCCCATACGATGACCCTCCAGTTTTTTGATGTGATCAAAAATCGAGTTTTAGCAGGCCAAAAATGACCAAAATTTTGAGTCAATTTTTGATTTTTTTGTGCGCCTACGGGTCATCGTATAGACATTATGTTTTAGTTTAACGAGAAGTTTTTTTTGTTATGTTTTTTTTTAATTTCAAAAATTGCCTTTTTTTAAGCTGCCACACTAGGTGTGTCCCTTAAACTGGAATTTCTAGTACCAGTTCACCTTCAGTCTCTGAAGATAATAACTTATTATATACATATGGTTTTCTTTTATATATTATTTATTTTAAGCCCTTTTTTTTCTAAAAAAAATCGTTAAAACGAAGTCACAAGTTTCTGATCTAGTGATGTATCTGATCCAGTAAAATTTTGAGAGTGATCTTTGAAATAAAAAAGTTTGGGAACCATTGGTGTCAATGTGTCTCAAATTAATACTTAAATATGTTTTTAGGGCCAGTCCATTTCTGATTATAATTCTCATATGATCTCTTTTGTCTCGCTTATGGAAGGGTGAGAAAGCAATTTATTACCTTTTTGGATTCTTTAAAAATCCATTTCAGTGTAATGTGATTTGCCGTGAGAACGGTATGGGATCTCGTAGAGCTGAAACTGAAAGAGAACGGTCATACATTCGTTCCCTAATTTGATTATATTGTATTAAGCGAAGTAATTGAAACGAGGGTTCTTTGCGAAATAGTTGGTTGGAAAAAAATTAATTTGAATTAAATCATTCAAAAAATATTTATGTCGATAACATTTATAGGGTTAACTCAATGATTGATCGAATTTAATCATTATATCAAATGATAATTTCATAGAACTTTGAATTATTAATTATATCGGCTATGGCCAAAACTTAAGGTGAATTGGGTTTTAGCATATTTATTTTGTATCTACTTCATCCTTCTGGAGACATTTGCCTCACCCACCGCATTTAGTTTTGAGGCTCTTTCCGAAAAATAGAATATGGGCTAAAAGAGAAACATCTCTAACACTGAGAGTATTGTAAAAAAAATCGCTACCTTTATTTAATAAATTAATAAAATAATAACCTAAAATATTTAATTTATTCTAATACAAATCACAAGTGGGGCAAACATAAACTCAAAATTGATTGATTATTATTAAATTTAAAAGTTTTTTATCGATTTATTACAAATTTCACAAACAAGTGGATAGCTCACAATATAGTTCGTTCCCAAACTTTTTGATTACATAGACAACTTTCAAAATTTGTCTGGATCTGGTGGACCTCCTTTCAAAATTCGAAAAAAAAGTTTGACGTTTACGATTACTTTATTTGGTTAATTATTTTATTGTTAAAATCAACTAAGCAAATTTTCAATTACATTTTAATTGACTGTGCTGTGAGTGGTTATCAAAAAAGCAAAGCTGGTCCAACTTTTATTTTTTAAAATCGGCAGTGACTCACAGCAAACGAACCAATAAAGTCACACACATTTTGTTTAGAAAATTTTCCATTCGGAGGGCTTAAGTTTTGTAAAAAATAACCTTAAATCTTCCCCCTTTCTGAGATATCCAATCTGCTCTTTTTTTTTTGTTAATAAGTTTGTAATGGCATTAAAATTTATTTCGTTAATATATGACGAGGGAAACGCATATAACAAATAGGCAAGTAAGTAGGTGAACTTTTCTTTATAAAATTCCAAAAACGAATGAATAACGTTTATTCTTGACTTTCGTATTTATATTGTTGAAGAGTTAAACAAGTTCATGCAAGATTGCAAGCACGTACACCTCAAGTCGTGTTAATTTGCACGTTTGAACAAACGTTGCGGACCGTACGGAGGCCGGCGCGGTATCTGCAAATCTCGACGCGTTGTACCGAATATGAAACATGCAAGTTCTTACGAGCAACAGTCGCTGAGCTTCTTAAAATATCATCTGCTTGTATTGATAAGAGAAGACATGAATGCAAATATTGAAATGAAGTAAAAGTAGTCTTCATCGCATTGGTAATAAAGGTGAGAAATAGTGAAGCAGCAATTTTATTTGGCTGCTTGCTATTTTTATTCAAAACGCAGGGCAGTTGCCACAACTTGACGGAGTATTCAAGATCAAGACTAAGCAGGTTAGGTTAGGTTAGGTTAGGTTAGTCTTTCCATTTTCTTGAGCCGGCTCTAGTGTTACCACATGGCGTTTAAGAGAGGTCGCAACTTTAATTAAAACATAGTGATTGAATTTTTAAGTGTTTTTCTCTTGGAATTATTATAACAAAATAATCAAACTCATATCTATACTATGTTGAAGAGCTCTAGTGTCAAAAAAGTGGCGAGAATAACAAAATTCCACCTAAAATAATTGTATTAATTTCTCTTATATAGAAACAACCAAATTTGTGTTGATTAGACAAACATAAACTAATAACCTGGGTTCATTATATACCGTATCTACATACAATAACCGCTCAAATCTACAATACTGTAATATTGTTCAAAGCAGTTAATAACATTCTGGTTCTTACTGTTGAATCGTTTGTCACTAACCACGAAACCGTGGTAATTAATAACAAACGTACACTAACGGTATGGACGTGTAATGAGATAATTGTGACTCATACGTGCCGATTTGAAGCGTATAGTCTGAGGGTATTGGCGCGTTAGAATCAGATTCGGGCATGTAGATTAGAACGCACCCCGATGTGGATGTACGCGTGTTTATGTGTGTGGACTGTCCGTCGATCTGGCAAGTTATACAGCGATTAGTTCTGCAGGGGTGTACAACCCTTATACATGCAACTGTTCTTATATTTGCTGTCACTTTTGACGACAGTCTGTACCTTACATAAATTAATTTCAAGTTTATGAATGATTTATAATTTAGTTTTTTATAATATTGAATTGAATTTTAATAGAGAAGGAAACTGGAAAATATTTTTATGATAATTTAGAATTTGATTATTCGACGTAATAATTTGAAACTGTACTTATGATAGTTAAATTTAGATATCCTGGTAGAAAACAAACAAAGACGATTTGCAGTACTTACTCACGTTTATATTCATATGAATCAAATAAAAATTTCTGTCAATTGTGTACAGATAATCATTAGGACTGATATTCTAAAAGTAGGCTTTTCACGAATTGGTAATCAAAAAAGCTCAACTTTTTTAATTGTTCGTTCACAGTTGACATCTACAAAATCCAAAATTAACGAGTCGTGTTAAGTTGGAATTGAATTCGAATTTTGGGAACCATTCATACTGAACACATTGTTTACACCAACATTTACAATCACACTGTCTGACGCATGTTTCTATAACCAAGTTATCGTCTTCAGAGACTGAAGGTAAACTGCAATGCTGACTTGTTACTAGAGAGCTGATTTTTTGCAGGGTGACTTGGATTTTATATAATTAGGTACATATTCATGTAGTTCACAAAAGTAAAGCATTTAAAGCCTAAATGTTTCAATAAAACCAATAAATAATTTCCTTTTTGTTTAGTTTGTTATTTTCGGTTTTGACAGCAACATGTTTCTATAAAAAATTTGAGTTTAAAACAACGTTTTATTATATTTTTTTCAGTACTTACATAAAATTACTCCATGAAAGCTAAATCATAATATAACAAGACTAATAATGAGAAGAAAAAAATGAAATTATGCCTGTACACTTGAAACAATTTGACATAAATGTTTTTTGTAACAAAGTCGTTTGAAAAACTGATTCCGCGCCTAAACTTAAATTTTTTAACGTCATAAGGCAAACTGTGGGGTTTGCCTAGGTGTGTTTACCTTGCATGCATGAGTCTTGATGCAGTAGTCACCAGTTTCTTCTTCTTCTATGGATCGGCGGCATTTCGGATCCTGCGCGATGCTTATAGCACGAAGATGATATTTCAGATAGTCATGTCCGGTTAGAAGGTCAGTGACAAGTCAAATTTCGTGTCTACTCAAGTGGAGCTATTGATTAATGAGAGAAACCCAGCAGCTTGTCTCCTACCAAGTGTTTTCAGTCATCTCCATAGGTTGATTTTGTAAACAGTCCCTTGTAAAGCTGTTCCGCATTTAAACTTAATTTTTTTAACGTCATAAGGCAAACTGTTGGGTTTGCCTAGGTGTGTTTACCTTGCATGCATGAGTCTTGATGCAGTAATCGAGATTTTCTTCTTCTTCAATGCACCGGTGGCATTTCTGAACCTGCGCGATGCTTATAGCATGAAGATGATATCTCAGATAGCTAGAAGGTCAGTGACCAGTCAAATTCTATTTAAGTGGAGCTATTGATTGATAAGAGAAACCAAATAGCTTTTCTCATACTAAGTCATCTTCATAGGTTGATTTTGCAAGCAAGAGATTCGATAGCTAAATTTTTAGCTGCAACAATAATAGTTCCTGTGCCTATAGGAAGTTTTGCTGAGCAGTTTGTTGAGCGAAACATCTACAACTTTGCTCTTATTGTTGAATTAGAATTTCCAGCAATCACTTACCAGTTCTTGCAGATATTACTTTTTGGCAGCCTTACTGTCTAAACGGAATTGAGATTAATATTTCTATGGCGGTGATGAAGAAGTGTTCATATTCTATCACAGTGAGTACTTTGGCTTAAAAGAAGGTAATATATTCCCAAGCAATAAAGCTTCACCTATTCACACAGTTGTCAAATTTGTTTTGCTTTTGTATCATTAAAATTGAAATTCCAGATTGCTTTAAATTAATTTTACGATTCGTGAGGTTCGAAGAAATTGCATTATATAAAAATGAATAGTTTCCCAACATACAAATTCAGTTTCAGTGCTAAAGACTAAGCAGATTCATCAGATAACATGAAAAGCAGCTTCTAACGATACAAATAACATAAAAACTCATTTCTGATGATTTTTATAGTAAATAATAATGCTTCAATTATGATTTTTTATAACATTTTTTTTTTCAAAATAAATGAGATGACTTAGAAAATATAAATGATGATATGGTGTTACACGAAATATTTAGTTGTATACTTATTGTTGAATATGGACGTGAGTTTTATGGGGTTCCAAGGCTTGTCACATTAAAATTCACTCTCAGATTGTTAATAGATGCAATATATCGACCCCTCGTCACAGGAAATTTGGGACTTTTGGTCTGCTATTCCATCTTCATCCCCTCGCATACAGTTCGTCCGCATGAGTGGTTGCTTATTCGTCCACGTGCATCAGAATAGAACTTAATTGTTCACCTATTCTCCTCCAAGTATTGCTCAATAGTCAATAACAATGCCTCCCCTATACACACACGTACGTTCATTATCGACAGGAAAGAATAACAATTTACGAATCCGCACAGATCGATGATTTGCTTAACGATTTATGGGACAAGCGGGAAAAAATATTGTTGTAATCATTAATAAAAGATGAGACCTAACGTAATAGGAGAACGTGGTTTGTTTTTCGTTGGTTGATGAAAAAAATGAGGAAGAAGGAAACTAAAATTAATGTTGCATGATTCACAGTTTACATTCTGTAAATCCGAAACGAGATGGGCGAAAATTAAGAAAAAAATTATTTATTACCCGTTTCCGGAAAAAAATGTTTCCAATAACGAAATTCGATATTTCACGAATATCAATGTGAAATTATACAGTGTGTTCATTAAGTTACGAAAATCATAAACTTTTTGATATCTGTTGAAAGTAACTCGTGGTACATTATTATTTCAAAATAACTCATTTATCAAAGTAAACGTAACACCCTGTATACATTTTCAGTTTTTTATGGAACATTAAATCAAAAATACGATTGTCTAGATCATTACTCTTATTTTTCAGAGCTCTCATTGCCAACTTCCATCGCCGCGACTAACTGTCAAAAAATTAGATTCAATTGAATAAAATAATAATTTTTCATACAAAAAACCACCACAGGTACTACACTCGAGTAGTACATGCGTGTGGAGATTCCTGCGCATATTCATCTTCAAATTTTGTAGATTGTAGTGTTCAGGAAGAACGTGCCTTTGTAACTGCTACCGCAGGCTTGCACTTCTTCAAAAAAAGAGGAGTCCCCATGAATTCAAGTTCTGGGAGACTGCAGGCGATTATGCTAAACAGCTCGGAAGAGCATCTGCCGTAGTAGTAACGGTAAAATAGTAAGGTCAACGACTTTTCTTCTATGCTCTAAGTTGTCCCAGTTTCTGTTCAACTCTTGATCGCATAGAAGTCGAATTGATCTCTTCTGTATTGAGTCTAACATCATCGAGGTATGAGAGCAATACACCAAACATGGACGGATTTCATATAACAACAAAAATCTTTTTCACTGGACTCTTCATCAAGACCATATTTATCGATATTTGTGTTGACCTATTATAAACTAGAAAAAAATGCTATGAAAAAGCTTGAAACATCGTAAATTTCAAAGTAAAAAGTTAACTATGGTATAAATCTATCAATTTTATAACATTTGTAAGACAAACCAAGCTTGTGTTCGCCACGTAAGGGCGTATTACATTTGCAGCAACTACTTTTTGACATTCTCGTTTTGCTGACGAGCATATGGTACAATTTTTCAAGTTTGTATCGCGATAAAACATTTTGCGGCTTCTTGTTTTTCAGTCTTAAATGTCAAACTTGATCTATCACTCCAATTTTTATGTAATAGAATCGTGTAAGCCAGTTTGAAGTAACCTCAGAGATATCCTTTAATGACTTATGGTATACATTGCAGCATAATTTTTGGATTTTTAAGATTTCCACACAGTTCCAGCGTGAAAAAACTTAACATCATCTGTAATAAGCAACACAATCTAATTCATTTTTGAATCTTCTTGCAGCTCCAGTTCTGATCTGCATAATGCTCCATGTACCTTTGTGACTTGTGGCTTCAGCGATGAACTTTGATGCTTACCTTTTTTGCGAATTTTGATACGCAATCATATAATGTTACATTGGAACTTTCAGTCGAAGTATCTTGCATTGATCTTCACTTCATATCGTACCAAAGAAGTGATTCATATACTAGATCAACCTCAGTTTGGAATTTCCTTCGTCACTGATAATATCTGAAGAAGCGTATCTAGTGGAGTGGAAAATATTATACAAGATCTACAATAGATACGGCCAGTCTTTCAAAATTTAAGGTACTTTTTTGTAATGCTGGATCATAAATGAAGCACTTGAACCGAAGAGAAAATTCTGACGTATGGTTAAGTTTTAGTAAAATATAACAAAATGTATTAATCTTGAGCAAGTGTCGTACAAATTACATCTTGTAAAAAGGTATTTAACTTAAAAATGGTCATTTTTTATATGTTTTGGTGATAGTGCAATGCCAAATCAAGTTCCTTATTTTGTGCAATGAACAATTTATGCTCAATAACTTATGTTTGCTATGAAAATAATTGTATTATATTCGAACAAGTATTATATATATATATATATTGTATATAAATATTTGCAAATATATCAAAAAAAACATAATTTTTCGTGATGATTTATCTTGATTTCAGGTCTCTTCTGATACAAAATTAATTTGCATGAAATATCACGGAAATTTTTAATGTCAAGTTATATTAGATGAAGAGCTTAATAGAAATATACCTCGGTCAATGCTATGAGAGTTTTCATAGTGGGATTGTGACAAACTTAAACATTCTAATATATTTCCGAGCTTCCGAATACATTTGTATTCATAGTGTTAGAATTAATTAGTTAAGAACTTGTTAAATTTTGTGTTATCTTTTTGAAACAATTAGATTAATCAACTTCAATATTCAATACTCAAATTGACGCTTTATAGAAATATTAGCAATAAGCAAATCTTCAAATCCGTCTCTGGAAATAATATCACTAAGATGATGATTGACAAACTGTGATATGCGAATGTTATTTTAATATTAATCAAGTCATTTGGGAAAGTTAGGAAAGAATGAAGCCATATGTTGCATATCTTTGGGATTTTATTAACTGTTAAAAATTATACATACTGTATATAAGACCTCTTTCGGTCAAAACCTCCGAAATTAACATTGATTCATTAACTCTTTTCTTGTACATTCAGTAGTTGTATATTCATATAACAACCATGTTATATTTAATCAAATTGTTTAAAATTTTTTGCAGATATTTATATTAATGTACGTTGTATTAAATACCTTCAAAGTTACATTTATAATGAAATTATAACAATAATCAAGAGACAGAAAAAATTATTGACGTCATTGCACAGCCCTGGTGGTTGAATATACTGGTATTTTTAAATTAATTCCGCCAATTTTGATGACCCACATGCGGAACAAACGAAATAGCCTCATACACTTAAAATGATTGAAATGAAAAACTCCAACTGTTGCTTCTTGACGTTTTAAATTAGGTATCTCGCACGCGATCTCCCCCAAAAACCACTTTGCTTTGTATGTCTATTTATTTCCGTTACCGGTGAAAGTTATAAGTACATACATAAGGTGAAGTTTTATACGAGGGTAGATTCAATATTAGTATTCGAATAATTTAGTATAATATAATATATTTATTTAATATATATATTTATACGGCTAATTATATGAAAATATTATTTTATATGAATTAATATAAATATAAATACTGTTTTTTTCCCATTGAATAAGAAAATGTCATTAAGGTAATATACCATTTCATAGAAGATGCAGTTCCGGAAGAAAAATAAACATACTTAAGTGAGATGACCTACCGGCTTCAAATTAAACCCCGTCGAATGGTTTTATAGAGTTCCTTTTCAGACGAAAGCAGTCGTGGTGGCTGTAGAATAGTCTACAGAAATACACGCATTATTGCATAAAAGAAAACGTGGCTTTCAGATGAGGTTTCTGGATAGTTTGCGCTGGTATTCCATTGGATACAAAAACCGAATAGAGCGCACTGATACATAGAAAAAATATTTGGCAATTATGTCGTTTCCTATGCGAGTTTCATCAGCTAAAACTTCATCCTAATGCAGAGCATTGCCCGTCCACATACTGCAGGTCTGTACGGCATTATTTACAAGTGTCGAAATTATCGCTAAGGATTGAGCAGCGCGTATCCTCCAAGTACTTGAAGAAGACGTATTTATTTGTATTACCACATTCGTTAGGGCTTGACATAATACGATACAACTTGCAAGGATTTGCATGCAAGTTTCTATAAACAGTAGAAGTAAACAAATTCATAACCTCAAATTTTATCTAATATTTTGTACCTAGTTAACAATGAAAATAACAAAGTTTTAGGAAAGTCAACTGATCTGTTGAGCCAAAGTAACTAGATTTCAACTTGCATGTAATAAAAATGGCACAAAACCGATAATGTCTTCATCTGCGCATGCTTTTGATCAAGAAATATTGCATTGCATTGCACGTTGCATCATGTCAAGCGGCCTTACAGCTAACTGTTGGATTTTGATCAACTAAATTTGAAATCATATTTTCTTTATTAATGCTTCTTCTTGTTCTTGGCATACCAGAATTTATTTTTTCAAGTCTCAAATTCTCAGTTTATTTAGTAACTTAATTTCGTATAGTATTTCGAAAATGTTTCGTATTTCCCTCGTATTTTTCTTCTGAGATCGCATCAAGGCGCCCCTATGTCGGTTTATACGGGTATATGAACTAATAGTTCTTAAATTGTTCTTGATTAGTCCACATACCTGCAGCTGTCCAACTCTCGTGTTCCATTGTTTCCTTTACCTACAAAGATCGGTAGATCACCCTTCAATTAAACAGGAGACACGATATATACGGGTCAATTCATTCTTTTTGTACCTTTGGATTATAGCAAGGGAGCCGAAATGATCGGGAGGTCCTTTTGTGAGAGTTTGATTGGTGCCACTTATAACATTGTCAGGTTAACCAACATTGCAATTGATATCGATTGTATAGTTTACTTTGATGTTCAAATTGAATCAAACAACTTGGAGGTACTAAATAATTTAACCACTCTCTTCATTTTGTAATAGAGATACATGATTATATGGAATCTAATTTTTTTTTCAAAACTATGTCATAAGCTCAAATATATACGACGTGTTTAACTTTCAATTAATTTTTTACCATCGCAGACATTTTGTTTATTCTATCTAGATTCAAAAAACGTTGGGGCCGTCTGAAATTTAAATCGGAATGTATGATGTGCCTTATATCATTATTGGGAAACATCGATTTGATAAAATGAAGTTAGGAATTTAATTTGACTTTTACTGATCACGATGCAATCGAAAAAAGTTGTTGCTTCTATATATACATACAAGTTGTATCGATATTCGATATTAATACCATTTTTACCACCTATTTATAGAAATGACACACAACTACTTCGTTGTTTCTTATTGACTGATCTAAAATTGTGTCTTTCCATGCATAAAATTGAAAAAAAAGTCACATAAGGCCACGTCAGGCGAGTATGGTACGTTGAATACTGTAATTTTGAACCAAACAAAATTTAATGTCAAAATATTTTAATACTCAACATATTCTCCTTTTAATTGGATACATTTATTACAGCGAACCTGCAACGTCTCTAGACCTTTCAAAAAAAATGTTTCTGCTCTGCAAACCAGACTTCCACAGCTTTTATTACCTTCTCGTTGGAAGAAAATTTAAACTATTTTTCAGTTGAGAAATGGGCCGGAGCCAAATCTGGAGAATAAGGAGGGTGTAGTAGTAGTCTAGTAATTAAAGCTCTAAAATCACGAATTTTTTGCATGGCAACATGAGATTTGTGTACAGGAGCGTTGTCCTGCAAAAACAAAACACCTTTGGATAGCTTTCCGCGTCTTTTCTCTTTAATTTTTTAGAGTGGTCAGTAATGTCGAATAGTAATCTCCAGTTATTGTTCTACCGTTACCAAAAAAATCAATGCAACTAAAGCAACAACTTTTCCAGCAGATTTTTTATTATTATGTTGATGAGCTGTTCGTCAATTAGAGAGAGTTCCAACAAGCTGCCACTCACTCCTAGTTACACGCAGAGTGCTCTGACTCGAACACAGCGTCGATGGGATTGGCTACAGTAGTAGTGCAACCTGGTGCCTCCTTCAACCTGTATAATAGTTATTATTCAATTTATTTAAACGTATTTTCTGGAGAAATCTTGTATATGAGATTGTTCTTGATTATTTCGTTTTCTACTACTTCTTCATTCTAAAGATACACCTCTAGTAGAAGGTTTTTTATCAAATCGTCTTCTATTTGGATTCATATAGATGATAAATTTGAAATTACGTATTTGTTGATACATAATACAACAAAAAGATCGAGTTTCATAATACCTATTACACGTACTGATGCCGGAACAATTGATAATGTCAGAAAAGAGAAGAACAGGACAAACGATAGATCCTGATTGATGTGATGGCAACCGACAATCTGCGGTGACGTCCGGTTCAGGACGATCGGCATATTGAGACTTCCTTCCTGACCGTCTGCTTTCTATAATGCGACTTAATGGTTTTCGCGTGCCCCCCTTCTACGATTCACTTGGTAATTTTATTGATTATAGCTAATAAAAGAAAGAGTAGAATATATTAAATTATATTACTGAATTCAGAGGCGTCCGAATACTGACCATCAGTAATCATGTGAATTAATCTCAATCTTTGAAATTGTAACCTCATTTGAACGTCTGTTGACACAAAGGTAGAGATGGTTTCTCGTAAATTCCTCATTTACTATATTACTCCACGAATATGATAAAAAAATAATAATTCATTTTCAAATATATACTTGCCAAATTTCATAAATGCATAGTTTCATAAAATAGACATAATCAGTGATTCCCCACATCTGCTCAACCATCGCTGTAGTATTCTCATATCCATTTGAAGATATAATTGACAATATTGTAACAAAAGAGTCAAAGCTTTGAATGAGGGGTGTTTGGTTACTTCAAAAATCTACCAGAGCTTTATCAGAACATTTTGACTTATTTAGTTCTGCCATACACTTTAAAGTTGTTCCACGAAGAGATATTGTCAGAAATTCTCTGGAAATCACAGTATGCAATAATAGGTCTGTGCTAGTTACTACAAACAAGATTCGTTAGGGTCAAAAATCAAATTCTTTACCTAAGGGAAACTTCAATAAGTCAAGTCCTGTCAGTTGTTGAGTTGATTAGCTGTTCACCTATGTTAGATGTCAAGTTGGAAGAGTTCGTTGAGCTTTGTTTATGTTGGAGCTACCATAAACAATAAGAGCGGTGATACAAGCGAAGCTAGGAAAATTATTTCATTCCATTTCATATGTAGGAAAGGATTTGTATTTTCAGCCTCTTATTCTCTATAAACTTTGCAGAATTACTTTTAGTTATTTTTAAAGATGAAGAATTTTTCCAAACATTCTTATATCTTCTTGTATCTATAGGGTATGTAGAAAATACGAGTATCATTTTTAGAAATTACTCATTCAAAAAAATCTTTTGAATCGATTGGAATGATCAATATTTCAATAGCACTGAAAAAGAATATGATGAGTTGAAACCAAGAATACAACAAAAATCATAGTGGTTACCATCTCACTCACTCCTAAATCACTGAGCGATTATCAATAACGAAGTAAACAATTTAAACGAAGTGAAACCAATGTTTTCATCAAATTAGATTTCTGATGTATATGTAAGAATGAAATAAGATACATAAGAACAATTTTACAATGGAAATTGCTTTGAAATTTCTGAAGAATCTGGCTCATAGTTTTCACGTTCTCATCAGTATGCTAATCTAGAAACTTGTTATAGAGTCTAACGTCAAGTTTCCGTTTGATCCGACCTAGAACATCAGAATGATTTGCCTCATCTATTACATCCGTATGAGAGCTCAGAAATGTTCCAAATATCAACATGCAAGGCAATGGCAAGATCCCAAATTCCGTGAAGGGTCCGCAGGAATTTACTCGACACGTGTAAACACTCCCCCCAATTCATACTAGGATTCTTATATCCCCCTCTGGTACCTCGTTCTTTACAGTTAAGAGTGAATTTTTTTAGTTTTCGCTTCGTTTAATTTCCAGTTATTAGATCCTCGATGTGGATATATAGCAGAAACAATAGTGGTCCCAGCACTGAACTCTGAGGGACTAAATTGTTTACACGAATAGGTTCACAGCAGTACTGTTCCAGCTCTATACCTCGGTATCCTTAATGTTACATATTGAGCAATAAAATGTCTGAGCTCACAAAGTTATAGGTTATGTTATAATTATTTTAGCATATTATATTTTTATTATGAGAGTTAATCCACTCAAAATTTGAATTTTTTTTGTAATAATATATAGTTCGTTCCATTCAGACGAATTGTGGGAAAAGTTATTTTGTCATTTGTTTCCTGTTTCTATCGGGATGACACTGTCCTCTTATTTTCGCAATAAACACGTTGAATTGAACTAATATTGATTTTTTTGGCTTCGTTTTATTATTAACAGTTGATAATAAAACTTTTATTGTTATTTTCATTGCCTTTGATCAAAAACCACTTTACGACTGTCTTGCTTACACGAAATATGACAACTTTTAGCATTGTATCCAACAAATCTGTCTTCATTCTCAAGCTATAAACGTTGATTTGCAGGGGATAATATATAATGAAAATCAATTTTGTTTATATCTGTTTTTATGTTTATTCTATTGTTCTTCTATACTTTCAAATGCTTTTTATATTTTTATATAATGTTATTTGCATAATGGTAATCATATATTATTTCAAATTGTACATGAACATGCATTATTGAAAAAGTATATAAATTAATGGTTACACGTGGTTTACAGGTTTAAATAAATTATTATTGTTGAAATACATTGAAAGTCACAATGGATATTTTATCCTAAAAACAAAGAATTGATATTTTAATGTTATTAGGATATGGTGATAGGCGTAGAACTTGACAAGAAACGTGTAATATCTTTAATAATTTATATCTTAACCGAAATCTCATAACAAGATCTATTATCAGTAAATTAGTAAACTGGTTCAGTAAAATATTTATCCAAATCAGGGCACAGAAAAATTGCATCAACTCAAAACAAATCTTTAGATGTCCTGTTGTGAAATAAATTCCATCCATACAAAGTAACATTGTTTTAGGAGTTGTCAAATGACGATTTTGGTAGACGTGAAGACTTGTAGATCTGATAATGGAACGATCCAAATTTTTTAAGTAATTTTCAAAAAGTAACTTTATTCCAAACTACAATATTTGGCTACAACAAGATGCTGCCTCAACGTGTTTCCCAGAAGATGGATTTAAAGTGGTTTTATCGATTTACCCCTGCGATCATCCGACATGAATCCTTTAGACTATTTTCTGTGGGATCACGTAGAAAACATCGTTTATAAAACAAAACCTGCCAGTATTCAGGAATTATAAGATAGGATTACCACAGAGATATGATGAATTAAACAATCAGGGATGTTGTAAAATATATTGCAAAGTTTTAAAAGTTGCTTGTTGTATTGAAGCGAATGGACAATAATTTAAGAATCTGCTGTAATCGCCTTTACTTTATTTAAATATGTGTCTTAAGTTGTTGTGGGTTTTCTGCACCATGATTTGGATAAATATTTTACTGTATCAGTTTCATTAAACTTTTTACTAACTTACTGACAACACACCTAGTTACGAGATTGGTATTAGCACAAAAATTATTAAAGTATAATCAAATTAAACGAGTTTATTCAATCGTGGCCATCTAAATGTACAATATTCATTTTAACTTTGGTGGAGATATAACTTTGAAATCATGGAAGTTAGGTATACAGAATATTACATGAAAAATAATCAGTTTAATTTTCTGTGGGCATAGGTCACTTGGAATATTTTCGTCCACCAATTTAAGATTTTCTGGAACACGTTACAGGACATTCAGGACGTTAATGACTTTCAATTGTTGAAAATTATGGACACAAGTCATCGTATACAGCGATCATTCTGTTGTTGATTTGAGTTGGTTTATCCTTGGTCAGCATACCAATGTATAGATCTTTGACACATTTCGAGTTAAGTTTCCGCTTATAATTATTATTGAAACGTTGTGTATTTTTCTATTTTCAGTCCGTGTACCTTGTACTACAATTTCGTTTAAATTTTCTTCGAGTTTCGCATCATTCAACCAACCCTAATTTCAACATTTATTCAACACAAACACAAAACTTGGTGTTATTGAAAATTCTTAACCGAATTATGAGTTTCTATATTTTCTACCTTATTATTATGCAGGCTAGTATCAGTTTTAATTCTGATTGAATTATAACTTGCAATCCTTTTATTCTGTTTGTTATATTATTCGAAGTTGGCGAGATGAGAGAGGAAGAAGAGTTCTTGCTCCACCGAATACCCCGAGATTCTTTTTCATGTTCGAAAATTGATTAAAACTTTTAGACGCTTCAGTGTATTTAAGAGCATAAATTCTATGCATACTTCGATATTGGATTAAAGTGTTGTAATCAAACTCGCTGAGAATATTTTCCTTCGCTTCGACGGAGAAGAGAGAAATTTATTTATGTGTTGTTCATCTTTTCCCTTCCCTCGACGAAATAAAAACATAAAAATGCAATTGACACCACGTCTGCAGGTTTATATTATTTTTATGGCTTTCCTGAAATTGATTGCTTTGCGAATTAAGAACGGGAATAAGGTGATTTATCATTATTTTATTTGTCGAATACATTGTCTAAGATATAGTTTCTTACCAAAAGGTACTTCGATAAAATGAAAACGATGTTTTCTGAGAAGATAATTTTTTTATTGCTTTGCGTGTGACTCAAATTTAATGCCACATGGAACTAGACGAATAAAATAGTAACGGAAAATGATGTTAAATTGTTTAAGAGAAAAATTTGTTATTATCACTTTTTCCTTATGTAAAATTATTCGAAGTATCCAATTAAAGGTTCATCGAATCATCGATTTCAATATGTATGTTTGTGACTAACTTTTTGTCCTCGATTTTGCTTACCCTGATCGATAAGATTTGATCAAAATATCTGATTATCCTGATTAGATTTGCCAGGATTCATAATTTTTTTGTATAAGTAATTTACTGGACGAACTATGTAAGCTGGCAGTCCCAGATACATAAAATCAAGATGGAATCATCAACGTATTCGTACATATTAAAGACGAGTTCAAAATATCAAATTGAACTGAAAAGCGAAAAAAATATGGCTTAAAACAAGTTTCTATAGTTTGTTATATTAAAAAGTAGCAATTAGTTTGGAAAATGTAAAAACCAGATTACCGAGAATCAAATTAAGAATTCATTACTTAATAAGTCGTGTGACTAACTAAGAAAAACACATTTCTTTGCCGAAAATCGATTTTATTAATCAAGAGCTATACAATCATTCTAACGCTTCTCTAATTTCTCGATGCTTCAGTTTCTTACCGACAAGCATTCTATCGATATTAGCGAATAGCCAGTAGTCACCGGGGGCCAAATCTGGACTATATGGTGGTTGAGAAAGCAACCCAAAGTGTTATTTATTTAATTATTAAGTGTTAATTTGTCTTTCTCATTTCTTATTATTCTTATTTTCGTATTCGTTATTAATTATCTCTCCCTTTTGGAGATAATCGATGAACAATATTCCATGCGTATCAAAAATTCGTTTGAAGAAATGTGTATACGGAATACACAATAATGAACCACCACATTTTGTACTCACTATTTCTAAACCTGGAAAATGGAACTTGAATATATTTGATGTTTCAATAACTATTAAAAAATTAGCATACAGATTTGACCTAAATAATCTATTTTCAGATATACATTCAAAATTTTGCTTCATTGATAAAAATACGACGGGCCGTTTTCTTTTCAACCTCCGATAGGCTATAAATAAAAGACAAGTTTAGATAAAACAATAATTTTATTACCAAAAGATTGGTACTTTTCGACATGATCACCGAAGAGATTGAAACATTTGTCATGTCTGTGGACAAGCTTTTCAATACCCTCTTTAAAGTGTTCAAAGAAACTTGCCGTCAATTGATTCAAGTGGAGTACAAAACTTCTGGAAATTCCGTAGACAAAGCAGTAATGGTGAATCTGCGGTTTTCTTTAACTAATCTGCCAACTCGTTGAACCAGGTCATTTGAAACGACAGATTTGCGTCCTTGGCCCCCTTCATCATGCACATCTTTACGGCCATGTTTAATCTTTCCACCCCATTCACTCACAACACCATCACTCATGGAGTTTTCCCTATACACAAGACGCACTATGACCTTCAGCCTGTAGAAAACGAATCACACTTCGCAATTCACACTTGGAGGGAGCATCAATAATGTTTACATGGTTGTAGCACAACGCCGACTGATGCCTGAATGTCAACAATGGCGGAGTATGTAGTGCAAGAACTTCGCAGTTGCCTTCAATGCATACCCGCTTTCTTCTGCCCGCGTAACGGTCATTATTTTGACCGCGTGTAGTGTACGTGCAAAGTTTTTTCAGTGCTTTACGGTACTAGTTCGATATATATGTATAGTAGCATCATTTATAACAACAAACAATATCTGTAATTTTCTATCGTCCTATATGACCAGACACGCATTTTAGAATGTATGTGATAGCAGTTTTTCATCCTGCCACGAATGAAATATTTCGCCTTGGGAATTCCAGAGGCACATTTATATTAGAGGTAAAAATTCTATACAAACATGGAGATACAAGGATTTTATTATCTGCTGATACTCAGACTGAATTTTAACCTCACTTTCGGAATTGTAGGAAATAAATCAAGTCAGTCACTCATACGCAGTTTATATGATATGATAGTAAACTAATTAAAAGTAGAATTATAATTGTGAAGATAATAATCTATCATTTTTCATAAGCCCGGCTTGTTAAATTGTTATTAAATTAACAACAACAATCACTATATATTATTTGTTTGAACGTATTTACCGTTTCTTCATGTGTGGAAAAACTTTGATCTCGCAATTTATTTTTGATCTGCTGGAATGAGAAGTAATCATTGGGTGCCTAACGGCTGATGACCCATCACTTCTATGTTTTGACTGTTCAAAAAAGTTTTTGGACTAGTGGTCAGAAGACCAACCACTAGTTAAATATTCCTGGAAATCTCAAATAGTTTCTCAGACTTCTTAATTGATGTTTCATCAATGTTTTAGACCTGGAATCGGGTTACTAAAATCACAAGTGCTTCAGTTTCAGTTCGATCAATATGGCCAATTACCCATTACTGTTGTCAAAAACGTGGTGGAAAATAATTTGTTACCCAGATTTTTTCCAACACCTCTGGTAAGCAAAAGTTCATGTACCATTCAGAACTGACTGTTCTACGTTGCTCTAATGGAACGGTGGAGTTCATATGCATGGATCCAGTGGTCAGAGGACTAAAAACTAGTTAAATGTTCCTGGACATCTCAAGTAGTTTCTCAGACTTCTTAATTGTTGTTTGTTTAATGTCTTAGATCTGAAGTCGGTATGCAGTATCAGTTTACCCACAGCATCGATATTTTCTGGCACAACAGACGATTTCGACCAATTGGTATCTCATTAGATGTAGGAAATGAACTGCGGGTCCAATAATGCTAAAAAAACTAAAACATGGTATTAAAGATGTTATTTGCTTCCATATATTTATCACAAACCCCGAAGCGTCATAGTTTTTATGCATAATTAAGATAATGGACGTGGAAATGATAATTTTGTTTAAAAGTTAACTTTTGTAAATTACTAACAGCTACGTCAAAACAGGATGCGACATACAGATAAAGTAGGTATCCTATGTTTATCTATTACTAACAGATCGGTATATATCTAAATAGAAGCAAGGTTGTAAAAATATTTTTCAGTAAAATTTACCGGAAGATGAACGTGTATAAATTATCAGTTTGATTATAGTATCCTGGTTATGCGCAAAAATAAATACACTTTGGTTATTGTTATACAAGATTTTAGTGATTTAAATATTGAGCAACGAAGAAACATCGACAAACATCGATTTGAAACATTCTTCACCGTATTACTAACCTTTCCATGGAAGTATACATATGAGAGTGATGTTACTTGTCTTAAGATACAGAAAACTATTGATTTTCTTGAAAAAATAATTTTATTCATGATCAAAGTAGTGATCATCTATATCCACGCACTTTTGCAACCATTCCACAAATTGAAACCTTGAAGCCAATCATGTTTTATTGACAAAATGGCAATTCGCGTCCATTTATCTATATGGTTTGATCGCAGAATATGCAGTGGTCGTCATCTATCACGCCTGCCGTCTTAAGGTGGTATTTAACCAGACATAAGCCCAAACCAAATGTTCCTGGACATCTCAAGAAGTTTCTCAGACTTAATAATTTATGTTTGATAAATGTTTAAATTACCAAAGGGGTTACCGAAGTTCATAATAGGTTTGTTCACTTCAGTTTCAGTTAGATCTTTTCAATTTTTATACTTTTCGATCCGTTTTTCATATATTTAGAAATACTTATGGACTTTTCTGCTTTCCGACTTATAAGATTAGACTGTGTGTTTCAAACAGTCTTATTTATTTTTGGGTTTCTATAATATATTGAATATTTGCCTCGTCATTAATATCAACTGGAGCAAGTCCCACAGAGTGGGTCACAGAAAACAGTCCATCCTGGTCATTGGCTAAATGTATTAGCTTCTAAAAAAAAACGTCGATTTTTACAATACATACATATGTCATTTGTCAACATTCTGTCTTCCAATCTTCCAGCTCTTTACTTTCAAATTAGTAGAATTTCCTCGATATTTGTATAAGCTCCTTATATGTATATGATTTTTTATTATTGATTTGATGAAAATACTTGAGGAAATATCAAGAAAATATTAAGAAATATCCGAGAGGATGCGCGAAATACGATTCCATAACGAACATGCTCGTGTCAACGGAAAAAAGAAACTCACCAGATGAATTTATTTGTCTCCATGATCTAGTTGAGTTTCTTCAACAGATTATGCTGAAATTTTTGAAGATTAAAATAATATAGATAATAGGAAAACATAATACAGTTGACTGCAGAACAAAGTTTGACCACAAATAAATACATAAAGTAGCATGGATTTCATCAAATGAAATCCGAATAAAATTGATTACGTTTTAATAGTACAGAAGCCTCAGAAGTGAGTACAAAGTTTTAGATATTACAGAGTCAAAGAACAAGTTTCATGGTGGCTAGCGCTGGTTTTGGCCAAAAATAATTACACAAAGTGACGTGGATAACTTCAAACGAATGAGCTAATCGAACAGAACCACTGGAAGTTAGTCCAAATTTTTAGATGTTCTATATGAACAAAACAAAGTCTGATGGCAGCTACTACTAGTTTTGGACACAATAAGTTGGACAAAATAAATTTTGATTATCGCTAGACTTTAGCTCTGACTACGAATAAATAAATGATGTCACGCAGACGACGAATGGATTCAGAATCAATTTTATTATAAGTTTTTAGAACAGAAACATTGGAAGTTCCAAATGCTATGATTGCCCAAAACAAAGATTGATGGTCGCTAGCACTAGTTTTGAAGCATAAAGTGAATATTAGACGATTCAGAAGAACGGAAATAATGATCCCGGAAAAAAGAGTAAGAAAAAGGGGTAATTCTTCTGCATCATCGAAGCTCTTGTATTTCACAAAGTGAAAATAAAACAAACCGTTTAATTTATAGTACTTTTTGCTGAGACACTGTATTGACTTATTGACTCTTCATCTCTATTTTTAAATCATTAACTGGTGGTTGGACCTTTCGAAATAAATCGTTTCAAACAAACCGAAATCAAAACTTAAAGGTTTTAGGGTCACATTTTAATTCCGCTCTTAATTTACACTCCAATTTACCATGAAAACGACCAAGAAAGTCCTCGGATTCTGCTCAAATTAAAACTTCCTTCATTCTTTCCCTTCTTGATTTATATCAATTCTTAATTATTATCGACTGTAATTACCCACCTAAGCCGGGGGTATTTTCTCGACGTGGACAACTTGTCTCTCTAACTGACGGGGGAAATGTACGGGAAAATTGTCTTTTCCCAGGAATAGTATGCATTTTTTTCTTCGGCTGGCGCATTCTCAATCTTTGCACATTCTTTTGTTCCAGAGAACATTCGTTCAAGGCCGGACGCGGACAAATCGCAGTTATTTACAGTCGGCCATGACAGGAATACTCAAAAAGACAGAATCTAATGTACCTCGAATTCTTTATGTATATAAAAGAATTTCCGTGTCGAATTTATCACATTTTTTTTCGAACGATTTCCTAATAACGAACATCGAAAGTGGACTAATCAATGTACAGGGTATCCCGCGACGAGTAAAAACTATCTGTATATGGGAAAATACTTATAGTAAAATCATGAAAATTTCTACATTTGGGTTTTCGGATACAGTCCACCGTAACTTTGATATTTTAAATAGAACACCCTATGTATTGGTACATTTTTGAAATCTACGTGAAATTTTAGTCTACTTTTGTCTTAAATCTTTGTTCGAAAAATGCATACTTTTTAAGTTATTAATTTTGTTGCAAGAAATTTGACCGTTGCAGATCCTTATAAATTATTTTTTTACGAGAATACCCTTAATGATATGAAAATGGTTTCTGTTCGGTTGCTTTTAAAGGGCCAGACGTATTTGAATCTATGTTGAAAAATTTTTTATTTTATACAGAGTGCGTATAAAAAGTGTTCGAAGTTTAACTTCATAAATATCAACTTTCTTAATTTTTTCAAATAGAACCACCCGGTTTTTTTATTTTAATGCATTCAGGGGTAAAAAATTCAAAACATGTATACTTTCCTATACCTAAACCTTACCGTTCTCCAGATATTATATGTTTTCTGTAAATTTTTAGAGATGCAGGTATGGTTTAAATTTTATTTTGACCCGTTGATGTTAACACTAAGAAATAAAAAAAGTATTTTTCTTTATCTTGTTAAGGTCTGTAAAAAAAATCAAATCAAATTTTATTTACTAATCCTATTCCAACTTTTAGTAGTTTCCGATATATTTGAGGTTTCAAATTATTAAATTTTTTATGTATATTTTTAGTAGGCTTTGTAATAAATGATTATTAAATTATTGAATTATTGAATAGCAGCAAATAAATTACATATTCTTGTAACCACTTTGTCACATTCAACATGTATTAAAAGCAAATTTTATTATAAATATTTTGCCACATACAGATAGTTTTAATTCGTCGTGGAACACCCTGTATACGCGTACGTATACGTCTTCATTATTATGACTAGTATCTATACAGAGCGATTTTTATGTGTGGAACGCCTCAAAATCTCATAAACGGTTTGTACGATTTTTATAGATTTTTGAGATATTTTTCTTGAACGATATTATTTTTGAGAAATAAATGTACTTTATTTCGAATAAACATTGCACACGAGGTAAATTCTATATTCAAATAAATCATATTAACGATTTTTATCAATTCTCCAACTGCAGAAAGTTTTCGAATTGGCCTCAACTACAAGGACCGGGACAAAATTCTATGCGAATAATTTTTTTTTTTCGACTCTCTTCGAAGAAGACCAGTCTTTCAATACAATGTACCTATTGTATTATATCAACGAGTAACAGTGCAGCTTTTAATAGAGAGAAACCTCTTCTTTTCTCAAAACAACAACACATCGCGTCGGTCTGCGAAGTTGGCCGGAAACGGCGAATCCTCTGTCATTATCACCTCTGGCGTACAAAAGAGATGATGAAGTATGACTGCGGAGAAAAGAACTGCATTAGGAACCGACGATGTTACACTAGTAGCGGTGGTATATGCCAAATATTATAATATACGAGGGTTGCTACTTAAGTTTTAATATAGACAAATAAAAACAAATATTTATAATTGGATATGGCTTCATGATTTTCCAAAATATTCTCAATTAAGATCAATACACTTTTGCCTGCGTTTAAATCTATTATCGAAGATTTTTTTTTCATTTTGTTTAAGGTACCTCCAAAACATGTAATTTGTACGCTTCTTCATGTGTGGAAAAACTTCGACCTCGCAAATTATTTCTAATCTGTGGTAATAAGAAGAAATCATTGGTAGATGACCCATCAATTCGATGTTCTCACTGTTCGAAAGCGTTTTAGTTTGAACTGATGTGTGAGAGCTCGTATTCTCGTAGTGAAGAATGATTCGTCTTCTGCGATTAGTTTTCCTGATTTTTTCCAACACCTCTGGCAAACAAATGCTTATGTACTATTAAAAATTGACCGTTCTGATAGAACTACTGCAGCACGTCGAGTTATTTCTGAAAAAGAAGCGAACATTTGCTTCGAAGTGAGCGAACAACTTTAGTTGGATTTTGCAGTCGGTTGTTGTTTAGATTCGGATTCATATACATAGATCCACGATGCATAGCTTGTCACGATCTTATAGATAGGTTTGAATCACCGCGATTGAATTTTTTCAAAATTTCCTTGCACCAATAGACTCGAGATCAACATATTATAAGGTATTCAACACAAACAAATTTTTTTAACAGTCAAATGTTCATGCAATATCTAATGTGTGCAAGTGGAACTAATGCCAATGTATGATTCAATCTCGTGATGTGTCACATAACGATTTTGCAATATCATCATCGATGTTATCTGGTGCAGCAAGCAACCGATTTTTGACGACCTTCACTCACCTGATACTCACACAGTCGAAGCACTCGTATGACAACACGTTCCGAGTACGTTAGTCATATCAGTGTTGCCATATCTGAAAACTTGAGTGGCAATCCTTACACAAATCCAAACACAAGGTGAGAAAAAAACTGACGTATAAATATTAATAAAAGAAAAAGTTTATTTTGTATAATTATAAAGTTTCACAATAAAGCAAACTCAGTTCCTTCTTATAATATATACAGGTTGAGTGTTCAGTTGGGAATACGATCGACATTATCATTATCATCATGAAAACAACCTAGAAAAATTATGGATAAAATTTGTTTGCTTCATATTTGGAAAATATGCCTATATCTACATGGTGGCTCATAGTATTTTTCAATGGGACTTCCTGTAAGTTTTCTTTCATTCGGATTTATCCTTGGATTCTCGTTCTAACTATATGCCATATAGAATATTTATAAAGATAAATATAATCATTTCAAAATTAAAATTCCTACGAAACGAACACTTTTTGTATGAATTATGATTAGATTATGATTAGGTAATAAATGACTTTTGACGTAGTGAGTTGTTGATTCAGTCAAATTATTTAATTAATTGCAATAAAAATTTTGATTTATAAATCAATATTCTAGACAGAAATATTTTGGCAAAAAACGCTTCTTGGTGTATTTCGCAGTGAATTTTGTTTTAGTTTATTTTGCTCTGGTAAATCTTTGCTGTCATTTTATTGTTTTCTGTCATATTTCTAACTTCATCAGTTATTCTTGAAGCGATTCTATTTAAATTGTCTTAAAAAATTTTTGCACAGCATTTGCTATATCTTCTTCTTTTAGAAGACATTTTAGCTACTCTAGCTTCCACTGTTTTTCAAGATTTCTGGTTTATTTTTGAAATCACGAACCAAACCGTCGTTCATTGATTCAGAACGATTTTTAAATTCATGTGACTCGCGTAGTATATTTTTTCATCCTTATTATTTGAGCCCGTAGGTTGATATTTCTATTTGCATTCTATTTTATTTTCTCAACGTTTCGGTCCTCACTAGGGATATCATCAAATGAGTTATACTTAATATTATCTAAAACTAGTAGAATTCTGATACAATACAGTGTCTTTGAATAATTCAATTATAAAGAAAGAATTTTCTTATATTACCATAATTCAATGAAAAAACAATGTAGTGGTGAGTTAGTCATGTACCTCTTCTACTATTTACTCATATAGCAATGAAAGAAATCTTTGGGTGTAGCGACAGCGACGTCGTCCAACTAAATATCAGACGGAAGTGCGTCCGGCGGCGACTACTTCCCTACCACGAAACACTGGTCGACCGTGGGGAAATAAGGTTATGATCATCTCCAACTTTCGGATATTCTTTTATACGTAAACTTATTTATTAACAATTCCAAATCCATTTTAACACAAGTAAGATAATCATTTGGATAATGAGACGTATCTATTTGGCGCTGTGATAATAAATTTAATCAATAGTAACTAAAATCTTACTTGAAGGACAGACACTTTTCAAATGAATGTACAGAAATGCAACCAATTCAAGAAGGCATTCCTCAAGGATCTGTGTTACAGCCTTCTTTGGATTTGTTATAGATCCAACAACACAAATGATAGTTATCCACAAACCCACAAATATAATAGGAATTTTTTTTCTTGTAAAATCCAACAATAAACAATTAATTCACGCAAATTTAGTCATATATCTTGGCAAACAGCTAGATTAGATCCTCCCAAATTTATTTTGTCCACTGCCCACTTTGAAACAAATTACCTTTGAGATCCCCTTCTTAAATTTCTTACCACTATACTATAATTTGATTATAATAGGCAATTGCCTTTTGATAACCAACGAACTTCAATATGAAACAGCAATCGGTTGAAATCTTCGTCATCTTAGTAACACAGAGCTGATGCTTGTTAATTTTATGACATGTTGCAGTGATTGAAATAATCGTTCACTTAAGATTTTAGCAACCAAATGCTGTCGATGAATAACCCCATGAAGCCTTTATGGCACCTTGTCTTAGCCGGAGCGCCATTTGTAGCAGCTAATATAATATTCTTCAATAAATTTCTTCCTCAACACAAAACTTTTGCAATTGATTGAATATGGTTTCGCATTTTGTAGCGGTTTCAAGATGTCTAGTACTTATTGAGAATTGGCTAGTCCTCAGATGATTGCACAATGTTCAGAATTATTTAAAGGCTAAATATTTTACAATCCAAAAAGATGCACAATCACTTGCCATATTTAGTTTCTAGATCAATCAAGCGGGACACTTAAATGGAATAACTAAGTTTAATGGTTCTCTTCCCGCCCCCTTTAGGCCTACAGCCCACATGAGAAGACGTTATCACTCACTTTGGTATACACAAATTATACTGGATGATTGTTAGAGGATTCTAGTTATCTATTACCTAACAAAGTATTATCATACAAAGTAATGCTTAAGCCCATGTGGATATACGGTATCCATTTATGGGGTACTAAAAATTATTCAACTGTAGCCATTTTGGGATGATTTCAAAATACTTCCTATGATACTGAACGCCCAGTAAAATATCTCTCTCTCTTTCAATAGATTGGGTTGGAAAAAACTGTAATTTCACTAAATGACAATTTTTAAATCACTTTATCATTCTCTCATATACATATAATTAAAAATCTCTCATTTTTTGTAGTTTACATCACTCATTTTATTAGTCCACTCGGTATAAATTCACCACGAATATCTCAACTTTCATCAGCTTCTCATGTCTACATTTTCTATTGTTTTTATATGCAACTTTGTCCTAAATGTTTCATCTTGTTTTAACATTCAATATACTTCAAACGACGTCTTTTCCTCGAACTGATTTTCAACCGATCGTCGACAAAAACGCCTCAGGAACACAGAATAATCTTTCTAATAGATAGATAGTTTCCTATGGAGAAGTTGAGGAAATGGACCTTCCACCTCATTGGCATTGCTTGGGTGTCGATGACGTGTGACCAGAGGTCATCGATCAGTTTCTTTTGGACATGGTCGCGCGCAAGAAATGTCAGTTTTGATCTTTTAGTAACGACGAAAGCACAAGGTATAGTGATGAATGGTTTTGGCAAATATTTTTTATTCAATTCCCTCGGGTTTGGTTTTTTTTTCTATGAAAAGAACAGGAAACGATTTGATAGAGGCGTCAGCTTACTTTTGATGTAAAAGGAAAATTAGAGTTGGATGGAAATATCCAGAATATATTGCATTAATTGAAAAGAAATATACGGATTATCTGCAAGTTTTATGCAAATCGGTGAACAGGAAAATCATTAAAACACTCTAGTTACTTGATATGAAGTTTCAAGATGACAGTAAAATTAGATTTAACCTATATTTTTTTAGATATTTAGGCTATTATAACAATAATTAATAGGGCCCCATTATTTTATTATCTAATAATGTTTCAAAATTTCATTGAAGGAATATATCCAAATTTTGTTCTTCAAACTCTCCAACAACGCTATGTAACAGTCGTTTTTCATGATTTTTCCTTTCTATTTAAAATAGTCAATGAATATTATTCCCTAAACATCCCAAAAGACTAATGTTTTAACCTTGCCAGTCGACTTTTACGTCTTTCCAAGCTTTGAAGTAGAGTGCATCACGTGCCATCCACTCGGTTTGTACATCAATGTGGAATGTTTCATCCATTGTTACTTATCGATACAAAAATTCGGTGTTATTACAACAGATCAGTTGGTTGTTGGTTAATTGTGATCACGGACGGCATCCATCTTGAACAGAGCTTTCGTATATCAACACTGATGTGAATATGTCAAATCTGACATGGGCATTATGAAGTTTTTTAATGGTGAACGTACTCAAAGCGTGAATTAAGTTTGCATTTTTGACGACTTGTATTATACCAAGAGCAGTGTACCAATCAACTCGCTTCGACTTTTAGTGATGTAGTATCATCTCGAACCACCCCGTTTCAATCGTAGCTGCGCCTCGCTACAAAATGAATTTCGAGAAGGTCGTCCAAAATCAGCTGTTGTGCCAGAAAACATCGTTGATGTGCGTAAACTGATGTTGCAAGATCGCCATGTAACATATCGTGAGATTGAGCCATACATGTCATCACCGTTCCATTAGAGCAACGTAGGAAGGTCAATTCTTAAAGAAGTGCTCGAAAAAATCGGGAACACCAATCGCGGAAGGAAAATCGTTCTCTGCCACGACAGGAGTTCTCACACATCACTTCAAACAAAAACGTTTTTGAGCAGTCATAACATCGATTTGAAGGATCATCCACCGTACAGTTCTTTTTAGGCACCCAATGAATTCTTATTTTTCCCGCAGATCAAAAATAAATGCCGAGGTCAAGGTTTTTCTGTACCTGAAGAGGTGGTTGATGCATTTAAATTGCATGTTTTGCATGTACATCAATCAGAATCAACAATTGGTTCAAACACATACAAAAGGGCATTGATCTCAATTCTATCTCAAAATTTAAGTACCAACCATCGTACAACGTATTTTCCTTCTATTTATGATTTCAGAAATGCAAAATTTCATAGTCCCCATCGTATAACATATTCTAACAATTCGATAATAACCAATAACAATGATTTTCTAATGTAAGCATATATGTCATTAAAAATATAACAATCATATACAGGATTAAGACGCGTTTGTGCCACCATTAATTCATCATTTGTCTAAAAACAGAAACAGTTATTTGGAGGAAGCCAGATTAATAAATCATTTCAAAAGTGTTTTTATTTTTTGACCACAATCATGTACCCAAGTTTCGTCTGAATTATTGCGAGTGAGTTTTTAATAAGCATTAAATAATTGTTGTACCTAAAATATTGAACAAGTATTTCGTTTCTTTATTGAACTAGACTTTCTGAAATACTGTTCCCAACAAAAATCTATTTTTTCTAGTTTCTATAGTGTACTCTGAGCTGAACATCTCTAATTCTATTTTGAGCTGAGTAAGTGCCCATTTCTTCTCTAAAAGATTTGGCTTCTCTTATTTTAGTTCTCTCGCTACTGACTTTAAAAGTTACTTCAGGCCGTTCCATGCGAGAAGTTAATGGTCTTTCATCAGACAAATAGGTAATAGGTGATGAAAACAGTTCTTTAAGCCAAACAGAATTTTGATTCAGAAATCTTGTTTCTATTCTATTAGGATTTGCAACCTTTTCGAAAATGGGAAAATAAGCACACTGTACATTTGGTTGAATCTGGAAAGCACACTGTGCATTTGGTTGAATCTGGAAAGCACACTGTGCATTTTGTTGAATCTGGAAAGCACACTGGGCATTTGGTTGAATCTGGAAAGCACACTGTGCATTTGGTTGAATCTGGAAAGCACACTGTGCATTTTGTTGAATCTGGAAAGCACACTGTGTATTTGATTTAATCTGAAAAGCACACTGTGCATTTGGTTGTATCGGGAAAGCACACAGTGCATTTGGTCGAATCTGGAAAACATTTGTTGCAGGTTGACTTCGTCTTTTATTATAAGCGTCAACGTAGCATACAATTTGGAATTTGCTACTTCCCATCGTGTATCCTCTTCCTCCAGTTTTGACTCCGTCTATTATGCGATCCACACAAGGTTTGGAATTGGCCGGTGATCCTGACTAATTCCTGTTGATATTGCAATGTCATCTGTTAGTGTGTTCTTCGACGGCTTAGTGAGTTTTTTCACTATTTGCATTACTTTTTTCTTGACTCGTTCTTCCTATAAAATACCTGTAACATGTAACATATCGTGAGATTGAGCCATACATGTCATCACCGTTCCATTAGAGCAACGTAGAAAGGTCAATTCTTAAAGAAGTGCTCGAAAAAATCGGGAGCACCAATCGCGGAAGGGAAATCGTTCTCTGCCACGACGGGAGTTTTCACACATCACTTCAAACAAAAACGTTTTTGAGCAGTCATAACATCGATTTGAAGGATCATCCACCGTACAGTTCTTTTTAGGCACCCAATGAATTCTTATTTTTCCCGCAGATCAAAAATAAATGCCGAGGTCAAGGTTTTTCTGTACCTGAAGAGGTGGTTGATGCATTTAAATTGCATGTTTTGCATGTACATCAATCAGAATCAACAATTGGTTCAAACACATACAAAAGGGCATTGATCTCAATTCTATCTCAAAATTTAAGTACCAACCATCGTACAACGTATTTTCCTTCTATTTATGATTTCAGAAATGCAAAATTTCATAGTCCCCATCGTATAACATATTCTAACAATTCGATAATAACCAATAACAATGATTTTCTAATGTAAGCATATATGTCATTAAAAATATAACAATCATATACAGGATTAAGACGCGTTTGTGCCACCATCAATTCATCATTTGTCTAAAAACAGAAACAGTTATTTGGAGGAAGCCAGATTAATAAATCATTTCGACAGTGTTTTTATTTTTTAACTACAATCATGTACCCAAGTTTCGTCTGAATTATTGCGAGTGAGTTTTTAATAAGCATTAAATAATTGTTGTACCTAAAATATTGCACAAGCATTCGGTTGAGATATTCACTTCATTATTTCTTAGGTAATTAGGTAAATTCTTTATTATACTAAAAAATCGTTTCTTCATTGTACCAGACTTTCTGAAATACTTTTCCCAACAAAAATCTATTTTTTCTAGTTTCTATAGTGTTCTCTGAGCTGAACATCTCGGAGTAAAAACTTTAACTACCGCAGCAAGAAGTTTCTCTACAGTGGCAAGAAGTTTATTTACTCTCTGAAATTATTTCCAAAGAAGAATACATGCACTTTCCTTTGAAGTTTTTCCCTGCAATGATTTATTCTATTGGAAATTTTGGATTTCTTGGAAACTCACCACATTTTTCATCTTTAATAATCCTGTAAATTGAAGATTTTCAACACCAAACGTGGTACTAAATCCTCTGTGTTCACGTGTGAAAAAAATTGATTGATTTTGAATAATTTAATATAAATGTTTCTCCTTTAACTATTAAGTATTGGACCTTACAGGACTGTGCCAAATTATCCATAACTTAATGGAATTAATTGTTTACACACTTCACTTAGTATCTAAAATGTTAAGAATAAACATTTAAAGAAGTTACTTTTTCATTATCTGATATTGTGCATGCGATAATAAAGGACAATCTGTATAGCACGTATATTTATACTGTAAAAAAAATAATCAAATTCTAAAAACTGTAACAGGCAACGAATTTGGTACGATGATGAATGCTCCTTTATACTTGAACTGATCTACATGGAATTTTAAATTAAACAGGTTGTTAACATGTCTACGTTTGTTATACATCCACATTATACATTAAGATCCGCCTTCTAAAATAAAATAAAGCTTCCTTTCATTTAAATCACGGTCGAACTAAGTTTATGTGTATTAAGCTTCCACCTCTATTGCGTCACACAAAATGGCTTCTCTTGTATTAGGAAACGTAAACTATTCAAATGTCAATTAATTTTACAGATGGTTTTGTTTATTGGGCCACATAATTATTGAGTGCGTTGATCTTTGAAGTAAATGTTGAGAAAAAAATGGATACGTAACTAGACAGACTTTAAAAATCTACATATTAATCACGTTCTTAACAGGTGTAGCCTATCGTTTATATTAAAACAATTTTTTTAAAGGTATTTTTAACGCTTGAGGTCTCCTCGTAGGATAATCTAATAAATTGTTAGTTTATTTAAAGAATATAATCTATTGAGCTGATCTAATTTTCAAACTTTTGAAAATTTTCTGTGAAGTTATGTGGGTTTAAATATATAAAATCTCATATAGGATTTTACGATGAGCCCAATATACGCCCAGACTTGGGTCAACTATAGACAGCTCTGGCACTAGCTTGGAAGCCATTATTGGCCCAGAGTAAACTCTGGGATGATAACAATTGTCCCTCGCTTGGTTTACAGGCCTGGACCAGGCTTTTTATTATTCTATTTTTTTGTGTCTCTTAAGCTTAAAACAAAAATTTATATAGTTTTTCAATGCTCTACCTAGCCTGGCTGACTATAAGATGAACTAGGTCGGGTTACCCAGAATTCAGCCAGGCTTGGCTGACTAACGAATGGCCGGTGCCGGTTACACAGACTTCAATCAGACTTGGTCCATTATTGGTGTGCCAAGGCCGGGTTTCCTAGAGCTGGCCCAAGCTAAGCCCCGTCGTTCAAGTCTGGCGGCTCCTACATGGGAATTATATAGTCACTTATTTAAATTGGAGAATTGAATATTGAAAAAGTAAAATAATACTTTTCTATTAAAAAAACATGCAACTAATTTTCTAAATGTGTGCAGCTTGTCGGTTTGTATGCGTGCTTTTTTGTAGATTTTTCTATTGCTTGATGATATAGGTTCTTGATAGTTGGACGTCATAACGTTCTATTTTTTCATCTATCGCAAATTTGCAATATACTGTACTTCTACTTATTGTCATAGACTTTGTAATCAGTTTCTGTAATCAGTTTCGACGTACCCAATCTATCTCCTTTCTTTAATTCTATTTTGAGCTGAGTAAGTGCCCATTTCTTCTCTAAAAGATTTGGCTTCTCTTATTTTAGTTCTCTCGCTACTGACTATAAAAGTTACTTCAGGCCGTTCCATGCGAGAAATTAATGGTCTTTCATCAGACAAATAGGTAATAGGTGATGAAAACAGTTCTTTAAGCCAAACAGAATTTTGATTCAGAAATCTTGTTTCTATTCTATTAGGATTTGCAACCTTTTCGAAAATGCGAAAATAAGCACACTGTACATTTGGTTGAATCTGGAAAGCACACTGTACATTTGGTTGAATCTGTAAAGCACACTGTACATTTGGTTGAATCTGTAAAGCACACTGTACATTTGGTTGAATCTGGAAAGCACACTGTGCATTTGGTTGAATCTGGAAAGCACACTGTACATTTGGTTGAATCTGGAAAGCACACTGTACATTTAGTTGAATCTGGAAAGCACACTGTACATTTGGTTGAATCTGGAAAGCACACTGTACATTTGGTTGAATCTGGAAAGCACACTGTACATTTGGTTGAATCTGGAAAGCACACTGTACATTTGGTTGAATCTGGAAAGCACACTGTGCATTTGGTTGAATCTGGAAAGCACACTGTACATTTGGTTGAATCTGGAAAGCACACTGTGTATTTGATTGAATCTGGAAAGCACACTGTACATTTGGTTGAATCTGGAAAGCACACTGTACATTTGGTTGAATCTGGAAAGCACACTGTGCATTTGATTGAATCTGAAAAGCACACTGTGCATTTGGTTGAATCTGGAAAGCACACTGTGTATTTGATTGAATCTGGAAAGCACACTGTACATTTGGTTGAATCTGGAAAGCACACTGTACATTTGGTTGAATCTGGAAAGCACACTGTACATTTGGTTGGATCTGGAAAGCACACTGTGCATTTTGTTGAATCTGGAAAGCACACTGTACATTTGGTTGAATCTGGAAAGCACACTGTACATTTGGTTGAATCTGGAAAGCACACTGTGCATTTTGTTGAATCTGGAAAGCACACTGTGCATTTGATTGAATCTGAAAAGCACACTGTGCATTTGGTTGTATCGGGAAAGCACACAGTGCATTTGGTCGAATCTGGAAAACATTTGTTGCAGGTTGACTTCGTCTTTTATTATAAGCGTCAATGTAGCATACAATTCGGAATTTGCTGCTTCCCATCGTGTATCCTCTTCCTACAGTTTTGACTCCGTCTATTATGCGATTCACACAAGGTTTGGACTTAACCGGTCATCCTGTCTAATTCCTGTTGATTTTGGAATGTCATCTGTTAGTGTGTTCTTCGACGGCTTAGTGAGTTTTTTCACTATTTGCATTACTTTTTTCTTGACTCGTTCTTCCTATAAAATACCTAAAACATCATTGAGTTTCACTCTTTCGAACGCCCAGGATAGGTCAACCAAGCAAAGAAAGATCGTCTCATTTTTCTCCACAGTTTTTTTTTTATAATTTGTCTCAGTATGAATATTGAATCTATTGTGGAACTATTATGCTATTATTTCTATATTTCTATATTTTTCGTTACCGTGTTAACATCCGTGTTCGAAGTTTTAATATGGTTCACTGGAGATCTATGTATCGGTGATTACTTGGGACTTTATTTTTCCTTTTTATTAATAGGATGGCCATACTTGCTTTCCACTCACTAAGTACTGTCCCCGGATATATCTTCAACTTAAAAAATGCTGTCAGCTTACTTAATAGTGAGCTGCCACTATACTTAATCATTTCGTTGTTGATATTGTCAAGTCCTAAAGACTTCCTATTCTTCAGCCTTTCCAGCCTTCATCTAGCTGATTTAGAAAGTATTATTCTCTTGTTCCAGCGTGCTAGGAGTATCATCCTAGTCATCTGAGTAGAAGTTCTTAGAGTGGGTTGTCCAGTCGGTCGGTGTGATTTTAGTCGCATTATATTCTGTAGTTGGTCTATAGCAATGACAGTATCCAATACTTTCCCCCATCTATTGACAAACGACAAGTCCATTCTCTTTTTTTATTTGTCCTCAGTCTTTGAAACCAAGAGCTGCTTCTTGATAGTCCTTAAAATGTCACTTACATACAAACAGAGGTGAGATTAATAACTCCTTTGACGTGACTGCTGCTTTGCTTCGGGTTCTTAGCCAAAGTACTTTAATTCATCTTCATTCATGATATTGAACAGAAAATTTGGATCAATTCCAAGCAGTTCTTTCAAAGACGACATACTGCAGCTTGATCTTCTCCCTACTTATCAATCAGAGGTTGGGAAACACACAATCTTTCTCATTCTCAATCTTTGTGATTAAATTTTTGGCACGGAGCTCCAAGATAATTTCCCACTCATTGATAGGTGATTAATTGTCACTAGATTATTCTCAATAACAAATTCATTATTTTATTTCTATATGGAATTCCAACAAGTTTTAGAATTGGTTGGGAGCCTCGCTAGTATATTTCCAATATAATCCATCCTTGAATAGCACTAAATAGGTGTGTGTATTTTTTTTAACTTTTTGCTCTTCTCCCAATAACCACAAAGTAAAAAAGAGATTGGATACATTACTTTGAATTCATTTTATTTTGTTTGAAAGGCTGTAGTTGAAAAGTTCTCCTTCTTTTCATGCCGTCTTCTCGTTGAAGGTTAGCAACCACGTTTTTTAATTGCATCTCTGTCTCAACATCAAACAATTCTCCGAGGCTGAGATTTGTCTTCTTCTTGCCGATGCTTTTCTTTCCCTCTACTCTGCTCTGAATGTTCTATAGCTGTAGATATTTGTCGTTGCGTGAGTGTTTTTCTTATCTTCATAATTGTCAACAGCTTTTCTTTACGATCAATGCGTCTTAGTACTGCGTTGTTGATGATTACTGAGAAGTTGAAGAAAACAACAATTATATTCAAAGCAATATCAAGTTACGTGGTTTTTTTAAGTTCCGAAGAGATTCATTAATATGAATTGGAGCTCAATTGGAGAAAAAAATCAAGTATTATGTTTTGGAATCCAATGAAAAACCGTGTCAAACTGAAAAGGGTTATATATAAGTCGAAATATTTGAATAAAATTCCAAAAATTCAAATTATCATTCTTTATTTGCATACGTTTCACTTTCATACGCGGACATAAGCCTTTAATTACTTTTTAGGTGGAACTTTTCCTGTCCCTCTGCAACATTCGGATATGAATTCAATTCGCATGTTGACATTGAGAACTGTACCATCTTTAATAAAGAGCAAGAATTGGAAAATTATTACATGTTTTATAGAAGTTCATGTCTGTCGAATATTTTACTTCTTTATGCATATTGAAGTTTGTGTATATTTACATTCTACATATAACCAGTAGTATATTACACTTTATTATATACGAGGCATGTTTCTAGTTGGATACTGTTTTAAAATATCGCTTAAGGCATTTTTTATTACTGCTTGCATTTGTTTACATCTGCTTGAAATTACTTCGTCAATAATGAATTCTACCTATTGTTAATTACCTCTCTGGGAATTGGATCTTTCACCCTTAGATATTGAATCTCACAAGGTTACGTTAGTTGTAAAGATGAAAGTATGTAAGTTTTATTTCGATCGTTAGATATATACATCAATAAACCAAATACAGTCTTTATCATTTTAAGAAATAGGTCTTTCGAATACAAGCAATATCATCTGTTGTGTATTTTTCATGCTACAAGCTTAAAAGTCTTCAAGAACCATCGTAAGATTTGTGTCAGTGTGCGAAGAGAACTCTTTGAGTGACAGAGTTTAGGAAAAAACGCCTCAGTCATAATTGACGGTTTATTGTTGTACGATTTCTTCATCGCCTAAATAGTTTCCTCAAATTCCTTGAAATGTTCGTAATAAAGCATTTAAACTATGGGGAACAAAGACGATGAAACGTGGTTGGTCTACGCCATACTAGATTTAAAAAAAACAGGAATGGCATCACCCAGTAAATTCAAGCTTTCTCACTTGTATACCGTATTGTCAGACTTTAAGAAAACTGTGCTATTCAAAATAAGTTGGTATAGAATGTGAATTGTTGGATTAGCTCCTACCTACCTAAGCTTTGAGAACCACTTAGACGACGATGTCAAAACGGCTATGTTCACAGGCAGAAGACGGAATTCAAAAGGAAAAAATTATATTGAGAAGTAGATTGAATCTCAGGCTTTCATATAATTAATCATAAAGCTCTGAACGTTTGGTTGTTTGCGTCAATCCATAATCTTGCAACACAACTTTGATATAAATTTTGATGTACTACTTCTTGTAAACAATCCGTGTCAAACTCAGATCAACAATTTTTAATCGATAAATATTTATTTTCCCCAATAAAAATTAATTTTTTTCTCACTTTTGTTTCTCAAGAAGAAAATCATTATACTTGGTGACCCTGAAGTCGAGTTCTAACTGGGAAAATTAAAATTTCTCTTACAATTAGACTTAGGAAGAAGTTTTCAATTAATATATTTTACAATCACTTCAGATAATAAAAAAGGCTTTCTTCACTATTCAAAACAACGTATGATCATATTTTTTAGTGAGAAATGGAGGAAAATATGGTAGATTCTTCAAAATGGTCTTTTTTGTTTGAAAGAGTTGTCGACGTTCTTAATTTCTAACATGGAGATCGGAGGTGCGAATACTCTGTCGAAATTTTTATCATTAAATAAACCTGCTGATAGATATACCTCTAAGACCTCTAAGGGATCAGTACCTCCAATGCTGATTGTACGAGAGTTGTTTTTTACCATAAAAGTCTTCATTTTCAAACGTAGTCTCGTTTTAAGTCCAAATTTAACATTTTTAACCATTTCAAATGATATTTGCCATTTACGTATGCGATAATGTCCTTGTCTGATGTAAATATCTTTACAAGTGAATCTTCGAGGTTAGGAAACAGGAAAAGTCGCTGGTGGCCAGATCTGGCGGATACTGTGGGTGGTCAATCAATTCGGGGTGCAATTGGTAAAGTTTAGCTATGTCAATAAACTATGTGTAGATGAGCAGGTTCGCCCTTTGTAATTTATTGTCTCGACTCTTTTTTCTTTAAAGTATTGTAGTGTAATGTACTGGTAGATCAAAGGCTCTTTTACAATCAATGCAAAGAATCCGAGTTATTCTGCTTAAATAGCATCAAGAAGGACTGGAAAATATCCATTTGAGTGCGCTTTTGTTCAAAAATTTCAAACAGCGCCCCTGAGGCGCGAATAGCACATGCAAGAACAAATCTTCAGTCATTATATAGTTGATCCATTATTTTGTTATACCCTTTATAGACTTTTTTATTTTTTTAGCGGTCGTCCAGTATCATTTGTCGATTTTATCGGTGGTTGTCATATTTTTTACCGTCCTGAAGGCTCAGCTATGTTTGAAATCAGTTGCTCAAAATAATATGGTTGTCTATGATAGTGCAATGCCAAAATTCTCTTTAATTTGCACTGGTGTTTAAAGAACGAATATGTAATAACGGCTCTATACTCAATTTTTTCTATTCTCAAAACAAGCTTCACAACGACTCGCTTATACGATTGCAAATAGAATCTAAGCGGCTGACATATTCAGGTTGAGGTAGAAAGGTTTGTCTATACCATGGAGGAAACTTTCCGAAGTGTGCATAGAATATTGTACAACCCTTGGAATTAATTTATGGCAAATTTGTCTTTACAGGTCAATGAGCAGAAAAAAGTCAAAATTTTTTCATTGCTTTATTTTAGATCGTATTTTTAAAAAATCTTCAATCCTATGATGATGATTTTTTTTAACTTACAAATTTTTTATTTATTTTTTTAATAATAAAGATAAACAAAAGTACTTTTCGATCCAAGGAAAATTTAATTAATAATGTAGTGTTTTTAATAATTTTTATTGACCAAATTAAAATATATTTATAACTTTTTGAAAATAATTGACACTTTAACTTTTAGGGTTTCTTTAACAATTATTGGCTTTTCGGTTTTTAATTTTGACCAGAAAGCACATGAAGATTCAGTGTTTTTGTAGAAATTGTATCGAAGTGCTTGGTCACTTCGTATTTCTATTAATTGTTCTTAAAATTGATAAATATTAACCAATTCCTCATGTAAATCAGTTACATCAAAATTAAATGACATTCGAACCCAATTATATTTGAAAACATCGTCTGCAGGGAAATATCGATCAAAGTCTGCCATTAGTTTTTCTAAATGATTAATAATAATTTTCTGTATTTCAAAATGTGTGATATCAATATTATTGTCTTCAACAAGTAAATTAAGAGTCGGGAATGAAGCAAGTTTCTCCATAATTTGAGTTTATTTTTAAAACATGTAATTTTTTCAGTTAATTCAATAATAGTATGATTACGTCCTTGCATAGACGTATTTAGATTATTTATTTCAAATAAAATATCTGACAAATAAGCAACTTGAGTAATCCACTTCAACTCGGAGAATTTAGATGCTAATGGGTGTTTCTTTTCTCTCAAAAAAAATTCGACTTCTGTCCACAATGATAATACTCTTTGAACAACTTTGCCTCGGGACCGCCATCTAACTTCAGAATAATATAATAAATGTTCGTATTCTGCACCAAATTCGAAACACAGTTCGCGGAAAATTCTACAGTTCTCTTGATTTGATAAAATTGACTACCGCAACAATTTCATCCAAAACGACACCTAATTTGGGTGATAATTTTTTTGAAGCAAGATTTTGTCTTTGTAACAAACAATGAATCGATATAATTTGTGGATTCATTTGTTTTGCTCTTGTCGAAAATCCCTTTTGAGATGCTGTCATGGCAGCTGCACCGTCAGTGCAAATACTGAAACACTGATTCCAATTTAATCCTCCTTTTTTAAAAAACGAATCGACCATAAGAAAAATGTCCTCCTATATATCTGTTAAACCTGGATACCGCACGTAAACCTTGAGTTGAACATCTTTACTTACATCTGTCGTTTTATCCAGTTGAATACTAAATAAACCAGCAATTTTTATAGCAGAAATAAGTTGATTCTTAATATCAAATGACATATCATTATTTCGTAAACGAATTGTATCATTTGATAATGGTATCTTTTGTAATTTGTTTGAACTTTCATCTCCGCACATGATACGTGCCATGTCAATGGCAGCAGATTTTATAAGTTATTCAGCAATATTATGGGGTTTCTTTTCTCTTGCAATATGCCAAGCCACATAAAAAGAAGCAAGTGTAGCTTGTTTGGCAGAATTTATTAAACCATTACTACTTGGTGCATCCAAACGCTGTCATTTAAATGGGCTTCTTTTCTTTCGAAACAAGTAAGATCTTTTCCCTTAAAGGAAAAATTGTTATAATTTGCATCAAAATGTTTCTTAAGTTTGTTCGGTTTCATCGATTCATTACTTAATATTTCACTGCACAACACGCATTGTGGCTTGTTCACTCCTCGATGATAAATGCAAGTAAAACCTAATTCTACAAATGCTTTCTTGTATTCACGTTTTGCCATTATTAGGGTGATTATAATTTTACAATACTGTACTGCAGCTTGATCACTCCACTATTAATAATAAGACAAAATTTGTTTCTAAAATGCTTGTATTCACGTTTCACTGTTATTACACGCTTCAGTGTTATTCACAACACAATACGCAGAAACGAGTATTTGACAGAGAGCTTACTGAGCCTGCGCGCACGCAAAGCAATGGCGTCCTAGAAGAGAAAGCCTCAGGACAGGAATTGGACGTCACTTCCGGAATGCCATTCGCGAAGAGCGGTAAAACCGAAACATTGTATTAGGGAATAATTCTTCTAGGAGGTGTTGGTATTATTTATTATTTGGTGTATTACTAACTTTTTTGGTTCGACTCAGCTTCGCGGCCCAATTTTGCGTCGCGACCCATAGGTTAAGAACCGCTGGTATAAACGAGGCACGTCTAAAGTATTCATTAGCTTTAACATCGCGAGCTGTCGCCATTGACAGCCAAACATGTGTGGTCGCTGTTGATGAAAATCAGATCTAAATACTGTAATTATGTAACTAGGAAATAAGTTCAATTTTATGATTTTCGGTGATTTATTGCTTGCTTTATATGAATCAAGTTAATTTTGGTGAAGAATTTCGAATATAGGCTATGAATAGGCTCCTAAATATGGGCTAGGTATGAGATTTCACTCAGACCTGATACTCAAATAGAATAATCTAATTCTAGAACTTGAGACTAACCAACATGAGACTGCAAACCTTCGTTTTCTGCAATTGATCGCAGCAGTATATGTCTAATATCTTCCCATGACAAGTTCCGTGCCCAAATAAAATAGAAAAGCATCTAATGGAGGTAGAAAAGTTGCTATGACCCGGTTATAGCTTCGTCGCAGTATGAAAACACCTTATTACAACAAATAAGAAGAAAATTGAAACAAATAAGAAACCCAAGCGAAAAAAAAATAACATAAGTAATAAGAAAACCAAAAACTGGGTCACTGAAGAAAGTGAAGGTGAATAAGATATACAGTTTAATTCAGATAGTGTATCAGATGCCCCTACGGGAAGAGAAATTCCTGACATTGCCTATGTTTTACCAGAAACTTTTATCGCCTCAAGAGAACTGCGGGCCAGAAATTTAATGGGGAATCACTGTGCACAAACTGACGGTGCTGTGCCATAGTTTGACATATGTATACATGATTTTTGAGTGAATTTATTAATTTCTTCTGGCTACTATTATAAAATAAACATTTATATTTAGTTCATGTTCCATATTTAACGTTTCTTTAATATCGAATACTTGGCTCTTTAAAAATATATGTGTGATTATTTTTACGAAAATACATGGTTAATTGTTGAATAGTTTTTTCATTTTGAAACAAAAACAAAACTGTAGTCCAAGTTACTTTTCTACTATAATCCCCTGTTTTCCATAGTGGGGCAATTTGATTGTTAAGGGGGGCAATGGGGAATGGCACACAAAATGTTTGGGAATTGTAGAATACAAAAAAAAAACCAACAAACAATTCATCAAGTTTGAATACAGTTTCGTGATTCGTGACACAAGTAAACAAAGAACACTTTTGATACGATTACTGATGATATCAAGTTGTGTTCGACGCAGAAAATTGAGGATTGATTTAGGACACGGGAAATCGAGTTCGATTGAAAGATCTATTATTGTGAAACCATTAAACGAGATAAAATTACATTAGATTTATGATTTTTGATCGTAACAGCTTGTTAGACATATAAATAGTCGGATAGCAAAATAGTTGAAAGCAAACTTGGAGGTTTACCGTTCCATTCAAATTCTATTGGAAATATATTACGAACAGATGCCGGATTTCAAATTATTGTTAATATACAACACACTCATACTTTATATATAAACATCTACTACTATTAAAAGTAATTTATGTGACTCAAGTTTAAAAAAGGTGTAACTACTTCGAAATTGTTGTGACAGTACGTTTGTATTTCAAACTTCGGCAATAAATTTATTATATGGTTGAATAGCGGACGTAAATTATTACTAAAAATTGTAATTTTTTCGATACCTAAATTTCTACCCGTATTCATGAAAGATATTCCGAATAACCCACAAATTTCGTTCATCCTAGCGAATTGCATTGAATGAATATTATACAGCTGCTGTGTGAGAAATATTATGGGTTTTTAAGGGTAATTTGGTTCCAGAATTATGTGGTCCAACTAAGAAAAAGTTAAGTAAGGTATTCTTTCTATAATAATAATCGTCAAACTCTTCAAAATAGTCATTAACTGTGGACATCACCTCTTCACTGTTGGAAAATCTTTGACCACTGAGTCATTTTTTCAATTGTGGGAGCAGAAAATAATCCGAGGGTATAAATTTGGCGAATAGGTAGCAATTCAAACTTCAATACATTGACTTTGGCCATTTTAATAACGGATGTGTGAGTTGGTACATGGTTTTGATGAAATGGAAACTTCTTCTGTGATTTTTTCGCTCAAACGTTACAATAAGTTCTCATAATACTCGCTGTTGAAAGTTTTTCTTTTTTTAAGATGAAAATTATTTCTCGTGCATTCAAAATAAAAAGCCGTGAGCAGCAGAGCTCCATCACGAAAGTCGAATTTTTCGTCGAATGAAGAATTTAACTAATACACAAACAAATCTTTCCATAAAATGAATTTCCTGGAAATGATATCAATTCTCAATCTTATTTCTTTATATGGAAAATTTGCTATTCCTCATTAACTTTTCACTTCACAAGTTAATTCTCTCTCTCGAATGAAAATTCATAATATCAATAGACCCGGTGGTCTCGAACACTCTTGTTCAATTCCAATTGACAACAAAGAAAAAATTATCATAATGACAAGAAATTTTAAAAATGGGAAGTAAAAAAAATCACCCTAGCAACGATCATACTCGTATTATTCATTAAATAGGAGGCGGTCCAGTTCAACAATTACAACGATCAAAATGATTTCGGGCGTTTTGTGCTAGAAAACCTGAAGAAGAAAACTTTGAACTTGAGAAAGACAATTCTTCAACATCACCCCTACTTGCATGCGAAGTTCGAACCCTCTAGTTAAACTTTTTCTGGCCAAAAAATAAGAAAATATAACAAAAATGACCATAAAATGGAGAGGGGTGGAGATGGAAAGTTTCGACTTTAGACAGGAAATCATCTCGCAACTAATTGAACCTACGTGTGAAATTTCATTTTTTAGTCGCTTTTCGTTTGACCATTTGTTTTCAACCAAACTCTAATAACATCAATCCGCCGCCAAAAAAGCCATGTATGCTAATTTTGAACCAAATCGGACCCATAGCAATTGCTCGAGAGACGAAAATAAGAATTGTAGCTTAAACTATATATATATATATATATATATATATATATATATATATATATATATATATATATATATATATATATATATATATATATATATAAACTACAGACATTCGAAAAACCATCATAATCGTGTTCAAGAGGTCTCAAAACATGGGAAAAATGAAAAAATGATGTGCCCCCCATTTTTCTTCTAGTCATGCCTACCGTAATAGTCTAAAAAACCGACGCCATGACCTTGTCTGCAGAACCCTCTAGTTAAACTTGGAACGGTCTTTGCCTTCTTTGGAACCGGTTCTACCGTTTCTGGAAGAATTATACTTATAGTTGAATTTGTTTAAATTCAATGGGAGGTTGTCTTTTTTGGAATTAATTCATTTCAGAATTAAGTGGATTTGTATCAAAAATATTAATTCTACAGACGCCATGATGGACATTATCAATAAAAAATGAAAAAGTAGTTCTCTCAAATCATAAATAAAAGCTGGTAAAACAATATTCTTCATTGATATGATACAATTGCTAAGTGGTGGTTCTTTATATATAGTTGTTTTTTTTGTTTTGACCACCTCAATAAGAACGGTCCAGTAAAATGAATGAATGAATAATTTTAATAATGCGTTTATACATTATTCTAACTATTTGTATATTTCTAACTATTCAACTTCCGAAAATTGTTATATAAATGGTTATTTTTCGTAAAATAATGCACAAAAATCATGTAACATACAATGTTTATTTTTGAATAAAATGCAAAATCACGTTAAACAGTACTTTGACGTCTATTAACGTAACTCAAACAAATTGGAAATTTGTCCTTCCCTTTTTTAAATAAGAGGCTGTTTTTTTCTCAGTACACCTCGTATCCCTGGGGATGTTTACATGTTTTAGTTGTTTCTCGATGGGCAACTGTGGGTTTTTATATAAAATTTTTTGATATTTCGCTATAATTACTAACAAGATTGCTTATGCCCTTGTAAATCAATGTATCGAAACATAATAATTGAGTAACATATTTTTATTATTCAAAAAAAGTGTCTACGGTAGCTAATAGAAAGAGTGCGCGCAACGAGCGCGCGTAAGTCGAGCGCACGGTGGTTCTAACGCACATTTGCAGGTATCTTTAATCTATGTATTTAGCTTGAAATGTTTATCACCGTAAATAGAAGAAGAAAAATTATAAAAGACTTAACAACAGAGTAAATCTTTTCTCATCAATGCGATTATAGTCATAGTCTCCTCAACTAACCTAATCTAACCTAACCATTCTTAAATCAAAAAGCTTTTTGTGGAAAATTCAAAATAGGCAATTATTTTGAACCTAATACCAAAAATGACCCCATTCTTAGAAAAATTAATTTTTTCTATTAATTTCTGTTCAATATTTTATATAACATTAAACATTTGTTCATTTTGGAAAATCCTAGATGTTGCTGATGATTTGTCGTTTTGTCTTAATGATAATAATCATTCAAAAATTCGTATGTTTGCCCATCTCTAGAACTCACTTCGGCTCGATGCACGTGCGCTACTCGCATCCCATCTATAGAAAAGAACCTAAAAGTTTAAATTTAGAGATGAGGATACAGAGGTTGGGCGACAGTTTGGTCTGTAATGTGAAAAATCGTGATGAAATAATGCTCGTAATATTACGATACCTGGTATTTTAGAAAAAAATGAGCAAGTCAAGATATCATACCATCATTCTTTGCCAGAAATAACTGGTTTGGAATATTAAAGAGACGATTGAATTTGCATAGCTTACCAAAGCAGCAAGCGCAGATCCAGCAGCTGCATCCGAAGTTCGCACCCAGCTATAGTGTAATTAATTTGGAGTAGCGACATTATTTAAAAGTTGAAAAGTTGATTACATAATCAAAGATACGTGATGTAAGAAGGTCCTCGACTTTACAGATGATCCGCATCTCAAATAGACTGCAGAAAAAGAAAAACACAAAAATTCTTGAGATATCAGTCTAGAATTTTTAAAATAGTTTGTTTATATAAAGAATTTGGAGTTTTATTACATGAGATTATCAAAAAGAAAAGTGTAATACATTATTTTCTTTATTTCAGACAACGTTCTGATACGAATCTATACCTCAATAATAAGAAACCAAAAAGTAGGATCTTCCATCTTGTCCCGTTTACCAAATTCGCAAAAAAAGCAGTCAACATTTTTTCCCTTGAACGTTCAACCAAAACCTTCACTTTACGACGGCGAGCGTCATTTCACTATCTATACAAACGACGAAGATACAAAAAAACGAGCCGGCTATTTATCCACCGTCGTATTAAACTTTTGTTTATTTTTTGTGTGACAAGTTGATGTTTGCAGACATCAAGGACCGTGTATCGCAATTTTGGGCGCCTCGACACGCTCGAAAATTGGGATAGTTGCCCGATACCATCTACAATCTAAGAGTTCTCCAGGCCTCGCGTATATCATTTCCAGAACTTAAAGCGTCCGATGCTTTCTGGTTTTTTGCAATGAGGTTTATGTGTCGAAAGTTGGTTTATGTAGCTTTATCTGAAAACGTTTGTTGTTTCGTTATTACTTATTCACTAAAACCTTTTATATTTATCGTATTAACTAGAACTTACTGTTCGTTATCTCAACATGGAGTCATATAATTTGATATACAGAGTCTTGAGTATATTGAGGTATCGTCGTAAAACTCCATCCAATTTTTTTAAATCAAGGATGCAAGAGAGATACATTTATCAAGTCAGGGGTGGGAGAAATGAGAAATATAAAGTTAGTTAAAACCTCCGCACATTTTTCTTTACGTTTCGCCAATACGAGAAGCTGCACCTAGTTCGCTAGCAGTTCAACTAATTGCTATTTCTGAAGATGCTAACCCCTTATGTCTTGTTGCTTCGATATATAAAAATATATCACAATAATTGTTCAGTATTAATAGAAAATAAATGATTCAGCATTATTTATTCATTATATAAGAAAGGGAGGTCCGAAGCAGTCTAGAATAAAACCCTACCGATGGTGAACATTTCACAAAACTTTGATTTAAATCGCATAATAGTAAACGATCTAAAATAATCGATTATTTTCAATGTCTGTGAAGCCGTATTAATGTACTTTGCATTTTGGACTGGAACATTCTCATGAAGCAAGTAACTCATTTATATGTTGCAGACTCAAAATGTGCTTTTCGTAACGTTTAATTTTTTTTGCACGGTCATTCCTTTCCAGTACCATTCTATGGAATCCATTTTGGAAGTCGGATCATATTAATAGACCATAGACCCATTAAAATTAATTGCATTACACTTTCTTGGTCTCCGCGGTAAAGCTCAAAAATTGCTCATAACATTTTATTCGACGCTGCTTTTGTACTACACTAATTTTTGTCGTATTCAAATGCTCATGTAGGATCCTTAGAACATTTTTTTTTCGAATTTTTATCTGTGCTACAATTTCTTTTAATGATACTCAATCACAACCAATTTTTAATTGTAGAAAATGATGGATACAAGTCACTGCAAACAGCCTTCATGCAGTTTTTGATTTGTGTTACTGAGCGAAACTCATTACAGTACACAATAAATTTGGACGTAAACAAATAATCACTTCGAATATAATATATTTAGCAGCTTGAAAACTAAAATAATGTAATTCGTTTATGTCGAAAGAAGTTCAAACTTTCTTGTAGCTAATTTCTAAGGAAGAATGCATTAAATATTTTTCTAAAGAAGGCAGGAAGCTATTCACCATCACAATCAAAGATCAATGAATCAATAAAACGTTTGTTATTGATAATATTAATTTCAAATAAACAACCTACAGTGGAATATTCACAGAATAAGTTCTACTGAAGAATAAAATTTTACATTCTAATCTAATTGGTGGCTGAGGTTATCAAATTTCTACGTCCAATGGTATTATATTTTATTATTATTTCTGTATTTCTTAGTTTTATCATCATTTATTTTGAAATTAAGGATTTAATCAAGTAGTTAATCATCCGTTTTTGAGAAAATATCAATCCTTTAGAAGAGAATATCAATAAAGTCGGTAGTCTGTTTTCCATCAAACAGTTTTTTTTATGTTGACGTGGTCGACATACAGAAAAGACCTTTTTAATAGCGTGTCTATGTCCAGAGAGAGAGACAGATAGATTCAGACAGGATATGAGTTACAGGTTATTGAAATGTTGACTTCATGTTTATGAAAGAAGTAGGTTTTAAGCCATTTCATACCCGTCCACAGTAAACAAGAACGTTGGCCAAATGAGTTTTTGGTTTTAATGAGTATGTTGGGTGTAACGGCCTATTTGTGTTTTTTCTAAGAACTAATAATCATTTTACCTCATTATACAAATACAAAAAAATATTCTGTTGTGGAGTGGAACTATGTTTATCTCTTTAATTTTTTTACTTCGTAGACGTTTTTTTATATGGTTTTGATTCAAAGTCTCTTTTAAATGAAAATTGGTTTGAAAGTATATGATTCTCACGATATATACATCTCAAAACTAATTTTCAATTAAAGCAGACAAAAAACATAAATTAAACGGGTTTCGTACTGAGCTCCAGTACAATCCGCAAAGTTTGTTCTAAGTTCTAATGTTGGTGATAACAACATGTCACTGTCAAGTATCAAACCAAATCTTGTCAAAGAATCATATACGAGGATGACCCCAGAAGTACCTGGCCTAACAAAGAAACACAAAAATTTTGGGAAAAAATATATTTATTTTTCAACGTAATCACCTAGATCCATATACGTTTCCCAGCGATGTACAATAAGTTCGATACCTTTATATAATAAGAATCCTCAAAAGTTCTTCAAAATAGCCATTAACTGCCGACATCATCTCTTCATAGTTGGAAAATCTATTACCAACAGCCATCTCTTCAAGTGTGGGAACAGAAAATAATCCGAGGGGGCTAAATCTTGCAAATAGGGTGCATGACATAGTAATTAACTAATTTTGGACATTGCAATAACGGATGTGTGAGCTGGTGCTTTGTCTTGATGAAACAACCTTTATTGCATTCTTTGGAGCTGGTTCTCCTTCTCCATTGTTTCGATTGTTCTTTTGTTTCGGGTGTGAAATGATGGACCCACGTTCCAACCATGTTTATGAAACGGCGCTTTACTTCTGTGAAACATTGCCAAATACTCGATACAAACATCTTCACGACGCTGTTTTTGTTCCATTGTCAGCAAACGCGGCGCCCATCTTGCGCACAGCTTTCTCATGAACAAATTTTCAGTTAATACGCGATGTAATATTTTGTGGTCTATTCCTGGGTGGTCATTCTATTGTTCCTCTTCGACCTATTAATTGATTTGGAAATCGTTGCGCACCAACACTTCATAATGTGAGAGCGCAACATCTAGCTGCAGGAAACAACGGGTTCAATTCGGAGAGTAAGAAGGTTTGAAGAAATTCTAAATATTGAAGACCTGTTAACGTTTCTTAGAAAAATTATTTTCCCTCTTCAACTTTCTGTTGAATCATCCATGGCATTATCCCGTGCTACTTGTCGTAAACTTGTAAGGAGATTATCTAGGACAGTTACCAAAACATCTAGTTGTTTATTTTCAAATATTTTCTACTACCTTTAGGGAAGTTTATCTGAATTATAAATTATCAATTTCGTTTACAGTGTATTATTACAGCATTATTAGAGTTTAAAGTATTTGCGTTTCATCTTTTTCCAAAGAAAAACTGGATGATTGTTCTTGAAACTTTAAATAAATAATATCCACAATATTTGAAAAGAAATATTCATTTATTCGAACATTATTTTGAAATGTATTCGTACCAATTTATGTTATTAAGACAATTAACTCAACAATTGAATGATTATTGAATAAGGTACTAAACATTTGAATGTCTTATCGAATTTACACGTCAGCAAAATGATAAATTCATTCCGTGGCCAAATACAAAGAAGCCGTTCTGTTTTCCCTAAACGGATGTGGCTCTTGAAGTTTGTTTAATATGAAATTAAGGTGCGTTTCTGTAATTAATTTTCTCTTTCACCCGACACAAACAAAACTGTCGTCTCTCTGTATCAGACAGGCACTTCTCTGTTTTCAAAAGTATCCAACGAGGTTTCTCTCTCGCTTAAGATAATTTTCGGTGTTAGGCACAATGAGGGAAGTTATTTTGGTATCAGTACAATGGAAATCAACACAAATAAAACACCTCTGATATGTTTTGTCACTTTTATTATTCGCAATTTAGTTAATCGCTGAATCCTTTTTGCGAGTTCTCTTCATCTTCTACAAGTTCGTTGACACATGATTGTCAAAATTCAGTACAGTTTTCTCAAAACTTACCTCCAAATAAGTTATATAGTGAATAATAATAAAACATTACCGGAGTTTTTTTAGAAGGTATTTCTTGGAATATCTTTTCCATGGCAATGTTTTGCTGTTGGAAACCACAAAACTAATGGAGATAAATGGAATTTTGTAGTAAAAACGCAAAGTGGAAAGATATTGGAAAAACTTAACAGCGAATTTGAAGAATAATATCACCAACAATGTACTAAAAGTTAATTTGATTTCAACAATTGAGTGTAGAGAGGTAGAGGACGATTTTCAATACATTCCGAGGTTTTATTGAATTCGTCGAATGCAGTGGCAGGTCAATAACAAATCAATTTAATGAAAAACTCGGAATAAATAAATCAGAGTGACTTCTGTGCTACAAATGTAATAGGTCGAATGACATTTCACACAGTATAGATCGTTATTTGGTCATTCTTAGTTCATGATAAAAATTATAGATCACAAAATTTTTATTAGTTCGTTTTTTCTACTACAGTACAACATGCAGTTGTTTGGTCAGGTTTATACGTAATAAATCAGATATTTTCGTTGATATGTGACAATGGATGAAACATGGATCCATCACCTCACTCCGGAATCAAATTGATCATCATCTGAACAAGGCACAACAGTCAGCCGAAAAGGTTATGGCTTCAGTATTTTGGGAATCGCGTAAAATATTGTTCATTTGCTGACCTCAAAAGTAAGAAACAATCAATAGAACACTACAAAGAGTTGTTGAATGCAAAAATCAAGTAAAAACGGCCTCCCATGTCGACGAAAGCACCGATATACAAGTCGATGGCAACGATGGTTAAATTGAACGAATTACATTCCGAATTGTTTCCTCATCCACCTTATAGTCCAGATGTGGTTTCAAGACACTACTGGTTATTCGAGGATCCCAAAAATGCTTAAATGGAGAAAAAATTGTTGAAACTGAAACCTACTTTGAGACAAAAGACGAATCCTTCCACTAGCACGGCGTCGAGAAGAAGATTACAATGATAAATCGATTTTTGGTAAAAACATGTGTTTTTCTTGGTTAGGCACACGACTTTATAAGTTCGTTTCCAAGGCAATATCAAGATACATCTGTTCTAAAACATTCACGCTTTAAAATAAGACATTGAATTGTGACAAGCATTTAGTGTATATGACCAATCTTCAGGACTGTTTGCATCTAATCAGTAGAAAAACTTGTCAATTTAGATATACCATGTAATGTTTGTTATTTTTATTAAGTTATGATGTACACTTTTGTTGAAAAGGACAGTAGGATTATACATATGAAGTTTGCTGCCCACTTAATCAATCAAATCATTTGGAATATTATCAGATCCATGAAACGCATGTTTTTAGGTGTTTTGGTTCTTCGCTATCATCAGAAGGTTTTTCTGTCAATAAAAACGACATAGTGGGTTTTAAAATGCTCCTCTGATTGCCAAGTGCATAATGATGGTACGTGGATATATGTTCATTATGCTTCTTCTTTTTCTACAGTCTACACACAATATTTTGGGCACTATATGGCTTAAAATCGGTAAATAACTTCAGATGCAATTTTAAGTCACACACTGTATATGTATTTTATGATTTCCACTAAATTTTCTATAAGTATTTTAGAAAAAGTAATCTAATGAAAAGAAAAAACCTGTCATTAATTTATCACCGTTTATATATCTCACCATCACTTTGCCGTAACGCAACACAACACATAACGATGAGATTTTCATCAACTATGTAAATGAGCGAGAAAATTACTTTTCCTATATAATCGTCATTATTTCGACATTGGCGTCAGAGCCGCGTGTGATCACATATATTGCCGTTTTTCCTAACCAAAACCACCGACGGCACGTCAGCATATAGCCATCGCAGCTTGCCGTACAACCATCACGTATCTATTATCTGTAATACCTCTCTCTGTTATGTGTTTGAGTCTTATGTATAGTTCTTTACCGGGGTTATACGCTAAATACAAAAAAAAAGCAGATTAAACAGCCATGCGGTGAATCTAGCATGTACGCCGAGAAGCCGAAACATATCAAAAGAGCTTCTAGAAATCCGGTTAATGTTACATCCACATGAAATGACCTTGTTAGGATGGAATTGCTTGTTTTGATGTATCATGATCTTGAGTTTGACTCTTGAAAGTCTGTACTCGAAAAGTTTCATAGCATAAAAATATTTTGTCCTAAAATATTTTCTAAACCATTGGACTAGATTTCCCAGTGAGATTGTATGGTCAAATTTGGATGATATTTATCGTAGCGATGAGAAACATTTGTTGGATGTTTTCTAGTATTTGTATAGTATAGTGTTTTGGCGATAATGACCCTTGATAGTACTGAAGTATTGAATCAATCTTTCAAGTACAATGTAGATGTAGATGCACTAAATAACTGTAATACGAACTCAGTACTCTGTAAAAAACCTCAATGTCAAGAAAGTTGACTTATAACGATAGTTACGAAGCTTTCATGCGTCTTAGATTCTTTTCCGGTATCGACAATCATCATTATTAATTTCTCTTTGAACTCATAAGTTGTTGAATCGCCAAAGCATTTCGTACGCAAAATATTCTTCAATTTTTGCGATAATTAATTTTGTGCGTTTTTAAATGTAAATCTTTGAAATTGAATACATCGACAAGATGCTCAATGCTTGGTTTGGCTATCGAATTTGTTGAAACGAATGTTTCAAATACGCGAACAGAAAAGGGGGAGCTCTATTTGTATCCCCAGGTACTGCTTCTTGGCAATTAAAACTGCACAAAATGGCAGGTGAAAAATCATAATAACATTTGAAAAACCTAATTAAGATATTTGTCACTTATTCCAACATGACCGATGGCTCTTTGATTTAATGAGACCTGAAAGATCTCCTTCTTCATGCAGTTTTTGAGTTTTGCAACTGAAAAATCAGTTAAGTAGAAAATATGACAAGACGAAATTTGTTGTCAATATAAACGATTATTGAAAAAATCTAGTTTAGAATTTAAGATTGTTTACAACGCATATCATTTTATTAGCTCCATTTGCAATTATACGATCTCGTGAAGCGAAAAGTTTAAATAATTTCCAGCACTCACTTATATTGGTTAATCTCAATTCTAAATTATCATTTCAAAAAATTCAATTTCACGTATTTTCGACTATACTTGGGTAGAATAGTTTAACATCAATTTAAGGAAAATTCGAGTTGGTTCATTTTCTGATTGGGCCAAAATTATGAAAAAAGTTTGAAAAAAGGCGTGGTAGAAATATATTAAGTAGACTTACGGATGTAGTTGTACCAATAGGATCCACAAAGTTTAGAGCAGTGAAAGGTTTGATGCTTTAAAGATGAATCACTTGAAAATGAAAGAACAGTGACTGCCCTCTGTTATAACTCAAAATGTATTTTGATTTTTTGATGAAAGTGAAGTACGGCGTTCAAAAACATTTTTCTCCTCTTCATTTTTTATTTAGTTGATCATTAATGTAGTCGATTTAACACCGACAATAAAACATTGGAGCCTATGAAGAGAAAATATGTTCGGGTGGTTAGTTTTGAATAATTAGTTTTATATTTACAACTATTTCCCCCCTACTGGGTCTCTTGAAAATTGTTAATACTTTTGATAATTCATTCCAGAATAATAAACTTTCTGGAGATTTCGCATTTTTCCCTTATACATGAAAAATAGATAACAATGTCTTATTAGGAACATGTTTATTTCACACCGTTTGCAAATCTTTGTTGATAAAACAGAGCAATCGAGATTATCTATTCGGAGTCATCATCATTAGATTGTTCCATATCGGTGTTTTCAAACCCTTCTTCGGTGGCATCCACCTCCAAGTCTAATTCGTCGTCTAAATATTTTTCATAGAAGCCTTATGATATTCGACAAATTCCACAAATTTTTAATAATTTCCTTGTAGTATATACTTTGTAAACAATTCTTCATAGATTTCTAGTTAACGAATGATTTCATTTGTACGTTATTCCAAATTCCTTCCATTCGATGATTTTATTATTTTTGGAACAACCGTCGTAGTTTACGGTGACGTTTAAGCTTCATGGTTGTGTTGTTGATATCTTTAGACCCGAACGACGCAAATATTACGTTAAAGTAATATCTTTTGGCGATATTAAACTATAATCTCATTTATCAAACATGTCAGGACTTTAGTTTGGTTAAACTATAATCATCTACAGGATATAAGCCAGACGCCAGTTAAAAATTGAGACTATTACGTCTGTGAAAACATATTTGCAATGTTGCTTAATAAGATGTAATACCATTTAGCAGATGAGTTAATTGATTTTCATAATCTAATGCATTAAAATTTGGATTTCAGTAGCGGCAAACACACATTAAAAAGCACTTTGTGAAATTTTATCTACTATGAATATGGGCGCTAGTTTTCGGATCGAGGATGGGGAAGAGCTAGCACAATAATCAAAGTTCGACAACTACTTAAACTTACTATACACTACCGTTTGTTCGATTTTTTTACTTATTAAATCAAAAGATCTGGCGAAAAAGAAGATTATAGTTAGAAAGGCTCATAGATAATAAAACAACGAAAAAAATACGATGCAGAACTGAAGAGAGCTCTAGCAGAGCAACAGAGCTATAATGACGAATGGAAACATTTAGAGAAAATTAAAGAATTTGGTATCTAAAATAATAGCACGAGAAAGAAAGCATGGAACAATAGGACGAATGGTTCGATGCTAAATATAAAGAAAAAATAATTTAAAGGGGAAAACAGGAGAAACAGATAATATCACAGAAGGAACAGATAAAGATAAAAAACGGTATGAAGAACACAGGAGAATAAAAAAGGACAAGCAGAGCAGAGAATATTATAATAGGAGCACTTCCAAGAAATATTAATTTCAGAAAATTATGGCTTACAATCTAAAATGGGAATAATGACGAAAATATATTGCCAATATTGAAAGAAAAGATACTAGAAATGATATACAAGTTAAAAAACGGTAAATTCGTGGGAGAAGATGAAATAGTATGTGAAGCTATATCTATTGAAAACAATAATAAGATCAACAATGAGCTACGAAAGGGGAACGTGGATTCTTACCAAAGCAAAGGAAGGGAAGTTCGATATTTGGGAGAGCAAAACACTTAGAAGGACACTGAAGGGTGAAAAGGAGGTAGAATTTTGAGAAGAACAAAAAATGAAATACGGGATTTATTTGGTGAAGCAGAACTAAGCAAAATAAGAAGATCCAAAAGAGTATAATGGCTGATGATACCAGATTTTAGAGGAACAGAGAAAAATGATGAATATAGAACCGGGAGAAACGAAGACCAAGGAAAAGATGATACGCAGATGCTAATCTATGGAAATCTGTTGATACATCTCTATGTGTAACAAATTTAAACTTTGAAAAGTGTACAGAAGGGACACAAATGAACAAGAATTGAACAGGCGTGTTCAACTAAGATTTAAAATGGAATAAATTGTATTAGTTTGGTATTTTTGTGATTTTTAGATTAAAATTTACTGTCAGTCACTTCCACCCGTCTATTTCGATTCTTATATGAGATATATTTTTTTTCTTCCCTGGTAGTTAAAACAATATGCATGGTAATCTATGAATATACTATCTATTAGCTTAAAAAAGTTTGACTCTTCATCACTTTGTTAGAAATGAATATTATTTAAGTCAAATTTTGATAACAGGTTTTTGGAGGGATTCTGGGATTCTCAAGCTATTGGTCGCGACCCAAAATTCGGTCGCGAAGTATATTTCTCGGGTCGCGCTGAGTCGAACCAAAAAAGTTAGTAATACACCAAATAATAAGTAATACCAACACCTCCTAGAAGAGTTATTCCCTAATACAATGTTCCTGAGGGTTTCTCTTCTAGAAGGTGTTGGTAATACGCACGCCATTGTTTTGCGTGCGCGCAGGCTCAGTAAGCTCTCTGTCAAAAACTCGTTTCTGCGTATTGTGTTGTGAATAACACTGAAGCGTGTAATAACAGTGAAACGTGAATACAAGCATTTTAGAAACAAATTTTGTCTTATTATTAATAGTGGAGTGATCATGGATGCAGTACGTATTGTAAAATTATAATCACCCTAATAATGGCAAAACGTGAATACAAGAAAGCATTTGTAGAATTAGGTTTTACTTGCATTTATCATCGAGGAGTGAACAAGCCACAATGCGAGTTGTGCAGTGAAATATTAAGTAATGAATCGATGGAACCGAACAAACTTGAAAGACATTTTGATGCAAATTATAACAATTTTTCCTTTAAGGGAAAAGATCTTACTTGTTTCGAAAGAAAAGAAGCCCATTTAAATGACAGCGTTTGGATGCACCAAGTAGTAATGGTTTAATAAATTCTGCCAAACAAGCTACACTTGCTTCTTTTTATGTGGCTTGGCATATTGCAAGAGAAAAGAAACCCCATAATATTGCTGAATAACTTATAAAATCTGCTGCCATTGACATGGCACGTATCATGTGCGGAGATGAAAGTTCAAACAAATTACAAAAGATACCATTATCAAATTCATTTACGAAATAATGATATGTCATTTGATATTAAGAATCAACTTATTTCTGCTATAAAAATTGCTGGTTTATTTAGTATTGAACTGGATGAAACGACAGATGTAAGTAAAGATTCTCAACTCATGGTTTACGTGCGGTATCCAGGTTTAACAGATATACAGGAGGATATTTTATTTTCCAAACCAATGTCAACAACAACTAGAGGTCATGGTCGATTCGTTTTTTGAAGAAGAAGGATTAAATTGGAATCAGTGTTTCAGTATTTGCACCGACGGTGCAGCTGTCATGACAGCATCTCAAAAGGGATTTTCGACAAGAGTAAAACAAATGAATCCACAAATTATATCGATTCATTGTTTGTTACATAGACAAAATCTTGCTTCAAAAAAATTATCACCCGAATTATGTATCATTTTGGATGAAATTTTTGCGGTAGTCAATTTTATCAAATCAAGAGCTCTTAATTGTAGAATTTTTCGCGAACTGTGTTTCGAATTTGGTACAGAATACGAACATTTATTATATTATATTATAAGGACGTAATCATACTATTATTGAATTAACTGAAAAAATTACATGTTTTAAAAATAAACTCAAATTATGGAGAAATAAGGTTGAAATAAAGAAATTTGCTTCATTCCCGACTCTTAATTTACTTGTTGAAGACAATAATATTGATATCACACATTTTGAAATACAGGAAATTAATATTAATCATTTAGAAAAACTAATAGCAGACTTTGATCGATATTTCCCTGCAGACGATGTTTTCAAATATAATTGGGTTCGAATGCCATTTAATTTTGATGTAAGTGATTTGCATGAGGAATTTGTTAATATTAATCAATTTTAAGAACAATTAATAGAAATACAAAGTGACCAAGCACTTCGATACAATTTCTACAAAAACACTGAATCTTCATGTGCTTTCTGGTTAAAATTAAAAACCGAAAAACCAATAATTGTTAAAGAAGCCCTAAAAGTATTATTCCCTTTTCAACAACATATATGTGTGAGGCTGGTTTTTCGGCTCTGTGTGTAACCAAAAACAATTACCAGAACAAGTTAAATCCTGAAATTAAAACTATATGACTTGCATTTAAAATTTAAAAGACTTAACATATGTATTGATATTTCTTTTTTTTTAGGAATAAGTTAAAATATCAATTATTTTCAAAAAGTTATAAATATTTTTTAATTTGGTCAATAAAAATTATTAAAAACACTTGATTATTAATTTTTCTTGGATCAAAAAGTAATTTTGTTCATCTTTATTATTAAAAAAAAAATAAATAAAAAAAATCATCAACGTAGGATTGAAGATTTTTTAAAAATACGATCGAAAATAAAGCAATGAAAAAATTTTGACTTTTTTCTGCTCATTGACCTGTAAAGACAAATTTGTCATAAATTAATTCCTTTTTTTTGGGTCGCGACATGAACATATTTCTCAAATTTGGGTCGCTGCTTAAAAAAAGTAAGGACCACTGATTTAATATATTACCAATAATGTTACCTTCTTTAAATTAATTGAGAACGAATGTAATTGAGGACTTTTATTGTATTTACACTAGACCTCAACTTGGATCTAAGAAACTGTCACGTTTAACCGAAGAAACAGCTTCTATCCCGTAAAACCGCATTAGGAGAGAACAAACAGTAGAACAACACGCCAATCATCATGCAAGAGAGATAAGTCAAAAGACGTCGAAGTTAAGAAAACCGAAAACAACCCTTCGTCCTTTAGTTCACTATCTGATGGGACATTGAAACTTGTAGAAAGTATACACGCGCTCAGATAGAACCGGACTATCCCAATTTGGATTTATCGTTAAATTTGACTAATTTTTGAATTGTGAGAAATTATCGTTATGCAAGAATTATCTAGGTCAAAGTTGATAGGTGCGATTCTACAAAAAAGTAGCATATTGTTTGTTTGTTTATCAAAGATAATTATGGAGTATCATTGAATAAATTTCATTTTCGTATACCTAAATTCTGTTTTTGTTCAATAAACTGTAGGGCTACAAAAGTCTGTCATTTTAATATTTACAGAGAATAAACGATGAACTTATATTTCGAAGGTTACATTAAATAAAAGGCTACCTTAGACCTAATTCAAATTCGAGAATTTCCAAAATTAAGTAATGAAAATGAATAAATAGAATTTTATGATTTGTGTTCTAAATATTTTAGTCTGTTGCAGTATACGAAAAGATATTTAATCAAAATCGAAACAAATAAGAAATAAGACTGAACATGATTCTTTGATGAAAAAATTTGATTCCAGTAAAAAACGATTTGAATTTTATATGCATGATGTGGTATCGATAGCAAATACCAGTTATATGAGCAAAGGGTAGTGAATACCGATAAAACCAAAGTGATTTCAGAATTTGGAAACAACGAGATCCAAAAACAAATAAGAAGAAAATTTTAAAACAAAATAATGGAAATATTGACGTATCAAGAAACTAGATTAAAAGAAGACTGAAATATATAGGGAGAGATTTAAAAAATGTAGATAATACTGGGTGATAAAGTTGAGAGAACGGAAGTTAAAATCAAATAACGCAGTTGAAATGAAACGAAGTTGGACAAATATAGAATACATCAAAAATAAGAGGAAATAAATGGAAATAAAATATCAGCAGGATACAGAAAATATGGAGGTCGAGAAAAAAATCATTAGAATATTCGTACGATAACTGAGGAAGTAGAAAGAAAGTATAGGGAAAAAATATTGTTTCAATAACGTTTCCAGCTATGACATCCAGATAGTAGACTAATAAGAGTGTTTAGAAATCAGGATTAGTGATGTATGTATGCACTGCGACTCAAAAGATCTATTTCCTTTTCTTGTTTCGATACTGGAGAATACAGTGTTTACAGCTGAACCATCAATTCCACTCCTTTTAAAAAGTCTAGAATAATATGGGATGGCTTCAATTGCCAAAGATCTTTGTCTTCTATTTCATGCACACCTAGGTGTTGTGCTCCGGAGTTCATGGTAGTGGTAACTTTATCTGCTAGGTCTAACGTCTTTAGGTGTTTGTTGAGGCGACAGGATTCCTGTTAGTATTCGTAGATTGTTCTTACTTAGACTGATATATTCAGCAGATCTACTATGGTTATAGTTTCCCAGTATCAGTCTTCCTCGTCTCGGCCCTTATAGGTTGTCCCAATAATTGGTTTTTCTCATATCTACTTTCTTTTCCATTGTTCTGTAGCTGATACTACAGAATGGTTAGGGTCCCATGAGGGATAAGTGTTATGTCTGCAAATAACTGCTACACTGTACACTCTTATAGTATGGGGAGGAATTTTCTTAATCACCAGCAATAGCTTTGGGGTCTCGTATACACTGCGACCCAAAGGATTTATTTTCTCCCCCTTTCTTGCTTCGATTCTGGAGAACCCAGTGGTGTAGTGCTCTGGAGTTGCTGAGTGTTCCACACTTCGAGAGATTGTAGGCAGCGGCTTCGTCCTCTGTGTAACAAAATCTGCACGCAGCATTATTTACTAGATCTAACGTCTTTAGGTGTTTGTTGAAACGACAGTGCCCCAATAAAACTCCTGTTAGTATTCGTAGATTGTTCTTACTTAGATTGATACATTCAGCAGATCTACTATAGTTATAGTTTCCCAGTCTCACTAAAGTCATTAAAAATTATTTTTAGTAAGCAAAACTTTGTACCAGCTTAAAAACGCCACATATATTTATCTAAATATATTCTATATTCTGGTGTTGTTCAAATATGTTTGGTCCGTCTCTGGTGAATCAAAAAGGACAATCCAGTTGTAAGGGATAGCACCGAACACGCAGGAGTCAGTCAAGACGTTACTGTTAAGATAAATAAAGATATCCTTCTCGATCTGTCCGACTTGAGCTGAAATCCCTCTAATGACCCAAACAACTACACCAAGTGCTGGCAAGTTTGGGATTGATACGTGACGATGGCCAAGGGTTTCTCTTATTATCAAGCATTTCCCTTTACGACAATGAATAAACGGTGGTTTGGAACATCAAATGTTTAACATAAAGTTATGTAATAGCAAAAATTTGTTGTTTGTATAATCGCATTTTTAATATTGTTAGACAATGAAGCATCTATGACTATAAATGTGGTTTTTACTTCACAGCTTTTACGAGGTGAATCTCTGAAAGCCATAGTTAGAGAAAATTGACAGTATTTGGAAGGAAATAAAAGTCAATGAAGCAAAAAGCGAAGATTTTCCCTTAGACATTCAGCTAGTTCATTTATTATTTGAGTTCTATATACTTTTTCCAGCATTTCTCAAAGTTATTTATGTTTTCTAAAAATATTTCTAGAGAATAACAAAAAATGTATTTGCTGCCAAGATTATTTTATCGTAGGATTCAAATATCTCTGGTTGAGCCAATCGTTTAAGTTTGTGCTCAAAAACTCTGGAAAAGAATTTCAATAAGTAAAGCTAATAATGGTTTAACATAGGTCCTGATTTATTGATTTCTGGAATTTTTCTCAATTCATTCCAATAAACTTTGATAATACTATATATTATTTGGAGGATATCACTTTGAAATATACTACAATACTAATATAGTCGCCATGATTTTATTTGCCAAGTTATTCTTTGAAACTGCCCAAAAATTTGTCTATATTGCGATTGAACAATGTTTCCCATGTAAAGACCTAGATTGGAAGCCCAGAATTGTAAACAAAAAAATTCATTAAGCCATTTACCACCATCATTGAAATTAATAGATCAAATTAATTTTTTATCCTGTCCTTTTCCAGCTTTTGGTAGACTCTATCTCGGGACGCGCTGATGTTTCCATTAAAAGCAAAAACATCAACGAGCTCTAAGATGGAACCTATCAAAGCTAGACAGGAAACAATATCCATAAAGGAAGAGAAACTTGTAGAATGTAGAAGACGCAAACTCGTAGTAGTGGAAACCATGGAATCCATCGAGAACAGATTCTAGGAAAAACAGATACAAAACTGGTGGTGTACTGGTGGAACGATGGAATAACTAGCCTGAGAAGAAAAAAGAAACAATTGGACTGAAGTAAATAAACGAAAAAATTGTTTTTTGATTTTTATTTTCTAGACTTTTTGATGTGTTTATCAGTTTAAAATAACAAGTAAACATTGACGTTTCGATTTACTTCGATATTTATCAAAATATATTTTGAAACGTCAATTTTTAACTGTTATTTTGAACTAAAAGTTGGGATTGAATACATACAATACAAAAGCGATGACTTTCTCAAGAAGAACTCAACTCCAGCCCAACACTTTATATCTATATGAAGAAAAGTGAGAATATGTTAAAGAAGTGAACTTCCTAGGAATGATACTTGATCAAAAATTAACATCTAATTTGGAATTTCTGGTACCGTCGGTGATTTTCATACTGAATATAATACACCAACATTCACAATTACACTGTGTAACGAGCGTTTCGTTATCTTTATCAGAGACTGAAGGTAAACTCTTCAGTCTTCAGTCAAATTGGGAACCCCACAGACTGTATTTTGCCTTGCCTCACGTGTAGGTGACTAACAAGTCATTTCTTAATTTTTTTTTTTTGGAAAAAATGACAAAAGAAAGGTTAATAGAGGCGGTAAGGGAATCCAGAGAGTAAAGGATTCATTAGGAAATAATTAGCAAAATCAGTATCACACATTTTAGTTGTAATTGTGAATTGTCTACTTCGATAGAATAAATTTAAAGAACTTAAGTTCAATAACAAAAATTATTTTGTTCGGTTGTCAAAAATGTGAGACATTTTGGTTAATTTAATTATTAATGCGCAAAATTTCTTTCGTTTTGGCACATCTACAGCTATACAAGAATTGAATGCAAAATCTCGCTACATGATTCCTGTAGTAGTAAGCAAAGCGATTTTTTTGTAAAAAATGCGCTAGAAATATGCATTTTTATTTATTTTTATGAATATTTCTTCCTCGAGTCAATTGTTAATCACAATGTGGACAATTATACTAGATTTTTACCAATTATTATTGATACTATGTCATACATTCTTCATATTTTTCCTCACTGGACAGAAAAATAGAGTAAAATCTCTCTGCAAACCGCAAATTTTTAAATTATTCTCTCGCTAGCTCAGATACTTATTTGAAAACCAAAACGAAACTACAAACCTGGTTCTAAAGACTCGATGAACTGTGAAATAATGAGAATAGATATCTCTCTCCTTTTTTTTTGTTATTTTCATTCAGTAGAAACTTTTCAACTTCTGCAATAGAAATATATAAATGTAAATTAGAGAATTGGCCAGTGGTCATTTTATGGAATTCATAAAATAACTTCGATGCATTCCACTTGCTCTAGCTTCAAATTTAAATTACAGTTAGTTTGACAATGAATTTTCAATTTTAATAATCGAATAGTTGTTCAAAAATGTATACAGCATTGTAGAAAATTAACGACGAAAGGTATGGTAGAGGCGCTGGATAATATAAAATATTTGAAATGTGCGATATTGATTGATATTAGACTCTAGTCTCTATGAAACTATCGAATCTGACTCTCAATTATTAATACTGACTGTTTGGTCTTCCTACCAGCTTCCGTTAGTATATATCATTTTCTCACGATGGATCTATCCTTCATTCATCATCATTTGCTCTACTTTTAAGTGGATTTGTTTGTTTGTTAGCTGGGTGGTTTATAATTGATAGTATATCCCACCACTTTAATTATGAGCGACCGAGCCGATCGGGCTAAGCCGTCAACCTACCGATTAGCTGGTCGTGGGTTCCAGTTCCGTTCACGGTGTAAACAAAAATTTTTCGACATTTTTTTTTTTAGAAATTACCACTGCATATTTTGCCTTTACGACTGCCAGCTCTCTGCCGAAGATTTATAATACTAATGACTAGAACTAAGAAGCTAAAGGAATTTTCAAAATAACTCAAACGGACGATGAATGAAAAATAATAGTATTATTTTAAGCTTATTTGAAAAAATCCGTTTATTATCTGATTTTTACCTTTTTTTCCTTTCTTGCACTTCCTCAATTCCTCTGTTGGAAACATTAAATATAAGGGTTGTATGAAAAGAAATAGAGTATTTAATATTGCGTTTAATCAAATGTTTTGGGATATTGATTAATTAATAATAGAAGAAGTATAAAGGCGTATTTTTGGGCGTGTCAATTTTTCGCAACGGATTAGAATAAAATATACTGTAGGTCTTTTTATTGACGGTCCAATTTTTTTTGTTGTCGCTTTATATTTTGTAATTATTTATTAGGTAAGTACGATGTAATTTCTTTTTTTTTTCTAGAGTGTATGTGTATGTGTGTTGATAGAATTTTATGAACGATTCTCAATATCGTTATTATTATTATTTTGGAATTAATGTACATTTTGTAATGTGCAAAAAGAAAAATACATCCTCAAGAAGGATGTTTTTTATTTTTTCAATCTATTTCAACTGTTTCTCTTCATTTTGGGTTTCGTTCTTTCTCTAGGTCTATTTTCGAATAGTCCAAATGATTCTTCATAACAGTGAGAAGTATTTTCTTTCTTTGGACCAATTTAGTATCTGTACTGTATCTGTATTTAGTATCTCTCCTTACACCTGGTTCCTAATTTTTTGGTCCTAGCATCCTTGTAATTTTTTTAATTTTCAGTTTCTTTGCATCTTTCTGTGTTAAGCTTATTACTTCAGCTGTGTAAGCTATTGTATTGTAAGTATTTTTACTGAAATTTCTTTTTTTATATAATAATTGATATTTTCAGTGAAATTCACCTACTTCAATCCTCTAAATTGCCTTTATAACCCTTCAATTTTTTTTGTGTATTCTAAGGCATTTGAATATATTTTTTATTAGAAAAATATATTTATTTATATATTTTCTATATCTTGTATTGCATTTAATATATATTTTGCTGTATCTGAAATAATCATGTTTTCTTTGCTAGAGTGTTTTCTTAAATTTCCTTGTTTTTTACCATCAACAGTTCTTCTGTATATCTCGTTATTTGAATTTTACTTTGTTATTGTTAATAATCCATTTTCTTGCCTGACTTCTCTGTCCAGTTGAGTTATTTAATTGTCATTTCTTTGACCGGATTTTTTCGGGATATCCAAGTTCCTACAGGCTTTTAATATAGTCGAAAGTATATTGCAGAAATAATTGAAATTTGTTTTACTATCCCTACTTTAAACTACTTGTAATACTCCAACTATCAGTTTATCTGATTTTTTAATTAGTCTAAAAGATAATTATTATAATATTAGAAGTAAGAAAAAAAGATAACTGATCACCGTAGTAGAGACAACCTTTGGAAAATCTCTGTTCCATCAAACCGACCTTCTACTTCATATAAATCACAAAAACGAAATTATTGGTTCTAATTCTAAACAAAAAAGTCAAGAATTACAAACTACGACATCAAATATGTACGAATATATTGACGCATCTCTTCTTCTGAGGCTCTTTTTTTGCAATATACCAAACAATCAACTTTATTATAGGGAGTTTTATTATTTGTGTGGCAATAAGAACTTTTCTTATACAGATTATGATTCAAGTTTCTCTTAACGGTCGCTAACAATGATTTCACAAGTTTGTGTAGGAATATTTTCTATAGCTCACTTCAAACTTACCCTATAGCCATTTGTTACGAGAAAAATAAATTGGGACAGTTTATTATTCTGTGCTAAGCCTTTTCCTAAAACTTTACCAACACTGGAATTAAATTTAATTTTTAATTGATAAGGTACGTTTATAATTTGTAAAATTAATTACGCTAAATTGAGTGGGTTAATTTTTATGTATTCCTAAATCGCAAAAATTATAAGTATGACCGCAAGACAGAAAAAAAGGTTTAAAGCATCAGTTAACAAACTTCTTTGTTTCATAGAGCACTTTCAAAATCTTCCTGGACCTGGTGGACTTCCTCCAGCTACCAATTTCCAAATCTCGAAAGAAAGTGAAGATTATATTCATCTACGGTTTTCAACGACGAATAATCAGGTTTCGAAAAAAAAAAAAAAAGATTAGAATTGATTGTTTAGTACGATTAGCAAAGAAATGAAATTTTGATTATGCTGTAAGTGGATATCAGAAGAGCAAAGTTAGTGAGTCAAAACAATGACTATTCACCTCTACTTTTTTATCTACAGTGACTCATAATTAATTCTCACAAATTTAAATCAGAAAATTTCCCATTCGGACGGCTTAAGTTTTGCAAGAGATAACTCCTTTTTTGTGGATAAGTTGGTAAGGACACAAAAACTTTTTTCGATAAGACACAATTTCCCACAATCCAGGATATTTTCCAGGTATTTCTACCTGCATCCAAAATCCTTCATACCCTCTTTCATATGTTACTTTCAGTTTGAGTAGATCCTCTTGTAATATCACACTCTCCACTATGGTGGTATTTCCATCGACAAATTTAATTTTAAAATAATCAAGCAGGGCAATTAAATGTTAAACGTATGCCTGAATACCTTAATTAAAGCATACTATCTGCGTTTGAAAACTGTGAAAGTTCGGGCCGATCAATATTTTTTTTCAAAAATATCTATTCGGCAAAAAAAACTGAAATAACACTTTTTGTATTTATGGAATTGAGGCTGTCCCCTTGTAATTGTAAGTTGAGATAATGTTTTTGAACAAATCTATCAAATACGCTATGTCTGCTTTAATATTGAACAAGCTCTCATTCGAATCAGGATCTTTACTTTCCAGAGACTCTAAAAACTTGATAAATATGCACCTTTCAAAAAACAGCGTACTACAGTAACAGGAATTGTTTACAATCATTTCCATCGCACAATTGTGCAAATAAACGCATATTTAATGAATTGCTTTTTATTTTGTTAGCTGCATTAATCTCCAATTGAACCAGTTACAAATATAATTATTTTATGATGGTTTATGAAATTATGATATCGCTTGGCACCTATGGTAGTGGCTCCATCTGCTTCTAGCGAAATAACGTTTAACAATGAGAATTTGAGCTTCTTGAAATATTATCTGTGTATATTGATAGGAGAAGTCAACCAAGATGCCAGTTCTTCCTATCGCCCAACGTAGACCACCGTCGATTCTCCCATGGGCCCCTGGTAGTCTACCTGAACCACTTTGGGAGTCACGGCTTCAAAGGAAAAAAATAAAATGTCAATACTGCATGATAATGAAAATTAAGAAGAAAATGTTTTGAACTTTAATTGAATCGAAATTCAAGTACCTTGAAATTGACATAACCAATTATAGTAAGATGTAAGAGGACAAGTAGCCACAGCAAATAAGATCGAAGATGTCTTCAGAACAAAGCAAATACTTAAAACTGGAAACAGAAGAATGAATTTATAAAGCAACAATTAGACCTATTGTTTAATTTATTTTTCTATGCTCAAAAATCACGGCAACGCTGAGATCAAGAGTTGTGATCGTGGCAATAGTGCGAAAAGTCAGTCGTAAAAAGGCTCGTTAGAACTAACATGTGTTTAATGTAATACGAATAAATAAACGTATTCGAACGAAATTCTATTTACTTATTCACACTGGCAATTAATAATTCAATATATTCAACACCTATAATGATCTAAACCTCAAAAACAACGCCAGCAACATCAAAAACGAAACGGTTCTTGGAGACCACAGAGATAAAAATTATCAAGCGAATTTTGGAAAAAAACTAATAGACCGAGAAATAAGTGAAAACATCAGACAATATTGTGATCTAGTTAACATTAATTGGTAAAAATAGTAGGGATTGAATCACTTATTGGAACATGGAGTAGAGGTCCACCACGAAAGAGATAGTGACAAGCTAGAACCAGGATGAGGAAAGAAATCGGTTTTTATGAGAACTTTGCACATTCTTATAAGGCAACACACGATTTTTAGTAATCAACAGTATTTAGTTTTTTTTATTTTCCTTGGTAGTGATATCAAATTAATAAATAAATAATTTCTGAATACATCAACCATATGCTATTTTCCATATTCACTCCATTTTCATATTTCAAAGAATTCATTTAATATCTACAGTTTTTAATCGAATTATTAAGGTCATATGGTATTAATTGCCTATGAATGTTTTTTTGAGAATTTTTGAAAAGTAAGGAAGGGAAAATTTCAGGATTTCTACTTTAGTTTACTTGTTTTTTTTTCAATTTATTACAGTTTGGTTCTCAAGTAAAGATAAGTAATAAGAATTAGAGAATTTCTTTTATATTTTTTTCCATTTCTCTGTTTCCAATTATGGTATCTTATCTATGTATATAAAAAAAAACATGTTTAAAGACGCTGACTTCATGATAAATCCATTGTAAATTATTTCCTTTTCGTCTTTATTATTCTATATATAAAAGTGGCTATTAATTTTGACCAAATTTTTCGTTCTTATACTTATTAATAGTTCCAATATTTATTAGAATAAGTCTTTAGGATCCTGCGTCTTGATCTATCTCCCAAATTAACTCACCCTTCTTGTATGATCAAGTTAAGAATCACCAGAAGAAATTTGATTATTTTTGGTTGATGATTTTCTAAGAAAAATATTCGTTGATCCACCTACACGTCAAGCGAATGCATTTATTCATTACTGAGAGGAAGTACTTTTGATAAGATTTGATTTTATTCAGGAAACGGTCTTCGTTCGGGAAACACAGGTTATTGTGGGCCGCTGTCTCTTCTTTTTATGTTAATATCGCTGCCGACAGATTATGGAGGTTACAATTTTTTAATAGGAGTTCATTAGCAGATAACAAAAAGGCGTTATTATGTTTGGGAAGAGCGATTAGATATACGTCTCTTCCCGATATTATTATATCCTCATGTTCCAACTATTTTTCTACGAGTTATCACATATATTTTATTAATATATTCAGGTCTCGGAATATGATTCTTATTCAGTAGCGTTGCTTGAAAATAATTTTTTATGATAAAAGAATCCTACTAAGACCACCTCTAGTGGTATGTTTGAAGAATTATTTAGGTTTCTTAGGTTGCGTAGCATTCTGCAAAATATTCGCGCGCATTTCCTACGCAAAGATTTTTGTCACACACGACACACGCGTCTAAGGACCATTTCGCACCAATCCAGTCCAGTCCTTTTGCGTCTAGTCAAGTTTTGTTCAGTCAAGTCACGTTAAAATTTGCTTTCGCACTGAATATATCGCTTGTTGTGTCTGAGTCAGTCAGTGTTGTGAAGAATTTGTGACAAGATGAATGCTCTTCTGCAAGCCATAATTTTACTCCGATTATACAGAAGAAGGAAGATGAAAAAAAGACGAAATTTTTGTTGGGTTCATCCCATACATTTAAGAAGATCAGTGTTTGGTTCTCTCAATCACCTCTACAGAGCAAATACAAAGGCAATTCGGATCCGAGAACAATTTACAGAGTACTTCATGTTACCAGAAGGTTCTGTACCATGGCAAAGCGAGAAATGTCAGGATGTTTTGTAGGCAAATCTGTACTTGTTTTTCACGAAAATATACTATAGTAAAATCTTAGTTACTTACCAGTTGTGTTCAATTCTATAGTTATGTTTTTCCATGCAGCAGCAATAAAATCCTGATCTCTGTAATTTGGGTGTTTAGGATTGTATATTACTTCTTTCGCTTGCACTAATGCAATTAGTGCTTCTATATCCATTTTTTCCGTGCAACTGACACGACTGAGTGATTCTTAAAATTTTCGACCGGCGTTGGGACTTGACGGGACTCTCTTAGTATGAAACCAAATTTACACATTCTCTTTGTTTTAATGGTAAGTTAATATTTCTAATTCATAAGCGTCCGACTTGATTGGACTCGAATGGACTAGACTGGCTTGGTGCTAAATGGGCCTAAGAATTTGCGGTACATACGGGGAAGTTTACTATTTTTTATGATGAGATTTATTGCTCTATGTTGTACTTATTTTTGTGTTTGCAGTACTACCTACGGCTGGATTATATTTAAAAGAAAAATTTGCCGTTTTCATCATTATGAATCACCTCATTACAAAAAAGAAGGATACTTTATTGGATGAAAGATCTGTAGCCTTCAACAATATCACAATGATGTCATCAATTAGAAATAATTTACGTTGATTCATTATTCGTTTTCCGGCACACATTTTGTGATGTACAAAACAAGAATTTATGTCAGTTGTGGACACAACTTTAGATGTACAATTTTTCTTCTCTTTTGTTTCCATAACTTTATTGAGGTATCTATGTATCGTATCCCATGTTACCCGATTAAACCGTTTTTCTATGTGTGTTCAGAATATACATTACTGACAATTTTTTTATCGTTAATTATACTCCGGGTCTGCTTTTCTCCATAAATGAGCTCCTTAGAGCAATATGAACTCCACAACACCATACAGAGCTTTTCTGGTTCCTCCAATGTTTGGCGTTATCGTTAATAGTATTTTTAATCCTGCTTTTTGAACTCGATATGTTACATGTGCTCAAAAATTTTATTGTCTTTGATTGGCTAATAGTTTCAGCCTCAATTTCGAATTTAACGTCCGTTGTATTTTTTTGTTCGTCTCTTTAGTATTATGTTTTCCGTTTTTTCGAGTGCCAGCCGCATTCTAATGGTTACTTATCCAATTTTTTACTTGGGTTATCGTCTATTTTTGTGTTCAAACAGCCATGTAGCTAGCTTCTACGACAAAGGTCATCTGCAACTGTTAACTCATCTAGGTATTCGCGTTTAATAAACCATCGTAAAAAATAACCGATCTTTGTAGGATACTTTTGTATGCTTCCATCTTCTTATTCCCGATTATGATTTTCCTGTTGCTAAGGCGATTGTCAACGGTATTTTTTATATATGTAAAGCTATAGTAATTTTCTATCCAGTGTAATCAGGATGGTTCAATCAGAAATATTCATCATTCTCTCAACCGTATTTAATGTTGAACGACCTTTCCTAAATCCATATTTCTGGTCTGCTAGGTTAGTATCCTCTTATTTCTCCATCACTTTTCCAAATTGCTATTTTATGATGGGTTTATACAGTTTTTCTAGTGTTTATTTAGTTTATTTAGTATTTCGAACAATCTTCGTGGAAAATATTTTGGTTTGTTTTTACCGCTTCGGGGGTGAGGTATCTGACCCTGGTACTTTCTTATTCTTGACCTTATTTACTGCTTCCACTAGTTCTATTCTTTCTTCATTTTTTCTCTAGCTCATAGTTCTGGGTAAGCATATGTGGAAGAGCTTTTTAAACCATTAAATATTGTGGTTCATAGTCGTATTGTGAAGCCATTCGGGTCCTCCAACGGTAGCAATTTTATGGCCAGTTTCCCATACGTACCTAACCTAACTTAATTCACCTATAAAGGTATTATTAACATGAATTTTGCTTTTGAACAATACACTAGACATTTGTTTTTCTTTTTGGTTCCGATATAAAAATCTGTCGGCCAATTTATCTATAGGGGTTCTTTTATATTATTCACTGATTCTGTAAATTAAATATTGTTGTTTACTATTAAGTTTAAAATGGAGCGTCTCATATCTCTTTTTGTATTATAAGATTTTCCTTATTTGAAGATAAGTTTTGATATATTCCGATAAATAATTTTATCAATTATATTGAGAATTGTGTATTTATCTTTACTTTCATTAAAAAAAATTGAGATGTCTATATTTTTCCGATTTTCAATAACCTTTTGGTTTAGGACCCTTCGGGCGAATGCCAGCAAAATGAGAATACACACACATACACCTACAGAGGCCTTTCTCTCTGAAAACATCCGGCCAGTAATTGCATATACATGAGCGAATTTCATATTAATTTCTGATTATACCAAAATGGACGACCACAAAGCTTTTATATTACGAAGCTTTAATAAGACCTGTAATCCGTACTCATATGGAAATAATCAGAGATATTACAAAACGCCTGGTGGCACTTTGGCCCATCCCGGCTATTTGCTCAGACATTTTACTGATTTAACATGCAAATTTTTTTGGCGGGATTTCTCGGGTTAATGAAAAATTTTAATTCGAAAGGGGAACACGCTGGGTATCATGATGAACGCGTCGTATGCTGACAACAAAGGTCAATAATAAAACGAAAACAAAATATTCAATGAAATCGCCACCGCAAACGCTTTTAATAACTTAAAAGTGTATAGGAGTTGCGTGGAATTTGTATAAAATAAAGATCAACGTGGAAAAAATAGGATTATGAGATATGATTTATGGGAATCAATATTCTGATAAATTTCATGCAATTTCCTTTTATGGAACTGTGGAACTCTAAACCCATTCGTATAAACTATTTATTTTAATCCAGTTATTTGCATTTTACTTTATGAAACAATGGCCGCACACAGTCGGCACGTTTGCTCAAAATTCTCTTTCTTTTCCGATTCAAAAACGTTTAATTAGGAACATTCCTAGACTTCTCAATAAACAGAATATTCAGATCTGCAGAAGCTCCCATCTCTTTTGTTTTGCATTATGAAGAGAATACAAAATTTCCTTCGGTATGCTTTTACTCTATGAACTGCATTGATCTAGATCTAACACACTCTTGTTCATATATTTTGGCACAATTTCCAAAAGGATAAATGTATATTGAAGAACGACTACTAGAAAATATCCTCAACCTTACGAACACTTTCAACTGCTTCACTCGCATCAAAAGTAAAATATAATTTGTCGTCTATAATGATTTCCAAACTTTTTGATTTTTGTACCATTTAATGCATTTCTGGATATTTGGGTGCTGATTTCCTGGGTTTTGCAACTAAATTTTGTTCCTTAAAATATGTATCTGACTTTAAACAAAGCTCCTCTCTTCTTTTTTGGTTTTCTGCATGATCCTGACCCTCTTTCAATAGAAATATCTATCCAACACGCCGACAGATATCATAAATTGTTTATCTGGCTATTCAAATTCTTACAAAGTGATTTCTTTCGATCTTTGTTTTGTTCGGAAAACTTATTCTTCAATTATATTCCGTATTACGTTATTTACCCGAAAACGTACCGTATAAAGAAAGACTTATTGAGAAAAGAACAAATCCTTGGACACAGGTCCTGACATTAATTACCTATATCCGTGTAACGGCGAGATCGGACACAACCTGTCAATTAGACAGCATTAGACCCAATTTCCGGACAATGAAGTCGATTTATCTGCTATCTGTTTATAAATCAATCCTTAATAGAAATAATACAGTGATATTAAATATCTTTGATTTAACTCCTCCTTATAGTCTGATATAAATTACTTGGATGATTTTTATTGTATAATTTTGTTGTGTTACTGAGTATTTCTCATGATACTCGTTCGAAAGTTTTCTTTAGATCTATAAATGGTTGATACCTCTAACGTTTATGTTCTTAGTATTCCCTTGAATATGTTATATTGTGACGATGTCTTTTTCTAAACCCGCTCCGAGATTCTTCTATAGTCTGTTTTTATGGACGAGGGAGTAATAAAACGATTAAACAGAATCCATAGGCGTATCATTTCCTTTAGTGGACAGTTAAAATATTTTTTCTCGTTGTACCACGTGTATTTTCATATCAAATAAGATGAATTATTAAAATTCATTACAGCTGTTCAGACATCAATAATAATTATTCATATTTTTACTATTAATTGGGCGAAAATATGCTAAGCTACAGTTGTGCAATAACCACTTTGATATGAGCCTAATACTCTACTCTACTCATACTGCCTCGTGCTAACACGCAAATCTGCATTGTTTTGTTCGCCTAATGTTCGTGTTCTTATATGCATGAGATTTGATTGTTCGACGACTCAAATTGGTCCCTTTAAGTCTTGCTGGCATTGCCGAATGTACATATAACCTGTAAATAAATTTAAAATACTAATTCGTGAGAAACAGTGACTCAATATTGTATTCGTTTGCTTATTATTTGACCTACCTTTCACAATAAGAGAACACGTATATTTATTAAACATGGTTCTGTTCTGATTTAAAACTATTTGTGAAAAATGTTAAGTACAATATGTACAGGTACGATAATGGCCAATGTTAACGGGAGCTCACAACACGTGTTTTTTTACATGAGAGTAAAAACTGTCTTTTTTGTTATTAATAAATAATTATTGCACTGGAACTTTAAAGTTCATAATTAACAAATAAAAAATAGGGGTTAATCTCTCTCGTAGAGGGGTGAAAAATGGATAGAAACGATAATGTAGAAAGATTTATAGAAGAGGCTATTTGCAAAAGTACGACATAATTTACGATATGTTTATAATTTAATATCAAATAAATCTGCTCCTTAGATTCCAGTGATAAAAGGGATTGCGGAAGCCTGCAGGAAGGTTTAATTGACGTTCCTACGTCAATGAGACGAATTTGATGAAGACACCTGTTTCAAAATTACAATTTCAGGAGACAAAACACACGTTATTCGCAAATTTGTAGATTCCGCTGGAAATATTGTTGGTGTTCCATCCTGTTAACCTCATCAAAAAGTATAGAAATATCAAACCTCCTGCTGTGAAGCACGACAGATTTTTTATGCTATATTATAATGCAAACTGTGGCGTTCAACCCGTGAGCATAGATACCATTGAAAAATTACCAGCAAAGATTGTTCAGTACTACCTAATGTTAAAGGATACACAGGACATTGTTTTAGACGTCGTCAGCGTCTCTCCTGGCAGACATAGGAGCGGATATTCTGAAAATAAAGTATCACTAAGGACGGAAATTCAACAGTGCAGCCGAAGAGAAGAATTTCAGAAAACGTTCTGGGTCAAGCCCCTGGCATACATGTAAATATCACAGCTTCAAATGACATTAACACTAGAGAAGAAGTTTAAGAGGATATTCACCCAGAAAATGGACTTACTTCAAATAATTGTGTCTTGAATAATGTTATTTTCAATGTCTATAAATCTTAAAATACTATTGAGTTAATTGTCAGTTCAAATAACGAAACAATTGTCATTTTTCACAGTAATTAATAACTTATTCTTTGGAACTTAAGTACTTACGTAGAGTTGTTACTTTACTACTTTTCATAACTCATATATGAAGTTTATGGAAAATGTGACACTTCCTATTGTCAAGGTGTGACTTAAGAGTCACATTTGATAGCGGAAAAATTAAATTTGGTATGGAAACTGAATTCTAACGTATAAAAAGATCAACAACTGAAAATTGGAACAAAAGTTACTGACGCGGTTACGTCTTGTTGACATTTCGATTAGGAGGTTGTCTTCGTCAGACCACTCATCAATTAGTGCTTTCGGTCGAATCCCCCCGAACAAATCGGTGGAGTTTGCACAGAGTAATTTCGATCATGTAACGGTCGTCAGTCTAATGAAATTTGTGAAAAGAAAACGGAATTTAATCTAAAAATTTTGTGAAAATATTTAGGTTCTCAAAAATTATAACCATAACTTTAGCTAACCAAATTTATTTAATAAGAAAATAAACGCAGGAATGAGTATATTTTGTCTAAGAGGTTTGATTTATCATATACAATCACAAAAAAAACTGTTTTATCACGTAAAACATTGATGTGATTATGGTAAACACGCTGCACAACAATGCGATATAATACACTTTAAAAACGTTGTATACCTTATTTCAGGCATAGTAAAATCTTTCTGTGTTGTCTATCTCTATATCTTCCAAATATCTGGACACTGCACTGATTCTCACAAGTCGATAGCAACGGTGATTAAATTGAACGAATCACATTTTCTTATCCACCGTATCGTCCAGATCTAGCTCCCAATGATTACTGGCCATTCGCTGATCTCAAAAAAAATGTTCGCTGGTAAGAAACGAAAATCTATTTCGGGGCAAAAGACAAATTCTTCTACAAGCACGGCATCGAGAAGGAGATTAAATCGATGAACAAAATCGATTTATGCCAGAAAAAAATGTTAGTTACATGATTTATTATAAAAGATGTGAGCAAACTAATATTTAATGACCGGATTTGTTTACAAAACAAAATGTGTAAATTGCAACACAATAAAATTTATTAGCTGAAAATCGGAAATATCAGATTCTTAAAAGTATATCGGATAGAAGAAAAAACAATGAACATTATATTAAATAAAGTATGAAAACGAATTAAACACGTAAAATATAACGATTATGGAGATTCGATAAAAAAAAGAAATTTTTGAAACCACCCCATCAAAAAAATGTTAGTATTATAACAATCATCTTATTTTTAGTTGAATGTTCACCTTGTAAACTACAGATATACGTGATTCAAGTGTCTCTAGTCATTAAAATGTTTCCAAGTATCATAGACAAATACCTTTAAATACTCCAGAAGTCATAAAAGTGTGAATAACGTGGTATATAAACAACTTCAAGCATATACAACAAAGAAGGCACTGAATTTTGGAAAGCTGCTTGCACGTGGACCCCACCGAAGAATGCATATAAAAGACGTTTTAAGACACCTAAAAGAATTCTTTGATCTGAAATCTCACAGCTTGTCAACTGTGAATGAAAAGTTCGAACGGAAAGGGTTTTAGGTAATTAATAGTTCTGAAACGAAAATAATTAAAATGTTTGAAAAAAAAATATTCACTATTCATTATAATTCTACCAGTTATTAATTTTGTAATTCCTATATTCTACATACGGGATATTTCACAAAAGTATAATTACGCTGAAGGATAAATCAGATTATTAATGTAAATCACGACTTACCCCAATCGCGAATACAGGGTCGAAAATAAACGGTATATTCAAGATCATTCGGTTTATAATTATCCATTAATTTACGATGAATTTCAATAGATATTAACATTTATGATACAACTACCAACTACTATATATTACTTCTATTTATATTACTATATATATTTTCTTTCGTGACTTCTGTTTTTGATTATCTAAGACTAGAAGTGAACAATTCACGCTTTGTTTAATTATACACCTTGTTTATTTACATGAACTTCTTAATATACAATAACTAACTTTTAAATTTTTAAAAATGTTAACCTTATACTCGCGTCAGTTCAACTCAGTTCCCATTGGTCATTTTGACCTTCGGGGTTAATAACCACCACATACTTATGATATAATACAAAATTTCAAACGTACCAGTCTTAATATTTCGATCCTTATAGAAGTAATTGAACATTTCATAGGCTAGTTTGAATTTAAATTACATGACGTACACAACTCCTAAAATCTTGAATAGAAAAGAAGTTGTCTGATAACATATTTTAAGGGTGGTTAGGTCTGGTGAACATTGTGATTAAGTTGGAATAATCAAAAATAATTTGTGATATTATTTTGAAAATTTCAGACCTTTCATTTTAAACAAATCAGATGTTTCATGTTTGACAGGTTGCTATTACAACAACCTGAATTTTTAGAAAATTTCATTAGTGACAAATATTTTAAATACATATTTTTTTCATCTGAAATATCGGCACATACATGTTCTTCACTGGTGACTCAATTAAAAATTCCAAGTGTGCGCCAAAACTCGTGACAATTTTTAATCGGTTGAGATAAGGATGAGCTAATTCGGAACGATGATATTTCAACATTAAAACAGGTTCAAAACAATATACAATAGAAAAATGTATTTTCAAAATTAGTGGAAGTCGTAATTTGTAAAACATGATAATACATAATTGCAATTGGTTAAAATTCTACACCCAATATTGCCACAACCGTCAATTTGGGTGAGGTTGCATTATTTTTTGTCAAGAGCTGCACGAGTAGTCTAATATCCATGTACAACCATGATCACGAGTTGGCGCATACCCGCTTTTTAATTACTTTTTTCCTTAACGGCGAATAAAGTAAGAAGCCTTGGATTCAATCAAGATTTCACCTTATTCTAATAGAGTACAAGGAAGTAATAGGAAAGCTACGCCTAGCAATGTAGATAATGCCACTTAGACTTTTATTGGAGTAAAAAAATACAGTGAGAATACTTTTTTCTAAATACTTTATAGAAACGAAACAAATTTATAAAAAACACTGGAAACTTATATTCTTAATCTGGCATGGGTGCCAATTTAATAATTTGAAATATTAGTTATTGTGAACTATTACTATCAGGATGTATAGGCGTTGTTTTTACTAAAAACAATTTATTATTTGTGAGATAGTTTCGTTTAATAAAGATATCATATCTCGTCACTTCAATTACATTTTGGTAATGTTAAGCATCCATTTGAAGATAAGGTTTGATGGAATGCGCATTGACGTGCCTATTAATCTCGATAAGCTGCTCTTCTTGCACCCAATCTTTAGTCACTTGATACTATCGTGGATTTTTCAGCATGATTTGTGATTTTGGTTATTTCAATGGTTTTTTGCTGATAGAACTGCTTTCGAGAACTATTGATTGCAATTAGCATTCGAATTAATAAATAATCGATCTACTTGAAGAGTTACATGTTTTTCCATATACTTTTCGAAACAGTTTACGAGGCAATTACTCTTATTCGTTATCTTTCACTCACTGTAAGAAATTTTAGTGAAAAAAGGAGTGTATTCAATTATTTCTGTAAAATTTTCCTGATGGTTAGGTTTAGTTTAGCCATAACCTCCACCTTCGCAAAGCCATTTCTCGTGAGATAACATGAAAGAATTTTCGTTGCCAACCTACAGGCTCCTCATAACCCAACATTTTTATATACTTATATATTTTTGTTTTGCTTATAAAAGAAACTGCAATTGCTTCCTTTCTGTAAAGGCTTTGCATTTCGCGAGGAATTTGCTGAATTCCATATGTAAAATTTCTGTTTAACAATTGAATTCCACTTAATCTGAAACAAAAAACTATTTTCTAATTCATTTGGTAATGATATAATAATATATATAATAATTAAAATAACCAACTCTTTATAGTCCTCTTGATTTCTCTTTCTCATGCTGAATCCCTAATCTAAATTCCACTACAGATTTTGTTTACCAATTGCGTCCTTTCTTTCTTCACAAAATGCCCAAAATTGTCAATTTTGATTTCCTTATATTGGACATTTTTTAGTTTCCACCTCAACTTCTATTTCTTCCAAACTCTGTCTTTTCCAAAACGCAACAGTCACCTCAATTTATTATATAATAAAACCAAAATTATATCAAATCTGTCACAAATTCTATTTTTTATTCTTAGTATAAAATTCCCGTATCGAATCTCTTACTAGTTTGAATTGATCTTCGTAAATCAAACCTTGAATGTAAATGTTTTAGGAAAATTTGCACCTCAAAAAATTTTTCAGGAATAATTTAATTTAAGATCAAAGTATAGCGATAATTAAAAATAAAAAAAACTGAAACCTCATGTAAAGATAAATTTTCATTCATTCAATTTTTATTATTAATCTAGACCTAATACTAGTTTCAAATCACTAGAACATTCGAAAACTACTGAAAACATTCTGAAACTATGGGTGTACTTTAGATATGAAAATGTTTTAGGAAAAAATTACGAGAATAAGGAGTTGTCAACCAATGTATGTTTTTGAAAGGCTGAACGTCTTCGCAAATGAAGAGGAAAAACTCTGTATACGGTCACTCTGCACCACGACCGTAAAATTTTGACCAGCTAAAGTATATGTCACTGTATCAACTCGTAAAAAGGGTAAAAAGCTTGAATTCGCTTTTGTTTCTAATTCTAAAGAAAATGGGAAGACGCCATTGATCATTAGCTGCATTTTCTTTTTTCAAATCAGTTGGAAATAAAAATACAATCAAGATCAATTTAAGAACTAACTTATTGTAAATAAGATACACAGATTTCTCTATTCTTTAGAAAGTAACTCAACATAATTAACTCAATATTTTACACTTATTTCTGAAACTCAATATAAACGAAACTATGTAGAGAGAAAATATTTCTTTCGACGGACCAATCAAGTGGCGGTTTTACCTGTCTGATCGATTAAAATGGGAGGCGCCGCCCTATCACATGCACCTGCCTGACGAGTTCCAGGTGAATGAGGATGCGCGTTCGTGAAACATATTCACCACCCTCTACCGACCAATCGGCGCTGAAGCACCTGCACATTTACCTGCCCAGGTGGGCGGCTCACCTGCCGCTATCCAATAAAGTTTCAAGACAGAGATTTCAACTTTTCTATAAAGGAAATGATATTTGATAATAGGAAATTTGGTTTTAATGGAGCATATTTATTATGAGTAAATATTTCATTATATTTATAAATACGTGGAAGCAAACTGTTTTAGATATACAATAACAATCCATTTAAAAAATTATCTAGAAAAATTGAAGGAAATATATAAAAAAGTGTGGGTGTTAAATCTCCAGGATATGACCCAAATAATACTAAAATCTTCAAATAACTATGGAATTGGGGGTTGAGGTAACTTACAAAATAATTGTAGAATCAATTATTGAGACATGGTTATTTCTCAAACGATCCTTAAGCCAGGAAAATCTACTGAAGAGACCACACCTCACAAACCATGTAGTCTGTTAGTTGCTATGTCAACTCTACTAGAAAAAATACTGATGGAAAAGAGAAACGATTCAGAAAGTTAGTTGACTGATATCTAGATATCAATTTGGATTTAGAACGCAACCCTAACTGCTGTCGCCAATGCAGTCGACAAGATCTGGCACGATACATCATTCGGAAAAACCTCTCCTAATCCTCAAACCCTAGCTTCTGGGCAGACATTTTTAAATCAAAATTCAATTCAACTCTGCTTCAAATAATGTCAGGCGTTCCACAGAAAATTGCACTTGGCGTGATCCTCTACTTTTAGTACACACATATTCCCATACACAACATGTCTACTAGTATGTGCAGAAGATTCTGCTCTTGTTTCCCTAATTAAAGATCATGTTACCTTCAGTCAACCAAGCAGAACGTGTCCAACAGCACAAAATACCTTGGATTAGAGTCTTATAGCAAAAATACGTCAGGTCTAAAACAATATAAAATATTCATAACCACATCTGCTAAGTCTGAAAAACTTTTCGTGATGCCCGGAAACGACATTAAACTATTGGTTGGACTTCTGACAGGTCACCGGCTTCAACTAAAGACAGTAGTTATGTCAGAGGATGATAACCAGCCGTGGAGACTATGCTGCAACCATCTTCTTGAGTACCTTACCTAACAACCATAGAGAACAATAGATACAGATGACTCAAATATCTTCCAAGTGGTTGGAAAGCCAAACCGACTACAAAATAATACTATAATTGTCTAGTATACATTCTGTTACTATTCATTAAAATATTATCATATTGCAATATCAACTACAAGCGATCGAAATAAACCGATAGAATGTGGTAATGATTTTTCAAGTACTATTTTGAACTTACTCAGTTTATTTTTGAAATGAAAATTGGTCCTCATGCCATTAAATTACCTTTACAGCTATGTAGATGGTTAAAATAACGTTCCTTTTTTCAAAAATCGTGAAAATAATAATCATATCCATAAGGACTTTCAAAATACAAATGTTTTCCATCAGAAATAGCGAGCACAAGGGAATTCATTTTCGAGTTCTATTTATAATATTTTCAAATTTTTGGTATTTAGGACACTGCATTTTACTATAGCTAGGGTAGTAATTGTTTGTTCCTAGTTTGCAGCTGCACAATGAGTCCATGAACTCGACTTTATCATTATTTGGGTCCAAGACTAAGATAACTTATTCTAAATAGTAATTATTTAATCATTTCAAAAATATATTTTCAAAATAAAAAATTCAAATATTAAAAAAGTCAAACAAAAGCTTAGAGAAACGCGAGGAGTGCCTGTGAATATCTAGTCAATCAGAAGGAAAATTAAGGCAGCTAACCTCGAGCCAAAGGGGTAAGCTACTGACCCCAAATTAATCCCAACCCACCGAGCACCCTGTCTAAGATTTACCAGAGACGGACGGGTCTAGAGAATACCTAGAGAAATATACGCGCTGTTTACATAGAAGAAAACGCGGCTATTGGAAGAAGATCCTGGAAGATATGGACGGGAAATTCAATGGAAACAAAATAAAACAAAAATTGGTTTTTATTTAGCTGGCGGTAGAGTTATAAATTATATCAGTGTATAAAATTACTTTTCATTTTATATTTTCTCTTTAGCAAGTAAATAACTCAATAACAAGATATACCACTCATTGCAAAGCTAAAACTAATGGATTTGAGATACTAAAATCAGAAAATGAATGGAAGCTACATATTTTTTGCTAGATCGCGCGACTTGAGACGATTTTTTTGCTCACGAGTGTGTGTGTATCTAATTTAAGCATACAACTAAGAAGGTATCGATATTTTGGGTGCTCGAAAGTGGGTGGATCGAAAGTCTTCAATACAATATGTATAACTAATATCGTAAGAAATAACGTACTGAAAATTAAGATGTATTCTCAATAACAACTTCTTGACGTTTCCAGAAGATCTCATATATAAAAAATTTACAAACTCTAGTCCACTTTTATTATGTCTTTTGGTGTACGTTATCTCATATTTTCTTCATAATGGGACTTTTCGGAAAGTCTCTTGATTAGATAGATAGATAGGTAGATAGGTAATTGCGGATCTCAACTCACCACGAGATTTTGATCATAGTTTCTGAACATCGCTTTCAATTCTCGGTGGACATTTCAAATGTGACACATGATCTACACAAACCTTTGAATCTATTTCTCTTTAGTGTGTTAATTTTTGCATGATTAAAAAAAAGTTCAAAAGTCATGAACTAAGATCAGCTGATCCCTTTTACTCACTGGTTAACCATCATAGTTTCTAAAAAGCTGGAGCGTTTTGTTATAAAATGTTATAACGTTTTGAGTTCGCCCTTTTTCCGCAATACTGTACTTGCATTTTTTAAAAAGTATTTATTTTTTGTTTATTCTTTAAGTTCTTGATATGAAATAATGTCAAAAAGTGAAATATTTAATTAAAAGTGAAAAAATAATATCTAAATATTCAATTTATAATAATTTAACTACATAAGAGAACGATTCTTATTGGTTTTCAGTTGTGACCTCAATAAAAACATTGAGCAGTTGTCTATTTGATGATCTCGAGGTTATCGTTGCCGGCAACGTAGCATGTGCTGTTATATATTCAAATTTGAATACTACATAAAAATTATCCCGGCAGCAAAAATAATTACATCTATCAACGACCAATACTTTAAAATCATTTTTGTTGTATATTAGAATTTCTTGGAATCATATAAAAGCTTTATCAGATGTTTTAGTAGTAGTATTTTCATATCCTGGCAGGAAACACGATTTATAACCATATTTCATGTTGATCAAAGTTATAACGTTTATAATAGAATAACTTAAACTTTTAAACTACCTATAAAATTTTTGTATTTTTCATACTTTTTTCTCTATATATATATATTGATTGAAGAATTTATAATCTAATTTTTATGTAAACTATCTGAAACAATTTTTTTTTCTTAAATCATGCAAGTTTATTTGTATTATTTAGAGCAGTTTCTAAAAAGACTAATTTAATTCTTGGGCAAAAGGATCCCTATTAAGAGAAGAAAAAGCGAAAAGGAAAAGAGTGCGTTGAAGTAAGAAATAAATAGAAGCATGTAGAGAAGATCTAGAAAGAATATAAATAGAGAATTGGCGTGAAGCAGCTATAAACAAAAATATATGAAGGAAAGCAGTAGAGCGACTTGCACCTGTAGTACCTATTGAGCTGTTTTGTATGTATAATTTAGTTTTCTTTCTTCTTCTATTTTTGTTGAAATTATTTTTCTACAAAATAATTTTCAAATTGAGAATAAAGTACGATCATATTTCATTTAACACTTGCACAGCAATTATCACTAATTATTTTGTGTCTTATTTTGTCTAGAGTCGAAAAATGTCAGGATTATTTCATAAATAACTTTTCCTCGAATTCCAATAATCGCAAATTTAGGTACATAAATCAATCTAATAACTGTTTATTCAACTATGTAGGTGAATACTTGACGAAACGCCGTGGAAAGAGGTAATCGACGGCAAAATATTTTCATCGGCTTTTCCACATCATCATTAGAATAACGGTAGGTAATCTATAATTAACGAGCAAAGTGAAAAACATAAAAACATCGCGGTGAGGTGAAGCGTGTTAATTTCAATACTGGCAGGAGGTGATGACGGATATTAAAAGCAAATTACTTCGTACCTCAAACGCCGCCGTCATATTGCAAATTAAAAAATTCGGCGTAGTTACAACCAAATAACGAGAATATTCAAAATATTTCACGCAATTTTATTTTGATAGAATATTACAAATTTAACAGTTATTGGAATAGTTTTTTGTTAGGTATTAAGTCATTTTTCTAGTGCTACAAGTATCATTATAACAATAATAAAAATATAGGATGTTCCAGTAGTTCTTGGAAAAAATTCGGTGAATAACGAGACATAAAAAAAGTTCTGATACGATCCCTCCCTTTAAGTTTCTAAATTATACATTCTAACATTATAAATTTTCAATGGATGATTACGTCCTCTTCGTTTAACTCGATTAAAGTTATGGTTTAGGAGATATGTAGATTTTTAGATCTTTGTACGAGTACATGCCAAGGAAACCGTTCGCCATAAAGAGACATTCCGAAAAAAATTATCATAAATTGTAATTATTTATTGAAAATACTTACAGGACGTATTAAAACACAATCAAATATTTCTAATTGAACTGCGGACCTTCGACCATCGTGTTACATGAGGAAAAAATTGAAATTTACAACTTATCAAATAAAAACCAAAAATACTATACTTAATAAATGTTCGAAGTAGGCACCTTTCACTTCTACACATGAGATTTCTTTGAACTTAGAAGATCATTCAGTTATTCAATAACACATCCCATATCATTTAACCAAAACCTGACAGAGGAAATACAAACACCAACTCCTTAAGCCCGCAACTGTTCAACCTGTTAACGATCGAAATAATAAATCATGTCAAGAATACAACAAGAGGATATTCAGATATACAGCAGCAGCAGCAGCTCTTATATGTATTTTACGTAAAAGCTAAAACCTTTAACATGCAAGTATCCACCGCAAAAACTGAAACCCTTGTCATCTCTAAAGAATCAATGAGGTGCAAACTCGCCCTAGAAAATAAAACCATAGAACTGGTAATGTCATTTGATTACCTAGGCACACAAATAAGCGCAGAATCAGAACGGAATAAATGAAATAAAAGAACAAGCTAACAAATTCAGCCGAATACCAGGCGCACTCCGGGACATTATCTGGAATAATACCAGTATGAAAAGGACAAAAGTTAAAATGTATAAGAGCTGCGTTAGACTCCTATTGACATATGCTATAAAAACAAGAGCGGACAACAAAAGAACTAAAAACATCATTCGAACAACAGAAATGAAAATACTCAGAAACATATGCGAATACACACCAAGAGACAGAAAGAGAAATAAAGACACGAATATTAGGTGGAAGACATAGTAAGACGGGGACGTAATATATATTACTGTTCATCGTAATTTTCTTTATAACATACTAAAATTTTAACGAAATCGGAGGGGTGTAACCTAATCTAAATAATTACCTATTTTCAATGAATAATCATAATTTATGATAATTTTCTTCAGAAAGTCTCTTTATGGTGAACGGATTCCTTAGAATGTACAACGATCTAAAAATCTACATATCTCCTAAATCATAAATTTTACTTAAACAAAATATACCTAAGACTGGGATATCGTTGAAAATGGCAAGAGAAATTATAAACGTAACTTGAAATGTGACCTTTGAATTTTCAAAAAATCACTAGAACTAAAATCTTAATTAATCAGATCTTTCACTCGATGTTAAAATAATCAGAAAACAAGGCACCAATATAAAAAAAAAACTATGTTAGTGGAGATGATGGTGTTCTTTGTGGTGTTCTTCAGGGATCGGTGATTGAAGGCGGTACTTTTTTATAATAAACTGTATGTGCACGGTGAATATGGAATTCTTTTCTTTTGATGACATCAAGAAAGTGATGATTCTTCCTGCATGGGTTATTGAGGTTAAAAAGAAAGCAGTAGTAAAGAAAACTAGCTAGCGCCGGCCGATTGACCGACTCCTTCCGACTTTCTAAAGGTATCATACATCGCTATTTTAAATCATTAGATAACATCTATTACAACTCTTACAACAAAATGATCCCAATCCAAATACCGCGGAAGTTACGTGCAATAAGATCGATGAACTTGATGGTATTGGTCTATTTATTCAAATCCCTGGCGAAATTTTTGTGCGGGAGGGAAGGGAAGGGAATCCAAAAGAGAAGTTGGGAATGCATAGCAGTTTAATCTGTTCGAATTTTGGAAGAACGCATGGTCTAATGGTCCAATCGAAGGTAAAAGAAAATTAAGACCGGAATGTAGCTCAGTTGCAAAAGCGAAACATCGTTTTTGAAAACTAGTTTGGACAGAGCCAGAGCGACTAGAAAGACTATCTTTTGTCAAAAGAATCGTTTCATATCAAGGGCAAATAGTGATGTTTTGGAAACGCATAATGTATGGTCTTCGTACGCAGCTTATGCCCATTCCAGACACTGTATCAGGAGATGAATGTGTTCGAAACATTAATGTAGTTACCCTTCATTTATTCTCCGCGAAGTTGGAGCCAATTTCATTTTGAAGGATGTCAATGCTATGCTCTAGAAGAGCACCAAATGCACTATAGATTTGAGATATTCAATGGACGGATACCGGTCACATTCAAATTTATTTGCTTCGTCTAATTTGCATTACATTTTAACAACCATTATCAATTCAAAACACTTTGGTGATGTGTGTATAAAACTTTTAATCATCAAAGAAAAACATGAAAGCTGTTTCTTATTCTGATCCTGTACTCGAGAGCCTTCCTTTATTTGGTTAATCGATTTATTACTGCCCATAAAATCCTTGAAGCATAACGATGTCACAAAAACATTCGCTAGGTGCATCCGAAAGGACCTTATGCGTTAGCATCCTGTGTGATTCACGTAGACAAAGCGACCATTACATTCCCCTCTTTCCCCGTCCGTGTCGCCAGTCGAATAGTGAAGGGCTAAGAACACAACACCCCTTCTTTCCTTACTTTCCCTGGTCTAGCCTGAGTCACCCTTCTTCCGTCGAAATGTCACATGGTCGCATGTGCTCTCTTTTTATTATTGTTCATTTAGAAAGGTAGTGGGTGGACCCCTTTATATGTCATTAATCAATGACAATTGACTGCGGGGGTACCGCCTTTTGCCTACTTTGCTATTCGGAAGAAGGTATAAGTTAAAACGCGAAGGGTGAGGGATGTTTATAATTCTTAAGGTTCTCAACGGTGGCAATGTACCATGACGCCATCTATTTGTCGAATAAAAATATACAGTGAACAAAAATGATTATGTATGAAGGGATAGGAAAATTTAGAAATATACCAACGCTTTTGTGACGTACTGTATACAAGGGTAGAGTGATCTAATCACAAATTTATGTTACGAGGGTTGATACGTAAGATTTGAGATGTAAATATGTCAAATCTGATATTGCTGTCAAAAAGTTTAACATTTTTCGATAACCAAGTTATCGTCTTCAGAGATTGAAGGTAAACTTACCTTACCTTTAGTCTCTGAAGACGATAACTTGATTATCGAAACGCGTTTAAAGTTCAAATTTTTATTCTAAAGAACTAAAGATAAGTAATCTGACAAGGTGGATAAAAAAATCGATCATAGATACGTGAAATACAAAAAAAATAACGTATTTACTTCTTTACTAGTTAATTTCAGCAAACAAAACCGAAATATCGGAATTTATGACTTTATTTTTGAAAATTATTGTCTTAACTTATTGAGAAATATTAGAGAAAGTACGAAATATCTCGGAAAGTTTATCTGCTATTATCAAGGACAATTTAAAATACCGTCCAAGTATTATTCCAAGATATTCAAAAGCTGTGACTTGTTCTATTCCTTATTTTTTGCTAATAGTCTGATTTTGTTTCTATTTGCAGTTTTTCTATCTATTGAATCCAAATTTTTCGTATTGTTTTCATCTTTCTACGATTTTCCACCATAATCACGATATCGTTTGCATAGGAAATCTTCTAAGTTTGTTGGGATAATTTTGAGTATCCTATATTCGTTTGCAGGTGTCTCGTCCGTTTCTTTATATATAGTATTTCATCCATTATTAGTATTAGCAATAGTTGGCTTGGACTCATTGTTTTAACCCTTTTTTTATCATATCTGATATCTGATCTTTGTCCATCCAGTTGTACTTTTCCTTTTACTCTTTTATATAAGTTTTTTCTGATAGATATAATTTTTTCATATTTCTAGTTTATTTAATATCTCCCACACGTTGTTTCTTTGGATTGAGTTGAATGTTGTTCTTTCTATTATATTCTTTAGTAATAAAATATTATCTATTGTTTGCCTTCCTTTTCTGAATGCTGTTTGTTCTCTTCAACTTTCTTGTCTACTTCTTCTTTCAGTCTTCCTTTCCTTTCCTTCCTTTCTTGTGGATTGGAACTAGCAAATTCTCCTCCCAATCTTGTGGTATTGTTTCTGACCTTCATGCTTCCTCTACCATCCCCCATATCCACGACGTACCTTTATCTTCCAGATATTTAACTCCCGTTTAACTCAACCAATCACTGATATGTATTTTCAAGAGCCATTATTAAAAAAAACCGGTTAGTCAAAGATAATGTCAAAAAATTCTTAATATACGTCCAATACTTCTTAGCAGAATTGCAAAAATTCGGAATCGTAATAAAAATAATACCACTTGATGATGTGAAACATGGAGAGCTGTACTCAAAGATTTCGTCGTTCTACCATCATAATATCTCATAATTTTCTCTCCACGGTTTTATGCATTAAATGTAATGTAGTTGCGCATTTAAAAGATGACCTCAACACCACACTGAGCGCGCTTTAACAAACATTTCAGCACCTTAATTGCATTTTGAAAGAAAAATAACTCCCACTCTCTCTCTTTCTCTCCACTATTGGGGAGCTGATTTGCTTAATGCTTTGTCATGTGTAACGAAAGTATAATACTTCAATTTAGTTGGCTGTCGCCGGCATGCATTTTTCCAGCCACTACCTTTCTTACAACCAGACGACCGCTAATTAGTGAGGGAGCCGGTTAGATATTAGTACATTTTTATATTGCATGTCTAGAAAATATCTGTTGATATTTTGAAATACATAATGAAAGAATTTATTTAAGATTCTACAGATCGCTTGGTGCTCAGAGATACTTACGGAAAGAATCTGAGCAGGCTCGACTGGTGCTACTTGACAAAAGTAAACAAGCTTCAGACGAAGCTTCTTCATATCAACCTACCTATAATACATTACTCAATAAGTTGTGTGACAGATGGCGCTGCCATTATCAAATCCATTTATGAAGTACTAACTTTCGAAAGACTATGTGTAAAATGACATTTGTAAATGGTTTGCTAAATTTAAGCGTGGTCGTACAGACACCGATGATGATGATGGTGAATGTTACTTCAAAAAACATCAAAAAAGTCCTCGAATTGGTTCAAGCTAATCGTAAATTGGAATTGCGTGAGATAGTTAAGGCCATAAAGATATCAGAAGGCAGTGTATTTACAATTATTCGTGAACATTTGACCATGAGGAAGCTTTTTACAAAATTGTTACTGCGTTTATTTACAATCGATCAAAAACAACAACGTGTTAATGATTCAGAACAGTGTTTACACGTAATAAATCAGATTTTTTGTCGTTATGTGACGATTGATGAAACATAGATCTACTTCACTACGGTATCAAAACGATCATCAACCGAGTGGATTACAGCCGATGAACCACGATTAGATATAACCACAAATTTGTTATATCTAATAGGAAATTTAAATGGCAATGCACCGACTCACAAATCGATAGCAACGATGGTTATATTGAACTAATGGCCCCCAGTGACTACTGACTATTCGCGGATCTTAGAAAAATGACCTTCTAAAAGAAATTCAGCTTAAATGAAGAAGAAGTTTTTAAAACTGAAGCCTATTTTGAGGCAAAAGACAAATCCTTTTAGAATTGCTCTTGAAGGAGATTATATTTATGAATAAAATCGATTTTTGGCAAAAAATGTTTTTTTTGTAGAAAAAGATGGAGCTGAAGAATATGGCTTTAGAAAAAAAAAGCAAACCTGAGCAAACTAAAGAATAAAGGAATTGATTAAGCTCTATTTGGGCTCATATCTTTCTGAACGAGAAATTATAGTCGAGGAGATGAAAGAGAATATAGAAATAAACAGCGGTATCTCACTGAGCTTGTATACTTTGGATTATCATATATGAAGATCGGCTAACGAAGAACATGTCAAACGATGTTACCCTGATAGGCTTCGCCAATAACACAGCATTGCTTGTTGTTGATAAAGAGGTAATAAACCTTACGTATAAAGCGAATATGATTGTGCCAAATTGGATGAAGAATAACTCTCTTAGACTAGCACTAGAGGACACAGAAGGTGTGAAATTGTACACTAGAAAAAGAAAAGGAAGCAATTGACGCCTTGTTCAGTGTTATGCTCAATGTGGATGGCCCAAAAACTTCTGATATTTATTACCGAATCTCAAATCTTTTATGCTTCCCCTGTGTGGGGTTACTAATAATAAAATATTGATGGGAAGATTGATAGAATCCATAGACCTACGTCAATTAGAGTAGCTAACATGTGTAGGATAATGTCGGCTAGGGTATTCCCTCAAAAAACCTCTTACTTGAATAGAGAATAGTCAGTTAGAATGGAGTGGATGGGAACAGTTAATAATTGCATACTTGTTAGCAAGAACGCTAAGAAATTGCTACGAACGGAGAATGGACAAACTAATCCCAGTTATAGAAGTGTGGATGAGAAAGAAAAGCCTTGTTGATATATAACATGGGATGAAAATTCATGGCTACTGAATTGAGTATAATATACCTGTGATTGAATCGAAGTAATGGGAAAGCGGTTCTAATGGAGTGATGCATAGGAAACGAGGAGAGGTTTTTAGTAGGTAAGGATCTGACACTACTTGCAATAAAATCACAACTGTCTCATGGAAGATTCCGTTTCCTTTTACATAAATAAAAATTGATAATAATGGTTTTTTCGTAATTAGTTTTGGGTTCTATGAATATAATAAAAAAATACATATTCCAAGTCGAGCTCCCGCTCTAAATACCAAAAGCTCAAGCGAAACAATTTTGCAACGCGTCAAAAAAATTGTCATTTTTCTATTTGTTTTTTTGTAACAAACTCGAGTAAACTTATTAATACGAACTAACTGGTTATGTCAAAGCCAAACATCGACATCGTTAGGAACTGCTTCCAAGATGGAATACTAATAAGGAGAAGCCATGCCACTTCTGATTGATATGGACAGAGAATGATAATAAGCTAAGATTAAGAAAGAGAATTGCATAAGGATCCGAACGTTCATAGCTTTTTGGAACAGTAGATTTATATAACTTCGAAGAATACTAACCATCAACACAAAAAGTAACATTGGAAAGATCGTAAATTAATGGGTGATTATAACTAGAATGAATAATACACTCCACTTCAAAAAATCATTTTAGTATTCTAATATGAAATTCAATAATATGTTGGATTGAAACTACAGCATTTGAAGCTCATGTTAACCAGCACAAACAAGCCATAAGTTATACACCAAAATTCAAATATTTACAGAATGTGTAGAGTATGATTTTTAAGAAGACAAGCAGCACTTATGATAAGATAACGGTGTTCCAAAATTAACGCAAAGTTTAAATTTATCGTTATTTATGCAGTGAAATATTGGCAACCCTATAAAAATCAATATCGACAGCTGATAGTTTGTGGTTGGTAAAAATGGCCGTGTCTTCATTTGAAAATTCCATACAAAATATGGCCAAGATGCGCTGGAGATGCCAAACGTCCAAAAATAAATCGTGCAAATGTGAATATCGAAGCAGTGCCTGAAAGTGTCGATGACAAACCAGGAAACTCAATTTGTTGTCGTGGACATGGAAAATTGCGAATTTCAAGAAGCTACCTCTCTAGTGTATACTCACTAAAGATCTGCGTCTTTATGCTTACAAAAATAAGATAATGATGGTATGAATCAGAGAAATAGAAAATATGAAAATGGATCTGAATCCTTGTAAAACCAAAGATCTAGAGGATGGAAGGATAGAGGTAGCAATAACAAATAATCATGACTAAAATAAAAAAACCTAAGATGAATATAGGATAAACAAAGTGAAGAGATAAGAACAAATAATAGGAACAATAAAGAAAAAATAGCTAAATGGTATGAACATATCCTCAAAACGGAGACAGGCTTCCAAGAAAAGGATTAAAAGCAGAAATGATGAGATACTCGTAGAAAAAATAGTAGATAGACCAAATAAGGGAGAAAGGAGAAATAAAAATAAAATAATTATAATGTAAAAATTAATAGAAAACAGAGAGAAATTAAAACATATACTACAAGAGGAGAGAGAATAAAACTAAATTGCTAACTTTTTTGATGTATAATAGATGTGCTTCCTACAGCCAAATTTGTCCTTTTTGTAAATGTAATAGTGTAATTTTTGTATTTGAATTCATCATTAGGAATTTTTTAAATGTGCTATTGTCCAATGCTTCTACAACAAATTAAAATTGCAGAACTGCTCTCTGTATTATTTAACTTTCCTTTTAAGCTCAAAAACAATAGGAAGCACTCCAGATTTGATACATTTTTACCAAATAACTAATCCAATTCTCGCGAGGCGCCTCCTAGAGCCTTTCGATACAAGGCGATAGGAGGCGAGCGCTCGTTCACACTCTCGCACTCGCTTTCCCTCCTGAAGCTTCGTGGAGACTCTAGATCCAGCTTAAAAACCTTACCCAACAAAAAATGATACAATCGCACACAAGATTCACAAATCTGGGATTTGAAATGGTAATATTTTTCTCCACTTCGTAAATTTTAGATGATAGTTATATTCTGATTATTGGGTTTGGCATTGATTATATCTTATGTTTTCTTACGTAAACCTCACTTAAATATTTCAAGGGAAAATTAAGATTAAATTCTAAAAATATTACAAGAGGTTACGGCTAGTACTTTCATGTTGTAGTAGCTCGCACATGCACCAGACTTTTAACAGATATGGGGTCAACTATAGTGATTGATCGTGAGGTCTTGGTATTTTACATCAAAACTGAGACTACCTTTAGGTCCTCAAGACAAACTGCAAGATCAAGGCTTACGTTAGAGTAAGTATCCAAGACCCTTTTTTGCAATTTTTATTTGTTCTTAATTGTAGAATCGAAATTTTTTGAGTTTATAGAGAAAAAATTTCGTTTAAACGTTCATCAAGAATTGATTAATTAGATGTTCAAAAAGAATAATATTGTAGGTATTTGGAATCTTAAGAACTCCTATAAAAATCTACCAAAAAAGTGCAAACTAAAAGCTACATTGGGCCCTGCAAGACTGAAACTAACCTGGCGTTGATCTTGCGTTTAACCATCACCACATAAACAGATACCAGATACTAGATACCATTAATTAATAAATTTTGAACAAGAAAAACAATTAGAAACGGGAATATTCCTTGTACTATTCCAAATAGTAGGTTAAGGTTTCAGTTTATCTTCTACCTCTGAAGACGATGATTTAGTAAACGAAACGCGCGTCAGACAGTGTAATTGTGAGCGTTGGTGTATTGGTGGTAAGCTCATTTCACCTTCAGTCTCTGAAGACGATAACTTGGTTATCGAAACGCGCATCAGACAGTGTAATTGAGAGTGTTGGTGTAGTGGTAATGTACAGGTATGAATATGGATACTAAACACATAAGAAGATGATTTTGATTTCAAAATAGAATACAAAACGCCTCATTATGAATAAATAATTGTCTCTACACTGATACAATAATTAGTTAATGAAACTGTGAATATGCGACGAAAAACGTAAAAGGTTGGTTGTTATTAATTTAATAAGAATTTATCAACAATCTATACATAAATATTAGCAATCTTCCTAAATATAATAAATCTAGAATCTTATTTTGAGGCACTTTTAGGATAACATCCCTGGAAAATTTATATTTTTCAATTATAATTTTTGGCTCTTAAAAGCGCTTTTGTATTTCGCCATTAAATAATAGACCGTCTGAACGGAGACATTATGAGAACCACAACATCATAACATAATTTGAATTCGAATTATGGGAGCATTTACGTCAAATTTTCTCGGTGTCGGATTGCTTGCAAGCTTGTGTACTAATCATAAAGTATCAGCTAAATAGACCTCTGACATTCTTTGTATTCTTCTGGAGCCACGGTTCACTAAGTTTCCAGGATCGTATTGGATCTATTCTAAATGAAATATTCGAAAAGTTGAATTAATTTTTTTTAATAAATATACAGATCAGTTAGACTCGATCAAAATCTTACATATACTGTTTATGATGACGAATTTGGAAAAATTTCTCGTTCACTTCCTAGAAAAATCTTCAAAATAAGAAGCGTTTGATCCCACTCCAATGACTTAGCTCTTTCATTATATATTAGACCAGGCGCTGGATGGACTCGAGTACGCAAAATTTGTATGATTTTTAACTCAGAAAAGTGTGCGGATTATGATTCTGAATATTGCCAGGAGTTGTATTAGTCAATTTTCTTTTTACACCTCACCCCTTATACATCTAGTAAATAGACTGAGCATTTGCTTTGGTATCATTATAACGATTGTTTTAGTTTTATTATTTCTTCAGCTTCAACATTTATAACAAAATCATCATTTGGTGATGTTCTCTTTTTCTATTTCATTCAATCAAAATCCAGATTATCATGAGATATGGTTCTTTGATTTGTGGGTATAAAATAACCTTTTCTCCATGTTTCTAAATCTTTTATTTGATCTTCTAAATTATTTGTTTCATTTTTCTCGTCTTTTTTCTCCATAATTTGTACCAGATATTATAGATTTGAATATTCTTGATGGTATTCTGTTCCCTGAAATCCGGAAAATGTATTCCATCCATCCTAATAGTAATTCTCCATTAAGCTCAGTACACTTTTAAATGTAAAACGTGTGATTTGAATGCATCAGGTGAAGAAAAACGTTGATCTCGCAATTTATTTTTTATCTATGGGAATTGAAAGATGTAATTGAGTACCAAACAAGGAATGTACGGCGGATGAGCTACCTATTCAATTGACTGTTTAGAAACGTTTTTGTTTGAACTGATGTGTGGCAGCTCCCATTGTCATGGTAGAGATTGATTCGTCTTCTGCAATTAGTTTCTCAAAATGTTTCGAAACGTTTGGCAAACAAATGCTGCTGTACCAATCAGAATACACCCTCTGCGTTGCTCTAATGAATATTGGCGAGTTATTCCGATAAAAACAGACGACCATTTGCTTCGAAGTGCTTCGTGCGCGAACAACTTTTGTTGGATTTGCCTTCGTCAATCGACACGAGTTTAATTTGAGCAATTGTCATATTATTCGGTATGTAACGTGGACAAACCTTTTTGACAACCAAAATTTCATCAATATTGAATGTATACGAGTGAAATTAGTGCCAATTTTGAACGGCCATCACACGAAAATTTGATTCCAATTTTTGACCAAGATTGTTCCAAGTATCTGTAAATAACTCAAATAGTACCTTCACCATTAAAAATATCAATCTTTAATATGACAATATCAGATTTAACATATTCACAACATTCTTGCCATATCTCAACATTTAAGTAGCAACACACATTTTGTTTAGTAATTCTGCCAATTATTTTTCCCTTACCTTTCATATTTTTTATCATATCAGCAGTTATATTATCTTCTGCTGTTACTTCCACTAGCGTCAATATCTTTTGCTTTCCTAATTTTCTCGTCTTCTAAATAAACAAGAATAATTACATCTTTTAAACACAGAAAATGTGGTCCTCATCGTTGTATAAAACAATTTTTGCTTCATGATATAGACGGATACCCCGAATGAAGTTTCATTTCGTATTATTGACAACGTTGTTGATATTACTTAACATACTATTCATATACTATTCATTATTAATATTACAACAAATACACTGTGTCTGACGCACAACTTCGATCTCTGAAAACGATAACAAGTTATCTAAACACCCGTCAAACAGTATAATTGTGGGTATTGAGTTGTTAGTAATAGTGAATAGTGTATTCAGTATTATTGTTAATAATAATGTCTATTCTTACTATAGCAGAAACATCCGTATACTAAATCCAATTCCTGGTGTCAAATATTTGTAAATGGGCTAATTCCTTCCTGGAATGTTTGATATATGTTTCCTGTTGGACTTGCGCCAACACGTCCTTGATTTATTTTATAAAATAGTGAGATAATATGCAATCAACAATTTTTCTTTTTGTAATTCTTATTATGATATATTTTATACATAATACAGGTACACTACCAGCCCAAAATTCATGCCTTCCCTATAATTTGTTTGATAGACAACAAATAAAAACAATACCGTCAATCTTAGTATTTATATTTTAATTAACATAAATAGATAAGAATATTGGAATAACAAAAACCACAGTCTGTATTTAAAGTTTGGATTCATCGATGTAACCCCTTTTTTATTATAATATATGTGTACAATTTTTGGCATTCTGTTCAACGCATAATCTTCGTCGGTTTTTTTTATTATTAATTTTAGTATATTCTTCTAGTACCCAAAAGCTTCAAACGTTAACTCATCACTTATGAAACCGTTTTCCACTTTTCATGCGTTCAATTTTCATGTTCTGCACTCATTGCAACCTCTTAATTTTATATTGATACTTACTGCTACCTTCCCACAAAGATCAGCAGCTTTCTATCTCCTTTTTAGTGTATAAGTACTTAAAGGCAGGTCTCTAGATTAATTGATCTGAGCTGCTATGTCTGAGCCGTCGATCACGTTTATTGATCAATACAAAACTTATATCTTCAGCAGTTGTGGTTTTTAGATGTCTTGGTTCAAAAAGTATAAATCACAGCACGTCCTTGGACACTGTTCTTTTTGGTTCGTAAGACACCGGCACCGTTTAGACATTTGCTTCAAAATATCAAAGAGAAATTTGTTAAAATGTATTATTTAAAAATTAAATGAATGGATTATGGGGTATAGAAAGTACTTATTAATATTTGGTGATTGATTTAAATCAAAATCAAAAGTAAAAACTCCAGTCACGTAGAAAAGATATGAGCTTTTCAGAAGAGCAGGGTGGACAAAGAAAAGTATAATTTTGGAAAAACAATTCTCTCTCGTTGTCTTTTGAATATACCCCAAATTATATTTGAAAGGATTTATGTGAATAGTGCCAAAACAACCATCGGTCAGTTTTTTTTTGGGAGTGTACGGTATCTGCAAATTATTCGCTATAATTTTTCTATTCCTGTTTACCGTTTACAGCCTCAGCATTCATCCGGATGCTCATTAGACGATCTGCATGCACAATTTGGTTGATTTTGGTCACTGTTTCTGGAGTTGAAACAGTTAGAGGGCGACCCCTCTAGGCGCGCAGTCTCATTATTTAATAACCGGGCCTCGTATATTTCTTCTTTGGCTCCTCATTTTTTCTATAGTTCTTAAGTAGGTTATTTTTTCTTCACATTATAATATCAATTCTTTCTATTAAAATAGATTTTCTGAAATGCTTTTTTCAGCGAAAATCTATTTCTTTTAAACATTTCCATAGTGTGCTTTCACTTAGTTCATGGTAATCGTCATCATCTCGAACTGCGAAAAGAATTTTATCTTCTACAGAAAATTCTTTTCTAAAGAAGAAAGCATATACTCTAATTCGAAGTAATGAATCTGTAAATCGTAGATTTCTCAACATCAAACGTACTACTAACTAATTGTGTCATCAACATAAATGTTTGAGAATGATTTAAAATAATTGAATGTTTTCTCTTCCAGCATCACACTGGAATTCACACTATACTTAGCAACTTACAACTTAACTGTTAAGAATAAATAAGTTCATTACTGTATGAAAAAACCTAAAATCTATTTCGTTAGAACTTGTCGGGTATATTTTTGGAACTAGAAGAAACACAAATTTCTAACTTTTATTATTAATAATTATTAATAATTTTGACCATCCAAACCTCATGAAGAGTTGTTGGCATCCAGAAAGGGATTATTCATTCCGAAAATATTTTTTGTCATATTATTCAAATAACAAACTTCATTTGCCATGAATTGTGCGAAGAATATAAATAATAACTAGCTTCAAAAAAAGTCGTTTTGTTATTTTATTATCCACAAATTTTGGTTTCCATATTCTTGATGTTTTTTTTTATTAGAAATAAAGAAGAATGAGAATATTAACTGCTCTAGAATTCATTATTTTCCAAAAATGGCCGTTTCAAGTAAAAGTAATGAATAAAAACGGTAACATTAATTTCGAAAATTATACCGAAACGAAACGGGTAGTTATTAATTATAGCAAACAGATATTATTTCAACGTAATTTGCTGAAAGTTTCTTAAATTAATTAGAGAGTCGTCATATTTCTTACGGTTCTTCGTAATTAAACAATAATACACATCGGGTATTTACTTTTTCAAAGTTGGTGGATTCCAAGGCGTGGAAATTGTGGAAAAGGGTTTCGCTTCATTTCCTCCACCCTCGGAAAAACTTCCGAGCATTCGGGCCAACATCTTTTATGCCACAAGGTAATTTTACAAGTAATTAGAGGCAATTACACCATGTCATTATACCGCAATGCTCAGAAATATATCTTCCGAGTCTACTTGGAAAGTTTAAGCTGATGCCGTTGGAAAGAAAAAGGAAAATATTATCTTACGACTCAACCGAAACTTCACACGTTTACTCCAGTTTTATAGTTTCGGGGTTAAATTGAGGAGTCAATTTTTGGAAAGTGGTAATAAGTTTAATGGAAAAGGAACATTATGCCTATGAAATTAATTAAAAGCTCAAGTATAAATCAAAATGATCATTTGAAAAAACTAAACCCATGTCACAGATATAAATAAGCTCAAACTGCAGACAGGCCAAGATCCATCATTGTTCCAGTATCATGGTGGAATGTAAATTAGCAATCAAAAATAATAAAATAGCTTTTCATAGATATAAATCAGCACAGAAACCACTATTAACCTTCTTCTCGAAGGAATATCAGAGCACTACATCTGGGAGCGTATGAAATAGAAGATCTCTCGTAGCTACGGCCATCCTCCATTCTGGACTTTCTAAAAGGAGCAAGCAAGAAAGTGAAACGCAATAGATTGCGGTGTATATGACACCCCAATATCTATCTATATACATACCTCAGCTTACTAATTGGCACTACGGTCCTTGAAAAACCTTGGCCTTCCGGACAACTGACCTCCATTCTTCTTGAATGTTGTACTTTTTCCGCCAGATTCGGATGCCTACGATCCTTATATCCCAATATCTATCTGTTCGAATACCTACTTCTTTCAGATCGTGTACTACCTAGTCTTTTCATCTTATGCTCGGTCGTCCTGGTAGTCTTCGGCTTTTGCCGGTATACAAGACTTGATCTCAGGCTCTTCGAACGGGGCGTAAATCTCAGCGTTAGTTCTCTCCCACGAGTTGAGTGTCAGTTCGTGTTTAGCAGTCATTGAGCAGGTTTCAGAAGCATCCAGGACAACTGGCCTTAGTAATATAGAATAAATACTCTCCTTTGAGCGGTCTTTTGAGTAGGCGGGATTTTAGCATCTTCTGGGCACTTTAATAAGCCTTGTTTTCTGCTTTAATTCTTTCCCGAATCTCTAGTGCAGATCGTTGTTATCAATTATGAAAGATCCAGTGTTTGAGGTTGTGCCCTGCTCGATTGGATTTTTCTTTGAATGTCTGGAAGCTCTATTTCCCTTCTCCTTAGAAGGTCAATATCGTTTGCGTAGGCCACTTTCTATCTTAATCGGTTGAGTAGGGTTCTTTCCGGATTGATCTGCGATCTCCTAAATATTCTTTCCAGGGTCAGGATGAAGAGAATACAAGATTCAACCAAATAGTGGAGTAATTTAGTGAGAAGGTACCTATACCCTTTCTATATATAAGATAAAGTCTATGACAAATAGTAAAGACCCAGTGCGTTGAATATAAGCGATAGATGACAAAATAATAGAACCTCAAGTATCTAGGTACAGTAATATCAAGCAATAAAAACATCTTCGAGGAAACATGCATACAAGTCAACAATGCCACCAGAATTACCAGGAGTTTGCGCTACAAATTCTTTTCGCGCAAGGTGCAACTGAAACAAGAGCGGATACAAGCAGAACAAAACATTTTGTCCGAACAACAGGGATGAAAACCAGATAACAGATGTAGTCAGATGGGTACGGAGGAGAAGACGAGAGTGGAAAGCTCATGTAAACAGAATAGGGAAGGATCGGATGGTGAAATAAGCATTCAAGGCCAACCACCACAAGATCAGAAGGTAGATATCCAAAGAGATGGGTCAATCATCGATATTTCAAGATCAAGATTGAAGATCATAGGGCAAGCCCTAGAATAAGTAGAAGAAGAAGGAGATAAAGAAGATGATGATGATGATGATGAAGAAGAAGTTTCATAATGTGTTACTAGAGTTATTGCTAACGTAGGTATATTAAAAATAAGTTATGGAATGTGGAAAATATTCAGCATCTCAAAACCAAAAACATACTGATTTCTTCAAAAAAATGATTCCTAGAAAAAGTGGCAGATATATAGAAAAATGTAAAAAAATGTGTGAATTGTTTTCAAGATAGACAGATAGATAAAAATCTCTGTGTATGTAAGTTTTTTATTCATTAACTTTCAAGAAATTTTTATTCTACTTTGCTGTATAAAAATCAAGTAAAAATTTGGTCTGTATAAAAACAATTGATTATAATTTCTACCTCGTACATAAAAAAAAAACAACATTGATGGTAGGTTCAGAATTCTCAGCACGTAAAATATTATTTTTTTTTCTTTATGTGAAAGGTCACTTTCCTTGTAACGTAGTGTCTATTATTCACCGCTGCAGTGGACCTTGTGATTTTATTGCTCATCTTTTCTCTTTTGTCCTCATGTGGTGGTTATATCTGTAGATGTAGAGTGTGGTTCATAAATAACAAGAGAACCGACACAGATAATCGAGGACATTAAGTTTTGTGTAAACAAACGTTGAATTTCAGGAGTGGATGATCGATGATTAGCAATTCGGTAGTACTGCGAAATTATTTTGTAGTTTCGTATAGGTATCGTTCAAAAAAATGAATTAGTGAAAATCGTACATGTAATAGTCAGCTTTGATTATGTACAATACAAAAAATTTACAATGTAAACGTGAAATTTGGAAAAGTATGAAGAGGACTTAACTTAGCTTAACCTAACCAAATATGGAACACATTCATTTAAAAATATGTGTATTGATGTAAAATCTTCATTTTTTTTTCAAAATTTGAACGTTTTTTTAAGAAAAACATGTACAATAGTATTGAAGCTATGACCTTTTCCCATTTTTCTAGCAATTTGTGGATCCCATCTCAAAAGAACTGCGCCGGCTTGGCAACCAAGAATGAGTCAAGCTAATATTTGATATCTTGCTCTGAGGTGAACCGTGTTCTCTTTTCAAACGGATTAATTGTGTTCGGTAGCATTTCACATTGATGTTTTCACCCGGATTTAACAGCTCATATTTCATTTTTATAACTATTGAAGCTTTTGAATTCTTTTCAATAGCGAAGTAAAGCTAATGTCAACAACTTCATTATCTGTATCCGTGTCAGACATGTTTAAGAAAATCATCCAACAGACTTAGTAATGCAGCGCTCGCCTCTCCTTTTATTTGTGGTGTATTATGATTGTTTTGGTTTATTATTTTTCTTCAATAAATAAATTTTAGTTCCCAATCAGATAATCTTCCAGAATTGATATTAGACTTCATTTAAAATAAAAGTTTTAAAAAATTAATAATATTAATTGAATTCTCAAAGATCCGTTTTTATAATTTTTATATAATCAACTTATATTATATCTCAATTATATTCTGTTAAATATATAGAGACATAATGGAAATGTGTGGAAGAGTAAACATACATCGTCAAAAGTTATTAATTATAAGGAATTTTGTTTGGTATTGGGTATTTAACATGACACAATAAAAACGAAATTTCCGATATTCGTGATATATTTCTTGTACTCTCTTTTACGTTTTCACAAAACAGAAAAGGGACTAGAGGAGCTTAATTTTCTAGAAATTGTTGCCATTACTGAACATTGGTTAAATATTAATGAGCCTGTTCTCGTCAAAAGCTATGCCATAGTAGCCAGATTCAATAGAATTAAATTATCTCATGATGATGTCCACAAAGACTCTTCCGAAATAATACAGTTTAATGATATAATATCTGAGAAAATATTCGAAATTTCTATCGTCTACCACAAGACTTTTCGCCTCTATATTGTTTGTCCTTTATAAAGTATACTAATTCTATGTGGCGATCTCAAAAATTGATTATTCCAGCGTGTGAGCTGGTCAAGAATGTCTTCATTCAATTTTTGATTCTTTTGCTATGGTCATGCAACCAAAATAACTGAGACCAATTCTATCTAGTACTATATACGTTGTGTCATCGTTAGTCTTAAATTATCAAATTTTGTTCATATCAATTTATAGCAATTTCCATATTCTATAATTAGAATTTTTAATTTCTATAACCGCATCAGCATTCGTCGTTCGGGAAGCATTTACTTTGGAACAGATTAGAAGTGGAAAATATTGAGAGCCAGCCATTTTAATTAAACCACCGATGGTAATGGGTTGAACTTTTCCAGTTGTTCTGCAATTACCGTCCCCCGCCGAACTAAATTGGAGTTGGCGTTATTCTTTCCATTTTCAGGTTATTCTAAGAGTGTTACTGTTGATCTTTGGTATTAACGAAAATTTCTCATACAACTACCTATATGAAATTTGTCATTACATTCCAAATAAAGGAAAAGAAAGTTAAGGCCTCGTTGATGTTGATTAGAAAGTTGTTAATTGAAAGTATACAGTATATCAAATGGTAACGACAGTCAACAAACTTCCCAATCAACTACAATATTTGAAATCAGCAAAACTCGTATGAATTTTCTCAAACATATGGTAATCATGCAGGATCAATTTGAGCCAGACCGTGTAGTTTGTATTGTAGTTTAGATACGCAACATCCTGGAGGGTACCTTCTTAGGGCGAGCAGCCTATGTATGTATAGTCAGAGTCTGATTAATTGCTAATGTGGCAGAATGACATGCGAATATTTGACGTCTAGCCCAGCACGACTAATTAATTTTATTTTTTGTTTTAACGTGTGCGACTAAAATTTGGTATTTGACATTTTTTATTTGGGGAGTATGTCTTTTCTATTTACCAACAACATTACACCATCCCTGAATAAACTACGGTAGATAAAAACCTTTCGGCATCCAGATACAATCATAGTTTTAAGCAATATATACCGTTTAATACATACCAGAATGGATCCAGAAGAAGAAATCAAGATCAGAAAATTGAAATTGATCGAAAGGCATTTATCAAGTACCCTTCAAACAGAAATCTAAACCTCCACGTCAGAATAGGATTCATGGAATGTTATGTGTGGTCAGTACTAATATACGTAGTGGAAACTTGGACCTTGAAAGCTTAATTTATCAAAAAACTTGAAGCATTTGAGATGTGGCTCTATAGAAGATACCCTGGACTGACTGAATCACCAACGACGAAGTACTAAGACGCATTGGTCGCAAGAAAAAGCTGATTAAGATAAGAAAAACATCTTAATCACGCAACGACAAATACCTACTGCTACAAAACATAATACAGAGCAGAGGAAGGGAAAAAAGGCATCAGCAGGTAAAAGACCTTGAGAAGAAATAAAAGATAAGAATTTAGAGCTTGTGGACTTCAAATTGTTTGATACATAAATTTACGTTGGACAACAAACCTACAAATGATGCAACCGATTTCTGGAACGCGAAGAAATATTTCGATTGTTACCTGGTTTACCAGCTGTGAGCTCGTGGATGTTATGTTTTTAGATCATAGACTAAGGCTTGTTGGATAAAAAAATAAAATACTTTGGTGTCATTTGTACCAATTTAAAAAAAATTGTATATGTTTTTTAATTCAATAACTATAATATATATGAAATAAACATAATCTGAAGTGAATACATATAAGAGAAAAGTCGTTACTTTCAGAGTACGATTTGCCTTTTGGCGAAGGTTTCATGAAAAAACACTTAAATGGATTCATGTTTACAAATATGCTAAAGATCTCAACTTTCTATATGCTTTCAAAAAATATGATTAGTTCTAATTCCGTTTAAAAAATCCCAAAATTAAATCGGTTTTGTAAAATTGATTGCAGCCTGTTTGGATATACAACAAACAAAAAAAGAAAATCACAATGGGGTCCACAAGACCCCACGTTTCCGTTTATTCATGTAAGTGATGTACATGAAGGTTAAGGTCAAATATTTAGGCAGCACATTTTTTTCTACCAATCACAATAACGCCATCTATGATTATTTATATTGTAGATTTTCAATTAAATTTTTATTGCCATGCAGAGATGTTTTTCATCTCTCATCTTCTGGACATTGCCGAATGTAAATCAGTTATTCAAATGCAATCCCATTACATTTTCTATGATTTGATATGATCATATATCTCTGCATAAATATAAACAGGGAACTAACTCTCACCTCCCTCGAGACTGTACGTGTGAGATTACATCTTGATTCTATGAATAGGTAAATTTTTCCTCGGCAAACAAACTCCAAGAAGGTGGTTTATAACCTGACTGCCCGTGGGAGCTTGAAGCTTATAAAAACCGTATAAACCAACCATATGGGACGACACACACATCACGCTGATAACACATATGCCTGCTAGTTAGGCAGTGTTGCCACAAACCAGAGGTTTAAGAGACGATGGATACGTTAATCAGCAAAATTCAGGGGTTAAATAAATTTTCTAAATTATTTCAAATATCAACTTAGTTATTTATGTTTTATTAAAAATTGTTTTAATTTATTTATTCGTTCAAATGTTTTGAGTAAGAACATTTGAAAAAAGTATTGAAATTTAAATAATAACCGGAATAACCGTCTTTCTTTGTACTATTTTTTTTTATAATTTGTAAGAATAAATTAGTTGAGACTGTTAGAAGTAATCAGAGTCAACAATATTTTGATGTTTTAAATTAGAATTGATAAAATCATGAAAAATTAGGAAGAAAATAATAAGAAATTCAAAATAATTTGGCATAAACATGGAAGAGGAAGAAGTTCTGAAATTGCAGAAGGCAGGCATACTTATAGTGTATATTCATGAATCAGAGAGTCTTCTTCTTTTTCTTCCTCTTTTAATAAGACCAGGTCCTCTTAAATCATGTACATTTGGCCCTCTTTCTATATTTTCCTGAGAAACTGAACTCCAGCTCTCGTACCACCTCTTTGGTGGTCTGCGTGTGTTCGGTCTCTGAGTTTTAGCCCTCTTTGCCTATCTGTCTTCTGGCATTCTCTCTACGTGATCCCTCTAGAATCTTTTTCGTGCCCTAACCCATCTCACCACATCCTGTACACCCAATTCTTCTCTTATGACATCACTCCTTATTCGGTCCCTGAGGCTCCCTTGATGGTTCGCAGTATTTTCATCTCAGTGGTTCTCATCAGAGAGTACTAAAATAATTAAATACTTTTTACAAATTCAAATTAGAATCGTAATCAGAAGTTGAACAGTCGCAATAAATAATTGGCCCAATCATTTCATCAGTAATATTCTCCTATTTTCACAAATTCTCTCCAACTCTAACTATATAATCTCTCAGTTTCTAGGTTTCACATTCTTCAAAAGTATCTACATCTGCAGTATCATAAGACATAGTGTGAGGCTCTTCACCGCCGAAAGCGAAACCTTATTCTGGGACACTGAAGGTGAAGGAATTTCATTACTTGAGCTGATCACCAACACTGATAGATTAAATTTCGTGATGGTTACGTTGAGCAGTGGACTTGAGATGAATGATGGTATGGTGAGGATATGAATGAGAAATGTAGAAGGAAATTGCACACATTCAGTCACAATATCCTCTAGATTTGATGAGATATATGTGCGGTTAATAAGTTATAAGTGCGGTGAATCAGTATTTTGCAATAATCTTCGATTTGAATTAAAAATATCAAAACATACAAGAATGTACTGACATAAATGGAAACTATATGGAAGAATAAAATTATATACTTATTATATTTATGTTAGGGGCGATGCAAAATGATCATATTGTTTAATTTCATCTTCTTAATTTCGTATTAAACATAGTTTAGAATTTTTACTAATTTTTTCATTTTTTTTAACTATATCCATCTTCAATAGCAGTATTTATAATTTCTCATGAAGATAATAATTTCTTGTCACGGAACTATCCGCATTTTGTAATGAGATGATTCTCTTGGGACAACAGAATTACAGTTTAATAACAAACCTAGAGAAGGTTCTATAAAATTAAGTTAAATTACTGAAATTATCGGTTTCTTATATTAAATTTCATTCGATACTAAAAAATCAGATGATTCCACTTGTCATAAAAAGTTGTGGCAACGTTGCTTCAAGATATAATATTACCTTTAGGAAAATACCAAACCGAAGCCCCAGGTGACCTTAAACTTGAGGTTATGTTGTTTCAAATCTACTGCAGCAGATTTATTGCCATTCTTGACGCCATTTCGATTTTTATGTGGATGAATCAATCTTGAAAATAACTTAATTTTTGAGAGATATATGATACACTAGGAACTCAAGGTGAATAATATATTTTGTAAAAAAAACTGTGTGGGATTTCCACCGGGTACTTGATTCCACAACAAATTTTTTTTGCGAAACAAAAACAGTCAATGAATGATATTTTTTCGAGAATATACTGACTTTCATCATTTCCGAAATAAATACAGAAAGAGTAGAAAATAATTCGTAACCATGGTACAGAAACTTGTACTGTACTGACACATAGATAACACAAAGTATATAAAAAAAATTTGCATCACGTATAAAGTTTTTGTAGAATTCGATTTCCTTCCTTTTATTGTCCAAGAAATTCAAATAAGAGAAAAAAACATCTCAGATGTGACCATATCAGGAACTGGGATAGATTCAGCATGGACGGCCAGCATTAACACAAAGAGGATCTATTAAAACACGTTGATGAGTATGTTAAGTGTTTTTTTTTGTGTATAATACTGAAAATCCAACATCGCCTCAATACCAATTTGGATTCAACTAGTTACCATGTGGTTGGAATCATTTCTCATCATTGATTCATCAGGTAGAACAGAGACATTGAATCTCTGAAAGATTACCCGTTTAAAGTTTTCTGGGGGTAGATACTTTTATCTTCCCTCAAGGTGGTTGATTCTTTTCTGCTTTTTGAAAACCATTCAATGCCAATACAAAATAGAATTTGAATTTTAGTATGTCATTTTTGCGAAAAATTGTGCTTAATCTAATTATGCATAGCTTGGTCCATTTACTTGACTGTATAATTATCAAAAAATTAAATACTTAAATTAACAATTTCGGTCAATATTGGTCAATCGATGCTGTTATAACTTTTGTAACTGTAAGTGAAAATTTCTTCTTGTATACAATTCGATATTATTAAGACATAAACAATTATCAGAAATTATCATCTCTAACTTCAAACTTATTCAAAATAATCCATCAATTATAATGGAAATAGGTAGACTTGAGCGACGTTATTCACTCTGATGTCTCTTTGAGAAACCAGTGACGGAACTTGAAGAAATTGAATTAAAACTTATAAACGCAAGGTTCCATTATTAATAATTTTAAAGTTAATTATTTGAAATATAAAATTAGTAAATGAAAATTTATTTATTTAGAGGCGCAGCTGTTTAAATTGAGCCACTTTAAGTCCGTATTTTATGAAAGATCAGCCAACAGTTCATCACAACTTATTTACAATGCATAACATATTTTGCAGCGCTGATTTTGTTCTCAATTTTTTCCTATACTAAATCTGTTTATTCCAGTCATTTCCATCTATTTTTTGATCTTCGCGGCAATCTTCTCTTCTTCGGTTTCTATTCTGTAATTTTTCTTATTCCTTGTCGTTTATCCATTCTTTTTACGCGTCTGTATCATCGTAAACTTTTGGATTTAATTGTGTTTCCTATCTCCTCATTTCCTAATTATTCCTAAATATTCTTAATTTCATAGTTTATAAGTACCCTATACTTATTAATTCCTTTGTTTTTATTATTCTTTGCTTTATATCTTCTTCTTCAAGATATTTATTTCGTAATTCGGAAGATTATGAAATTAGTAAATCAAAATTGCAAATTAATATACGTTTTATTTAGAACTGCAGCGGCTTAAATTGAGCTCCTTTGAGTCTGTATTTCGTGGGAGGTCAGCTAACAGTTCATCACAACTTATTCACAATGCTTAACATATTTTTGCAGCGCTGATTATTGTTCTCAATTTCTTTTTGTTCTAAATCTGTTTATTCCAGTCATTCCCATCTATTTTTTTATCTTCATGACAATCTCCTCTAGTTCGGTTTCTATTCTGTAATTTTTCTTATATTATTGCCTTAGTTTTTAATTATTCTTTGCTTTATATCTTCTTCTTCAAGATATTTATTTCGTAATTCGGAAGTTGTCTGTATTAATTTTCAACAATGTTGATTGTTCTTGTTGTCTTTATTTTTACTATTGTTAACTACTTTTCTTCTCTGGTTTTATAATTTTTTTATATATATTCATTGTATTCTTCTTGTTTGCATAATGTACTCTATTTCTTGTTAATATTTTTTATTTTAGCTCTGATTTCATTGCCCCATTACTTTTAACCGCTATTCCCAGATATTTGTATTAATATTAAAATCTTTTGCTTATAATTTGGAATTATTTAGTGAAATTTTTTTCTCAATTTGTGACATTTTTTAAATTTTCTTGAAACCCCTTTTATATACGTCCTTGATCAAAGATTTAGAAACAAATTAATGTTTCTCCTTCTACACGTAAATACTCCTAACAGTTAATTCAATATTTGAATCATTTATCTTCATTTACCACCGTCTCCTTCACTAAGTGAAGTTTTTTAAACGACTGCCAGGTTTGTCGCTTTCTCACTGTTCCGGTTTAAAGTTAATTTCAATAAGAATCATCATCACCCCGTGCCACATTGAATGCGCATTTCACAGGCGCGCACATCATTTTGTGAAAAGTTACTTGGACTAGAAATAGAAACAAAATAAAGCCAATTAAAACAAGTTTTTGTAATTCGCTATGCTTTTCATAGATATTTTTTTCTAAGTCTAATAATACATTCTTATTGAGATTTCCAAGACGTCAAAGTTTCACCATGTAAGCAATTTCAACAGCGTAAAATGGCCCGTCGTAGTCGTTCGTGACCAAAGGTAGGTAGAAGAACACCAAGAAGACTAAATGGTCAAGCGAGGCCAACGAGCGGAAGGATCGGCTTCAACCAATTAGCTATTCAACAGTTTTGCTAGCAAATTTAAAATTGCTGTCCAATGGTTTTAACATAAAGGTAGACATCTTAATAAAGTATAGGTACTATGTTTTTGGACTTTCTTATACCGTCCACGATTAGTACTTCCCGGTGAATACCGATAGACATAGAAAGTTAGTTACATCATTTCCGAAATATTAGATTATTTTCTTAATATCATGAGTTAAATAGGAAATATTCAGTATAATGATGCAAATTTGTGATAAGTGGAAGATGGGTATGTGAATTTTGTCTATTATGTCTAAATAATGGCATTTGAAATAATAAATTTGTTATTGGTCTGTCACATGACCCACCCTATATGAAATTTTTTGGAAAAAAAATCGCTTCAAAAAATACATTACAACTTTACAAGCGTTTTTTCCCGATACAATCTATTCCACACTGTATGGAGTCCTGTATTTTTCACAAAGTAATGGGACGTTTCTTGATTTAATTCCAAGTAACATAATAACTGCGGGAGGTTCTTAACCTATACTGATTATTATATTTGAAAATTTCTGCTTACATTCTGATTAGTAGATAAAATGATTGATAATCGTTGCCTTTAACCCGCAGTTTTTCATAGAAATATTACTGAACGCCTTTTGTACTAAATTGATAACAAGTCTTGTTGAATGAATGTTTGATTATGTAATTGAGCTATCATTTTACCCTTTTCTTTCGAGAGATGATGAACAAGCATGCTGGTACTGGTTAATTACATTAAATACAATAATTTTAATGTTTAATTCAAATATGTATTTTAGGTTTCTAATCATCTACAGTGTTTATAATTTTTGTTTAATATAACCAAATTAACATAACTGAATCGCAAATAGAGCGGACTCATTTGTATTTCTTAAAGTTATCGATATCCCTCATTATGAATTTCTTAAAAAGTCGTTCGGAACAAAACAAATATCAGAAAAATTTTAGTTATATATCCGCGCTAGTGACAACTGACACAAAAATGTCTGCTTAACCGTGACCTATTAGATAGAGCAATCTTAATCATTCTTGATTTAAGCTACAGTTTAAATCTTAGTTCAATCTCCAGTTTTACTCTAGGTTATGAAATTGACATTTATTTTCTCTGCTTGGAATACTTGACGTAGTCTTTGTTGGTGTAGTGGATCAGCTCCCTTATTTCCTCGAATATTCTCCTGGTCTCTACAACTTTTTTCTGGTTTAACTCAAGGTAAACTTGCTGGGTTCTGGTGTACCAAGGTAGTGTATCCTTAAATACAATATGCTGGAAAGAAGTATATCCCTGATGAGGTTTTACTTTTCGTTTTCAATTTGTATCGTCTTCCGATGAGCTGTGGGTCTTCCTTGCCTTCCTTGTCTTGTCCATTAAGTAGTCGACGTGGTCCTTGGTCCGAAATGTGTTCCAAGTATATTTTCTTATTGATCCAAGTGATTTCTAATTTCCTTTTAATGAAAAATGATTGGACTTTTGAGTGTCCACAATATACACCAGTTTAGTGTTTGGCTTCTTGCAGTGTCTTTCGTCTGAGTAGATAGTGTAGAGTGTCGGGAAGAGAAATGATCTTTGTTATACTTCTGACTCGATTCACCTTAGGATCTTATCCTAATGATCTCGAAGCTTCAGGTAGTTGCGCAGCAAATTCGTGAAAGCGCTACTGAATTCTGAAATTCTTATCTTTGTTATTTAATCTTCGATTCTTGACTTTGATGATATCCAATAAGATGGGTTCTGAAGATTGGTTCCTACTGAAGCCTTGGGTAGCGTGTTCTATTTTATTTGGAACGCCGTCTCGGCGCTAAATCTGTACTGTTCTTCTGGCAAGATCTCGTTGGTTTCTGTTTCTTATAACAGTTTCTTCTCCATAGAATATTGGGATTTAATATTTTTACAGTGTTTATAATTTTTATTTAATATAACCGAATTAACATAACTGAATAGCAAATAGAGCGGACTCATTTTTATTTCTTAAAGTTGGCGATATCCCTCATTATGAATTTCTTAAAAAGTCGTTCGGAACAAAGTTTTTATTGCCATAATTCAATGAATTACCGAATTTAATAAAGGAATGGCGGCCTATCAATTAATCTGAAAGTTGTTTTAGTCCTCGCTTAACTTATTGTATTTACATTTCGTTTGTGAAAAAGTTCTTTGTGCATGGTTTTAATTTCGTTTCTCGATATTTATTCCCGCAAGTAATAAAATCACCGTTTATTCTTTTAAAAATAAAATTTTGTACAAAGTTTTTGAATTTTTAGATTGTTTATGTAGAAAATCATTCAAAGACGTTTCAAGAAAAATAATAAAAGAAATAGGAATATCAATAAATGATTAGAGATTAGAGATTGAGAAAAACGTTATGTTATTTGAAATTGATAAGTAGAATAAATCAAATACTTACACACATGTAATTTTATTTAAATGAAATTGATAAAAATAAGGTTAATTTTCATAAATTATAACTCCTAATAATAGTTTGAGTACTTTGAGTTAAAGATATTATTTATTTAACCCAAAATCGGGAAAAAAGTATGGTAAATATGTAATTGAGTTGAATTTTTTGGAACCGTTGGTAATATTCATACTGAACACACTATTTGCATTACCACTACATCAACATTCACAATTCATAATCTTCGGAAACGGTAAACTAAAACCTTTTAACTTGCCTCACATTTTTTATACTAAATTTTTCCATCAATAATCCGTTTTCCACGAAAATTAATTCCAACAAAATTACCCAACAGTTTGGGAAAGAGTGGAATATTTGAAATTAGTTGTAGTGTTTGTGGCGGGAAGTATATTGGGCAAACTAAAAGATAGATTAATATTTGGTTTAAAGAGCACATAGCTAATTTATGCGATTACCCTAAACAATTGCTGACTACGTTGCTAATCATAATCATGAAGTTAACAATAAATAATATGAAATTGTTAAGAAAAGTGTTCGATAATAAATTGTTTTATGCATTGTGAAGCATTGAAATTGCTAAATGTATGAACAGCTTAAATAGGACCAATTCCTTTCAGCCCCTCTATAGTTTAGTAATCAAGGATTAAATGTAAAGATTTCCGCCAAGGAGGTTTTCCCGCTTGGTACATTTTTCGCGGGAGAAGGTTTATTGGTGGGATATTGAGTATAAAACTATGAAGTCAAGGTAAAAAATTTCAGATCAACTTCAGTCTTCGAGGCAGGGGGTCAAAAGTTTTGTGAAAACTATTACTAATTAAATTATTATTCTATAATTTGTTTCTTTGGTTATCTTTTTATTGTACTTATGTTAATTTTATTAGATTATTCAATAAAAATCCAAGTAAAAAATTTTTCCTCTCGATTATTTTCAAATACATGCATAAATTAAAAAAATATGTAACGACACATCAGAAGGGAGAATTATAAAAATGTGACAACTTGTGACAAGGACGAGGGGAGGCCCTTCAATTGAAGTTTCAGATTCAAATTTTTGTAAGGAAAACGGCATAAACCACAAATATTTCGTCAACCTTTTGTATAATGCTTCAGCATCTACTGGCGAAACATATGCATAGTAAACTTAGTTTACCAACGGTTTCTGAAGACGATAACTTGTTATTGAAACGCTGTCTTAGTAAGTGCCTTCTAGACCCTTGGTTTCGACTTCTTTCACTTGTCTTCTCCATCCAGATAATGTAATTTGGTGAGTTTATAGGTATAGTAGTAAGTTTCATTCACATTTTATACTAATCTACGGACACAAACTGTACCGATTTGTGTTTTCCGCTGGAGGAATGGATTATAATTGATTCCTCACGTTGTCATTACTAGCTTAATCACCCTCTGTCCTAGCTTCCACATTCATATAAATCTAGAAATGTTTTAATCATTAAAGCATGGATATATATTCTATTTACAGTCTCCGCCTACTTTAATTGATATGTGACTAATTCACGTACATCTGCTTAATTGTTTTTGTAATTAAAATACTATTCAAATTGAATACAGAGCACTTTTAACGTACGTTAATAAGACTGATGACATATTAGACCACACTACCGAGTCAAGGATTAACTTATTTTTAGGAATGAAATTTTTACTATATTTAACCTCCAAAATATCAAATTCTGGTTTTTATTTTGCCATTGGAACAATTTGTTCAAACCACATGTATGTTTAAAAGGAAAACTAGAAAAAAATTAGTTCTGGAATAAAAAGGAAATTTCCAATCACCTAAGTCTATTATTTTTGCAAACCTACTCTCTCCAAAGGTTTTTTTTTGTCCATGAAGTGTGTTTATGAGAAGCAGCCGGTGGTTTCATTTACTTCCTTAACCTTCTTGAATTTCTTGCGAATCGCATATCTGATTCAACAAGCTATATTAACTTCCTCTTCCAGTTCCAAGTTCATCAATTAAGAAAAAGTTCTAGCAGATCGATCAATAAAAATGAAGATAATGCAAACAACAATGAAGAACAATTTGATTTACCAAGATTGTACTTAAATAGATAGGAAATACTATGAGAAATATTCAACCATTTTCAAGAATTGAAACTAACTTTATCTAAAAACTTCCACTCAACATTTTATCTGTTTATTAATAACCTGAGTTCAAGAATGGAAATTAGATTTCATGAAATTTTAACTTCAGTCAAAATAACTACAAATATTCAGTAAATTACAAAATTCTTACTGGATCACATATAACTGAAAATACCATAAATTATTTTGCATTATAAATCACTCCGTAAAACCTAAATAAGTCATAACTCAAAACTCAGACGTTTCTTATAAATAGTTGTTAAAAGATTACAAAACCTACCAAGGCAGCGATCATTAATTTCTATTCGTTTACGAAGGTTCTTACTTCAGCTTTGAGATGTACTGCTGACATCAGGCTGGAATTGGAGCTCTTTTTGATGGCTTTTGACAGTGTAACAGAGACAAGACCACTAGGTAGTTATCGAGCTCTTGAGCGTCAACTCAGTTTGACTCAGAGGTATTTTGTTCAGTTCAGCTGATTCATTTTCCTGCGATGTCAACGTTTGACTTGATGCCGACGTTGTGGTAGAATCGTGGACTTCCTAAAGTATTTGTGTTATCTTTCCTAGCTGGATTGCAGTCATTGTCATAATAAACATGAAAGCTTAAATAGGGTCACTTAATGCGAAAAATCTTTCTAAAACTACTCCTCGACTGAACCAACAAACTTCGTTAAAATAAGGGACATCAGAAAATTTTTCGTCCAAATCTTGTAAAAATTACCAGAGCTGTCGGTGATTTAGTCCTCTGCCTAGGTTGCATGATATGGTTCATTTTTAAATGTTTGGACACCAATGATTCCTGATGAATTATACAGTGATATCCCACAAAATTCTCTGATGTTTTCTGTTTTAATGTAATTACAAAGCACGAAAGTTTACATTGCAGGAGCGCCATCCGTAGTTGTACTGCCAAGTATACTCCAATCGATTCCGTATTCTGCTATCAAATGCTCAATTGCAGAATGAATATAATTTGCTGTTGTAGTACCTATCAATTGAACGCACTTAAAAAGTTATTTCAAAGTTTCTCTATCGCTTGTCTAGGTACGCACTGCCCTTGAAATTACTCATAAACATCTGTAGACTTGAGAGTACGAATATTTAAAACACCCGTAGAGGAATCGAATGAAGTTTAAAATCTCTAAAATACATTATTGTTCTTTCTGTGAAACATAGCAATCAATCAACTTTATTAATACGGCCCAGGGGCCGAAAGCGGCCCGCGGGCCGTATCTTTGACATGACTGTTTTAGAGTGAGTTCAATTTAAGCTTGACCTTATATTGATATTATTATAAAGATAGTGATAGTGATGACAATGGAATATAGAGGACGAGTTGGAGAATAAAGACAATACATTAATTACACTTTGAAGTAGGTTTGAACAATAATTAATACAAAGTAACCATTTTGTCACTTTTCCTATTTCTGTATTGTCTAATGGTTAAGGATGGGATAGTCTTGAAAGTTTTATCTTCAGAACTTGACTACTCATCCAAATTACAACTCTATTTGGAGATATTTGATTTTGTCGCCGGTTTATAGAAACGCGCAGTACAGATTGTAGCTCAGTTTATAAAATAGCAGGAGTTATTAAAATTTCAAATTAGTTGGTAATGGCAAAATTAAAATCTAATGTATTAAACAGAAGTATAAAATCTTCAAATAATTTAAAGTTTTCATATTCTTTGAAATGAAGAGAAGTATGTCCATTTTAATTTAAATGCAAATTCCACTTCAACCGTGCGATTTCCATAGCAACCAACGGAAACGATTTAATCGCACTAAATACTTTATCTTCTTATTAAATTTTACACCTTTTTAATTCTCGTCATGATGTAATGCTCTTTGAGATGAATTAAGAAATAAAAATGAGGGAGATTTCGATTCTATTTTTGATGAAAATAAAAATGCCTTAAGATGTAAAGAATTTATACGAAACTAAATGAAAATATTGATTTGACACGGAACGTTTTTATTTTTGAATAAATTTTGCTCCAGTAGAAATCCAATGAAATAAATTAATTTGAAGACAACCAATCGGTACACCGATATGGAAGAAAACTTCGCTAAGTTACGGTGCCCATTGTATTCATTTCCTCTCTCGTTCAAGACATTTTATCTATACTGCGCAAGCTTGAAAATGCGCGGAACCAAGCTGGAACCTCGGAGGATAGAGAAAGGGTTATCACTTGGCTGTTTTCATGTTGCTATGATGATATTTCAAAATGTCACGATTTGGTTGTAATACTGACGAGAATATTAATGAATATTATAGAATCAGACATACCAAAAAGTACCGTTTACAGAAAAAGAAATGGTATGGAAAGCATTCTTGGACTTTTCCAATGATAGAAATTGATGTTGATTTTAATGGATTGGACTGTGAGCACGAGAAGAAAAGATGACACAGAGTTTAAAGAAACTATAGTCATAATAAGTGAGCTGTTACCAAAAAACTGTTATGAAGAAATGATATTATTCACCTATTAAAAAGTGTTGTATTCCAACGAACGCGAATACGACAAAAAGGAAACAAAGTTCGACAGAATTAAATTCCGTGGAAATAGCAAAAACTAAATCACATAGCCGCAGTAGAATTACTGCAGTAGGTGAGATGAGGAAGCTGCTATTCGCTTGACTAATTTTTTTTGTATGCAATCAAGGATGTAACAAATCGAGTTAAAAATAATCCTGTATTCAGCAAGACTTGCCAAGGTGGTTCAAGAATGTGTATTGTCAGATTATTAGAAAAATTGATGTCAAAAAGAGGCCAAAATATTAGAGTCAATATACCCATTGAAATAAATACGATTCAAAATTGGACAAAATATTCTGCCGAAGCGATTGGCTTGAATACCAAGGAAAAAAATTACCTAATCAAATTATTAAAAGCATGCTTACTTATGGGAAATAAATGTTCATCAGTTAAAGAAACTAACACGTCTGGATCTTCACTTCACTGAATTTTCTAATTTTCTAATTGTTATTAATTAATTAATTGCACCTTGCTTTGGATCTATATTTTTTCTCTAATCAACTTATAGGCAGCCGACGCGTACGGCGTCGGTTCCAAGTACTCAAGTACATTGATAATTGTTCGAAAAACAGATTTGGAAAGCTTACTATTCATAAAGTCTCATCGGTATAGTTCATTCATAAATAATAGCATAAATGATGATGATATAACTATACTATCAAGGGACTGAAAAGTTTCGAAGACACATTAGAAAAGATTGCAGAGAAGGCACGTTACAGAAGCTTGAAAATAAATGATAGAAAACCAAATATATGAAAAATGAATAAAAGAAAGAAGTTCGTAAGCCAGAAACAGTGAAGATAAATGACCTGACCTCTGAAGTAGTCAACAAAGTATACAACAATTATAAGCAAGAAAAATGATATGAAGAATGAGGGCAAGATGCAGGATGTAGGGAATGTAGTAAGTACAAAATTATGATGCAGATCAAGAATCATCCCCGTAATTAAGAGTCAACAAGATTGCTATAAAACCACCGCGGAAACTAGAAGACTAACAAATATTGACGAAAAGAAACTCAGGATATATGAGAGGAGAAAAATTTAAAAAATTTAAGGACCGAAGAAAATTGGGAATAATGTGTAACGAGGAATTATGAATACATTAGAAAATAGAAAATCGACAGAGGATAAGCATCACAGCCTGTAAACCGAAGGAGAAAATATGGCCACGAAAACCAAAAAAATAGATGGAAAGATCAGTTTGTACAATATATTTAAGTCTGGGAGTACGTGACTGGAAACAACAAATAAAACGCAACTTAGTTTATTCATAATCGTCGATTTCTTATTTCTTAATCCTCTGAATTACTTATTTTTAGATTTTTTTTATCAAAATTGGCCCCAATGAAAATCTACCAAATGAAACAAAAAAAATAAGACTAAGACTGGTCCATGCAGGACTATTACTCAACAAGACCATGACTAACTTGGTTTTGGTCTAGCATTTACTTATCATTATCTATTATGTATAAGCTAATGCTATGTTTTAAACGGAAACCTGAATTCGTGGGAGTAATATCTCAGAGTCAAACTGGATCATGTTGAGTAACGCGAGGTGGTTGATTATTAAATACATTAAGGGAATTCACAGCATAACGAAGAGGTCAAGTTGTGTGTTTAAATATTGGTCTGCCTATTCTCAATCCAATTACCACCTGTTTTTAATTTAAGAAATGCAATTTTTTTGGAAAAATTTGCAGTAATGAATAGTGCCTCACCCACAAATCCGAAGTACGTTCGACTGATCCTGATACAGTTTAAATAATTCGAAAAAAAAATCATGTATTCACTAAAGCGTTATAGAAATACGTAAAACGGAATTGAGGAATGACATTAATGGAAAAAATAAAAAAATCATAGTTCGCCACAATAACAATCCCTTCCTTAACATAAAAAGAACAATAAAACCGTTAGCATAAAGAAGTAGCTCGTTATCATCCGTGTCTGCATCTAATTCGTAAAATCCACGATTTCAGAAATCCCTATTACTGAATATACATGAAGAATTAATTAACATACACATATCAGGGATAACAAGGACAAACTAACATCGGAAAAAGGGTCACACAGGATAATTTACTTTTACAAGAGAATCAGACGTTTTTCGGAAACGAGATTTTTGTTGCATCTATCTTTCTTGAATAATAATATATTTAAATCGATAGAAACAGTTTTTATATGGGGTGTCTCAAAATTGACACTTTGGAGATATGAATTAAAATATTTTCATTTCGAAAGACGTATGGTATACGAGGTTAATATACAAACTAAAAGCTAACATGCCTCAAGATCTTTACCTAATACTTAGGTTTCATTTAACTGACAGGTACTTCCGAGTTAGTTATCAAGATGAATATTCATCGATGTATCCTATATTAGCTAGAGTACCACAGGGTAGTGTGCCGGGCCCCGTGCTCTACACAGCTGATCTTCCTATAACCTCACATATATCACTTGCTACATACGCCGATGAGACTCTAATATTTTCATCCCATGCCAAACCAAACATAGTCTGAACATAATCCAATATTGGTTAAAAAATGGTGCGTCAAATTCAATGAAGTATCTCCATGTTACCTTCAAAATGAGAAGGGTAACTTGCCCTGAATTAAAACATGATGACCAATATATAACACAAATAGATGACGTTAAATACCTTGGTTTACATCTAAATCGAAGACTTACGTAGAAGAAACACAAATGTATCAAAAGTAAACAACTCGGTTCAAAACTAAATTTGTTATGGACCTCCCACTTCACAGCAATAATAAAAAATCAGAGAAAATCCTATCAGCGAATATAAACAAAAAAATCACCGCAAATTTACTATGATTTAAAGTGAAGATAGGTAGAGGACGATTTAGAATACATTACGAGGTTTTATTGAATTTTTCGAATGGACTAAGAGATCCATAACAAATTAATTTCTTTAATGAGTGGAATGTTCCAAGGAAATATAATACAAATTTTCAATAAATATATTTATCGATTTATCCTAATATATTTACCAAATATTAAGAATGTGTCTTCGAACCTAACCGCTTAAAGAACAACTTCAATATTGACGTTGAAATCGAAGCTTCTCAAGAATCTCCATATAAACTAGAATTTCTCCTGTAGACAAGAAATATATAGCAGTTAAACTTTTTAAGGAACTATCGAAGAAGAGTTGGTCTGATTTTTGAACGTGACTTCAGTTTCAGAAATTAATTTTGAACCGACTGATATATTCATTGAGTTTATCGTCACTGGTATTGTTGATTTGTCTTCTTTTTGTTTTGTTCCTCGTAGTATTTCAAGTAACGGAGCCAACGAAGTAGGAACAATGGGCAAATTGCATTTTTTACGTACGTCAAGATACGTGAACCTCCATGATTTATGACACCTCTTGAAGGAGTAGGAGACCTTTTGTCGTGTCAACCAGGAAACACAATTAGGTAGATAAATGTAAAAAAAGTCGAATAATTAAAGACTACAAAGCTCGAAATTTATCATATTAAAAATAAGCGTTAAAATTGTGACGGAAGTGAGAGAAAAACAAAAGGGGCGTTGGTGTGAACGGGTTGTCAGTTGAACGCTTTAAAATCGCGACAAAAACAATGAAAGAGTTTTCTATTGTTTCTCTACCGCTTGCCTGGATTCCTGGATTCCTTCTACAGTTTTCTTATTCGACAATCGTTCATTTTCATGTCATCAAGTTTAAAGCCCGAATATATTTATTAATACAAAACAAGGTGGAGGTTAAACATTATTTCTCTTTTATTTATTCCATAAATACAATCGAATACAAGGTTTAGTTTAACTTTAAAAATAAGTGTGATGTGGCTTTTCTGAAATATGGAACGTGATATATTTATAAAGAAAAAGCTATTATTTTTATAAAATCAATATCATCTCAAAGGAATTTCTCATATAAGTTGCAACATGCCATTCGGCTTGTTAGTTTTTCTTCAAACATTTTGATTATCATCTCCGTTTCGCCAGCAACGCAAATTGTGTGCTTTTTAGGTGCTAATTAGATGCCAAGTTCAAAAATTAGGTGCTCTGTAAGTAGCAGTGCTAGAAAAATGTGATTATAACAACGCAATAAAAAAAATTATAATATATTGATTGTTGAGGTAATAAAATAAGGTGCTTATCAGGTGCTATGCTGAGTCAATATCGCTAAAATACCCGAATAATTAATAAAAAATATTTTTTTCTATTTTTAATACCCAAAAATAACCGGCATTATTTTTTAAATGTTATATATTTACAAATATTAACAAAACAACCAAATCCCCTTCAAAATACTCTCCATTACAAGTAATACATTTGTCTTAGCGGTGCTACCACTGTTCGAAAGATTGTTTGAACTCATCTTTAGATATGGCTGCAAGATTCTGTCTCGTTCTTTTCTTGATGTTTCAATGTTTTCAAATCGCCGTCCTTTCATATCCCTTTACATGTGTGGAAACAAGAAAAAGTTGCACGGAGCCAGGTCAGGCGAGTAAGGTGCGTGGGGCAGCGCCGCCGAAAAACAATGAAGGAAATGAAGCCAACGGTTCAACCAACTCCCCAAAAAGTTGTCTTTTCGGATTTATGCATGAAAAAAATCAGCAAAAATCAAGAAATCACATTGCTGATGCAATAATTATCAAAAGGCAATACTTGGAAAGACATAATCTGCCTGAAGATGGTGATCCGTTACTCTATTGGAAGGTAACTTATCTATTTCATTAAAATGGTCTAGAAATTGATTTTGCTTTGTTTATAGCTCAATAATGGTGAACTAAATCCTTTGCAAGAGTTATTGGTTAGGTATTTATGCACGCCGGGATCCTCGGTTGAGTCTGAAAGAAACTTCAGCTCCGCAGGCCTTATTATAAATGAAATAAGATCAAGAATCAGAGAAAAATATGTTGATCAATTAATATTTCTCACTAAAAATGCGTGGTTATTAAGCTAACTAAAATAAAAGATAGTTTTTCGTTTTTTTTTGTAAATCCAAAATCCAGCATTTATTTAAAATATTAAACTATCGGAACTATCGATAACTATCGATGGGCTCAACTATCGATATTTTCGTATCCCTAGGCAGCGGAACCATGTTATTTTTAACCAAAAACTGGCTAAAAGTGATGGCTGAGTGTGCAGGTGCGTTGTCACGGTGGAAGAACCAGTCATCTGTTTGTTGAACCGAGCTCCAAGATATTCTACTGATTTCAGACAGTTGATCAATTGTCTGTCGACGGTCTGTGCGCACAAGCTCTCAAATTCTTTCAGCATTTTCATCGATTCATCAATGAATGTTACCATTTTTAAATCGAGAAAACCACTCATACCCTTGAGTTTTCCCAATAACATCATCTTTGTAAGCAGTTTTCAACGTCAAAACAGTTTCAGCAGTGTTTCTACCGAGTAGAAAACAAAATTTCACATCCGACGTTGTTCACTTAAATTTGCCGTCTTAAAAAAACGAAGCAGCAGTGAAACAGCACTAGCAAAAACGGTCACTAGTGACGAACATGGCAGGTCAACATCCCGCGTGGCAATGAACTGGCGACGAGTTCTAGCGGCAGAAATCAGTACTACAAAAGCTCCACCCATGGCAATGCTATTCCTTATATGATACACCTTGGACGGCTTCTACTTTCATAACACCTAACCTAACGTAATCTAACCCAACCTGACCTAACGTAACGTAAACTAACCTACTACTTTTTCGTTAATGTTATTTTTCGTACTTTCATAACACCTAATCTATCCAAAACTAACGTGACGTGAACTAACCTAGCCTACTTCTTTCTCGTTAACGCTATATTTGGGACGGCTCACAGTATCATAATCCCCTTTTTTACTTTGTTTTGAGTATTCTGTTGCTGTGAAAATTACAGAGCACCTATTTAAACTTGGCACCTAATTAGCACATAATTTTGGCATTTTCTAATTGCAATTTTTCCATTTTGCGTTCCTGGCGATACAGATTTTTGATAATCGGTATTATCATAATGATCCTAAATTTGCTGTTTTTTTTAACTATTTTTGTCCACGGGCTCTTTACGACTAGGTATTCGTCCATTTTCGTCCAATACGTGCTTTTTTAATTCTGTCCAGATCGCTGCCTCGTTATCTCGTACTAACTTTTCACTCAAACCTCACAATTTTGGATTAAGAGTTGATTTGGTATGAATTCTTGAATAAATAGATAAACCAACGCTTGGGTTGTAACAATTTAACCCATAAAAATTTTCCAGCAAACACTGAGTGAAACAATAAGACGACACTAGAAAAAAAAACGATATTTCAGTGAATGTACTATCTTCCGAAACAACCTGTATACGTCTATGTTCACACTGAGCTAGTCACTAGTCAGTATACTAGATTTATCTGTATTGTTATGAAGTAGATGATAATTAAAATTTCAATCAAAATTTGTGAGAAAAATTAAATTTTCTTGTATCGTTTACCTATAAAAATTTTATGGTCTTTGTACCTAGAGCGGAAATCCTCAAACCGCGTTAATTAAATTATTTTTACATCACACTTTCTTTGATATATCCAATAATAACTTTTCTTCAAAGTGATTCGCTATTTTATGAGAGCAGTTAAATGAACAAAATTATATTACAAAATGATCCACGAATAGTGTTTAGCCTAATAAATATATATATTCAAAATATATTACAATCAAATTTGATAGATCATTGTTAACTTTCTTTTTCAACAAATGAAAAAATGTGATCTAAAAACAAAGAAAAATAGGATTCCACGATTTCTGTCAAAATCGTGGACCATCAGAGCAACCTAGAACGGTCAATACTGAATGGTAAGTCAGTATTTATTTGCAGCATCAACAAAAAACATTTTATAACAATCAAAACATCGAACTAAAGAGTCATTCAACGTATAGTCCTTGTCTGGCACCCAATGATTCTTTTTTATTTCGGCAGATCAAAAATTGCGAGGTCAACGTTTCTCTTCACCTGAAGAAGTGGTTGATGCATACAAATCACATGTTTTTAAGGTACCTCAATCGGAATGGAAAAAATCGGTTAGGTAAAATCGTTTTTGCTTGATTTCTTCGCAGAAACTTTGCATAATACTCGCCGTTGATATTTTTTTCTTTTTCAAGATAGTCAATTGGTTGGAAAATGACTGTGTTCTTCAACCACTTTACCCACACGCCTATTTATATCTAAGCGTGAGGAGCGCTGCACGTACTTGTTAACTGTACAGCACTTAGACTGTAGCAGTTGCTGATTTTTGGTAGCACAAAACGGTATTTTAGTATAAGGCTAAAAGACATACGCCACTATGAATAATCTTTTATTTAGCAACTACTTTAGGTCGTAAAGCTACAGTAGTTGGTGCCTTATTGACTTCTGTCGATATAAATTGAGACACTTTCAGGATAAAAAGTTATAATAAAATATGACTACACTACACAAAATGTTAAACACAAAACTTGTCCTGCGCCCAAATACAGTAAATAACACTTGAAACGTAAATTGAATAAAAGAACTATGTTAATTCATCAAGAGAAATTAATTTGACTTTTCATTTTTTTTTATTTTTTTTTTTTGAGATCAGGTAGTCGTAAATTTATTAATCATTTTTGAAAGATCATCGATTCTAAAATCGAATGATCATTCATTGGTTTGAGAATATAATTCTCGAACATCAATGAAAGTTATCCAAGGAGCATCCGAAAAAACCGACGCCATAACCTTGCCTACAGATGGATGCCCTCTTGGAGCCGATTCTTCCTTTTCAGTCCGATAATTTGTTTCGGGTGCAGTAAGAAACAACCCTGTATATTATTTGCCAGATCGTTGCTACTAAATTTCAAAATTATAAACATCTAGATATCGATCTCAATTTTCGAGTCGTATGAAATATAATATCGTATTCTTTTTTTTTTAATTCCAGACTCCTCGATAGTTTTTTATTTTTACGACTCGGAACAGCGACCTACTGTTCAGTGTCGTCATATTAAAAAGAATCGGAAAAAAAACAGCCATGTCATTGAACTAACAACGTAATTTGATGAGAAGCCACATTGAATTCAAACATTAACAGATGCATGTGGTCTTATCATAAAATACCTTTTTTTTTTTCAATTTTTACCCGTAAAATGCAGTCGTGAATTTAATTAAAACAATTTATTGCGACCTTAATTTTTTTTCGCTTTTGTGTATGTGGGACGAAGGGGTTGGTGATCGAGGAGCCAATAAGATGTCATCTTGTTTCTTTAAACTGATGTCTTGTTAAAAAGAAGTTTAATTTTATGGTGTGACAACTGTGAAATACAAAACAATATCCAGGGTTTTATCGATCAATAGATCTAAAGTACTTGGATAGTGGTCGTAGTTACATAAACTGCGATAGGGACTTCGGTATCATTGAAAAGCGGCGCAAAACATGACAAGCAATAGTACCAAAATATCTTCAACATGTTTTGTGATATTTTCGAAAAACTTGACATTCTGAAGTGAAAAACTTATATTTGGTTGCTATTTTACTCTTTTACTGTTTACTTCAAAGAGCTTGATAAGAAGTACCTCAACTCTAAAGACCTTGGAATCAGTAAAATTGCACATTTTCCTATTTCGCAGAAGTATCCTGGTATTGCAAGAGTGGAAGGCATCAGTTCTACCAAAAAAAATAGTTATGGTAAGAATGAAGAAGAAAAATGCTAATCTTAAACACCTTCTCTGTATGGATGAGCTACATTGCAACACCATCGTTCATGGACCACAGCAGTCTGCAGTGGAAGAGCAACAAGAAGACGACAATCAGAAGGATGGAGAAAACGACATCTAGAAAACTAAATAAAACAAAAAAATGGGGGATAGGGAAGAAAAAAAAGTGACAATATGTATATGTGTATTTTTTTTCAAAATATAAGTTCATGTTTTGTAATATTTGTTAAAAACTTGACATTTAAAAAAAAGAAATAGGGAGGAAGTTTGAAAAATTAAGCCTAACAATTTAGGTTATATTCAATTACTTTTGTATTTAATTTTGAAATAATTTTGTTTGTAGTTGTTTCAGGTGTCTTCAAGGATTCCGTATTTTTCGAAAACCACTATGAAAATTCATCCTTTAAGTGTAATGATCTCTGGACTTTTAAGCCTTTTTAATAACATGGCCCTTACAGCCCCAAAAAGAGATATGATAACACTTTCAGTTACTCGAATCCACGCCACCTGATCTCACAGAAGAAAGCAATGCGGCCGTTCTTAATTCGTTGCCAGATAAATCTCGTGCAACGTACGAAAAACAGTATGAGTTCTTTATGAAGTGGTGTCACCAGAAAAAATTATAAATAAAATGTTTATAATTCTCTATCATTTATTTTCTTTCCTCAGTGTAATTGAAAAAGTTTTGGATCTTATGCGTCGTCTGAAATACTACTTTGTTGGACTCGTCTGTTGCTCGCCTTGCTTCGCTCGTCTCGCAATTTTCAGACTCGTCCAACAAAGTAGCACGTTTTTCATATACTTTTGAAAGATAAAATAAAAATTCATTAGATTAGCTAGTTACGTAATAATTTAAAGCCAGGAGTTGTCTTAAGTAGGGACTGAATAAATCAACATACTTAATATTACATGGATGTCACAACTTTTTAGTGCAGAAAAACTGAGATCCGAGACTTGGTTCTTAATGGCATATCATTTCTTTTTGTACGAGTAGATAAACCTCTTTTTTCCTTTCCAGTACCATCTACTTCTTAAATACCAACAACGGATTTTCTTAAAGCCCACTCAGTGTCTTATTTTTGCTTCTTTTTGGGTACTATTTCTTGAGCTTCAGATACAGTTTTTCTCGAAGCCCCTGTCTCTATGGGTTTTTTTCGGAGACTTTGATGTTACCATTTTCGACAAGTTTAGATAAATATTCTCAATCTATTGTATTCAATACTTCAACATTAATTAGATGTAACCGTCCCAAACTTGTAACTTCCGATAATACCACGTAATTTTGACCAGATGTGAATACTGCAGAACCGATCAGCGCATTATTGAATATTGTGTATTGGTAAAGCGTAAGCTATACATATGGAAAACTGTTCGATAAAAATTAGCTCTATTAACAATTTCTAATTTAGTTTCGACCGGACCAAGCTCGTGAATATTTTCTTTATTAAATATAATGATATTTTCTTAATTATTTTCGTATTTTCCAGATCAACCTTTACTTTTTGTACTATACCGATAAAACCATTAACATTTAAGCATCATTTTATTTTGTTATATGGGTTTACAAAGTTATTTATGCAGTTGGTGCATGAAAAACTGGACTGTAACTGAAAAATATTTTAGTTTTTTCGTAATTTATACACTAAATACTAATTGTACGCTTCTATGTCTACTGGAAATGCTTTAAAGTTTTGATGATCACTCAGTAAGAATTAAGAACTTTGACTAGTTATAATTCTCAAAATACTAGTTCAAATTGAATGAAATTTGAAATATAACCGTGTTTATACAATGCTTGCTAAGTTACTAGAATTATATGCTTCTAGTTTAAACCCCAACGGACTTATAAGGGATCGAAAATGGCCTGAACTGTTTCTAGAAGAGGATGGGGTAAAGCATAATTTTTGCTCGAATTGGTTGGGACACTGATAAAAAATACAAATGTCTGTTCATCTTAAAGTGAATGTATGATAATTTTTTTTAATATTATCAACATTATCAATCAATTATCAATATTATCAACATTATTTGTTTATCTTTTAGCTTAACGATTTACATTTGTAGGCGGATATTTTGGATTTTTCATTTGCAAATATGGGTTTGCTTAGTTATAATTTAATTTATATCCATTAGATCTGGAATCATTTGAACAATTGTTTAAATTGAAATAATGTATTTGTTATATTTACAATGTAATATAGATAAAAGAGAGTTCCTCAATGAATATAAGCGACAACACGGCGACGGTGTCCTATCTCTTATATTTTTATTAATATTGCTTCTTCCAATTTACGATCAGTTTCCTACGACACATCGACAATCTATCTCCACCTTTTCGTCTAAAAAAACTTCGAAGTGTGGATCATAATGGGAACGGTGAACGTTTCAAGCTCCGATATTCTTTTATGCCTCCATGATAAAGGTTTATAAAAAACCGCAGATAAGAGAAACATAATACAAGGGAAATGCATATGTAATTTGATTTCTTTTCAAGATCTTTCTCGACCGACATCGTTGTTGTAACGCGCGATGTTACGCACCAACACATTTTTTCGTTCTCTCTCCAAGAAAATGTGATTGGAATATCTGAATCCCTGTTTTTGTCCATTGAACGATTCCAGAATCATAGAAGGTGTGATAACTAAATGAGTCATAAGCGTAATAAATTTCCATAAAGTGGATGTATAAGGTAGATAGAAACACAATTAGATTTTCTCCATTTACGAATATGTTGATAATAGAAAATCCCATCCACTTTGTATTATTTTTCATAATATTATTGATGCCAATTTCTCATTATAGTAACAACTTTATGTTCATAAAATGTTTTTAACACAACAGAAAACAGTTATCGAAAAGTATGAATAGATGTAAGGTTAAAAACCATTGCCATCGAGATTGAATATATACCATGACTAAATACCATATTCTAACTAAGCTGTCACATTACAAGGGTTACTGAAGAAAGTATCTGACCTAACAAATAAACCAGACGTCATCATTTTCCTTAAATATAATCTATACGTAGTGCGATCCATGAGTTCTTTGTCTTATGTAGGGTGTCCGAGTTAAAACTATCTATATATGGCAAGGTATTTATAGTAAAATCATGGAAATTTCTACTTACGTTTGGGTTTTTGGATACAATCTTTTTAACTAAAATATTTTCAAAGATTTCTACTGTAACTTTGTTATTTTGAATGGAACACCCTGTATATTAATATATTTTTGAAATTCACGTAAAATTTTAGTATACGTTTGACGAAAAACTTTTTTCGAAAAATGCATACTTTTTGAGTTATTAATGTTTTTGTAAAACATTTGACCGTTGCAGACACTTATAAATTATTTTACCAGGATACCCTCAAAGATATGAAATTGGTTTCTGTTCGTTTGCTTTAAGCAAGATCAGACGTATTGGAGTCTATGTTGAAATTGTTTTCTTTTCATACAAGGTGCGTATAAAGAGTGTTCAAAGTTTAACTTCATAAAAAATAAGGCAAATTCATGTATGTCTATATCTAAACCTCACCGTTTTCCAGACATTAAATGTTTTCTGTAAATTTTTAGATATGCAGCTTTGGTTTAAATTTTATTTTGACCCGTTGATACAAACACTAAGAAATAAAAAAGTATTTTTCTTTATCTTGTCAAGATCTGTAAAAAAATCAAATCAAATTGTATTTACTAATCCTATTCCAACTTTTAGCAGCTTCCGAGATATTTGAGGTTTTAAATTATTATTGTATTTTTTAACAATAAGGAATAAACAAAATTTAGACCACACACCTGTATCTCTAAAAATTTACAGTGAATATTTAATATCTGGACAACGGTAAGGTTTGGGTATAGAAAATTATAGATGAATTTGCCTCATTTTTTATCCCTGAATGTATTAAAATAGAAAAAAACCGGGTGGTTCTATTTAAAAAAAAAACAAAAAAAAAACATATTCATGAAGTTAAACTTTGAACACTTTTCATACACACCCTGTATAGAACGAAAAATTTTCGTTTATAGATTTTAATACATTTGACCTTGCTTAAAGAAACCGAACAGAAACCATTTCCATATCTTTAAGGGTATTCTCGAAAAAAAATAATTTATAAGGGTCTGCAACAGTCAAATTTTTTACAAAAAAATTAATAACTCAAAAAGTATGTATATTTCGAGAAAAGTTTTTAGACAATAGTATACTAAAATTTCACGTAAAATCAAAAATGTAATAATATAAAGGGTGTTCCATTCAAATTAACAAAGTTACAGTCGATTTCCGGTAGAACTGGAAGTCGGCTATCTTTGAAAATATTTTAGTTAATCCGAAAACCCAAACGTAGAAATTTTCATGATTTTACTATAAGTATTTTGCCATATACAGATAGTTTTAACACGTCGTGGGATACCCTGTATAGAATGTGTTAACAAAAATCTTTTTGCACGCATCAGTGACAAGAGGTGAAATCCTCTGAGGTATGCACTCACTTTTTGAAAATTCTCCACTCCACACTGCTCCGCTTTCCAAGTTTACTGTACATGAATCTGGTTCCATAGAAATTGAACGCTCACCATATAAGCCTGATTTGGTCCCGTCAGATTATTTTTTGTTCGAAGAGCTGAAGGGGTAAGAGAGGTACCAGCACCTTTTATTTAAATTCATCATATTTTTATAGTGGCGAAGAAACTTTAGTCAGATGTGGAAATACAGAGAAAATATATTCTATCACACTAAGGAGTCATGCACCGGACTACATACACTACCAGTCAAAAATTTAAAATAATGCTCTTTGATATTGTAAAGCGAAGTTAAAACATGCAAGTACTAGATGAATATTAGTTTAGTCCCAGTTAGTCCTGTCATAAGCAAAAAGACGTGCTCTGATTTATACTTTTTGAACCAAGACTTCTTTTTGTGAATTTCGAATACGAATTTTTTTGTTCTCGAAAATTCAGACTTCTAAGTTTTCTAGTATAATCATTCAAAGCGTAGCCTTCAACGTGGACAAATATATATCCACCAGGAGCTTTGGTGATAGAAAACGTTCAGAGCAGCTTCGAAAATCCAGAAGTGATCGACGACTCACGGACCCAGAGATGGCAACTCAGATCACTGAGTTTAGCGATCGGCCTTTGAGTACTTCTACAGTAGGAGAGAGTTTTATGAGTGTAAGTTTGAGGTTTTTGGATCTAAGATAGGAGTGTTTGTGCGCAGGTCAAAGTAAGATCGAATATGTAATACCGTCTGTAAAACACAGCTGAGGCTTGGTGAGGGTTTGGGGATGTTTTGGAGGAAGATCTGAAACTGAAGGGATTTTGAAGAAAGAAGAAAATTTATCTTACAGCACGATAACGATCCCACGTCTTCTTCGAAATTATAAAGAGAATGTTTGAGTTTGAATAGAAGATTTTATTGAAAATAATGATTTGGCCTTCACGGGTATCCGACCTCAAACCGATTGAGTTGCTGTGGGAAAAATTAGACAGGGACATCAGTAAGAAGTGTCCTACTTCCATTTTACATATTCAGTATATCTTTTAAAACGAAATGAATTGAATATACAACGATTATTTGTCAAAATTGTTACAGAAAATGCAAAATTTTGCACTGAAATGATGAAAGCAATTGGGGGTTACACCGATGAATCAAAAATTTAAATTTGTAACAATTGTACACTGTAGTCTCATTTTTACTATTTCTTATCGATATATCGTCGGCATCATGCTAAAATTACGAATGTGAAAATTAGCACTTTTCAGGAGAGCCAAAATACTGAATATAATTTTTTCCCACCTGACGCCTTTGGTTATTTTAAATTATTATAGATATCTTAAGTGTAAAACTATCGTTTGAAGGTATCATTTTAATTTTAATTATTTGTGAAATCATCAATAATAATTGTTTAAAAATATACGCTACTTTACCAAAATTTTTGGTCGAAAGTCACTGAATTGTAGGTAAAGTATCAAATATAAAATTTTAGAGAATATTCGATAGTTTGCAATGAAATTTCATGGCAATCATTTTCGATACTTTACATTCATCTAGGATACAAAATTGCTATAAAAATTAATAATAATGGATGAAAAGATACAAAAAAAATGTTTTTTTCACTAAGAAAAACTTTTATTGAACACAAGATAATGGAAAGTAAATAATCAGGTAAGTAATTTAGTTACATTTTACAAACGATTCATCGAAAACACATAATACATAAAAAATAAATAAACTGTTCAATTTTGGTATTATAGGGTTCTGCCAGAGGATCGCAGACTGATTTAGAACTCGGAAGATGCTTATAAAAAGACTTGTATGCCCTAGGAACTAGTCCTTGATTGCATAGTTGCAATAATTTTTTTTTTCACCTCCGATATACAAATATGACCATCGTATGGCATAAAAGGTTCAGGAGGGCTATCATTGGGAGTAATGAATTTTTTCCCTCGTTTTCGTTTTCGGATCATAACATCAAAATCAATGTCATCAAAATTACTTTTGACAAAAATTTTATTCAGTTTATATTTCCGGTATTGAAACCACACACAAGAATTGGAATTTTTTGGTTGATTTTTTTTCTTTTTCTCACTGGTTTCTGGAACAAATTTGTCTTCATAAGGATTAAAATTTGAAAAATCTTCATGCTGGAGCCTAGTCACATCGTAAGGTTTGGGTTTTGTCCGCGCCAATCTGATCAATTGGTCACAGTCAGAGGGTACGTGTACTATTATATTTCTTGCTTTAACCTCAATATTAGAGTGAAACGAGTCACACTCCATTTGCGAATGGCCTCAAAATAAATATGATCAATCAATAGTTTTTAAATGAGCAAGAAAAGTTAAAATTTTTCTACTGCCCTCCGCAACTGCCAGACATCATGCGAACTTTGATTACTTCAGGGTGGTCAAAAATGAATTTGAAAATGGATGAAAAAATTTCAATACTATCCCTCTTTCCCACAGTTTCGTCCCGGGTGTAACAATTGACTTCTGCGTTCCACAGTTTCGCCCCGGGTGTAACAATTGACTTCTGCGTTCCGCAAACTATAAACAGCAAGCTTGCGTACGTAAAAAATAGGCCCAGCTGCTCCTTTAGGCGTGGACAAAACAGATTGGAGGTCAAATAGATTATTTGATATTCAGAAGGTGAAGGTTGAGAGGAGTTAAACCTTCAACGGCTGTTGGACTGTGGACATATTGGAGTTTCTCCTGAAAACAGATTTTTCGCAACTGAAGGTTCACACTTATCTAAAAATGAATGTATTGAAATTAATACTAATTCTACAAATATCCGGATAAAGGCTATTTTCATTAATAAATTAGTTACGTAAGGTACTTCTCTTAGAGAATATAAAAATTTCGTTTTGCCATTCTCATACGGTATGAAGAACAAGTAACTAGTTGGTCTAAAAACAGGATATTGAAAGAAAGGCGACTTGTAAGAACTTTAAGTTTTCTTTGAATGGTGCTACTGATGTTTTCTGTTCCAAGAAAATAATACGCACTACGCACTCCAGTTGAGGAATTTGATAGTTTACGATGAAATAAGACTTCAATTTGAGAGAATCATTTTTTGTAAGTAACAAATATACATTCTTTTTCATGAATAATTATGCACGTACAAATTAGCATTTTTGCTAGTTTAGATTATAAGGTTTGGGAAATTTTTTTATTTGTTTAACTGTGTGAACTGTTTAATATCATATTCGAAAATATCGTATAAATTAATTGGGCAATTCGTGAAAATGACATTGGCTTACGACCATCTAACAGATTCAGCAACAGAAGCGTGTGTCAAACAAAACTTTTAACCGATAGTATATATTAATTATTGTAATAATGTTGAGAGGTAGAAAAGTTTTCAAACAACCTTCGTAGATATACTCGTATTTTATATATGTATAAAAGTAGGTCTGAGAATTTCTCACTGTTTTGTCGTTATTCATTAATTACCTTTTTATATTATTAACATCCTTGTTATTTTAAACTCCCCACATGTAACCTAGTTTAATAACTTTGATGAAAAATAGTGTTAAATATTCTTAGCAAAATTCCAGATGTGTTGTATATCGTTATATCATTTGTTCCTGTTCTCACGAACTGGTTACCTCTTTAACGTTGTGGTAGAGATTATCTGCAATACATATGCTGCTATTTATAAAACAAACAATAGAAAAAATGTCAAGTTTTTATATCGGTATTTAAACGGTAATTATGTCGTCCCACGTAACAATTTATACCCATCTGGTGGACACATTAAAAGGTGTGTTTGTGTGTCTACACAAACAAAGGTTTACCAATATCTAATAAAACTTCGATATTTCTGTCAGTTACGAAATACCAGTTTCAATGCTTCTAAAATGCGAGTTGTAATTATTAACTTTTCTGGTGTGGCACATTAAAGGTGAAATGGAAGAATGAGACGGTTTTCAAAAAGTCGTAAAAAGAAAACTGAACGCTGCAGATGGAAATAATGGAATGTCTTAATGACACCTTTCACCCTCGTTCTTACGTTTTAATACGAAATTGCACCGGGATTTATAAAAGTTTTAGTGAGAATATAAATACATGACTGACTTTAATATCAAGATTGCGCAAATTTAGAACAGATCCGTACTTTGAGATAAATACTATATTTATTCTCTATATCGATGTTCCTAATACCTTGTGTAGATATTGAATAACGCTATAAAATAATTCATTATCAATTCATGACTTTTTATTCATCATCTTCTTGACTATACCTAATACTCTTCTTTTATATATACAACGTTCCGTGTGAAACTTCATTGGAAATAATTCATCTGCTTTCGTTTTCACAGCTTCAACAGAATCAAATCTTGTTGCTTTTATTATATATTTTAGCCGATATATATCACAAGACACCAGTTGTGACGAATAAGGGGGATGATCTTATATTGGAATTAGAAACAACTTGACAAACAAATTAACCAGTGGTTGATAAAGAACCCATGACTTATCTTTCCACAGTAACGATTGTTTTTTCTTATTTTCTAAAGGACCACTGGGCCTAGAACCCATTATTGGTGTAGCTTATTATATCTATCAACTGTCTGCTTACAAGGCATGCTCTGCGGAGATGGATAGAGAAACGAGGCATGAGATAACCTAAGGGACACAAAGAAGGGTTTCCGGCATCTATCACCAATCAAGTGCTCCACTAAAATAGGCGCAAGGTTAGACTAGTTGGTTACTAAATTTTTAAACGATCACTGTCATCTGTGGTGCCATCTCCACACTACACGCATAATAGATTTCCCTGAGTGTCGCTGATGCAGACCAAGTTATCGTACTCACACAGGTGCAGTTTATATAGTAAGACAAGCCTCTCAGTTGTCTAGTGACGTCAAAGGTCCAAGTCAAAGGACATCGGCCATAACGGTCCTTAGCCGCCCACTATCCTACTACGAAACATCAGTGAAGGTATGATTTTCTCGAACTCTCCTGACATTGGTTAACATGGTAAGCATAGGCTTCTCCATTCGTTTATCTGTTGTCTTCTTGCAAAGGTTTTTGTTTGAACGTGAGAATTCTGGACATCTAATTATCCGATTTATTTGAAATTGACAATCATTTTAAACGTGGGAATAGTCTAACGGATAGAGTCGAACTTTGCACTTTAAGGTGTTGAAAGGAATGGTATGAAAGGTTGCTGTACAGCTCTCTGAAAACAGCAACTTCTTTAACTCCAAACGATTCCTAACAACACCCAAAGAATAGTACCACTGTTTGATGACATGCAAAACTCGTTTCTATTTTTTTGTCTAGAGGGTATAGCAGAATCATTTAGAACGTCTTCTCGGCCATATTAGAAACGAATTAAGCACTTAAAATTACATGCAAGTTATCCACACTTACACAATACAATTCTTCCAGTAAATCTCAAGTTTTCTTGCATATTACATGAAATACATTGCTTTATGATAACAAAGAAGACAACGGTTAAATTGAATTGTTTACTGTAAACAGAGGTACTGCATTAGTTACAGAAAGTTTCGTAGTAAAGGCTGTAGGTTGCTACCGATTGGACATTGGCATTTCTGTATGTTCTTTTTGATTTTTTTCTACAGAAGATTCAAGCGTTTCTTCAAAACTATATGTTTGTAAACAAACCGTTTCTTTGTTTTTGAAAGTAGATAATACTATCTCTTATTTATTTGTTCTGCAGTTGCATTGTAAGATCGACTACTTAATGTGACAGACTCATTTGAGTATTGATTAGGACGGAAAGATTAAATTTGGTACCAGAAATATACGATAACGATAAAAATGTATTTGAACTGAAAAACTACGCCGGATCTGTGATATTTTGTTCTACTTTATAATCGTTGGAGGGTTGACTTAATAGTTTCACCATTTTCACCTTTATTTAATGTCGAAAAAAGTAATGTCGTCTTTTTGTGGAGGTTCTTATTAAATTCTCTACTTTATTGGAGACATTCCTTTTTAATTCGAAACAAAAAATATATTTTACTTGTTCTCTTTTCCCAAATCGCGTTAAAATTGATATTGTCGAAATATACTTAGAAAAATGACGAAAATAATAATGAATTAACAAACTTTTTTGTTTTGTTAGTCAATTTGAACGCCTGGAAATCGAGGAGTATTTCATATAGTGAGTTTAAAATACATACAATTGCTTTATTAGGTGAAAGGAGTTTATCGATGAGTGTTGTTTTCCAATATAACCATGGATCTTACGATAACAAAATATAACGTGCGACAGTTTATCAAGGTTGAAGAAATAGGAGTTTTGAACATTCTATAATGTCACTGGGACATGTGATACAGAGCAAGAGATACCATTTATTTCAACTCTTGATAAAAGGAAAGATAGAGGACAGAAAGAGATTGGGCGGAAAGAGGAAATTTAAACCACCAGAAACAGGATAAATTGGTCAGAAATGATCGCAAACATCCATTAACGCATAGCAGGATAAGAAAATAGAAACTACGGAACAACAGAAATTATTGATAGTCTTTTGGCTCTCTCAAATGAGCTTATTATTGATAGTCTTTTGGCTCTCTCAAATGAGCTTATTATTGATAGTCTTTTGGCTCTCTCAAATGAGCTTACCCACACTTGAGCAATAGAAAAGTGTGTGCAAACTGTATATCAAAGAATACGAATTTATGGTTATCCATACTAGGAGTAGTTGTTCACAGCTAAACATCCTAATATAGAAAAATAATTCCGTAGAACATTTTTCATCTTCAGTAACGAATCGCAAACCGCACTATCTGATTTCAGTTGCAGTTTGTTGAATATGTAGTATCCTTCATAGACTTGAGTAGCTCTTTGTTATGAAATGGAGGTAGCTTTGAATTAAATGCGACTGAAGAAGATACCGGTATAAAATATATAATCTACATACACAGTTTGTTTAATAGAAAAAAAAGTTAAAAGGCATGAATCATCAACAATCATTATGTGTCAGTATGAATGGACTGCAGAGATTGTTCCAATAATGGAAATCTTTAAGTGGAAACTGCGAAATCACATGTTTGTATATCTTCCATCGATTCAGAATGCGTTCCCTTTACGTTTTGTTCTTTCTATTTTCAGTAAAAGAAGGAAGTCACATCCAGAGTACACTCTGGTGCTGCACCCAAGTCTATCAATCTTGACGGATTACCCTACGCACTTCGACTAATCTTTTTCATCGCATTTCGTCTTCCAATTTCTTAAACATTTTATCTCAACAAAACAACATCAAATATTTAAAAACATCGTTAGTTATCAAATGAAGCAGTGAAAGTTTCTTTGTGCAAAGGTTAAAGTCTCATTACTTAGTTAATAACTAGATATCTACTTGTAGCTGAGATAGAATTGAATATCTTCACTACAAAGTAATAAATGCAATAAAAGTAATAAAGATTATTTTTGCCAAAATTCGCTACGGATATTGAATTAACAACGCAATTAATAGAGAAATTAACGAGACACTCTATAGGGAGAATAGAATACTCCTTACAGTATTTGAAACCTTTAACAAAGTACTTATTTTTGGAAAAAAATATTTTTAGAAGTTAATTAAAGCGTTTACAAAAATGCACAATACGATTGAAAGTGAGTGGCACATTTCACGTGAGAAATATGTTACGTCAAATATGAAGAGACATCATGGCACGAAATGCCACTTCGCTTGCTAGGTACAAAAAGAATAACTTGTAAAAGCCTGGTCCTGTGCCAAATTGAATCTCTCAATATGTTAATGTCATAAAAAAGATACCTGTTCGTTATATTTCTGAATGATACATTTTCTATTTTCCAAATGAATGTCTAGACATAATAAAAATAATACCACGTCATGTTAAATCTTGGACGCTTAAGTTTTTTATTTATATTTATATTAGAAATATTAATCGATGTACAGTTTTCAAAAATTCTTATTTTGAACTGTTTTTCCTCATACTTTTGACCTCTATTAATGTTAATTTGTATCCTCTCTTCAATTCATTTAGCAGACAATTTCTAGTTATGTAAATTCATTGTCCTCAGTTCTACTTCGTTTTCTGTATTCATTTTTCGCAGATTATGAACATTTTCTGTGAGATATGTGATAATAATGGATAAATAATATTGAATCATTCAAACGAAAGGTACAAAGTGCGATTCATCAGTAACAGGCACATTTTTTATTACCAACAATGGTCCTACTGCTCAAAGAGATACACGATACATGTTAAATTGAAAAAAATCAAACAGAATTTTGTAGCCTCAAAACAGCAGCCAATTCAAAACAAAATAAACCTTCCATGGTTTTTACGAACAGTCACAACACTGTAACATGTTGCTTGTTATTTCTTTTCTCTACAACTCTTTATACCCTTCCGAGTATTGGGATTCCAGTTTTCACTCTCCTTGTATCCATTCTTTCCACTCTTTCTTATCCTTTTCTATTGTATTCCCTTGTCCTCCATCTTCCTGAGCTTCTTGTTATAGCCAAGTTTTTCTTTGTTGTCTCTATACCAGCTTAAACATCTTTTAACTATTTTGATTTTAACATGTTGCTAGAAAGGTAGAAAAAATTTCCTTAGCGGTTCAGAGGTTCCTTTTTCATTAACTATATATTAATTATATTGGAATTGAACCAGAAAATTAAACCATTGTTCATGGGTCCTCTGAAAGACAATTCATTGATCGGAGTATTGAAAATATTGTAGATATTTAAGTCTTTAGGTGCATTGCCGTGTATCAATAGTCTCAAATAAACTAAATATTCAGCTTCAGCTAATGTCTATCTCCTAGTACTTGGATGGACTTCTGAAGAGGGATTTGATTTGTCACTGTAGTGATTTCCAGCTATTTCCAAGTCTATTACTTAGTAAGCTTTTGATGGAGCCATCGGGAACAGGAATGACAACACGTTTCGATAACGATTGCTAATATACAGAAGTTTGACATAGTTATTCGTGGACACCTTCTCAAGTCGCTCAATACATTTTTGTACTATCATTAAGATGATAACTACTGCTCCGAATTACTCTGAGTCTATTAGCTATCGCAGCTTTCTGTACTTTTACTTGATTATGTATCTTGCACAGGCCTAACTTACATACATCTCTGCTTGAAAGATTGTGGCTAGGGAACCGAGCCTCAGAGTCTCTTGCTTCCAAATGTGTCTTAAACTCAAGCCTAAAAGGCTAGATTTAGAAAATTAAGATACCCATAACCTAACCTAACCGCCTATCAAGAAATATAACTTAATATCAGGTTCTGGAGTTGTAGTAGCTAGGACGACAGTAATAACTAAAAGTAGGAACTCTTAGAGGTCCGCGTCCTTCACTACAGCCCCAATTTTCTTATTATAGCCGAATTTCTGCATAAATATTCGTAGGCATCAAGTTTAGGATGACCTCCGTTTCTAGCGATGAAGTAGTTCTAATTGTGTCCGTATTGTCGAGGAAAGCTAATATCTTAACCTTATCAAAATTTTAACATAATTTGTCTCTTCAAGACAGTCGTCCATACAATTGATGCGTAAGTGATTTGTGGAATCAAAATATTTACAAAGAATAATGAATTTATCGCCTTGGTTCATGTAAGGAATAGAAGGGGATACCATGAAACAATGTAGACGGTAGAGGGATTCAGGTGTTCAGATGTTGATTTTTCCTAAAACTTGTACCAGGTATATGAGAGAGGAATTATCAAATTCCAAAATAAAATAATCAAAACTAGACAAATTGGGATTCCTCGGGGATTGTTTTATTGAGAAATATATCATATATTTTTAAATACGAGGCGACAAACTCATGGAGCATATATTTGTTTTGTCTTTATTAGTTCACACCAATTCTAAAGCTATCATTTCGATAAATAGCTGCTCTATTCTGATTCTAATTTAATATGCATTTTATTTTTGTCAATATGACACCTTGCATCTCACTAACGAGCAGCTCGAGACTTTGTAATCCGAAATTATTGTTATAATTTTACTTATTATTTATGAATCCCCCTATATATAAGGTACATAAATATGTGGACTGTCAAGAATATCTACTAAACTGAAGTGATTAAAATTTTAATCACCGTTTCCTTCCTATGCAGTTTTCTATTGGTGTTACTTAAAGTTCTTTACTTGCACCTCATTATACATCCAAAGATAAACAACTGAAGTATGAATTACATACTACCATTAGAGTATTTAATTACTAAAGTTGAAAGAGAACGGAAATATAAACGAGTTAATTTTTAAAACGTCACCCTATCTATTGGTACTGTTGCAGGTGCATAAAAACTACTTTGCCACATGTTGCACTGAATAAATAATTGATGTTTCAAATAAGAACTTCATGTGTTCAAGTCGGTATATCTAATTAAATTAAAATTATAATTGAAAAAATGTTGAAAACAGTCATCTGTAGTTATTAGAACCATCAATAAAACGAGTGAAAAAATTAAGTTGAAAAACCTGATATTATTTGAATCAGTCGTTCTAAAGAACTCTCGATCAAAATGCTTCCTCAAAATAAAATGCAAATTCTTGATAAGAAGATGAGTGAATTTACTGTTTTGATTGGTTGAACAATATTTCAATCTTAAAAATTGACAATAATGGTCATTAATATCATATTTGGTGCTAAAAATAATTTTAGCAAACAACAATTTCCATTGAAACTGAGAGTGATGTTGACACTTCACGATATTCGAGGTCTCACGAAATTTACTGAAAACGCTCTCGACCGGGGTCCTTTAGGATCACAAATTTTTCTTTTTTATAGGAGATCCTTTTGCTGTGGCGTGAAACCAAATCGCTTCGGCCATAAACAATATATCGCTTGTACACTCCTTTTGTAGATTGTAGATTGTTTTGGCTTTACAGCCACTGTGCACCTATACGTAGAAGATATTTTGTACAAGACTCTACATCTCATTGTCCTGCTTCAAAAATAAATAGATTCCCGCTAACCACTTCCATAGGTGTTAGTCTTTCAAGGTACTTAAGCATTTTAGCGAAATGAACAGGATAATCGCAGAGTTGAAGCTCTAATATTTCCATGGCTAGCTCGCTAAATCTGCTGTTTTCTTCTAGTGCCATCCCCATCGTCTTAAGATGGTATTTGACGGGGCAGTGACCTATCCGAAGATAGATCACAAGTTTCGTTTCTGGTCATCACCAGAAGTTCCACAGACTTCTTAACTGATCTAATTATGAATCTTCTGAATTGTCTTAGGCTTGGAGTTGTTCTCCACTAAAACTCCATCTGATTACTCAATCATTCATTCAGTTAGTTATTGATGTGGCATTTTGTAAGACCATAGCTGGGCTTTGGTCCAAGGTATGGAGTCGTTGTCCATTTTTGGGCAAGGCAAGGTTTTCTCATTTCTTGTTATACCTTGCGGGCATGGAAGCCACATTATTTTTTGTTAGTTAGCTTTCAGGACCTGCCTGTCTAAGACAATGTATATTTAGGTTTTAGAGAGGTTTCTATCCCAACACTGTTGAGCACATTTTGTTTATTTCTAGCTTTTCTACCTGAAAAATGGTAAATGATGTTTTTAGAGGTATGGAGAGCTCTTTTGATCCAGAAATGCCCAGTCCAGCTCCTTGCGCTAGCTACGAACCGTCTGCGTATCAGAGAGATATATTTCCAGTAACAGAAAATTGGCGGTTGTTAGTGCTATGCCTTTGGTCCACTGGTTTGTCACGGCCTTCCACCTTTATTAGTCCTAGAAGCCTTACGTGACGTGTCAGATTTCCTCGCTTTAGTTTTATTGTCTGGATTAGCCAGTGGGCAGCACTGAATGCCTCATTCTTCACTATGAGTTGAAGAGGAGGCAAGTTCAATAGTGCCTCTTCCTAGTGACTCTGCATAGCTGCGAAATCAGTGTTTATTACACGTTGTATGAGATACTTCAAGTCAGTAATTATATGTAGTGCGGTATTTGACATTGTATCCATATTGAAACTATATGATCAGTTATTATTGTTAATGTTATAATAACAAATAATCCACTAAAGTATTTTTACATTTAATCAATTACTACCAAAAATAAACATCCATCTTGTATGGGTCTTTGTAAAAATAAACCGAACAGTTGTTTATTATGTATACGTTAGGTGTTTATTTTCAACGTTCCTGACCTGTCAGAGCAAATTACATTTTTGGGTTTTCTAACCGGAAATGACCACTGAATCCCTAGTAAATTGAATCCCTCCCACAGCAAACAGTCCGATGTATAACGATATACCAATTAATTGTCTAAATAAAGCAAATGATAAGGAAATAATTCTCTTTGGGTATTACATGTAAAATCGTACTTTATATTTCATTAATAAAATGTATTTGTTCATAAATAAACTTAGTGATTTCAGTTTTTTGGGAAAATCAATTTTAATAATCAAGCTTAATATTTCTTATACTTACGAAGATTATTCATAAAGTAAGGAAAGAATTTACAGAAAATAACGGAGTACTAGACCATAGTATATTTTTCAATCCAGTGCCTATCATGAGTGATAGGCACTGGATTGAAAAATGATTTTTACATCACGATAATTACAACTAGTGTAATTCATTAAAATTGAATGGGGTTATTCCACCAAAATGTCAATATTATTGACAATTGTAAGAATTCACTATAAAACGATGAAAACTTTTGATGGGGTTATTCAAAACGCCCATCCTTTACAACTTTGGTCCAGATCCACCAGGGTTACACGGGAAACTACGTTGGGCGTGACAAATAATGGATTCCCACATTCCTAAGCAGGGGTCCATGAAAATGAAGAACTTGGCTTCACTTTCCCTATCAATGTAAGCAGATAATATCTTAAAAATCTTAGCGACTGTTTTTGTAAAAACTTGCATATTCAATATTCAATACAACGCGTCAAGACTTACCGTTGCCGCGCCGGCCGCTATCCCGTCCGCAACGCTTGTTCCTCACATGCAAACACCACTCGTGGTGTATGTGCTTGCAATCTTCCTTGCACTGGTTTGATTCTTCACTTAGTTGCAAATTCTCACGATTTTCAAATTTGTAGAAATTCTTCCTTCTATTTAGACATACGCTCAGCATTTGGTTGCCCTGCGTGATGATTTTAAAATCTGATTTGAAAATATTCTATCACTGGAAATCCATCAAGTACATTCCTCTCATAAAAACTTTGCTTTTTTATATCCACTCACAGCATAATCAATTAAAATTTAATTAGAACTTGTTTAGTTGATTTTATTATGAAATAATCAACCCTATCAAGCAATCAATTGAATCTTCTCTCTCCCCACCACAGTGGAAATTTCCATAGTTAGATCTAATCTTCAATTTGAGATTTGGAAATTGATAATAATGCAGATGTAATGTCCACCGGATCCAAAATTTTGAAAATGGTCTATAAAACAGTTTGGATGTAAATCGACGTTCGGTTGGAATTTGCAACCTTAAAACTTGCGTTTGAAAGTAAGTGCAAAGACTGGTTCCGAATTCCAACCAAATATCAAGTTTCTCTTTCCACAAAACCTAAATAAGAAGTTTCAAGTTCACATTCACTGGCGAACCCAACCTAATAAGATCATAGATCTTTTGGACCATTGTACACATAATATTTCGTTCAGTCTGGTATTTTATTCTACTAATAATCCTTAAAATGAGATTTTTGTTAACAACAAGAATTACAACTGTCATTTATTGTCAATACCTTCTTACTAAACCTTAGATTATGTGACAGAATGGAATTCGTGTAGATTTTATTAAGACATTATTAGAAACAAAAGTAGCAGCCTTAGCAGCAAGCAAAATAAGTGAAATTGCAGGAGAAGATACTGTTAATAAGTGAACAGCACAGCGTTGGTTCAATTGCTTTAATAATGGAGACACGTTTTTGTTCGTGCTCAGGTCATCTTCCTACATAGGGTATCTAGAGGTACATATATACGTGAACAGCCTGGCGCCTTACCTTACTTACGATGAAAAATAGATTTATCCAAACAATTTGAACATGGAAAATCAGTGATTAGATAGCACAGGGATATCAGTGGATAATCTTGTCTGTTAGGTGGAATTATGAAGGTTTCGTGTATTAAGAAATCATTTCGAATGATCGAGCTGAGGTATATAGTGGACAGCTGAATTTGTGAAGTTTTATCTGAGGTTTATATAAGTTTATTTAACCCAAAACGGGTTCTCTTACAACTAGATAATGCTAAACCACATATTACGGAAGTTTCGAATAAGAACGAAGGACTTGGTGGTATTAAGCTCCTACTACATCCAACATTTAGTCAGGATCTTGCAGGGTCAGATTAATTTTTATTCAGAGGTATGGCGAGATTTTTGCATGAGAAAACAATTGAATCCAATGGAGATATTGAAAATACATTGTAGCAATTTTTTGCACCTAAGCACAAGAATGGTTTTACCAAGGACTCAAAGAACATGCTGAATGTTGGGTTAATTTGTTCACTCTAGCATCCTCTAGCGTAACCTTATGTCTATTGGATATACTTTAGGAATGATAGTTTATCAATTATATGATATATTTTGACCTTAATGGCGGGTAAATTTAAAAATTAAAGATAATATCAATGCTAATTACAAAAAATTGTTATTTTCTTCTGAATGAGATATCCATTCGAAATATTAACTAAACTGCAACACTCTGATTTAATTAAAGAGATAAGTAGAAGACATAAAAGTTCCAATGTACGGAATTCAAATTAGCGTTTGCTAAAATCGATGAGGATTGAAAGGAAATTGCCAATAAACTCGACTTTATTTAACCGAGGTAAAAGCTTTCGTCCTTCATCTTCTATTCAAATAAGGTTTGTAGAACCTCTTAATATTTGGTGCAAAATGGAATAACTTATTGAAATCTCCAGCCAAGAACAGAAAAATAAAACGAAAATCTACTTTGGAGAAACATGTGCAAATGTAAATGCAAACAGCAATTTCTTGAAGTGGATCTCCAATAATTGCATTTAACTTATCTCGAAGAATATAAACACCTTCTTTATTGAAATCCAGAGAGTATTTTTTGCATTAATTTTAAATGTTTACAAGATAAATTGATTCAAACTACATATACAGGGTGATAAAGCTCAGTACCTCCTTTGACCTTTAATGTATCAATTTGAAAACTCGAGGGATAATAACCATTAGCCTTCCCATTTTAAAATTATTTATAATCTTGCAGGGTGCTTCAGAACGCTGAGCCATTTCAAAGTTTTTCTAATTACCCTATATTTTATCGCATAATTGGAATCAGCAATAATATATTGTTGTTATGGGTTCTGAAGAGTATTCTAAAAGTTTTAACCAAATTTCCAATATCGAAACAAGTTCAATGAAGATCTGTTGCACCACTGAGCTTACCGGAGGATTCAAACCTTAAGAAAAAAGAGAACCTTCTCGAATTCTAATTAAAATTCACATATCGTCCTTAGAGGACCTCCAACACCAGATGATTCTTTAGTTAGAATGGTGATAAGAGCAAATGGCCTTGCGCAGCACCCCAAGAGGTTTGTATCCATTTTGGTACGAAAAAGAGAGTCATCTCCTATTGACAAGGTCCTCCCGAAGACGACATGGCGATCAACAAGTGAAGGAGAAAGCGAACATCAACTCTATACCACTGAGGGTTCCGGAAGGTTCCAATCCTACGCAAGAAGAGTTCACTAGACTTCAATTAGAGAAGATTCTTCCGGTGGGGGAGATGTCGTGCCATTGGAAGCCAGAAAGGACGAATACTATAAATATGCGACCGAATCGACCAGGCAGAACTTTCTCAAAGAATTCTTGATAAAAACAAAATGCACTCTTGCCACATTTACTTGGAACAAGAATTATTTAAAGTTGATTAAAAAAAATAGTTAATCAACTATTATATAGAGAGAATTTTTCGACTATGTTTTATTTGGAGATAAAACCACGTTCAATAAAAATGTTATAAAATGCAAAACTTTCACTATTATTTATCAACTAATCCATATCTCATAGTGACACATAGTCAAACTAAAGTGGGAAGGTATTATTGGTGAATATGTAGTAGAACTATATATTTTAGAGAAACATTTGAATCCTGAGATGTATTTACATTTTCTAGCCAACTAATTACCTCTTTTATTGGAACAAGTCCCATTTCATACACGTGAAAGAATCTAGTTTTGCATGCCTGCTCACGCTAATTGATGTTGAACAAAATGAACTATTTTCTGGAAGATGGATCGGAAGAGATGGTCCAATACTAGTTTACTATTCTATTCAGTATTCTAAAAGCAAACTTATAGTAAAAACAAGAGTGATCTGTTTCGAAGAATGTTGCCCAATAAAATTTGGTGATTGGTAAAGCTAAAAATCTTTGAGGATTCAAGGGAATTTGCCTGAGAGTCTACCAATCAATAATTTCGGTTAAAAGAAAAGTATTTAGTTAATTCTCCATTAAAATTTCTTTCCAGAATTGACGGAGTGCTTGTTTACTTATTTTAGTCTTAAAAACAAGAATTTGGGATGTTGTTCAATTCTCTCTCGCTTAAACATTAAGTTGATTGTCTAATTATAATCATCATAGACTACATTAAATGCGTCACAAGAAAAATAAGGGAGATAATTCAGTTTACGAATGTGGAAAATAAAGGGCAATACAATCAGATGTGCCTTCGAATGAACCAAGAAAAATTTAGGTCGTAACACCTAAATTCACCTAATTTAATTAGTGAGATACACAAAAAATACGTGTAGAACATACATACACTCTAATTCTTTTATAAAACGTCTCAATATTATTTTTCTATGCAATCCATCTTAATATTTAGTTTTTAATAGAGTATCAAGATGCTCCATTATATTCTTTCCAATATCTCAGCGTCTATAATTGTAGCAACTACTATGTTTGTTGTTGTTGAGAGTAAAGCTAACGAAAAACACGTTTTTTGATATAATTATTTCCAAAATAATCTTACCGCAATTACTATAATAATTGATTGTTGCTTATATAAGCAACGTTCAAGTTTTCATACTGGCTCTTATACCTCGTACTAAATTAACTATTTGTGTAATAGATTCATGGAGCAAAACCGACCCTGCGTGTTCCTTTATCGAATCTGGAAGTCGATTAAATGATGCCGCTAAATTGTGAACACACACATGTTCACTTGTTAATTAAGTTGGAGATTCAGGCAAAAATATGCGTCACAATCGTTTCGTTTGATTTTTTTGTTCCAATACGATATTGGAGAAAATTTTAATACTGTCACAAAACGTTTTGCTATCATTTGAAAACCAGCTGAAAAACTATTCGCTTTCTTCATTTTCTGTTAATTGAAATAATATACAAAGAGATTTATGCAATTATTAAGCTGCGTAAATTCATTCGACGTGATTAATGAAATTAAGTTATCAGGTCAGTATTTAAAAAAAATTAATAAATCATAATTATTGAATCTTGTCCAGCCAACTCGGGTAAATCTCAACCATTCAAACCCATTTGTTTGCTAAGGTATGATTGGGAGACTTTTTCTTCTAGAGACTACTAAAGCGCAATAAATCCAGCACTCATTAATACGAAAAAGTTTCTTTTTACCCTTGTAGCAACAACAAATACTCACAAATAATAGCAAGGGTTGATACAACGATTTCTTCTTGCAAGCCAATAGAATGTGAAGTGCCCCAAGGCTCAGGACTAGGGCCTATTTTGTTTCTTCTGTTTATAAACGACATCACTGTTTTACGCTAAGATCAGTTTCCAAAGAACTGAACTTATCCACCTCCTTAACAGATTATTATGCCCTTATTGAGCCGCATCTCTCTCTTCTGGGGTAGAGCTGTTAGATATTTACTCGTTGCACGGCTAACTTTTCTCTACCACGTTCAGAATTTGATACGGGTAGGATATTTCACAATACAAAGAAAAATGCACAATCAGTTGCCAATTGAAATCAAATCAAATCGAATTCTATTCTAATATCAATATTTAATTTCGGGTATGCTATTTACTGGCTTATTTTTGCTATGGTCAAAAACTTTGGTCGTTGAGCATTAGGAAGATACTTATTTTGATCGATGTACAATAAAACAAAGATGGTAAAACGATGTTATTATGAAACAGAGCCACAGAATGAAAACATTGAAAGAAATCATATTCGTTCATACCACGAATTCGGTTGTTTTCTACACTGATTCCAGTAAAAACTCTGACGGATAGAATCCATAATAAAACAAATTTCCAGTAATTAATTAGACTTCCATCTTCTCAATTATTTTTTCTTATCTTCTGGCTTGAAGTGGATTCCATTCTGACAAATATTTTCATTTAAATTAAGTTCCTCCCATCCAGTTTCAATGGCTTCCCATAGCTCTTCTGGATTCCTGGGACAAAATTTTGTAATTTTATCAACCACCTTCATAAATTCTCAATGGGATTTATATCAGAACTATTTACCTATCATTGTAAAATATGGTTTTGTTGAATTATGCTGGCAATGTGGACAGGACAATTATTATGTTGGTAAACAAAATCGTTTCCATTATAAGGTATTTACCGATAGCAATATAATGTCTTGAGTATTGAGGTAAACTTCAGACTTGAACCTTACAGCAATTCTCCAAGAAACGTCAGGATCATTAATGCTCATCCAAGAACGAACATTTACCGAAAACGTACATCAATGCACGACTTGTTTTTTCGTTTGTGAAGATAATGCGTTCCCGAAAATCTAGATCATGAAACACATAATTAAATCCAAACACAACTCTGGATTGCTTACACTAATTTGAAAGCAATGCTTTCTTAGCACTTGCACAGTTTTTCAAATCCGAAGCTTTAATTCATCTACATGACTTAGGACAAGATCCTGGATATCCGTTGCATATGCATCAACATCTTGAGCGTTATTTGAAATTTTCCTTCCTCCAGACCTAATCTTTCGGCGCAAGGTCCCGTCGCTTCTTCGCCCTGGCTACAGTACTTACATTAAGACCTAGTTGAGGTGAGGTTTTCCAATAGACTAGCCAATTTGGCAATAAGGGCCACTTTTTGAAATTCAGAGACATCAAGTACACTTTTACTTCAACTGAACCTAAATTAATTATCAAATTATCTGCCACAATGACATTAGTCACAATTTTCGTTCTATCCACTCGTTTGCCTGGATAGCTCTATCTTTCGTATTTTGTTCAATTTCTTTCTTTTAGGTCCTTGAGGGTCTTCCTCGGCTCCTTCTATTCTGCGGTTGATACATCAATGCTTTCTTCGACAAATTGTTTTGCTCCATCCTCATCACATGTCCGTACCAAAGTTGCTTAATTTGTATTCTCTCTGAAATAGTGTAAACTCGTCGTATATCTTCATATCCTGGATATCCTACACGATCTTCGCAAGTAGTTCATTTCCATTTCTAACCTAACAAATACCCCATACCATTAAACTTTAATTTTAAGTTAGAAACTCTGTGTCTTCCTGACATGGAAATCATACATTATTATAAAATTTTTCGAAAGTTCGAAGACTCAATTTTAAGAATATAAATTGTTTTTGTAGAAAATAATCAAATGGGAGACTAAAATAGAACTAACGACCCCTAGAGTTGAGCTACAGGGATCATCTTTTTCTTAAGCACCCTAGTGCCCAGTTTCCCTATTATATCGTTTTTAAAATTTGAAGAAATATTTGTAATGGGGCTAATACGTTTCTGTATGAAATGGAGGTTCAAGGAGCTTTATCCACATGGTCCATGTATCTCTCTAATTGGTAGTCCTGGTTTATGCAATCGTAGAAATTGGATTGCGGTAAAATACGCCGAGCGGTTTCTGTAAACTCCGCCAGGACCTGTCTCTACATCTCAATTACTGTGCTAGAGGTAATATATTGAATTCTAACACCGAGAAACTATATTTTATTCCAATCGGTTTTAGTTTAATACAATTATTCAAGAACCACTCCAAGAAATTCATTCGTGTTTACATCTACGTTCGCACATGTCTTCCTTGGTTTACGGTATTTCTGTTTCTACAATAAAACTAAATTTGGAAACTTGAGGAATTGGTGGAACTGATACTACAATTAGGGGTAAATAGAATGGTTCTATTTTATCTAATACTCGTATTCGAAAAAAAAAAAGGAAAAAGGAGAAAATAATAATTAAGGAACACATTTTTTTAACAAATTCATATATTTTTTTAATCAATTCTAGTTCTAGATATTCACCTTTATATGAATATTCTCCTCGTCGACATACAAAGTGTTTTATAATCACAAATATTCTTACCTCAGACCTAAATGATTCGCCTGTTTCTTCTTCGTCGTAACTTAGCTTGTTACATTCCTAAATGGAAACTTTTTCTATACACAAAATGTAAGTTTGAAGACGTCACGTTGTTTACCCCAACTAATATAAAGGCTGAACTAGATTGTACTCTGGTTGAGACTGGTTCTTCTATATCAACAGTACAATTTTGAGTAGCAGAGTTTAAACGAGGTTGTACGAGCTACGAAGACCAGCATCGCAGTGGTCGACCAAACGGGTTGACGACTCCAGAAATGTTGAAGAAAATCCAAAAAGCGGTACTAGATGATCGTCGACTAAAAGTGTGCGAGCTAGCGGACAAAGTACGCATTTCAAAAAGTGCAGTACATCGCATATTAACTAAAAATTTGGACATGAGAAAGCTGTGCGCAATATGGATGCCGTGTTTGCTAACAGTGGAACAAAAACAGCGACGTGGAGATGTTTCCATCGAGAGTTTGGCAATATTCCAAAGAAACAAAGCCGTTTTATGGATGAAACGTGGGTCCATCACTTCACACCCGAAACAAAAGAATAATGAAAACAATCGACCGAAAAGGGAGAATCAGCTCCAAAAAGGCAAAGACCGTTACATCTGCAGGTAAGGTCACAGCGTCGGATTTTTGGGATGCGTGTAGGATAACTTTCATTGTTTATCTTGAAAAAGGAAAAACTTTCAACAGCGAGTATTACGCAAGGTTATTACAACGTTTAAGCGAAGAGATCAAGCAAAAACGACTACATTTGGTGAAGATGAATGTCTTGTTTCAACAATAAAATGCACCAGCTCACACATCCGTTATTGCAATGGCCAAAATTAATGAATTAAAGTATGAATTGCTACCTCATGCAACGTATTCACCAAATTTAGTTTCTTCGGATTATTTTCTGTTCCTAGAGTCAAACAAATGGCTCGGAGGTCAAAGTTTCTCATGAAGAGGATATTGAGCTTATTGAACATCCCTGGGAAAACAGTATGAAGCTAAAATGAAAAATAAATATTTTCTTTCCAAAATTTTTGTGTATTGTTTGTTGCGCCGAATATTTTTATATCTTAATTGCTAATTATCAATTAGTTATAGTTAAATTGATACAAAGCTTAATCATCGGACATCATCGAATCTAGAAGTGGAAAGAGAGATTAAGAAAAGCTCATTATGAGAGTAAATGAAATACGGTGATTCCTCAACTACTGTTTTGCTTAATTTGGTGCACAAGATACTATGAGAATCTGAACTACCAAGGGGATGATGTACCATATTAATCATCAAGATCACTGATTATGTGATATGCTTATGATTATGCTTCAATTGATAGATCAAAACTTCTCAGTGGGAGTAGTGATATATATGGTTTTATATTGAACACAAAGGGAACAAAAAATTTGGAAATAAAACATGATACAATTGATGATATGAAAGAGATTACTTTCAGAACAGACAACCAGACTTATAGAAACCGTAAAGTTAGTTTTTATCGAAACTGGCAATGAAAATGACAAAACAGATAAAAGATTTATCAAATAAAGTATATGAGCCTTCAGTAACTGAAATATGAATGAGAAAGTGAATATCTGGTCATAACATAAAAACAAAATCTATGATGGCTGAAGCATGTAAGAAGAATGAAAGAATGGCGACTTGTTTTCGAAGAGGAATCGAGCAGAAAGTGCAATGGTAGAAAGAAGATTGAGAGGCTAGGAAGGTTTATAAAAGATGTAAAAACAAAGAAGTTGAAAATGGAGAGAGATAGTTGATGATAGACGAAAATAAGAATATGAAGTCTATATAAAAATATATAGAGATTAGTAGAAACTCTAAATTTGCATATTGGTACTAATTCGAATTGTGAAATAACTGTCGGAAAAAAGTTAACTACGTAGAATTTTCGAATTGGCACTTTGATAACTGCTAGAGGAATGATGATATATGAAAACAGTCCACAAACTCTCTATTTGAAATAAATGTGACGTGCGTGTGCATAAAATTAATTTGTTATGGCGAAAGAGTAGTAAAATAATAAAGCATTCATAATCCAGAGGCATATCACTTCTTTTAATAGACAGTTAAAATATTTTTTCAAGTATTTTCAAAGTAAATAAAATTTGTATAAAAAGATTAATTAACTGCTTTTTTCCAGTTTTCAGACTTCACATTATTGATACCCTCATCTCGAGTTCTAGATTGCATTATCAATTACTATTATACAGTTCTGAAAAATAAAATCTATCATTTCTTCAAACCATTCTTCAAAAACATCAGCATTCTTGTCCTCATAGTAATCACCGACACTGTAGTAGATTCAAAAGTCAATAAATCATCTTTAATAAAAACCGTTTGAACTACCGATGTGCCAATTTGGGCTCTAACCTGTGGGTTAATTTAAACCAGTAGATGAATTATTTAAAAAAGCCAGTCTTCGATAGTTTCATCTTGCAAAATTTGATGTATGTCCCTCATTGATCTATCTAAATGAAATATATTTCTCCTTTGCTTTATAATTTCTTCTATATCCTTTAGATAATTCCTTCTCTACACCACAATATCTTTTTCGTTTCTATCAAAATATATTTTCTGGAATAATTTTTCCAGAAAACCCATTTTCAATTATTTGCTTCCATTTAATTCAGGGTAACCTTCATTATCTTCAACCGTGACAAGAATTTTGTCTACTGTATGAAATTCTTTTCTAAAGAAGAATGCATATACTTTCAAATGATTTTCTTATTTCCTCAATAACTCTGTGAATCGTAGATTTCCCAACACCAAGCGTACTACTAACTAATTTTACTGAATCATCAAGACTTTTGCATAAATATTTGTTTGCAAATGATTTAAAACAATTAAATAATAATATTTTTCCATTAATTACTGAGGAGTCGTTACACGGCCCTTCCAAATTTTTCCTAATGACACTAAAGCTCATACTACATACCTTGCAAGTTGCATCTAAGCTGTTGAGAATACATAACTTGGACTTCCTTACTGTATGGAAAATCGTAGTTTCGGTTAAATTTGTCAGGAAGAGTAACTTTAAATGTAATCTTCAGTATATAAGGCTTTTAACCACTCCAAACCTTCTTCTATTGTTCTATATAGCTTATAGTTATGAAAGACCAATGAAATCTTGAAACTTGTATATAAGGTTTATGAAAATTATGGAAATATTTAGTTTATTCGGTAATTACCGTACCGAGTTTTGGATTATTGTATAGGTTTTATCAATCTCTATTACTCTATATAAAAATATACTAAGTTAGGAAAAAATAGTGAAGAATAAATAGTATTTATTTCTAGCGAATTATCATCCATTCGTCCAGCCATTAGACGAACAAACGATTCGATTGCCATTTTTCTTTTCAAAGAAATAAATACATTAAATTGCCAAAATCTAATCAATAGTCCACCAGATTGTTATTCGAAATCAAGCCAAATTAAAATCCTAATTCAACGACAATGGCCCAAATGTTCAATAAATCTACTCAATACCCAGTGTACGGACATTAATTATTTATTGTTCTCTTATACTAATTGCAGAAACCATAGTTAGCAAGGAACTTCTTTCCCAGTAGATGCAGCCAACAGAAGACCACCTTATCAAGATTTATTGTAAACTGACCGCTCCTAATGGGAACCAACGTCAAAATTAAGCGATTCTAAAGGTACTTTAGACATAGTGTGTTCTTAATAGTTTCGAAATCCAACGAGAATTTAAGTCAGATTATTGGAACCACTTTATTCATTTATATTTTATGTTAATAAAAATTTTCTAAAGCCTTCATACCACAACCACTTACCCAAATCGAATGAAAAGGGAACTAATTTTTAAACATGCTAAAAGTTTTGGAATTGGATTAAACGTAACATTCAACAAGAGAAAAGAAAACAATACTGAAGTAATGGTTAAAAAATATTAAAATAACAATAACAATAAAAAAAATTCACGTAACCACAATTATTATTCATGTGATAGCTGAATAGTAACGTAAATTTGAATATTTCATATATACTATAATAACAATTTCCATATATATAAATCCTTCAGAAACCATTCAATTTAAAGCATCGAATCTGGTTTCAACAATGGAATTTAATACATATTTTTCTTGGTAAATCAAACACCCCAACGAAAGCCATCCAATACATTTCATTTCATATCTGTTCAGAAGTTTCTCCCCTCGACTATACATATTTTCCCCCAAATAAAAATTCATGAAAGGTCAACTATCCGACATCTGGTCCGTCAAGGGACCGTCACCACGGCCAACTATTAAGGTTTTCCCCGATGCTTTTCCTCTCTAGGTGAAACTGACATTTTAGTTGTAATATTTCAACCGTTATCAAAAGTTTGTCTAACGCTGTTGTAGAGGTGAAAAGGGGTAAATGTAATGATAAATATACGTAGAATCGATAATCATCCCTTTAATAAATCTTTATTAGTTCGAAGTAAATTATAAAAATTCCAAATGCATATCTATTTATTCAATTATATGTTGTATCTTTATATGTATACTAATATTCCTATTACATTATATTTTTCAATTCAGGGGTTCAAGTTTGTCGGTAAAACACGCATTACAATATGGCGGTACATCATAATATAGTGAGCTGGTAAATAGTTTGCATTAATGTTTATTGGTTCAGGGTTCTAATACTCTCTTAAAAATCGCTGGAAAACTATTTATTTACATGCCTCCAACAATAAAGTTCCGAAAAAAGTGGTTACAGCTTGCTTGAATGATCCAGATACTAAAAAAATTAATAGTATATTACACACCAAGATGGTGAAGACTTTTATTATTGGCCGAGTCATAAAGATGTCTTCACCATCTTGGTGTATAATGTACGATTTCCCACTACTAGCCAAATTTAAGGTAAACATCAAAAATAACATTTATGAAAATCAATTCGCACAAGAAAGAAAAATGAAGTTTATTCACTTTTTATAAAAATATTATGTAGGCTAAATCATTTTATCAATGACATACAAACAGTAAATGTTTTTGCTTGGTGTTATCATCGCAATTTGAAGACGATTTCTTTGCGTAATTGAGTGATAAATGATGATAAAGGATAAATTGTTCTCTTTAAATGAGAGTTAGCAGCTACTAATGGACTATTGCATCGAAGGACTTGTACCTTGAAACATATGACACTTTTAAAAACTGGTGTAACAATAAAAACGTGCCTGGAATTATCGAAAATGTGCTGCTAGCTTATTTTCAATAATATTCAAAAGTCAAAAAAGCTTCTGTAATCTCAATAATTGATGTTAAGGATTTTGATGAGAGGAACTTCGACATATCCAAGTCTGAAAAGTCTTCTGTCGTCTCACAAGTTGATATCATAAAATTTTTAATACAAGCACTTGGTGAATGTTATATTGCATTTAATGTATTCAATAATTTCAGGTTGTTTTGGCAATAGGAGTAGCCGGTGCTTAATGTGGTTGGAATCATGTAAAATGCTTATTTTCGATGTGATAACAAGATGACGTAATTGTTGTCAGTATTAGAACAAACGAAAATCGTTCATCACGAGAATTTGTGATTATGGACGCTCTATGGACACAAAAAGTAAAATATATTCAACTATTTAAAATTTACCTACTCTGTTTGTGTTCGAAACAGAAAGGGAATAAGGCAAAATATTGTCTCATACCACAATAGAGTAATAAGATTGCAAGATATTTAAAATTAGCGAATCCCAAATATTACCCAGGCTACAGTTTCAGAAAGTTCTCTACTAGTGTTTTAGTTGCTGGTGATGGAAATATTCTTCATCTAAAACAACATATATGTTTTAAGTTTTAATTCAACTAATTAGCGTATGAATCCAAAAGTTTCATGATTCAAAATCTTCATGATTTTAGATCTATTTTGTTAAAAATTATATGAAAAAAATAATTTTAAAACAGAAATAACCTAAAATCAAGACGATTTAGACAGATAAACATAATAATTGATATACACATATTGTTGTGAATAATAACTAAATGTTCTTTTCTGTTGTTTATTCAGAGTATTCATGTAACCTAACATAACCTCAAAACGAGCATGATTTGTCATTCTTGATAGAAATATCAAGGTCCTTTATTAGAGATATGTTCAGGAGGCCGTACTCAAAATGCTGCTGGAAGTTTCAATTCAACTATTTGGCATTTGGGTCCAAAACTATTATGTTTCTAAATCGTCTTGATTTTAGGTCTATTCTGTTAAAAATTATGTGAAAAAAACTAATTTAAAACAGAAAAAAAAACTAAAATCAAGACGATCTAGACGAATGAACAAATTAATTGATATACATATAGTATTGTGAATAATAACTAAATGTTCTTTTCTGTTGTTTATTCAGAGTATTCATGTAACCTAACATAACCTCAAAACGAGCATGATTTGTCATTCTTGATAGAAATATCAAGGTCCTTTATTAGAGATATGTTCAGGAGGCCGTACTCAAAATGCTGCTGGAAGTTTCAATTCAACTATTTGGCATTTGGGTCCAAAACTATTATGTTTCTAAATCGTCTTGATTTTAGGTCTATTCTGTTAAAAATTATGTGAAAAAAACTAATTTTAAAACAGAAAAAAAAACTAAAATCAAGACGATCTAGACGAATGAACAAATTAATTGATATACATATAGTATTGTGAATAATAACTAAATGTTCTTTTCTGTTGTTTATTCAGAGTATTCATGTAACCTAACATAACCTCAAAACGAGCATGATTTGTCATTCTTGATAGAAATATCAATGTCCTTTATTAGAGATATGTTCAGGAGGCCGTACTCAAAATGCTGCTGGAAGTTTCAATTCAACTATTTGGCATTTGGGTCCAAAACTATTATGTTTCTAAATCGTTTTGATTTTAGGTCTATTCTGTTAAAAATTATGTGAAAAAAACTAATTTTAAAACAGAAAAAAACTAAAATCAAGACGACCTAGAAACATAAATTAATATACACATATTGTGTGAATACTAACTAAATGTTCTTTTCTGTTGTTTATTCAGAGTATTCATGTAACCTAACATAACCTCAAAACGAGCATGATTTGTCATTCTTGATAGAAATATCAATGTCCTTTATTAGAGATATGTTCAGGAGGCCGTACTCAAAATGCTACTGGAAGTTTCAATTCAACTATTTGGCATTTGGGTCCAAAACTATTATGTTTCTAAATCGTCTTGATTTTAGGTCTATTCTGTTAAAAATTATGTGAAAAAAACTAATTTAAAACAGAAAAAAAAAACTAAAATCAAGACGATCTAGACGAATGAACAAATTAATTGATATACATATAGTATTGTGAATAATAACTAAATGTTCTTTTCTGTTGTTTATTCAGAGTATTCATGTAACCTAACATAACCTCAAAACGAGCATGATTTGTCATTCTTGATAGAAATATCAATGTCCTTTATTAGAGATATGTTCAGGAGGCCGTACTCAAAATGCTACTGTAAGTTTCAATTCAACTATTTGGCATTTGGGTCCAAAACTATTATGTTTCTAAATCGTCTTGATTTTAGGTCTATTCTGTTAAAAATTATGTGAAAAAAACTAATTTTAAAACAGAAAAAAAAACTAAAATTAAGACGATCTAGACGAATGAACAAATTAATTGATATACATATAGTATTGTGAATAATAACTAAATGTTCTTTTCTGTTGTTTATTCAGAGTATTCATGTAACCTAACATAACCTCAAAACGAGCATGATTTGTCATTCTTGATAGAAATATCAATGTCCTTTATTAGAGATATGTTCAGGAGGCCGTACTCAAAATGCTACTGTAAGTTTCAATTCAACTATTTGGCATTTGGGTCCAAAACTATTATGTTTCTAAATCGTCTTGATTTTAGGTCTATTCTGTTAAAAATTATGTGAAAAAAACTAATTTTAAAACAGAAAAAAAAAACTAAAATCAAGACGACCTAGAAACATAAATTAATATACACATATTGTGTGAATACTAACTAAATGTTCTTTTCTGTTGCTTACTCAAATTATTCATCTAACTTAACATAACCTCAAAACGAGCGTGATTCGTTATTCTTAATAGAAATATCAATGACCTTTATTAGAGATATATTCAAGAGGCCGTACTCAAAATTCTAATGAGAGTTTCAATTCAGCTATTTCACGCATGGGTCCAATACTATCAGTAGTATATCTAAAAAATTAAACTTGAGCCATCTAATTTCAAAATATAAATCAGATTTTAACATATCAATATTAGAAGCAATACTCTCTGTTAACCGTTGTTGTTTTCCGAACCACTTGTGAGTTGTTTATAGTCTATTTTTATGTTTTTAGACAGTATTAGAATAATAAACCATTCGTAACTCATAGGCGGATCACTTGTTTTAGTATACAGTAAAAATAACCGTGGCTGTATGTTATTACTCATCGTCAGTCACAATAAGCTGATAAATGAGAATCAAATATCGACATTACTTTCTTATCCTTCAAATATTTCTTTCTCTATGTAATAAAAACCCGACTATTAACGTTTCCACTATTCAAGTTATACAGTAAAAAACAGAAATAAATTATTTTCCGATGTTTGTGACAATAGATAACACTAGAACATCGTGACGATATGAATAAACTGATTCGAAGTATGATATCAGTAATATTTGAATTAAAAATTCTCCATTTACCTGGCTCCACCTGTTTCAGTTCCATTTGCCAACCACTTGTTCGATTCCACCTACAGCGAGGAGGGATTTCCCGTGTTCGATACACCTGAAGGGTTTACCTGTGCGTCTACGAATACGGTTCGTTGGGTTTGTCTCGTCTAGTGGGAGGAGTGGATTCGATTAAATTAAACATATGGAAATGGTTCATAAGTATTGTAAACAATATAACGACGATGCGTGCTGATAGGCGTAAAAGCAGAGGCGGATTTACAGATTGGCCACCATTAGGTTATTAATTCTCTGTAAATTGGATCTTACTTCACAATTATTCAAATTTTTTCTGAAAAAAATCTCAACATTATAATTTTGAGTCCTATGGTGAAAGATCCTTGATTATTTTCACTGCAAAGAACTGTTGAATTATGTAAGGTAAAGTATTTTTAAAAAACTATTTAACCTTATATAATATGAATGAAGCTTATAAAACGAAAAAAGTTGATACATATTTTTGATTCCACTTATAGTTTAACAACAAAATCATTAATTATATTGTCATACAAAATCTGTCTCTGAATCAACCGTTAAGCATTTCTTGGATTTAAATCGATAGTGAATAGCTCTTCACTCTTTTAAAGCAAAAAAAGCTTCTCTTTCTGTATAATCTTATGCTGATGTGGACAGAACAATAAGAAATAGGAGTTAGTAGCTTAGAAAATGAATGCATTCCTCAATTAATTCCGATTCTGGATCATTAGGGTAAAAATTTTCTAGAAAACTATCTCTTCTATTAGAATCGATGGTAACATAATGAATAAATATATAATGGGTGCACATACACTTATATTTTCACCAAATTAACCTGCTTAAACAGATGAAGGTAAAAAAGTGCAAGTATTTCCAAAATGTTTTATTGTTCCACAAGGCATATTACTGGTTATATAGGTATGAGATTTCAAATTTTGACTTTTAAGTAACCATACATTCATGAATAATAATTTTAATATAAAAACACACCGTAGCTACTTACAAATCTAAACACAATCGGAATCAGAAGATAAAATTTTGCAATGGCGGTAAAATTTTCCTAGTTCTTTAATCGTATGATTTACTGCCTTTTCACGCTCAAAAACTGTTTAACATTACTAATTTTGAAATAATTATTTTTTCTTGAAACGTCTCTCTCTATCTATGCCCAGTTCAATCGGGATTAATTCGCAATGATATGGTGGAGATGTAACCATCACGATTTTCTCCTATTTCATCAATTTTATATGTTTCAATTTCTTTTTTTGAAGAGAATACAAAAAAATAGTTCTTTTCTCGAAGAACTGGGATCAAACTTAATATTCTTCGAATTTTACCAATTCGGGAACTCTTGAGAGCGCGTATACGTGTATAATTTTACCAAGTTCAGTGCAGCGTCACCCATCAAATGGATACGGCCTGGTATAAAGCTGTAACGACTTTCAAAGAAGTGCAAAAATGAATAACAAAAGATGCATTAATAAATTTAATCACCGTGACATTTACTCGTAAAATATTTAAGTACATCTAGCAAGGTCAGAATTTACAAAGCGTTGAAAATGTCATGACGATTGTCATTGAGACAGAAAATTATCAAACCACAAATGAAGAGAAATTCGTAGGCTCTGCATGAACGTAAGATATCTGTAGAGTACAAAACGTAAAATAGAATAAGAAGAAAATAATCTAAAAACCACGTGTATACATACATATTATTTAAAATAGCAAAATAGAACGCCCAGCGCTGGGTTTCAATTTCAATTCAATAAATGGAGAACATTACAGAAAACAAAGTTCTAAATAAAAAGAAGATAACGAGGAAACTTTTTCCTTACAAAATGATACGTTTTTGTCATGAAATAATGATGTCCTGCCACATGTACCTTATTAAATGCAAGATTTATTATTTATACAGATTCATGAAATTATATATAATTATATAATATTTCAAATACAAAAGTATTTGAAATTGCTTATTAACCATCCTGTATAATCATTGTTCATTCAAAACTCAGTAAAATTAAGAAATTGATTGTCGTAGCACCATATTTACATAAACCATCAACTTTCGAAACAGGTCTTGAGCAGGTTGATTGGAAAGTCCCACTGGGAAGTCGACCCACCCCTTATTTAGAGGTGGACGTTTTATTCAGTTCTGATTGATGATGTGGCTTGTTCAGAGACAGAAGATATGGGGATACAAGGATACAAAGACGGTCTGATAGCTTGTATACCTACCAAACGCCGGTGGGTGGTCATTATATAAACTTTGTGAGAAATGATTTCTGTTTAGGATAACGATAACTGAATATATTTATCCTACACTATTTGTATAGGGTAATGATGGTTGTTGTTGTTTGATGAGGTTGATAAAATTGTTTTCTGAAATAGACGTCACAGAAATTCGTCTGAATTGTTTTGACTTTAAATTCTTTGAATTTGTATATGAAAATACATTGCTCAATATGTTGCTAAACGGAAAAGATCTTATCGAGGGATACATTGGGGAATTTACATGAGAAACCGTCAAAAGTTCACTTCACGTTTCCTCTTACTTTCCATCTATTATCATGTATTAACAATACGATTGATTTTGATGATAACTTCACTCGCCCTTTGTCAATTTTTGAAAGTACAGATTACAGATTAGTAAAGGGCTTTACACTTCCAGTTATACTTTGAATCTTTGTATCTTACTTATGTTAAATAGAAAATTATTAATACAGAGAATTTTGGTCAAAGTTTGTGTTGAATATTTCTGAGTTTTGAAAAAACTAAATAATAAAAGATTTAAAAGATTGTGCTGCGGATTACCGAAAAGACTTAACAGCATATTAATTTTGAGAACTGTAATCGAAATCCAATTTCACTTTTTGATATATCAATTATTTATATACCGAAAGAAAAATGGAATATTTATTTTAAGTTTGCTTTAAACAGTTTCATCAAGATTTTCTTCTACTAATTGTGCTATAATAATCAATTTATCTATATATTTCATTCTTAAATTTGTTGAGAGACTTAGTTCTATAGCTTTCATAAATTCTGTTTAAGGTAAACCTGAGAAAGTTGAAGAAATTTATGATAATATAGAGGGTGTTTCAAAAAACGTAATTGCCTCTCTGGTTTAGATAGAAAACTGGAAAATATTTGGGGTTTGTTCAGTAAAAAATTTTCGTAACGCCATCTGTAATTAAGATAAAGGACGTTAAAAAAAATTTATACGAATATATTTTAGAAGCTGATAAATTCAATAAATTTGTTTTTATGTCTGATTCTCATAGGGGGCACTAGTTACACGGTTCGTACCTAGTAGTATTGAACAAAACTTTTTCAATATTAGATTTATTGAGCAAAATTTCAAGTGAACTCAAACATCAATTAATTTTCCACCAAAAAGGTACTGTTGATAAAAACCGTTGACGAAATATTTTGATTCGAAAATTACGAAGTAATAACCGATGCTGTGAATTGTGTAAAGTGTAAATGACACCAAATCGATAAAACGGATATATTAAAAAATGGGACTGAAGGCTTTCGTTTCTTGTAACGTTTCAGAAAAATCCAGTCTAATCAATATAGGATTTTTGTTTTTCAAAGTTAAATAAGTATGGATAAAGAGCTATTGGAGGCTTTAGTATGAAACAAACAAAAATTTGATGATCATGTATTACGGTTCTGGGACTCAAACTGTTGTTTGTTCCATACTAAGGCCCCCGGGTATAAAATCAAATTCAATGGATGTATCAGCTTCCAAAACATAATCGTATAAATTTTTTTTCTTCAACACCTTTTTACTGAGCAAACTCCAAATACCAGTTTTCTATCTATCCTAGAGACGGGATCACCTTTTTTTAAAACACATTATAATAAATAATTAATAAGTATATTAATTCATAGTTGAAAATAAAAAAAAAATCTTTCAATTAAAATAAAAATGGGATGAATAATTGAGTTTTTTTGTTTATTATATTATGGTAATATCATTCTAGTGAAAAAAAGTTAAAAAAAACAACCCCTTTTAGTTTGTTTCATTTTTCATCTAGTTTTAAACTGCACCCCTTATTTCCTAATGATACATCCAATTCCTGACACGAAATATTTAAAAATAAACTGATATTATAATTTTAAATAAAAAGTAACATGAAATATTTACACAAGTGTTGCCTTTCCTATGATAGGTTATACACTATACTGTCACTATGCAGACGTAGAAAAACACCGGTTCTCAAAAATTAATGGTTGGAAGAAATTTTTTACCGATAATTAATTTGAAGGCACTTCAGAAAAACAAGCCATCCATTAAGGCAGTAATATGAGGCCAACACATAGGGCCATTAACAACTTTCCTGAAGCTTATCTGGAGTGATATTTGATCACAACATGTGTCATCGTAAGTAAAAGTTATAGAAAAGGATGAAGCGAGTGACTGTCATGAAAAAAATACATATTTTGACCTGTCTACGAATCTATTTCTTCGTCAACAGGAAAATTCAAAAGTAATCCGATATAGAAATGCGGTGATGAAAGATACGAGGCCAATGAAAAAGACACATCGGATCTATACGAGGTTTGTCCGGAGGATACGATTAAAAATTTAAATAATGACTTCTACAAACGCCGTTTCCATTATTAACAACATTGCTAAAAGTCTTCAGTTGTGATGCTTCTCAGTTGCCGTGTCGTTTTTATAATGATGGCTTCCACATCTCCCAATTGCCGCCTCCGAAGCACTATTTCGCATTTAGAGAACAAGAAAAAATTACAAGGGACTAAATCGTTTGAAAAAGGTAGGTGGTTATCAAGGTAATTGAGCTTCGAGTAAAAAACTCAACTACAATGAGCGACGAGTGAGCGAAGGCATTGTCGTTATTAAAGATTCCCTTGAGCTAAATCTGGTCCAACTCGAGCCTCATGAGCAGTGAGACGTCTCAAAACTTTAACGTAAAAATTTAAGGAGAAATTTATGCCGCTCCTACTTACACGCAAAGTAAATAAAGTTATTATTCATCTTTATACAGTGACATTTTCTCATTTCTGAGTTATAGGCTTTAAAAGTTGCGAAATCAGAGCTTATATTTGGGTATATTTTCTAAATTATTCATTCGAATATTAAGAATTTCTAATGAATGAATGAATGAATTACGTCTTTACAGTGACTTTAATCATTACTACTATCTGAAGGCCAAGGGCGGTTTATTCCCAATGGGTATTTAGTAAAGGTATTAAAAAATTATATAATATCATGCATCCCTTCCAGAGATTCCGAAAACTATCATATCTTTCTAATCGAAGGTGAAGTTTTCAAGGATTTTTATATTTTCCTCCAAGAAACTGATATTTTTCTTGGAATTAAAAGCTACCCTTATGCACAACAGTATTCTGAATATGTAAAATAACTAATTTCTGAAACTACCCAGTTTAAAACTAATATTTATTACAAAACTTTTCCCAGATGTTCCTACTCATTTTTCATATGAATTAATTTGCTCGGTATCTAATATACGAATAGTTATTATTATTTATTACCATAGTTTTTGGTTCACCTCTTCGGTTCTGGACAAGTTGGTTTTAATAAAGAAATACTGTGGAGACCTGCAAGACGTGCTCTCTTGAGTAGAGCATAACTTCGCTTATAAAGAGAAACACATTATACCTTAGAGGAATTTCAGGGAATTACCAACACGGTGACCGGCGTTTCTCGACTCAAGTAACATCTTGCTGGGTCAAAGAATAATCTAGAGGGTAGCCGGAGATATATAATAGGATCTCCTGAAGACTAATCTTTATATATTGCTCTTGAGAGATTTGGCCGCTAACAAATTTACCTACAAATAATAAATTAAGTTAGAAGTGGATATTTATTTCAGGTATGAATAAAAGGCAAAAATATATATATATATATATATATATATATATATATATATATATATTTAGGTATTTTAGGATAAAAGATACAGTCCAAACTGTTAAATGCAGATGAAATCAAGCGAGGATTCAGACAGGGGTGTGTTCTTTGTCCTCTAATTTTCATAGACTAATTAGTGGAGCTGATGGGGTCAGTGATTAAGAAGAGTGCAGGAGGGAGTGCTCATAAGTAATAAAATAACAAAGAAACAATAGGAAGAAGAATTGGAGAGAGCCCCAGCAGAGCAACAGATCTATCATGTAAACTACCAATGGAAACATTTAGACAAAAATAGAAAGAAGTAAAATAAAACAGGAAAAAGGGACGAATGATTCGATGGTAAATGTAAGGAAGAAATTGAAAAGATAAAGATTGAAGAACTCATCTCAAAATATCCATCGTCTACGAAATCGACTTGAATAGAGACAAAGGCCAATTCCTTACAGTCCAGTCTATAGTTTAGTAGTCAAGAAATAGATGTGAAGATTCCCACCAAGGAGGTTTTCCCGTTGGAATAAATTATCGCAGGAAAAAGATTATTGGTGAGAAAATTTAGTATAAACAGATGATAAATGTGAAGAAGAAATTGAAAATAGAAAGAATGAAGAATTCATCTGAAAATCTGCATCGTCTACGGAATTGAATTTAATAGAGACAAAGGGCCAATTCCTTATAGTGCAGTCTATAGTTTAGTAGTCAAAGAATGAACATGTATATTCCGGCCAAGGAGGTTTTTCCCGCTAGATCCAATTTTCACGGAAAAATGTTTATTGGTGGGAAAATGTAGTATAAAACTGATGGTAAACGTAAAGAAGAAATTGAGAAGAGAAAGAATGAAGAACCTCTCACAAAATATCCATCGCCTACGAAATCGAATTGAATAGAGACAAAGGGTCAATTCAAATCCTTACAGTCCAGTCTATAGTTTATTAGTCAAAGAATGGACATGTATATTCCCGCCAAGGAGGTTTTTCCCGTTGGATCCAATTTTCACGGGTAAAAGTTTATTGGTGGGGGAACGTAGTATAAAACAGATAGTAAATGTAAAGAAGAAATTGAGAAGAGGGAGATGAAGAACCCATCTCAAAATATCCATTGCCTACAGAATCGAATTGAATAGAAACAAAGGGCCAATTCCTTACAGTCCAGTCTATAGTTTAGTAGTCAAAGAATGTACATGAAAATGGATATTCCCGCCAAGGAGGTTTTTCCCGTTGGATCCAATTTTCACGGGAAAAAGTTTATTGGTGGGGGAATGTAGTATAAAACAGATAGTAAATATAAAGAAGAAATTGAGAAGAGGGAGATGAAGAACCCATCTCAAAATATCCATTGCCTACAGAATCGAATTGAATAGAAACAAAGGGCCAATTCCTTACAGTCCAGTCTATAGTTTAGTAGTCAAAGAATGTACATGAAAATGGATATTCCCGCCAAGGAGGTTTTCCGGCTGGAATTAATTATCGCGGAAAAATGTTTATTGGTGGTAAAATTTAGTATAAAATAGGTAAGTCAACTTGGTTATAGAAACGCGCGTCATACAGTGTAATTATGAGTGTTGGTGTAGTGTTAGTTTAAACAGTGTGTTCAGTATGAATTGGTCTATAAAGAAACTATATCTAACAAAAATTAAAAATTAATTTAATATTCGTTCTGGTACAAAATTTTGATCAAATAATTAGATAATGGGGTGGAAGGAGTTTCAATACTTGATAGAATTGGTAGGGTTTTGGTAGACCATGTCTTGCTAGATTGTTGGAATGGTTGTTAAGCCTTAGAGATGGATATTACTTCTACTCTTTTCATTTGAGTGTCTTTAGCAATTGCATTATTAGGTACGTACCAAGAAGCTTTTAAAATGCTAAAAAAATTGAACGTTTCTAGAATTTCGATGTTGAATTTGAACGCTTTCAGAATCGCTTTTCACACCAACAATTTATTGTTAATTGTGTGTACTCTAGTCTGCAATTCAGATATAGCCTTAAGTAATTGACGTGTTCTTGTATTTGTAAAAAATGACTGTTAAACTTGACACATGTGTCCTTTATCTGTGTAAAAGCAGAGACACCTTAGGTAATAATTATTTATTTACAGTTATTCGGATGAAATAATATTTTTGTTTGTTAAGAAAAAAAAAATAAATTCGCCTACGAATTCTCTTTCTTGAAGACAATTTCAATAAAAATATTCTTCGGCCTGTCTACCGACCAAGACGACGAAAATACTCCTGTCACCGTTCAAAGAACTGAAAAATATTATTTCAGAAACTTTCTTAACAGTCACATAAAAATGCAGAAACACGAGTTGGTAAGATTCGATGTAAAAAAGGACTCCGAGATAATGCCACTGTGATGTCCACTCCGTGGAAAATCCTTTGTAACTTGAGTGTTTTGCTGAAAATATATATAATTCAATTTGAAATCGATGTGACGTTGATACTGAAATTTTTGTAGCAAAAACTATTATACCTTTTTTCATTAAATAGTTTCATCTACTTTTATGGAATGAATGATCGTTCTCAAGGTCAAACAAGTAAATAAACAGGAAAAGAATTAACATTTCATCTATAAAAGTTGTCTCAAATTTATCTTAGCTGCCATATTAGATATTCACCATACTGGTGATTTTTTAAATTAAAATTATTATTTTAATGTTTATTTAATAATTTATTTTAACTGTTTTTCAACGGTGGGGTAAATTTATACACACTGTCTTCTACTTATTTAATCTATTCAAGCACTTATCACTAATTTGATTACTACTTAATTTATTGCTGATTTTTCATTATAAACTAACACTTGCTGTTGAACAAGCTCGAATATATTTCTACAATTCTAGAAAGTGAACAATCAAATGTAAATTAGTTCTTAAAAAAATGTTATTAACTAATCTCCCCTGTTTTTTGAAAAATATCAATTCAAAAGAACCGGCGTGTTTTAGACTTCCATTATAAGCGAACAGGGCCGTCTTCACGGTCCGTGTCGTGGACGAGCTCGTAACATTATTTAATAATCAAAGTTTAATAATAATCCTAAATCTTACGGGATTTATATTACCTAAAGTTAAAACTAACTAACACGCCAATGTTATAATATTTTCTCTCGTATTTTCGTAAATAATGGAGTTGGACAAATTTTATTAAACCCATGAAGTAACACAAAACCAAAATTCAGATTTCCCGGCCCGCGAGAAAAAAACTGATAAATCAGTGGAGTACGAAAAGTGTAAAGGCAATTAACATCTATAAAGTAAATCCCTATATGGAGCTTTAACACGTGTTCCATAAGATATTAAACAATTAATACGCTGCGATTGTACTGTATAAAGAATGCAGCATCAGGTTTTAGTCCTTTTTTTTATTTAGCCATCGGATTTTATGCGGATTTTGGTTTCGTAATTAATAGGTTTATCAATGAAGCCTTGCCACAAAAACAAAACTTTACTGGCTGATTTTGCAACCACACACTCTCTCGTAAGTACAAAAAAATAATTTGCTAATAAATTTGAAAATATCTCTTAATGGGTTAGAATTTTATTTGGAAATAAATGTCGCTTACCGGTTTTTTTTAATACGATCTTATTTATGTAGGGGTGGGTGAATACAAACCGGAGTTAAAAGATTTACTGAGGATTATTGGATAGTTAAAAATGATACTGAAAAAGCGATATCTCAGGCAACAAATATATGAGATTAATGAGAGAACTGCACTTCTAAAGTAAAATTTTTACAAGGATTGTATTCTAATAAATATTTAAAACAAGGACGTCTTCGAAACAGCTTGATAATACAATAAATTTGTTCCAACTTTAGACCTTTAATACTTCGAAGAAGTTGTGTACATACGGCATCGGCCAATAGTATCATTGGTAAACAGTGGAGATGATGAGTCCACGTGGACTGACGGTTTGTTAGGTGTTTACCGAATTTTATACGGGGAGTAAATATTATTTTTCATTTGTTAATTTGGTATTTTAAACTTTAAGATGGCAATGTTAATTAAAATTTGCATCAAACACGTCAAACATTCAATTTTTTGTCAAATACATCAAACCAGCTAACACACTTCCAAAAAATTTGATTAATACTGTCAAATGAAGATTTGACAGATTATTTGACCCTGTTGGCGACTCTTAAAATTTGTTTTAAGAGAATTTTTTTCTCATTAAATACGGAAAACAAAATTTTTTAATTATTCTCATCATTCAATCGATAGTTATTTTCAGCATATTTGTTCTTATTCTACCAATTTTCTACAAAACATATATATCAGTACATGTTAAACGATATAAATATACCCCTATTGTACATCCCTCAATGGTCCGCGAGACCAACAGACCCGCGTAATGGATTGTTGACGTAACTGACCGATGCAGGTACTGAGACGTCGATTTCGGACTGCAATATTTGCATATTGGCCGTGTTTGGTTGTGATAGGAAGCGGGAGTTTCGTCGTCGTTTCTGCCAAACTTACGCCGAACTTCCGAAGGTAAACTCCCAGAAATTTGAATAGTGAGAGATGCGATGTCATACACATGGATATCTGTATAAGCTCTTCGCTATCGTAGGAGAGTAAATTACCATTCGAGTAGAAATTTATTACTTTGTATGTCTTTGCCTGCATAAACATTTCGGCTGAACGAGATAGTTATGTCGATTCCGAAGGCAACACACGTATGATTTAAAGAAGTTATAGATTATTAAGTAGACGTTTCGATGCTATATAATATTGTTGAAATTAGTTATACTTAAACTTGTTTAGGAACCCCACATCAATCATCACGTTATTTTTAAACTTTATACTAATGAATTAGTAATAAAATATTTTGATAATTCGAAACACTTGTTCACACAAATACCTAATAAAACCACACGGAACTGAAAGAGACTGAAAAAGGTGTAGAACACATGTGTTTGTGTGTGTATTCGACCAGGCAGGAGGTAAACGATATAAAAACTAAATACCGAGAAAAGAAAAAGGTTTATAGTGAATAGGGAGAGGGACGAATGGGTGTTAATGGCTGAAAGGTCAGGTAGCAGTCAACTAGGAGACATATGCAGGTGGTACGGTTAAACAGTGTTGCCATAACCACGAAAATAAATTATTAGATTATTAACGCTTATTTGCCTGACAAAAACTTTATAATTAGAAGCAGCATTTTGTGAAGAATCTGGATGTGTTAAAAAATATTTGACAATAGTTTTCCATGAAAGTTATGGTAGAAACTTTTTATTACAAAATAAAAAAACAAAATATAAACAAAAAATTCAAATTCTTATTCATCAACGCTGCCTTTTTTACAAATGTTTCCGCGGTGCTTTTTTAAAGGCATTTTATTTTTTGAATTATTTTGAATATTCAAAATTAGAGAAATTTCTTGGCGGATATTTCGCCTCAAAGTTTGGGTCACTAATCTTGTCCTCATCCATGGCTCAGCAAGAAGAACGATCAAATCTATCATGAAGATAGTGCGGGTTTCTCTTCCCTTTTTAAAGTTTTAATCGAATAAATCACAAACAAGTTGATGCTGGCCGTATTAGTCATGCCATATAACAAACACAGTTTTTCTGCTGCAGCTCATTTTGTGGCACAATTGGTCGAATGTATCGACACCACCTTGAGTTGTTTCTTCTGAAATTTCACCTCTCTAATGCATTGTAAACATTAGCAGTACAACTTTCTGCTTTCTAGGCACGTACGAAAGTAATACCTCCTCCTGATCATACCAGAATATTGATGTAATCGTTGTCTTGTAGCCAGCAGTTGTGGTGGTATTTCTTTTTTATTTTTCCCGGGCGTTCTAATTATTGTTAATTTATATGAATCTTCGAGTGGTTCATCAGCCAAATTAACTGAAGTAATTTTATTATTTCCATGGATAGATTTTGTAAGCTCTTTCACAATATAGTTAGCAAATAGCAATTCATTTGTATTGGTCTTTTTCCTAAATAAGCACTTGCATCTTTCATATAACATGTCGAGGAGTTGCACCAAAAAACACTTTTTATATTATACTTTTCAGGCATGGGCATCGTTCACGAAATCCCAGGAGTTATTCGTCAATGGTCATATAAGATAAGAGTGTATATGATGATCCGCACGTTTCAATAGAAACTCTCAAGAACAGGTGCTAAAGGATCATTCATTTTTTTTACTGCCTTGTTTCTCTTGAATCAAACCTCAAACAATACAGCAAAATCACAAATCAATCACAATTCATGCAGGCTCTGTGAAGGGAACCAGAAATTGTGGTAGATAAATGGTTGAGGATCAAAATTGCAACCAAGGCTAGCAATTCTTCTTTAGCTGTAGGTGACAAATTTTTGTTACCATTGAAATTTGTGTGAAGTAATATCATATTAAGAATCTGTTCAGACACATATTTCTTTGCTTCGCCTTTCGGACCCGATGTCGGAAACGAAGCCGAGATATCAAAAAGTTTTTTTCTTTATTTTCCTCTTATTTTGGACTAATTAAGCTAAACTATGTCAGATTGTGGAACCTTGGAAATCGTACTCTCCCCCAATAGTATATTATTCGACACTAATTTTCGAAGATGAGTTTGAAAGAAAATGTCTTGGAAGCAATTCCATCAGCCACATAATTTTTCAATTATACTATTGAAATATTAATTCTAATATCGTTGATAAAATTAGCAGTAGTTTTGTTGAATGAGTGAATAATAAAAATCTGATTGAAACATACAATGAAATAACTTGAAGTCATTATTAATTGAATAAAATGTGTAAACGCTCCGTATTTACATTAGTCAACGAGAATCTGTTAACCTTTAATAATTTGTCACTCGCAGGTCTAAACGATTTGGCAACACCGGCGTTCCCACAGTCGTTTTCCTCTTTAAACATAGTAAAGTTTGTTAATCCCGCATGTGTGATACAGTTAAACCTCAATTTGGCGCGGTAAGTTCAGGGTCAGGCCGAAAATTAGGTTCTTCTGTCTACAAAAGCCCGCTTGTTGACTTACCTGAAACAAAAGAAGAGCTTTGATTTAGTTGTTCTTGTAGTTGAAGAGAGAATTTTTTTAAAATCATCATTTTATCATCTTTTAAATAAAATAAAGTGTAAATAATATAATAAATACTAGTGTTTACATTAAGCTTGCAAATCATGAATTAATCGTTGGGGAAGAATAGAAAGATATTCGACTATCACATTTTATGACGTATAAAAAGATTTTGTGTTGAAATTATATTTCTTCCTACCATCACAATGTATTTGATCGCAAATCTGGTGTTATTTCAACACTGCCACACATTCTTAACATTTTATTAGCTATTTCTAAATCAAAATACCCTTCAGTGACCGTTCATAACATAACCAATCGCCATGTATTTCTTTTGTCTCATCAAGTCTCCCTTTCTAAAAAATCTTCGAAATGAATGACCTGCATTTTCAAGTTGAAGAAAATTAACCACGGGATTCTTATAATACTGTTTTTCATCCACAACCTTATTGAGACATTTTCCATTGTGTTATCCATAAAACAGGCGGTGATCCTTTGCTGCTACTGGACGAAGGACTATGTACATACGTTAAAATTTAACATCCTTCTTTATATCTTTAAGTTCTACAGTTGAATAACGTTGATGAATCTTCAATTCCATCTAATGTTTCCTGGCTCATCTCACAAATTCGACAAGGTCCTGCAATTGCAAACAAGTCAGATATAAATTTTTTTAAAATAAACAGGATCATATTAGCAACTTTGATTTTTCATACAAAATACAAAGCATTCACTGGTAAAAGAACCAGAAGTTTTAACACTAGTGTTGGTTTCAACTTTGTACCAATGTTGAGTCCTCCGGATCGGAAAAATCAACTTTCGATGGCTAACGTTAGAAGCAGAATATTCGTCAAATGCATTAAGGAGGAGATAAAAATCAAGCATCGAATTTGGGTTAAGTAACAAATGCACAAATTATACTATATTCTCCCTAATAAATCATGTCTAAGGCTTTTTCTAAGGTTTTCGATTGGGTTAATAGTAATATTTCAATTCAATCTAGACATCAGTGGTAAAATATGTCTATTTGCAGACGATCTTTGTTTCTCTTGGAGCAACCTTGATCTCATGGCAACTCAAAGGACCACATCTAGTGACCTTAAACTAAAGTTTTATCATATAAAATTACATCGCAGCCTTTTTTATAAAGTAACACCACCACGTTGTTGGATCTATAAAATTCTCAGGGCTTGTTGTGGACAATTCCTTGAAATGGGAGTTACGTATTAAGTTCCTCCTATTTTGTGCTGAGATCAGTTTCCAAAGAACTGAACTTAACCACCTCCTTAACAGTTTATTATGCCCTTATTGAGTCGCATCTCCGATATGCCCTTCCCTTCTGGGGTACGTTTAGTGCGACTCAATTTGAACGAATCTTCAAACTACAAAAGAGAGCTGCTTTGAAAGATTAAAAATTCTGAATCTTTCTTTCTTATTCATCTTTGAATCCTTTTGCCTGATTTTTAAGCACGCTTCTCCAATTTCAGAAAGTTCGTTGCACGGCTATCCACTCGACGTTTAGAATTAGTTAAGGGCTCATTATTTTACAATGCAAAAAAATGCACAATCATTTGCCAATTGGAATCAAATCTTCAACATCTTGTCCCGCAATAATTTGAGGGCATATTTACTTGAAAGTGCCTTCTACTCTGTAAATGACTAAATTTTGTTATTCATTGTAATTTTTTTCTGTATATTAAAATTTGACTTTATTTGTATCTTTATTTAGTTATTTTTTTTAGTTTTTACAAGCTTTTGTCTACAAATTATCTCCCATTCTCTCTCTATTCTCTCTCCAATCATACCAGCATCCATCGTTGGAAGCCTTGGACGTATCGTGTGGTACAGGCTTTAGATTGTTCTACCCGACTATTTTCACAGTATTGGGCATTATTCTTAGTCTTATTCCCGTGTAGTTATGTTAATCTATATATTTCAACAGTTTCGCGAAAGAAAACGTATGAACTATTATTGTTGTTTTTGTTATCATAACATGAAAGATATTTTTATTTCATCTGACTGTTATAATAGATGAGCAACATAAACTCCACACCTGTCTGTACGGAAAAAATAACAAACAATATCAAAGTTGAATCAGTTAAAGTAAACAAGAAGATCCGTCGTTTGCTATTCCAAAATTTCAACCTCTTTGAGACAACACATATTGTGTCATCCTCTCATCCACCCAACTTCGGCACTATTTATTTTTTAACCAAAACAAAGGTCTACTTTTAGCTAAGAACAAACGTTCGTAGGTATCTTATACGGACATACTCTTGTAAAATTAAATTCTATTTAAATAAACTGTTCTTTCCTGTGCTTTGCCTATGTCTACCTATTTTGTTAAGTGATGGATGTATTCGACTCGAGATAATTCCGGAAAGAGGAACTTGAAAGGAATAATAAACATTGACCATTTGTTCAAATTGGCAGTCTTAAGATGTATTTTAAAGTGTTGTAATTCCCCTAATAGCAATATATATTAATTTTGATTAATATTAGTAGTTATTTTTTAGAATTTAGGTGATTTTTATATCAATTTAGCTGCAAATACCTGCTTGAATGAGGTTCATTCAACACGCTTCCATAAGTTTCATCTGTAAAACCGCTCTCTTAAAAGAAAGTGGTAGAAATTTAGGTAGATCGTCAATGGTTATGGACAGAGTTAAAACTTGTCGAAACTTGCAGCTAGCGTAAACTAGCACCGACGAATTTACCGGAATGAACATGCTTGTTACATAATGATGGATAGTGAAATTTTGATCAAAGCAATCGAAAAATAAGGCAAAAAGTTATGGAAGTCAAGCTGAAGTGTTCAATAAATGTTATATCCATTGAACCAATAGGTTTTTTTTTCGAAAAAAAATGGGTTGTTTGTACCAGTTGCATCACGTTTTTGTTAGACGCTGTTAAATTTTTCCTAAGATATAATTAAACGTGTGTAATGTCATCCTCATGTGCTGCCAAAAGCGGTGATCATCTTGCTTCAAAGTCGAGAAGAGATGATGATATCCTCCATAAACTGCTCGGTCTTGATTCACTGGATGTAACCTATTCCCCGCTCTTTGTATTCTTAACAAAACATTTTCCATTACACACGCACAAACTCTTCATCCGAGGATGAGCTCGACATCCTGACTCCATGGAATCGGCTGTCACTGGCAGCGTCGTTTGTGCAAGAACCAGCAGAAAAACCTGTTTTTTAGCGCCTTCAGTGGGCGCTGGATAATCTCCTTTATGAGTGCGACCTAAGGGTTCGTCCGCGTACAAACCTAGTTGCCAGTACCTGCCAGCAAGCATTTATAAGCTCGATATTTTTAGTTGTTCGAGTTCAGACTTGCTTACTGCAAGTTTCGACCGGCATTTGGTTAGTTAATAGACACGTTGTTAAAATTGTTGGTTTCAGAAGAGTTAATTTTCCAAGTTTTGAAAAGAGGAGCTATTTTAAATAGGCAAGTTAAACTTCAGACCCTACAGTAGGCGCTGGATAATCTGCTTTATAAGTGCGACCTAAGGGTTTGTTCGCGTACAAAGCTGGTTGCCGATACCTGCCAGCAAGCACATACAAGCTCGATATTTTTAGTTGTGCGAGTTTAGACTTGCTTACTGCAAGCTTCGACCGGTTGGTTGGTTAGTTGACAGGTGCGTTGTCAAAATTGATGGTTTCAGAAGAGTTTTTCAGAGAGAAGCTATTTGAGATATGCAAGTTATACTTAATTTTAATAGAACGTATGTAAAATTGCTGGAAGGAGATATCTATTCAAATGAAAGTTGATGTAAATTTTGATGATATTTAGCTCAGAAGTTTATTGACCATAACTCTAAATCAAGTTCGATAATGGTGAAAATCTGTTTAGGTGTCTCAATATGGTGGCCATTGCCATATTTTAAATGTCTATATCTCATGTATTTTCTAAGAAATGTGAAGTTCTAACGACCATTTATACTTTTAATACCAAAATTATGGCTCTTGAACATTTATTTTTGATACAAGGTGTCTCAAAAGAAAGTTGACATTTCACCAAAAGGAAGGAATTTATTTAAAAAATGTGGTAGGCGTCTATTTACATAAAGAAAAGTGGTGGTTTATAGGACTCCATCTACTATAATTCTCAGATGTCATGCTATTCAATATACATAACTAAGGATTAGCAATTATACGAAACAGTCAGTTCTACGTACATTTTCAAATTTTGATAAGACGTCAGAAGGTCGATACCTTATATCTGTTCCAATTTTAAATCGAAGTTTCAATAAATGAAGACCTAGAATCAATATATTTTATTAACAAAAATGAGTAGATGTATAATTGACACTTCCACTGTCCTCAAGTGTCTTCTACCCATTTTTTCCTTGGTATCTGATTTTCCACCTTCTCCAAGTTTCAGTACTCGTTTGAACAATCCATCTTCTGTCATTCTACCAATATGTGCCAATTATTTTGCTCTCAGTTATATGAGTTATACTTAAGTGCTTATCAAATTCTGACAGTTCTCTGTTTGTTTTTCTCCTAGATATGTCTTTTTTTTTAAATTACACCGTGAATATTTCTGAGCATTTCACGTTACCATATGTCTAGTTTCTTTCACTCTGTTTTGTTCTTTGTCTAGGTTTCACATCCGTATTAATTTGTACATTCTTATTTCATCTGTTCGAGATATATTTCAACGTTTTTGCCTCTTGTCTTTATTTCTTCTATTTTCCTATCTTTGTCCCTTTCATTTTTGATATCGACTTCCAAATCTTTGAGTTGTTCAACTTTTATTATTCTGTAGCTATTATTTTTATTACAATCCATAGTTTTCTTATTGTCTTTTATTCCCATGTATTTTGTTTATTACGCATTGATCACAAGACCATAATCTATTGCTTTCTTTTCCAGTTGTTTGCATCCAGATTCTTTCCCAGATCTCGCCATGAGGACTGGGTGGCATATGCTAAGCATTGATGTTAATTTTTATGGATCAAACCTTTTTTATACCACTTCCTCTTAGTATGATTTCTTGATCTAAGTTGAAGAAGTTTATGGACAATGGATCTCCCCGTCTTAGACTTTTCCCTTTCTTGAATTCGTTAGAAGCACTGGACTACAAAGTTAGTTTATTTTCGGTTTCTCATGTTGTCATTCCCACTAGTTTTCTCATTTTATTTGCTTTATTCAACCTTTCCATTACTCCATACATTATCATATTCCTCTTTGTAATTGATAAATACCATAAGCAGACTTAGATTTTATAGATTTGCGTTTTATTGTTATTGTTTCATAATAAACATTTATAATTTTTCTAATTATATATTATATATTATATTACATCGAAAAGTGCTCTACCGCGGCAATTATTGCATTTTTAATTGGTACTTTTTTAGTGGATTGGTATTATTATTGCCTTGGAACCAAAATCATATTGTTTCAGTTAATTTTTATTAGAGTTCATAGTCTCTTCCATTCTTAGTAATATTCACATTTATCATGCATTCTGTCACTGCCTCTTTGCGAATCTATTTATTTTCCTTTCTTTATCCCTTATCAGCTGTTAAAAATTAGTTTTCTTCTACACAGTTCAACTTAGATTAGTTATTTGACATAATATATGGGATCTTTCTCTTATTAACTCTGTTTTTTCTTCTAATACAGCTCAGGCCAACGCTTGTTAAACATGAAATGTAAATAAAACTTTAGTCACGTAAATAATTATGAATGATAAAGAAAAAGCGCGTTTTCCATAGCTTCCATTAAATATATTTCTCATCTTAAAACGGAATCCCTTTTAATTACTTGACTTCCGAAAGTCTTATATTTTCATTTAGCGATTATTGTTTTTTCGACGTGGCTCTACTCGGAAAACAACAAAAAACGAAAGAGACATCTGGCATTACTTCCCATCAATTCGTCGATTAGCAATCAACACTTTGTGTACATAGTTTCCTATTTTCTGAGGGCAGCAATTAGTAGAATTCTCTTAAGAAATGAAACAAAAGTGATTGGAAGGTTTCGGTTCTTTGTTTATTTTTAAAATAGTCAATCATTTACACAGATATTGTTAAATGTAACATATTACATATACCGAACACGACATAAAGAATCCATTTTCTCATAAAAAAATATAAATGAAACTATTGAATGCATCAAAAAATTCAATTATAAAAATTAAAAAATTCTCGGATTGTTTGAACGGAATCTAATACACGAAAAAGAGAATTTTTAGAAATGGTTCACATTTAAAACAACGATAAAACTATAAATAATAAAAAAGACCTAAATAATTCAAGTAAAATTTTAGCTCTATTTTTTAAATTCTAATAAAACTACAAATAATTTGATTTATTAGGACTGCTACATATCAAAATGTAAGACTTAAAGAAAAGTCGAAACGTCAAATTTTATCTTTCTCCCAAAAATTATCAAAAAAACTGATTTTAAAGCAGAAGAGACTTAAAATCAAGAGCATTTAAAAACATAAACATATCGAAAGGTCTCAGAAATTAAAGAAATTTGAAAGAATTTAATATATACTAGGATATTTTTTTCAACTTCGCATCCCTCCAGGTATGCGGCAAGTAGGGTCAAACACATCATTTCCTGTTAAAGAATAGTCACAAAAACATTGCTGTCTGTATTGATTCCACCATTTTTTATTAGTTTCTTGTAACCAGAAGTCGAGCTTCATGACTTGATTGTATCGCAAAATAACTTCTCTAAGCGATTAAAGAAAATTAACGGTTTATTATGAGAGTATCTAGATGAGCTACAGAAACATTTACGTTCACTGGATCCCACAAATGTCCATAGAAGACCACAAAACTTGCCTATGGGTTACAGCGTTGATGTTTCTTAACTGTTCCACAACGGATTCCTGTTTATCCAATGTGACAAATGGTAAGACTTGACTCACAAAATTTATGCAAAGATATTCAAGAAAGGCGGTTTAACATTTAATGATCCACGATAATGTTCGTCCTTAGAGTATTTTTGTAACTCAATGGCTATTCTACATAAATGGAACACCCACCCTAAGGTCTTGATTTTGTGCTGAGTGACTGTCAGTTTTTTCCTAACTGAAGTAGAGGCGTTTCAAACTAACGTGGAACTGAAAACAACCGCACACACTTCCAATCAATTGCTAGAATATGTCAGAGGGAATTCCAGTGCTTTATCATAGACATGATCGACGATTCACAAGGAGTGATATATAAAGAGAATATTAGTATTTCGATGTAATCTGTTGTTCATAAATAATCGGTTGTTTCTTGATATTTCGATAAGAGGTTCTTCAGACATACATTTTCACTTATGCTTTTCATTTAACTGAAAATATATTAATAAACAATTTGCTACAAGCTGATTCAGCTCTCTCCCTGAGTATTGACTAACGTCAATAACTTTTATTTTTCATATTATACTAGGTATAAGATGTAAACCATCTCTAATCATTTTATGGAATAAAAACTATGTTCCTAGCAATTCAATTCTCCCCTCTATTGAAGATTTAAACACAAATTCATGGGACGCTTCCGCTTCCAAACCATATTTGTATACACTTTCGTTACAACATTGTCAATAGTTTCGTAAGAAATGTCTATAAATATATTTTCTTCAAGACTCTTTATCTTCTATCTATCTATAACCTTTTTTGAAGCACCCTGTATATGAATTTTATCTTCGTTTCTATTTCTGTCGTCGTAGTACTACAGCATTATTGTTCTCATTTGTATTTCAAAACTGTTTCAATGTCTTCTTAATAGAAAATCTGATTGTTGATATTTACCAAATTGGCTAAAGCCCTTTAGGGCCGAATACAAGATTTTTGTATGAAAATTTTCAATAAAGTATGACCAGTAAGTTTTTAAGGCAATCTTAAAATGTGCTTTACGTATTTAGATTTAAGGAACATCGATAAATTAATTATAAAAATTAATAAAAAAAATCCAAAGTTCGTTCCTGAAAAAGGTATCAAATGTAGATTATATTTTTTTATTGAAAAAGCAATTATTTTGATCGAAAAAGAGAGGAGGTGATAGAAGAAAAAAAGGTTTTTCAGTTAAGGGGTCTTTAGTTCTTTGCTTGACAATGAGAAGAGTCCTCGATGGATCTTTGCAGGAAATGGGACGCTTTCATTATTTCTACGTGCTTCGCTTAATGGAGTTTCCTTGTAAAAAAAGCCTAGGTGAAACCTTTTATTGAGCAATTTATTACTTAGGAATTTTCAAAGAATTAACACGTATTGACACCCCGCCGCGAATTGGCACATTGTTTGGATAGGAAGAGGGTGACATTTTTCAGCTTTAAGTTCACGTATTTCTACTTAACAGATTCTTTCGCTTGTTGAAAAAACGATATTAAAAATATGGGAGTAAAACATTTTCAGAAAAATATTTGATTAAAATATCCGTTACATTTATGTTTGTATATATAATTATCCTTGCGGTACTAACGCTTACTGTTTTATGAGAGACTTCAAAACTATCTATATCTCAAAAAATAATGCGATATTGAAATAGTTAGGAGAAATGAACAAATCTTTTTTTTTTTTTCGTGATAATGCATCTTAATTTCATCATCTAGAAATATATGAACTCAATACTCAGCCTTGTCTCAATTCTTCTGTGGTTAGAAAAACCTCTGAAATTATGTTTTTACTTATAAAATGGTTGTTTTCTATAATTTCATGTTTGCCTGTTGTAAGTCAAAATCTATTTTTCTTCCTTCTTCCTATATAAAGAATAAAGTGATTCATGACACGACACTATCAAATATTTTAACAATTTTTGGTAAGATTATCATAAAACAATCCACGACGATCATCATGAAACTATTGAGACTATTGATTATCTCAGGAAGGCTAACAGATATCGAACCATAGATAACTTTTTTCGATAGATCTCATCAAGATCTATCTGTATGTGAAAAGCCATGATGATTGACGCATGCACACAACAGTTTCTGTTAAAAAAGTGTAATTTTTATCAAAAAAGCACGTCGCTTCACGAAGCATAATTCATACAGATAGCTGACTAGTATATAGATGCCTCAGTAATCAAGGCTGCACTCATGAGTGGGTCAATCACAAAAAAATAATTGTTTGCTATAGCTGAATTCATACCTAAAGAATTTATGCCACCTGGAGACCTCTGAGAGCATTCTTCCGCGATGTACCTTCAGAAGATTTAGAGGACAGAATCATAGAATGTACATATACACAATAGAAGAACTCAAAAAAGATTTTCAAATGTAAATATTATGGATTCAAGTCTAATTAAAATATTTGATTGAAAAAAATTATTTTCGTTCACCTTTATTTCAGTCTCTAACAATCTAACCTAACCTAACCTAACCTTACCTAACTTAACCTAACCTAACCTTACCTAACCTAACCTAACCTAACTTAACTTAACCTTACAAAAATTAGTGAATTTTCATTTGATTTATTGATTTTTCGTGAGAAATGTATCAAAACTTATACATTCACGATGTAAGGAACTACTATAAAGAATACAGAATGAATATTTTCAATTTTATATTCCCAATCTCGAGATTTTCTTTATACATAAAAGTTTGTTTCTAGTGGGAAAACGAAAATACGAGTTGCACGTGTCATATCTTCTGATATCTAAGGGACGAATATAAAGAAACCCCCTTCCGCAATTTCTATACCTATATATTCTTGCTACGTGTGTGTAACCTATGTCCGGTGGCCAGCGTCTTTCACCACAGATATCGGTATTTTTATTAGGCAAAGTGTCTCCCAGGATCGCTTCAAAGGCCGCAGGCTGCTGTATGTGGGTAAGGGTCGAATCGTTGGATGTATATGTATGCATATATAGGATCCACCGACCGCCTCCGGTGTCTGCTAAAGAGGCGGTCATTTATTGCCTGGACGACTTGCGGCGATTCTACCGGTTCCTCTATCAGCGACGGCGAATTCTATTTTGTTATAAAGGGAAAATGATTCAATAGATGATGGAATACAGACTTTATAATCAAAAAAGTAAGAATAAATATGTTTACTAACTTAGTCAAACTAATTTTTTCTGTTTTGAAACCATCCCTTTTCACAAAATAATTTTTCGAAATGTGGAAAAAAGAAGAATTGACTTGAGGGGCCTTCATCGACAATGAAGTATTGCCGGCCTATGAGAAGAAACTTAGCTTTCTAATGTTAAAGGTTTTTGATTTTATGGAATAAAAGTTTTTCAGTTAATGACAAAATGTGCTGCATACCAATTATTGAAGTTTTCCCAAAACATTACATGTAAAACCTATTTATCCTTGCAGTTCTTCTTCAGTGGAAGGTCACTGATCGCTTTGCCTACCTTCTGTATTCTATTGCTGTTGATAGCCTGATGTTTCCATTGTCCTTGATGTTCAATATGGTGAGAAAGGTCTCAATGTTCGAGGAAAAACTTCAGGAGTAAATGAAAGAAGAAATTTTAGAGACATAACCCAGTCCGTCATAGAATTTCAGAGAATTTGTACCTTGAGGTATCGTAGTCGTTTTCCTCCTCATGATTCCCATGGAAGTTTTTGGATACTTCAACAAAAGGATATTAGGCTAATCTCTAATCACCTTTAAGAATCTCATTAAAATCATTAAACAGTTTTTATATTCGTAAATCAACCAAAAAATGATATTCTATCACTTTTTCAAAGTATTTCAAAACTTGATTTGTAAAATTTACTTGATTGGGTTAAAATTGAAGTAATTGACGCTGTCCATCCTCATCCTTCTATCTATAGTGAAGTGCCCTTACAAAAAAATTAACAACATCTGGTATAAGCTTGCCATTGATAAATTGGAAATTATTTTTGATATGCAGGATTTTTTTGAAAGCCAAATGCCCATGCAATCTTAAAGTATATGAATGGAACTAATGCTCACTGTATGTCCATATGACGAACTTTTGTCCTATAACTTTACGCACAGCATCGATGTTTTCTGGCAAAATAGCCGATTTTGGAAAACATCCTGTAGCAAAATGCAACCACGATTGAATTCGGAGAACCAGCGAAACATGGTTGCTCGAGATGTTGCTCCATCATCAAAAGTCTAAGCGGGTGGATTGGTTTTAACCAAGATGTATGTTAACAACTCAAATAACATTTAGAAGACAACAAGTTGTGAGTGTGTGTTGTGAGTTCACCATTAAAACTGTCAAAATTTATGATGTCATTGTCACATCAGTGTTGCCATATCTCAGAACAGAAGTAGCAGCCCTCGTACCTTACAAAACGCCCTTTTGTACATTGTCGTCAATTCTGTCATCCTATATATTATATCATATTTGATTAAAGACTAGAAGAAATCAAAACGACAAATTTTCATCTGTCTAATTAACTAATTTTAAGTCAAAAGAGACCTAAAATAAAGAATATTTAGAATTATAAACATGAAAAAGTCTAAGAAATAAGAAATTAAAGATATTTATATTAAAAATAGTCAACTAGCATTTTCAAAATCGTGTTCGTGAGCAGCAAAATTTTCAGCACGACCCTGTTATATTAGTCATTCCAAATAACTTAAACTAGTAAGTATTTTTGGTATGTTGAGAAATATGTATTTACCAAGAAGAGAGATATTAGTTGAGATGAATTTTAGCATAAACAATTTTATTTATTATCATTTAATTGGGTCAAGTTAGATTATTTCGAAATCGCTTATTAATTACTGCAACAAAACGTAATCTATTATTATTTTCAAATCATACGTAGTATCTCATGATCTGGCGTGAGGACATGCTACAGAATGAAATTTTTAAGATGACAGACTAACAATAATTGAGTAGAAGGAAATAGTTTGAAGTATTGAACAATAAGAAGAACTAAATTTATGCTTAAAGGATCTAAAAGGGTTTGAAAATAATAACTAATAAATGAAATTGGCAATTGAACTCATTGATTTAGGGAATTTGATAATTACCACAGCGAGAGACACCTGAACTCTACAAAGTACTGCAATTTGAATAGGATAATGCACTAGATTTACATGTAGATTCATAATGATGAGTTCAGGGGTATGCCCTTAGTGTAATTCCAAGTGGGCGTTACGGGGGGGGGCGCCCGCGTCAGCCGCGGTCTTGAAAAACACGTTTTATCAAATATCTTGCGAACTGCGCATCGTCCGATAACAATTTTTATTGATAATAATTTTTGCAATTTTGCTGCGGAAAATGAAACATGCTAAAATGTACAGGTAGACTTGCTGGTCAAGAAAATTCACTCTTTCTTGTTTTTTCTTATTGTAACCAGAACCGTATTGGTTCACAAAGTCTGTTAACGACGTATTTTGATGAGCTGCTTACTAAGAAAGGGCCATCGGGCTCCCAAATCAACGGTATCAAATATCCACCAATGCAAATACCTTCATACCATATCTAGTAGGTTTGTTGGGAATATATTGTCGAAAATTTCTCCCACCCACGACCCACTTAAAGACCTAAGAAGTCAAATTAACAAAGCATCCGCACTATCAGGATACCAACGAGATATAGTTTGGTCCAGCCCGTACATGCGCAAAGATAGCAAAATTAGAATCTACAAGGCTTGTATCAGACCCATCACGACGTACGGCACGGAAGTCCGAGAGGACACCATCAAGACGAAACAAATGCTGAGGGTGGCCGAGATGAACAATAGTGGGGAAAACAAGAAGAGACAGAGTAAGAAATACAGATGTCAAAGAACAGTGCGGGATACAAGACATTGTAAGATGGGGAAGACAACAACCCGCCCGGCTCAAGGCCTCCCGGGAGACCACCTAAAAGCTGGAAAGATAGTTTGCAATCCACCTCTCAGGAAAAGATGCAGAGACAGCTTCAAAATTAACAGATCGACAGATCTCCAAGAAGTAGAAGAAGAAGAAGATATTGTCGAAAACTACATCTTCCGTGAAAAGCTTCTAGTTTTTCATCTACAGTTAGGTATTTAAAAGGAATATATGCAGTTTTGAAGTTTATGAAGAAACCATCAAAAAATTCCCATGCTGTGAATCGTCAAACTTCACATGATAATAAAAACAAAATCGTTGTTGCAACATCGTTATTCGAAATAGTTCTACACCAGTACCAAAGTTGATTAAGATATAGACGATTAGATTTTACAACACCTAGTACGTACAGAAAATCAATCCATGCTTCAATTTCAAATATCTAGATTTTGTTAAATTCTCTTGGGATTGTTTCACACCTAGGAAATGTTTGAATAGAATTTTCTTTTCGTGTTTTTTCACGTCTGGTAACTTTATATTTAGACCAAATGCTAGTGCCGTCTTTGCAATGAAAGCCAAGCCGATTTTAGGTTAAGTTTTATTATTACAGAGAGTAATGCCCAGAAATTGTTAGTGCGGGACATTTCGGAATCAGACTCATTCGGATATATATCATCAAAATCAGAGTGCTTATTTGTTCCATCGTCAGCTAAACACTCAGAAATTAATTTTTCCAAGAATCTTTGCAGCTTCTTTCATGGAGTCGTCTTGAAAAAAATAAACCAATCATTTCGAGAAACCTTCACAGAAAAAAAATGGTTTATCTTTGAATAAACCGACACGAAATACCGGAAAACAATGTAAAAAAATTCCCAGTATTGATATTTATGCGAATAAAAACAATAACTATCAGTTCGCAATCACCACACACAAAAAAACTGCACCAATTGCTACGAATATTTGTAATAAGTCATAATATATTATCCCAATCAATACTGAAGGGAGGAAATCCTAACATACCTAGTAATTACAGAGGTATTAGTTTGCTTCATACCGTATACAAAATACTGACAACTTTAAAATAAATGATAGACTGAAAAAGATAATGGAACCAGAATTAGGGAAAAAGGTTTTAGACAAGGAAAATTAACAATAGATGCCATACATACTATAAAACAAGTGTTCGAAAAAGCTATGAGTACTACATTAATATGCAAATGCTATTCATCGACTTCAAACAAGCATTCGACAGTCTGCAAATGAGGACGATTATAAAGGACATGGTAAAACTACAAATACCCCAAAAGTTGGTACGAAGAATTCATGCACGATATAAAGCATGTAATAAGTACAAAACTATAATAGAGAGCAAAAAAATTAGCAGAGGAACCAAGTTAAGAGTCTACAAGACATAGACAAATATAGACAAAGAACAACTAACGATATATGATTAGGAAAATTCGTGGACCAGTGAAAGTTGGAACTAATGAGTATAGAGATCTTGAGAGCTATAAAATTAAGAATATACAGTAGAACCTCGATAAGTTAAAGTCCAAGGAAAACATAAAATATTTTAAGTTATAGAGGTTTTAAGATATAAAGGGTCTATGTTAGAGATAGGTTATTATAGAGGTAAGTATGTACATATGTATATATGTTTCCTTGTTTCTATTTTCACTCGAATTTGTCAGAAAGATTGCTTCAATAAAAAATAGAAATTTGAATAATCATAATCATTTATTTACATTATATAAAAATAAAATAACAATTAAAGGTTTAGTTTACTTAAAAAAGTCTGTGATTTTCTTTTGTTTTGAACAATTCACAGTTTCTAAATCGATTTAATTTTCAATAACAAATAGAGAGGAGAATACATTATATTTTATGTGGCTACACGGCTCTATAAATTACCATACAGTCGTTATAGCTCTATTTGCTTCGTTGATTGATACGCTCGTACTGATTCCAATATTTCTTCCTCTGTTACCGTCCCTACTATGACTACTTCATCATCGCAAGTAACGAAGTCTTCAAAAGAAATGTTTGACCCAGACATGTGCTTATTCCATTCTTCAGGCACATTATTATCTTCATATTCATTGATTTCTTGAGGTTCAAAAGAAACACCACAGGACCTAAAGCAGTTTCTTATTGCAAGGGATGTTACGTTTCGACAAACTTTGTCCACCATCCTCATTGCTTGAAGAACATTCTTAGAAGAAATCGTATTTTGCTCCATATCATTTTTCTAACTTCTTTTCTGTATAATGTTTTAAAATTTTTAATAATAATCTGATCCAAAGATTGAAGTTGTGATGTTGTGTTTAGTGGTTTGTCGATAAACAGAATAATTTGAATGTACCATTTGCTTATCTATGTTAATCAGCCATTTTTTAAGAAGTTCGGCTGTCATCCATGCTTTTTTATTGACTTCATAATCCATGGGTAGTGATTTTATGCTTGCAAAGCACCGAGGTGTTGTTGACTTGCCTATAATTAAAGGTTTCAGTTTTTCTGTACCCGTAGAATTTGCTCAAAGCAGAATCGTAAGTCGTTCTTTGCTGTGCTTTCCTCCATGATATTATACTATCATGTATCCCAAACTGAGCCGCAATTTCCTTTTTAATCCATTTTCACTATTTCTATAGCTTTTAATCTATCAGCGTATGTGAGTGTTATTAGTTTTCTTTTTGAACTCATTCTAATCCAGTTTTATCAAACAGTAGATAAAGCGAAGTGAACACGCGCAATCAATAAATACCAAAAACTTTTGTTTTGCACACTCTTTCAAAATGACTCATTGAAAAACAATTTCATGTTATAGAGGTTGTGGAAACATTTCTTTAAGTTACTGAGGACCAATACAGAGATTACTTATTTAAGTTATAGAGGTTGCGTATTTTAAGTTATAGAGTTTTTGGGCTCTCATGGGAAGGGAACATATATATTTTTTGAAGCTATAGAGGATTTTAAGTTTTAAGTACGTACAAAAGTACACACGGAGTACGCACCCACAAAAAATATCGGGTCAAAAGAGCGGCTACAATTCGCAATAAAATGTATAGCAGAGTGCGGCCACAGATGCAAGTTTAATTATGTCACTAAGTCACTAATTTTCATTTTTTATCAATCAATAGGGTACATAATAAAAAACCGTAATATCTTTAGTCATTTTTTGTTCTCTAAGAACGTTTTAGCGTAAAATATACTCAATTTCTTTTTCATAAATTCCTGCACAATTAGCTTTTTAGTTTTCAATTTATTTGGATAAATCACTCATTTTCCAACGCTTGCATATCTTTTTAATCGGAAAATAATGCTCAATATTTCCAGAAAACGAGCTGTTCACGTTTTATTAGTTCCGTACTTGGAGTTTTCTTTTGAAATATCCCTCATATCGTTAATCTAATACTCCTCAAGAATTTCATTTGCGATTAATTTGAAGGGACCCGACTGGCGGTCTTCAAAGTATCCGCCGTTTTCGAATTTCGATATAAAGTAGGTATTTATAAGTAGAAAGCAACAATGCAGTCTCAAATGGACCGACGAAGGCTTCATAAACGATGGATAATACGGTTGTTTTTCCGCTTCAGAGGTACGCTCGCTTCAAGATGATTGGTCTATTCCGCATATTGGATATTTTTCAATAGAAACCATTGGCGTGGAACTCTCCTCTGACCGCTTAGAAATTATGTTTAAAGACAGTTTTATTGAATTTCATCGAAATTCAATTTAATACTAATATACATTTCTTCTACTGGATATGATATTTACAGTATATACGTGAAAAATATGAAGGGTTTGATTGAATTTGAAACACCAAATGAACAATAATCTCCTTAAATCTGCTCAACCCAATCCAGCAGCCTCATAGGCTAGTGCACACGTTTTTTCATTATTCAATAGTAAATATACGAGTGTTGCTACTTGAGTTTTGAGATATGGCAACACTGAAGTGAATATGTCAAAACTGTCATTGCCATTAGAAAGTTTGACATTTTTAAGGTTAAATGTACTCAGAACATGTTGTCATACGATTGGGGCTGATTTTTCGCATTCAATCGTGGTAGCACATCGCAACAAGATGAATTTCTTGAAGTTGGTCCAAAATCGGTTGTTGTAACAGAAAACATCGATGCTTTGCTTAAACATATAGTGAGATTGAAGCATACATTAAATATTGCATAAACATCTGACTGCCAAAAACATCTATTTGTGTTAGATACAGCATAATTTGACAATTGTTAAAAGAACTCGTGTCCGTAGGTGCAAAGAAATGCTAAAATAATTCGTAAGATTCGACGAATCATTGATCTATGTATTTAAACCCAAAACTGAACACCAATCAACTGTATTGGTTTTTAAAGACGATCTGAATCCAATAAAAGTTGTTGGCGTTCGAAGCACTTCGAAGCAAATGGTCATTTGACTTTTAGGAATAACTAAAGATGTTGCTACCGTTTCCAATGGCGCAAGGTAGAATGGTCAATTCCAAATGGTGAACTTCACAACTTAAGTAGAAAATTCAATTATTTGAAAATATGCATTAGCATAATTGAGCTTCATAATATATCAAAACACTCAATTTGTGAATGAGAGAACTATTTCTGATTTTGACGGATAAAAACATTCTTTCTCTATGAAGGTACGATCCTACTATGCAAATCGAGCTGGTGCACATCTGCATGGAGAGTACAGCTCCACTAATGTCATAACCATCGAATGAGCTCGCTAGCGAAAGACTGTTTTAGATTCCTGGTTCTAAAGGATCTAGCCAAGATTACAACCAGAGCAAATGGTCGCCTGTTTTTTAGGAATAACTGGACATGTCGTCACCGTTCCATTAGAACAACGTGGAATGGTCAATTCTAAAGGTATATCAGAATACCAATTGCAGAAAAGGAACCACGAAAATGCGAGCTCTCATACATCAGTTTAAACATCGGTCTTTCGTCGTACATTTATATTTTGTTACCCAATGATCTCTTCTGATTCCCACAGATCAAAAATAAATAGCGAGGTTAACGTTTTTCTTCACCCGAAGAAGCGGTTGGTGCGTTCAAATCACATGTTTTCGAGGTACGTCAATCAGAATGGGGAATATTTTAAACAAGAATAAAGCCGTATCCAACGGCAGTAAATCGAAATTTGTAAAATAAGAATGAAATACAAATATTCCGTAATGGTAAAGTTAAATGTTATGATAATTAATCAGTATAATCGAAAAAGGTTTCACCTTCCAAAACACATACAACTTAACGCGTTATTTACGAGAACATCTGAACCTGCATAATTATTTTAATAAAGTTAGAAATGCTTTCAACTCACGACCGTTAATTTAAGGGATCTGGAACGGAAATAAAGCTTCACAGTCGTCGTTTGCGAACTAGACTATCATTTATTTCCTCACGTAAAATTAACAGGGGCCGAAGCTGAGACCATTCAGAAACTGACCCTTTTGAAAATTATGTCGAAATTTAATTATACTTTAATAAGGAGTCAGCATGTCCTGCGTTTGATAAATGATTGCATTTAACTAATTGCCTGTTATCAGATTACACCTTTCATCAGAGGCGTACTGAACATAATCAATATCAATAATAGTTTTTCACATAATCGATTGCTGCATCTTTGGTATTGAAATGACCCATAGAAATTGAACCATATTTGAACGAGGTTTAATACTACGGCGTGTTAGACATTTCAAGATATTCGTCAAGTATTAGGATATGATGGAATGTTGTAAAGAGAACTAAATGATTACAGAAAAAATTTTCGTTCATGTTTATGATAGAATCCAGTTACAAGCCTCAAAAATTTTATTTTCTTTAACAAGACCAAGATATTTAACAAACGATAAACTGTAAGCAATCTACGAAGTATATGTATGAAATAAGCATTTGATGGAGTTCCAAGGAGACAGATAATGCGACGTGCAGATTTTGTTGCACAGAGGACGAAACCTCTAACAATATTCCCTCGAAGTGTGAAACACAACGAAACTCCAGAGCATTACACCTGGGAGAAGACAAAGATCTCTGGCGACTACGCCTAAAATTTCGAAGAAGAGTGACAGATCAGCTGTAAAGACTGGGATCCCCAGTATCCCAGCAAGAAAGGTGGACACCATAGATCTTCTGGGAAGCAGTATATATGATACCCCATCATCCACATACATACAAGAAGGTGAATATAGAAAAATGAACACAATAGAGGAATTGAAACTGAAAGAATTAATAACATCAAACAACTAGGAATCGGGAAAATTCCTTCAAAAAAGTGTAGCTCAAAATTGACATACACTGAATATAGTATAGTACAGAAAATTATGTGGAGGAATATAAGAGAATGGAAATCATCTCAAGACAAGGTCTATCCGTGGTAGTGAAAGTGAAAAATCTAAGAAGGGGAAGAGCCTATAAAGAGTTGTCACCAGTATCAAGAACAATCCAGAAACAACGTCTTGAATGTTTTGAACATCCCTGTATAATAAATAACAACCTACTGGTATAAAATATTTTGAAAGCTGAAACTGGTAAAAGGACAATAAATCACGTAAAATACCAATTATTGAAATTTTTAGACAAAAAAGTTATATGGAGAAAAGCCTCGTTAGATGATAGAAATAAAATGAAAAGTAAGTTTGGTAATTATCTATTTTAGGTTACACCCCTCCGATTTCGTTAAAATTTTAGTATGTTATAGAGAAAATTATGCTGAGGAATTTGATATTTATATGTAGGGCGCGGAAATCATACTTTCACCTAGTTTTTCAACTTCGAAGTTCCAGAAAAAGAAAAATAATTTATACATCACAGTTTAGCTTCGAATGTCTTCCTTACGTATTTATGACATCATATATCAATAAAAGTTGCAGCGAATTTAGTCTAGTTTGTTTACACAAAACTGTCGTTAGTAAATCTGTCAATATTTATTTTTTTTATTCGTGTTTGACCATAAAAAAGATATAATTCTATGAATTTTTGTGTATTGCTGTTTATTGATTGATATTCTATCAATATTCTTAGTTAAATTAGCGGTTACGTTCGGTGAGGTTAGGTTAGACATGCGAAGTTAAACTATGATGTATAAATTGTTTTCCTTTTCCTGGAACTTCAAAGCTGAAAAACTATATGAAGGGATGATTTCCGCGCCCTACATATTAATATTAAATTCTTCAGCATAATTTTCTCTATAACATACTAACATAAAACGCAGTGTATTCCGTGGAACCCACTTTGATCAAGAGTCCGTCCATAAGTTATTATTTCGTTAGCAAAATTGCAGTAAATCTTTATCTCTTTTATCATAAATATATATATATATATATATATATATATATATATATATATATATATATATATATATATATGAAAAGAGTAGTTACTTTTTTTCTGTTACTACGAATGGAAATATTTCTGCAAACAGATAAACAGATGTCTTATCTTTCCATGATTGATACATTGCGAAGTTACTAAATTTAGTTCGAAGTCACTGTAGTCATCAGAATAAATTTTTCGTCAGACAATATTCTCAACAAGAATAAAAACTAATTGCTGGACAAAATTACGGAACCGTTCCAAATGTGCATATATGTTACATAAGAAATGGCGAAGCCTTAAAAGAATGCCAGGATGATATAGGCTTGTTTCACAAAGTCATAAACTATTATTATATCATTTTATTATATAAATAAGAAAGATAAAACCTTGCCTTAATTGCATGGATAATACCTTTGCATTTATTAGCCTTCGTTTTGGCCCTATCTGTGTTGTAACTGTCAATAAGCCTACCAGATTATTTGCTTGCCCTCAACTTAGCTTATCTAGTGCGTAGTCTGAGGAATTTCTCACAACTATGGAGCCTGTCTGTACGCGTATGACTCACAAATTAATTCAAGTAAGGGATTTCTACAGATAAATTCAGGTCATATCAACGGTTCAGAGGTTCTAGAAGGATCTAGAATAATCTTTCGCTAGCGAGCTCATTCGATGGTTATGACTTTAGTGCCATTGCACACTCCATGCAGATTTGCACGTACATATTGTGATTATCATGTACAGTGATCTGGACCATGGTAAATATAGCCACCAGCTATATCTACCATAGATCTCTCAAAGTCGGAAATAGTTCTCAGTTCTCTTCGGAAGCGTACTCACTCAAAAATTAAGTGTTTTAATATATTATGAAGATCATTTATGCTGATGCATGTTTCCAAATCGACGAATTTGCTACTAAAGTTTTGATGTGTCTTCTTCTCCCAGTGCCTGCTTCATTCTAATGAAGGTTGGGAATCATCCCTTGGAATTCCTCACGATCTTCAGTCATCTCGAAAGTTTCTTAACCAAGAAAATCTCTTTCTACCCAGGTCGCGCCTGCCTTCTATCTTCCCTTCTATGATCAGCTCTAGCAAGGCATATTTTTTATTTTAAAAAATGTGGCCAAAGTAGGAAGCTTTCCTTCTTTTTACAATGGTTAATAACTCTCTTTCTTTGCTCATTCGTCTTAGCACCTCGTCGTTGGTCGCCCGATCCGTCCATGGTATTTTAAGGATCCGTCTAAAGAGCCACATTTCAAAAGCTTCCATCTTTTCAAGTGTACCATTTGGAATTGTCCTTTATATCTTGTAGCATTTGGAACGGTGACAACATCTTCAGTTATTCCTAAAATACAAATAACCATTTGCTTCAAAGTGCTTCGAGCGTCAACAACTTTTATTGAATTTGGATCATCTTAAGAGACCCATACAGTTGAATTTTGGGTTTGTATGCATAGAATGTTTTAATTATCTGTAAACAATTCGTATAACACTCGTATGTTGCCATATTTTAAAATTTGAATGGCAACCGTCGTAATAGTATTTCAAGGTATTATGTATTTGATGAAATTTCAAAATATTCGTTGGATTTTAACACGTGGTGGATTACTTTGAATTGATAAAAATATTTACATTTACATTTAATCAGTTTGTTGGCTTGTGTGAGTAAATTGCGGATTCAATAGCAGATACTCACATTATAGTTATTCCAAGTTTAATCTGAAAAGAAAAGAGTGGTTATCAATCTTACTTTCGCTCCTCGTATAACCGACACGGTTATATACCATTGAGCTTTTCCACAACACCATAGTCGGAGTACAACTCATCGGTGTACGGAAAAGGCGTTTTTGTCTAGATGAACGCCATATATATTTCCTAGGCTAGATGGGCAAAAACCCTCACAACACCGCCCAAATTCAATACAGTAAAGTGCTCCCGTAGCCGTGAGAAGCGGCTTATATACAATGATCCGAAGATTTTGCCTGTTGGATGAAGGCCATCATTCAAAGTAGTTGCAAAAGGTTGCGCGAATTATCAACTTAGACTCGACACATTACTAACGAAAATTGTCTTTAAAGAAAAGTATGTAATGAGCTAAGATATTTCATCTATTGAAATATTGACCATATAAAAGTATACCGTTTCGATCTATCAGAATCTTATATAATTCACATTTTCTGCAAATGTGTAAGTGTTATATGAGGGGTTCAAAAGTTGAGGTGGACCAAATCCATAATATGTGATTTTGAGAAAACACCATTTCCCAGCTTTAACTTAAACATTAATACTAGTTCTTAACTGATAAAGATATTTTTTACACCTAATCGATATCATTCTTTATCATTCTACTGGATTTGGTTCACTTTTCCAGTGGACATTTTGTAAAAAGTATAAATAAACAGACAAGTTTAATTTGCATGATTAAGGTTATATACAACGTGGAAAAGTGAACATTACAACTGAGGTTTAATAATAATTAGTATCATCATCGGAAACAATTTCGTCTTCAGCGAGGTCGATGGTTGTTGTATTGTGCTTCTTGTGGAAGAAACTTGATGTAAGTTTTTAAAATAACCATGTTGTACAGGGGGGATATAAGACAGAATATCAATCATATTCTATTTAGCAGCAATTACAGGTCGCCGAGTAATGCAAAGACATTCTTGGTTGGCGCGATTCAAAGATGTAATTTTTTTCTTCGAAACTGCGAAAAATCGTTCAAAGTTTCTTTAACTCTTATTTTAAAATCATGGTGCCTTTGAAAGCGACGCCAACGAATCTTTAGCCAATTAAAAGGCAAGTTATCTGTGTCCTCTTTTTCTATTTGTAATAGCATCCATTCCGTTTCATATGAATCTTATTGAAACAAGGCTCCTTTCTTTTTGCATTCTTTATAACGTCAAACCAATCTTCTGGAACGAAAATGTTTTGACATTTTTTACTTGATGATTCTATAATGCCAAACTCTGAAACTCCGAGAAGAAAGAATGCCCGGAAATTAAAAATTTCAGGTCAATCGTCTCCTCAGCCATTGTGGACAAGTTTAAGGAGCATAAGAGACAACTTAATGTTGCGATTATGACCAGTGCAAGAAACTGAGAACAAAATTATATTCCTATGGTTAGGGGCGTTTTCTTTAAGATGCTTCCAGATACACGAAGCTACATCTTGAGAACCTGTAGCACACTGTTTTTATATTGAAACAGTGTATTCCACAATTATAGACATATATATAAATTCCTTTAATAGTAGGCAAGAGATGTCGATAGTTTGGGAAACAAATGCGCTTTTTGGAGGTCAAATGTGCAGACGTAAAAATCGCCAGAAGCCTTCTGTTGATCGGTCTTAAGAACACTTCTTGCTTGCTCAGCAGAGAGAGAACTAAATGTAGATTTTTTTGCAATTCAGCTAATTTGTAGTGTATTGAGGAAAAACTTTTTGCATACAGTTTTATCGCCTTCTTTGATACGTATCGAGTAAACAAAAGTAGAATTCTTTTCACGTTTTGAACCATCCCTAGGTGGTTTTCTCGCGGTTTTCGACATTTTTACCAAGCCACGTAGAAATATATTCTGTTTACTAAAATCAACTAATTTCCAGAACGATACGAAAAACTTGGATAAATCTTCCTTGTTGAAGCTGCTAGCACATTTTTTAAGTATTTGCAATCAAAATTTGGATGAAACATTTTAGCAGGAATACATTTTCCTTTCTTTGTTTTATAAGTTTTTCCACTATTTCTCAAGAACTTTCGTTTATTTTTTGCCTAGCTGGCTTCGTTTCTAAATATTTTCCTACCTGATTTGTCATTTCTAAAGCAAATAAAAAACCTTAAAAGGTTGTATGGCAATGGTAGTTCGTCTTCAGATTCCCAATCTGAAAAGAGACGGCTGTAATTATAACCTTAAAATATTTTATTTTCCGAGAATCTTCAATATTATTGTTGAAAATGATAACTAAAGATCATTGCTATTATCCTATCTTATCGTCAGAATTCATTTTAACACTAAAAAATTATTCAAAGTAACCATTAAAATGTAAAAACAATCAAAATCCTGGCGATAAGGTATGCGGGAATTTTCAAAATAGAACTAACTAATGGACTTGGTCCATTGCAAAACAGAATATTTATATGAATAACATCTCTTTTGTGTTATACGGTGTAAAATTCCAATTTATGGACTTGGTCCACCTCAGCTTTGAGCACCTCATATCAAAAGTTTTTTTTTAGCTTGGACAGGAGATTAATTTCTTGTACAGTGACCAAAATTAGTTTTGTAAGCTTGAAAACAAAAACATTTTATCACTTTTTAGTTACCTTCGACCGAAATAATAATTACAGATGAAGAATCTACTTGTTAAAAGCGTACGGACGCCATCTATATCCTATTTACGGCATTTTGGATAGGTATTGTTCAAGCTAATCTTAATTGATATCCCTGAAAGTTATCCATCATCCAAGGAGACGTGGAGGGACTGAAACAGCCGACAAGGAGCAGCATGTACATGATTTAACAAGGACTACGAAAAATACATTTTTTGCATATTATATATTAAATGCAAAATAAAAAGAGTATATTCAATCAAAAACTTACGTTTTAGTGGATAACTGATAGTGGTTGCACGCTCGCGGTCAAAAGTTTCTAGCAAAAAATCTATATCTTCTATCTGCCATTTGTCTTAGCTTTATAATGAGTGGTCTATGTTGTTATATAACAAAATATCAAACCAAAAGTACTCTCAAACGATGAAAAAGGATTATAATTAGCAGTAATGAGAATACAAGCTCAAATTCGTCGTTTCCATAAATGCTCAATAGAATTGAGGTCTGAACTACGTGCTGGCCAATCCATACTTACAGTTTATTGGGAACGAGCGTCAAAATGAAGTTTTCCTAGTTTTATTTACAAGTTTTTACAGCTTCTCTCCTCTTCTAACTTGAAATCGCTCTTAATGTCATTATATCAATATCAATTTCTGATGTACAGTTGGTTATTCTAAACTCTGTCTGGATTAATTTTGTCTACTATTTTTTTAACTTTACTAATTCATTTATTATTTGTCACATTGCACAGTGGGCGAAATCGCCAAAAAACTGGTAAAAATTCAGAAAATGAGTTAGGACATTGTTTTACCAGGGATTCTTCCCCGAAACATACCGTATAAATAATAGGAATGTGCAACATTTAAAAAATAGAAGAATTGGCTGTGCTAATTTGCAACCTTGAATGTAATGATACTTTTTGTACCATGGTGTCACAAATAGCGGCACGTTAACATCGATTTTTTATATTCATTAAGAAATTCCATTCCATTACAAAAGTAACCAAAAGTCTCTTGTTGTGACAGAGTATTGTGTTTTGAATTGAATATTGTCACAGTTCTGCAGAGACAGAATCAATGACTTGGGCTGTATGACTGATAACCTTAAGAAAAACCTTCCAACGTAATTCAGAATAAAATCTATATTTTCATAAGTGCTAATTCATTTGTTTGTTCACTTTTAATCACTAATTTTCACTGCTAACAATCAGTTTCATCATTTTTTGTTCGCCATATTGAATCCGCCATTTTGTTTTTCGAAAATAATTGTCTACTTCGTACTCAGCTACCCCGAGAATCCCATGTAGACAAATTTCGTTACAAACTAAAAACTATTTCATAATTCTGGTCGCCATATCGGATCCTCCATTTTGTTTTCCAAAGACTAATGCCTAATTCGTAACTAGCGACCCCAAAACACCACTAATTTTTGATTAATTAAATTTATCCGAATTTTCTAGTTTTGACCAGCTTTATGACCCTAACTTACTAAATGGTTCAGTTTGATCGAAGGCATTTTGATCCTTTCAAATTTGATAAAACACTTTGACTATTTGTCATATTTTTCCGAAGAACAAAATATTAGATCCGTAGTATTTACCTTTAGAACATCCTGTGAAGATATGCGGTATAGATAAGTAGTAAACTTTCAAGCATTTCTCCATTGGGACAATCCATAGGTGTAAAGAATAGAAACGATGTATGTATTCATAGCACTACACCGCACCGGTGAAAACGCTTCGGATAATGGAGAATGGAGGAGTAGGTATATAGAAAAGTTCCCCAGAGAGAGAATATAGCGAGCAACAAGGATGTTCACCATCATTCGCACCCTTCTTCACAAATCGTCGCCACTACAAAGCCAATTCAGATTCACTGTTAATGGCACATTATATTGTTACCTTTCATAGCCTCATCTAGGACCCTACGATTCTACTCACGAATATATTTGATCCTACACTGAGAAAATTGTAAATATTCCTAATATTTTGATTAACACAACTGTTGGTTTGAGTAAATCTTGCTTCTTGCACAAAGTATTTACAATCTTATTAATTTATGAGGCCATCCCAAGTTTTGTATGAAATTCTACTGAAACTGAACTTTTTTCTTTTTCGGTTAAATATTAACTTTGAATATTCTATATCAGTATTTGTTCCAATGTAAACAAACAAATATTATCATTGTTTTAATTATTTTGGTGTTTTCTTCGTAGACCTGTTGCATAGAAAATTCATGGTTTCCTGCTTGATCTCGGCTATCTGCATCTTTGATACTGCAATTTTTACCATCGTTTCAAAAGACGTATTGGCATTATCTTCCATTATCCGGTCTAAAACTGATCATTTCTCGAAACCAAATATGTACCCCAGGCATACTAGCAGCTCGGCTCCAAATTCGCATCCTACCCACCCATTGGGTTACCGTCTCTTCAAATTCCTTCTTTGCCAAGTAAAACTTATATACTAGAACGAATACGAGCGAGTACAGCTTGAAGTACTTATCAGAACCTTAATCAGCTGGGCAAAACTTTTTCCTATGACTCGACAGAACCTACTACGTGAGATATCAATTTGTTGCTTCCTCGTCATATGTAATTAGTAATATCGGCTTAATTCTGTTTTTATCTGTATCTACTTTCACCTGCAAAATAGATTAGCAGCCTTTCTTTGAAAATTGACCAAGGGCTTCTTGGAGGTACCCCATTTTCCTTCATTTTATTATCTATTCACTACACTACTCCAACTCTGCACGCGTAAATTCTTTTTCAACCTTGTTGTCAATATGTGATGTTTGTGACCACGAGATTCCAATTTTAGTAGTTTCGAAAGAACGACCAAGTTTATTTATTTAATGACAACTAAGGCGGGATATTTGAAAAATATTATTTCTAAACAATGATACAATTAACGTTCTGTGGCATTACAATCTGATCATAAGGTCAATAAACAAAGTACAAATTAACTTACTACTCTGTAGCTAACTTAGCTCGTACTCCACAGCATCCTCAGATTTCTAATACATTTTGTATATTAATTAACGTACACTTCAACACGCGCTATACTCTATTTAACAATCTAACTTCACCAATTCGGAAGGTTTAATATTTTTGACTCTTCTCGCTATACCTGCAGTGTCAAAGAGCTGAAGTACCTCAATATTATTATAATGAGAAAGTCCTAGTTCAAAACTCGGGGTAAATTTGACTTTAGGTCAACAGTATCCTCATCCAGTTTCTTCTTTATGTCCGTCGTTTGAGCAGAGCTTCTCAGCGCATCGGTACCTCATCTGGTACCGATGTGGTTCGTTTCAAAATGGCGTCAGCGGTAAAATATGTCTTTTTGTGGACGATACTGATTACTCTTGGAGCAACCCTGATCATATCTTAGTTCTAATCTTCTGTATTTCAACCTTTTATCCTATCAACATGTTAGGTTATGTTTATCCTGCAATTTGAGATATTTCAAATAGATCTGTCAGATATTTATTCATACTAAAAAGTAGGTCTCACTGTCGGGTTTTTTCCACAAGATTCAAAATATTATTGTCTCTTTCTTCCTTATTAACCTTTGAATCCGTTTGCCTAAGCACGCTTCTCCTATTTTAGAAAATTTACATTGCAGAGCTATCTACTTAAGAACGCGTTCACAATTAGTTGAGGGCTCAATATTTTACAATGCAAAAAATGAAAAATCGTTTGCCAATTGAAATCAAATCTTTAACATCATTTGCTTTCTATGTTTTGAACGACTTGTATCTCTAATTTCGAGAATTTCATACACTGGGTTAATGTCAATATTTATTTTTAATACAAATTATCGCATTTTTTAGGATAACCGTATATTATATTTAATTATTCTATCTCTTTATTTAGTTATTTATTTGTTTGGTTTTTAGTATTTACATTTCTTGTCTATTCAGTATAATGAGTAGAATATTGTTCCATTTTTTTGATAAATAATCAATATTACACATTTTACGCACCTTTTTCGTATAACATTATTTAGACTTTATTTTTGATTCTGGTGTCTAATTGTATATCCAAGTTTTATATACTACATACTACGACATGTCTGATAGATATTGAGTGGATTGCCTTTAAAGATATCTAAACATCAGTTTGAAGATTATTTAAGGAGAGCTACCCTATTAATCAGCATTAATGACGATCTCGAACGTTAATATTTTCTTACGGCTACTTTTAAAACTAGAGAATCATTTACATGTCATTTCGTGAGCATTTCAGTATAATATTTAGGTAACTTTTCTCGGTTTCTTCAATTTTTTTATTTTATATGAAAAATAATGTTGAATTAACTCTCAAAACCTTCTCATTCTTCATATTTACTCAACGAAAAAGCCGTTTTATTTATAGGAGTATTGAAAGTAATCTATCTATCAGATTTATGAAAAATTTCGATCGGAAATATGTGGGAAACTAAATATTGACAACCACCTTCGAAAGTTGTTTCGAATGGATGTGATTTATACTTATTAACCCTTAAGTTTTTTAAATGTTTCTTCATCTATTCTGAACTAATTTTTTCATATTTTCTCGTCTATGTTTCCTCTTGTTCTATCTAGCCAGGGTCTGGAACGCCATCGCCTGGGTACTTTTTTCTGTCCATTCATCCACCGTTTTAGAGAACGAGAAAAACTGAATGCATTATTGTATCAATGTATATGTATATGATGCAAAGAATAAAATTAGCAGATTGGATTTCAATTCATCGCTTCAAGATTCCCCTTTTACAGTAGACGTCTCTAAATAAAGTTAACTTACCTTAAACCATAACCATTTATTCTCCCCCGTTGACAATCTAACCTAAGTAGTTAGTTACCCTCTTAAAGTGTAGTGGTAGTGAGACACAAATATCGCCCATAATTCATACAATTCAATCCATTTGTGTTATTGACAAAGAAAAAATCAATTTAGAAATTATGGAAGGTTAGCGAAGGGCTGTACATTTCGATAGATTTGTTACACTTGTAAGATGAGTCACATAATAATAAGAGCCTAAGATATATTTTATGTATCTTATTTCATAACTACTATAAGCTTTGCCAACAATTACACACAGTGTCGGAGTATCATATACACAGCGAGCCAAAGGATCTACGAGGTTCCCTTTCCTTGCTGTTATACTGGGGATCCCAGTGTTTAAGTTGATCTGTTAATCTAGCGTCTTCAGGTGTTTGTTGAGGAGATAGTGCCTCTATGAGATTCCTGTTAGCATTCGTAGATTTTTCTTAAATTGATTCTTCTTCTTAGCGTGCCGTAGCAAGTCTTCTTGATGTTGGCGATAAACATGGCAAAACTCTCTCTATCTTGAGCTAGTCTAAATAGCTGTCCGGATTCTCTTATCACAGTTCATTCTCTAATATTCTTCATATTTCCTTCCAATTCCTTTACGACCTTCAACTTTACCCATCATAATCATCTGGGAGATATTAAATCGGCTACCACGGATTATGTGTCCAAAATAAGCTATATCTCCTCTGGTTTTAGTTTCCCAGAAGAGTCTTTCTCTGCCTCATCCCCTGCAGGTTGTCCCAATAATTGGTTTTGCTCCTATCTAACTTCTTTTCTTGTGCTTTTCCCATTGTTCTGTAGCTAATACCACTGAAGGGTTTAGGTCTCATGAAGGAATTGTCTGCCCGCGCTTTATCCCTGAATACATTGTAGGGTAACTTTATTTTTCTTGCCTAGCTCGTTTAATTGTCGTAGGCAATCCCAAACGAGTTTTTATGATATCGGACAGGATGATGATCTCTTGTTTGCAGTATCCCAGTCAATATAGAGACATCGATCCGTGCATAAAATCCCAACAAGCTCAAAGTTAACAAGAACGTAAAAAATTCGAGATGTTAGAGAAAAAAATTGTTTGTAGATCAGGCAATTATCTATTGTAATGGTTCTTATACTTTTTTTTCTATATTATTTCTGAGAAGGCTTTCGAAAGTTAGCTGCATGCATGACTACGCTGCCTCTGATCATTATTGGATGGGCAATTGATAATCTTGAGATTTTGAGTTGAAAAAAAGCCATCATTCATTCCATGTGGTGGGGTCTGTGTGTTCTACAATTCTCTACTTGAGTATACTTGGTCTGCCTGCTGTGTCTACCTTTAGTAGGTATTTAATGTAGTGAAAACTTGTAGTTATTGCTAATGCTCTTTTTTGAAGCTGGTGCTATATGCAGTTTTCAGAAAATGTGAGGACTTCACTTCATTTGTAAAGGTCCTTTGCCTTAGAGTGCAATTATTATTGTGGATAGTCGCATGAAAACATGAATCGACGCAGTTCTAAAAGAGATGATGATTTCAGAGACTACTTATAAAGACAAATATCTGGTTAGTACAGGTACAATTAAAACTTCAGAGCACGTACCTCAAACAAAGATAGGAAGTTTCAGGTGAAACCTGGAAACGAGTCGACGGGGAGCAGCAAGCGGGAGTACCGCAAAGAGCCGTTCTATCACCAATCTGTATGAAATATAGACAGCAGACATCCCAAAAAAGGAAAACAATCGCCATAACAGCGGTATATGCGGACGATACCGCAAATAACAACGAGGTAAAAAACATCTCGAAAAGACCCCAAAGACACTAAAAATATTCGATCTATCATATGAATTTGGAGTTTTTTATTTACCGATGATGTATTTAATTTTTGATTCCATTACATTTCATATCATTTCAATTGTTTATTGTCTGAAATTGTCATTAGTTGAACTTTTAATCGCTACTTTCTAGACATTTCCAAAAATTGACCCTCAACGCTCATAAGTTTGCCAACGCTGTCGAAGAAGATTGAAATGAAGCATGTTCCTGCCTCAGACAGTTGTGCCTTTGTCAATAGAACACGTACTCGTCGACTAGACGCATTTTTAGAATGAATAACCAATACAATTTAGCGCTTCAAGAATTTTTTTCTTACGTTGTATCTGCGTACGAACGCGAATAACGAAACTATGTTAACCAAATTTCAACAACAATGTGGAACAGTGGAACAGTGTGAAAAACGTACAAGAAATTCTTAAAATCGGGCTCTGTTGCCGACGTGCCGCGTTCTGGACGTTAGTTCAGCAGCCGAACCAACATCAAGTGCGGGAAAATTTCAAATATTCGACCGTTATCCACAACGAATGCTGAAACGCATACACTATCGAGTTTATCGTCTGCGTCTCCTCCACGCACTTAACGAGGATGATTTCGATCGCACAGTTTCAATCAGGATGATCAGTAGTTCCAGCATTCCATTTTGTGGTCGATCAAACGGCATAACTGCGTGTACTGGAACGACCATAATCCTCACGTCTTCATTGAAGAATAATTAAACCTGCCTGAGGTGTGTGTGTGGGCAGGTATACTTGTGGGAGGTTTTGTGGGCCGGCACGGTCATTTGGCCTGACACCCTGTGATTTTTTCATGTGGGTACTTCTCAAGAACAGCATTTTTGCAAGAGGATCACGCATTCTTCCGAAACTCCGAATTGCAATTAAAAAAGAATTTGAAACTCTTCGCGGACAGTTTGACATGCCTTTCCGTTCAGAAATGTTGCTGTAAATGCATTGATCAAGATGGGCATCAATTTTAACATTTATGGTAACCTTTGTTTCTTTCGTAATTTCTTTTAATGAATTCATTTTTCTTTTAATGCAAATATCATTCTAACCTCTGTAGAACAATATTTAAAAATCCCATACAAAGAAAATTCGATCATCAAAAGATTTGAGAAGATCAATAAGAAAATGTTGGAATTCTACAAAGTTTAATCAAATCGACGTTGGATCGACTAGAAATACATTCACACAATGTTCAATAAGATTCGTTAGGAATGGAACCAATATTGTCCTTGTTCCTTGATTTCTGCATAATGCCACGCTTTTTCCCGCATTCTCGTAAAAATGCCTTTCGGGCTATAGGGCGATAACTTAAATTTAAAATCGACACTTATTGAATAGCGATGGAAAAGTGATTCGGTGAAAAAATGTGAGTGAAAGAAGTTGAATACATTATCCGAATTGAGATTTCCAAATAAATAATTTAAGGTTTTTCTTCCATTTTACAGAGCTACTATTTTCCAGATAGTTTTCCGTGTTACAGTCATCAACTTTTGTCAAAATTGGATGCATTAAATTGAAAAATTTTCGCAATACTGGAAAAGATCGCAAACATCTCGTACAGAAGACAAGAGAGGGAAGATACGAGAGTAGTCTGAAAAGTTTTCGACATAATTGAGTCGATGTGATTTTTTTGACAGTGACTGTCCCTCACTAGATCGTCAAACTCAATTAGACAACACTTTCTGTAGGAGTAATTTCATTTAGGATACTAAGAGCGCTTGTAGACGTCCGTTTTTTTCACCGCACAACGGATCGTGTTTTTTGCCGGATTCGCGGTGGTGTATGAATAATAATGGATGTGTGTACATGCACCGGACATCAGTAGGGCGAACAATATACGCCGGATGGACCACCGCATCCCCTCGGCGCGACGGACATCGTTCGAGCGCTTGTGGGCGTCCGTTTTTTTCACCGAAAAACGGACCGTGTTTTTTGCCGGATTCGCGGTGGTGTATGAATAATAATGGATGTGTGTACATGCACCGGACATCAGTAGGGCGAACAATATACGCCGGATGGACCACCGCATCCCCTCGGCGCGACGGACATCGTTCGAGCGCTTGTGGGCGTCCGTTTTTTTCACCGAAAAACGGACCGTGTTTTTTGCCGGATTCGCGGTGGTGTATGAATAATAATGGATGTGTGTACATGCACCGGACATCAGTAGGGCGAACAATATACGCCGGATGGACCACCGCATCCCCTCGGCGCGACGGACATCGTTCGAGCGCTTGTGGGCGTCCGTTTTTTTCACCGGAAAACGGACCGTGTTTTTTGCCGGATTCGCGGTGGTGTATGAATAATAATGGATGTGTGTACATGCATCGGACATCACTCCGGCGAACATTATACGCCAAATGTACCACCGCTTCCCCCCTACAATGATCTTTCACGTTTTTCTATTTCTTCTTGTACAAATAGTGATCCAATACGAGTTTTTTTCTTATTATTTATGTCACACGTGCGTAATCTCTGACTACCAGTTCAAAACTATCAACTAGCGCATGTAAGACGGCAGTACCAGGTGATATCCATCCGGTAAAAAATATATGTATACAAGGATAGCTGTTTATTGACGGTCCGTTGTCCGATGAAAAAAAAGGACGACTACAAGCGCTTTCTTCAAATTTTTTCACATTTAATAAGTGTCAAATTATTAACCACATAACTTTGATTGTCGAATATATGTTTACAATTTTTTCGCCAGAGAAAAATCTCAGGAGAATAGATTCCCTTGGAATATACGTATATGATATTTAGAATATTAATGCTGATCTCAAAGTTATTGCACTGAGGACACAAAAAGTTCGACAAAATTTCGTGAAGCGACAAATTAAGAATTAGAATAATATAATTTCATAATTTACTGGATTTCTAATTTTAGGGAACATGTCAAATATTAAAACAGATCAATATCCACCCCCGTGAGACTGCAGGAATTCCTGAATTAACAAATTTATGACAGATATGCTAGAATGATAACAATTGCATAAATTCAGGCTTCCTAATTCTCAATACTCCACACAAGGCAATAAACAATGTAGCTCGAAGAACAATCAATTAATGACTGTATTATTACATTCTTTTGTTCATTTGCTTTGTTTTTTGTTAATTTTTTTTGAGAGGCATGCACAATTTCGATATGAATTTGAACACCTCTAAGCGTTTTCAAACTTAATACATACTTATATTCAAAAATATATACTTCAAAGAGTTAGTTTCGAGGCTTTCAGATTTGATAGTAGAAATATATCACATATTTAGAACTAATTTGAGTTTGAGGAGGCAAATTTCACGTGTTATTTATTAATAAAATATTTGCTTTCAAAGTTTCTAGAACGCACAAAAAAAAGAAAATCAGCCCATAGATATTTCTAAAACATGTACAATGCTTTCTTGTTTGATATGTTTATAAAAAGGAATACACGGAATAAAAATGATGATTATGATGTTAATATTAATGTTGATAATGTTAATCAACAATCGTCTAAATTATTGAAAAATTTACTTAATAAAAAAAACCAAACTGGAATGAATTTCCCAAGTGTTTTTAGATTTTCCAATTCAGTTTTAGCACCTTTGAAATTTACATTCTCTCTTTTAATACGCGTGGAACCAAAAATGGGATGCGAAGGGCTAGTTTCAGAGTTAAATAAAAATTATGAATAATCAAGGTACGGTTCTAAACTTTTTAAGTAAATTTCTCTCTCTTTAAGGGTGTTTAATTACTTATAACTTACTTATAACGAAGGAGAAACTCTCGAAGGCTCTCGAAGGAGAATAGAACAGTACAAAGAAGAGTTTGTAAACAGAAGCCAATAATTATTTGGGTGAAACACAACCAGCAAGAAAAGAGAATTGTTCACTAAAAGATGTATGAATGTAGTAAAAAAAAGTCAAAGCAAGATGAAGATGAAGACTAACAGAGTTGAAGTTAGAAAACAATACGAAACTATTAGAGGGAAGAATAATAAGCTGCTAAAGAAAAGTAAACGTTATTGGATGGATAATATTGTTAGAGAAATGGAAAAGGAAAGTTCAAATGGAAATAAAATAAAAAGATCTTCAGAACAAAGATTCACAGAAATGTGAATGAAAGTAATAAGTGATGAAGAAGGACAGAAAAAGATCACCTTTGTCATTAAATCAAGCACAGAAAAGGACGAGAAACAGGGAGAGAATTATCAAAGAGCCTTATTGGAAAGAATAACATTGGAAGAAGATAGAAATCATAAATAAATTGAGGAATAGAAAAGCAGAAAGTTTATAAGTTTGGAGGATCAAAATTTTATGAAAGATTAAAAGAATAATTAGAAACATGAGATCCAAATTGAGATACAGATGCTCTTCATCGATTTTCAACAATAAAAACTTTTTTGGGTAAGTTTCCTCCTCTTTAAGGACCTTTTTCAAAAATTTGAAAATATCTATACTTCACGAGATAAAAGCGAAAAATCAAACATAATGTTTTTAAAAGTGTTTCATCACTGATATCTCTTGGAATTTTTTACATGCTTTTTTATGAACTTTTTATAAGAATAGTAAGTTGAATCAACACAATGTTGTACATCTAGATTGGACTATATACCAATGTTGAATTTGTGTACGTTTTCATATGTAATAATTATTTTTGAACTACCATTTTAAATTTTTTTCAGAACGTGATAAAATATACTGATTTTTGTTTTAAATTGGTCATATTTTTATAAATTATATGACTAAAAAAACTTCTCGCGCTCTTAAATTTCATGGAATTAAAATACATTCAAAAATTGATAAAGGTTACGAGCGAAGTCTAGATGACTTTCAACTTTATGTCCAGAACATGCACGGGAGTTACTCTTCCGAGTTACAATATCCGGCCAAGCGCCATGTGCTGCCAAGGTACATCTCCGTCGGATATTGGCCACTTTTATTACTCTTACTGTCCAGAGAACGTGAGACGATGACGTCAAATCTCTATTTTCTAAGAGAATAGAATAAACTCGTCGACTTGAAGCGACGTAGACAGAAATTTTTAATAATACGCTCTCGACTATTCTTTAAAAAATTTAAGTAGTAACACTTTTAAAAAATAAAAAACATAAAGGTTACTAGAGAGGTAAAAATCAGATTCATTTGATTATGAAAATTCCCCATAATACACTCAATATATATGTAATATTTCTAACAGTAGCATCAATTTAGACACTCACTATTTATAATAATTAATCATTCACTTCATATATAATTTATTTAATTTCTTTCCATAATTTCGATCCCTTCACCATGACATTTAATTATATACCGACTTATTAGCTGATAAACAACCACGTATTTATACAAAAAAAACCTCATATAATTCTCGAAAGTAAACCAGCGAACAAATTAATGAACAGACCTTCCTAGCTATTGATTCTAAAAAAACAGTTATTCAGGTATATATAAAAACATGTAGAAAAACAGTTTTTTAAAACTACCGCATTCGCCAAACTTTAGACTCTTCCATTATAAATTAATAGGACCGGTTTCATGATTTATGTCATGGACGAGTTCGTAACATTATCCCCTACTTAAAAGGAAGTTTAAAGACCGTATCTTCATGAATTCTGTTAGATGATCTTATCTATAATGGCTATTTAATCACAATGACTATAACATATAAATTTGTACCAGCTGTTTTTTCTAATAGCATTGTCTTTGGTTATTTTACTCTTCCTTGAAAATTACAGTGTTGTGGAAAATTAGGAGGAGTAATAAATTTTCAGTATGAAATTTTCCATGGTATGAGACTTACATTTTCCAAATCAATTGACAGATAAAAAACTTCTGTGAAATTTAAATTTAGGTCAAGCTTAATTAACCTCTCCAGAATGGATCGATAGTCTTCTACTTAATGCCCTTAGAGTCTCATACAGTGCACCAAGTTTTTTTGTAATTTTGGGCCCTTCTTTGATTCCTTAGAACTCTTGATGGATGCAATTGAGTATAGAGATAAATTACCCGATATTTTGAGCTTGGAATGGAAGTAGTTTCAAATTGATATGTTACTTAACATATTTTGACGTAAGATATGATGATTTGGATCAATTATAGTATATTTGGATTTTTTTAAGCCAGGAAGTTAACCCAAACATAACATAATATAAATCATTGACAGAGTAAAACAGAATAAAATGAATAATTAGATAAAATGCTTTTGCTACAACTATGATATACTCTACGAATTTTTCTCTAAAACGGCATGGAATAGGCCCTTTTATTCGGCAAAATATAGCCATATGATCATTTTGCCGTTAGGGCAATCTCATTTGGAGCTTGTTCTCCGCGTAAAATTCATTATTTTGAGAGTTCCTTTGCTCTAATAATTGTGGACACTTCTACATACGGTTGTATATATTGATCTTGAAATTCTGTAGGTGGTAGTATTCGAGAAAGACGTGAATTGGTAACTGATTCCACAGACTTGCACTTCTCCAGAGAAAGGAGTCCCGATAAATTAACGTTCTAGGCGTTCATGAAACGTGTCTGCCTCTCGAGTAGGTCTTAAAAATGCTGCTCTAGGTGGGACTTTTCTTCTATGTTCCAAGCAGCAGTTCAAGTTTATGGTCAAGTCTGGGTCACGCAAAAGTCGAATTGCTGTCGTCAGTATTGAGTTGAGTATCATTAGGATATGCTTGAGAGCCGATCTCCAATTGTGCGAGCAATACTTCAAAGAGTTGCTGAGTATACAGCTTCTTCTTCTGAAAGATGTCTCCATGTTTTTGTGAAGCTACCTTAGTTAATTCAGCCACGTGACTCTGTCAGGATATATTGCTTGTAACCTCAACAACCAAAAAGCTAATTTGGGAGAATAGTGATATTCTTTGTCCAAGCAGGACCCAAACCTGAGCTGAAGTGCCAGCCTTCTTTGTAAAAACAGCAGCCCGGATCTATGCTGTTTTAAACTCAATCAGATTGCCTCCATCCTACTTCAGAATTTTTTCAAGATCGGTATTCATAATAGTGATCTAATGCTGCAGTTTTTGTGAGTAAATCGTTTATGTACAGAAGAGAATACGTGAAGATGCACCACTGAGGAACATCAGTGTTGACCTCAAACTTTTCTGTGGTGTTTTATTTGATAGCGACCTCGATAGATGCCAAAGCCTTCGATGTGTCCAGTAGGATTGTTCTTCATTTCTCATATTTCTCTATAACTTCAGTCCATACGTTAGTGACTCCTGCCAGAAAATCTCCGGTTGATTTATGTTCACGAAAGTCGTAATGATAGTCGCTGATGATGTTAGCAGAGTCAAGAAATCTCAATAGTTGCTGGTTAATGAGTTTATCCATAACCTTGGCAATGGCTGGGTCTACAGCAATCGGAGTGTAGTTGTTGGGTGCTGAGTTTTGTATGGATTGAACCGCAGTATCTTTCCAATCTGTAAGAGAAAAACTCTTTAATATGATAGAGAAAAAAGTTTGCATAGCGTTAGTTCAGCAACCCATTTCTTCGATACGATTGGTGGTATTTCATCCATTTCGTTTCCAACCAATAGTTTTCCAATTTTGTAATTTCCTATATTGATACTTGTTTATTTGATGATACTACAAACAGTACGAATGCTTTTCATGAACTCGAAAAACGTACCAATACTTCTCCTAACATATTGAAGTTGGCCACAAGATATTATTGCTGTGTTAACAAGAAATACAAATTATTTTACAACTACTTGATGCTTTGAAATAAATATTTTGATTACAACGATCTTTCCAGTACTTTGGCTCAATTGAAATGTTTACTATATATTGATTCTTCTTCCATTTTATCCCAAAAGTCTATGTCTTTCCAATCTTTAAGATTTGTTTTTCCTAATTTCCATTTCGTACAACCTCATAAAATTCGAATAAATCTTGTGATAGAATATAAATCTCAACATAACGTAGCGACTGTTTAAATAAAACAACATCTGATTTCCAATAAATATCGTGTGAGGAATTCTATCGGTTTCCATCCATTTTCGAACCCTTATAGGTACGTATAACCAATCGCAGCAACAGCAATGTCCAAACGGAATTCACCAGATGAAAATAAAAGTAATCTGCTTGTAAATGTGTCACAGTAAAGTCTTCTTTGCACGCCAATAACATCGGCTATCTCGCGACACGTGATATATGTGACACGGTACAGAGAAAATTAGTTTTCTCGACGAGAAAATTGCGCATACCAACGGTGTCTACGGCTCACGAAATGCCTTCGACTCATATATATACCGGATTGTTTTAAATGGAGGGAAATCTATCTGAATAAAGGTAGAGAAAAAGTTTTCTGTCGTCCATTCGGAAAAAAAAAATTATAGACTAGACATGATTAGTCGATATATTCTGATCACATTACGAGAGTTGCTTCTTAAGTTTTGAGATAGACAAATGAAAACCAATATTTATAATTGGATATGGCTTTATTGTTTTTCAAAATATTCTCTATGCCTCAATCTATGGTATATCACATGATGTTTTCTGGCACAACATCCGATAAAGTGCAGTGTGTTGGGAACATCAAAAGGTAAGTTCTCATTAAATTTCGTGAAACACAATTTTTATTCGTAAAAGATAAAAATAAAAAATTAACAACTTGGTTATTTCAATTTTTAACAAGAATTTTGAGGTTATGTGAAAAAAATGTGGGATCAAAAGTTGTAGAACTTTTTATCACCTACAGCTTTGCTATTTAACTTCTTCCACAGGACTTTTACTTTTTAGAGAAATCGAGATAATTGGAATAATTAAATGATTTTTGCAATATAAATAACTGAGAATCAGTTTTGTAGGAATTGTATATCATCAAATTTTCGTTTTGTTCTAGTTCCCATGTCTTCAATATTGAAATATCTTTTATATTTAGGTAGAAATCATTTTCCCTCCAATAAATTACTCAATAAAGTGATCCAAAAGACATTTCGTTAACCAAGATAGATAAACTAAGCTTTAACCATAACAAAAATTATATATCACCGTTGTGCTTGATGAATATGACCTAGAGGTCAATTGATCACCTTGTATATACCTATGAAGTAAGAGAGAAAAATAGTCATCAAGTCCCATTGTCTACCGATGCGGGAACTTGGCAGGTGTGGTCCATTACCTTCACTTAGGAACAATTAAAATTGAAGGTCTTTAATAAAAGAAAGAACAGTATGATAAAAGCGGAGGCTCTTTATTACTAGTAGTCCGGTGAAACTAGACCAAAAAAAAAGAGTGAAGCTACATAAATTCCCATCAAGCTAAAAAACATGTAAAATTGTTCAAAATACAATTGAAAATAAAATTTGAATGTTCCCCATCATTTCCGTGTATGGAAAAAATTGACAAATTTACAGTAGTTGTTCAAACTTACTTCAATAAACTTTTTTGTAATTTAAAAACATGAAAAACCCTGTTTAATACCTATTTTCTTTATATGGTGTTGAGTGACTACAAATTTCAAAGATGTGTCATCCTGTAAGTCAGAAGCCCGCAGGAAAACAATTGCCTTTTATTGGAGTTTATTGCACAAAACAATTACTTATCAGGTTGAGATATGGGGTTACTGAAGTGCAATAATAATGGTTTTTTTTATAGCTGACGGCTATGGCGATATTTAAGTTTCGCCGTTTTTCCATTAATTTTACTCTTATTATTGCGCTTCATATTTCAATTATGACTAAAGTGGTATTATAATTCAACTGTTATTACTAATTAATATCATTACTAATTATTGGAATCAAAATTATAAGTGAATAAGGAAGCAATTGAATAGCGTGTAGATTTTGTGAAAATGGAAAAAAAAACCAAATCGATTCCTGTTTCTAAAGTATATTTTGATGTTCGAGAAAGTGATAAAACCTACTAACTAATCCAGAATTAAATAAGAGTTCTGTCCCTCGGTCATGAATATACTTACCATAATTATCGATATCTAAAGATTGAATTCTGGTTAACTATTTTCTTACCTGGAGCTTATGTAAAATACACATTACATAACCTAACCTAACCTAATCTTACCTAACATAACCAAACCAAACCAAACCTAACCTAATCTAACCTAACTAAACTCAACCTAACCTAACTCAACTTAACCTAACCTAACCGAATTAAGATTTAGATGTAATTCTTAGTATTAATTTGTATATTGTCAACTCAAACGCAACTAGTATAGACCTTTATATGTCCGGTTGACAGCGGGACGTAACTACTATCCAGTTGTACAGAACAATAGAAAAAGGTTAGGACTGCTTAGGTTTTTCCTTATAGAAGGCAGGTCAAAGTTTTGTATTCTAAACAGTTTAGTTTAGCTGCAACTGACAAGGTTCATTGTGTAAACTATTCTAGTGTGAATAAGGAAAATTTAGAAAGGACGTGTACACACTGAAAACGTTTCAGTTCGATATAAGGATTAACCTGAAAAGAGTCGAAGCACTGTATGAGCACTTGATGAAAAAAGCATTCTAGAAAGTCTATGTTGATGATATTGTACTTTGGAGAAGAATTCATCTGGGGTATATGGAAGAAATGATAAACCAAAGAAGAAATAAATTTTTTTAAGAAGAAAAAAATAAATTTTGATAAGATGAAACTGTTACAAGTCGTAGACAGACTTTTTCAAATCATTTACTTACTGGTTTATCCACAAATAGGAAAGACTGATAATAGTACACATCGGCAGTTCAGACGGTTCTATTTACTGGTTCCAGGTGCAAATGTTTACATTGAATCAAATGGAATCCTGCTACACTACTGTAGTTAGCAGAAAATTAGGTTAGAAAAACAGTTTAGGGCACGGAGGCTTCTGTCAAGGATACGGTGGCTGGCCACCGGGGCTATAGCTGCTACACGATGTGGAAGTGCACTGTTTATTATTATTAGCAGGAGAGCTACCAGCAACATGTACTCAATGTTTAATGGCATCTTTACAACTAGCAAACTGAACACGTCATGAAGCATCCACGTGTTAAGTTAGGCGATCGCCGACGAAGGGCTGTTCACTGATTGACTTGTCTTCTTCTTCAATTTCACATATTTTCACATATGAAAAGCGATTCTGTACATTGAGGATTTTGTGTAGGTATCGTTATCAAATTGAATAAGATCTATGAGTATTTAGGCTTGATAAAATAAAGTTCCAATATAATGCGTCTAAAAACAAGTTTGATAATGTAACTACTGTACTTTATGCAATAAATCTCCTAATAATTCTCTTAGAGAACTTCCTACATATGCAGACAGACTTTTCGAATTTAAATAATTCGGAATAATTTAATAAAGACGAACCAAAAAGTCACACAGGATGATACTATTAAGTATTAAATAGAAACGAACAACTACTAGCTGATGTCTGCTAAACGGTTTAACTGTGATTTATGCCAAAAGAGGTCGCTTAAATAACGTGCTGTATAAATCAGCGGAGAGTTTAATGTGATTATTTGTGTTTAATGTGATTTGTTGATCTGACGGCCGTGCACCTCGCCGGCATCGTTGAGTCGTTGTTGTTGGCGTTGACAGTCGCGTGCGTCCGAAAACCAACTACTAGCTTTACGACAAATAAACAGGGACTGATCCAGCAAATTGTTTACCCTTTATTCGAAATTCGATGGCTAGTTACCTACGACAAACGTCAGTTGTAGCATATAGCTTCGTACTCATACTTACGAAAACTTCTGAAGCTTCATCTAATACAGGTATCGCACTCTGAATGAATTTATAATCAAAAAGATTTTATTTTTCTACTTTTAAATGTATACACTTAGTATTGGCTGGTATATGTACAACTCAGTCCAAGAAAATTCCTAACAGCTGCAACAGAAGTGATATTAATTGTTCTATATATTTTTGGAACACGTGGCAGGCAAACTTGAGCTAAGAATTCCTAGAGAAGGAGTCATCAGGTCCGAAACTCTCGTCAAATCTTGGACATATCTCGGGGTGAAATTACAAAATAAGCAGCTTTCAGACAAATTATACTCCAAAACTGAGATGTAGTAATTAATTACTCCAAAATGGTAAAAATAAATATAATAGAGTTCAGAGCTAAATACTCTGAAGTCGAAAAATCTATCAAGTTAATTTTTGAAAAGAATTATGACCAACAAGAGATTATAATCTTGTTCTATAGTCAAATAGTCATTAGATCTTCGAGTTCAGGTGTTATGACCTGGGATTGGAAGGAAATGGAAAAGTAGACAGACTTGATGAAGTAGAAATGGGTAAACCCTTCAAAAAATTGTTTTGTGTAATGGGTTACAGACTATTAGAAAAGGGGCTATAACATTGCCCCCCCTAGAAGATCAAAACTTTATGTATTTCGTTTCATTTAAATATTTACATACATTAACTACATCAAGGAGCTTCATTCGACAAACTTTAAGTGTACATGGCCCCTTTGAAAAGCATAGAACCACTTATAAATCGTTTCATTAAATAATTTTTCTCTAGTTTTTTTACAGTTATATTTTCATTTTCTAATTATTAATTATTTTTATGTGATAACAAAATCAGTTTAAATGATATGAGTATTAAACCTAATGTATATGTGTCAGATTTATGTAAAATTTCGTCAAAAATTTGATAAAAACTAGCAGTATAAGTACTCTGAAAAAAAAACAATATTTTTCACGATTCATTCATATATATATTATCATTTGAAAAAATGTTTATAGATAAAAATAAAGTTCTGGGGAGTTGCCAAAGCAGCCAGTCCTATCCTGCTCTGGACCTGTCAGATCGGGCGGAACTGCCGAATGACAAATGCACTCGACGGTGGTCCTACCATTGCCATCTATTCGAGTGCAGGATTATATAAAATGTAATTGAATCAAGCAAGCATTGCGATTATACTCATCGCTGAAAGTGATGCATTCGAATCATGCGTCGTCATATATTTCGTTATTTGCTTGTTATTTAGGGTTAATATCCTTGAAGGACACTACTGACTACAAAGGAAACTATACAATGTCACGTCAACAGTATGATCAGTATCTACAACGTGTCGAATTGACTTTTATTCGGATGGAATTTATGGAAATAACGAAGAATTGGTAGGGTTGGGTTTGGTCTATTCGTATTGAAATTTGACTACAAATTTATACACGATGATTAAAGAACAACAGCAAGAGATCTTGTTATAAATAAGAGAATGATAAACGAAGGGAATGTAAAACTGGCCGTGCTTAAAAGATCAACGCTTCCTTTTTCTCTCTTTTTGATTGTACAATGAACCCAACTAATTGGAAAGAATAAAACTAATATCACTTGTATTTTTAAAGGTTAATTTTTACAAACAACATTTATCTCATCTTAAATAAATAAAATCATATTAAGGTCTAGAATAAATAAATTGTCACAATAATCTAATTTTGATGAACAAAAAATATCTCAATGAAATTCATATGCATGAATAATGAATCAAATGCAAGGAGAATTATTAGAATGATAATAATGACTGCAATTCTGCGAATTAGAACCAACTGAGCGATTTTATTACCAAAAGGTGGCGCAGCCTAACTTAGAACAAAAAATTTATATTTCTATTTCAAAATAACCATTAAGCAAACTTGATATCTACCCTATCGATATTCCTCGAGCGTGCACCGGTCGCTTTCAAAAATACATAATATAGACACTTTACGACATTTTCCATCCTTCGACTGGTTTCTCAAACAATTTTCACAAAAAAAAAAGATATTTCTTCATCGAATGACCGACGCCTATCCCAGGGAAGTTACTTCTTTTGGTAATTCCATGTCACTTTTCTTCAATATTCTCTTCAATTTTCCAATGGCATCGTCCGCAATACACCTGATAGCACGTTCCGGGAAAAACCAATACACCTACCTTCCACTGTTTCATGACACTCCCATCGATCCCAATTAAGAGGTTTTGATTGAAGTATTAAGGAATCACTCGTTCATTGGGCATCGATGCAGATTTGGTGGAACTACACTGCTAACAATTAGACACGCGTTGTGGATATCGGCTAGTTTAGTGTTAGCTTTTTGTAATAACTTAAGAATAACTTCGTCCTCTAGTAGTAAATCCAACTTTGATTATGTTACCTTTTCGTCATTCTTGATCCTAGGACTCGCTCTCATAACTGACTGTTTAATCAGGAGGACACGAGAAAATTTTCGCGGAGGGTTTAAGCGACATGCGGTGCTAGTTTCATTAGTGCGTTTCTCGTAAAAAGAAAACCACAGGAAGAATGACTGACGGTGTAAATGACATGGGTTCGGTAGATTCACTACCAGCAAATAGCCACTTTTTGTCACGACTATCCGCATTCATATCCACAAAATCGGTACTCTGGTTTCGCTGCATACAATATAACGGACGAAGAAGAAAATTCACTCACACAATCGAGGTGCTAGACCTGATATACAGCGCCAAAGTGAACAATATAATCTAATGGGTTGCCACCTTTATTCCAGATAAAACAGAAGTCGAATCCATCGGCGATCGAAAGCACTATCAGTTTTTGGGTTCGTTCTTTCAGCGGTGGTGCGTTGCCTGAAGAAGATTTACGCTTGATCTGGATCTGCCGGTTACACGAAACAATTCGACTGATAATAACTAGAGAGGAAAAATAATTATTCTACGAAGCTGCAAAATTCGATTCGTTTAACTTACAATAGTGTCTGCAATCACCTAGTCGGAAAACTGGTCGCCACTTCGACTAAGGAACTTTCATAAGGCTGAAACTTTTTCTATATGTTATGTAATATATTTAAAGTAAAAAAATTAACTTTTGACAGGATTAGTAACTTTCGATCCATTTTATAGATACTTGCAGCCGAGTAAATCATCTGGCAATTTGTTTTTAAACTCAAAATTGTCTAATCGAGAGTCATATTTGTGAGGATACATTTTTTTAAATAAAAAATTTGCAATATGCAAAAAACAGTGGACATTGTTGCAGCCGCGCTCACCCAGAAGTTGATTTTTCTACTTTAAATATATTAAATAACATATAGAAAAAGTTTCAGTCTTGTGAAAGTACCTTCATGGAAGTGACGACCAGCTCTTAAACTAATCAATTAAAGCCGAAAAATCGAAGACCAGGTATATTGCAGATGATTATGTCGATGGCATGCCGTAAGGTTATAAGAAAAGGTAACTTGGAATTCCCGAAAAAGGCAACTTAGAATTCCCTGGTTCAAGTATCGTTCAATCAAGGGACTAAGTGTGCGTTCACATTGGCAACGCTCAATCGGTGAGCGTCGAGCGATGCCGCTCCAGCGGTGTTAAAAAATCTTGAGCGTCGCCAATGTGAACGCACACTAAGAAATATTGTTTAATGAGGAAGTTGTCGGGAAAACGATCAAAGGATGGTGCCTATATTATATATGTTTAATTATGACGGGAGGGATGCACAGATATAAAAAGGAATCCAAACTATATCAGATCTTAATTTAAAGGCTTAAGTTCAGGAAATATTGAACGACTTCAATTAGAATACTGTTAAAAATTATGCCAGAGGAGATCGTTGTCTCAACATAATGATGTTTCTCCATTTACCTAAATACAAGTTTTTGGTCGAATTGATTTTGTACAGACTTAATAAAAGTATTGGATGTTGTTAAGTAGTTGAAGACACCATATAATATCCAATAAGATTAATTTTCCTGAACTGACTGACTGTTTGATTCATCATCGAACATTGAACATTGAACTTTTTATTGTAATTGAACCTACCATTAAGAGAGGATTTATTTATTTTGTATTCCCAACGGAGTTAAAAAGCGGATTGTAATTCGTATGAATGTCTGTGAATTTTGAAATTATGATCTTTTTTTATGAATTCAAATTTTCCATAAATTGAATTTATTAAATTAGAAAACGAGTACAGGTTGTAAGGTAATGTTGTGATCAAAAATTTAAAAAACATTTCACGAACTGTGTTGTTCCCCAACAAGGAAAAATGCAAATAGAAATCTCATTTTCCCAAACTGGTCGTCGGAGCGGCGAAATTATTGACAAGGGCCGTGATGCCACCGAACTGTGGACGGTTCCGACTAAATAAACAGTGGCCACTCGAAATTGTCCCAAAGGAGAGATCTCCGACCGCAATCCAAACAATGAATAAAGTGTTGCAAACATTTCAGCTAATGTGTACTATCACCCTTTAGGACGTTTTTTATAACTTCATTGGCAATGTTTTCCAATTTTGCTATGACGAACATGGAAATGTATATAAAATAATTATCTTATTGAACAAATAGAAAGTTTAAAATTGATTTTTGTTTTGTTTTAATGAAGATTAATTCTTTTATTTATTCTTAAACTATAATTTCAATATATGTTTTTATATTTCATTACAACTACAAATAAAGAAGGTCAAGAACAGACTTCCGAGTTTTGATTCCTAGTTTGCGATGTAAGTAAGAAAGAAACTACTAGAGATTCTCAGTAATGTGGATCATTTGTCAGCTTGTTCTGAAGGTTCAGATATATTTTTAGGCACTGATCGAAGGTATTAATCGTTAAAGTATTTCAAAGAGACGTTAATTAAATACTCCAAAATTGCAGATTATAAAAACTCTTGCCGACAATTTTGTTTGATCTACCTCTTTTTATAAATTTATTATTTTTATAAATACTTTTAAAAATATGTAGATCTTATACGAATTAAAAGAATCATAAATTGGACGGCCATTATTTAGACAGAAACACTTAATTGTAGTCCTCCATAGAATTTAGAAAAAAATCATTATTATACAGTAAATAGTAAATACACGACTAAAATGTATCTGCCTGTAAGGGAGTTTGGTTTAATCAGGATACCAGACGTGAACTGAGCCCTTTTTGTACCCCATTCGTTTTTTTCTTTCTGGAAAACGAAATTTCAAAGCAAAAACCATCAATGAAAATAAATTAAAACAAAAAAAAAACATTTCGATTCCAAAGTATCTTCATAAATAATAAGAGTAGTCAGAATCGTCTGAACTAGAGTCATCATTTGATTGAATTATGAAGGGTTGTGAAAAGGGTGATACCACATAATCATCTTCTTTGATAACACAATTTTTCAAAAGCTCTTGGTGGTCTGCTAGATAGAACTTTCTATAACCTCTACTCAGTTCTGGAGACTACATTCTGATTTTATGTTTGCCCATATTAACTCTATAGGGTTAAATATGGAATAGTAAGGGGGTAGTATGAGAAGGGTGTGTCCCTTTTCTTTGTAGAGCTTGTCAATATAATAAATTTTCTCCAGCTCTAGACCTTTAATAACAGTAAGCAATTCTTTGCTTGTTACTACTACTATTTGGTATCTTGAGTAGTTGTTGCGAGTGGTAGGATGCGTTGTCCATAACGATTTCTGATTGTCGTAGAATATTAGATGAAAGCTGTTCATTAAACCACTGTTCAAATAATTCTGCTGTGATATCGTCATAATAATCAGCTCCGCAGATTTCAATTTTTTTAGCAAATATTAATAAAGCATTAGGCACGAAAACGTCTTTCATAGTCTTTTATCTGACACAAATAATCTTGTCGCTATCGAACTACCCTTGACGATTCGGTTACTGCCATCCGTTTATTCAGGTTTTTCTGTTCAACGTATGCTGACAAAACTTGACTCAATATTTCTAAACTGGTGTAATTGTATTCTAGATAATTTGCTACTTTTTGCTTTATTACTTATTACTTACGACTACTGTCGCTCATAGTCTATAGAACGCCATCTTTCTATTCATTTAAAGAAATTTATGAATTAAATGAATCTCATCAAGCCACGCCACTGCTTATCGTAGACTGTCTCTGGCAGGAATATTTCGAAGAAATTGTGTACATACAACTTCGGCTAATAGAAATGCATTTATGTTTACGATTCGACGTTTTATACGGGGAGTAAACATTATTTTTCGTTTTTTAATTTGGAAGAACTAAAACTCGAGCTGTTCAAAAAAATTTGAAATAAATTCGACAGAAACATATCATAAGTGAACTTAATCAATCACAAAATTAGCGGCAACAGATAGAAAGTTAAGTTCTGTAAACTCATATTACCAAGTCATTTGGACTAAAATCACTTTGGTATTTATCAATTGGTCCAATTGTTATTTATGTCTAAATATCTATTTCAATGTACGAAAAAATAATGTCATAAATAGATTAAAAATAACCTAATTTCAATGTGAATATGTACAAAAAATTTTATTACCTAATGACTGTATTGCATGTAAAGAAATATTATTTATTTTATAATAGAGCAACATATTTTGGTTTAAATACGTTAAACAGATCGTAAAATGGATTTTCCACATGATTTACTAACCTTTAAACAAGTGGTCTATTATTTCGTAAGGAAACTTTCGAGTGGGATAATAAATTATAAATTTCTATACCTCCAGTTTGGAATCTACACCCATAAATTCTTAATATAAATATTCCTGCTAATGTTTTACGACTTAAATCACTTTCGAAATTATACAATGTTGCAAAGCAACATTTTAATTTTGAAAAAAAAACATATACATACTTCTCTGTTGAGTGAAATCCAGTCATTACATAAAGTCAAACACGCTCGTAAACAATACCTTAGAATTTTGTTCTAGTTAAATGAGACTCTATTCAAAAACAAAAAGCGTGCTTATCATTTTTTGACAGGGCTATAAAACAAAAATTCATCAATTAATAAATAGTGCGTGAAGCAGAAGTTTTTTTCACGAATGGAAAAAGTTGATCGGCGATTCCATGAGCGAAAAAAAATATTCTATGCGCATGTTGCATACATTATTTTTTCTACGACGCAATAAAAAATTTGAATAGAAATTTGGGATATTTCAATTGAGCTCGTTCGGTAATTACAATTTATAACGATGATAGAATTAAAAGTTAACTGTTGACAAAGGTATTAAGAAAAAATTGAAGAACAGAAACTTTTCTTTAAAACAAAATTCTATCATTTGTTAATAAAATGAACTAAACAGTTAAAAATAAACTAACTCTAAAAAGAAATATGGAAACACTTAAAGGAAAAGTCCAGGAGCTGGTAACGCCGTCAAAGCGGAATCAAAAAATTATTTGAAAAATAGAAAAATGTTTCACCATCATCGCGGATGATAATTTTTTTTAATGTATTCTACAGTAAATTGTATTGATTTGTAGAAAACTATTACGAAAATCACTTTTTTTGCCGGAAGGGTCTGGCATACCTATTTGAAGTGTGTGACGAGGGCTAAAATTTCTCCACCATGTCGGAAACTTTTTTTTTATTTTATTTATTTCCTATAATTTTTACAAATTTCTTAGTATGTGCGCTTAAAAACCCCGCATACCACCTTGAAGTTCATAAATTACGAGGTCTGGCTATTAAATAACGAGGCTGGTTACGAAAAACGGTTTTATTCTAAAAATTATTCTACATTCGAACGCTCTCCTTTATTATACTCTCCTCCCCTCGCCACACACCTTTTCATACGTTTTTTCTATTGATCTAAGCAGTGCTGGAAGTCTTCTTTGTTGGGAGCCTTTAGGAACTCTGTCGTTTTATGCTTTACCGCTTTCATCGACTCAATACGGGTCCCTTTCAAAGTGGATTTTATCTTCGGAAACAAAAAAAAGTCGCACTGTGCCAAATCTGGTAAGTACGGCGGGTGTTCAACCACTGGAGTGCGCTTACTGGCCAAATACTGCTTCAAAGATAGTGCGTCATGGGCAGGTGCGTTGTCCTGGTTTTTTACGAATTCGTTCTCGCAATGTTTCCAAAACTGACAAACTCTGGAACCCGCAAGAGCTGGAATAGTTGCAATAGGTCATGGAGAATAGCCTTTATACTCTCCATGGTTTCTATGTATATCTTTATTACTTTTCTCTAGTTCAGTTAAAGATGTCTTTGAGTATTTTCGAAGGTAAAGAGAATAGATTCTGACCCTTCAGTCTGCTCCACCTTCAAAAGTTGAATGTTTCGTCATTTCGATTTCTATTTTGAAAATAATTGTTGCATCCTCATATTTTTGATTATTATCAAAATCAAAATGAAGTATTATATTTGCAATTCATCTTCTAAGAGAGATGATTACTCCGTTCTGATCGAAAGATAAAAAATGTGCTACGCTTCAGCCGAATTAAAAAATGAAAATATGCGGATTTTAGTTTAAATTTAAATTATTTGAAGGATAAAGGCTATCATCTCTCATGGTACAGGAAATTTACACTTATACCAGTTAATCGTAGAGAAGAATATGCCTTGTGGATTCAAGCTGTGAGTAGAAAATATTATTTTTATTTCAATTAACGTGCAATATTCAATGATAATGCTTGTATAACTGAATCAAAAATTTCTTTAAATCAATTATTCGTCAACAACTAATGTATTTTCATGAGTTATTATTTATTTATTTATTATTGGATTTTCAAAAAAAGCTAAGATCGCGATTCTTAGTTAAGAAACTGAACTTTCTCAAAATTACTGCATCAGAGAATTTTCAAGTCTGGCAGAATACGATATTTTGTACCTACATTTAACAATAGGTCTTAGAGGGTCGTCTCGACCGAGAATTTAGTCCAAAATAAATTTATTAAACATCGTACATTTTGGAGTAGATGCAGATATAGTTTTATAGATTATAGTTTTTTATAGATTATAGTTTTTGAGCGCCCATACCAAGATATTTCTAAAAATAACATAAAAATAAGTAAAATAAAAAAAGTTTCTGGCGTTATGGAGAAATTTAAGCCCTCATCACACTTTAAATAGCTATGCCAGACCCTTCTCGAAAAAAGTGGTTGCGTGTTTTTTTTCTAAAAGACAATGAAATTTACTGTCGAATACATAAAAAAAATTATTCGCGCTGACGGTAAAACATTTTTTCATTTTTTTAATAATTTTTTAAGTTCTATTTACTTGATAAAAATTTTTGATTCCGTATTGACGGGACTTTCAGTGTTACCGACTCCTGGACTGTAAAGTTTTTTAAATTTGGTGTAATCATAACTGAAGAAAATCAATTTTGATGATGTCTCTATTTTGATTTTGTGTAATACATGTAGAAAAAAGCCATTTCATGCACCATTTCACCTTGGTATCTTCTAATTTATAATAATCTAACTAATTAAACAATGCACTCTAGTATTTAGCTCCAACTTAATTTTTTAACTAATGCTCCATGTTTTATAAACTCCCAAATTTTCTCTTCACCTTATATGAAATCACAGTTTTCCTAAACTAAACATTCAGTGCTAGAAATTTTATTAGTAAATTCTGCTTCACGATTAAAACTCAGAGAAAGATTATAACTCTCCAAGGAGTCATCAAGAATAAACTTTTAACGAACTTATAAATGTAATTCGTCTTTACGTTTATTGAAATGAATAGAAAGTACTCGAGAAACATGTATATTTCTTTTTCTCCAGTGTATCATTCAATATTTCGGCTCAAATTTCAGAAGAAGGTCGAAAAATAATTCAGAAAGAACTATAAAATGAAAACAAATCGAGTTTCCAGGATTTATATATCGTCTAATTGATATTTAGGAAGCAAACAAAAATGAATAGTGAATATCAGAAATTTGGACTTGTCAGATACCAAAAGCAACCAACATAAGTTGTCCACTATTCATAACAAATTTTTCGATGGAAGCTCCAGTATTCCAGTTCTGTTTAATATGTTCATGTACACTTAACATTCAGTTCAATTTTTCATATAAGCACTGCCACTTTCGAATAAAACTGTAACAGAAGAAATACCAGCAGATTGAAAGATAAAGTCACTTGTCAGTGATACCAACCAACCATCTAAGTTACGGTGTAATTCCCCTAATGTATATTTTTAACAATATTTCTATGAATAAATAATATGCCGAAACAGAGGAAATAGTATAAAACACCCGTAGCAGAAGGCAATTCCAGTAATCGTTCCTTCAAAAACTTGCGCCACACGCGTTTGTGTCCGAATTTGGGACACTTACTGGAATGAAAGGACTTCTGTTACTTATATTTTAATATACTATTTTCTGTTTAGTTATTAAAATAGTGTTATTTTCGCACGGCTTTTCGTATTAAAATAGACTCCATTCTTAAATGATTTCTTGTCTGTAGTGGGTTGGTGCCCCTGACTAACAGTTTCATTTTGACAGCTGACTGGACGATGTATTCTTAGGTCATGTGTGAGGGTAATGTGGGGTTATTCAATTATATGATACTATTCATACTATTCAAAAATTTATAAATGAGATATGGACTAAACATATAAATCTACTACGTTGTGGGAAAATGGCGTCTTAGATGGCAGTGTCCGGTTAAAAGTCCGGTCACTAGTCAGATTTACCGCCTGTTTAGTTGGAACAGTTGGATCTATGATAAGTGGCCCCTTCATCCGAACACTAAGCCCTAAATTTCTCATATTCATAATTTTCATAATTGCTTTTTAATTCAACAGGTAGCATATGTTATGACGGTAGCATAAATTGAAGTTATTCACTTGACATTCGGCTTTCCAAAGTCAACTGTCAAACATGAATTAGAGCTGCCAACAGTCCACCTACGTTAAGGTGCAATTACGAAATAACCTCTAAATTAGGTGATTTTCTAGGTAATTGTATTTGAAAAGTTGATTATATACCTATTATTCTCCTAGCTAGTTTTGAGTTCAAATTATCATTTTAGATGTTCATAAGTCGTTTGAGGTCCATGGTACCTTCAATTCTGAGGATTGAACAATGCCTTTCTGAGAAAATGTTACAGTACTTCGACAAGTAATAATAGCAAATGGTCAGAATAACTGGACATCGTCCTATTAGAGCAACGTAGAACGGTCAATCCTGAAGGGTAGCTTTTGTCATCAAAGGGGTTCAAAAGAATTGAGGAAACCAACCTTAGCAGAAGAATTCTTCACTAAGACAAGGCCAGCTCTCATACATCAGTACAAATAAAAACGTTTTTGAATAAAAGCGCAAATCAAAAATAAATTGCCAGTTCAACGTTTTTCTACACCTCAAGATGGTTTAATGTCTTTAAATCTCTACCTTAAACAGTATGATAAATATTTTGAAGAACAATAAATAAAGGCATATCCAATTATGAATATTTTTTTTATTTGTCTATCTCAAAACCTCAGTAGCAATCCTCTTATAACATGATATTAAGTTTCACCTTTTATATATCAATTTGTCTTGAATTACCACCAATTAATCCATATTACATTGTAAATTGTACAAATGCTAAAATCGAACGGATATTCTAGTCGTTGAAGAGTCGAGTAAGACACTCGCACAATCACGACAATCCTCAATCGTCCCCACAAAGGTCTATTATCGTCAGCAAGCATTCAACAGAAGTAATTTAGAGATGTAGGTAGAACGTGAATGAATACATTCACCTGTTAAAGACAGGATGTAACCGGTTGAGCTAATTCAAGTCAATTTTAATGCCTTTCTGTAGGTTTAAATTGAGTTTCAGTTGTAGACCGGGAGATAAGAAACAAAAAAGCGTAGTGCAAGTCTATAATATGAAGATCTTTAAAGTTGTGAAACAGACCTTCAAATAGTAACAATCATTTTGAGATTTTGAGCGTCAAAATTCACTTAAGATCTTTTCGCATACAAGAAGAAACAAACAGAAAAGAAGTTTAATATTTAGGCATTAGTCAAATTATGTTTTAAATATAGTTCAGTCTTTATAAACGATTAGTTTCTATTTGGAAATGGTATACGTAATTTTTTGTGAAGATTTTTTTAAAAATAGAAAATATTGGGTTTAGGTTGATCAATTCAACCGTTGATGCATGTTTTATGTATAACTGAACTCCAAAAAAAAATATTTCTCTGGTCACAGTTTAGGGAGCAGAATCAGTACGTACCCCAAATTAGCAGTATCTGTCAACTTTAAGATCACTATGAAACAGTACCCTAGCAAATGATGACGAATTACATACAATAATTCTGGAAAGCATAAAGAAGTGTTGTAAACTATCAAAGAGAACAGGGATAAATTGTAAGAAAAAACTCATTTTACGAGAAGAGAGAGCTTCTCTATCAGGATTAGTTGACCACCCACCTTATTCATCAGATCTGACCTTTAGCGAGTTTTTCCTGTACCCTAACCTTGAAGGAGAAGACGTAGAAATTATCATATACTTACATTTCTATTTTGAAAAGACAGCTATCATTTGAAAGAGCTGGAGTAAGTATATAGAGTTGGAAGGGGACTATGTTGATAAAAAATAGAAAGGATTGTGAAATGAAATCTCTTTTCAAGTTCAGAAACTGTCCGTCGTAATCACCAAAGCAGAAATGACAGATGTTGAGCACGTTTGCTTAAATATATTTGTTTCTTCACTTTTTTATTGACTTGTGTTTGATTTTTCTTTGAGTTTATCACACGTACTAAATGAGAGTATATAGAATTAATCCGATTCAGAGGTGTATCATTACTGTCTATTCAGATCCCTTCGCGGCGATGAGGTCATGCGAAATAACTTAAATTTGCTTCTGACGCTTACCTAATTTCATTATGATACAAAGGTGAATGGGGTTATTTTCGTTAGATGAAATGTCGTATAACCAACTCGATTTGATCGGAAATAACAGGAATTTGATTATATATATTCAATACGAATCAGTAATTCAATAATTTAATAGTTTCTCTACAGTACCGGTCAAAAGTTTCCATTCATTAACTTTCAAAATAATACTTTTTCATATTATCAAGTAAAGGTCGAATGGTGTCTTAAAAACAAAAAATAATAGTATCCGTCATTTGTTCACTTTATACTTTTTATCGGTGCGACAAGAAGACTTATTTCTCAACTATTAGTCATTTTTTCGGTGTTTATGATTGTAGTTTAGTCCCAGTAAAGCAAACACGTGCTGTGATTTATACATCTTTTTGTGAAGTTCGTATACGCATGTTGTCAGTTTCCAAATGGAAGGACTGCAACGCGAATAAATATGTATACACCGGGAGCTTTGGCAATAGAAAACGTTCCGGGCAGTCTCAAAAAACTACAACCGCTGAATCTAGGAGTCTAGGATGTCAAAATAAACTTAGGCTGCACTAGGCTGAATAATATACAAATTAGGCGCAAGCATAATAGGAGAAAGTTTAAATAAGTTATGAATTAAAGTTTGAGGTCTAAGAATGTTTGTCATAGGAAGAAAGTATGTCTGTAAAATACGGTGGAGGCTCGCTGAGACCAGTATCGCAGTGGTCGACCAGCCGACAACTCCAAAAATGTTGAAGAAAATCCAGAAAGCGGTACTGGATGATCGTCGACTGAAAGTGCGCGAACTAGCAGACATAGAAGGCATTCCATTAAGTGCTGTACATCGTATATTAACTGAAAATTTGAAAATGAGAAAGCTGCGCGCAAGGTGGCTACCGCGTTTGCTCGCAATGGAACAAAAACAGCATCGTCAAGATGTTTCCATCGAGTATTTGGCAATGTTTCATAGAATTTTTGCACCATTTCATAACCATGGATAAAACGTGGGTCCAACACTCCAAATTCGAAATAAAACAACCATCAAAACAATGAACTGAAAACTGAGAACTTGCAAAGGCGAAGACTGTTTTACCTGCAGGCAAGGTCATTTGTTTTGGGATGCGCGTGGGATAATTTCCATTGACTCTATGGAAAAAAAGAAAAAGTTTCAACTTCGAATATTTTTCTTATTAGAACGTTTTAGCGAAGAAATCGAGCATTTGGCTAAGAAGGAAATGTTGTTCCATTAACAAAATGCACCACCTCACAAATCTGTTATTGTAATGACCAAAATTAATGAATTAATGTTTGAATTGGTACCTCATGCACCCTATTCGCCAGACTTAACTCCTTCGGATTAATTTCTGTTGAAAAAATGGCTTGGTGGTCAAGATTTTCCAACGATGAAGAGGTGTTGTTGGCAGTTAATTGCTATTTTGAGGAGATAGTCGATTCTTATTATAAAAAGGGAATCAAACTTAATGAACGTCACTGGGAAGAGTATATCGGACTAAAAGATGATTGCGTTGATAAATAAATATATTTTTTTCCGAAGTTATCATCATACCAATAGTATTTAATATCATTAAAGGTATTCACTTCAAAGTTATTCCACAATATCTTCATTGTTTCAGAACCCTGACATCTTTTCAAAAATATACATTGTAGAAAATGATTAATGAATTTAAAACTTCTTGGAAATAACAGATTATCTGTCCTCGATGTAGTTCGCTTTATTTTTGCATATCATTAATATATTATGCAAAAACTTTTCGCTAATGTGTTTTTTAAATGGCAAAGAGTAGAATGAGGAATTTCAATTATATCAAAAACTTGGTTGGGATAGATGTTTTCAAGGATACATTGTCTCTTCAAACTAAGAATCTACTAACAGTAATTGAGAATATTTTTTCAATTTTTTCATAACAAACTATGTGAGTATTGAAAGCTGAATCGAAATAGTTAAACGTACTTCAGTATATTATAGTAAAGTGAAAAAAAAATAGGATCGCACTTCAAAGATCAGAATGACCTGGAAGGTATTCGAAGTGGATGTAAAATAGTTGTTTTACAAGTAGAACAGTTTTTCTAATGGATGAGAAAAGTGAATAGTAATAAGATCGAATACCAAAGAATTTAGAGAATAATAAGAAGAAAAATAATAAAAAAAGGTCATTTTGATCGCACTATATCACTGCTTTGAACCTCCTGTGGAAACTCTGGACGATCTCGTTGGCTTGAATCGTATGCTGGTATGCTTGGTTGGTGCACGTTAACTACTGAGGTGATTCCGATTCTAATTGCTTTCCCTGTTTACGTCAGCGGCGTCTCATAGTCTCATAGTTGCTGATGCAGCCTTTCCAGAAGGCGCGATCGACCTGCCCAGCTTCCTGATTCATCATTGGGAGAGCCACCGGCCAGCGAGAAAAACGGTCTGCGCAGGTCAAGCAGTATCTTTTTCCCTCTGACAGCGGCATGATAATAATATCCATGTGCACGTGCTCAAGTCTTGCTTTGTATTCTATTAGGACTTTAGCAAAGTTTGCTGACATACGAATCAAATTACCCGATATTTCTAGCATATATACTGCGGAGCTGTATGCTATCTTCCAGGGTTTTTTTTGGTTGAAGTCAAATATAAAAGATGGGGTGTGATTTTATCTGACTCTAGATCAACACTGTGTGCCTTAAAAGAAACTTGAAAGAGTCTCGAAAGAATGAAGTGTCCTATTTTATGTGACATCAAAACTATATTATTAAATTTGAGTATGACATTCATTTGGGTTAGAGGACATGTTGGAATACATGGTAATGAAACAGCTGATCGATTAGTAAAAGATTCAGTACTAAATGGAGTTTTTTGTAACGTATATACATGAAGAGATGCAATCAATTCAATAAAATGTACTGGATACTGCCTCACGATCCTCAAATAAAACCTTTTAAAATTTATCCTAGTTTACCCTAACCCCCGAATTATATTTTCAAGTACACAACTTCGAAATTTTACTCACCAAGTATACTTAGAATGCACCCTGGCCATGGTATTATCATCAGTCTGTATCTGCGATGAAAATTCTTGTGCTAATCTCGATCATATTTTTTTGAGGATGCAACAATCACATTTATAAAACAAACAATTTGTTGCAGTTACTTGTTAAACAAAACTACTCCCTACATCTAAACCTCACGCACTTTTTAAGCATAGATAACCGATAAACTGTAGATCTATTAGTAAATTTTATCAAGGATATTAAATTTAATATCTAAGGAGTATCAATGAAAAATTCTGTAGCTGATGGACTTGCTTTCAAATCATTTTCTTTCACGCACACACACACACACACACACACACACACACACGCACACACAGGATATCCGTGATCCGATCAACTTTGGATGTGTGGAAGAACAGACTAAGGACATGATGAGGAGAGTAACACATGCTTGTGATGTAAGTATGCCTCATAAACGTGGCATGAACTCAAGATCTTCAGTACATTGGTGGAACGACCACATCAGCAGCCTTCGTAAATAGAGTCACAGGAAGAGAAGAATCTCTCTGCGCGGCTATCAACGGCCCAACTCTTTGCGGAGTTAATCGCAGAGTACAAAAAAGCGCGCCATGAGCTGAATAAAGCTATCAAAGAGAGCAAAAGAAGATGCTGGAAAGAACTTATATACGAGGTAGACAAAGGCGTGTGGAGTAGGCCTTATAAGGTGGTCATGATCCACTTGAAAAAGCAACAAATGCCATCACCTACGTGTCCTCATCTCCTTCAAAAAATCGTCACTGCGCTGTTTCCACAGCAAAGAAATTCCGATTACCAGTTGGCTCCAAGTGAACTGGACGACATACCATCTGTCACTGAAGAGGAGCTGATGGAGGCCTGTAATCGTGTAGGAAATAATAAAGCGCTGGGATTGGACAGAATCCCTAATATTGCCTTGAAAACCATCTTAAAGGCAGCACCGATTCCTAGACGTGTACAACATCTGCCTCAAAGAAGGGACCTTCCCAAAGAAGTGGAAACAGCAACGACTGGTACTGCTTCCGAAAGGAAAAAAGCTGCCAGATGAACCGTCATCTTACCGTCCACTCTGCATGTTAGATACAGCAGGTAAGATTTTAGAGCGTATAATTCATCAACGAATAGAAGAAGTAGTCGATCAACTCTTAGCAGACAACCAGTATGGATTTCGGAAAGGACGATCAACACATGACGCGATTAATCTGGTTGTTAATATCGCTAAGGAAGCGATCGCAGGAACCAGATGGAAAGGCGGCACAAAGAAGTATTGCCTATAGACATCAAAAACGCTTTCAATTCCGTTGACTGGAACTGCATCATGCAAGCTCTACGAGAGAAAAGCGTTCCAGAATATCTGTGTAGGATAGTAGCCAGCTACTTTGCCGATAGAGTTCTCAAATATGACACGAAGAATGGTCCTAAGGAGTACGATATTACAGGAGGTGTACCTCAGAGCTCTGTTCTAGGTCCACTCCTGTGGAATGTCATGTACGACGGACTGTTAAGACTGAAACTACCAAGTAACGTCAAACTGATAGCGTACGCAGATGTCCAACTGGTGAAGCACAAGACTGAGGTAGTGCTTATTAGCAGCAAAAAAGCAGTAGAGACCATCAAGCTGAAAGTCGGTACACAAGAAATCACATCACAACCGTATATCCGATCAACTTCAAGCAGCAGGTAGAACACGTCAGTGCCAAAGCATCGGTAGTAAGAGCTAGTCTCGCAAGACTGATGCCTAACGTCGGCGGCCCAAAGCAGAGCAGAAGACTACTATTATCATCAGTTGTCACATCGGTGCTTATGGAATATCCATTTGGGCTGATGCGCTGGAGCTGCAAGAGTCATGGAGAGAGACTGGACAAGTATATCGTCTAAATGATGTAAGAGTAGCCAGCGCCTTCCGCACAATATCGGAGGAAGCAGTCTGTGTCATTTCCGGAACTTTGCAACTCAGAGTTCTAGCTGAGGAAAGAAAGAACCTTTACCAACGAAAGAGGTCAACTACACTAAGTGCCGAGGAACTCGGAGCTGAAAAACGGTAGAACAGCATCACACGATGGCAATCGCAGTGGGATGCCGCAACAAAAGGAAGATGGACATACTGGCTCATACCAAAGATTGACGTTTGGCTGAATCGGAGTTATGGCGAGGTCAATTATTATCTGACGCAGATGCTGTCAGGACATGGATGCTTTCGGACATATCTTCATCGCTTCAAGCATGATGATTCACCGGAGTGCCCGTCCTGCCCAGGAATCAATGAAGACGCAGAGCACGTTTTTTTTGACTGCCCACGATTCTATCCACAACGAGATGAGCTGGAGACGATCCTAAAGAAGAGAATCCAGCCAGAGACAATAGTAGAAGAAATGCTGTCATCAGAAGCTGCCTGGAACGCTATCAATTCGTTTGTCACGGAAGTCCTTACGGAACTGCGTTCCATTGAAAGAAGAAGAGCGAATGACGTCCACTAGAAGAAAGAAGATATAAAATCTTAGCTACTAGAAGGAAGAGCAGCAGCTAATTCCTCCCTCTGCGATGTAATGCCTAAAAGGTGGGTCCGCGGGGGATGAGAGGATAGAAGATAAGAGGTTTAGGGTTTAGTGATTAGGGGCACTAGCGCCGCAGAGTCGAGTCTCACATATACAGGCGTACCACCTATGCCTGGAATCCGTAAAACGGATTCCCCCTCTTATAAAAAAAAAACACACAAACAGGATATAAGGAAGTTACTTGGAATTTCCTGTGTCAGGTATCGGTCAGTCAGGTGTGGATGTATTATCGTTTTATTGAGGAAGTTTGATGGGAGAAAAGTGTTTTTAGAGGCAAGGGCATTTGGCGTAATCACCACAGTCAATTTTACAAATAATTCTATAAATTAATTAAGCAGAGGAAATTTTACGTTTTAGTAGCTTCATCGAAAAATATCACTCACCCTCATAAATAATGTTCAATGCTAGTGTCTCATATATCCAGAATAGTTTTCCTTCCAAAATATTCAGCTCCAGCTAAGATTAAGATTTCAAATATCTCAATTAATATATTCGTAATCTCAGCTATTATATCAATCATTGCAAAATGGAGAAATGCTGAAAGACTTCTCTTGTATCCGCAATTGGTCCTGATATTTTGAAAACCCAAGTCAGGAGCTTTGGTTCTTGACCGTGTAGGTGGAATTTGATTCCACTTTATTATCTTGTCTTTACCCATGAAAAATGTATATTGATATAGATTTTGATTGATTGGTAGAACTTTCTTCACCTTCATTTTCATCCTGGGCTTCTTGATTTGAGTGCAAAGTGCAATTACATAGAGGACGAAACTTCTATCCACATTATCCTGAAGTGTGGGAGACTAAGAAGTTCCAAAGCACCTGGAAGCGATTAAATAGAAAACGAAGATTTTTGGCAGGTAAAGCTATCCCAGAAAAGAAGGTTTTTTGTTTTCCGTAATATTAACAGACATTCATTTTCTATAATTTCAAATTTGGTTTTATGGATAATATAATTTTTATCTTCATATACTATATTGAAATGAAGTCAACATTTAAACGTTTGTCTTCAGTCGCTTTCTCATTGTTACAAAATAATGATACAGACAAAGAGCTTCTTAAAATTTACGATTTTCTGATTCATATAACTTACAAATGCTTATAAGGTCTACTTTGTATAGAAACAAATAAGGCGAACGTGACGTGCCCTTTGATGTAGATCCCTTTCTCATATTATTCAGAAATGAAAATTTTTGATAACGATGAACAACGATCACGTCTGTTTCTTCGAGTAAATTGGAAAGTTGAATATGTGTATTTACTTACAGGGATGATAGAAATATAAAATTATTTTTCTATTATTATATTTATATAAACATTTATATACCAATAGATATATGAGATCAGTTAATTAACCCTCCAGTTTACCTATTTACATACCTCGTATTTCCGTAGGGATTAACTTTTTAATAAGAGCAAAAAACTGTTTTAACAAAGAGAAGAAAAAAGTATTATAAATTACATAACATACACAAAGAAGATAAAAAAGAAAAATCGAAGACTTAGTAATAATATCAGAAGTAGAAATAGGCACAGACACTGGTGAAAGCAGTACTGAAGATGGAGGGAGACGAAACGAGGGAGAAGAACAGAGGATACGAGAGAACCTCTAAACATAAGTTGAAAACAAAAAAAAGAAGAAGAAGCAACTGATATAAAATTCAGTGAACTATAACAAGAAGTAACGCTAAATGAAATATTAAAAAAATAACATATGGAGTAGCAAAGGACATATGCAGTATGATGGTGATGAAAACAAAGAATCGTGAAAATAGATGGTGGACAAAAGAAATGAGGAAAAGTGAAGAAAATAAGGAGGCATATAGAACCATAGGAGATAAAGTGATGAAAGGAATTGAAGAGGCAAAAAGGAAACATCGAAACGATTAGGTAATAACTATAATGACAATAATAGAGCAATGGGGGGAAAAAAGGGAATAAGAAGAGTAAGAGATAGAAGAGGGAAGAAGAATTTGAGAATGAAGGGAAATTATTCGTCTGTTGAAGGGTAAGAGGAGAAATCGCGGAATAGGAAGTGGAAGAAGCGGTAGATAATATCAAAATAGGAAGAGTGTGAAAGAGACAGCATAAAAGCGGAAATGATCAAATATTTTCCGAAAGAATGAGAATGATATTTTTTTGATGTGGTCAGAATTGTTGTTTTTTAGCAGTATTCTTTTCAATCCTTAAATTTTCAGTCAAAAACATCAAATAGTTCTTCATTATGGTCTAAATACTCAGTCAAAAAATGATTATGGTTAATGAAAATATTTAATAGCTTCTTTAGAAAAACAAAGTGTAGACTACCATCCAAACCAATAGAAGGTGTTAACAAAAGAACATTTATTAGAGACGCACCAGAAAAAGACTATTTACTGGTGAAAGTTATCGCATTAATTGGCATTGCCCTAAGTTGTCGAAGGGAAGACATTTACAATTTAGAAGTACTCGATGTAGAGGCTACTGGTTCTCAGTTCGACGGGTTTTTACTGTGATCAACAGCAATAAGGTGCAATATTTGGATGTGTTCGGAAAATATAAAAATTTGCGAGAACTCCTTTCACTAAAAGCACTTTTGGTAGGTTACACACAAGGAAAAATTGCTGAATTCCTCAATCTTGAGCATCCAGAAAAGTACACTGCTACAAAAGGCTGTTGGCCAACATTGGGGCTGATATCAATGTTCAATACAGCATGGTGGATGGAAGAGTTCATCAGAGAAGAACAAACAGAAAATTATAGAATTATACAAGGGGGTGAAACTTTTGAATAAGTGTTAAACCAAAACCACACATCTTCCAGCAATATTGAAAATAAAGTAGTACATTCAGTAATTACTACAATAAATGTTTCTTGTAACAGTAGTTGCATCATTACTTTTAACATTCAAAAATTAGAATAAAAGTAAATGATTTTTTATTTCTAATTATTTTAAATGGGATCGGGAGAAACTAAGAGTACAAGTATACAGTAAAGTACCATTTATCGGATTCAAATTAGTACTGTAAAGTCGAATTCACAGTACAGTATAAAAAACTACAAATTGGGACGAGAGTATTTAAATTCCACTGGTCTGTTAAGTATTCCAAAATATTCCAGTTATTCTTGGCATTGTTTGCTACAAATATTAAAAGGGAAACATCTGCCATGGCGGGGAATTGATAAATAGATAGGACTAAGAAGTCCCCATGGCGTCCGCTTCTAGCTAGCGGAAAAAAGTTCATTTGTTAGAGGTCAGGCGGAAAAGTAGCAGAAGTTGTCTCATTTAAAAAGACAGGAGATTCTTTCGAATGTTACTGCAGCAATTGCGAACTAATCCTGTGTGTTCCTTGTGCTTCCTCTTCTACTGCAGACATAAATATCGAGCGGCCTATTATATAAAAAAAAAACGCGGCAATGGGTAGTGAGTAAATAACCGGGAAAACGGAAAATCAAAAATTAGTTGATTAGACTTATTTCAGATGTGGAATTAAGCCAAAATAAAAAATGTTTATTCAATTCTAAGATGTTGAGCATAAAAACTGTTTGAGTGGAAAATATTGTATGTTCAAGCCCAAAGTACAGTGGAGTAAATTTTAATACTCAAAAAATGAAATTGTATGAAATAAGAATTCAAAAAAATGATTAAAAAGTTGAAAATAATCGATATTAAAATTTATTTTGAATAAAAACAACTGAAAGAAAAAAGTTGGATAGCTTACAGTTTTTAAATAGGTCCACATTTTTTTATAATAACCTGAATAGTCAGCGGTACTTAGAATGTCTCCAAAATGATTTCCTACCCATGTTATATGATATTCCTCTAAACATTCGCAGAGGTATGTGGTACAAGCACGATGGAGCCCCTCCCCACTTCCTAAATGATGGAAAAAATCATCTTAAGAACATTTTTCCTAAGAAGTGGATTAATCGGGGAGGTCCATTAGCATAGCCACCACGTTCCCCTGAATTAAATACAATGAATCATTTTTTTTTTGGATATCTTAAAAGCTTCGTATATGCAACACCGGTAAGCACAAGAAACGAAATAATCGATAGAATAAACTTCCATAGTGACGTTATAAGGCAGAATCTTGGAATGCTCTTTCAAGTTTGAAGAAATATCTTCCGTAGACTCCGGAAGGTGTAGAAGTGCAAGGTGCCCACTTCATACATTTATTCTACATACAAATTACTAATGAGACTTTACTAATCGATGGAAATGACAACAAGAAAAGATACATTTCAAATATGATATAAAAAAATGATTTATGGAAAGATATAGTTAAAATAATAAAAACACGAAGAACAGGGAATTTGGGAAGAGCAGGCAAAAACACAGTGAACCGGACAATGCTACAGTAATATCTAAAAGGAAGTATAAATGGAGGAAGGCCCAGAATGAAATGGTTGATGAAGTAGAGGATGACCTGAGTATAATCTGGTGCTTCAATGAAATTCTAATCATCTTCATTGAATACCTGTACCATCGTGGTTACCGTATTCTGGCTATTTACCTCCAGCTCATCTTCAGTATACCACCTACATCCAGGGTTGATGAACCTTAATATAAATAAGGTGTATGTTCCATTGATCCAAGTTTAATCTGCGGAAATTACAAATCAACTTTGTTTTTTGAGATTAATCAGAATCAGAAGATAATGGCAACTTCCAGATCTGAGGAATGATGAATCCTTCCAATCCGCATTCTAATCCAGACCAGGTTGATTAAAGGTAGATTTGCATCCATTCTGATTCAGGATAGGTTAATGTGATAAAAACTCAAAGGACCGAGCCCTTCACAGTAATATTTAACTAGGATAATATCAGGTTTGTTTTGGTTTGATTAGGTTAGGTTAAGTTCAGTTAGGCTAAAATATGTTAGGTTAGGTCAGGTTTGTGCGATTGAATGCATCTTATCCGTTGCCCCTTTTCAGTGTTCTATCTCTACATGAAGCATCTAATCAATCGTTTGCAGCGTTATCAATGAAGACAACCGCTTTTCTACGTAGACCCCTCTCGTAATCTGGGCTCGTAAAAACTTCAAATTATAACTTTAGTATTTCGTAGTTTGTGCGTTTCCGCCGAATCATTTCAATCATGTGTTATCTATTGGATTGTATTCAGCATCAACATTTGGCTTTCAGAAAGAAAAAATGGCGAAAAATAAAATATTGGTGCTTCAGAAAAAATCGATAAGATCATGACAGGCGACGAATCATGGATCTATACATATGAACCTGAAACTAAACATGAATAGACTGCATGGGTCTTTAAAGACGAATCAAATCCAACAAAAGTTATTAATAACTGGACCAGTTATTCCGAAAAACTGAAGAGCAACTTAGAACTGTAAATTCTGGATGGTACACCAGCATTTGTTTTCCAGAAGTGTTAGAATACCAATCTCAGAAGACAAATCTTTCTCCCTGTCGACAAAAACGTTTTTGAACAGTCAAAACATCGATGGGTCATTCGCCCTCGTATTACTGTTGGCTTTTTCGAAATATTATCATTGATAAAAGATGTAATTCCAACTGATATGGTTAAAATTAATAAACTTTCGAATGCAGTATGTCGGTTACACAGCCACTCCAAAACTAACAAAATTCTCTTCCACTTGGACAGAATTACACAAAACAACAGACAGAGACAATTAGTTTCGTGTTCTGTACAATTAAGAAGTCCTGGTGATCATTTTTATTTCTTTTATGTTTGTAGCACCTAAAATTTTCTCATTTCTTTGAATCGGAGTTGAAAATAATAGTTGAAAAGATACTTTTAAAAAGGTATTTCATTAATTTATTGAAAAAAGATAGAAAACAATTTTTGATGATACAAAGTACAATTGAAAAAATACTTTCTTCTTGTAGCTTGGAAATGAGTGGTCTTACAAAGATTCAGAATCATCAGCACATGAAAAAAATTTCAAAAATTTTTCAAATCAATCCATGTTGTTATTTGATTACTTTCTAGTAAAATGTTACATTATTTTTCAGGGCATGCGCCAACTCGTAATTAAGATACCCACCATAAATTTTTAATTTTTGTTACAATGTCAACTCTTGACTGTGTTTGTCATGAAGATTAGACAACTCTTGATTGTGTTTGTCATGAAGATTAGACAACTCGTGACTGATTATTATCCAGCTCGGGATTTGTATTATGTACGCTGCTGAAAGTTTATTCGATAAACGGCAAAAGATCCACAGAATAAAATGTTCATTGTGAACGCCATGTAACCATGGCGTATGACATAACATTCCATTGTGACCTGGAAACATTGTTTTGGACAGGATTTAAAAGTGCCTCCATGTAAAATGGTGCTGAGGTTTATATACAATTTAAATTTATTTCAGATCCAAATGTAATTGTTAAATTATTGCCCAATAAATAATTATCTACTCGGTCAGCTTTTAAGAGATCTGTTTTATTCCTAAAATTGTGAAATTAGATTATGTAACTCAAAATAACCTAACCTAAAGGATTTAGAAATTCTAGGTTTTAATTTTTGGATTCTCCAATTTCACGAATTGGATAAAATACTAAATTCCATGTAATACTCTTAATGGATCTATCAGGAGTTGTATTATGTACAGGGTTCTTTACGACGAGCTGAATCGATATGCATATGGGAAAATACTGGGAAAATTTGCTTGTACAGGTTTTCCGAAATGCCTCAAGTCCACCATTTATTAATTATTTCACATTTTCGAAATTTTTGGGCACATGCACAACCCTCCACTAAAAAAATTATATTTCCAAGTTTAAGTGAGTCAAGTCCAATATTTTTGGTATTTGGACAAATAACATGTTTCAGGTAGAATGATATTTTTATCTTCTATTTCAGTTTCATTTTCGAATTTAAAATATCTTCCCAGCTCTAAATCATAAACTTCAGCAATATTTCCATAGTAAGTCAAATTACAATTTTTCTTGTAAATATACAATCTTCAAACATAATTATCGAAAAGTAATGAACATTCTGTGTATTTAGTATCCAAGCAAGTTTTATACTCAATGATCATAAAATTAAACCGCGTCTTAGAACATTTTTTGCTATCTAAAAACTTCGAAAACTTGATTTTTTCAAACTGCAACCCCCATTTTTCAATTCGCCATTATATTCTACGCTTTAAATTGAGGGGACTTCGTTAGTAAATTCATAAATCTTAAATTAAAGGTTTTTGTAGAAACTTGAAGAAACTGAAATCTTCATGGTTTTTAATTGTCGGTTGTCTAGAACGTCAAGCTTTAATTTAAGATATATGAATTTACTAACGAAGTCCCCTCAATTTAAAGCGTATAATCTAATGGTAAAGAGAAAAATGGGGGTTGCAGTTTGAAAAAATTAAGTTTTTAAAGTTTTTAGATAGCGAAATTCGGCACCATTTTCTGAATACCCTATATAAATTTTTTTCAAGGTTCTCACAGATTTTGCAAGCTGTAGGTGTTATTTATCCAAATCCCAAAAATTTTGGACCTGACTGACTTAAACTTAGAAATATAATTTTTGTAGTGGAAAACTGCATGTGTCCAAAAATTTTGAAAATGTGTTTGTAGATGCCAAAAATTTAAGTTTAAGTTTGCGACCGGAAGTTTCAGAAACCTGAAATTATTTTAGCTGAAACGAGCATTTCTGAAAACTCATGCAAGGAAATTTTCAGAACACTGGTCCCAGTATTTTCCCATATAAATGTATATATATATATATATATATATATATATATATATATATATATATATATATATCGATTCAGCTCCTCGTGAAGGACCCTGAACTTGGACTACCTTTTCGTTTACCTGAAATATCCCCGTCCCGAGTTGTCGCATCTTTATCTCAACGGATTACAAATCGTCACGAGTTGTAGCGCACCCATTTTTCATCATTTATCGCTAAAGGCACACGCCAACTCTGCAATCAGTCTCTACAGAACAGAAATATTCTAAGTTGAATATAGATTTTTGAAATTATGCCTATTATGTTTTTCCTAGTTGACTATATAGATAAAAAGTTGCAACGTGGTTCTTATTTAATTGATGATAAACAAGATAAGATTTATGCCATTGACTACACCCACGATGAAACAGCCACAAACTAATTATTTTGATAACTGTGAATTCGATCTAAAGAACATGGAACCATAATAAAAAGGAAAGAAAATTAGTATTCTTCGCTAGTGAAATGGAAAGATCAATAATCAAGACGTAAATCACACCGAAATAGATACAACTAAAGACAATGTATTTGGACCCTGACTTTAGACCTGAGAATACGAAAGAACTCCATTTTATACGTTAACATGTAGGCCTATAGAAACAGACGGCGCAACTTCCCCTCAGGTCTTATGGAATGAAAGGTTCAGGTTGTGTTTATTTTCCATATAGATCAGTTAATTAAGGGATAGATTTTCAGGAAACGTCTTCAAATATTTTTTGCTCATAAAGTTTGACATTTTTAATAATAAAAGAACCCAGAAAGTGTTGTTCTACGAGTGTTATTTGAGTTGTTTACAGATACTTGGAACATTCATTTTGGTTAAAAAATGGAATAAAATCGCAAACATTTTGGTGAACTTTTGGTGATAAGTTGATCATCACCAGATCAACTTTCTTCGACTTTTGGTGATGAAGCAAAGTGCTTCGTTGGTTCCACAATGAATTTCGTGTAGGCTTTTCTGGTAGGAAACATCGATACTGTGTGCTGGAATATCACCACCGTTCCATTAGATTAGAGCAACGTAGGATGGTCAGTACCTCAGCATTTGTTTACCCAGAAGTGTTCGAAAGAATCAGAGAAACCAATTCCAGAAGACGAAAGTTCCTGCTTGGTACCTTCTTCTTATTTCCGCAGATTGAAAGTAAATTGCTAGGTCAACGTTTTGTCTACACCTGAAGAAGCGTTCAAATCAGATGTTTTGCAGGTACTTCAATCGGAATGGAGTAAATGCTTCAAAACTTAAGTAGCAACTCCCGTATTGTCGTTAGTGAGTGCAGATTAACCTTTTCCGCCATTCTAACGTTTACATAGATAAATGACAGAAGCGTTACATTAAACAAAATCTAGTATAATAGTTTAAATAATAATTATAATCCTTAGAAATCTTATTCTCGTTTTCTGTAATTACTAGAATTCCTTAAAATATTTAATTTATGATTGTTAACGTTTGCTATCCCTGCGTTTCCTTACGAAATTTGTATAAAAGCAAGGATAGTATTTAAGAAGGATTATGAGGGTTGAGCCGTATAAAAGGGCTCACAAATTTTATATACAAACGTTATCCGGTTTACTTTTAAGAGTTTAAGTGCCAGCAGTTTAATTGCTTATAACAGAGCTTAATATAATTTTATTAGTCAGAAGAAAAGTGCAAATTTATTTATTTTTCTATAATTACTGGAATAATCGGGGAAAAATAATAAATATAGAGCACGTCCCTCAATTTGTCAACACTCAATACTTCTAAATGAGGATTTTGTATGTTATCAAGTTATTGCTAAGAAATGAAGACCAATATTTATAGCAAAAGTTATAAAGAAAACGTTTGATCATCAATAAATATCAAATCAGTTCATTATTAATAAAGAATGGACTCATATGCGAAAACTTGATGAAATATGGACATATGTATGTATGACATATGACGATATATGCTCAAAATAAACAGAAAAAGTCAAAAAATGCACATTTTGTATATTTTCTAATTTGAAAGAATACAATTCATTTCTATTAATTCAGGAAGTTGGAGATACCAGATATAATTCTATCAAAACTCAAAACATTTATGAGAAGTCAATTTAGAAATAATGCCTTTTATGTGAATATATTTTCAAAATTCGGAAATCTTTCAATATCTACCGAGGTAACTCGGTTTGAGGTTTGAACTATTAGAAGTGACTTGAATCTGAAAATTCTATACCTACATTAAGTTCAAAGTTTCTATTCAACATTTCGTAAATTTTATCTATTGTTAGCACATGTTAGTTTCTGCGGCGTGAACCTAATTTCATGATCAATTTTGTATTCATTTTACTTTTATCTTGTAGTTTGATACTTTGTTGTTAGTATAACCTCAAAATCATCAGAATTATTTTACTTCGTCAGTGCTTTTGTTTGTATAGTCATCTTATCCTAAAGGTATGGTTTATATAGCCATATTTCTTTAAGCTTATATGGCCATACTAATTTTATTTGTTGACCAATTTATTTCTTATTTTTAGACGCCGAACCATGGTCACTGGTCACAAAAACAGCTATCAAATGCACGAAATGCCATTGAAAATGAAAACTTTGAGGCTACAATAAATTTTAACTTTCCAAGAAAAACTTTGGAACGAAGTTTAAAGGAAAATAATCCTAGAAAGGGACATTTGGCTCCAGGTACTACAATCGGTTTTGAAAGACTCATCATATACAGAAAATGCAAGCTGGGAGTTTCCTTAATCAGGAGAGATCTGGGGACAAACGTATTTAAATTTGCACAGCAATCAAATTTCTAACAAAAGTTCGATAGAGATAAGAAAAAAGCTGGATATGACTTCGTGACTGGGTTCTTAGATAAAAATCAAGATATTAAAATTCGTAATTCGAAGGGAATATCTATTCCTCGCTTAAAACTTATGAATAGGAATGATGCAGAATCATATTTCAACCTTTGGTAGACCGTTTCGAACGAATTGTTTACTCAGCATTCCAACATCTTTAAAATGAATGAGACTGGTCTCCAACTGAATCTTCCTGGAGTCCCTAGTAAACCCTAACCACAATAACGTCGACGAAAAGAGAAAAACTGTCATAGCCTGCCGCAGTGCCGAAAGATTATTTTTACCCCCCGCAAAAATAGAATAGCACACCATGAAGATGGCTCACCTCCAGGTGCCGTCGTCTACATGTCACTTGGTTCAATGACCATTTTATTCTTCGAAAACCAACTGGTAAGATTCTTCGGTACTTGATCTAGCCCAAGCAAATGACATTATTCTTTTTTGTTCGCCAATCCTTTTTCAGGTCGCTAAAATTGTATTTTTATTAAAAATGTCCTAATTAACTTAATAATCATCCAGGTCGAAGGATTCCTCGATCACAATTTGACACAATTTTGTCAGAATCTTGGGGAAAATCCACCTCTCAAAAGAATACTTCTTCTGAGTTAAGTTCTACTAGGATATATCCATTTAACCGTCCATGATTTCTGATTACGCTTTCAGATCAAATTTATATAAATAGCAGAATGAAGAACCAATACCACTTAAAGTCTCTAATGAAAGTCAAATCGCAGAAAGATTGGAGAATGAGTCGAGGAGAATTCAACCAGGAGCCTCAAATTCTGTTACAGACACTATCGAAACTCCTGCTGAATTAGGTCCAGTTACAGAAATTGACAACACTTTAGGAAAGGAAAACGTGCAAAACAAGTAGCGAAAATACTTACTTTAAAAGAAAATATTGAAAAAAGAAAACAAGAAATAGAGAAGAAACAAAATACAGTCAAACCTGGATAAGTGAGAGTAATAGCCAGGACCACTCATTTTAAGCTCCCAAAACCTCTATTAGCGAGAAACAGAAACCTCTGTAAGAGAGAGTCGTTTTTCCCTCATAGACATCCGCTAGTGAGACTGCTACTTATCTATACCTCTATAAGCGACAGTCGAGCTCTATTTACAAATTTAACATGTGCTATTTTATGCCTCATTCTTAACTTTCGTGAAACTTCCTACCATTGTTTTGGTATTCTCGTCAATATTGTACCTATTCTATTTCATGGAACTAAATAATGTTGTTATTTTATCGCATTCTTTTCAAATGGACACGTGTGCCTGTGTACCGTCCTGTTTGTCGTACATACTCAGTTTACAGTTATCAATTGCGAAGGAAAATTCTGTTCTGTATCATGTCAAAACGGAAAATTAAAGTACTGTCATCAAGTGAAAAACTTGAAACAGTGAATGCGTTTGAATCCGGAAAATTGCGAAATGATATTCAGAGGGAGTTTAATTTACCAGAATCCACCTATTATAAAATTATAAAATCAAAAGACTCTATAAAGTCTGATTGCTCTGATGGACATGGAAATATTAAGAGGGCTAGAATTTCTCAATTTCCCGATGTCGAAAAGTGCCTTTTGGAATGGATAAAACAAACTCTCGATAAGAATATTCCCATAGATGGACCTTTGTTGAAACAAAAATCAAAAGAGTTTGCTACAAAACTGGGAATCCAGAACTAACTAACTAGCAACGGCTAGTTACAGGGTTTTAAAAGGCGTCATGACATAGCTTTCAAAAAAGCAGCTGGAGAAAGTAAATCTGTGGACCAAGGTGTGTGCAACCACTGGACTGAAGATCTTCCAAATCTTTTAGAATGGTATGAACCAGACGATATTTACAACGCGGGAGAAACTGCAACAAAGCAAGGAACGCCTTACCCTTCACCAGTATGTAAACATGAGTGGTACGGACAAACTCCCACTTCTCATCATCGGGAAATCAAAGCGACCTAGATGTTTTAAAGGTGTCAAGACTCAACCCGTTGATTATGCCAATAATACAAACGCTGGGATGACCAAGATATTATTCAAAGATTGGTTGAAAAGAGTTGACGAACAAATGAAGATAAACCGAAAAAAAAATACTGCTATTCATTGACAATTGTGCTGCCCATACGGACTTGCCAACACCTGCAAACGTAAAAGTAATGTTTTTACCTACTAACACTACTAGTAACTTAGATTAACCATTAGATCAAGGCATCATTTACAGTTTTGAACGTTTTTATCGCAGAGAAGTCATTAAACATATTCTTACGAGTCTGGAAGAAAACAGTAGCCCTGACATGAACGTACTTTTAGCTATGAAATTTGCTAGAAAAGCATGGTACTTAGTCAGTGACGTTACTGTCAAAAACTGCTTCAAGAAAACTGGGTTTTGGAAAAGTACAGGTGAGCAAGACCTGCCAGAGGAAAATGATGTTGAAGTTGGACCTAGCAACGAGGAATGGACTAAGCTTGTGTCTCACGAATCCAATATGTTAATGCCGAGCTTCGAAGATTTCGTTCAAACTGACGACGACGTAACTACCGCTGGAGAACAAACCGACGACGATATCGTTAAGAATTATGTGAACACCTGTATTGCTGGAAATGACAATGAAGACGAGGCACAGAAACAGAAATAAAGATGATTCCAATGAAGCCAGCTTTAAATGCGTTGGAGACGGTGCATTAGTACTTTGAATAGGCGGAGGTTGTTGATCAAGCAATATTCGACAAAATCTATGAGTTAGAGAAAAACATTCAAAATACAAAAACAGAAACCCAAACGAAACTGACGGTTTTCTTTGAGTGAAAATAAGTTCTAAATAAAATAAAATTACATAGTACATGAATTTTTGTTTTATTTTCGTAAGAATTTAAAAATATATACATATGTACATAATATATGTTGTGCATATCATGCACATAATTTTATCATATTACATATTTACGACATTTGTACTGCTGACTTTTGCTGCGTACCCCTATAAGAAAGAAACGTTACCCATGTACCTGCATTAGCGAGAAACTCGGGTTAGTGAGAAACCTCTATAAGCGAGAATGAGATTGTGCTCACGCTTATCCAGGTTTGACTGTATTAAAAATATCAATCCTCGTTTGTATAAAAAGAAAGCAGAATCAACTTCTGTAAAAGAATGTAAAATAGAAGATTCAGCTGGAGAAGATAATAATATGATTGTGTAAGATATGGAGAAAACTACTATGAAATTGAAAAAAATACAAAGATTAGATTCAGTCTTAAAGGATGCTTGATAACTGTACATTGTTTGAAAATGGAAAAAAGGCAAAGGAAAAGACTGAAGTCAAGGAGAATCAGAGTAAGGGAAACGGAAAAAGGATGAAGAGATAATATTGCCATCTTCTACTACTTGCTATGGCTATCTAACACGGATGAATTGGATAAGATGGTCACTTACTTAGTTTAAAATAAATTAAATACTAAAATGTCAATTGATGAATCGTCACCAAAGTCTGTAAAACCAAAATTGATTAATAAAAAATTAATTAGAAGGTACAGTCTTTCCTTTCTTTTTCTAACAGTAGATTTTACCTAAAAAAATATGGCCGTATTATCCTGAATTTTCCTACCAGAAACTTTTGAAATATTTTATTTAAATTCTTCAACAAACTCATTATTCCAATTGTTTATGGTTTTAACTACAAAACTGCAATGCAATTTGATACAAGTTAGTTGGTTTGTCAAGAAGGTTTCGTAATATCTTCAACATTAAACTTTAGAAATGCTAGAAAATGTTCAGTATGAAAAATTGACGTTTCCCACCTAGTTAACACTGGTTCGGGAAGTAGAGGTACATTCGACAACCTTTCCCTGTAAGACTGTAGGCAAATACTTTTTTAAAGATACTATTACTAATTAGTACATTTAGACCAGAAAGTTTACATTTAATATGATTATTATGCTGCATCAAGTCACGTGTACTAAATTGCGTTAAAGAGACAAAAGAATTAGAAAACATTGAATAACAGATCTTGCAATAGTTAAATTATATAGATGAATTGTAAGTTTAAAAGAAATTTCACTGAAAATTGATCTCGCTGAATAATACAATATTCAGCATTTCATAGTGAACAGTTAAATTCGTAAGGAAAACAACCTGATGATTTTAACAGTCCCTTGCCATACATCTCATCCCATCAACACAGTGTAGCTGAGAACACAGGAAAAGCGAAATTCAAATGCACAAACCGTTAATTAATCCTAATTATCTAGTTCAAAAGTGGGTTTGGGAACGGTAAAAGACCACCATGTTCCAATAGACAGATAAACAACTGTAACATGAAACTAGTCTCGTATACTTTAAACAAAAATATCGAAATGACATAAATTGATTGATGACCGACAAAAATACTTTTCGTTTTATGTTTAATATTCAAAAGGCGAGGGTGACAAAAATCGTAGCCCTACTTTTTTCCCTAGTTGCGTATTGCACTAACTTTAATGTTAATCAATTTGAACATTCTTTTTCTTGGCTTTCATCCGAGTAAAAACCTCGATTATATCATCATAATTAATTTCTTGGACTAGTTAAGCGAATAATCTTGGCCCAAGCTTCCGCGAGAGTATGTTTTTACCATTTCTATAGTAAAAAAAGATTTTCTTCCTGAGAAATTTGTAGCCGTTGTACTAAAAAAATTTGCTCATTAGGTTATACATCTTGAAGATCCATCTTCTGTTTTTGCTACGGAATCTTTGAATTGATAACGAAAACGAATAAATTCATTGCCTAACGTCTCTTCCAAATCGTCAGGATACTTACTGGCTAGGTTATTGGCAATTTAATTGCAGCTTTTCTGTATCTATTTCAAATAAATCATCAAATTTCCTTGTCTAGAGAAAGGTGTCCTTTCATTTACTCCGAGTCATCTGAGAATTTTTCTGGTTTTTGGTGACGAAAATAATAATAATCACTCCATTAGCAGCATCAAAACGATTCCAAACAATGATTAGGGTTACTGTTTCTAAATGTTGTGATTTTCGCTGCAATTCCTTAGCATCAAATCGTGTAGTGTATGCAATTCATCAGAGCATCAAAGAGTTTGAGAAACACTGTTTTGATTAATGTCTAGGTTCTGAATATATAACTTATTGCTCGCACTATAATATGATTGACCACGACAATTTATTATGTCCAAACCATTAAGTTCTAGAGATTTTAAGAAAGCATCATCAATTTGAGGTGTTATTAAAATCAAGATGAACCAAGAAAACCATTGTCGTCAACCAAAAAAAAAAATCTTGCTTCAAGATAATCTTGCTTCAAGCTGTTTTCTCTCGAGTCGAGTTTTTCCATTGCAAATTCCATAGAAAACTTTTCATAAAAACTAATCTGAAACAATTTTTGAAATGTATTGTCTATACTTTTTTCGTCCCTAAAGTTCTGTCATTTCAAAAATTGCGCTAGAACTGAATCCATCCTTAAGATTCAGTCTACTAGATTGGTAGAAACTGGAAGATTGGTATGGACTGGTCACTGCGTCTCTTATGAGAACACAAATGAAGAACTGAAGAAAACAAGATATAACGGAAAGATGAGGCCATTGCTATTCTTGAGACGAACCTTCCACAGTTCCAGCAGTTGGGTAAGATATTCCATTGATATAACTTGCTTCCTTTTACCAGTTTGCGTCTCTGGAGCTTATTTTAAGTTATATTTAGTCTTTTCGATGGAAACAGGCATGTCCCATGTAAATGTTTTTCACTTTCACTAATAGATCGAATCAATTAGCAAATATTGATTGAGAATAATTATCTTGATTTATTTCAACTTATTGTTCTCTACTGACTGGCCTAAACAAGCATTCCTAGTCGAACTATTAATTGTAAAATCGGTAACAGCTGTTTCGTTCAAACCGTAACGTAATACATAAGGTATTCCGAAAGATTAGAAGGTGAATTTTAGTGTTTAACATTCCTTGATGTTGCCTACAACTAATAGATCTATTTTTGAATTTGATTGCTTTCTCGGAATTATAAGAAAAGACTTTTATTATGTGGTAGCGCGTTTTCAAAGCGGTTCGTTGCTAAAAGACTCCTTTTGTAAAATTAACTCTGCTATTTGTAGCCAATAGCCTTAAAACTGCTGTCAGAAAGTACTTAATTTTATTCACTTGTCATTACTTCATGAATTAATGTTAGCTTTAATAAAAATAGACAAACAAGAAAGAAAAGAAAAGGAAACTCGAAGACCAATACTTAATATTGAAATTGGAGGTACAATGGAGATCAATCAAAGTTGGTGAGAGATATGTCATCAAAAAGGGCCAAAAACTACACATATTGCTATTACATCTCTGAGTACTTTGCTCGTACGACAAACTCCGCGGATATTAATGGAAATAAGACGATCTAAAGCACACATAGCTGGTCCTTCTGCTTCTTTTGCATATCAAGTGCAACCCAAGCGCGAAATTCGACTGGCCTTCCAACCAGTCATCTAAGACTCTCCAATAGGCATAACCTAAGTTCTGGAAAGTTGCTGGTGCATAAAGTAGAAAGAAACAGACCACGGCATCGTTACTGTATACCATCTACGAGTTCGAGCACTTGGACAAGCCTCACAGTTTTTCTGATGACGTTAAAGGGTTGAAGCCCCACCATTTTAAAGGACCAAAGAGTAATAAAATAAGGCCACGTCTCGATTAAACAAAAAGTACTAACTCCACTTCACTGAATAAAGCAAACGAAAAAAATTTAAGGGATCAGAAAAAACGAAGAGGTAAGTAATAAAAAATAATTGAAGAAAACAGATCATAAAATAGATAATTTGTAGTGGTAGGAAGATTTACAAGAGCGGAATATGAAAAAAAGGGAAGAGACAAAGAAATAATGTTCTTGTGGATTGTGACCTTCTATTACAAATGTGATGCTTGTAGCTACTGTAAACAAATCAGTATAACCTTAGCGCTCATTCGTATCAAAGTACTTCATTTTTTTCGACGAAAAAATATCAAGTAGAGTTATAATTTGATATTCTGCTTCAATCTGATCTTCTCTAAAGTTTTAGTTGCTGAAAGTAGAGGAATTCATAGAGAATTCCCACAGAAAGAAAAATCATAAGTTCTACTCCAAACTCTTGCAGTTATTCAGTGTCTCTTGTTAAAATGTTTCTTTCCCAATGCTACATCATTCACCGTGCGATTTCATTTGTTTGCTAAGGTGAAATCAATTCATATTTGTGTTCGTCGAAACTGTTAAACGGAAAACATCATGCGTCTTGAAGGGTCTTACTGAAAAATTCTTGCAGCATTGTTTCAAGCAATTCAGTGATGTAAGGATAGAGGAATCCTTTGTCGAGAAATGAATTAATTGAATGTTCAGTACCTGAAGAGAATAATGGATGCATTACATTACCTAATTAAAATTCCAGCTTGTTAATGGATTTCACCACCATTCTTTTGCCTGTAGTATAATGAATACAAGAAATATGCAGAATCCATACCTGAAACAAAACATTCATTTGAAAGTATTTTCACATAAAAATATATATTCATAGATGTATGGTTCAACAATTTGGTTGTCTCCAAAATGCATCAAGAAGAATACGAAAAGGTGGAAATGTATATATGAGTTTAAAAAGTTAGATGAATGGATAGATATTTGAATAGTAACGTTTGTCACCTGCAAGCGTGTGAACCTGTTATAGAAAGTCGAATCTAATTAATCTGATAGATAGTGTCCAAATGACGCAACTAATGAACATCCAGTTGGTGAAAGTTTACGGGAAGGAAGCTGTCACCAGAAAATTTGTTTACTACTAGTTTTAGCGATGATCACGATCGGTTCGGTCGTCGATAAGCATGCGAACAAAGGATTGATGATAGATTCTACTATACATGGCGGACGAATTGATCATTAGGAAGGAAATGGTTCGTATCATTCTACTATTTGGGTAACATCTTTTCGTTTCTCATATGCTGTCAGATGATCATAAGGCAATATAAATGGAAGCCTTCGCAGAAAGTGATACATGATACTTCTAGTTCGATTCGAATTCGAAGCTAAATCGATGGAATGGCGCTCATCGCATTCTCCATTACCCTAAAAGTACCGCTGTCAAAAATCTATGGTCAAAGTCTTCTTCGACAACGATGAAATCATCTATTAGTTTTTTTGTGGTAGACCGCAAATGCCATATTCTACTACGAGAGCTATTCAAGTTTTGGAATATGGCAACATTGATGTGGATAAGTCAAATCTGACTTTTTTGAACGGTTGACGTACTTATAACTGTTATTTGAGTTGTTTACAGAAATTTGAAACATTCATTTTAATTAAAGAATAGAATCAAATCGTGAACATGACTTTCGCCATGGATTAAACCAACAGCAACTCGCAGCAGCAACATTTGATGATGAAGCACAATCTCGAATAACCGAGTTTTGTTAGTTTTGAACTCAATCGTGGTCACACTTCGGTGTAGGATGATTTTCGAGAAGATTTGAAAGAAATACTGAACAATAGGCCTTGCTGCACAATAACGAGTGCGCAACAATCCCTGTGCGCTAATTCTTGATTCAGCATGGAGTAACTATTCTCGTCTCTCATCCATCGTATTTCCCTGACCTGGCGCCTGCGTACTTCTGTTTCCCCGCATTAAGAAACTCCTACAAAGTGCATATTTTTCGAACGTATCGGTCATCAAAGGATGTTACATCCGTTTTGCATCGATTCTGGAACTGTAATTTTTTGACAGTTCCTAAAAGTTTGATGGATTTTCTCAAAAATTTGTTGTGTACAATGGCAATTACTTTCAATGCAAATAATGGTAATTTAAACGTTTCTTTTGTTTGGTTTATGTTCTTAGACAACTTAAATACTTCATTATTATTGAGTCATTTCTTTCGGGGTTTATTAAGCATAAACATAAGATAAACTAGTAGAATTCACTACTTTGATCGTGAGAATAGGTATTACAAGCGTATCTTTAGAACTAGCCTTGGTATATAAGTTTTGCGGTTGGAACTTTTTTTTAAAACCTTGAAGTAAGAATAGATAGACTATACTTGATATTACGTAAATTGAAAGCAAAAATCAAACATTTCAAAGTATGATTCTATATTATGCTGTTGTACAAATTCCAATGATTTCTTTAATTCGCTGAAATAGCGTACATAAAATCGAGTTTCGCCATATGTTCGAGCGATTGAGAAGCATACATGAATAAATTCAACAGTGGCAGTATGTTTATAAACTTGTACCACAAAATAAGAGGCGCCCGACTCGGAAACATGGTAGCAAATAACGGTAATGGGAATGATTGGTTTAAAATGAAATAACACGTGTTTGCAGGTTGTGCGAGATAATAAATTTTATAGTAACTGTGTCGAATGCGACAAATATTGATATTATATAGTGAAAATGTTTTTAAAGGCATTTTTTCACGATTTTGTTGAACAAAAATTACTCGAATAAAGTTATTTTCAAACCCTTACAATAATCGTGATGGTTTAAAAATATTGTCCACGACATTTTAGTGCAAAATTCTTTTTTACGTCAGATAGTTTCCAAGATACATTTATTGCCACCTTGTATATGGTGCTTATTTCTTTAGTAAAGCTTCTTACATGCCATTCGTGAGGATAGTCCCAGAAGTACCTGGCATAATAAAGAAAACACGAAATATTTGGAAAAAAATATATTTATTTTTCAACATAATATCCTTTCAGCTCCATATACTTTTCCCAGCGATGTTCAATAAGTTTGATATCCTTTTTATAATAAAAATCGTCAAGCTCTCAAAATATCCATAACTGCCAACATCAACTCTTCATTGTTGGAAAATCATTGACCATTTTTTCAAGTTTGGGAAAAGAAAATAATCTGAGTGGCCTAAAACTTTAATTCATTAATTTTGGACATTGCAATAACGGATGTGTGAGCTGGTGCACTTCTTCATAACTAAATGTTAACTAAATGTGGTCGCTTTTGCTTGATTTCTTCGCATAATACTCGCCGTTATTAGTTTAGTTAGTCAATGAAAATTATCCCACGCGCATCCTAAAAAAATCGGCGCCAAGAACTTGCCTGCAGATGAAACAGTCTAGGCCTTCTTTGGAGCAAGTTCTCCCTTATCAGTCCATTGTTTTGATTATTCTTTTGTTCCGGGTGTGAAGTGGTGGACCCACGTTACATCCATGGTTATGAATCTGTCCAAAAATTCGGTTATATTTCTGAGAAACATCGCCAAACACTCGATGGAAACATCTTCAAGGTGACAGCTTTCTTATGTCCAATTTTTCAGTTAATATGCGATGTACTGCACTTTTTAAAATGTCTACTATGTCTGCTAGCTTACAGTTGATGATCATACAGTACCTCTTTTTGGATTTTCTTCAACCTGTCTGGAGTCGACCAGTGCGATGCTGGTCTTCGAAGGGCGTACGGTCTCGTTTAAACTCTACTACCCAATATTTTACGGATGATAAAGAAGGAGCAGACCCACCCAAAGTAGTATCTAGTTCAACTTTTATGTTGGTTGGGCTAATGCCAAAGAAAATTATTGTATCACTTAACGATGACCAATCTATTATTGTTCACAAATTCACTGAAAACGTTCACTATTGATAGCTGTCAAACAAATACTAAACAACGTAGTGTCCTCAAACCTGAAACATGTGATGTATAGATTGTATTATTTCTAATACATTGTGATATTTTGTGCAACTACCGCCATCTCAAGGTCAGTCCAGGTACTTCTGAGATAATCCTGTTAAGTTTATTAAGTGAACATTAACACTTTTTTCTACATACCGGCTGGACAACTACGAATTGTCGTATAAAACACGTGGTAATTATTTTCATAATTTCAGACCCAGATTTTATATCTTCAAATACGCCCTCTAGTAGTGAACCTAACATCCTGAAAATAATTTGCACGTGTGTCTCGGGGCCACCTTTGTTATAATTTTTGATCCCTAAAGCTGTAATAATATGGCCGACGACCGTTCTTAGTTGCTCACCCGGTACATCTGATGTATATTTTTGGTGGAATGAATATTGAGTTTAATACAATTATTATCAAAATTTTGATTTAATATACTGTGTACCACAAGTAGATATTTATAAATTTATATAAATATAATGACATTACTTTGCATTTCATTTGTCACCAAAAACATAAAATTGTTTTTTGTTTTTTTAAATTTATTACGTAAACGAAAAGCGGAGTAAGTTATATATATCCTATCCGCTCAATCATCAAAACGGGAATGCAGGACCTCGTTCGAACTCCTGTTAGAGAACCGAAATGTGGCGGCATCTAGCGACAACCTACTTAAAAAATGCCGTAGGATGTCGCTTTAGTACAGGAATGTGCAGATATAGAAAAAGAAGTTTGTCTTATTCTTATTGGATTTCGGAGAAGGATGCTGCCTTTTTGAGATTTGAACTTTCTGCTTTATGGATGAAAAAGATGGTTTATTATTTTTCAATCATCTGAGTTATATATACAAATAGAAGTTTGGATAATAATTCCATAAGGACTACAACTGTTTATTTTGGTTTATATTGATTTTTAATAATAACTAACAAGAAAATAAAAGTTTTTATGACGGATTTGAAAAGAATACCCATAGAAAAAACTCGAGACATATTCCAGGATTTAATGAACAAATGTAATTTTTGTTATTTAAGCTTTTAAATACAGAAATTATACCAATGAAATACTATGGAATGAACAACAAAAATTTGTATTCCAATCACTAGTTGAGCTTTTGAAACTAAAATCGATTTAAAAACAAAGAATTTAACTCTGAGAAAATATTTTAAACTTTTATGAAAAGTAAAAAATTAAAGATATCACATTTGATAGAGAAAATACCTGTTGAAAAATTACATAAACTCTATATACAGAGGGTTTCACATTAGTATACATATCTAAATATTCTTACGCCTCAATTTAAACATGTCGTGTCTTGTTAAAACTAGTCTATAATTCTATAACGACTAAAATTGTTTTTTATACTGAGCACACTGTTCACAGTACCACTACACCAAAACTCACAATTACACTGTCTAAGGCGGGTTTCGATAACTAAGTTATCGTCTTCAGAGATTTAAGGTAGCCTGGTAGTGTATTGACGATACATAATAAATAGTATGGAGTGCGATAAATATGATATACGTATATTATTGAGACATTATTGGAAACAAAAGTTTAAGGCATCCGTGGTAGCAGGGAAAATATAAGAAATTGGAGGGTTCTCTTTCAATGTTAAACCACACATTGATGCAATTACCTGGAATAAGATTGAAGAACTTGATGGTATTGAACTCCTATCACAATATTTTTTTGCTATTGTTTCATTTTTCTCAAATTCAGGCACACGTGCGATTTCGTATAAATTTCTGGACTGCTTAGCTTGAAATCTTGACTGTAACCGTCGATAGTAAATTGCATTTTTCATACATATTATTATTATATTTTGATGTATTTTTAATACGCTTTTTAGAATAAAGATTGTTTAATAAAAGCAGCTAAATTTTTGTTATTTTCATTTAACTGTTGTCGGTTATCGAATTTTTTGTCCATTTCTACGGGAGACCGAACAGTATAAAACTGATACGACGCGATGTCACGAATATACTTGTTAACGTAAAATATATTTAGTATGCTCCTCCATCGTAGGTAAATACGGAAGAAATACGGGAATTAAGTTAAAGCCACTCTCTTTTCATTCTCCGCCTAATTGCAATTAGAGCCTTCAGAATAAGCTGTACTTTCCTGAAAGGGAGACTGATTACTCAACAAATTCGAAACAAAAACGTTACATAGTGGGCGAGATACCTACGTACCGAAGAGGATTTCTATTTATTTTTGAGAAACCCGAAAAAGGATTTGAAAATTAAAGTGAGTATTTTAGTTGAATTTAAACTGGAATCTAATTCGTTAGGACTGCGAAAGGACCTATTTTGTTCCCTGAATAATTATACAAACATAAAAAAGGGAGTTCAGAGCTCTTATGTATAACCACAGAAGTTCTTTTTCTATTGATAAACCTCCAAAATTTTAATTCTAAACGGAAAACATCTACATCATAACCAGGTGCACCGGGTGTGCAATTAAGAACGGCCGTTGGCCATATCTCAAGCACGTTTAAATATGAAACTGCCATCATAAAGTTTGACATTGTTAATGGGATCAGCTCCAAATTTTTATAATGAAGTACCATTTCGAACCACCGAGCTTCGAAGGTTTTCCGCACTGGTGGTCGCACTGCTGTGCGTAATCTTATATTGCAAGATCATCATGTGACATACGATAGAATCGAGTTATACTCTGTCACTTATACTTTCAATATTGCTTGAACATCTGGCGGTTGAAAAGATTGGCCGCATAATTTAGCAATCGCTCAACAAACAGTTCGTGTCGATTGGTGCAAAGAACTGTTGAAAAATTCAATCGCGTTGCTTCTAAAGACGATCTTGAAAAGCGACAAATCATGGATCTATCCATAGGAACCCCCAAACTAAACAATAATCGACTGTGTGGGTGTTTAAAGACGAGCCAAACACAACAAAAGTCGCGCACGAAGTACTTCGAGGCAAATGATGGTTTGGTTTAACTCGACATGTTATTAAACAGTTAAAACATGGAATTAATGGGTCATTCACCGTATTGTTTGGCACCTTATTCCGGTGGATCGAAAATAAATTGCACTTTTCTACGATCAAATTTAAGTAGCAATCCTCGTGTATCTATTTACTCTCGGTCTCCATTCAAGATGTTTGGAAATCGACATTTTCCCCGCTATCTTAGAAAGATTTTAATACTTCAAATACAAGATACTTTTAAAAAACAATAAAACACATAATCGGAAGTGAACGTGTTGACTCTATATGAGTAATTATTTATGCGTTTCCACGTTCTCTCTTCCTTGCATTTTTTTTTGTTTCCACTTCCAATAAATACATGATCGAGGAACAGGTTTCCTTTACGTCAAAACAGCAAATCAAATATTAGTTACGAAAAGTTAATATTTGCCCGGAATGGAATATCTGAGCTTCGCGTGCCCTTTAACTTTTACTCTTCAAAATTATATGGAGTGTTCTCACACTTGTTTGCGCAGTATGTGCTGTTAAGGGAAGGAAGTAAACAATTGCTTGAAGGTATACAGAGGTAAAATTCGAAATTGCCACTTTCATCCCTTTTATTAATAATAGAAGATAAAGTAAATTGTTTATTTCTCAACAGCTAATAAATATTACGGATTAGTTTGTTTTTAGCAATCATTGGCATCTAATGAAGATGATTATGTTGAAGTTGGAAGTTAAATCAACAAATTTTTAGTATATTTACTCTAGTTTAATAAATTGGAGCTGTTTAATCTCATACTTCATCATGTATTTCAATGAAAATTGAGATAATCTCTTGGAGCAGCGTAGCTCCGCTGCAACCTAGGCGTTCGTAATCACCTCGCTTCGTATTCCCGATGAAAAATGAACTTCTTTTCGGCCCAAAACGTTTCGTGTGGGTTCGTGTAATTATAAAATAGAAGGGGGTGCCATGAAACAATATAGAAGGTAGAGGTAGATGGATGTAGAAATGTTGGTGTGACTTAAAACGTGCAACCAGGTATATAGGTGAGGATTAAGCTAATTGTATACTATGAGAACATTTAGGTTAAAGGATTATTGTCGAAAAATGTGAATAAATTTGTACCTGTATTATATATTTACTAATGCGAGAGCACATGGTGTGATGACCACATAAACCCGTTTCCAGTAATCCAGTGGAGAGCCACGCAATTTTGTTTGTATACATGTGAATGTAGTTGCTGCTGCTGTGGTTTTAATTTTTTTTTTTTTACCGATGGAAGACGTTTAAAGTAAGTTTAACCTCTAATATGTACCAGAAAACTTTCCTTGAGGATTCGATGAGCTTACAAATAAGCAGTGAAATCTGCTATACTAATGTATAACCTCTAAAGTATCATTACCTTTTTCTTCGCCTTTCGAGTCGTGAATTCTTGTGATTATTCGAAAACAATTTTTTTGCATAGAGTAGGCCACAAGAACTGTGGACATATGTCAACCAATGTTCAAAAATAAGGAGATGATGTTAAATTATAATATCTTAATTGTAATATTTCTGAAAAACCTTGGAAAAACTTGTGATTCTATTTCCATTGTCCATACAATCATTCGGAATGACATTTAGTGCAAAAATCAACACTCCCATTGAAGGCGTAAAGGCTAGTTGCTCAAAAAATGGAGGAGACTGTAGCTGCTGGTTAACTTACTGCTTGACTCATTCTTGCTATAAATTCTGATAAAAGAACAAGGGGTCGGTGACGGAGAGACATTTTCTAACACGTAAGAAACAATGGTAGCCCTGCATTTTTGTGAGAGACTTGGATTATATAGGAAGGTACCTACGGATCAGAACTGTAGAAATATGGCAACGAATGGGAATATGAAGCTTAAAAATAGGGAAAATTAGGAATTTTTAATATTAAATTATAATTCTGCGCGTCATAATATTCATGAAAAATTTAGTATCGGCGTATCAAGAGAGTAGGTACACAACACTGCAACTTTCACATAAGTTCTCATGTCTCATTGGTCTCATTTAAGGTAAGAAAAAGGGTCATGAAATCGGTTATATAAGCAAGAAATTTTTCATATATTACACTATGAAGAACTGCAACTCAAATGGAAACGTCGTAAAACCATGCACGACTGTTAAGCTTGCCGTAAAACAGTTTGGGTGCAGTGCTTCAACTTTTGTTGTTAAAAAGTGCCTTTGTTTTCTGATTTACGGCAATTTTGAATTTTTTCGCCATAAGTAATTATTAAAACTATCAAAGGAAGATCATATTGCCAAAGAGTATTTTTTTACTGGTCCCATTTCATTTGATTGTGTCTGAATGAATAGATTTCAATAATAATCCAAATCATGCTGTATCAGAAGATCTTGAACTCTACGCACGGTCGTGGAAATGTAAAAAATTGCATGTCATTATAGTCTATTTTAAATATTATTACCCAATAATCTAAATATTTCTCAAAATTTTCATAAAATTACCTGAATCAATTCAAGCTCTCTGGTTTTTATTGGTATTTTATAACCATAAGCTGTACAGAACACTAGAAAAAGGTTTGGACTGGTCAAAAACCATTTGTATGAAAGATAAAAGCTAAAAATTTTCTTTTATTTCAATATCAAGAATTTTATCGAAAATACCATTTCATACTTTTCCATAATATAGTGAAGAGGTCCAAGTTATGTAATCTCAACAGTTAAGTTGCAACATGCAGGTGCAGTGTGCAATCTAATGAAAACAACTTCCAGTTCCATCCTGATTCTGTGAGGAATATTCTTTGCATTCTCTTTGAAGAGAAAGATTCAAAAAATGTGAAATTGATGAAATTGCAGAATTGCGAACTGGTTTGAGCACAGATAAAGAGAGAAGTTTCAATAACAAATAAATCTTTCAAAATGACGGATGTTGAACAGTTATTTCTAAATAATGTCAAACCTAGAACTGTAAAAAGGCAGTAAATCATACGATTATAAAAGAAGGGAAAATGTAGAAGTTGGCCAATATTACTGATCAAATTGATGAGTAATATTCTCAAATATCAAAAAATAATTCAATATACCTGAATAACCGATATAACAAATGTTTTTTATACCTCGTGAATAAATGGAACATTCTATAAAATATTGTGCTTTTTTACCTTCAACTGTTTGGAAGTAGTTAAATCAGATGAATATGTAAGGACCTTATCATACAAGTGGATTGCGAGCGTCTTCAAAGCGGAGCGAGCGCGCAACGATCACACCGTGCAGGCGCAGCGAATTATGAGAGATTACTGCAAATAGCAGCGTGGACGCCATTTTGTACTGTCGCGTACAAACGAGAATCCATTCTTCATTCAGTCCGTAATGAGACACGAATGTGAGAAAACAAATTCGGATAATGATACAGAGTTAGTGAAATTCGTTACGTAATGTGGGACCAAAAAAGCAAAAAATTTAATGATCGGCATGGGAAAAAGATGAAATAATTACAAAGTTATTGCAAAGGATAGATTTTGCGTTGTCTCTGTTTGAATCAATTCATCCAGACTATAAAATTACTTAACCAGACCTACCCCGGAATAATCATTGCAGCCGATTAATACTTCACAAATTGTTCAGTAACGCTGAAGATATAATTTAGAATATTATTTTGTACGAAAATAAACGACATGTAATTTGAAAAAATATTTCAACAGTTTACTAGAAGAAGTGATACGCCTGTGATTTACGAATGCATCATAATTTTATTACTTTCCCATTCATGAAAATAGACTAAAGTTAAGGGTTAGTAAAGTCAAGATTCTTTTTTCGGGTATAATAAAACACCAGCAATGTATTGTTAAAAGTTATTATTTTTATTTTAATGTTTACGTTTGTTCCATTCACCAGAACTAAAATCTCATTAAATATGTAGAAAAATTGCTGTATTCATTGTATAATTGAACAAAATAATTTTCTGATGTAACCACGTACACGCGATTCATTTTCCGCATACATGTTTGGTTGAATTTAGTATAGATCATTAACCCAGCAAAATAGTTGCACCTATATCGCTGTTCGTTCATTACGGAAAACGTAACCAGGGAAATGTCTAAACTAACTAACGAATTAGAAATTCAGATTTCAAATGAACCCCCAAAATGTAAACAATGGTATAAATCTGGAAAACAAAGCCAAGAGGAATCCGAATGAAGAGAAAGGTGAATTATTTCGAGATTATACATCACTAAAACAGGAATAAATGCTCCCTCTATCCTTTCTGTACCTTATTTTGAATGAAGGTAATAATTAAATTGATACAATGTCAGAGTTAGTTAGGATGGATTGGCTGAATCTCCAATATACATAAAGATGTTTCAACTACAATTATCACATAATCTGTGGAATAAATTGTTAAGAGAATATTGACTAATAATGACAGTTTTTACTCTTGACACCTCGTTCAGTCAGCGAACAAAAAAGCCGATACTTTTAAATTGAAGAAATTGAATAAACTTCTCGATGAAGCAAGTATCTAAAAGTAAAAGAAGACCTTTTCATTAAGCATTATCTAAGAATATTTCTAGATACTGTTTGCTGAGTTACCATTTGGAGAACATTGGAGAAATCCTCCACAGCTTTTGTCATTTTTACAAAGAACCAAAAGAAACAGCTGCACATAGTGTGGTTGTTAGTATGTATGCTGGCAATGGAGAAACTCAAAGATGTTTTAACAGCACTGACTGAAAGAACATCCTGATGCTTGGACAAGGGTAGATACGATTATAGAATATTCTACCAATCAAGAAACAAAATATTATGCTCTACAAATTTTGGAACAAGTAATAAAAACTCGTTGGAAATTTTTGCCTCTAAATCAATATGAAGGTATAAAAAAATACATTGTTTCATTAATTGATTATCAAAACTAGTTCAGATCCATCAGATCCAGATTCAGATTTTGGAAACCAACAAAACATATCTTAATAAATTAAACATGGTACTGGTAAAGGTATTAAAGAGAGAATAGCCTGAAAATTGAGAAACTTTTATAACGGACATTGTGGGTGCAAGTAAAACAAATGAAAGTTTGTGTCAAAACAACAGGATCTTTTCAAAATTACTCAGTGAAGAGTTATTTGATTTTTGTGCAAGCCAAATTACAAAAACTCATGTAAAGCATTTAAAAGAATTCCTGCAATAATTCATTTATGTCAATTTGTTCTTGAAAACTCCCAGAATCCACCAATAATCAATGCAACATTAGAAACACTGCTGAAATACTTGAATTGGATTTCTCTCGGTTACATATTTGAGACTAAGCTTATTAATACATTAATTTTGAAATTTCCACCTGTACCGAAGGTTACGAATTATGATAGCTATATCGAGAAACATCCCACCGTAGCTTAGGACTTTACCTGGAAAAAAGTGGCGGCTACAATAATTTTTCTCAAGATTTTTATAAGGAAGTTCTGAATAAAGTTAAGATATATTATGATTTCTCGAATGGCTCAACCAGAGGAGGTGCTTGTAGTGGAAAATGATAATGGTGAGGTTGTAAGAGAATTTATGAAAGATACCGATTCAATTAATTTATATAAAAGTATGAGGAAGACCCTAGTATAACACAGACATTTATACTGTCCAGATGTTATGAATAATAAATCACAGAATCAAGTAAATGGTAGTGAATGATCCTAGAAAAATTTGAACACTCTTTGTTGGGCTATTGGTAGTATTTCCGGATCAATGCAAGAAGAAGATGAAAAACGATTTCTTGTAACTGTTATTGAAGAGTTGCTAGAACTCATTGGCAATTTTTGAAAACTGTTGTAAATAAATTATTTGAATTTATGCATAAAACTCGCGATGGAGTGCTTGTATGGCTTGTGATACTTTTATTAAAATTGCTATGAAATGGAAGAGGCACTTTGTGACAACACAAATATCAGAAACTTGTCCATTCATTGAAGAAATACTGGCGTAAGTTTCGACTATCATTTGCGATCTTCAGTAACAACAATTCCACACATTCTATGAAGCTGTTAGTTACATGATATCTGCTCAAAATGATACACCATCACAAGAGGCTCTTATCGAAAAATATATGTTATTACCTAATCAGGTAATTTAATTAATTTTATTAGGCATCACAGGTGGGAAGATATCATCAGTTAGGCTAGTAAGAACATTGACATTTTAAGACATAGAAATTGTCAAACAGTTAGCAAGTAACTATTATGTTATGTTATCCAGTAACCTGTCAGTGATCTTGGGTTTTCTATATCGATAACCCAATCTTGTATTATAACTGCAAATCTGGAAAAGTCTATAGTGTTGCCTGTCCTAATATAAATTTTAATGTATACATTCCTTTGTAAGTGCGAGGCTGTCCTTATACACAGGCTACAGTAACTACCTGACTGGTAAACAGACCAGAAACTAGATATAGTTCTAACATTGAAAGATCCTTGTGGGAACAGAGGTAGTGACAACAGAACTGCGAATAAATAAGAAAAGTGGACCCCATTTGCAGATGGTTACATTGATGACAACATGAATAATAGGTTAGAATGAGGAAGATAAATTGTGATAGTAATTAACAAAAATAACTGTAACATACTTATAATATAACCAGTGAAGAAGATTATAATCTATAACTTAGTAGATAGAATTATAGTATTCTATTTGCGAATAATGTAGTAATTACTCTGGAAGATGATTTTTGAACAACGAACTGATTCAATAATATACTATTAAATGGAAACAATAATCCTACTCTATAGAATCAATTCAAAAACTTTCATGATTTGTTGGCTCATAATATAATAGAAACATGGTTTTGAAAATCTTCAACAACAACTGGTGATGAAAATCGCTGTCCGCGCATCTTTTGTTTGACAAATCTTTAGGCGATAAATCATGTAAATTCAGGCAATGAGATATCCTAAGAGACGCCTCTAGAACGTCTTTAACTTACATGCTAATCATATTGTGCACTTTACGTTATTTCTCGAAATAGGTTAGGTTATGTTAGGTTCGTTTATGTTTTTGGTCATGAAATTTCAAACAATTACTTTTAATTTATCCCCATCCATGGTACTTATTCCAACATGAGAGGAGGTGTTACGAATAATAAAGTTAGTAATAAGTATTTTTTAAAGCTCCGCGTGAAAAAATGGTTAACCGGAATTTAATATTTAGATATTGATAATCGGTAATAAAGTATAATTAGTTTACAGAAGTATTCAGTACCATATTTATTGGAAAATCTTCGGGATGCAATTCATATACGATCCTTACAGTAACCTGGATTAAAGTTTGTCCATGGGACGCAACTCGTATGCAATCGAAATTACATATAATTTATTTATTTTGTCGCTAAAAAGTTCATTATCAAACAGAAAATTTATTTCATGTTAGTTAATATTCAACCTATCATTTGGGTTGGGTAGATATTCGTGCTCAATTTATCTCATACTCTTGCTCAATTTACTTCATGGGTAACGATGAGCCTATTTGACATTCTATATTTAAACAGCTGTATTTCTTAAATTGGTATCTGTCTAAGTTTTGATGCTAATTTAATCTACTTTTAGGTTATTCATCCGTCATTCTTAGACATTCTATTATTTCAAAGTTTATTTCAAGTCCTACTTTCCCATATTCTTCCTTCAATTTCCTCATCATATAACCCAAATCCTCATAATACTTTACTATTACTATTCGGTCGTCCGGAAAATTTCTCATTTGAATATCAAATAAATCAAACTGTACCAAGGCTACTATCAGAAAAATTCAAGACGATAATTGACTATTTGACTATATCAGTTTCACCATCATTAACCCTATATCGAAAACTTTCATTACATAAATACAACTGTAATATTTTTTTAATTATAAAAGCGAACTACCCGAATCGGAAACTCCGAGCTAGAGGAAACGTTGATCGTTAATTAAAACATGAATTTGAATTACCTTTGACATGACGGTGTTGGCCATATTTTGCACAATGAAACTGAATATTTAATTTAAATCAGTGAAGTAGATCATGCGAATATTCTTATGTCATTGTTGATAATCGATAATTGTTTCTTCATATTCATGGTCTGATTAAATTTGAAACGAACTGTTGCATTCAAACTTGAATTTTAATGCGAGCATTGACTCAGCATGCCCAAAAACCGAGAACCGATTTTTCCGGATTTCCAATTATTTTGTAATTGTCCCAGAAATTAGGTTAGGTTAGGTTAGGTTAGGTTAGGTTAGGTTATAAACTCATTTCCTTTATATCTAAACTAAAAACTCGTTTTTATTAGGATTGTTTTTTAAGAATGGAAAACCTTCATTTAAACCTCTTATTCATAATATGACAAATTCTATAATCTTTTGAGATTAAATAGAAAATAAAAATTTGATTTCAGTTCTAGTACGTCACTGGCCCACACAGAAGTTAATCTTGCAGAAGGTAATGTCGAAGTTCCCGCAGAATTAATTGGAAGTGGATTATTCCAATTAGTGCTCGGGGAGAGCTTTTGCCTGCCGCCTTTATAAATATTCTAACTTTGTTTAAATTTCAGAGATGCATACTAACTTCTTTACTTTCTGTAGATCACGATTTGTGCTGCTAACTTGACTAATATCTTATGGAAAATTTTTATTTATGCTTATAATTGAAATAAATATAAATATTTATAGTTGGATATGGCTTAATTGTCTTTCAAAATATTCTTCATTGAGATCAATGCACTTTTGCAAGCATTTGAACCAATTGTCAACGCATTTTTTCCATACCGATTGAGGTAGCTCTAGAACATGTGATTGGAACATATTAACCGCTTCTTCAGGTATACAAAAACCAATGCTCCCCTTCAATATACTCCCCTCCTCGCCACACACCTTTCCATACGTTTTTTCCATTGATCGAAGCAGTGCTGGAAGTCTTTTTTGTTGAGAGCCTTTAGGAGCTCTACTGTTTTTTGCCTTACCGCTTCCATCGGGTCCCTTTTCAAACAGATCTTTTTCTAACCTTTCAAGCAAATCTGAGCAGACCCGTTGACGCAGATTTTTTGGGCACCAACTTCGTACAGACTTTTGTTATCTCTAATTCCTCGTGTAAAATTTTTCTAACCGTTTCTTTATCAGCGTTTACAGCTTAGGCAATTATTCGGATGCTCATTCGATGATCTGTACGTATAATTTGGTTGCTTTTGGTCACTGTTTCTGGAGGTTATAGGGCGACCTGGGTGCTGGTCATCTTCATTGCCCTCTTGGTACTCACTAAAGCGTTCACACCTCTCAAAAAACGCGCACCTGAGGTGCATAAACAAGATATCCAGATACCCAACGCACTACTCGTTTTTTACATCACCCCTCCAAGGCGCCCTCTAGGTGTGCAGTCTCGTTATTTTTTAGCCAGACCTCGTATTCTTTTTGAAATATCTTTTGTTTCCCTACAATAATATTTTTTAATTAGTACATCCAACTTTCTAATTAATGAGGTGATGTCTATCTGGTATATTTGAAAGAAAAATTTATGACTGGTGCCTGACCAGTTATAAATGTGGATTTACACCTGTCTCTGCAGTCTACATCAAGCACTAACTAAATCTTTCCATAAAGCATATGATAGAGAAAAAATGGTTTCATGGCTCATTTAACTGAAACAACATTGACACTTTTCTGGAATCGTTCCCGAAAATAAATGGGGTTCAGTCTTATATTTCTGTTATAATTTCAGACATAAAGAATTAGACGAAAATATAATTAATAACAAAGAAAAATCTGAGACATAATTATAATAACAAATGATATTAGTGGAGGGTATTATTGGCGAAATAGATTAACAAAATAACGAAAACGCAGACGACTTTCATCAACATAAAGTTAAAAAAGTATCACTCAACTAATTTGATAAGAAAAAAATGAAGAATATGAAGCTTAGAGAAAAATAAATGCTGTTGCACTAGCATTTGCTTGCCAGAAGTGGGAACAGGGAACAGTCAAACCATCGAATTTATGGGGACAATCCTTGTTTGTTTTTCTATATACAAATTATGGAGGTATATCAATCGGAATATCTTGACAAATAATAAAGCCACATCCAATTATAAATATTTGTTTCTATTTGTCTAAAACTTAAGTAGCATTCCTCGTATATTAAACTCATTTTATGTAAACTATTCACTGGTTTTAACTATTAATATTCATCTATCTCAAATTATATCATAAAATCAATCCTGGAATCCCGAAATTAATTACTTAAAAGAATGAAATCATGTATAAATAAAATATTCTTAGAATGAGAACAATCAGTCCTTCTTTCAATGATTAGATGGTGGAGCACTACACTCCGTGGCTCACAGAGATACAGAGATTAAGCCACAAATGGAATGAAAGAAGAAGAACAACAAAGGCGATGTGCAAATTCAATTTAGTAAAACTAGGTAGGATAAAAATCCCGGAACGAATAAACAAAACCTGCCTGCACTCTCCACTCTACAAACTTCAAAGCTCTATAGCTTTGATTTACCTTTTTGATTATTCGAATCCCTTTAAAGAGAACAGCATTGAACCTGCCCAACGATATGAAATTTGAAAAATATGACGTGAAGAATAAACATACGTTCAAACGTAAACCTTGTTTTCTATTCGTGCCCAATATTAACAATTTTCTTAAAGTTTAAATTGTAGTTTGGTCAACAAAGGTCAACCTTGTGCGTAGATAAAAGTAATTATCTACTTTGACTTAGTATTTACCTTTTTATCTCACCAATAACTCTCATCAGAATTGGAAAATAAAACTAATCTTGCAAACATTTTAATCAAGAAACTAAATCTAATATCCTAGAAGGACAGGACTTTTCACAGTTGTCTAATATTCTATAGAGCTTTCGTTTGTAGTTCCTCAGATTCAATATAAAAGCAGCACTGAAGTTTATAGATCAGAAAAAAATATGAAATGAAGGTTTATTTTCAAAAGAAACAATTATATCTAACAATAAATCCAGTAAATAGATCATAGTAGATCTCAGAAAATTGTTAGAAATCATTTGTAGCCCACGAAGATAAATAGATGGCAGTCACACTATTCGAAATTTCTACTTAAGATCGATTCACATACAATTTATTTTTGGATTAACACGATTGATTTCCTCTGAAACATATCGAAGGTAAGAATGAAGATTATTCGGTACCAGAAAGTTATAAAACTATGAAACCATTGAGGAAAAAGAATGTGACGATCAAATATGAAAAACCGGACTGTTCTCATTAGAGATCATGGATTCAGGAGGAATAACTATCACGATATCGGTTATGTGGAATACAATAAGGATGACAGTACTAGATAGACTGGTAGGTTCTTTCACGGGCAAAGGAAGCATCAATTCTAGTTAGGATAACATAAATAGGTTCTCAAGTTAGACAAATATTTTGTTCGATAGTTATATGAGACATTCAAATTGACAAGATTGACAAGAAATGTTCAGATCCGATACTTAAGAAGTTAGGTAAGAGACTGGTCTTGGTTTTGCGTCACTCCCAGATCAACATCAACCAGTATGGAGCAAAAATTCTCTTTCAGTTTGTCAAAAATTGGTTCTCAATTCAAAATAAATTCGGAAAGAATAAGAAAGTAGGTATTCGGGTTCGTTGCATCAATTTCCTGATTCAATTCCATTTAAATAATTATTTAATAACAATTTTATAATTTATAAAAATGAATCCATCAGAAAAGTGCAAGACTTGCAAGAGTCTTGGTGTAAAACCAAGACTGGATCCTACAAGACCAAGACCACTTATTTCACAACAAGAGCAAGACCAAGAATAATCTGATCTTGGCCTTGGCTTTGTATTTACTCATCACTATTCTCAATACAAGTATCTGTAAAGGTTTTGTTAATAGTGACATGGAATTGCAGTTGACTTGTTTGATTGTAAGAAATGCAAATAAAGTTTAGAATAATGTCCAAATTTAAATTAATCAATCACGATCTCGGTTAAGGGGGTCGTCCCATGTGACGGCCTGTTTTTTAGGGATTTTTTAGGATTTTTTCTCAACGACCAGTAAATAGAAAGAGCTTTAAGTTTATTATCATTTATTAACATATATTTTGACAGTATAAATATAAATTTTAGCTAAAAATATTGTGTAGAACTTGAGTTACAGCGTTCTGAACACCCCCGCTTCGAAAAAATGAGTCCGCACTTCCTTCACGATTCCGGCTTATTGGCTTATCCGAAGAAAAAAAAACGGCGTTCTAATCTGTAAGCCTAAATGCACGAAATGGACTATTATCAAATGAATATACAAAAGATTGGACTTTCGGTAGACATTTGCGAATTTTGCGTTTTTTTTTAGCTTTTTGAATTGATAATAGTTCATTCAGTGCGTTTACATGTGTTGAGTGTGCCCTATAAATTTCATTTCATCGGTCAAACCGTTTTTGAGATGGAGGAAAGTTTGAAAAACACAGTTTTAACAAAAACGCGTTTAAAGTCTATTTAAAACTATGAAAATCTCAACTTACCTGCACTCTTCGAAGTTCATCCAAGACTAAAATAACTTCGGTAAAATATTCAATAACTATAGGAATTTCTGTTCAAGCCTGCAGAAACTTGTCTAAACTTGTATAAAGGTATTTATATATAAAAGGGGGGCCAGATATAAAGTCGACAGTACACAATAGGCCCTGCCCCCGAACAGCTCTTTCTTCTACCTGCTATATCTTTAAAACGACTTCGAATTTTCAAAAATCACTTTACCACCGTATTCTAGACATGTTGAGAAAGCAATTTATGAAAAAAAATCGATTTTTTGAGCCCATCACATGGAATGACACCCTAAAATGTTTTATATTTTTTGGTTACATACTCAAAACTTGGCCTAATACAATATTTTAGGAATCGAATATTTCATATCTGATAGTCACAAATACTGTGACGAGGTTTATTATACAGCTTCGAGTTCAATTTTTCAGCATTTAACTGAAAATTCATCTTCATTTTGTTTTGAAACTTATTAAATCTTGTTTGTGAATCTAGTTAGAGCCGATCCTGACTTAGTGGGAGGGAATTTTCAAGAAGTAAGGGAAGTCAATCTACTTGCGTACCGGTGTCTCTGTTTTGTTTCTTGTTCGGTAAGCTACATTTATGACAACATCAAATTAATGCAAATCTAAGGATACACCTTGTTTGTCTCTCCTGCGAGGAATAAGTTATAAAATTTTAAGAAAGGCGCGTTTACTGAACGACTTAAATTCTAACCGGTTGCCAGTGCTGGAGAAATAATTCAAAATACAACAATAAACGAAAATATCAATCAAAAAAGCGGTTGACAAATTATAAATCATCAAGAACCTTCATCAGATTGTTGTTTTTTTATTATAATGATATTATTTTTTTGTAATCAGAAGCATACATCCTTGCTTTACGCTTTCTGTTGTTTCGAACATATTCGATAAATTTTTTCTAGCTCTAAAATAATTTGTCTTCTGTTCATAAGTCTTCCTTCAATAATAATTATTTTTTCTTTCATTTTTTTGTGTCGTATTATTTTCCATGTCATTTCTATTGACTCTGTCGATTGCTATTTAAAGATTTATAAAACACAGATGTGTATATCTCTCCTATTTATTTTGCAGTTATTTGTCTAATCATACAGTTTTTATCTGCTGTTTGTGTTCATTCTTGTTGTGAATATTCTCTTACCAAAACTTTAAGCGCTTCGTCTACGTATGTATTTCATTATGATTTTTACTGCCTCGTTTCTACAAATTTCGTCAGTTTAACCATGTCTATCGTTATTTGTTCTATTCTGGGTACCTTCTCTAGTTTTAATTTCTCTATTGCCAATTTTATCTTTTGTCCTGTTAATTCAAAAGCAACGATTACAACTGCGAGAAACGTTTTATTTGTATGATTTTCTCGAGTATTTGCAGTATAAATTTGATAACCAAAATCATGCGTCTTAATCTAGATCTCATTAAAACAGGGTTAGTTCTAAATTCGTGTGAGGACAAAGGATATTTTTGTTTTTGGTTGTGAAGTAATTTGAAGATGTAGTAAGGGACCTGCGCCTCTGTAAAAAAATTTACCTTAAGTCAAACACTGTCATAAAAGTTGTTTTCTCGCGATTTTGGAGGAATATGCAAAGTGTGAGCAGTATTTTAGGGTTAATATAACAAGAGGCGGCATCGTTGAGCGGCACTTCTAATCGGATTTCGGTGTCTGCTAATTAAAATACTTCAACGTTTAAAGTACACCAAAAGCATCAGCCGAATCTTTCTAATTGCTAATTATAACTCTGTGTATTCTATAAATTGAGATTCTAATCGTCAATCATGATAATGAATTAATCGGGGAATTGTGGCCGACGACGACAAAATAAACAACTTTTAATTACTTGCTGAGTTTTCTTAACTTCTTATACCGATTGTCTTTCTTTTAAGGTGTCCTTATCGTTGAAATCGTAATTTTCTTTAATTTTCAACTTCGTCTAAAGTTTCCTCAGCGTCTTCTGGACTCCAAGACTTAGAGATAACTTATATAATTATTTGACAGCGGTGGACAAATTAAACGGCACGGAAAACAAATAATCAAATCCACCAAGTTTATTGATATGAAGATTTTGGAATAAACTTATTAAATATTAAGTTTAGATTGTAATATTAATCGAATAATACGAATAAAACTTTTTATAACAAATTAACAAATAAAAATCACTTTGATTAATACATATATGTCCAGAGATGGACATAATGGATAGATTATTTTTTTCAAGTTTTGAGATATGGCAACACTGAAATAAATATGTCAAAAGTAAAAACTGACGTTGTCATCATAAAGTTTGACACTTTTAATGGCGAAAGGGCTCAGAACGTGTTGTCATGCTATTTGAGCAGATACTTGAGACAATCATCTTGATCAAAAAATGTATAATTTGAAAATCGCTCAAAAAAGCTCGTGTCAATTAGTGCAGATAAGTACTAGAAACATTCAATCGTGGTGCTTCAAGAGACGTTTATAAGATCGTGACAGGCGACGAATATTGGATCTATCCATATGAACCCCCAAATTAAACAATAATCGACTGTGTGGGTCTTTAAAGACGAGCCAAATCAAAAAGTTGTTCGGCACCAAGCACTAAGAATCAAATAGTCGCCTGTTTTCTCGGAATAACTGGACATGTCGCATCCATTCTATTGGAACAACGTAGAATAGTCAATTCTGAATGGTATACCAGCAATCGTTTGCAAAAGTTTCGAAAAACTCAGGGAAACCAATCGCAGAAGACGCATTATTCACCACCACTATATCTCTCAATCTGTCGCATATCAGTTCAAACAAATACGCTTTTGAATAGTCAAAACTTCGAATTGATGGGTCATCCACCGTACAGTCCTTGTTTTGCACCCAATGATTTCTTCTTATTACACGCAGATTATATATAAATTGCAAGGTCAGCGTTTTCGAACACCTGAAGAAGCGGTTGATGCGTTCAAATCTGGAGGTACGTCAATTGGAATAGAAGAAATGGACAATTGGTTCAGAGGCATCATTTACCCAATTATAAATATTGGTTTCTTTATTTTTCTATCTCAGCAGCTTTCATAGTAATTAAAAATGGAAAAAGAAAAGAGGTAAAAGGGAGAATAAAAATTAGGCAGAAAAATTTTGAAATATGAACAAAAATAAATTATCAAGAGCTTGAGTACATAAGTCACTATCAAGATGTAAAAGAATTATTCTTCGAAAAAAGCATTCAATATAGTTTAAATTTCAATAATTTTCCTTATTTTGGTCTGACCTTTAATTGTATCTTAACTTTAAGATGCAGTAAATTTCTAGTTGGTTCTTTTCAATAGTATAAATATCGCCAAATTATGCAGATAACATATGTTTACTTTTTTGTCTTGGTACATCATTGTCTCCGCCTCTGTTGAAACACACTGGAAACAATTTAACTCTTGTATGCACCTCTATTTCCAGACGACGGCACATCAATCTTTTCCCATGTGTTCAGGTCGAAAATACGAACGAAGTGTCCCAGGTGTTTGATCAATCTGTCGGTAAAATACTTTGTGATTGCTCAGACGCGTCGCGCCGCTCCCGTACAACCTTTGTGTTGCATCCGTTTCAAATTTATTACATTTTCTAGTTCCATATGTTTCACTTGCTAGGTACCTTAACATGTTTCCAGATAAAGTGGTAAAAAACGACAAAGTAGGAAACATATAGGACGATTCATACGGAATTTGCCAAATCGTTACTACATGTTCAGAACGCCAACATTTTAATATCTTCATTAGCATCAGTGGGATCAAGTCTAAGTTGGAATTTCTGGAACCGTTTATCATTTTTATAATTAACACCCTGTTTACACTAACACTCACAATTACACCGATTGACGCGCGTTGCCGTCCTCAGAGACTCAGAGTGTACTGAAGACGATAACTTGGTTATCGAAACTTGCGTCAAACAGTGAAATTGTGTGATGTTAATATGAAGAAAATGTTAACAATGTGTTAATGAGTTGAAGGTTACTAAATTGAAAAAATGAACTGGTTTCAATAAGGTTTCCATATGTGAGAATATAAATAACTTTTAGATGTCAATACACAATTAGATGATATCGGCTACCAATATTTTATTACTCACAAATTTAAAACTAATTTATTCAATTCTGTTAGCGTAATATCCTGTAGGAAAATGAACATAAGTATCATCAAAATAACAGCATACGGTGGTCGTTCATGGACATATTGTGGTCTATAACTTAATTCGTGCGGTTTTTTTTAATTTGAACGTTTATTTAAGAAAAACAATAGTATTGTTCAAAGTATTGTCCAACTGAAGCCATGACTTTTCCCATGTTTCTAGCAATTTGTGGATCCTATCCCCAACGAACTGGCAGCCAAGAATGAATCAAGCCAATTTTTGATATCTTTTTATATTTTTGATGTTAACCGTATTCCAGTAAGGGCGTTTTGCATCGACCGGAACAAATGGTGGTCAGAAGGGGCAAGGTCTGGGCTATGAGAAGAGTGAGGTAAAACTTCTCATCCACTGTTTTCCAAATAGTTCTTAACCGAAATAGCAACGTGGGGTCGAGCGTTGTCATGGTGGAAAATTATTGCCTCGTGTCTGGTCGCATATTCCGGGCGTTTTTCGGCTACTGCTCCTTCAAACGGATTAATTGTGTTCGGTAGCGTTCTCCATTGATGGTTTCACCCCGATTCAGCAGCTCATAATACAGCACACCCTTCTGATCCCACCAAATAACCAAATAGAGAGCATTACCTTCGCGCCATGGATATTCGGCTTTGCCGTTGAATTGGCTGGTTGGCCGGATTTTTCATTACCAGTAACAATTTGATGCAAAAATGACTTTCTTATGTGGCATTCCAGCAGCATTTCGGACATGCAAAACCGCCTTTTGACGTATCTCGGCTTGAGTTCATATAGAAACCAATTTCCTTGCTTTTGAATGTATCCAGCTGTTTTTAAACGTTTTGAAATGGCTGCTTGAGTGACACTTGAAGATTCTGCGAGATCTTTTTGTGTTTGGCAACAATATTCATGGAGTAATGCTTCCAGTTCTTCATCTTCAAACTTTTTTGGCTGCTTAGGACGTTCATCGTCTTCCAAGCCAAAATCGCCACTTTTAAATCGTGCAAACCACTTTTGGCACATTCGCTCAACTAGAGCATGTTTATCATAAACTTTCACCAAAATACGATAACTTTCGGCAGCATTTTTTTCATATTAAAGTAATGAAGAAGAATTCCCCACAAAAACATTTTTCAGGATCAAAATTCGACATATTTGAATAAAAAAAATTATCGCGGGTTAGGTTCGGTACAATCTAAAGGTAGCCAAATTAATTTTTTAATCGATTTTTCAACAAAAAGATACTGTTTGTTGAACTCGATAGAATTTATGGTATAGGAGATATGTAGATTTTTAAATCGTTGTATATGCCAAAGATGTAGTTCGCCATAAAGAGACATTCTGAAAAAATATAATAAATTGTAATTAATCAAACATTTCCAATTGAGCTGCATACAATAGAACATCGTGTTACATAAAGAAAAAATTGAAATGTAGTAAAAGTTAGTTAGGATATTTCTTCCTAGGAGGATCTACGAAAATGTATATTGCTTTGGTTCTGACAGTTGGAGAAATTCGGCAACAATAGAGGGCATTTCTTCGAATGTTTTCATACTTAATGAACTGACAGTGTATTTATCATTCATGTATTTCAGAAAAAAAATCAGCTATGTTTGATAACAGAACGACAACATACGAGTGACTTTCGTTGATAATTGGAACGTTAATCATCAAATATTCCACATCTGGTGACTCCTTTATAAACTCTTAAGCTAGTTCATATGTAAGAGCTTTTGATTTTTCTGGATGATATTCTTCACATTTCCGTTTTGAATATGCCATTACCATGAAATATTTACTAAAATCAACACCATTCTAAAAAATAGCGTTTGATTTGATCTTTGAAAATTTGCTCCACAAAGTTTAGCTCCATATTTTTGATTTTTCGTATGCTAAAAAAACATTTTTTAATTTACACCAGGCCAGGAAATTGATATATTCAATATCGTACTGTATTGACAATTGATCAAATTGACAACTGACCAGATCTATCTCAACCTTGACTCTATCCTTACCTTACACAATTTTGTTTTATATAGAGTCAAAGTTGGTAACCATTTTCAGGTTAATTTAGTTAAGTTAGCAAACGATAAGCACTTTTTGATAAGGTTCACGCGACAGCGAAAAAGCGAAATGAAATGGCGACAGGCAAACGTGCAAATTTGTGATCTCAAGAATTGTTAAATATTGAGCAACAATCCGACAATTGTTTAGCAAGAGTTTTGTTAATAAAAACAAGTATTGTCAAACGATTCAAAAGGTATGTTCATTTCGTATCAAATTAAGCTTTATTTTTTATTCAAATCTTGTCGCTACATGCCAAAACTTTGTTCATTAATTTTCTTTCACAGAATTGTTAGAATTGTAAACAAACAAATAAGTTGCTTTTATATAAAGTTCTGAATATTTTTCCATATTAAAATTTGTAAACGTTAAATACTGATTTTTGTGTAAATTGACAGGTACCTTCTGAAACTCTGTTCAATGAACTGAACATTTTGTCAATTTTAGACTTCATCATTTCTCAACAAAGATCTCAAACCGACAGAAAATAACAAACAACATACTGTTAAGCTGATTTTTCTATATTTGAGATTCAATGTTGCTCTAAATTCTCATGAATTATTCCAATATCGACAAACATATTAAGCAGTACGATACAAAAATAATCATAGCGGTTTGAACTTATTTTGTATACTCAATGTCAAATAACGTCACGATTCCCAAACCCTTCACTCATTATTTTCGCAGTAATTTGTCGTTACTGTATGTTTTTTTATGTCAAAATTGTCCCATCAAATTCGTCAGTCAAGTATAGTCAACCAGGGCCACCGATAGAGCGAGGCAAAGGTAACAGATTGCTCCGAAACTCAGGACAAAGGGAACCTAACTAGAGGCCTAAAATTTTTTGATTCATACATTTTCTGACGCCTCATACTCATAAAAATATGAGAATATTTAAGCTACTTAGAAATCAACTTAACAATTCAGGGGATGTACTTCCGGGAGAGACTGTAAGAGCTTCCACAAATCTTCGTACAGGTACGTCTGTCCGGTAAGTTGTAGAGATATTGATGCGCAGTAACCCACTGCGCTTAGAACTCAGTGACGTCATCTTTTCAATGAATGTTACTCAACCTGTTTTCAAAGTTTTAGACTTTGAAAAAATGAGATATACTAGGCCAGTTCAAGAACAAGGTTACTTTCAATTTCCGATTTAGTCACGAGAGGGAGCTCGAGACCAAACTCTGCCCCAGTGCGCCAAAGGTCTTCAGGCGGCCCTGTACTTTTCGTCTTTATGTTTTCCTATGTTCAAATAACAATTCTTTATTCCATACCCTCGATAAATATGCCTCAATATCATACCCCGAAATCATAAGATTGACCTAAATACTTTAGTTTCTGTTACTTATTTAATATCCGATAAACTGGTCGCTTTGAAGGCAAATTCATTTTGATATTCATTATATTTTCTCATCGATATATCCCACCCCAAGCATCGGTATCGAAAAGCTTTACGTTTCGTCCAGACAGGCGTAGATTCATTTCCCCATTATCAAAATAATATATTCATATTTCCGAAAACGACAGAGTTACTGCTGGCACGTCCATCTAGTTACACGTTCAATAAACGTTCATCAGTATTTAGAATAAATTGGTGTTGTCTGTACAAAGGATACAAAGCATAAACCGTTTGATTGGCATAGTTACATATATATATAATGTCGGACGTCTAGTGTTTTCTCTCTCATACCAATCCCTTTTCAAAGCACAGGTTGTTTTTAATATCGTCTTTATACAGAGTGGAGCTTTTAATTAATCTTTAAACAACCTACAAATTGAGTTTTGAATATCTCGGAAACAACTATCATGATTTTTTATGAAATTTGGTTTGTGAAGGTTCTAATAATAGTGTCGATCTTATAAATGATATTGATATTGTTTTCAGATTTGTCGTTTTTCTGGAAATATAATGAATTATTTGTTTTTAAACGATTAGATTGTCACCTATATATGTCTGCTTCCAAATCAAGCCTCCACCTCTACATCCAGTGCATAATATTGGATCTCTGTCTAGGTGCTTTGCGATCCAGCCATGTTGAGAGCCTTTATTGTGAAGCTAATATACTACTCTTTGGGGATAGTACGATTTCCGTGGCGTCGGGAATTGGCTTAACTAGGCCAAAATAAATCGAAAATGAAGAATGAAATTTTTTGATATCTCGCTTTGTTTTTGCGGTAACGATACTTAAAGTTAAAATCAAACGTTAGTTCAAAATTCGGCTTATTGATTTTTAATTTAATTTTTTTTATTTCTCCTGATCTCCAAAATTATATTGAAAAAATCAGATTTTCATAGCAAAATGAGCCATTTTTGATAACTTCCATCACTCTGTGATGAATATAACTTAACATACGATAAATACATGAATAATTTGAAGTTTTCCATAAAGAATTGTCGGTTGTTTTTAATTATTCATGAAATAAAAGAGATATTTAATGATAGTTTGATTGATTTAATTAGTAATTTAATGTAAAAATATCCTCTTTCGAGCAAAACGTACGTTCTGAATGCTTTTAAAAGTTATTTATTTTCGTTTGCGAAGCCCTCCATAAGAAAAAAACATGATAAAATAAAACTAAAATAATCCTCACGCGAAAAAAAAAATTTTTTAGACAATTTTTGCTGTAAAAAATTCACGATTTTTGAACTTTTTACACTCAAAGTGTACCACGAGAAGTTTAGGTTAGGTTAGATTAGGTTAGTTCAAATTTTGAATAAAAATATATTTTTCCATCTTCAAGTATCGATATCCCAAAAACGAAGCGAGATATCGAAGAATTTTATTTTTCATTTTCGATTTATTTTGGGTCGATTTACAAAATGGCATAGTCAAATCCAGGCGCCACGGAAATCGTACTCGTGGCTACTCTTTTCGATAAGTGACTGTCATTTTACTGCTTTTGTAAAATATAACACCAGTAATCTTATGTAACCTCTATCCTCAATAATGAGTACCACTCATGAACCATTATTATAATAAAATCAAGCCATCTTGGTGACATAGATCTTTCAAAGTGAGCACTTTTCCTATTCCCTCAGCTCGACCAATCTTCCTAAATTCAATACATCCCTTACAATATACGAGAAATGTCATCGAAGAAATAAAAATTTGATGTTTTTTGATGTAATTTTATTTACAGATATATACATAAATGAAATAGGAATACTTAAATCAATCAATGACGTACTCTTTCCTTATAAACTCATTGGAATTTGTACAAATTCACTCGCATCAATCTCATCAATTCACCAAAGTAACATAGCAAGCACATAAGCACATGGAGCAGCAGTGAATCCTGCATTCTTGAAATGAATGGTGAATACGTAGAAAGTGGTCAGAGCGAGTTGTCAAGATTTTCCTTATGTTTCCCAGTTCAAATTATAACAGTCACCATGGAACAGTGGCGAAAACAACACCAAGCATTTGCTGTGAAAGCGGGTTATCAAATAACTGATTTTCCTACTAATTTCAAGTTCCTAAGATTGTTGAACGTCGAGGGTTGCTGTAGGAAGAAGCCCGCGTAGGTCAGGACGTCAGCAGAGTGGAATTTTCGTCATATGTGTCAGATTTGCACCATCACCGTTACAAAATTCAAGTAGGTCAGGCATTGAACGATAACGATTTTGCTGCAGAACGGCAATCCAACGAAACATTTTTGAGCATGGTTAAAGAAACTGAGGAGCTTATTCAAACCTCTCAACGACGAAGTACATTTCAATCTCTCGGGATTTGTGGACAAACGATACTTTAGATACTGATGTAATGAAGTAATGAAAACTCTGAAAACTCAACTTCATCAACAACCTCTCCACTCCAGGGTAATTTGATGTACCATATCCTCTTCGGAAATCATAAGCCCATTTTTTCCAAAAAGGAATTGTGAACGTAGAACGGTATTCGAAAATGTTAAGGTCAGTCTTTATTCCTCAACTTCTTCAACATGCAGTATTTATTAAATCAAACCTTATTTCAATAAGACGAAGCCACAATCCACACAGTTAGTGTTAGGATGAATTTTGTTGAGTGTGATATCCCGAAATGGATTGATGCCTTGGCTTGGATTTCTTCTTGTTGGGATTCCTGGAGAGTAATGTGTAAGAAGAACTTCGTACAGTTAAAGAACTCAAGAAAAGAATTCCTCAGCGCATACTTCTTGACGTGATGGATAATTTCAGATATCGCCTTCAAAAATGTATTAATCGGTGTGTAGTAAGAATTGTCCAGTAAAGGTTAGGTTATTAGGTTAGGTTCAAATCTGCGGTTCAAATTGTTTATAAAATTTTGACTTTTTGTGATAAATATGCCAGTCGAAGGCAACAGTTTTTACCTACTTACAAGGACATTCTCAACGATTTGGAACAAATTAATCACCTACTTGCTGCAATTGTATATTGTTAATACATGTATATACTTGATCTAATAAATTTTATACTAACTTGTACAATTAAGCTGGTACAACTTTTGTTGATGTTTGTGTTTAAGCGCCATGTAAAAATGAAGGTGATGATCATCGTTTTCTCCCAACACCTTGAATTTCAGAGGATCAATGAGAATTATCGCTTAGCCGTATTCTTCAGATTTGACTCCCTGTGACATTTTCCTTTTTTCGATATTCAAAAATCTGCTTCGGGAATTGCGCCATTAAGCCATAAAAAGTAATTGGTGAAAGGTACCGAAGGCCATTCCAGCCAAGGCTTTTATATAACAAGTGTATGGAAATGGTTTGCTTGTGTTACCTCGAATGGAGCCTATTTACGATGAACAATCAAGATTCGATTCAAAATACGTGAAAATATTGTTTTTAAAATTAATAAAGGTCGAATTTGATTAAAATGTATAAATATTTTGACAGCTTTGTAAGTGATTATAGTAACCCAGTAATTAATAAAAAATAGATTGGACTTGGTAATAAATTTCAATAATATACGGTATAAAATAAGAAATAGAGTCGCTTTTCATATTGTCTCTTAATTAAACTAAATTTTTCTTATATTGAGTTTTCCATCTCCCTATGTCCTTGAATATGGTTCCTCATTTTTTTTTATAATTTCTTCATTGATTTCATTTGCTTTCTTTGACTTTTTTTTCTGGTAGTTTTTCCTCTTCATCTTGAAAATAGTTTGGAGTCTAATGAGGTTCTTGATATTTATATATTAATAGTGAGGAAATTTGAATCTCATACGGATTTTTAATTGTTTTTATTTAAAAAAATGCATATAACACAATTTACAACTGAAAAATTTTACATAGAGCGGATAATGTTCTTATATTCACTCACTCGCGCACCCCTTAGTCATACCATAAAAGCAACCAATAAATCCCTGAATACAATAGGTGGAAAATTTTTTTCAATTCCCCACCCCATGAGAGAGAAACTTTTATTGTTATAGGTAGGAATTGAATACATTAGCCAAATTGCCTTTCTCCCTTGTTAGATACCGTACCTATTCACCTGAAAAAAATTCTATATCATTGACGTAGATATTTTAATTTTAGAAGGATTATGATTATAAGTAATAAATTCCAGGATGCGAAAAATTCGGGAGTGAATAGATGAGGTGAAAATAATGCTGTGACATGAAAAAAATTTTCTCATACGAACCTACGTTTCTGAGTTATAGGCATTTAAAGTTGCGAAATCAGAACTTATATTTAAATATTCGAAGGTTATGAATTTTTAATGGATAATTACGTATGTCCATATAGTATGATTGACAAAATAAATAATTCCACACATCTATCTGAAAGCCAGGGGCGGCTCATACCCAATGGTTAACAATCTGTAACTTTTACAGGAACAACCTGTACAATCTAAAGTACTTTTTGTTTAACTCGATAAAATTTATAGTTTATGAGTTATGTAGATGTAGATCGTTGTTCTTGCCATGGAACCGTTCGCCATAAAGAGAAAGAATTTTAAGAAAATTATCATAAATTGTGTTTATTTATTGAATCTACTCACAGTAAGTATTAGAACACATTTCTTATTGAACTGGATACTTTCGAAACATAACGCCGTAATTCTTTAACATCCATCTAACTAATTTTGGAATGGGCATTTGACTTCAAAATCATTATGCAATGCCCAAGACCACTCATTTTTATCCAAAACTTTTCTACAATTTTTAAACTCATATTCTCCGAAATCTACAGCAACAATCATCTGAATTGTTTAAACAATGTTTCTTTGAACAACTCGTGACACAAAAATTTATACGAGGTTAGTCTCAGAAGTACCTGGCTAGATCTAGAGAGGGCCTCCATTAGAAAGATTTCAGTAAATTTGTAAACATGGAAAAAATTGGTCGACGTTATGTGATACAACACTTTTATTTGAAAGGTTTTGATAAAACGTGGGACATCACTTCAAAACCGAAATAAAAGAACAATCAAAACAATCGACTGAAAAGGAAAAACTGGTTCCGAAGAAGGCAAAGAGTGCAAGCAAGACCATGACGTCGGTTTTGGATAAGAGAAAGCTGTGTGCAAGATGGGTGCCACGTTTGCTCACCATGGAACAAAAACTACATCGAGAAGATGTTTCCATCGAGTGTTTGACAATGTTTCACAAAAATAAAGTCGGAATTTTTCGACGTCTTATAACCATAGATGAAACGAGGGTCTATCAGTTCACATGGACTGAAAAGGGAGAACCGGATCCAAAGAAGGCAAAGACCATTAAATATACTGGTCATGGCGTCGGTTTTTTTGGGATGTTCGTGGAATAATTTCCATTGACTACCTTGAAAACCGAAAGACTATTAACTGCGAGTATTTTGCGAACTTATTGTAACGTTTGAGCGAAGAAATCAAGTAAAAACGGCCGCATTTAGCTAAGAAGAAAGTGTTATTTCAATAGCACAAGTTAATGAACTGAATTGCTACCTCATGTACCCTTTTCGCCAGATTTAGGCCCCTCGGATTATTTTCCGTTCCGAGACTTGAAAAAATAGTTTGGTGGTCGAAGATTTTCCAACAATAAAGAGGTGATTTCGGCAATTAATAATGCAAAGAAAATTGATAAGGATATCAAGTTATCAATAATAAAATTTTTGTGTTTTATTTGTTGGACCTGGTATATCTGGGACCATTCTTGTATACTAATCTCAACACAGTAAAATACGCCTGTTATTGATTAGTTCATACGCTTAAATGATAAGAATCAAAAACAAAGTAACTCAAGCTATCCAAAAACTTTCTTAGGTTGGACAAACAACTTGGGTACATTAAGTAGCTCAGGAAAAGGGAGGACAAGGGAAAACAATACAGTAGATTAATGAAGTAGCAAAGAATCGGAAAGAGTGGATAAAATCCCAATACTTTGAGGCTCGAAAAGGTGTAAAAAGTTCTAGAGAAAACCAAGTTATGAGTGAACATTATCAACGAAAATTCGCAGCAACAGAAGTTAAATTTTGTAAACTAGAGTTATATAATTCAATAGGTGATAAATTTATGGCTTTATATCAAATTGTCTTCTATTTACAACTCTTTGAAAGTTAAAAAAACATAACTTTTGTATATCAGTTTTTTGTATAACAATCATAATTTTGTTATTTCAAAATTCATCTTTCACCTTGTTTCTTCTGATTTTTCATGTAGGTTTTTTGAAATTTTGATGGATTCTTAGCAAATAATATCAGTATCTGAAGTTAAAATTCAGGAAACGAAGCGGAAGTAAATCCCCTAAAGCCACACCTCTGTTTAAAATGTTTCCAATCTCGCGAAACGCTATTTACCGACTCGCTGAAATCCTACCATAAAGAATTTTTCAAACAAAATCCGAATGTTTATAATGTGTATGTCTTCCACCTGTTCTTTGCGGTTTTTTACCGAAATTGCTCAAATTGCTCTCCAGGGGTAGTAGAGGGTGCTAGAATACCACCTTCTACTGATTTTCATTTTTATTTTACGATTAAATGGAGATTATTATTGCATTTTTTCACAAAGAGATATTGGTTTTGCATCGTTAAAATGATATATGCAATTACATTTTGGAAAAAGGGGATAACCAGATTAGATATTAAAACATAAATTCTCCAGAAAAGAATCGAAATTAGTATAGAAAAAGATCCAGATTAGTAGATGAGATATAGATATGAAATTTTGTGACTAAAACATAGATAAAATGATTTTAATGATAAAGGAAAAGCACTAAGAGGAGACATCTTAGATATTCTCCAGACGATAACTCTTGAAGAAACTGATGACTCCGAATAACTAAAGAACAGGTTGGGCAAACAATATGGTAACACCTGTACCAATCTCAGCTGAAGAACCGAAGGGAGAAGCGTGATGAAACTCTTCAAAAATATGAGGTAGACATTGCCCGATTTGTCCGATTCGCTTATCCATCTGCACCAGAGAACATAATGGAATCTTAGAACATCCAAGCATCCATTGATGCTTGGATGTTCTTGGATGAAATAAATGGGACCAGATCGTTTACAGTACAACCACTTTCGATAGGATTGCTTGTAATATCTCTGGGCCATTTTCGAAGACGTGGTGGTAAACGCATCCTAGTCGTAATAGTCACAAAAGAGATTGGGACCAGCGAAAATCATATTTGGACGTTAAGTGAAGCTTCCTTGTGACCTATAATTTGGGTATTGGTCTTCGCAGATATACACCCCGTCATCAGCACCTAATGAAGACTGTTATCCTGTATCCTGTTATTTTCTTAAGAAGGGAAAGTGCAGGAATGGGTCCAGTTGCCGGTTTAAACATCCAGTCCTGTCCATTCTGAAATTTGGTAGACGTGCTGGTAGAAATTTCCAAGGACAACAAACCTTTAAATTGTTTTGATACATTATTTACAGTAGGTTATTGCCGTTTATATAAAATAAATTTTTAGGAAGGCCTTTTTGTTTGTTTATATTCTGGAACCGAATTATCGAGAAATCCGATTTGTATAAAGGAGCTTATTTAGTGTTTAGTAATAAGTTTTAGTGCATAGTTTAGTAAATAGTGACTAGTTTAGTGTATTTAATGTAAATGTATAAATTGATTTAGAATGGGGGGCAATTCACCTCTATACTAAGTTGCTTCACTAAGGAGATATAGGGCATCAAAATCTCTGAAACATTTTCACTTTCAAATAACAAATTTGATGCACTGTTTGAAACTGTTGAGACCATTTAGTAATGGTAAGTAGAGGATGACCATTCTGGAGAGAGGGCACGGGGACAATTTTCATTTAACAAACAAGTGTATGTGTTATTGGTGTTAGGTTTAAAAAAAATAAGACACCATCATAGAAAACAAGTTTACTCAATATATTCAGTTCCTACTTAAGAAATTAGCTAACCTTACATCTTATGGTGACCATATCAATATTAACACTTCTAAGGTGAGGCTGGAGTTGGATCTGACCCTAGCGTCAGTTTTTTATGAACAGCAGTCGCGTAATAGCTTTGAAGGTCTCTGCACTTTAGATAAACTATGAGTCATACTTATTTCTCATTTTACCAGAGTGAGTTTTCCAAAAAGTCACTTCCTAGTAACTTACTTTCGACCTTCCCAAGTTAGTTGAATTATGAAAATATTGTTTAATTTTTTGATGTTATTCATCTGAACTACTATGGAGATAAAAAAGTATATTTCAACTCCAGAAGAAGCTTAAGAAGAGATGCGACGTTAGCAAGAGGAATTCCAAATTGATGTCTAATGAATGGAATTCCGATTATGAAGATTGCGTTCTAATCAATATAGAATATGATTTACTAACTACTTCATAGAAACCAGAAGTTTCGAGTTTCAAAAATTTTGTTTTTCATTTACCAAAACCGAAAGAAAAAGCACGAGGAATCAGATGTGAATTGGAAGTTTTTTTATTATTTATAAACAAATAAATCATTGTTCATCAAGCAAATGAAGAAATAATATTGAAATCAAACCCTCAAAAAAAGTTATTTCTGAAAGTACTGGGTTGAATTCGATCTCATCATGTTCGAGTCTGAATTGACCTTAACCAAGGAGGGTTAAAAATCTTTTATGTTTTGAATAGATAGATGAACTTTACAATCGTATTAAACAATCAATTTAATACAACGTGTATTTATAATAATAATTTTCAGACGATGCTTAAGTCAATCTAGTTGATGAAAACATTTCCAATATTAATACGGTCACTATAAAATGTTAGGTTAGGTTAGCTTATTATGTAATAACTTGAAACAGAAAAACCCACAACTTTTCACTATACATTAACTAAGTTGAGTACTTGGTTTTTGTTTTGTTTTAAGTGGTATAATTTTCATACATGACTCCGCTACTGGAACGGTGAACATTTCAGGTTGAACGGTAGCCGAAGCTACGTAACATCCTTCAGGTCTGCCAACGCTATTTATCACACCTTTCTAGACACAGCATGGTCTTAATCACTGCTAGAGAAATATGAAATTCAACTGATTTAAGGATTCTAGTGACTAATTGGCTCACGGTACACAATTTAGAAACCAACAAAAGATCAAAGGAAACCGTTTTAGAAAATAATTAGTTGAATTATGTACTGATAATCTAAAAATAATAGGATTCGGTTACATTGTATCGTATATAGTTCGGTATATTTTGAATTAAATAAAGCATGTCAAATTCACTTACACTGAAAGCTAAAGTATATTGAAAACGAGAACATTTATTGCTATATATTAACATTTATTTGTAAGGGTTCTTTGGAGTTTTCATAAACTGAGACGGATAAATGTTATACCACATGGCTAAATCATTGAAACTGAATATTATTTAAGCCAACTAAATCACACCTTCGACATTAAGGCTATCAACTTCGATAGAATCGTTGAATGTCAATTCCCTTTCTGGAGTAAGATTGACTATCCTCAGTTTCTGACTACAATATCAGCATATGTGGTTTACCGACACTTCTAAGCTCTATCTCTATCCTGTAGTAGGTTTTTAGTTAATTATCCTACCTGAATTTCCTTACCCATGCCCTTTTTCTGTTGTTTCTTATTCTGAGATACCCATACATTAATGTTATCTCGTGTTTCAGCAGTATTTTCCCGAAATCCGCTATAGAATTTTCATTTGTCTTCAAGAGTTACTTTTTTCACGTTTCTGGCCTTATTTTTGATGTATGTCAAGTTTGATCACTACTTTGTAACTTTCTTTGTTGTCTTGTTTGTTTTGCGAAGCTACATCCTAATCTATCCAGCTTGCTCGTGGTCTTCTTCGTCTCCTTTTCTCTTGTGGTGTCCACTTGTTTAAGTATTTTGTTGTTTAACATTCTCAAAGAATGTTTTCGTTTTTTGTGTCTTCATACACAGTTTTTGCAAACGTTTCTTGTACATTCAGCACATGCAGATTGGTCACACTTCATGCATTTATATTCTGCATTCCTATTCTTTTGGTAATGGCAAAATCGGCAATTTACTCTTCGTTGAAGTTTATCTGCTCGTTTGAAGCACCACTGTCATTATTTGTTCTGATTTTAGTTGACCTGCTTCTGACTTATGTTCCAGATGGAGTATCGGTCATAATGACCCACTAGGTTTCTGCATGGTCGCAGTGAACCAACTCAAGCTATCACAGAATGACAGATCACTGTCACCGACCATATCCGTCAAATGACGGATGTTCCGGTCAGAGGGTAAACTTCAAAAACCACAAAACTTTATTGGCGTTGCATAACCTCTAATTATTAACGAGTTTCAATATTTTTTGCTACATGAACAATACGTTTGAGTGATTCGAGAATTGCAGAAAATGAATATCGGGAATTAAAAACCAAATTTCCAGTTCTTATTTATAATATTTATAACATCTGAAATTATAATTAACACGCTTTTATAAGCTTCACCTGTATGTGGGTTTGTGAGTTTGTTTGTGACTCTTCTTTGGACTAATAGCAAGTGGCTTCTTAGTGTTAGTATATCCTACCACTTTGATTGCGTTCGTCAGTCGAGCGGATTAAGGAGTCAACCTCCGGGTTCGTAGGTCGTGGGTTCAAATGCCGTTTTTTCATCAATTTTTCTTTTTAGAAATTATCAGTGCAAATTTTGTCTTTACATCGAAACAAACTTTACGACTGTCTGCTATCTGTTGTTTTTACTATACTAATGATTAGATCTTGAAGAAAAATCTTATTTTTCACAATAAATCGAAGTAAAAAGATAAAAATAAATATCGTTTAAACAAACTAAAAAACACGTTTTTAAAGCGAATCAAACTAAAAAGTGTTTTTTAGTTTTTTTAAACGATATTTATTGTGTATCTTTGCATATACTTAGCTCAGATCTGTCACTGGAAACATACCTAAATTCCTTTGGTTAAAACGACCACTGTGAGAATAAAATTAATCACTTCACGTTCTGAAGCACATGCTCGACTGAAATTCTGACAAATCTATTTTCTTGGCAAATTCAAATAGGTAATTCGAAATTGTGAAATTACATGCTATTATATATGAATAATTTTGTGGCAGGATACCAAAAAGGTGGATGTGATGATTTATGAAAAGGTGAGAGACTGATGTTTGTTAAATTTAATTAAGTGAAGTTAGGTGGAATATAAATTATTGCAGATTAAATTAAACCAAACATTTGAACACAATAATATGTAATTGTGGATGATTGTGCTTTCTCTAAACTTTTAATAAAGATATATGTAATTATACTCAGTTACCCCTCAGAAAAAGGGGACCTCCATCATTAACTTTCATAACAATAACATAAAAATTTCCAAATAAGTAGTGCTTTTAAAGAGTTCTTATCCTCAGATAGATATAAGGGTCAGAAATTCGACTTTGCTAATAAAAAATAGTCGGATGAAGCCAGATCGGGGCTATTTTGAGGCTGTTAAATCTCTTTAAAGCCACATTCGTGTACAGTAGCCTCAAAAAGCAAAGCTGACTTGAGTTTTCTTATGCTCTGCGCTCAGAAATTGAGGCACCCACCATGCACTAAATTTTCACATATTTAAATACTGGTGTGAGATCCTCAGAAAACTTGGTTTCTGGAGTAGTTAGCGACTCGGGATCTCCCGCGCGTTCCAAATTTCAATTGTTAAAAACGGTGGACACAAATCAACGTAAACAGCCTCCATTCCGTTTTGATTTGTGTTAATATGAATACTTCTTAGGAAAAAAATGTTATAACAGCGCGAAACCCAATTTGAGACATTTTCCAAAACTACTTGACTTGAAGGACTATAAGAAAATGGACCGCAATACGTATGAAGACGAAAAACTACATTCTAGCAGAAAAAAACAATTAAATGTTACAGGCTAAGAGTAGACTTGATAATAATCTTTATATAAATGACTTAGATAAAAACCTCTGGAAATATTGGTATCATAATTTGAAATAAAATTTCAGAAACGTTTAAATATAATTATATAATTATTAAGTGAAGGGTAGACAGAGAATTGCTTTTGAAAACTTCTCAATCAGTTATTTAGGGCATAATCAATCAGAGGTCTTCTAAAATTCCTGTCGGCCATCTATACTCCAATGTGTATAAATAATTCAAAGAGCAAACAGCTACATTAAGAACTATCTAATAATAGTTACCAATGCTGGTATTTTACCACCAAATATCAGAAGAGACGACCTTGTTATAATAAATGTCTCTAAAATTCTTTTTGGCCACTTCCTTAATTATAAGTTTTATGCCACTGGTGAAGTTACTCCGGTCAATAAATACTATAGAGGAAAATAATTAATTACAAGAACTTATAAGCAAAAGTCAAATAGGTGATGAATCAGACCAAAAATCCTCTTGGCAAAAATTATGTAGTTGATGATAAATCCGGCCACTATCAACTATGGAAAATTTTAAGGACAAAAAGCTAAATACGACGTTAGACACCTAATTTTCAATTGCAATTACTCTGGCAAGCATATCCGACCATATTTTTTGCTTCTTCAAGTATAGGACTACAAATTAGGATTTAGATTGATAACCCCTAGGATTATACCAAAAAATAAACATACTTCGGGGGACCTATAGATTATGACTCAATGTAGAACTAGAATATTACCAAGATAATGTAAATTATAGAAATTAGGTAAAAATCACTGAATAGTTTACTATTTGTTATAGCTAGAAATAATATATTACATAACGAGTTTGGAAAATGATACATTTCGCATTATTTACTTACTGTACGAGTGCGAAATACACTTTCCAATGAATTGTGTACACTATTTTTCCTACGAAAACGTAAGAAATTCTTCAAAAGAAACGTATTTTTTTTTTCAAATAAGAAAGTCAATTAAACAATATCACACGTGTGCTGAAAAGTTGAAAAATATATTTTATTTCGTAGTAGTAGAGATGAAAAAAACAAAAATTATGATTATGAAATATTTTATAACTAAAGAACATTAAAAGAACCAATTTTTTGTAACTATATTAGATCCCTAGCAAGAACTAAATAACTATTAATGTTTTTTGTTGTACTTTGTTTCTGAGACGTTATAAAAGTTGAATGTAAAGTTGTTATTATAACAATTACTTAATTGCAGTTGATTTGTAAATCATATTGTGTACTTCTTCTTGAATTTGGCCTTTTGCCTCTCGGCATCCAGCCAGATTCATATTGTATTAGCGTATTCCTTCTATCGTTCCAGACCATATATAACATAAGAAAAAGAGAAGCATTCTAATACATGTATGTTTTGTTATTTTTTAGTACATGTGTGAAATAAACTACTTTCTTAGGTAAAAATGAGTGTGCGATCTATCATTTTCATAAGTGGTCGTAGAAAAAGTTATTTAAGTAACTGTTCTGAAAATATTTGTATTTTGAAAAAAAAATAATATTTTAATTCACTACTTAAGTCTCAATTAAAATTACCTAGATATTTTAACTAAATAAAAAACATTAATTTTCTAGTTATGAGAAAAAAAAAAGGAAACATGATTTGAATGTTAAATAAAACTCTTGATTTACAAGTGTACAACGGCGCCGTGGCTTAGTTGGTTAAAGCGCCTGTCTAGTAAACAGGAGATCGCGAGTTCGAATCTCGCCGGGGCCTATGCGTGTTATGTCTTTTTTAATTTTACAAATTAAATTTTTTGTTACATCAAAGCAAAATTAAAAATCCAAAAGTTTTAAAAATAAATGACAATTTTTTCCTGCAAAGCTGTCGGTCATTATACACTTTTACTGTCACTTTGTTTTTGGCTCTAGAAAATCGAAAAATGGATGGATTTTAATGATCTTGGTCTCAAAATGTTCCATTTTACGGCGGATTTATAAAAAAAATTAGTAGAAATAGATGGAATGAAAATTTCTCATAGTTTTACTGTTTTAAATAGTAAAAAAAACGGTTTTGCAAAATGATCCTTTACAAAAAATTATGGTAATTATACACATTTTTCGATTTTCTAGAGCCAACCTAACCTAACCTAACCTAACCAAAATATTACCAAAAGGGTAATTATACACTTTCGCGGTCACCTGGTTTTTTGGTTAGGTTGAGTTGGGTTAGGTTAGGTTGGCTCTAGAAAATCGGAAAATGGAAGGATTTTAATGATCTTGGTCTCAAAATGTTCCATTTTACGGCGGATTTATAAAAAAAATTAGGAGAAATAGATGGAATGAAAATTTCTCATAGTTTTACTGTTTTAAATAGTAAAAAAAACGGTTTTGCAAAATGATCCTTTACAAAAAATTATGGTAATTATACACATTATTCGATTTTCTAGAGCCAACCTAACCTAACCTAAACTAACCAAAATATTACCAAAAGGGTAATTATACACTTTCGCGGTCACCTGGTTTTTTGGTTAGGTTGAGTTGGGTTAGGTTAGGTTGGCTCTAGAAAATCGAAAAATGGATGGATTTTAATGATCTTGGTCTCAAAATGTTCCATTTTACGGCGGATTTATAAAAAAAATTAGGAGAAATAGATGGAATGAAAATTTCTCATAGTTTTACTGTTTTAAATAGTAGAAAAAACGGTTTTGCAAAATGATCCTTTACAAAAAATTATGGTAATTATACACATTGTTCGATTTTCTAGAGCCAACCTAACCTAACCTAACCTAACCAAAATATTACCAAAAGGGTAATTATACACTTTCGCGGTCACCTGGTTTTTTGGTTAGGTTGAGTTGGGTTAGGTTAGGTTGGCTCTAGAAAATCGAAAAATGGATGGATTTTAATGATCTTGGTCTCAAAATGTTCCATTTTACGGCGGATTTATAAAAAAAATTAGGAGAAATAGATGGAATGAAAATTTCTCATAGTTTTACTGTTTTAAATAGTAAAAAAAACGGTTTTGCAAAATGATCCTTTACAAAAAATTATGGTAATTATACACATTGTTCGATTTTCTAGAGCCAACCTAACCTAACCTAACCTAACCAAAATATTACCAAAAGGGTAATTATACACTTTCGCGGTCACCTGGTTTTTTGGTTAGGTTGAGTTGGGTTAGGTTAGGTTGGCTCTAGAAAATCGAAAAATGGATGGATTTTAATGATCTTGGTCTCAAAATGTTCCATTTTACGGCGGGTTATATAGAATATAGTACGAAACTATTCATGAAAATTGATTGTTTTTCATCGATTTCATTTTAAGCTATAAAAACTGAAAAAATCATTCTTTTTGGATTTTTTTTAAAATTGTTTATTAATTTATGTAGAATACAAAAAAATATAAGAACTTTATATGATAATGAGATTATTTTTTGTAAAGGATTATTTTGCAAAACCGTTTTTTTTTACGATTTAAAACAGTAAAGCTATGAGAAATTTTCATTCCAGCTATTTCTACTAATTTTTTTTATAAATCCGCCGTAAAATGGAACATTTTGAGACCAAGATCATTAAAATCCATCCATTTTTCGATTTTCTAGAGCCAAAAAACCAGGTAACCGTGAAAGTGTATAATTACCAAGCTGTCAAAATTAATATTAAACGGAGAACACTAGGAAAAAGCTAAGAATTTCTAAAAATGTTAATATATTCATATAGCAAAAGATTTTTCAACAGTCCAAAGGATAATTATATAAATAACAAAGTAAACTAGTCAGTTATAAAATTAAAACCCAAAAACATTAGAGGTTGAGTGCCAGCGACTAATAGTTTATATTATTAAGTACGAAAATACATTTTTGTTTATATGGTGTTAATAAAGTATTTGCAATGAAACTCGTACTCGTAAGTATTTAATAAAGAAGACGTTCCGAACTAGTACAAGAAATCACAACTAAGAGTATACACTACATCTGACGATTTTTAATCTGTTGAGATAAGGATACGCCAACGTGGAATGGGCATATTTCAGGTAAACGAAAAGGTAGTCCGAGTACATAATGCAACTCGTAACGGATTCATCAAAATTAGTACCTGGAAATTAGTATCTAATCCACGTAAAAATGGTAAATCCAAAAATTCTAGCCTGATATTTTTAAATATTTTAAATCGCGTTTTATCATTAGGTAGGAGAAATGAATTTCTAAAATTTGCCGAAGTTGTAACTCATAAAATTCCATATAACATAATAATGCATACTTGCAATTGATTAAAATTCACTCTCAACGTTGCCACCACCCTCAAGTTAGTTTAGGCTGCATTAATTTCTGTCACGAGTTGGCGCAGGCCCTTTAAATCCCGAGCTGCATAATCTTCCATCACGAGTCATATCTTCATGATAACCACGGTCACGAGTTGAACATGACAGGGACATAAGTGTCAACTACCAATTATAAAATCGTACTTAAAAACGAAGTTGTACTGATGTTGATGATGATGAAATTAGCTTTCAAAATCGCAAAATTTACTGTTAAAGATATTGGTGAATAATAATATCTGCTAATATCACAAGTAGAGTTTTGTCAAGGTTCTTAAAGTTGAAGAAGAAATTGATTAAAACAAACAAGTTGATTAAAATTCAGAGAAGTCCTAGACTTCACCGTCCTAGGAAAAGTACTTGAGAATTGGTTATTGAAGACTTTACCAATTGTTATATAAGACAATCAGACCTATAATGTGTTGTCTAAAGTAAACAATTTCATCTAAGCTGAGCTACAAAAACTCTGAACGAATGATTGAAGACATTTTTCTTCTGCTTTCATATTTGTTTAACAATGAAAGCACTCAAATTCTATTCATCAACGTGGTATGTAATAAGTAGTATGTAAGTATTGAAAGTTTTTTAAAGGCCACGTTTATTAAAAGAAGAAGACATCATATAATAAACTTCCATATAGATCGTGATGTTTCTTTCACATCAGGTATCAATATTTTCTTGAAACTTTCTCAAAACATACAGTGCTAAGTTTTATCAAAATTTTACTTCAAGATCACACTAAGCGACTTTGAACTAAGGTAAATTTACTTAAATTATGATGTAAAGGATACGTGTTGAACAAGTATAAAAACAGTGTTTTTAAAGGCATGACCAAATAAGGCAAATTTGAATATTTGATCAGGAGAACATATTATTGAGTAGAACACTTGTTGCATCAACTCGAACTGACTTGAAATTTTTACAATTCATTATCAATATTCAATTAAATATAAACAAAGTGATCATTATTTCTTTATTTCTTATTCAGTAGAAATTTCACATAATTTAGTCCATTACGTGATAGAAAGGATTATCAGGAGCATAGGAATGTAAAGAATTATTAATTTGGATGTAAAAAACATTAGTCTATTTATATAGGAGCCAATTTTTATTTTTTAAATTCATTATTTGCGAATTGAAATTTTCAATATTTTACAAACATTTATTGTCAAAAGAAATTGTTCCAAAATTACTATATATGAAACTATATATTCTTCACCCTGTACATGGTACTTCTCGTGAATAAAGGGTATTTATAAGGAACTCATATTATTGAAAAAGAAACTGATGAAAAGTTTGGAGATATCTCAAATTTTTTCTGTTGCAACTCAATTTGCTTTATATTATATCATACAAATAAATAATTGTTATTTCACACACTATATATAGGAAATTATTATTGATTCCAGCTACATCCTATATTTTTAAACAAATTTATTATATTAACAATTATTTTCTGCTTGTTCAATTGAACCATTGTATTTGAAATGGAAGTTGAAGAAGAAGAAGAAGATCCACGTCAATAAATAAAGCCTTTTGGGTTCAAAGGGTATGCTTCAAAACAAAAAATGGTACTAGGAGCGCATAATATTTGAGCAAGTACCAGATACACGTGTGAATACTATGAATCGATGAATGGTACTCGAGGAAGTTACGTATTTGGTGACACCGAGGTATACCTATTTTTTGATTTATGCTTGCTATAAATTTGAATAAAAATGTAGAAAATAAATAAAAGAATTTCGCAGATTTATCTTAGTCTTAAGTATTCAGTTATTTTATATTTATATTTTCTCTCCAATTGTTGTAGTATTTACATTGTTGTCAAATCTTTTGTTATTGATAAAAGCAGGTTTTTTGACAAAAATAAATATTTTTTGTTTTTTCTTGGTTTTTATGTGTTTCTTTATTCTAGCTGTAAATAGACGACATTTCACCGGCTGTTAGTCTGTTATACCGTTAATTTCTTGATATGTATTTCCAATATTAAACATATGCGTTTGTTTAGTTTTAAGAAGTGTTTCAGATCGGTATTTTTCTTAGTTTTTATGATGTCGAGTAAAAATTCTATCATCAAACGCAAACATAAAACCTTAACTCTTCTGGAAAATAATTGAGATATAGTGAAATTCCTACAGCCATATCGGAAATTCATTGCATTGGAAAATTGAAAATCCCCAAATTGAAGAAGCCTTCTATGCTCCAACAACAGAGAAAGAGATATGCCCCAATTTTTTCACCAACAAATTACGCAAAAAGATGATTTTCGCGTTAATGTTTAGCATTGAGGAATTATCTGCTGATGAGTTAGCTGTTTATAGTTTTATTACAAATCTAAATGGAAAAATCACTGAACTGGGCCTTACAAGTGTACAATAACGTTGAAACTGGCTTGAATTGGCGTCAACTTCCAACGAAAACATTTTTAACATCGGATGAGCATCTGGTCGAAAAATCCAAGAAGAAGAATTACGTTAATAGTATGTGTACAAATAGTTCTGGAAGTCCTATGCTAAAACTGCTAGTTGTGGGTAAATCCAAGCATTCTAAACACCGAAAAATTGAAAACCTTCCAGTTGTTTATAAGGATGAGACACGTGTGTGATACAGGAAGTGTTCAATCTCTATTTGTGTCTGTAAAAAAGCACTTGAAGAACAAAAAACTGTCTATAAAAGCACTTTTACATCTAGATAACGCTCCTGGATATCCAAATATGGATGACTTAAAAGTTGGAAATTGGCTACATACAGGTAATTCTTTTTTGGATGATAAGACTTCTTTTTATAGTTTCGAACGTTTTAGGTTACGTATTTCTGTAGATTCTTTCCATGTTAAGTTAATCTGTTACAATTTTTTCTTGATAATTTTTCTCCGTGTTTTTACAGATCTGTCCTCTTCTTCTTTTGCCTTTGGTATTATAATTTAATGCTTGTATGGTTAAGTTTTTTGCTACCCATCTTCATTTTTCATAATTTAAAATAATTTTTTCTTCTTAGCTTTCATATTATAGGTGTTTTAGGATGGGTTTGAAAAGCCCGTCGTCCTATGTATGATTTATTGCACGACACGCTTTTTATTTAAACCATGTATGTGACTGGAATCGAGTGAATTGATTTAAAAAATCAATATGTTAGGTCGGTTTCGATTAGGATATCATAAGTTTGTAGCTGGTAGAAATCTTCTTCAATCTTCATTTCAGTAGTAAATGAATCATAATTTTTAACATACCATTTCTATAATTTGTGTTGATTTAGAGATCCAGTAAAGTATTGGGCAAAACCGTAACCTCTAACCGCAGCGGGTAAAAGTTACTTTAAATTCATACCTGTGAAAGTTTAAGAAAAAAAGGAAACAAATAACGGAGACAGATTTGTTATCAGTTTTGAGGACTTTCAATTTCGTTTTCCAGATAAGAAATTTTGTCTGTAACTGTGATGTTACAAACTTATTTCCACTAATTCACTCACAATTATAGTACAACTTGAATATGGCAAATTTCAACATCTCTAATCAAATAAGAAGAAGTCACCTCAAAAGATTTTTAGATTTATTTATGTAGATATCTGTTGAAACATTTGGTTTCATTTTATACAATGTCCAATCTCTTCTGAGAAAAGATTGTATGTAACCAAAACTTGTCAACGTTGAGGGTACTGCGGGCGATGCTTCCTGAATCTGTTAAATTTCAGAAACGTGGATGACAGTCAAGCCAAAATAACACAAAATTACGCAGAAGTAATTAATTCAATTTCAAGAAAAAAAATTAAAAGACATGTTAATTGGATTTTGCTTCTTTTCAGTTTTTGTTCGATACAGATCATGTGTATTTCATTCCAAGTACCTAGGCCATCACCATATGTTTAAAAAGTAAATTGAAATTGAAAAATCGAATTTCATCGAATTATTTTCATTTTGTATTCATTCAATTAATAATAAATTAATATGTCGAACTGTATATTAATAAAAATATACTGCAGTGTATTTTTAAAGTTGCAAGCAAACTAGTTTTTTCTGTGTTGATCCCATTGATGATTGATCATGATGATTTGAAGAATAAAGAAGAAAACATGAAATGATGATCGTCCTCGGTTATCAGGTGAACAGAATCGTGACGCAGGTAGAACAGGTGTTTGGTAAAAGTGAGTACCAGTACGCACGTGGTTAGAATCACGACTAATGTTAGTCAGGTACAAAAAAAGTGGTGGATCTCATGTTTTTTTACGTTTTCTCAACGTAGTTTGTTTGTGAATTCGAAATCTACTAATTTAACCAACAAATAGATGCAACACGTGAAAATGATATTTTTCAATCAAATACTTACTTTTCAAACTTTATATTAGGCCTTTCACATTTAACAGTCAGTTAATATCATATGTTTTGGACTAATTTTACTAAGTTTACTTACTTAATTCGTTGAACGTATGGAGAAAAATAAATATCGGAAAATCAATTTTTATATATTATGGTTTTAGGGCTATTATTGCATGATTAGAGTACCATAATTAAGAGATTTTGTTGATAATGTCAACATTTCTACACAAATAGTAATATTTAACATGAAAAAACTGTAGTCCAAAATTTGTGAATTTAAATAAATGCACTTTAATGAAACAATTTTCGAGATATTTTGAGTCAAAATATAAAAATTGGTTCTACTTTTTTCTTCAACGCTATTTGGATCAAGCTCTAAGCCGTACCATTTCTTATTATGTTCTTTAGATCGTTTTCTCTATGCTGGTAGTAAATTTTATGTGTATTTCTAACCAGGAAGATTTCGTATAATTGTTCTGTTTAGTTAAGAAAACTATTAACGAGAAAATTGGCAAGTTATAAACATCGTAGTTGTGAGATTTCTCCTGAAAAGCTGCAAGCAAAATCGTTTTATTAAAATGTGAAGCATTCTTGGAAACGCTGTTTATTACATAATAAAACTAAATAAATAATCTAAACCAGTTTCTCATTAAATGACAATAAAAGAAATCTATGTAAATACGCCCCTACCGCAATACAAGTGCCTTCTAAATTCATGTGACAAAATTAAGGAGATAATTTTTCAAATGAAATTACGATGAGTGTTTCCTATAGCAAAATTTCCTTACCTTACCCTTGGAAATGGTTGATTTACTACAAAATGAGACAAGAAATCTATTTTCTACCATCCCGTTTATTGTTTTAGACAGTTTCAAAAATTTTGTGACCTTTAGTCTACAGTAATGTCGATCAATTGTGAAAACGTTCATTAAATATTATCACAGGTTCGTGGTAGTTACGGCCAGCTTCACTATAAGAGGATGGTCCCAAAAGTATCTAGCTCAACAAAGAAAACAAAAAAATTTGGAAAAAAATATATTTATTTTTTAACGTAATTTTCCTTCAACTTCCTAAGATGGTTCAATAAGTTCGATACCCTCTTCATTATTGACAAATCTTTGACCACCGAGTCAATTTTTTCATGTCTGGGAACATAAAATGATCCATGTGGGTTAAATCTGTCATATAGGGTGTATGAGGTAGCAATTCAAAATTTAATTCATTAATTTTGGTCGGCCAAATGTTGAGGTTTTTGCTTGATTTCTTCGCTCAGACGTTGCAATAAATTCGCCGTTAATAGTTTTTAGTTTTTCAACATAATCAATGACGATTATCCCACGCGCATTCCAAAAAACCGACGCCATAACCTTGTCAGCAGATGGAACGGTCTTTGTCTTCTTTGAAGCCTTTTCTCCCTTTTCAGTCCATTGTTTTTTTTTTGGATGTGAAGTGATGAACCCACGTTTCATCCATGGTTATGAAAGGCGCAAGAATTTTGCTTTATTTCCGTGAAAAATTGCCAAATACTCCATGGAGCGGCACCCATCTTGCATACAGCTTTCTCTTGTCCAAATTTTCAGTTAATATTTGATGTACTGCAGTTTTTGAAATGCCTTCTATGTCTGCTAGCTTACATAATTTCAATCGAACGATCTTCCACAATTTTATGGATTTCTGAAGTTCTCACCTCATTTGATCTGCGATGCTGGTCTTCGTAGGTCGTACGGCCTCGTTCAAACTCTGCTACTCAATATTTTACTGTTGGTACGAAGGATCACTCTCACCCAGAATAGAATCTAGTTCAGCTTTTATATTGGTTGGGTTAAGATCTTTACAATGGAAACTTGTATCACATAACGATGACCAATTTTTCCATCTCTACAAATTTACTAATACAGTGGTTTTCTTAAGCAACTTCCGCCATCTCCAGGTCAGCCTAGGTACTTGTGGGAGCATTTTAATTGTTGTGGATAAGAAATTGCTCAGTTAATTTTACTTCCTGTCAATTTTATTTACAATCAATTATTGATAAATGCTTGGTTTGTCGACATCAACCACGGTACGTTCTAAACATTCAAAATTATTTATTCGGAATAAATAAATCGGTAGAATACCTCAAAAATAAAAAATTAGGTAATTTTTATTATATCGGTTGTCCAAAATTGAAGTAAAACCAGTGTAACTTTATTTGTATTGTACCAAACCCTTTCCAACGAAGTACCGCACGACTCCCCAAAAAATCTAAGGTGGTATGTTATAAAACACCTCAATTAAAATAATAATTGACGGGTTCGAGGATCGAAAGGGATTATATTCAATATTCCCATCGTATCGTGATAATAAGAGAAATGAAGCATCACCTGAAACTCAATAAGATTTTATTTTGAGAACGGAAGTGGACGTGAGAGGTTTATGAATAAATAATAGCGATTCTCAACTGTTGTACCAATTTGTTATAAGAACCTATATTTCAAAATAGATTTGTAGAGGTAGAAAGAAACACGAACGAAAACCATTAGATATTTATAGAAACATCTTTAAAAAAAGTTATTTCAATTATGAATATACAAACAACAATTTCCTGCTATTTATTTTCTGCCTACGGTCGTGTTTTGTTTTAATTTTATGTTTCTGACGCTACCTGGATTATGTACGTTTGAATGTTCTGATATTTTTAGTTATACGATTATTGCTGGCGTTTCCGTATGCTGTAACATTTTAATCAAAAACTAGTACAGCAAACACGTACTATGTACTAAAACTAATATGTGAAATTGAAGCGATAAACGAATTCCGCAGTATACACATAATCGAAATTGTTGTTTTCCGCCGATTCAGTACGAAAATTGGGGGGTGTAGAATTACAAAACTATAAGTGACTCTTTAAACTAAATTTCTACTCGCCATTTTATGTTTAAAATTCTCTTGTCACAATGTTAGTTATTTTACCATACTCCTCGCAAAGGGTTTGACCGATTTTTATGAAATTTTATATGCATATTCAGTAGGTCTGAGAATCGGCCAATATCTATTTTTAATACACCTAAAAGTTAAGGGTGGACAACACTGAACGTTCTCCTAAATTCTTTTTATAATGTAGAGTTAGAAAATGCATACAAACGTAAATTTTCACTTTCCTACGATCAACCCTGATTTTTTATTTGTTAATTATAAACTTTAATTATAAATTTATTTAGCAAGACTTTTATTTTTATTTTGTCATGACTTACAATTAAAAAATTAATACTATTCTCAATTTTTCACCTATTCTACGATCAACCTCTATTTTTCCATCGCGATTTTTTTCAATTTATCCACAGATTCGAAATAAGGTTGCAGGATGACAATCGACTATAATAATTGTAGTACGATAAATTCTTATTCAGAGTTTATAATTTCAATTTCCTTTAATTATGTTTTTTTTTTCTCAATTTAATTCAATAGGTTTCACTTTCCTATTAAACACAAGTCTTATGAGCTCTCACCAACAACGGCCATAATCGTACCTGTACATATTGTACTTAACATTTTTCAACACATTAACATTTTGTTTTATTATTGTGACAGGTAAGTAAAATAATACTATAATAAGTCATTGTTTTTCACTAATAAGTATTTAAATTTGTCTATGTCAAGTTATATTTAAAATATTAATTGATATTGACAATTTCCATGATCATATTAATCAATCACTTGTGATTGTGATTAATAATTTTAGAAATTGGAAATGTTGAGTATCAATATTCATATTGGTCGCACAACTAGAACAATTGATGTCTTGCGACGTTAGACAGCTTCGCAACACGTTACTAGAATCCCCAGTGTCATAACTAGTAGAAATCGGAAATACATTATTAGATGATGACGATCCAGAATCTGCTATGTTGTTAGAGTTTTGGTGAATTTTTTCTACCATGGCAATTATATAAACAATATAATGGTCAATATACCTCTCAGATACCATAGGGTACAATGTAGTGTATTCACGGAAATAGTATGGGTAAGTAGCTGTGACTTACAACCATAAAGTACAGTCGACCTAATCAACGTTTCTTATAATCATATCTTTACTGCTTATTTACATTCTGTTTTCGATTTTAAAATGTATTTGTTATTTGGATGTCAATATTATGCTAGTTCACATAGCCGATAAACATTTTTCGAAATTTTTTCCTCCACTTTAAGGCCCTGTAAGAACTAAGGGATGTAATTTGGTATAGAGTTAAATCATCATATTTTGGGCTTCCCTATACACATTTTCTCTGCGTCAGTACTAGTTCAGGACACATTGTATATTAAGAGAATACACTTTGATACTAGATTGTTAAAATCTCTCAAATTCATGTTTATTCTATTTGCTATTTAGATGTCAATATTATGATGGTCACACAGTTTTTTTTTGCTCCAGTCGATAAACATTTTTCGAAACAATTGCCAGAAATAACCGTCGGTTCGTCTCGATGGTTCCATTCGTTTTTTAGGATATCGCAAAGGTGTGTGATGCTAGTTGAACACTCCTTTCTGACTTCCCTGTCCAATTTGTCAACAAAATCTTAATCGGGTTGAGGTCGGGCGACTGGGACGCCCAAAGTATTACTTTTAGTAGATTTTTCCTTTTCAATTCTCTCAAATACTGATTGAGATCGTTATCATGCTAGAAGATGAACTTTCTGCTGAACAAGCGCCAGCCAGAATGTACTACATTTTCCTTTAATATTTTTATAGCTTTTTCCTTCCAAATTTCTTAAATTTTTAACAGGTCTCACCGAGCCTCCACAGTTGACATTATACATGGATCTAGCATCCGTTATTCCTTTGACCTGCGCACATACACTCTTTTTTTAGATCCAAAACCTAAAATTTTGACTTATCTCTCCATAAAGCTTTCTTCATGCATCCTATTTTTATGTTCTTTAGCCTACTGCAGCCTTTTAATTTTATTTTAACGTATTGAAAGAGGTTTCTCCACTGCGACCGTTCCAAAAAGGCTTCTCTCCATCTCCTTCTCACGGTGACCTTCTCTCTAGTCCCGTGAGTCGTCCATCAAGTTACTTTCAGCGGTCACCTTTAATATTTTCTATCGCCAAAGCTCCTGGTGGATGCATTTTTTTTCACGGTACATCAAACTTGTACCTAGACTATGAATATTTATGATTAATGCACTCGTTCCAACTAATAGTTTCTTGGTTTTATCTATTTTAAGACTTAAAAGTCTGAATTTGAGAGAACGAAAAAAAATTTGTATACGAACTTTACAAAAAGATGTCTTGGCCAAAAAGTATAAATCACAGCACGTTTTTGCTTCTCATAGAGCTAACTATAACTAAACTACAATCAAAAACAACGAAGATATAATTCAAAGTTGAAGAATAGCAACCAAATCCGCCGGTACTTGCAAGTTTTAAATTTTGGCACTCACCCTTCAAAATATAAACATGCCCTCGTACTGTACAAATAATGGACAGTATTATTTTTAGTTGGTAAGACGCCCTTTCGACCTTCGCTTGACAACATGAAAGAGGAGTTTGTTAGATTGTTGTTTGTTGTTTGTTATTATTTTGAAAATAACGAATGAATTATGGTGTGGGCAAAAATTTTTGACCCGTAGTGTATGTATATAAGTAGAAAGCCTGTCTTAAATTTGTAATGATAAAAACTATTAAAAATTTCGAATAATATTTTTTATAAGGAAAGAAATATTTCAATTTTTGTGATAATGGTAGTGTACCATGGTTAGGTTAGGTTAGTGCTAGGTGATAATGGTGATGTACCATGGTTAGGTTAGGTTAGATTTGTGAAAATGGTGGTGTACCATGGTTAGGTTAGGTTGGGTTTGTGATAATGGTGGTGTACTATGGTAAGGCGTAAAAAATGTTATCAATATTTAACCTTTCGGGATTTAATACCACGTAGTTTTGTATGATTTTACTCTACATGAAGGAACTTTATTTCTCAAATAGTTGATTTTGATTAATTTATTTTATTTAAATTTTCGTTTTTGCTTATACTACGTCGACTTCAGTATTTCTGCACTCAATAAATTTCTACTTCACAGATAAACAGATACGTCTGTCTGGTGATTTTACTCCAGCTGTTCCTACCTGGTATTAACTAATTAATCAGGGGGTAAAAATATCATCTAAAGTACCGTGTGTGTTGTAAATAAAATAATTTTAAACAAAGCTCTTGTTGAGGTTGTATATATTCGAAAAGAGAAAAAAAGGAAAATTTTAATTTATCTTGCTTTAATGTCGACACCTATAAAACGTTACAAAAATAGTCGATGTTAATTATTTTGGCACCGACTTGTTGTCTCACTAACTGGTATTAACGTTGTAAACGATATGCCACGCCTCATAAAATACCTGGTGTTTTTTTTAGTGTATTGCGGTTTGAGGAACATAAATTTAATAAGTAAACACTAACTCGATTCATTCCTAATAGTGTGAATTTACTTAGTTAGAAACGATCCATTTCCTAAAACTAAATGTACTGGAGAGAAACACAAACAAATTCTATATTTACATCGTTAGTAGCGTGATTTCTTAATTTTTTTGACCATAAGAATAAAGGTAATTTGGAATTCCATTAAAATCTTTTATTATATAATTTCATACAATGAGGATTCGATTTTCAAGCAAAAGCAGGCATGTAACTGTCAATATAAATTAATTTTAGTACATATTTAATGTATTTGTAGTTGAGAAATGTTGAATTATATTTGGGGACTAATAAATAATCAAAAACTACTCAAAAATCATTTTTATGGAAATACTAGCTGACCCGGCAGACTTAAACAACCTGAACATTTTTATACAATAAACTTAGAACAATCGAAAGAAATCCTTTCTTTATCAACGCAAATAAAAAAAGTTTGATCTGAATAAATTTTTATTATTATTTTCAATTAATTACACAGATTTTTCCTGAAAAACTAGCTATTTATGAGGTTTCAATTTGATATTGACAGACACACACAGTTATGATACAGTCAATCGATTTAAACCTTTCTGATAAATTATATTTTTTGTTTTGTTTTGTGGTGCTTAAATAAAAATAAAGATGTCGGTTTTCCGACGTATAACTGTCCATGCCCGAAACAGGGAAACTCCAAGTTGATTCCGCAAACTTTCAACGAGTAGCCTTGCTATTTATTTATTGTTATCGTAAAAGCCAGACGTACCGGAAATTGTAAACGTTTAAAATCGAATGGTAAATCCGTTGGAATAATCAGTATACGCGAGATCAAGACATTCTCTCCTTTGTATTTTCCCTTTATAATTGTTTCCTTGATGACGTTATTCATCACATTATTCACAGCCAGTCTTGTTCCATTGCACAGTCGAGGTTCAAACCATCCCGGAAGAAAATTCTGATTGTTCGCATTGAGATTTTCGACATCTTTTTTCCTACAATTTTATCATTATAAACTATAGAATGTCATATTTTTTACCTTCTTTCCATTGTAGAAAAGATTAGTACGTCTTCTATTTTTCTAAAAACATCAACATTGGTCCAATGATTTTTCCATGATATTCTCAGAATCCTACGGTCTAATCTTCGTTCACAATATGCGTTGAGGATCCAAGCTTCTAAATCATACAAGACGACTGGAAATACATATTACTTGAGCCATGTTCCGTGTTCTCAGTTTCAAGCTGAGTTCGCAGCTACAGAAAAGCTTTTTGACCTTCATAAACGATGCTTTATAGCAGGGCTTCTTAAACTGTGGGTCGCGACCCCCAGGGGGTCGCGAGACTACTGAAAAAGAGTAGCAAAGATTTGATACTTTTCAATCATTTTAAATAAAATTTTAAAATTAGTATACACACTACGTACAAATATAAATACAAATAAAAATCATACAAAATACTATTGTAGTTTTATTATAACTATTTTTTGAAAAAAGTGGCAATGCAAAACTGTTATGTAGGGCCTATAAATGAAAATATGGAAGTAGCATTTAAAATAATAAATACAACGCGCTCCTCGATTTTCAACTGAACGTTTATATGGAGGAGGGGGACGTTTAAAATTTCCTAAGCTTGAAGGGGGTCGCTATATAAAAAAGTTTAAGAAGCCCTGCTTTATAGCTTTATCTATTCGAAAATGTAATCCACTGACCAGCCAACACTTGTTTCTAGTTAGTCCTCTTGATTATTGCGCAGTTGTTCATTCGGCATCATATTTGGTTTTCTTAACGTTAAGTATCAGACCATATTCTCGATTATACTTGTCGACATTGTTCAACATGTTTTGTAGATAAGTACGAGGATGATTCCAGAAGTACCTGATGACAGTAGTTGCTTGAAAAATACCACTGCTTTAGAAACATCTATACATCATAAATTTCAAATATAAAGATACCACGTTTAGTATTTGTTTTGCAGCCATCAATAATGAACGTTTTCGATGAATTTGTGAACTAGATTCTACTCTGGTGAGACTGCTCCTTCTTTATCATTTATAAAATATTGGGTAGCATAGTTTGAACGAGGCCGTATGACCTGCGGAAGCTAGCCTCGCATTGGTCGATAAAATGTTGAAGAAAATCCACAAACATTTGGACATGAGAAAACTGTGCGCAAGATATGGAGGGTAAGGTCAGCACTCATCAATATAAATTAGGAAATCTTCACAAAAGTAAAACAATAACAGAAAAGTACCATGCATCATTACTTGATGAAGAAAGGGGTAAACTTCAAAACATCGACTGCATTTGATAAAAAGAAGAAAATGCTTTTACATCAAAACAACGTACCTTCGAATTGGTTGACTACCCATCATACTTACAACATCTTTTTCCCAACCTACTAGTTTTACTTGCAGAGGGATATTTTCAACAGATTGAGACGTTATCGTTTACTCAAAGGCCTATTTTGAGAAAAAAGATGGCAACTGTTACTTGTAAATGTTAAATAAATAAGGTATTGTCTAAAAAATTATATAGTTCAAAAATATACTTTGTTAAGAAATGAAAATGCTTCTGGAAAATGATATTTTATTTCTTTTCCAGTTCTAAAACTTTTCAAACAGCCCTCGTAGCTATCCTGGTCAACTAAATCTATGATTTTCTATATATACAGTTGTAAATATGTTGACGTTCGACGTTCTAATCAATTTATCTTGTATCTACTACTTAAAAAACATACTTTTTTTTATTAAAAATCACATTTTATTTTTCTTTAATCACATACTAAATTCATCAAACTTCTTGATTCGTTTTTTACAGAAAAATCTATAAAATACTTTATCCTTGACAATCACTGTTTCACTGGAAAAGTTTATGTTATAAATATGACGAAAGTTATTAGAGGAGAAGTTATTTGGCTGTCAAATATATTTTTAAGTTAACATTTCACAAATCCATTGTCTCTTATAGAGGTAAAATATTTTGCTTACATCTCGTTTCGTCTGACATGTTAGTCTTGACCCCTTTGAAATGTCTTCTCTTTTTCTAAGCTTTTATTCAGTTTATGCAATATTTTGACATACAGCTGTTCTGATGATGGAGTCGGGAGGTGGTCAAAGGAACTCCATAATTTAACGACGCAATCCAATAGAGTTTGGGCTCGTTTGAATCGCCTTGACGAGTATCTTGATTGGGGTGAATATACAACTCCAACAAATCTGGGAAAAAAAGCTCGTTCCGTTCGTTATGCATGTGGATTACGTCTGATTGATTAGAAGGATGACCAATGCCAAGGTTAGCACGTGGTGAGCTGGATGGTATGAGGTTGTATAAACATTTCAAATATCTACCACAAAGAAACACGCTTTCATTTATAAAATTGGGACTATGATAAAAACTGGAATATTTAATAATTAGGGTGTAAAGTTTTAGTGTTAAAAATATTTAATCATGTACGATATGAAATTATTTTGTCGTAGACGAAGAAGATTAATTATCAACTTATAAAGAGTTAGTTTAGTTTATTATTAACTTTTTAGTTCATTTTAAACGACACTTTTCGCTGTGTCTGTTATGACTTTTGTCGATCCTTCTTCGATTTAAAGTTATATTTTGGAAAACTCAATTGAAAATTAATCTAAATTATTAATCTTGTATATATTTAAATCAACGAATTTCTTGAAAATAAAAGGTCTGGAGAAAGCAATTTAATAAATTTTCAACATGTCATTCATTACATTAGATTGTCATCATATCTCTCAGTTTACCAATTAACTTTCTGTCTACCAAACAATTAGAAGCGGCTCTCTCAGTGGAGGTGTATATTTCAAGGCGCCAAGGGGTATTTTTATAGATTCCCGTTGTCCAGAAACGCTATAGCATAATAGAGATTTATGTAGGTGATTTCTACGTTATTATTCAATAAATTACCACTCGATATAACAAGGGACTCACATAGACTCCTTAATTAGTGCCTCAAACCTGACACTATTGCCTGCCGGCGAACGGACATTGCCCGTTTACGGCCACTTGATTAGTTTAATTTGTATTCGAGAATCTGGTCAAGTTGACAGTTTCCTTTCAACCCTTATTTATATTAATTCTAGGTCTAACTAAGTTAGATAGAAAACTTCTAGAATACGGGGTGAGTGAGCTCATATTTGATTATTTTTACAGAACGCTACTAAATTGTAAAACAATTTTATTATTTTTTAATTACGAGGATGTATTGATATCTAGTTAGCCTAGACCAGTTCCTTGCATAAACAAAATATTGCGTTACAATAGCAACGAACAATAACTTATTAGAAGTGTCAGTGTGAAGTTTGACGTCAAAAAAGTAAACCAGAGTTACGCTATAAATCAAAAGAAAAAATATGTCCACCATCATCAAGTACCTGTATTTAAAAGGGTTAAGAGGTAAGCATATTTACGAAGATATGCTTAATACCCTTGGTAATCAATGTTCTTCGTATGCGATCGTGAAAAATTGGACTGCAAGCTTCGAAAGAGGTAAATTTTTTATTGAATATGATGACCGATCGGGAAGGCCAGTTTCTGTGTCAGTCCCCGAAAATATCGATGCAGTTCATGACCTGATTTTATCTAACCTTACCTAATCAGACAACAATTGATGGAATGGCGACACTCTCCAAGACTACTGGAAAAGTTCTTGCTTCAGTTTTTTGGGATTGCCATGATTGATTTTTTGGAAAAGGTTAGAACCATAACTGGGGAATACTATTCGACATTACTGACCACTCTACGGAAGAAAATTAGAAAGAAAATACGCGAAAAGCTATCCAAATGTGTTTTGTTTTTGCTGGACAACGCCCCTGCACATAACCCTCATGTTGCTATGCAAAAAATTCGTGATTTAGGGTTTGGATTACTAGAACACCCCCCTTATTCACTAGATTTGGCTCCGTCCGACTATCATCTCTTTCCTTAACTGAAAAAAAAGTCTCAAAGGTCGTAAATTTTCTTCCAAGGAGGAGGTAATAAAAGCTGTGGAGGTCTGTTTTCCAGAGCAAGAAGAAACAATTTTTTTAAAGTTCTAGAAACGTTGCAGATTCGCTGTAATAAATATATCCAATTAAGAGGAGAATATGTTGAGTAATAGAATATTTTGACATTGAATTTTTGTTGGTTCTATAGTAGGCTCAGAATTGTTCAATGTATCATCGTAAGTTTCTACAAAATTTTAAATTTTAACCATCATTTTCTTGTGGGTCATCGAATACCTATTTAAAATTATTTTTTTAAGCTTATTTTAGCCATATATTTGTATATCTATCCTAAATAATCGATCAAATGTAAAAATTTTTCGAAATGAATCTTTCATTATTATTAATCGCATTTTTTCTATCTTTCTTTGAAGCAAATACCTTAGTTAAAATAATAGTAATAACCAAAAGGATATTTTCGTAGTCTCAAAATATCGTAAACTTCAGTTTTTTCCTGCTTTTCGTGGCTTCAGATTTTTTTTTGAGATCATCTTTCCAATATTCCATGGAATCTTCATTAGATGTCGGATCATAGTAAAAACCATGGTTTTATCACCTGTTAGCTGTCAGATTACACATTCTTGGTCCCAGCGGCACTAATTTTTGTCATATTTAAATGCTCATTTAGGATCCTGAAAGAACTTGTTTGGAAAAGCCAAACTGTACTAAAATTTCTTTTGTCTTTGAGCTACGGTCATTTAGAACAATTTCTTCCACTAATTGATTATTTTCTGGAGTAGTCATCGTCTGAGGACCTCCTCTGATTTGTGTTGGCGTCAATTCTTCTTTAGTAAAAAATTTTATAACAGCTCAAAACTTTGACAAAGTGGTCGTTCGAGCTGAACTGAAATAAAATCGATCGAAGCTGAAAGTTGAAACTTGTGTAAAGCATCGCTAACTCCTGCATACATATTTATCTATATTTTATGAAGTCAAAAATTCTTGTTTCGTACGTAGTTATAGTCAAGTCTTAGAATTTCCTATTGAAATCGAACCAAGTGCTTTACATTTTCTTGTTTTATTATCTAGAATCACTAATCAAAGAATAGGTGGTAAGTGAGAAGTTGTAAAATAAGGTTTGTCTTTACATTTATATTATATTTATGTCTGTAAAGACATTTTTATGTCGCGATTTTTGAGCATTTTGTTTCCGTAACTTGGAAGTATAACGTCATTACAGATATTTATCTATGAATAGCCACATTTAACCAGAATTTGGCTACATTTAGACCAATGTTTTAACGAATTTACTCAAGTTTTTTTGCACAAAACGTCTTCTTTAAAAAAACAAGAAAATAGGAAAGTAATAATACTAAATCTATGCAAAGGCATAAAGGTTCTAATCATCATTAAAATTAAACTCCAGAGCAAATTGTACAAGCCCTTCAAGCAGTGGACTAAAATAGAATGGTGGTGGAAAGGGCTAGTAGAAGTTTTGTTGTGGTATTTGAGACTAGGAATACCCAAACACATTCTTTGAATTGATTGACTGCTTTAAGATTTGTTTCTTAAGGACTACAACAAAAATATTTGATTCATAATAATAATTAACAAGTTATAAAATTGTAATGAAGCGCCTACCAAAGCATCTATCTTTATTTTTATATCGAAATTTCGACATTTTTAATGGTGAACGTACTTAGAAAGTGTTATAATACGTTTTAGTTGTTTACAGATAGTTGAAGCATTCATCTAGGTACAAAAAAATGATTTTCGACGTGGATTAAATCAACTCGCTTCCACTTTTGGTGATGAAGCACGTCGTCAAACATCAGCTGTGCGTAAACTGATACTGCAAAATCGTCATGTGATATACTGTGAGGTTGAAACATATTTGGGCATTAGTTTCCACAAGCATACATTCAATATTGCATCAAAATTCGGCTGTCAAAATGATTTAATCGCGTTGGAAACCGCATAGTTTGACAATCGCTCAAAAAAAGCTCGTGTCAATTCGCCAACGCTAACGAAGCACTCCGAAGTAAGTGGTTGCCTATTTTTTCAGAATCACTCGACATGCTGAAAATGTTTCATTAGAACAACGCTGAATGGTCAATAGCATTTGTTTACCAGAAGTTTTCGAAAAAATTAGGGGAACCGATCGCAAAAGCTTTGTCAAAACATCGAATTGATGATTATACCTAGTTTGGCATTCAATTATTTCTTCTTATTTTCGCAGATCTACACCTGAGAAGTGGTTCAAATCACTACCTCAATCGGGATGAAAAAATTGCTTAAACTCATGCAATATTGATCTTAATGGATAATATTTTGAAAAACAATGAAGCCATATCAAATTATGAATATTTGTTTATATTTCTTTAATCTCTAAACTTGATTAACAGCACTCATATACGAAATATGCGCTTTGGGTTTCCTTAATGATAACATTTATATTATTTAACTTTTGCAAATTGTTACAACTGGCAACAATGTACATATTAGAACGACATCCGTGACCTCCTGCTCGAAGAAACATAACCTAATTAATTGCATTATCAACCATTGTTATTTTTTTGACAATGATGTTTATTAGCGTTCAGAATATGATTTCAAAACATATTAAAAGACAAATACCTGTTATAATCCTCCTGGTGACCTGCTGTTTGAACCTCATTATTCCAATTACACTTGTACAACGCACTCACAAATAACTCACCATCACCACTCACGCACTTTTTATAGAATAATTAAATTACTTATCGAAAAGTACTAATTTGATTCTAGTTTATACGACACGAGATTCTGAGTTCGTCTATAACAAAGCACTGCGAGACAACATAAATAATTAATGATTATAAATTTTACTAAAATCCCTTATCAGTTTCGTTTAATGAAGAGTAATGTTGTTTCCACATTCAACCTATATTTATTATTACACGTTGATATTCTATATTGAGGGACTTCATTATCAGTTTTGTTTGTTGCGTAAACTTCAACATATTTTAATGAAGCATCCGTATCAACTTACACCGTGTTTTTCAGAAAAATCAAGGATATAGATAAATTATTATTGGTCATTATTTTAATTAAATCAGTTTCTGCTATCAAAGAAATATGAGATTCGAATTAAACAAACTCCTGCTGCGGGTATAGTTGTCGACAGAAAAATTCACGCTCAAGATACAGTGCTTTTCAGATAAAAGTATCTACCTTTAATAACTTTTGTAATACCTTCTACCTATCCAACGAGCGGGGAATGTTTCGTTTAAAAATTGTCGGACAGGCATAGCATAGTGTGGGGGAGCTCCGTCTTGTTGAAATACCAGTAAATCTTCGGAAAGATTATCATCATTTTCTATTATTGTTGTAAAACGTGGGTCAACCCCTTCCCTGAGTAACTCAGGATATGATTCACCATTTAAATTTCCGTTGATGAAGAAAGGTCCGACAATGTGGTCACCTAGGATACCACACCAAACGTTTAACTTTTGGGGATGTTGTGTATGGAATTCACGCATAATATGTGGATCACTTTCAGCCCAATATCTACAATTATGCCTACTTACTAAGCCATTTAATGACCATGAGCATTCATCAGAAAAGCAAATATTGTTTAACAATTGTGGATTGTTATTGATAATTTGCGTCATTGATTCGCAAAACTCTAGACGACGATCAAAATCATCTTCATTCAACTCGTGCACCAACTTAACTTTGTATGGGTGGTACTTGAATTTATGTAGAACTCAGAAAACTGTAGAAGATGGAACACCGATCGCTCTACTTATTGTTGACAACGATTGGGGTTGTTGAGCCTCTAAGCTGACTTGCCCTAAAATTGCCACTTGGATTGCTTCGTTATTTACGAGTCCCTCTCGCTTATGCATTTTATTGCAAACAGACCCTGTTGTGGTAAATTTCTCCATCAGTTGAATTACATACTTATGAGTTGCATGTCTTCCGTCATGTAATTCGTTAAATATTCTAGCAGCAGCTCTTGCACAATTATTATTTTGGTAGTATAAACCTACAATTTCAATTCTTTCTTGCAAAGAGTAAACCATTTCAGAGAAACAAAATAAATAATGTATCAAATTACACTATCAATAGTGACTACAAATTCTAGTTGACAATGTCAAACTTTAATAAAAAGTAGAGTTTTTTGTTGTTTGGATTTTTTAAGTAGAATAAATAGCACAGTTAAAAAGATTAAAGAGTTTGAACTGTTGTACAACCCATTTTAGTACAGGCAAATAAGGTGAAAGTAAATAATAAGTAAAAAAGAAAAATTGTTTACCTCATAAACTTACCACTTTAACCTACAAGTATTATACATTTTTGAAATCAGCTCAAAGAGGAGTATCCAAATTTTACATAAAAAATATGAAAAGTAATTTAAAAAAATAAAGGGGATGCTGCTGGGGGTGAGGGGGTGGCTTTTCCAGTAAGTTTAAATAAGCCATAATGCTTGCCCCTTCCAATATAAATAGACTTGTTTTTGGATTTTTTCTAAATACCAGTATTACAAAAGTTATTAAAGGTGGATACTTTTATCTGAAAAGCACAGTATATTATTGGTAATATAAATAGAAAAATGATATTGGTTGCAGTGCCGTAAATTGTCTTTTCTGCGCCCTGTGCGAGATTCTATAACTGCGCCCTTGATATTATAATTACCCTAGTTAGAGCACCCAATTCGGGGTTATAAAATAAAGCACAAAAGACCTTGGTGTTGGTGAACCAATTATCTAATATTGTGATAGAAATATCATTCTTTTTTTTACATTTCGAAATCATTTTTCGTCGTCGTCTTTTTTATGTAGAAGGCTGTTTTTAAGTAAGAGCTATATTAACTATATTGAACATAAAATGATAATTGAACCGTATAACTAAGGCGTTCACCATCTTTAGCTACATAAGGAAAGCGCTCACACAGATATTTGCTCTCAACATCCACTAATAATCAGAATGTGCGGAGTGCGGATCGTTGACTGCGGGTGGGTGTATCCGCTTAAACTCGCACCGCTTGACTCCGATTAACATTAATTTGTCTAATTTAACAAACGTTTTTGGTGTTGATGACACTGGTTGATAATGTTCACTTACGATTTGTTTTTGTCAAATCTACACCCAATTTTTTAGAGCTCCACCAAACTAGCAACCAAATATTTGGAAAATTAAAAAAAATATATGAATCGAAAGGATTTTCGATGCTCGTTCTGAGAATCCAAACCCTGAATTTTCTCGTTGATTCGATAAAAAGATATTAACTAAAACCGTGGTTGCAAATTCGGATTAGAAAATATTTTTTATTTCCGGCCCAAAGTGTCCCGTGGAAAAACTAAAAATACCTATCAAATGCTTCTAATTCTCTCGTTTCAAAAAATATTTTCGTTTATGTCTAAAGTCTTAAGGGAGCCCGAAAAAAAGAATAACTAATTATTCCGGATGATTCATTGCGCATAGACGAGTTTTTGCGACACGAGTAGTTCGAAGAGACGTCTAAATAATCTAAATCAATGTTGCGAAATCAGTACGTTTATTCAAGTATATTTTCTAAATTTTACATTCGAACGTCATGAAATTTATGGTTTAGGAGTTATGTGGATTTTTAGATCGTTGTACGTACCAAGGAATTGTTATTATCTATTGAAAATACTCAAAACACAATCATTTCTAATTAAGCTGCTGTATACTGTCGAGTCTCGTGTTACTTACAAAAGGAAAAAATTTAATGTAGAAATTTCAAGTAGTTAGCCAACAAGTTATTAAATAAAAATATAAAAAACTATAAAAAATTATCGAAATGAGCCCCTTGCACTTCTGACTTCCGAATTTTTTGCATCAAGTCCCTGACCACCCTGTAGTCTAAAAATATCTATTTTTTCCTTAATCATATTTTTGATATCTCTTAAAATAACCCACCACAGATGACGTTTACCTTATATGGTCCTTATCAGAATTGTACCATAAGATCCTTGTCAGGATTACTTTACATGGTCCTCATCACGATAACCTAACATATTCCTGATTAGATTTTTCATAATTCTGGTTTGTATGGGAGGAAAATATTCACACAAGCACAAATTATTCATAAAAATACTCTATTGAGCATAAAAACATAAATTTTGTTTGAATTATTCACCTTACAAAAAACAACACTGAATAATTTTTTTTTTCGTTTATTTCAATTTTTAATTCATTTTCTTCCCCTTCAAAAAACCGAGCTCATGTTGCCCATCAACTTGTACAAGGACTGGCTTTATAGGGCAAATTTTCCAGAGGCTACGGTTTGCGTGGAAATCTTTGAGGAAGGGAAGGAAATTTTTCCAAAACCAGGTGTTATTTCTCCAGGACCGTCTGAGAGGGGGGGTCGTTGAATTTTGTTCCGTAATTTATGATAAGGGGTTTTCGGGTATGGGAAATCCAATAGCGATAGCAGTTTCACCATCCTACTTCAATGACATGGTTAAAAAAAATGTATACCTCAAAAATTTTAGTTTTCGTCGTTAAGAAAATAGTAAAATACTCATGGTTTCGACAAAATTCCAAATTTGAAGTTAATAGGTGATGAGAATCCTCAAGAATATAATCAATTTTTGGCAAAAATATTTTTTTCTCATACTTTACTTGAAGAATTTTCAGAGAATATTATTTCCACTTCTTAACTTTGACAATTTTGGAAAAATAGCTCCGAAATCGATATTCCCGTATTAAAATACATCATCTACCATTTTTTTCATTACCATAACCATAACACTTAAATGCTAATCCAATTAGATTTTTAAATTTTCTGTGAAATGGAATATTAATGTAAAAATATACCCGTCTGTGCGAAGTTGGTGCCAAAATATCTGACTCCTGACCAAAATGTCTTCCGTCAACGGGTCTGCTCAGATTTCCTCGAGGTTAAAAAAAGATCTGCTTTGAAAGGGAGCTGATTTGAGACGATAGAAGCGGTAAAGCAAAAAACGGCAGTGCTCCTAAAGACCCTTGCCAAAGAAGACTTCTAGCACTGCTTAGATCAATGGAAAAAACGTATGAAAAGATGTGTGGCGAGGGGAGGGGAATATATTGAAGGGGAGCATTAGAATGTATAATAATTTTTATAATAAAACCCTTTTTCGTAACCAGTCTCGTAGCCAGATTTCGTATTTATGGGAAATCAGTTGGGCTGGAAATTATGAAACGAGCTGAATATTTATCGCATACGAGTTTTCAAATGAAGATAACGAGTAACTGAAAAAAGATAGACAAGTCATTCCAACGATTTTAGGTGAAGAAAAGATATTTGTAGATAATAATTTGCATTAGATTTTTCCAAAGCAGCGTTTATAGAAATTATACAGAGTGAAAATTGAGATACATTTTTTCTCAAAAATAGCACCATAAAATTTTTCCCTCGATAATTTATTATTATTGAATAAGAAAAAGAACATAGTTATTGTTGTAAAAAAATTGTTTTAGAGTTTTAGAACTTTGAATTTGAACTTTTGAAACAAAATTCAACATTTCTAAGGGTAGAATGAAAATGGCCGAAAAACTTTACTTTATCTTTACTTTTATCGACCATCATTTTAAGAAGAACTTATGCAATTTTTTTCTCTGTAGGCATGAGTCCTTGTTATATCTCCAAAGTAATAGTTCGTTCACCAATATACATTCCAACCGAAATAATTTTGAGATAATACAAAAAATATAATTTTTTAACCACTACACTGGAATATTTTAAAAAAAAATTGTATAATTAGAATAGGAAAATATAAAAACCGTCATCACCTGACTACAATCATCTTGTTCGATTTCAGAATCGTGAACCACGATATTCGCTGGAGTGACGCCTTGTGGCTGTGCCTGGAAGTGTGGAAATTACCTCATTTATTAGGTAAGGGTGTGCGGCCCCTGTATCTGACACCTCTCCTTTGCACCTGCTGCAGACTATTATTGAGTTTCCAACAGAAGATCCTTCCAGGGTCGGAACCCAGGAAATTCGGTGATTGCTTTCTAATTAACTACCATTTCCTTTGATAGTCGACAGTTCTAAAAGGAAGGGATTCGCGGTCGTGTGTCCTTCAACAAAACTCGAAAATAAAACTAAAAGGGAAATTAAATTTTGAACGTGTATTAATTGTTGGTTTTTTCAACATTTTCAATTTACAAATTTACAAATTCAAAAGACGACAAAATTTTTATGGATAGTTTCATCGTTAATTTTAATAATACTGTCAATATGATGGTCGTAGTTAAAACCATTCTCATTGGCATTAGCATGTGGACGTTCAGAAATTGCAATACTAATCATTTGTGCAAACATTCCAAATATCAAACATTGACAGTTTTTTCAAATAGTACTTGTAATAATTGTAATAAGAGCAAAAGAAGAGACAAAGCAAAAGTTGAGAGGTGTAACTGGGGTAAACTAAAAGGAGACAGAGAGAAGATACAAGCAGCGATCAGAGTATTTGGTCCAAATAAATTAAAATGAGGACAAAACTTAAAATATATGGAACAAAAATAAGATCCCTCTTTTTAAAAATGCATAGATAATGACAAAGAAAAAATCCGAAATAATATTGAGTTTGAAAAGAAAAATTATACGTAATATTATGTAGTGAACAGAAGAATGACAATTGACTAAATAGAAGAAATTCCGGGTAAAAAGGATGTGATAAAGATTATAAAAAACCAAGAGTATACTAACTGCGATATACATAAAAAGCTGGACCTGAAACTGAGATAAGAATGATGATATAGAGGACGCAAGGTGGAAGAGGAAGACCGAAGTCGAATTGATTGGATGAGCTGGAGAAAAAAAGAAAATGTTTCACATAAAGGACGTTCATGTACATGAACTAGTTGAAAAAGACCTCGTTCCATTAAAGCGCGCAACAGCAAAAATTTAGTATAGATCAACGTAATAAAACAGAGCCGGCTTCACGGTCTATATCAGTGGACGAGTTTGTACCAACAATATATTTAGTAATACAATAATATAAGAGAATTTTCTACGAGTAAAATTTTGCCTTAGGATTGAATGATATTTGGATGAAGTAGATTCAATACAACACGTTGATATCTCTCCATAATTAATTGTCACAATTACTTGCCTCCACAATTGAATTTCGTTTTCGTTCCAATAGATCAAAATATTTACGATATCTATTCGATATTGTGTGAATTTCATCACGAGTTCACTGACCTGGCTGATAGATATTTTTGGAAACCTGATTCGATCACCTAAAAACAAAGTACAAGATTGTATAGTCCCGACATTTCAAAAACAAACAACTTTTATCCTACAAAAAACTTCAAAGGATTCGTAAATGCAACCAGTAAAAGCTCGTGGTTTAGCAAGACGATCAAATTTATAATTAAAACTGTGAAGTAATTAACTAAAAATTTGGACGTGACATCATTTCTTCATATCTACATACATTAGAAATCGTGTCAATAGAAAACTTTTCATTTTCACTTGTGTTGCTTAACTATAATTAGTTTTTCATATAGATTTACAACAATTAACCAAAAACGTGAAAAGACCTTACATCAAATTGCTGGGTAGACATAATAGAGGGATTTGTGAAGAGGTTTCAATTAACGTAGATGATATCCGACTAGAATTTTTTCCTCATTTCCTTGAAATATCAATAATGACCTTATCAGGTTAGAACAAGGTTAAGTTTATTAGCGTATTAGGATAACCCTATTTAGAATAAACCAATTTTACATCAGGTTTCCCTGATCAAGTCCTTACAAACAACAGGGTCACCTGGAAAGAAAAATATTTCTTAACAGGTTATCCTGACGAAGTCACACTAGGATCACATTAGATTGACCCGTTTGGAAATGAATTAACTTTTCTACAGACAAGGAATCTCTCAGGATCAACTATTTCTTATCAGGATCTGAGGAACGTTCTCTCTTATTGGTTTAAATCAAGTCGGATGACATTACTGTCAAATGTTGTCGCTTCTAATAATTTTCTTATTTAATTGAGATTGTTCTACGAAACAATAGAAAACCAAGTTTATTTCATCCAAAAAATGTAGAAAACCTTATAGCGATGAGTGGATTTCCAATCCATTATATACTAATTCATGTGACGCATATTCATTGAAAATGTGAAAAGTGACATAAAATCACCAATAAAACACAAGATCTATTCATCATAGCAGGAACATTAAACCATAACCCTTCCCAATATTCTTGATGATAATACGAGGTTTGTTCTTTCATTGGTTGTGAAGAAAGGATTGGTGAATATTCAAAAAATATTTTATAATCATCTAAACGATTTTGTCAAATCTGTATAAAAAAATTTTATTGGAAGTGAATTATAACGATTTCTATGAGATCAACGTCAGTTTGGAATCGCCGCTGCTTCAATTCAAGGAAAAGATGAAAATCACTTTCGGAATTATATGGTGGGTGTTCAAAAATGACCCATTGAAATTGTTAAAAGAGACGTTGGGTTAGGGAAAGGGACGTTGTTCAGAACAATCCCAGAAATCAGCATGCCTATTCGTTTGTTTTGAATAGCTCTTCTTAAACCTCGCCAAGTTTCACAATGTAAATCTGCCTCATGTGTTGTTGTAGGTTGCATAAACTCAACAAAGACAACTTTTCGATCCCCAAAAAACAGTTCATCCATTGTTGTGAGTTTTCACAGTGGATTTTTCAAAATCTTGTCCAACAGTATTGTTAAGGTCACGAAACTCCAAAACTTCATCCATTCGTCGAGTTTTATGGTTGTCACGCAACATCGTTGGGACAACCATATGTTCGACGTTGGGTGCAAATTTTTCAGTTCCGATATAGTACAGGGTAGATCTTGAAACTTCGAGTTTTCCTAACCGCTTGGTCAACTTGCTGAAAAATGTCGTCTGTAGCGACAGACTTGACCCCTCCATCATGAACATCAATTCAGCCATCACTCATAAAGGTGTCTCTATACATTCGACTCATTCTTAGATGAATTTCTGCTGCTTTGTTTCCTTCTATCTGCAAGAAACGAATGACGGCCCGCAGTTCACATTTAACCATATTATGTGACTGCAACTCAAGGGGAATTGAGCTGTTAGAATGAGGTTAGTGGAATCAAACGATTGAATGGTTTGTATTTATTATATTATAGTTCAGAAGGAAATTATAATTTGGAATATCAATATGATCTCCACTACTAAATATGGTTCTTAACATAAAGTAATTTGACCGTAGCCTTAAAGTTTATAGATAAGATTATTGAGCTCTATAATAAGAAAATAAACAATAAAGATATCAAGTTGAATCAATGAAAAAGTTGTTAAGTCTTGTACCTCACTAATATATTCTCATTAAAACCATTTATTGACAAACAAAGAGATTGAGTAATTTACTCGTACTTAGATCAATGACCATATCAATCATTTTTGAATCAGTTAGATATAATTCATCTTCCATATATTTAAGATAACAAAGGAAATCGATATAACATAAGTAAGCAAAAGGTTTAATCGGCTCAATTACCTTAAAAAATTAGTTGACCATTCAATATCACAACGTAAATTTCGCCATGTGTACCCTATATGAATACAACGAAAAAGCATCCCTCACACAAAAACCCAATTCGCTCCAGTCACCGACCTTCAATACCTTCCGATCTCCTCAATCCTTTTCCACCCCCCGTATATAGAACGTGATTAATGGCTCGTTTATCAAAGTAATCAGACGCTTTACAATGTATTCTGACTCCCGTGTGACTGCAAATATACACCGAGAAACAGTTTTTTCGTAGTAATCATATATTTTTACAAATTATTACTTTCAGGTTAAGTCATCATTTTGATTAGATGCTCAATGATTATGCTGGAAAGTGAATAGAGAATGAATAGTTAGTTGAAAGATTGAAATAATAACAGCTACTAATCGCTTTTTTATGGATCGATCTTGTTAGAAGCTACCCCATTCTTCGGTGAGCGTCATTTTGAGGTCTGATTTCGTAGCTGGTGCAGAATCTCTAGCCTAGCCTAGCCTAGCCTAGCCTAGCCTAGCCTAGCCTAGCCTAGCCTAGCCCATAAATACTCGATTGGATTTAAATCCGGACTAAAATCTGGTCAATTCACAGCAGCTATTTTAACATCCTGTAAATATGCAATATGTGGACGGGCATTGTCCTGTTTTAGGATGAAATTTTCCTAAACCATCTAGGAGCCTTCTCCAAAGGCTACGTTTTCTTTTATGCAAAACTGCGCTTCCATGTCTTCTGTAGACTCGCCCTATTATATCGTTACCATGAAAATACACTCTGCTGTCGTCTGAGAAGGCAACGATGCCCTATTTGTTCGTCAATTCAATCAACGTGTTCTTTAGCATGTCGTAGGTAGGCTGCGATTAATTTAGAGACAGTAGAAGACCTTTAGGCTTGGTGTTAGCTACCTTAAGTATTCCTCTGATTCAAAACTACTCTTCGCGTTTCACTGAGCTCTTGTTGTTGAGGGCCTGATTTCTCAGAGATGTGCTGACAATGAATCGGTCATGTGCACAGTTTTTTTCCGGAACCGCATCTTCGATGAAAGTTATCAGTCTCTTTGCGTCGACGGTAAACTCTGGAAATAGCAAGATGATTCGTGATCATCGCACTGGCCACTTATTCTTGACTATACCGCAATAGAATGACCGCTTGGACAGCTTTAAACTTGTTGTGTCCACTCCCCTGATTGCTATTAACAGAAATGTGTATCGGTTGACATTTGATGACATAGTAGTAGGTCAGGTTAGCCCTAATTAGCACTTTTTGCGTTTCTTGGTGTTAACAATTCCTCTAGTAGTGGATATGGGTAGTTTCGTGGTATTTAAATAATATTATTACACTGTATTTCACTAAGTTAGAGTTGATACAAATTTCAGTAGCTCATGATGATTTTTTTCTTCGTGTAACTCTTAGTAGGGAAAAAAATAACCGTGTGGTGCACCTTGCCTTCTGTAAGCGCGTGATTTAATCCAACCGAGGGTTGACACCTGAGTATATTGTCCGCCAGGCATTACGCCAAACTAAAACTAAATAGAATCAGAATTGTTCGTTGTTGAGCACTGATGTGACTACTACTATGGGAGTAGTTAGTAGTTCACGTGGGCACATCTGGCGCGACATAGGTGAACAGTGGCGTGCGTTCTGATCTCAGAGAGGTTCTTTTATGTTTCTTTTCAAATATTGATATGTAATATTTTATTTGCCTTATTCTTTTAGGAATCATTAACAATCACTGTAGTTGATCGGCAACTGCCATAGCATTTCGGTGCATCAACATCTAATAAATTTCTCTGTCTATAAATTACAATCTGTTGATTTTAAATGTTCCTCATTGCTTTAAATTCATTAATGACAATTTTTTGTGAGTTGTTATGTTAGTGAGACGATCTCTTAAAACTTTCTAGTATAAAAACTTTTACGTAAACAACAATGTTGAATGGACAAGAGAAAGAACCGAAACAGGAAAATGGTAGAGGAGAACCAATAGATAAACAAAATTTTAGAACATATTACAACTAATAAGAGTCAGCTAACATTATGGACTAAAAATAAACGAAGAGAAAACAAAGTATGCTCAACTAATGAGTAGTTGGTAGAAAGTAAAAAATTTAAGATGTAAACGAAAGAGAAGAGAAAATATAAGATGAAGACGATGAGATGAATGCATAGTAATGTGAAATATGGGCTCTAATAAAGATGGAAGAAACAAAACTGATCACGCGGAAAACGGAGGTCTGAAGAGCTTACCAAGGATTATAGAATTTTTATAACTACCCAATATTAAAAGTTTCATGTAAGCCTAAGAAGAAGAAGGTGAAAGAAGAGGAAACAGTTTGAAGAATAAATGGTGGAATGCATTATTGAAAGATTGTGTTTGGTTCTGAGGACTGACGACTGAGGACTGAGGACTGAGGACAGAGGACTGAGGACTGAGGACTGACGACTGAGGACTGAGGACAGAGGACAGAGGACAGAGGACAGAGGACAGAGGACAGAGGACAGAGGACAGAGGACAGAGGACAGAGGACAGAGGACAGAGGACAGAGGACAGATGACAGAGGACTGAGGACAGAGGACTGAGGACTGAGGACTGAGGACTGAGGACTGAGGACTGAGGACTGAGGACTGAGGACTGAGGACTGAGGACTGAGGACTGAGGACTGAGGACTGAGGACTGAGGACTGAGGACTGAGGACTGAGGACTGAGGACTGAGGACTGAGGACTGAGGACTGAGGACTGAGGACTGAGGACTGAGGACTGAGGACTGAGGACTGAGGACTGAGGACTGAGGACTGAGGACTGAGGACTGAGGACTGAGGACTGAGGACTGAGGACTGAGGACTGAGGACTGAGGACTGAGGACTGAGGACTGATGACTGAGGACTGAGGACTGAGGACTGAGGACTGAGGACTGACGACTGACGACTGACGACTGAGGACTGAGGACTGAGGACTGAGGACTGAGGACTGAGGACTGAGGACTGAGGACTGAGGACTGAGGACTGAGGACTGAGGACTGACGACTGAGGACTGAGGACTGAGGACTGACGACTGACGACTGACGACTGACGACTGAGGACTGAGGACTGAGGACTGAGGACTGAGGACTGAGGACTGAGGACTGAGGACTGAGGACTGAGGACTGAGGACTGAGGACTGAGGACTGAGGACTGAGGACTGAGGACTGAGGACTGAGGACTGAGGACTGAGGACTGAGGACTGAGGACTGAGGACTGAGGACTGAGGACTGAGGACTGAGGACTGAGGACTGAGGACTGAGGACTGAGGACTGAGGACTGAGGACTGAGGACTGAGGACTGAGGACTGAGGACTGAGGACTGAGGACTGAGGACTGAGGACTGAGGACTGAGGACTGAGGACTGAGGACTGAGGACTGAGGACTGAGGACTGAGGACTGAGGACTGAGGACTGAGGACTGAGGACTGAGGACTGAGGACTGAGGACTGAGGACTGAGGACTGAGGACTGAGGACTGAGGACTGAGGACTGAGGACTGAGGACTGAGGACTGAGGACTGAGGACTGAGGACTGAGGACTGAGGACTGAGGACTGAGGACTGAGGACTGAGGACTGAGGACTGAGGACTGAGGACTGAGGACAGAGGACAGAGGACTGAGGACTGAGGACTGAGGACTGAGGACTGAGGACAGAGGACAGAGGACAGAGGACAGATGACAGAGGACTGAGGACTGAGGACTGAGGACAGAGGACAGAGGACTGAGGACTGAGGACTGAGGACTGAGGACTGAGGACTGAGGACTGAGGACTGAGGACTGAGGACTGAGGATTGGGGACTTAATGTTCTTTCTGCTACACTAATCTGAATTTTAATATTTGTTTTTCAATTTTTCCGGAAAATAAAGTTTGCTACATGTCTTATTTCCGAAGGGGTACTATATGAATATATATGAATGTATAATATTTGGCTACTAAATTAATTTGAAAACATTAAAATGATTCAATTCACATCAACACTTTCAGTAATGATAACGGAAAATTCCAAATCACCTACAGAAGTACACAGCAATTTTAATATTCGGTTCGTAAATAATTCTAAGAATCTGCTCCAATTATTATTACAGTTATTTGTTTATAGATACTATTAATTACACGTATAGAGTTTAATAAAATCAATTTATAAATTAATGAGAGTAGATAAATGATTAGCATGGAATATTTTTATTTTATTCTTCACAGACTTGAACTATTGATAATATACTTTCATAAAAAGAAAAAACAAGGTCTATAAACAATTATTTCTAAGTACTGTTTGATAATTTGTCCACCTATTGTAACTCACCACGTTTATTAGAAGATCACATGCATTGTGATACGAAATTTCAATTTTTTGTAAAATTGGGCAACATAAAACCTATTACACATATGATTTATATCATTTAATGATATTTATAGTCCCTCCAATTCTGTTTTTCACTGAAAATATTTACAGCATCCACCACTGGTTAGGTGGAAAGTTATCAAGGGTGGAGGAGTAAAATTAAACAGTCCTCTTTGTCTGGATGCATATGTATTGTGTATGTACTACCTCAAGTAACCCTCGTCTGCTGCCATCTGCCAGTCACCGGTGTTTCCCCCCTCTCCACTCCACTTTCAATCCAATTTCGAAGTGATCGCAATCTGTCCTCCTGTATACGCTGTATCAAATCGATAATTGTACGAGGTGAGGAAGACGTTGGGGACGACTAAAGATATTTGTATAGGAATATAAAAAACGCGGTTAAAAAACTGGGCTTCGATTCTAGCAAATGTGTAGTTTAGTTGGAAATTCTTTGTAACAACATTTCAGTTTAGAACTTTTACAGTTTTTATAGCAAGCAAGCTTCTTTAACATGCCTTTATTAGCTATGTGGTACAGCGAAATTTTCATCTAAATAACGTGAGTCTGTGGATAGAGGTTTCATTCCCAGTGCAACAAAACCTGCACGCCGCAGTTCGGGTCCCATGAAGGGCTTGTCTGCACTCGCTTTATCGAGCTTATCAACTATTTAGTTTCCCTCCGCTCCGGTATGTCCCGGAAACCATTGTAGGGTAATTTTATAATTCTTAGCTATCTTACCTAATTTTTCTAGGCAATACCAAACAAGTTTTGATTTTATGGAGCATAGATTTCTAATGGCTGCTTGAATATCGGATGATAATCTCCTGTTTGTGATAGTTCCTCTCTAGATTGAAATAAAAACATTTTTCAATTGCATAAATTTCTTCTTGAAAAATGCTTGGTGCGTTGTCCAGACTTTCAGAGTGTTTGGTTCATAACATCCATAAGAATAATAAATATACCTCTGTGTAGGCCTTAAAAAGATAAGCAATATAGCAATATATAAGAAAAAAAAACTATTCGAATCTCATGAATTGAACAGTTCCAAAAACCAATTTCTTCGTTTTCAATTTTGCTTTTCCGGTCTTTTTTGTTCACAGCTTGTTTTCTGTGAATATTATTATTGTCCTGGTTCTGCGGTATCATCTCTATTTTTGTTTCTCCTTTCTATTTCGCGGTTTTCTCCGCATTATTTACATCCGATCTCTCAACATTTCCTGGATATTTAAATGTTTAATAGACGTGATTATATACAATAAAGAGCTTTTGGACTCATTTCCTTGTGGTGAGTCAATCCACGTTCTAAACATTTTATTATTTTAAACTAAAGTTCATTAAATGTTTTGGCTTTTTTCGTTATTTCTCTTCATTTTTTCCTGTCCTGGATATAAGTCCCTCATCCGTGGACATTAGCTTTTGATCTTCCTCTGAACCGGTTTCCTAAGGGCTTCGATTCTGTTATTTTTTTAACTGCACTACTATTTTTGATTCCTCATATATTCTTGTCATTTTCTTTCAAAAATGTCAAGTTTTTTTTCATCAGATTCATCATTTCTCTTTCATAGGTTACTGTTGTCTTTAGTGCTAATTCTTTTTCCAGGTCCGTTTCGAATTCTATCCGATCCATAACTTTTTTGATTCTGTTTTTAAGCGTATCTGGGTCTTCATCTTTATGCTTAGGTATACCTTGTAATATTTTCTTTTCCCTTTATTCTTTAGTCTATTTCCAGTTACCCTAACGTCAGCGTCCTCTGTACAGTTCTGTTACTAAGCTTCTACTCAACTAGAACTCTTGACCACATAGAAGCTGCCCTTGTATTTGTTTGTCTAGAATTTACTTTGTAGTTTATTCGGTTTTAATTGATGTCCGAATGCATAGAATTATTCCTCATTAACTCTTCTCCGCTGACTGTCTCCTGCGCTTTGTTTTCCTCATCTCCCTATGACCTTTTTTTATATATGTTTCATCGGCCATCTTTATCGTCCAAATTTGGCAATCTAGTTTCTGGTTTCAATTATTTTATTACTACCTCTACATGTATCTAGAAAATGTTTGTTGCTTTCAATCTATTAGGAATTCCAAACAGATCCAATATCACTCTGATGCAGACGATTGAGTTTTAAGAACAGAAAAAAAGTGGTTCTGTAAACTAGAAGATGCTACAAAAAATTATGGATTCAGAATAAACCGAGAGAAAACAAAGTATATGGTGTTAAGGCAGAATTTGATTCGTAGAAAGAAATATAGAAGAAAGATAAAAAAGTTTGTGAACTGGAATACCTGGGAGCAGCACTGTCAAATAAAAATGAAGAGCAGACAGAAATAAATAAAAGAAAGTAAAGCCGTGGAATAATAAAGTAAATTAATAAAATCAAACGAGTTATATAGAACAGTGAAAGTTACATACGAAAATAGAACATGGTTTTAACAAAAGCCGAAGAAACAAAACTGATTATATGGCAAAGGAAGTTGTTGAGGAGTATTTGTGAGGGAATGAAAATAGTGAAGGACTATGGAGAAGGAAATCTCACAAAGAACTGAAGGACTTATATAAATAAGTATAATAAGATACATAAAAGCACGAAGAATAAAGTGGTTGGGGCATACTAGAAGGATGCCGGGTGAAAGATTTGGAAAAATGAGCATTAAAGAAAGGAAAGGAGAAGGACACCAAGGCAAAAATGGTTGGATGCAGTGTTAATGGAAATTGAAGAGGTAGAACCGGATTGAAGGACAAAAGTAGAGAATCGCAACTTGTGGATAGGAATTGTGCAATCAGCAATCAGCAATACCTATGAGAAATGAAAATGGGCCTTGAATGCCTGTAGTACTGTATTTTTTTATTCCACTATTTTCAGTTCTTCCTCCTCTTTTTCCGTTATTTCTCCAAGCGTTGAAGCAAGGCTCTTAGGTTTTTTCTTGGTGCGTTATTAAGAGCTTGACAACCCTACCAGAGTATTTGCCCTCCGTTTACTTAGCTACACTCTAAGGAACTTGTTCTACCAGTCAAAGGTTTGGCTAGTCTGCAACAATACGAATTGGAGCCATGTCTTTTCGTTTTTTTTTCACAGCTTAAGGTTTTTATTTCACGAGTAAAGGATTATCACTGCTAATTTGGGTCATGTGAGCGGGTGTGGGGCATCAAGGTTGACCAGGTCGTTAGCAATGTCATTACCACTGAGTCCTGTATATCCAAGGATCTGCCTGTAGATGTGAACACTAATATGTCTGCTGCAGTCAGCAAGTCTTTTTAGATAAGAGATATACCAATTTCCAATAATTTTCTTTCGTTCATTGGAGTTATCAAACTTTCGATATGAACGCAAATCTTAATCTTTTCAGCTTATTACTTTCAGTATGTAAAATACGAATAACATTTTTTTTATATTTATAATTAAACGTTTGTGTTTGTATTTTGAGTTTTCATTCGAAAATTTGACTTAATATACACGTATAACCGGAAAAAACTTTTCTAAATAAAGAAAATAAACATTTCATTTATGTTCAGCTTGAACGATTAATATCAAAATCCCTTACTAGTTGATGTAAATATTATAGCGAAGGGTTGGTTTTATCTGAAAAGAGATGTCAGAAGCAGGCGGAAAGGTATAGGCTATGAATACGCACCTTATTATCCTACCTATATTGCGTATATATCCCTAATAACCTAGTAATCAATCATCGGAAAATCCTGTTCTACAAGGAATACGCCGTATAATAATTTGTGTAAGGGGTTAGTTACGATTGAATGATGGACGGTCTTGACGTTGATGCGTGTTATTTTTCAATAAATGTTTTTTATCCAGGTTTTATTAACTCAAAAGGATATTTATTGGATGTTTCACCTAGACGGGTTTATGAAAACATCAATTTTGAATAAAAAATAACTTAAAAATAGATTTTTTTTCTCCACTTTGCGCCTAGTTTCATTAAAAACACTTATTATGACAATATATGGTGAAATATTTTGTTTCAAAAAATTTGAGATATACGAGAATGGTAAACAGCCCTGTAAAGACATACAGTAGTGTTTCGAGATTCATATTTTTATTGTTTCGCATCTTTAGCAATCCATCTTTTCACATGTGTCGATAAATCAATGAAAATTTGACAAAGACTGCAAAGCTTCTACATGTTAAGTTTTCTTCTTGAAATCTGTCACCACCAGCCACCATAATTGGTACCATAAATTATGACTACTATCAAATATAAATAGATAGAAGTAATTGAAAATACTGTTTCGATAAAGAAATATGCGTTATAATATCACCGAAATAACCTATATACACTGCCCAACAATGATAAATACAATTTTTCTAAATCATGTTTTTTTTTTTCCTTTAATTTGCCTTTATAGAGAATGTAATTTTTGAATCAGTCAAAAAGCGTTAAAAAAAGTACAGTGGTGATTAATTTTTTCACGATTTTGCGTCCAAAAAAGTGCTGTAACGTGTTATTTTCTAACGCAATTATAAAATTGTTTTATCAAAATAGTGGGCGGTGAATAATAGTGAAGAAAGTTTAAACTGCACACCAAAAGATGTTGTTGAATCGGCGACTGCAGCAACTATAAATTTTCTTTCTGAGAAATGCAGGGAACAGTATTTAAAGGTATTCTTTTATGGGCTGGCGTACTAAAAGAGACATAAACAGCGTTACAGGAAGAGTTTTACTAACTTACTTTGAAATCCAAAATGTGGAAGTCTTCAACTCTTTGGTCGACTTATTCAAAACTGGAAGGCATCCTAATCGTAAATAACGACGTAGACATCAGTAAATACTCCAAATTTATTGCTTATTTGCAAAATAAATCAGTTGGCTATAGACCCAAAAAAACTAAAACATTTTCCCGTGAAGAGATTAATAAGTTTCTGTTGCAAGCTCTAGACGATCATTATATCATGCATAAGGTATGATAGCAAAACATTTTTATGTAATCTTAAATATTATTTGTAACATATTTCAAGTTGCTCTAATATTCGGAATCGTAGCTCTGCGGAAGGAGGAATTACATAAAAAGAGGTGTAACGATATTAATAATGCCGGAAATGTTTTAATTATCATAGTACCTGATGCAAAAACTCATGTTCACCGTCGATTTACTGTTATTGGTGAAATATCTTACTATAGATTAAACTTGCTAAACATTTATAAAAAATATAAAAACCAACGACCCACAAATGTCAAAACAGATCATTTGCAATACAGAAATGTAAAATCCAAAGTTTCAAAAATTCCCTCGCTTTGAATTTCGCTATTCCTCATCTCTATTATTCTGGTGGTGATATAATTCAACTAAAATATCAGGTGGGTGGAAATCCAACACAGTTGCGGAGGGTTGCATAGACGAATCGATAAAAAACAAAATGTATTCCGCAGTGAAAATTTTAATTGGACCAACTAGTTCGACTAGTTGGTCTAGTAACATTGTAAATGTTCAAGATCCTACCAACAATTCAATAAGGCAATTCAAGTACCAATAGTAATGTAACTTCTTCTTCACTTCAAATTAATAATGCTCACAGCTGTACTTTTGCTCTTACTATTACAAATTAAAAATTGATAGAAGTTTTGACGAATTTTTTTCAAGTCTACGGACGTAGAAACAATTTTGTTTGAAACTTGTGAGTGAAGTAACTTTTTTCACTTGTAGAAAACCGTTCTACACGTGAAAAAAAGTATTCATTTATTAATTTTTGCATAAATACGTATTGGTTTTGTCCTTTTTTGCTTTTTCAAATCACTTTTACCTGAAAGTGGCAGAACAAACTTTGATATGATGCTTATTTGTTGCCTTTGATTCAATACAGTTATTTAAATGTTTCAATTCCCGATTCAGACTTTCGCCTACTGGAGGCTCTTGACACTTGGCGAGTGGAGAAGGCAGAAGTGCTAGTAATCCACACTCTCGATTTATTCTAATTCTCCATCTGATCCAACGCGTCAATCACTTCATTTTCATTCTCAAGTCCTTTGACTTGTGTCCGGGAAACCGACACGGAGTGGCGCGACAGTGAGTCAAGGCGAGGGAAGGTGACTCGTGCCGAGTCATGTTATCGATTTATCGGATTCCTTTCTAAAATATGTCCCGAAGACATTTGGATGATATACCGTAACGTGCAACTCAAAAGACTAAAATGTTATAAAGTTGGTAGTTTATGGTAAAATAATAAGTAAGAAAAGCACAGATCTGCTTGCAACATCTTCGTTAAAAGATTTAAAGATCTTCGTCAAAGACTCAAATCAACAACGCAGCTATTCGCGCAGCATTAAATGTAGCAATGATAGTTAATACGATAGTCAACATGAAAGCCAATGAAAGAGACGGGTTTAAACTTGACAGATAGACTAGAGATAGAAAGATATGATTATTGAACCAGTTGCTGATGAAATTTTGGATTTATCTAGTGACAAAAAGATTATGCCTGCCCAGTCACCAGATATGATCATAGAATGTGCCCAACTCGCAATATCTAGAAAATTGTTTGTCTTAGAGAATCCATCGATGCAAAGCTGAACAAGTTTTTTCGAAATTATATTAAGTTACAATGATAATTCTGCACCCTTACATGTGATACTAAATGGAATATTTCTATGTATTGGTAGCGATGTCCTCCTCACCCTGTCCTTCTGTTCTTTCGATATTGTCCCTGTTATCTGATCCATTGTAAATCAGGACTTCGTTCAACCGATGTTATCGAGATGCAATAAAGCAGTAAATTTCGGCAGTTGCGAAACGGTCTTTCCGACAAGTAATTTTGTAGTCAATAGAATCGTGACATGTAAACGAGTTTCAGAAAATCAGGTTGTAAAAGATTGAAAGAAGTAGTGCCAAAGTTCTACTGTAAATTGATTCATACCAAAAATTATTAGACGATTCACACTAGGTGTTTAAAATAAGAAACATCAATTATTTTGGAAATGTGAGTTCTTATCTTTAGACAAGTAATTTGCTTCAATAAATCAATAAACTATTAGGCTACAGACGAGTTTGATACTGTTGATGTATTTTGTAAAAAATATAGTATTTGAAAAATCAATATTATATATTTATCACCGTGAAATTAGAAAGTATTTCTTTGCACCTTTCTAACCTTGTATTTCAAAATAATGGAAACAATTTTAATGAGGTAATTATTCACGTTACATCCTGTATAATAGATATAATTTTTTTATTCTCGACATTTTTTAGACGACGCATAATATCTAGAACTTTTTCAATTACACTGAAGTTAAAGTTTACGATTTTTTTGCAGTGTACCCTTTGTTTTGTTTCTTCATGACTGATGAGTTTTGTATGTTTGTGATGTGAATATCTTGTTTTATTGCGAGAGTACTTTTAATCATCGATAATGTAGACCATAAAATATACCTTTTCCAGATTTTTCTGTAAAATAAGCGAGCACTACGTTTTCCGTTGAGTCCTTCGCCTTTTTCTGGTGACACCACTTCATAAAGAGCTCGTACTGTTTTTCCTACCTTGCACGAAATTAATCCGGCAACGAATTAAGTACGGCCTCATTGCTTTCTTCGGTGGCGTGAATTCGAGTAACTCTTCATTGCTGATGTTTTCTTTTTCATCACCATTCATTGTTCATTAAATTGCAAAATCATCGACTCTCAACAATGAAATTGTCTACTCCAGAGCGTCCCGAAAGTATTTTGCAGAACACATGGAACTACATGGAACACTCAAAACCCAACTTTCGGTATGTAAATGAATACAGAACGAAGAACTTTCAGATGGCGTCCTCTAAAAAATGATTTCAATGAAAACATAGAGCATGAAATTTGAAACAATCTACCTGAAAATAATATTTTTGAGTGATATAACAACTGTTCCATGACATTTTTTTCGGTAAGGTTTCCATATGCTTTATCGTCTGTTTTAGCAAATAAAAAGGTCGCATGGTGCTAAATATGGTAAGTGAAGCGAATGATGAAAACTTCTTCTTCTCCTTTTTACCATTGATGGCTATATTAATAGGCTACTGTTTGTTCTTTGCTAGTATTCTCCAGAAAACAAAGTCCAAAATTCGCGCCATGGTTTAGATGGATTGTTCAGTTTTGCATTCTTAACAAGTCTACTGTCTTCCATTATTTTTATAAGTTTGTTTCAGAATTAACGTTCTTCTACTGTGTTAAAAAGGTTTCCGTGACTCGTTATTTCTGTTCCAAGGTATTTAAATTCTCACACACGATCCTTTAGATATCACTAGGAATTTAATCTTCTCGGTCTTGATGAATATTTTCAGTAGTTTTGATGTAATGTTGAAGGAGTGGAATAGCATTTGGAAATTATCTTCAGCATCGTCAGCATAGCAAACGATGTAGAAAAATATATTTTTCATTTTGAATCCCGCTGTGTTTGGCACAATTCCTAATATTTTATCCATTACCAAATTAAATGAAAAGGGACTGAGTTAGCGCCCTTATCGAATTTCTTTGTTTACATTCACATCTTCTGTTCTCATATGTCCTACTCTGATTTTTGTTTTGCACTTCTTCATTGTCTTCAAACATTGGTAATGTCATTTGAAACAGGGTTTTTTCTATTCTTGAAAGATTTTAAAATGTTTTTATTTGTTAGTTTTACATCTTCATCCTCCCTATATTCATTTTGTATATATTCTGTCTTCCTTATATCAAATTTCAAAGTATGTTTCCCACTGCTCTGTTGTTATTTTATTAGTTCGTATTGCATATTTGACTTCGAACTTGTTCTTTCTTAGGATTCCTCATGTCTCACTCCAAGCCTTTTGTGAATTTTTCCCAATATATTTAAAATGTTCAATTCTTCAATGTTAAATTCAATTGGATCTTATATTGTTGTTTAATGCTCTGGACTTCTAGTGATTCGACATCGAATTTACTACTTTTAGTTTAGGTTTCCAGACCTTAAGCATCTCTAACCTGATTTTTAAAAGTACAAGCCTATGATCGCTTCTCATATCTAAAGTCTATTTATCTAAGAAAAATAGTAAACCAAAACAATGATCCGTGCGTGATCAGCACGTGAACATCTCGGGTGAGACGCGACGTGGCATCGTTATTGGTTCAAATCAGTGGGACCATAATATACCAAGAAAAAGTCATGTAGAAAGATCGTTAGAAAGCCGTTAGATCAGATGTAGTACAGAGACGGCATCATATTATCCTACTGGAAAGCTTCATTTAAGCGCTAGCAAAAAATTTATGATTAGGAATATTTATTAAAATGAAATGCCAAGAAATTGATCTAAAAAGGCAAATTCTTCGGGAGTATCTTCTTAAGGATGTCTACCAAAATAGAACATAGAACAGTTATCAAAGAATTGAACTTGATAGTGCAAAAAGTGTATTCAATATATCCAGGAAAATGTTGATATGCAAGTTGAGCCCCTTATTATGAATGTCAGTGAAAGCTCTATGAAAGCTCTATGAAAGCTGTATGAAACCGCAAATTATTTCTCAAGTGCGAAGTGCGGTATGGAGCCTTCCATCTCACATCGTTTAACAAACGTTCCTTTCTAACTGTTTTCACATACATGGTAGTAGCAAACGTTCAAATTATAGAATTAGTACTATAATAATTAACTCAGTCACTTCATTTTTTTATTCATACGTTGCACTACTAATTTGAGAATTATCGAGTGAACTTACTGTAATATGCTTTGTGTGTATTGCGCCTCGAATGAATACAATACAAACTGACAGAACTTAATCACTCATTCGATAACCATGAAACCGTGTGTTTGACCTCATTTTCACACCACAACCGATGCATTTCCAACTGTACACTCTGCAATTGACCTTTTTTTCCACCTATATAATCCTATTTAACCTGTGCGACATAGCTTTGCCATTTTCCAGCGGGCCATTCCGTCGCCCTCTACGATTAACTTTACTGGCTATGATAACTGTCATTAAAGGCTCTACTATTACGACTCTCCGGGTTGAAATTGATTAACTAAAGTTAGCGAAGTGTTAATAAAATTGTTTTTAAGGATATGGTTTCGGTTCAACGGAAAACACTGGGAAAAATAAAACAAGTAAATATAATACCATTATAATACTATTTATGAAAACGAAACGAAAGTTATAATTGATCGTTAATATATAAGCAAGCAAATTCGATCACTAATGACTGCAATTCTTTGAATTGATAAGAAGGACCGATAATAGATAAACCACAAAAATAACCCATAAAACATTGGATTACCCAGAAGGCAGTACTGCGCGAATCTTTCCCCAGGTCTTCTGAAGACTCATCCTGTTCCATTGCCACCATACAGGCACACTCCACTTTCGTTTGAGGAGAGAACGGAGGCCCATTCCCTTGTAGGAGCCCCCAAATGTGAACGACGGGGCTTAGCTTGGGCTAACGCTGGAAAACCCGGCCTTGGCAAACCAATAATGGACCAAGCCTGGCCAAACTCTATGTAACCTTATCTCATAGTGACCCAAACCTGGTTGAATTCTGGGTAACCCGTCTTCGGCCATCCTATAGTCAGCTAGGCTTGGCAGAACTCTGGGTAATTCGACCTTGGCCATCCTAAAGTCAGCCAAACTTGGCAGAACTCTGAATAACTATATAAAGTTTTCATGATAGATATCTTGACATCAAAAGTAATAATGGGATGCAGGCCAGTCTTGGGTTTATCTAAGCAACCAGGCCTGGTCGAGGCTTACGCACCAAGCGAGGGCATTGTTCTCTAGAGTCCCACCAAATCTGGGCCAATAACGGCTTCCAAGCTAGGGCCAGAGTTGTACATACTTGATCCAAGTCTGGGTCTATACTGGTTTGATCGTCATTTCAATTAACGTGTTTTTTGGAAAATTCTTCTGATTGTCCATCCACTTTTCGCGTTTCTTTGAGCTCTTGTTTCACCACTGAGAGCCCGATTTCTTAGCGATGTGCTGACAACGAATCGGTCATCTTTTTCTACCTGAACCGCGTTTTTGATAACATTTAACAGACTTTTGAAAAAGGCGGTAAACTCAGAAAGAGTCATGTTCAGCGCACTGGCCATTTCTGGTGATAAAAAGACGGCTTGAGCAGCTTTATCACTTTCACGTATAATAATTGTTTGTTGCTAACTGAGATATGTATCGGTTAACGTTTGATGGCTAACTGCTAGTGGTTGGTCAGGTAGATAAGCTTTTATAAGAGTCAGTTACCTTTAATTATGAATAAGCATACAAAAAGGTGGTTTCAGATCACTATACCATATATTTTACATTATTTATGTGCAGTTTTTTTGCTAGTGACTTTCGATTGAAGAGGTGTCAATTATTTGTGAAAATATTAAATATTTTCTCTGGTGCAAATAATTCGACGACTTCTTTAAAATAATCAATCGACCTGGTCCCTTTTAATAGAACATGTTGTTTAGCGAGACTCAACCTCTATACGGGAGTTACTAAGAATACTTAAACTAGTGAAAATATCTACTACGAAATCTTCTTATTTTCCATAGCCCTTCAAACAAGAATATATACATTATAATTTTTCTATGTCCTATATGAAACAAGCAATTTTCGATACTAAAGTATGTTTCAGAAATATTAAACTACCATTTTGAAAAGAACAAGTACACTTAACAAATAAAAAAGAGTTTAATTTGGTAGTACATTAACAAATAAATTTTCTCAGTGTATAGTATGTTTCCACTTAGTTGGCGGTCCTCGTTACCTTGGTCTTTATATCTGAGTAGTGCAGAGGACGTCTTATCTTTTAGTATAAGGTAACCGCTTCTACCTCTGCACTAATCCTGCAGCGTCCAGTGTTTTGTTACGGACGGTAATTCCAGCGATTCCTGTTATCGGTTGGAAGCAGGATCCTAGTATCCTGAGATTCTCTCTCACAGCCGTGAGCTTCACACTCCGTTGGTCAACCGAATGGATGGATATAGATAGATTGTTGAATGCTTACTCCCGATCTTCCGATAGTGCTCAAGGTTGGAGGTATTTAGTTTAGTGGAATAATTGACTTGATTATCTTGAAAATATAGCATTTGATCAATTTATTATTATAGAGAAATTAATTATTATTAAATCCACAAACTTAGAGTGGTAGAGCCTGCAGTAAATTCGAAAAAAGGGAATTTTTTCTTAAAAGATAAAAAATATGTGAAGTCAAACTGGTCAAATATATTATACTCATAAAAGTAAATCGTATATTCCCAGGCGTCATCTATAATCTAGAAATAGAAATACAGCGCCTTCTACCGGATATCTGTGCAACTTAGATACCAAACCACCATCTATTGGGATTTTATAAAACAGATGAATTTACACTGAATTTGTATAATAAACATTTAATTTGCAATAAAAACTATTCAGATCAATAATTGAGTTAAAAACTACCCTATCTCCCACTTTGGACCAAATTACAGATGCTTACAGATGTTTTTACAAGAATTAACAAAATTTAAAACCACCTCAAATCTTAATTAATCATTATTAGTAAATTTTGTTATTGTTACACACTTATACATATCTGTTTTATATTGTACTTGACCATAATTTCAGTTCTAGACGATGAATACGTAAGTATTCGAAAGCTCGGAATATATATTAAGGTTAGTCCACTTTGGTGTTTTATTGCCACATTCCCATGTGAAATATTGTCAAAGGCGCCTTCTATGTCTAAGAGGGCACATACTAGATTTTCTTCGTTCGTTAGATCGTTCTGAATTCCAGTTGTCAATTGTACAACTGCAGTCTTCGTAGATTTGACTGTTTTGTATGCGAATAGATGGAGAGGATCCCACTCCAGAATCTCTATTCTAATATAGTTGTCCAAAGCGTTTTGAGTAGAAACGAAATAAGGCTCATTAGGCTGAGGATTTGAGATGTGTGGTGTTCTTATTTCCTGCTTTTGGTATGAAAGTTACTTAGACCCCTCTTCGAGGCTCTAGTATGTTCAATTGCTGCAGTTTCCTTATATTTTTTATATTACTATATTCTCTTCTGCTTTGACGACTTCTTTTCTATTGGTAAGATAACTTCTAACATGTTTTAAACAAATCTCTCTTATTTCTTTGGTTTCCAAGGTTTTAAGCCAGAGAGAATGATCGATTTTGTCAAAAGTCTTAAGAAGATCTATAGAAATAAATAAATTTTATTGTTTCTTAATCATTTTTCTAATATTTTTAATGAATGATATATTAAATATATCGGTCTATAATTTGTTACGATTGCTATTTATGACAATTATTTTTCGATATAGATTCGATTTCTAAATTAGCCACCGATTACAGGTGAATGATAACCAAATCTATTTTATAATCAACGTATATAATCTGAAACCTATTCATCGAGCTCAAGATTTGTATTGACCACCCCTAATAGAGTATTAGACAAAAAACCAACAACTATCAACCCTCTTTTTGAAAACTATTTATTCGTTGGAAAATCAGATCGGTCAATGAAAACAAAAATATACTGCCAATTGATTTTATCAATAGTTTCACTGTATTTGTCGGAATTGGAATTTACCGAGAGTTTATTTGATTCATCCTCCCATTTTCCTCTGGGAATTACAACTAGACTTCTGGGACGACTCGCTTCCTCTCGCCCTTTCTTTACTTGGTAATAAAACCCTTATCATTCCATGGATAAAACTGGAGGTAAATTAACTTTGATATTTTCATTCACGGGATTTGTATTGCGTATAACGTGGTTATGCATTTTATATACAAGAGTTCCAGCAAAAGTTATGACAACGTAGAACGGGCAATTTTGAACGATACACATTTTTTGGTCAGAAGTAGTGGAAGAGATCAAAGAAACCAATCGTAGGAGAAGAATCATTAACGACCACGACTCACACATCAGTTCAAACAAAAACGTTCAAAACATCGAGGGTCGTACTTGTCCGGCACCGAATAATTTCTTGTTATTTCTGCAGATTAAAAATAAATTGCGATGTCTACACCTGAAAATCACATGTTTCGGAGGTATCTTAATCGAAATGAAAAAAATTCTTCAATAATTGAATAAAATAAAGCGATATCCAATTATAAATATTTAATTTTATTTGTCTTAAAACTCAAAACAGTAGCCACCTTCGTATACAGCGCAATATACTGACAAATAATGACAAAATAAATGTTTTTATCAAAAATGCTCAAAATAATTAACTAATTCCTTAACCAAAATTATTTTACAACAATAATAGTGTTGCGAGCTGCATGTGCAATAGAGGTATCTGGCCCCATCTCTTGACAAGATGAGAAATTATCATTTTGTAGGTTAAAAATTTGATGATGATGATCAAGATTATTTTAAACGAAAATTCTAGATGAGAAGATTACATATATTAAGCTGTGTGGTGATGACTCAGAGTCAGTTCCTCAGTTTTGATTCGACAGCGATACAAGTGAAAAGTGAAGAAGAATCGAAGAATAATAAATAGAGTAATTATGGCCCGTATATACTAGGCTATTGTGTGAAATTTAAGATGTTAAGACATTGTAAATATTAGTGTGTATATATCGGTATCAATTTTTATTCAATGATCGAATGAAAAGTCGCCCACGCCCAGCAATAATAGCAGGGATTTAAGCTTCTTCATACTTGACTGTCAAAATGCTGACAATTCAAATATTTTCAGGTCGTGATTATTAAATTTGAATTCAGTTTCTGGTTAACAATAATAAAAAGAATTATGTCGAATGTAGAAACGTAGAAAAACACATAAAGACCCTCAAAGTTGTTTCCTGTGTCACCATAAGCTGTTTTTTTAAACCTTTGGACCTGGTTCCTTTTCTCAGGGTAAGGGAATTTCATTGTGAATGTGTTGGTCATACTATTTTACGTCTAACGTAAGTTACATTTATCAACAAAAACCTAAACCGGCAAAGTATCAAATATGATACATATGGTTCAAAAATTGAACATGTTACTTGAAGTCTAAATTATAGGAAATATTGAAAAAAAGTCGTTGGTTAACATCTTGCCAGTTTAAGGGTTAACATTTGCCCACAAGTTGTGTTAACCGCAACATCTTTTGGTGCTCTGCATTAGCAAAGTTTTCTCGTATTCCAAAGTGCCTAACCAATAGAAGTTCTCCATTTTTCCCAATGAGATCAAAGTGAAATGTCAGTAAAGTACAGTTAATGTTCCTTTTCTTCACAGCTTCACGTCACAATAGCTGCCCCAAAATACTTTATTTTATATGATCTTCGTTACCACGGAAGATTTATTACGATTGCTGCGTCATACTAGTTGTACCAAGAAGCGACTGTGACTGTTCCCTGTAATATATAAGTGCCTTTTTGGTTTGCGGTCCCTCGTGCAGCAATATCTCCAAATTTAGATTTACAGATCTACACAGAACTATTGAAAAAAAATTTCGGAAGTTGTTTTATTCTAATTTAAATAATCATTGTGGTAATTAAATTCTGAAACATTTGCACTTGCATTTTCTGATCCAAACGTATCAGCTAAAAATAATGGTTTTAGTGTTAAAAATTCAGAATTCGATTCGTTCTAATATAGATTGTGAAGCTAAAAATTTAAAAAAGTAACATATTGATTTTTTTATTAATACGAATCAAAATTTTTCGATATATTTGATATTAGAGAAGCTTTTTTATAAACTAATACTGATACGTGGATTAGAAATGATAATTATTTATTTTAATGGACTGGCAATTGTTAATAATTTGCAAGTAATAAACGATGTAGCCGGAAGAGGTCTTCAATTAACACAAGAGTATATCAATAGATTAACTACTGAAGAAGATCAAAAACAATATTTGATTCAATTTGTAACTGAATACAGAGTCAATTATCCCACTGCAACTAAAAACCTTTGATAAAAAATTGTAGGAATTGAAAAAGTATCTCTGTATATTTAAGTTTAATATATGTTTATGTTCTACAACTTGATTCGTGCGATTTTTCTCAAAATTTGACCGTTTATTTAAGAAAAAGCAGCACATCCTTCTGATCCCACCAAATAGAAGCATTACCTTCGCGCCATGGATATTCGGCTTTGCCGTTAAATTGAGTGGTTGGATTTCACATATGTTTTTTTGCGCTTGGAGTTGTCGTGATGGATCCATTTTTTGGACATGCAAAACCGCCTACCGACGTCTTTCGGCTTGAGTTCATGTGGAACCCAATTTCCTTGCTTTTGAATATATCCAGCTGCTTTTAAACGTTTTGAAATGGCTGCTTGAGTGACACCCAAAGATTCTGCGAGCTCTTCTTGTGTTTGACAACAATCTTCATCGAGTAATGCTTCCAGTTCTTCATCTTCAAACTTTTTTGGCTGCCCAGGATGTTTGTCGTCTTCCAATCCACAATCACCATTTTTAAATCGTGCAAACCACTTTTGGCTCATTCGCTCAGCTAGAGCATGTTCACCATAAACTTCCACCGAAATAGGATGATTTTCGGTGGCATTTTTCTTCATATTAAAGTAATGAAGAAGAACTCCCCGCAAAAACACTTTTCTGGAACAAAGTTCGACATATTTGAGTGACAAAAAAAATTATTGATGTTAACGCTTCAAATAAATGATATATACTGAAATGACCTACAATAACAGTAGCTTCCCAACGCAGGTTCGGAGTATTGAAATGATCTAATATTATACAAGTTACGCCATCTCTTATCAAACCACACGAATTAAGTTATTATGGAAAATTATGGTGGATATTAAAAAAAAATGATAAAATTTAACAATGAATACAATTTTATCGTTGAAGAACTTTGAAACGGTGAATTTTATCGAAACAAACAATCAAAAATTTTTTGTAGAGTGTTAAATTTCCTACAAGAAATAGCTCTTCAAGTATTTTACTGTTAAAAGTGTAAAAATCCCATGTTATTTAAATGGGAAATGTATGAGGATGTAGGCACGGGTTAATGTGAATATTTTTGGTTTGAGTCTGATATTTTTTTAGGTTATAACCTGAAAATTTGGGGGGCGTTTGCAGGCGTACTGTTCCTCGACGTGGAACAAAGTGGTAAAAAATAATTCCCATGACGTCCTATGACACGATCACCATCAGTTTCACTGAACAGGACTTTTCTGTGATCTATATTTGGTATAGGTATTTTTCACCAATTCTGATATGTTTTCTACAATTTTTAAATTCATATTCTCCGCAAAAACTATCTTAACACAGTGATATACACATGTTATGGATTAATATATAAGTCTAAATGTTAAAAATCGAAAACTTGAACTAGTCAACATTATCAACCTAACCAATGCGATAGCCGACAAAAATTTTGTAAACTAGTGATATATTTCGAAATATCTCTTTATTTTTTTCATAAATACTTTTTGCTGAAAATTATCCAAGGGGTTTAGGTTGAAATGCATTATAACTAAGTTGTATCCCTCAAATTATAATGCTCAAAAGACGTAAATGAGAGAAAAAATTCACGCCATTATATTAAACCGTTAATCAATCTTTCAGTTTCCAGCTGCCAGTTACAGTTACAACCCCGCAAAAAAACCGGTGTTCGGTGAGAAAAGGTGACAACGATGGCTGACAAAAAATTTGCATGATAATAACCTGCATATATTTTCCTCCGGTCGTCTAATTAATCAAATTAAAGTTTCTTACAAATTAAAAAGAGTCACCGACGTGAGCTCCCGTCAAGAAGTTGTTGTCAAGCACAAGGCCGGCTTTGTGGTATTTAAGAGCCCTTCGTCTTTTAGAGTACCCGCCTCTTAAATATCTTAGCATGGAAATTAATATTGATTACCTTCACCTGTTTAGAATATGTACTATAGTCGGAACGTTTATTCGAAACGCATTTTAGTATGCAATTGTCATAAGTACAAATAGAATAGAAGCCCACAGAAGTAGACTGAAATTTAATATTAACTACCCCTGATACTCCTGTTCTCAAGTTGCAAATGCACATCCAGAATTTGGAAAGCCACCGCCAAGAAATATTGAAATAAGCTTCATGTCTGCGGGATCAGAATAAAGCAAATATATCTGTTATGTTTCTTCGGGTTAACCAATTATGGTTGACCATATTCGTTGTGTTAAAACATCAAAACTACTTTGAAATAAACCATTTATTGAATAATTAAATAAGTAGTTAGACATGGTTTCAATAATTAGACGATCATACTCGAACGACGAACTCCATCTGTTTACAAACTTAAATACTGAAAAAACCTATAGTATGAAAGGTTATAATTATCTATGAGTATGGTACAAGCCCCAAGGGACAACCGGAATCTATCATCTATGATGTGGGTCCCCATTAAGATCGTGTACCATAAATCTTAATGAATACAATAAACCTTGAATCCTTCAGCTAAATAATTAATAGATTTATACACAAGATATTGTATCTTTGACTGGTTTACATTTGTGCAAAGTTTTTAAATTTAAAAAATTCTAAGTGGGAAATCATTATGTTGGACCAAAAGAGAATCCCCATATTATGGAATAAATTAACATGATCTTAGAGGACCTATTCAACATCTGGATGAGGAAATTGACCGATCCACTGAAGAAAAGATAGAGAAATGAGAAAGAATTTGAAATCACTCTCGAAAGGATTGAATAATCCTCAAAATTGATCCAAAGAAAGATAAACCAGATCTTTAGTGAGTGAATTCAAGGTCATTTTAAGTTGGTCTGGAACGATTCTAAGGGAAAAAATTACTCAAAGAATACCTCATTGGTATCAATATTGAAAATTTTCAAAATTTTTCTCAATACGTCAGATACAAGAAAGTATTTCATATCTCATGAATGCATTAAGTTATTGGTAAATACATTTCTACACTAAAAATTCTTGTATTCAGTAAATTGAGTGATAAAAATGTTTGTCCGAAAAAAAATGTGATTTTCTTAGTTTTCGTCTTATGAGTAACAGTTTTGTTTTTACTTATTCAACTATTAGCTTGTTATTTTTGACACTAAAATCTCCATAACCAAGACATAAATCATACAAACAAATTTCTTCACACTAAGTTCCTAAATCTAGTAAAACATGCATCAAATTTTTCCCCAAAACAAAATAATATTTGATCATAGTTTCGCTTGAAAAGTTATAGTCTTGGTCTTGATTTTTATTATTTAATTTTCCTCTTGGACTAGAATTAGCAAGAGATTTTTTTACTTTTTTGTAACGTATATGCAGGAAGAGGTGCGATTGATTCAATAAAATATAAAATATACGGATACCGCTTTATGATACACAAATAACACTTATTTTCAAATTAATTCTACCTTATCCTCACCTCCGGACTACATTTTTAAATATAACTTCGAAATTGTACTCAACGAGTATACTTAGAATAAAGACTGGTCATGAAAGATTTTGCTTAGCCTGTATGGATGCAGCAGTCACATTCATGAAAGAAACAATTTGTTAAAGTCAAAACTACTCGCTACCTCTAAACCTCACACACGTTTTAAGCATAGATAACTGACATACTTCAAATCCCATAACAAATTTGACTTGAAATATAATGAAACAACTTGTTTCGTAATTACTGCAAAAGTTCTACTAAATCGGATCACCGTTTCATAATTTTTCTCGACCAAAACTCAGTGGTTTTTTAAATATAAATCGACGATTACAAATTGAAACCAACCCTGTAATTTTTGTGAAAAATATATTAAAATATTTATGGAAAAGTTGAGAAGAGGCTTAAATAATTATAAAACTTTATCCTGCGGCTAATATTAGTAGGATGATGAAGATGAGGAGGCAAAAGCTTTGATGTGAACCGTTACGTCCAAAGGATGAACTACGTACCTACTTTGTAATTATATAATTTGCATCCTAAGTGATAGGTAGGCGAAGACTCTCCGGTAAAACTTCCTATATTTTCAACTTTCACGTACACTTGGGGCCTTCCTTTAATATACGAACTTGAAATTTTCATAGCAGAAAATGAAAATTACCTCACCGAAGAAAATTTTGTTTATAAAATTCATAATTTGATTATGAGGCAATATCACCACATTTCAACTTATTAATTGAATTAATATTATTTACATTCTATGAAATTGTAGGTGATATTCACACCAATACTCACAATTACACTGTCCAACGCGCGTTTCTATACATAAATTATCATCTTCAGAGACTGAAGGTAATTAAAATAATTAAAATCGTCAAAAGTCAAATATAATATATACGAGTATCGGACACCTCAATTCCAAAGCGATTTAAAGAACCACCAAACAACTGATAATAAAATAATAACAAGAATGATGAAGATGAATATTGATGCTGATGAATCAGTCTTCAAAATAACCTTGGACCTTAGACAAAAGAAAAACTTATGATGATTTAATTCTAGATGTAAACTGCAAAAAAACACAAAAAGAAAACAGGATAAAGAATCACCACATCAAAGGAATGTTTTAACATTTTAATAATCAATTCAGCGAATCAGAATATAGAGAATACAATAACTAGCTTGTCGCGAAATTGTATGAAGGATTGAACTTCAAATTTCTCCGTAAATTTCCACAAAACTTTCCACTGATGAATTTATTAAATGATTCAACGATTTACCTATCAGAAGAAGTACCAAATGTTTATGGTGGAAGAAGACATATCCAGTCTGTCGTTAGCTTTATTCTGTAGGTGGTTAATTACTTTACATGTAAGAAGAAGAAGTTATTTTAACATTGAAGTGCTTGAATAATAAAAAAAAATGTCTGCTGATGGTAATTCAATACTTTTGAATAAATGTGAATAAAAAATTTGTGAATACTTTACAGTCCGTTCCTGTAAAATGTAAAAAACTTCGCTTAAGATGTTTCCGACGATCTATTCTGGAGGTCAAAGAACGTGTCCTGTATCTCGTTTGCTGCTGAGTCTCACCGAGAAGGACTTACGTGTGAGTTACTAACCAAGGATGTTACTGCACAGATTAAGGATTAAAGTGGACTATTCCTGGCTCCGGAAACTTTACTTATTCTTGAATCAATGGCCAAAGCTAGGATTAAAGTTACGAGATCCTTACACCTAAGTTACCTTCATAATATAAGTGAAACGGAGCTAGATCACCGGGGATTGAGATTCCGTGTTTCCAGTGACGGAGAAGAGGTTATGTCGTAATAGAAAATTGGAAATATTCCATATCATACTGAATATTTTGATTCAAATTTATGTAATTATCTAATTATCATATTGTTTTCGGTATTTAATCAGTGTGCAAGATTTCAAATTACGTTTTGAAGTGTTCGTAAATCGATCATCTACCATCTACCATCATCTACCATTACCTCAAGATTTGGGCTAATTAAAAAAAATTGTTGAGGCTTTCGACAAAAATGGTCAATTTTTTAGGTTATTTCACAAAAATTTCTTAAAAAACTAAAAAACTGGAAAGTGCTGAATTTGCAACAACTTTCATAAATGATATGGAAAAGCTTGAAATGAGGTACAAAATTTCCTCAGATAGCATTATGTTCACAAGACATGCTGGTTAGATACAAAAATCTAGAGTAATTGAGTAAAATCACCAAGATCAATTCCAAGATGGACAGCTACTACTAGGGAAGTATACGAGATTGCGCGGGTTTAATTCGAAAAAACATTCAAGAAATGATAATTTCTTGATGTGTAATGTCAATGAAATGTATATGAATCACTTTTTTGCTATAGTCATATAAGATGTGCCTGAAATAAGGTCTAGAATCAACACCAACATGGTTGTAGGCTAGTGCAATATTGCAGACTTGATTGAATTCCATCGATTCATCAATACTTTCCAATTGAAATAAGTAAGAACTTGTGAAGTTCTTCTTAGCAATCCATGCATTATGTGATTGTTTTCGATAAATTATATATTGCATAATGTGAAATATTCGATGAATTATATTTTATAAGATAATGTCTTTCATGTAAATGGTTTTTCAGGTCAGCGCCTGTATCAAAACAACATTAAATAGGTGTTATGCGTTATTTTGATTGTTGCCGTCATTGGAGAAAAGCTCTGGCGCTGAAAGTCTTTCAGATTAAGTGCATCGGTATCGGCGTCGTTTCTTTTATAAGAAGCAAGTTTATGTTCCTTTCGTAAACAATCACTCATCTTTTAATAAATGTATGCTGAAAAATAGGATCGCTCTCTAGACAGACTTTACTAAAAGCACCATGAAAGAATTTAGTAGGATTTATTTATTTTTCTATGGATATGCACTTTTTAACCAATTTACCTATCTTGAACAAAATGCAATATAAGAATTGAAGTTTATAATTAGAAAATGTATTCATAAGTGCAATTCACTTAGTAAGCTACTACTAGAATTATTCAAATGATGTAAAACTATTTGTCTTCCGTAATAAAAAATATCGAAATTTAGCATCGAGCTTGTTGACATCAAGAGTTTCAATTATTAATCGCAAGGAAGCGTTCTTTTTCCATGCATCCATGATAATCTTGATATTGCTCTCTTCCTGAGGGATCTAAATCATTATTTTTTTGGCAATCTTTTCTTCCCAATCGTCGGCACGTGCTCACACCGAATCAACTGCTTTTATTTCTTTGGGGAGCATTTGCTCTTTCATTGTTTCGTTTCTGATTCAATCTAAACTTGACGTTCTATTTGCTCTTTTTAAGACAACTTTTTCCATGGCTTCTATCTTGTTCTTTAATTGTTTTTTTATTCTCCACGTTTCCGATCCACGTACCAACGTAATCCTAATTATTACCTTGTAGTTTTCCTTGTTTCCTCCTAGATATTTATAGTTCTCACATCTCGTTATAATTTCGTTGTATGTCGTTTGTAACCTCTCCTATACATAAGTACAGTGACTTTTCTACGTTCATCTGCAGTTTCTATTATCCCTATTCTTCCTTTAGTCATATCTGTCGTTTGCATATTTTACCTGATCTTCTGTAAATTGGAGAGTGTATAAACAAGTGTCATTATCGATTTGGATCCCTATTTCTTTGCATTCCGTCTTCCTGTTGGTGAGATACAGCACCGTTTGTTGATTGTAAAGAATTCCGATTTTCACCTTTATATAAATTCTTGATGGCCATTGTGAAAGTATAGTTATTATTGGTATTCCCAAGAGCTTTCCATAACTTTGATATTGGTATATTATCTTGAGACTTTTGTCCCTTCATTGTTCTTTTTTTTTGACTTAAGAAGGACTATAATATATCTCACAACCATCAGACTTTAGAGATTTGTACGATGACCATATTTTGTAAGACATATTGATGAAAATACTACGTTTTAGAAGAATCATCGGATCCTAATTTGGAGGGAGTTTCTTGTAATTTGGCGGAAAGTAGATTTTCACTAAATATCATTGCTACTTGAACTATAAGCGACTAAAGTAACATTTCGAATAAACTCCAAAGACACCAAGAATCGTTTGAATGCTTCTTCGTATATAGACGTGGTTTTCTAAGGATTGTTTAGACCAACAATGACCTGTCCAAAAATTAGAATTTATCGTTTGAATTAGGATTTATTCGAATTTGGATTACGTCGAAATAGGATTTTGCTCGTTTGCATTGCTTGAGCTGCAGATTTGAATGTAGATATTCTGCATTTGTGTACGTAAAGGTGAGGTACCCGCAGCCGAAGTAGAGGCTAGGATAGTTTCCTCTTGGAATTCCAAACCTCTGCTAAGACAATCGGTGAAAAGGAATAACATGTATAAGACTTGCTCGTCGATTGAAATGGTAGTTATATATATTATATATATTGACATTAATGGTCTTGCTGAGGCAGAAGATATTTCTTCCAAGTGCCTTGATGAAATCGATTTGTCGTCCTATCAGAGTGGCTATCCTGGTGCCCATCTAATTAAGAAACTACTGACTTCGAGGTGTTCTCCTCAGAGTACAAGGCGGACATCTTGTAGATGTCTTCTGATATCGGTGCTGGGATAATTAAAGAAAATGGCTAAGGTTCGTTCTGTGTTGAATCACCACACATCTTCGCTACTAATTCGAGAAGATTTAGATAAGGAGGCTACGCAATTTGTTTTTTAGTCAACTCAAGTAAGTTCGAATTTCTGGAACCGATTGGTGATATGCATACTGATTACACAATTTACACCACCACTACACTAATTGAGAGACTCAAGGTAAACTCAAGATTGTTTAAAAAATTACTAAATTTTCTAGTGTTCACGAACTTCTTTCCTCTTGAGGCAGTACGGGTAGTTTCTCGTGGGGTTTCTTGTTCATTTTTCTATTGTACATCTTTTCAAGAATTACTGCCATGATATTTCATGACAATGAAATCAATTCAAAATAAATGGAAACCATACAGAAATAATACTTAGATGTTGGTAAAATTTTGTTCTAAACTTCAAACCATTCAAATCAACAACGTTTTAAGCTTTCTATTGATGAATTGATTGCGCAGTAACACAGTATATTTGGCGCGTAAATTAAAACGACAGCTGTTGTAACAATCGTTTCCTCTACTATTATTTACCCGAATTCAATAAATTCGAAGATATCATCACGAAAATAATAATTTTGTGATGAATCCTGATAGATTGAAAGTCACTAAATCATTGGTAAAGTTACTTAAAATACGGATATGTTCTTTGAATGCACAACACATTGTATATGCAGCGGAAATTAAATATACCCATAACGTTGAATAAGTACGTACTTAGAAACTATTTACGAGTAGTTGCAATTTCCAGTTCAGCACACGGAACGAATAAGTCAAAGCAAATATGACATTATTTCAAAATTATTTGCTGTTAGTTGTTCTCTGCATACGAATAAGTTGCTGGTGATACATTAATAATGATCCTAATACAAATATAGTCAGTGACATAGAAAACCCGAACACCCAGTAAATATTATTTCGAAAATTATTCACGTACATGTTTATCATAAAAATCTGAATATGAAGATTTATTATTTAACGCTATCACTAAAGTTTTTATATATTATTAAGTGTAAATAAATCCCCAACTGCAATACCTTGTGATTAGATTTGATTCGGACTGAGAAGAAACAGTATCATTATTATCGATCTAAAAATAGACTTATTTCGAAAAAATACTGTTTTAAGTCTCTGCTATATTTACCTTCAATACCCTAATCAAATTACTTTTCATAGATTTAGTTGACTGATTACGCCTTCTCTGAAGCGGATTTTTGACAGTCACAAGGAAATGAATCTGGCCAATTCGGTGGGTGAGATTTATTCACGTAAATACCTCCAAATCATCAAGTGACACTCCACAATCACCGTACGACCTTCCACAGTAATCGATTTTCTACAGACTTTGACTTGGTTTCTTCGGTTTTGGGCTCATTTTTGGAGCACCATTGTTTGGCAGTTTCAACATTATAATTATTAACCCACTTCGTGTCATCAATGATGGTATTCGATGGTCTTGAGGTACGATGCAGAGCATCTCTTCTGTGGTCTCTACTAGACGTTGTTTTTGCAAAGGATTCAGGTGTTTCAATCAACCAAAATATGTTGAATCGGTCCATAAGAGATGATGAGAGCCTTTGTTAGTTTAGGATACTGACATGACGATTTTTGAGTACATGAGGCAAGTTTTTGATGACTCAGTAACCTTTTCTTTATTACAAAATTCGTATACTGGTTAATAGCGATTCAATTTTTTTTAATGGTACAAGTTAAATGTTAGTATTTTATCTACAGATATTTGTTAAATTAAGTTTACAATCGAGATCTGTATGAGGTAATTTTTGAAGTTAGAGATATTGTCTTTAAGCTCTAAAATCTTAGATATTGTACGGAGTGGTAGATTTGATGATTATCTTTCTGCGATTATGTTTTATAATTTGAAATTGCAGTTGTCACATGTAGTTTCAGGTTTAGCATGAAATAAGTAGCTATGGGTCAGTCGCCTTTGGCCTAGACGAATATGTGTGAGAAAAAACTTCTCTACGATTTTTCGGTAGCACTGACCATGGTTTCACGGAGTCTTTTATTTTGTTCTCTCATTCATCGAATACTTTACGTTTTAGGGTTGATTTGATTTCGGCATTAGTTAAAAAGTTCTCGAATTCCTCACCATCAGTATTTACAGCTTCCTTAGTGACCAGGTCTATCTCTTCGTTTCCTTTTATTCTTGTAAGTGAGGGAATCCAAACAATGCAATTTTTTGTTGTTATTTGAGACCTTTGTTTCACTCAAATACTTTGCCATAAAGTAGACTACCCAAAAGACTTATGTAACATTTTAATTAATTCTGTAGCCCGGAAAAAACACATTTACACTCGTTGCTCAACTTTTCAACAGTTGACAAACCCACAATAGAGATTTAGTGCTCAAACTTTAGAAGAATATCTGAAGAGATTGTACCAAGTTAAGAAAAAAATACCGATACAGATTCGATTTATGTACTTTGTTTGATCAGATCAGAACAGATTTTTGTATTTTCGTTATCAATATTATCACTTTCAAGAAATGTGGAAAAAGAAAGATATCACTGAACTCCTGTGAGATGACAGTTCTAGTATGTTGCTTTGACGGTAGACTAATTAAAGAGGGTTTCCTCTCGAGATCACCTGAATATCCCACAGCGACATAAATAGCTTCTACCAAAGTATTCTCCTTTTCAACGTTCTCTTTTGTAACATACTGCACACATATTTCGAAGGTAGATTGAGGTGGACGATCCCGTTTCTCTAACAGTTATAAAAAAACTGCTGTGAACTAAATTACGAGAGAAATTTATATTTCATAGTTTTAGTGGAAACGAAAAAACTCTTTCTATAAATTAATATCTCCTCGGTCGCACGAAAGCATAGAAAAAAAAATTAAAGATGCAATTTAAGAAGAAGAAGCTTTTTGTCAGAAAATCGATACAAATTGTAGACAAGAGCTTGAAAGAAACTAAAGTAAACGCAAATAAAATAAAATCAAAATATAAAGTGTACAAACGAAAAATAAATACACGGCAATCGTATAATATGTAATAATTTATATTAAAAATTAGTATTTACATCAACGAAGTGTGTAGAATGATCAAAATTACATCTTAGTATCATAATACGAGTCGTTTAAAGCGAAGACTTCACTTTTCGGTAAATATACCATAAAATTTTTGGGAAATGCGGGAAAAAATGAGATTTCAATTGGAAAATGATTTTTTGCATTATATAGTATTCATTAATACTTTTTCTATTCTTGGGGTGAATTAATAAACGCTGTCTTCCACCTTCTCACTACACTTAACTAACTTATAATAATTCATTTATAACTATCACTTAACTAACAACAAATTCGTTCTGTTCACAACGATTATTTATTATAAACTGAACTAAACTGCGCTACATGAACTCCTTATATATCCGAAAATAATTCTCAAAAGATCTATAAAAATAAAGAAACAAAACAAATGAATATACAGACTTTTCCAGAAATAAATTCAAATGAAACAATATAAATAAATAGCTTGTTATGTAAACAAAGTACAAACGATTTCGGTGCATCAAAAGCGGCGCCTTCGCCGAATTTTAAAATCCCGCTATATATAAGCAGGACCGGCTCCAGGGCGGAGATAAATTTGTATTGAGTATTGAGCTCTTAACTAATTCTGAACGCTAAATGGATAGCTATGTATAGTTCTCTAATATCGTGCTACGAAGCAAGCAAACGGATTCAAATATGAATAAGGTACAGTCAATATTTTCAATCTTCGCTAAAAAATCCTAGAACGTAGTCCAACTGTGTAATCTGAGTGAATACCTGACAGCTCCTTTTAGTTAGTTATAGTTATTTAAGTGAAAGGAAAACTTGTGTGCTTGTTTAACACCAGAAAGGTCCGAAAGTATCAGATAGTTTTGAAAAACTTGAAATTTGGTTACAGTAAACAGCTGGGATGATGAATAGCAACTCAACCTTTAGTTTTTATGAACATTTAATGATAAGAAAACCATTATAGAGTAATTTTCATGTTATGGCTATATCCATAATCAAATTGATGATTCTCTGCACTGTTTGGAGCTGTAATCAGAAGTTAAGAACAGAAAAATTTTCTTCTGAAAAAATAGAGTTCAAAGTGTCCTTGTTGTCGAAAGCTACTTAATCAGTTATAAACAGAAATATCCTGACTTTCGTCCTTCCTGTCTCTGGCTTTGATAGAACGATCTGATTAATTTTCCAATGTAACTGAATTTTGTGAAATGATCGGAGCTTTTTATAATTCTGTAAATGCTTTTGACATAAAAATTTTCTTTCTCACCTGCTGTAAAATTTCTATTTACTTCTATTTTACAGTAGTCGTAGAAATTGCCTTAGCATTTCTTGAACATCTGGTTTTTCCCTTGTAAAGAATTTTCTTCAGTAGCTTTAGTTACGCTAATTTCATATCTGTAATGTCACTTTTTCAATTTCTACAAAATTTTTTTACGATTTTATTCGTTATTCAATTATTAATGCCGTTATATTGTGGAAATCTCTGCTGCTTAACTTTTCTCAGAAATAAATCCAGTAGCGACGTTGATTGATCACACAATAATGTTTATTATTACACAGACAACTTGCTGCAATGATTGAGACAAGTATATAGAAGAGAAATTTGTGTATAGCGTCCATCTCTATACGTTGACACTTTCCAACCCGACCATTGTCTCTTTGGCTTTCTATTATAACTTTCCACGAAACTTGACGCATATGCCTCACATGTACTGGAAGATTGAAAGTAGCTGTTTATATACCTACATCTTTGTGTTCCCGAGAGCTAATTACAGAATGGGGCACATATGAATGCAGGTGCAAGGTCTGTTGAAAAAAATTACAAAGAAACGTGGATTTATATAGGATGATGAATAAAAACGAGCTGTCACTTATCTCATATTTAGTCATAGCTACATTAGTCGCTGGAATGATAAATAGTTTATTAATTGATCAGGATTTTTGACAAGATTTATCGAATAATTCGTGTCTATTTACTTACTTTACTTTAATTCACTGCAATTTTAAAATGGGAAAAGATCAATGGATGTTAGATACAAATTTATTTAACTTCAATTATAGTTTTTTCTTATGAACATTCGTGCTAAAATAGAATGCTTATAATAGAATGTTCGCGCAGCCTACAACCCTCCGAGATTTACTCCAAAAAGTGATAGAAATTCAACGTACAGTTGAAGGTCGCATGGAAAAGGATAATTTTATTAATAGAAAAAATTAAGCGAAAAGGTTTTAAAACAATTTTTTGTTTTGTTTCAAGAGTGCTGTTATGGATTCAGAATCGATGTCAACAGAGTCTAAGAAACGTTCATTTGGATGCGCTTTGAGTCATTATAGGCCAAATACATTCTTTTGATATACAAATAGTCTTTTCCATCTCTCTTATTTCAATCCGAAGTTGTCCAATACCATTTCGTGAGCTTTTTCGCTAGTTGTCGCAGTTTTTGACCTTCGTGAACGCTCGTCATCAGTCAAGCTGATACGGCCACATTTGAATGCGTGAATATATTTCCCCACATCCTCAGGTTGAGGTCTGGAACTTCTTAGAAAAAACTCGTACGTCAAACTTCCATAATCTATGGTATCACATTTTACATATTTCAACCATTTTAACTGTATCTTATTCTAGCAGTGATTTTCAATTTAATAGCGGAAGTTCAAGCTAATTATTTAAAAGTGAGAGCTTTTATAAGACAAATTTTTATTTACAGTTTTGTACCAATACTGTGTGGATTAGCTAGATGGAAGAAATTTTTTGCGTCGATTCATAACTGCAGATAAATCTTGAACCCACCACTACACTCCTATAAAGAAAAAGCAGCCAAGACAATGGATTGAAAAAGGCGAAACTGCGAAAAAAGCAAAGACTGTTCCATCAATCGGATTTACCAGATTAGGTCCAGGTAACGGTTTTACAGTTTCCTAACCTTAAATGTTGCACTTGCAGCAAGAGATTTTCATTAGATGGAGATAGTTATCGCATACGTAAACGCCTATTCCGAGAAAAAAGATCATTATTAGGAAAAGTTTAATAGATTAGACCATTGCTACAAAAAGTGTATTATAGATTTAAAAAGAAGCTTCGTTGAAAAATGAAAATAATTAAGAAAAAAATCTCATGTTTCTTAGTTCGGAAAGTTTTTAGACAATCTTCGTAATATCGTTCATGGGTCAAATATTAGATACTAAACGACAAAAGCCAAGTTTTCGTTTTATGAAAACACTTAATTTCCTATAAACGTATGAGTGAACCATAGATCGAAATAACTTAAAATAGACGCCGGTTTTCCGAAGATACTCTAACAGAATCCGTCGCCACCCTACCGTCATTGTCCCTTTGGGGACTTTTCAATTGTAATAACGTACCGTTGATTGCCTGGGGCGCGCTGGGAGTTCGTTTCAATCGTGGGAATGGGATCCCACCTGGTCTCACCGCGGCCGATCTCAATACTGACACGTGGGGATTTCGAAAGGTCACGTGATATACGCCGGTGAATATCGGCTCTGATTGACCCTTCAATGGAACGAAGGTGGAGATGATTATCGGTGAGCGCGTGCATTTGGCCACTGTTTGTCTTTGGTTCTTTTCGAATTCAGTCGGTTGGAAGGAATAATAAATCTTTACAATGAGATATTAATTGATTAGGGAACGTTTTCATGAAAATTTAACTGTATAAGCAAAACGAAAATGAAAATATAATCAAATAATCAAATATAAATGTTGTTTTTGCAAAAAGTTCGGTGACATAGTAGAATGAATGCCTAAATCACTTAATTAAAATGAATAAAAAACAGCACAGTAGAAAAATCGTTTACTTGAGGCGAATAAGTTTTCACATGCTCATACTATAATAAAAATGCCATCCAGAATGTAAACTACCATCAAGTTATTAAAGACTATACATAGGTTTTTACAAGCTAGAAAGGTTTGGTCTTAGTTTTCCCGCTAGAAAAAGATCTTTGCATTGATAATAACATGGGAAAGCAGTAATATCTGAAGTTCATAGAGATGTTCAAGTATGAGCAATATTCAGTGTTAGTCTTAAAATACCAAGACTAAAAATTTTTTCATGGAACCAGTTACGTTTATTACTACTTGGTACCAACTGTGTAACTAACGCCCTCTATAAGATTTAGATATAAAAACAAATTAATGGAATGTATCAGCTTCCAAAACATATTGTCATAAAATTGCAATGTTGGCAGTAGTTGAGGCAAAATCGTAGAAAATGTGTAAATTTCGCAGTGATCAAACCAAAATTTATTTGTCCATCCTACAGATTTTTAAATACATGGCATCGGAACCTGGTAATACCAAGCTTGAGGCACCTGGAGATTGAATAATTTGTTATTTTCAATTAAGGATAAAAAGCTAATTGACCTGCGCGATTGCACTTTCATTCTTAATAAATTTTCGAACCCACACTTATAATAAATACTGATAAGAACTTGGGAAAACAAAAGGAATTGCAAAAGTAAAATATTTCTTCCAATAAATTTCGTTCGATAAATTTATCTACACCTACTTATCACGTGCATAGTACCTCTTTGTTGGTTATAATTACAAATACGTCAATTCCAGTCAAAAGGTTAAAATAACAAGTTTGTCTTTGTCTGACAATTAAATGAGTAGTGCCGATTTCCGGTTAACGATAAAACAATTATTTGTATTCTGTTTGTTCAGTATTTCTTTGTTACACTATTTATATAAAATATTTCGTCGGTGAACCTGATCCCTGCCTCTTCAGTCATTTATAAACATTATCACTATCACTAGAAAGATTCGAATGTACGAGGTGTGATCAACAAATACGGCAAATGAAGTTTTGCCGTATCTACTTACACCATTTTCAATTTTCAAAGAACTTTACAAGATGTTGAAATCTGTTGAAATTTGACTGATATTGGAACAGATAACTGGAATTCGTGGTCATAGTTTAAACTATAGTCAACATTTAGCAGTGTGGAAAATTTTGCTCTCTGGCCATTTTTACGTTGATGTGAATTCAATTCAATAACAAACTTTAATATAAGGTTATTGGTGTATTTACTATACTTTTATCTCAAATATTAGTGTTTAGATTATCATTATTTTCATCTCATTTCTGAGTATAAAAATTGATCCAAAAATTATTCACATGTACAAATAAAAAAGTATGAAACTAAAAAATTCTCAGAAGATACACAAATCAGTGTGTGAAAATATTTCCTTTATAATCAAAAGAACAGTTCAAAAAGGATAAGCCCACTTGTCCTGGAAATAAGGAAAGCTATATATAGATGGTACAAATCCAGAAGATAAGAATTTCTGAATGGATTGACCAGCAATCAAAAACAGGAATAAAAGATTTAAATGTTAATAACTACTCAAGAGAATTGAATAATGATCCTTACGGAAAACGACAAACGTTTAAATTAACCACCAACCTACGAACAAGTGAAAGAAGATGGGTTAGAAGTAAAGCAGAATAGGTTGATTCATACCTTTGAAGACATATTTGAACCTTAAATAGTCATTGAAAGATATCAATTAGCAGATATGAGAAGAGTAATATCGATAGAAGTAAATGAATATCAATCCCCAGAAATCACCAGGTCATAAACTTCTTCTTCTTCATAAACTAACAAAAAACCAGGAGTAAAGTTGTCACACTTGATAAATTTAGATATGAGACTGAGACATGGATTATTTGTGGTAAATATTTGAAATAATTATATATATTTCTTTAATTTCTTAGACCTTTTGATGTGTTTATGTTTCTAGATCGTCTTGATTTTAGGTCTCTTCTGATTTAAAAATAGTTTTTTTAAAAAGATAGTGGAAAATTTCACATATTTACTTACTTCGGTCTTTATCAAAATATTGTTTAATCAAGGAGAAGGCTCTATAGATTCGAAATATAAAAATGTCAAACTCTAGCTCAGTAGTCAATTATTCTGCTCCGTTTTCGGAAAAAGTTCCTGGCAGAACATATTCGCTGCATCAACAGAGCCAGGAGCTTTTCTTCCTATAGTGGCTTCTGATTTATTATCTGAATTAAACTGAATATCTTCTTCACCTTCACTTTCTTCAGTGACCCTGCTCTTGCTTTTCTTATTTCTTATATACATGTTTCTTCTATTTTCTTCTCATTTGTTTCAATAATGTTATTTTTATCTGGCGATGAAGATATAACCGAGGCCGCAGCAGCTTTTCTACCTCTATTAGACGTCTTTCTAATTTTTTGATGGACGGGACTCATATCATAAAGCGATACTAGACCTAGACTGCTGCGATCAATCCCGGAGGGCTGTCATACAATGGTTCATGTCCAGTTCCAGAAGTAGATTCTTCTAGTCCATATTTAGGACCCTAGTCATAGTTCGTGATTCATAAAGAGATACTAGACCTACATTGCTGCCATCAATTCCGGAGGGCTGTCATATATTGGTTCATGTCCAGTTCCAGAAGTAGATTCTTCTATTCCATATTTAGGCCCTAGTCATAGTTCGTGATTGAAATTCTTTGAATTTGATAAAAACATAGATACAGTATTTAGATTTAGACACAAACATTGGCGACAGCTCGCACCTGACTCTGAGAGAGTGAGTGCGATGTTGAAGCGAGTTTTTAGCGTCTTTCGATTGTTGGTTTTCGAGAATTGTTACTACTCTATATTGAGGCTCTCATTCAGATACTCACCTCTAAGCTTGTCCAGTATGCACCTGAACAAATGAGTAAGAAGTAATCCTTGAGTCTGTTTTAATTGCTGAGATAGTTTTTTTTATAGTTTAGTTCCCATTGGCTTAGGATATTGGGCCTACTTAGATAGCTGTTTTGTCTTTTAATTGTCTACTGTGGTCTTTCTGTTGGCAACTGTAGTAGTATTCCTGGCACTGCAGAAAATTAATGGGTCATTAGCGTAGAAACCAAGACATATACGTGGATGATTTTTTTGTATATGTTAATGGAAATAAACAATTTTGGGCATAGAGCCCTACCTTGATGAAGGTAGACTATTTTCTTGTATGAAATTTTCCCATTAGCTAAAACCCTAAAACGTCGCTTTGCAGATCCCTTCAGTGGAAGCGTTAAGTGGACTTTATAACCTAAAAGGACACATTTTGGGCTACGACTAAGCTCATTATGTTAATGTGTGTTGTCAGGGTTCGTTGCAAGATTTTGTAGTGTTTATGATGTTCAAAAAAATTTTAATATGTCAAATTCTCAAATGGGGCGTCACTCAATTTATTAACCTAAATGGAGAAAGATAAAGAAGTAGGATGAGATATCTTTAGGAATAAAACTAATCGTTAAGACAAAGCACAATGATTTGTATTTAAAAAAAATGAAATTTAAAGATTACAACCAATCTTGACCAAGAAATTAACAATTACTATTATTTTGATATAAGAAAAAAATGTTTAAATTTCTTAATTAGTATACACTATATATATATATATATATATATATATATATATATATATATATATATATATATATATATATATATATATATATTTGAAATTATGAAAAAAAACTACCCGCAAAACTCATGAGTTTGTTGGTTTACTGTAATGTGAAAATTTTAAGTGCAGACCATAAAACTTTAAATTAGTTAAATACATTTGCAAAATGGGTTATTATTTATTTTAAATGGAGATTATGGTGAGAAAAAAATTTTGAAATCGATTATTGTGAAGTATAAAAGAAAATAATGAAGTGATTCCTATTTGGGCTGTCAACGAGTAAACATCGATTGTTTACCGGTCGTCTAGATGGGCAATTAAATATATACCAGTTTTTACGGTATTGTGAATAGTAAAAGAATCTGGTTTTCACCAGTGGCGGACCATTAACACAGTTTTGTCCAGTGAGAAGTAGTTTCAGAAACTGTAAGTTCACCTTACTTATATTGTTCTCCAAGTTATCTAAACTTAGTGAATTACACATCATAAACACAGTCAATTCGATTAGTACTTCACCTATAAAAGCAGCAAACCAATTTCGCATGCTACTATTTACAAATAGCGGCCAGGGCCATATTCCAAATTCCGGCCAAATAAAATCAAATATCAATGATGTCTTCAATCAATAATACACAGTCAGACACTCCTACAACAGTCATCAAAAGCTATTCATCAGCAGTTAACCAAGCTGTTTTTCCAAGCAATCGTTTTTTCCGCTATCAACAATGCCAAATTACAGGACTACCTTATCCCATTAGGATCAATCATTCAACCAAAAAATATTATTTTTTCATCAAGGCTTTCGAACAATCGTGTCTGTATGTACTTGGCAAACAAATCAGTTGTTGACAACTTCATGAACAATTATGGCTCCATAACCGTCAACGGTAAAAAACTAGTAGCTCGTCGACTCATAACTCCGGCTGATAGAATCATACTTTCCAATGTAAGTCCAACCATCCCTCATCAACTGCTAACAGATGAAATATTAAAATTAGGTCTAAATCCAGTTTCTCCCATGACGTTTCTAAAAATCGGTGCAACATTACCTGAGTATAGTCACATCCTAAGCTTCAGAAGACAGATTTACGTAAGCCCCTATACGCAACAGCTTCCAGACTCCATACTGATGGAATTCGAACAAACCAGCTACCGAGTATTCCTCCAAAAAGATGGACTAACATGCTACAAATGCAAAGCTGATGGTCATATAGCCTCACAATGTATCAATAACACCAGCCAATCAGAACCTAATACATATAGTTCAACATCAAATATTCAACCGCTCTCGACATCCCAAACTCTTCTTACAACCCAAATCCAAACTCTTCCACCATCTTCGTCAACAAATAACATCAATACACAAAAATTGACTTCTTATCCAACAACAGAAGACTCTTCACTTAATCAAGAGACGCCCGCAACTTCAACGAATATGGAAGCAAAAACGGATGCAACAGATATTCCCAAAATCACAAACAAAAGGCCTATGGAAGATACTCCCACACCCGATAGCGATAATAACATAACGCCCGAAAAATTATTCCCTAAGCCAAAACCAATACTAAAAAAGAATAAATCGAGCAAGAAACAATCAACAATATCCTGCAAGGAGTTCATCGAAAATCATTCGCCACCTTTCATTCTGGACTACGACCAATTAATTGTACTACTAGATAATGTAACCGGCTCACTCCAACCTGTAAATATAGCTCTAGATTTCACTTCTGACCTCCTTGCGCTTACTACTATGTTATCCGAAGTATATCCCTACATAAATGACAAGACAACAAAAACGAGAATCACCAAACTTAAAAAAAAGATATTTACTCATCTTGGCCAAGACTTAATTGACTCTGAATCTGATTCATCTACTAACAACTGATTTGTCGCACATAACCCTCTCAAATTAGTCCAAAATTCAACTCAATTCTTCAATGGAACATAGATGGTTTCTACCGTCCACTTGGTATGCTACAAGTTATTATTAAAGAATAGTCCCCGGACATCATATGCCTTCAAGAATCCAATCTTAAACCAGATAGCAGCTATTCAAACAGTCAATTTCAATTCTTCTCCAAAACTCGTAATAATACCAAACGTGCTAGTGGAGGAGTGGTAACTTTAATAAGCAAATCTTTACAAGCAGATCACTTCCATGTAAACTCAGATATCGAAGCCCTTGTAGTAAAACTCACCAGCCATAAAACCTCTTACATCTGTAATATATACATTGCTTTCGACTCCACAATAGAATACAAAGACTTAGAAAACTTACTAAATCAGATACCAAGTCCAAGAATCATTATTGGAGATTTTAATGCACATAACATAACCTGGGGCAGTAAATCGACAAACTCAAGAGGTCACATACTAGAGAAACTCATTGCCGACATTCCACTGAATTTTCTGAATGATGGAAGCCATACTAGGTTCAACATATCCACCGGAGAAACTTCTGCTATCGATTTAAGTCTCTGCGACCCAGCACTTTCTGCCAATTTATCATGGGAGGCTCTCTCGTGCTCCTATGGAAGCGATCACTTTCCAATCATTATTGAAAATCGCACCTCTCCAGGAAAATGCTCACCAAAATACTCACCTAAATGGAGAATAAATTCTGCAGATTGGACATCCTTCAGTAACCAGATTGAGCTAAACATGGATAGCTGCGATAATACCAACGATGTCCAGAAATGTGTATTGAACTTCAATAAAATCATCTTGGATAGTGCCAGCCAGCACATTGGCCAAACAAAAGATATAAAAGGCCATACTCCAGTCCCCTGGTGGAATCAAGCGAAAAAGCTATCAGGGAAGCAAAAGCAGCGTTGAACAAGTATAGGAAACACAAAACTCTCCAAAATCGCGTAAAGTTGAAAAAATACAAAGCAAAGGCACAACTTGTGATCAAACAATCCAAGAAAAAATCTTGGCAGGAATATGTTTCTGGAATAAACTCCTCCACTCCAATAAATCAAGTCTGGACCAAAATAAGAAAAATGAATGGACATAGTTCAAAAAGCACTATCCGTAGCATTAAACACAATGACCGGTACTACTCATCCACAATAGATATAGCCAATATTTTGGGCCAATCCTACCAAGAACAATAGTCAACCTCAAATTTCACACGCGACTTTCTCAATAACAAGGCTCAAATCGAACAAACTCCCATCAGTTTTGAAGATACACTGGATAACCCTTTAAACCTTCCTATTACTATAGAAGAACTTGACAGCTCCTTAGAAAAAATGAAAAACTCGAGCCCAGGTCCAGACAATATTCCAGTCATATTCCTCAAATATCTACCACCTTCAGCAAAACGGCATCTACTGAAGCTTTTCAACAGGACATGGGAAGATAAAGTATTCCCTTCATTATGGTCTGAAGCTATTATTCTACCATTTTTGAAATCTAAAAAGCCCAAACAAGAAGCCAACTCGTACAGACCTATATCACTAGCATGCTCAATGGGAAAACTGCTAGAGAAAATTGTCAACCAAAGACTCATGTGGCATCTCGAAACTTCTAACCTCCTAATCAACGAACAAACTGGTTTTAGACCAAACTGCTCAACTCTTGACAATATTGTGGATTTGGAAAGTGAGATCAACGAGGCTTTTCCCACCAAACAGGTATGCGTAGCCATTTTCTTCGATATCTCAAAAGCTTTTGATACCTGTTGGACTCCAAACATTCCGATGCAACTACGAAGATGGAATATCACAGGAAATTGCCTAGCTTTCATCAACAACTTCCTTGCCAACAGAACATTCAAGGTTCGGGTTGACGACGTACTATCTGATGCTTACCGCCAAGCAAATGGAACCCCACAAGGCTCAGTTATCAGCCCTACTTTATTTCTGATTGCCATCAACAACATACTCAATAATCTGAAAAAACCATTGAAAGCAAGAGTCTTCGCAGATGACTTAGTAGTTTACATAAAAGGAAAAAATATAAATACAATATCTCTATTTATTCAACAATTCATCACAAATTTGGAACTATGGTCACGTCAATCCGGCTTCAGGTGTTCTGTTACCAAAACAACAGGTGTGGTATTCAGCAGAAATCGTTCATATACTATCCCAAAATTGAAACTTCATAACCAAAATATCAACTTTAAATCATCAGCTAAATTTTTAGGAATGATCTTTGACCATAAGCTTACCTGGAAAGATCACATAGAGAAGTTAGTCCAAACATGTATGAAGCGGCTTAATATAATGAAAAGTCTAGGAAATATAAATTGGGGATCTGACTAAACAACGCTACTACTTATATATAAAACGCTGATTAGGTTTAAAATAGACTACGGCTCCATAGCTTACGCATCTGCCAGAAAAACTGTACTTCGCAAACTCGATGTTATCCATAATACAGCCTTAAAAACAGCTTCAGGCTCGCTTACAACATCCCCTAATACCAGCAATCGAAGTCTTCTTGGTGAACCATCATTAAACTACAGACGCTCTATATTGAGCTTGAATTACGCGGCTGCTATATCCACTAATGATGGAAAACCAGTTTACAATAAGACATTCAACAACATATATAGAGATCTTTTTGATAAAAAACCGCATCTATAAAAGCCATTCTATGCCAGAGTTAGAGATCTTCTTCAGAAATTTAACCTAGAGCTCCCAACAATGTTTCCATCCACTGTCGAACATCCAGCTCTGTGGACAATCTCTACCCCTCGCTGCCACACTAACTTGACCGGGTTTGATAGGGATACAAATCGCCATGAAATCTTTGCAGAACTCAACAGGATACTGCATAACTACATTGACTTCAACATAGTCTACACGGATGCTTCGAAATCGGAGGCAGGAGTGGGTGCTGCAGTAGTGACCGCAACTGAATCTTACAGCATAAAATTCTCCCCTCACACAAGCATACTTACGGCAGAACTCTATGCTATCTTTCATGCCCTTAAAGTAACTACCTCCTTCCCAAATCCCAAAACCCTAATTTTAACTGATTCCTTAAGTAGCATTCAATCCTTGAAACATCTCTATCCCAAGCACCCAATATTACAATCAATCAAATCACTGCTTCACAATATCCAGAACGACAAGAAATCTGTCGATTTCATTTGGATTCCTGCTCACATTGGCATCAGAGGCAACGAAAAAGCGGACCTATGTGCGCGTAACGCAATCGTAAACGTTAATGCTGAACTCACAACAAAGTACGTGGTGAGTGACGTGAGAACACTTATTCGGGAAAAAGTTCACAACCACTGGCAACAAGACTGGCAGCGATCGCAAGACAAACTTCGCGAATTTAAATCAACAGTGACACTGTGGAAGCATCCAAAAATATCACGCAGAGCACAAGTGACTATTACTAGACTTAGAATAGGGCATTGCGAATTTACGCACACTTATCTTTTCAATAATGACAATGCTTCTATATGTGATTCATGTCAAGAACACTTAACAGTGAAACATGTCCTGATCAACTGCACTAAGTTCGACACGTACCGGCTAAAATATAGACTACCCACAGACTTAAATATTGTTGGGATTCCTAAAGGACATTAATCTACTAAACAAAATCTAATATTGTATATTGTTGTATATTGTTATACACCCCGCTAATCACCTTGGGTGGAAGCGGATTAGCTTGAAATAAAAAAAAAAAAAAATAATGAAGTGAATGTTACGACAAAAAAAATTAATATGAGTTGATCTGATCAAAACTTGAACAGAAAAATATATTTGAATAAATTTGAATGATACAAATTCATTTATATAAACTAATTTTATTTATAATGGACGTTAATGGAATTCTACTTTCTCAACGTGGACATATTCTTTGATAAAAGAAAAATTGAAAATAACATTGTTTACTTTTCCAATGACTTTCCGTTCCACTTATCTTCGAGGACGCCGTCGCATTAATTTTAGTCACGTTTCACGTCAACTCTACCTTGATGTATTAGAGATGACAGCAGAATTGACAACAGTTTAGAAAAAGAAGATGAATTGTGTCGGTGGAAATTAATATTTTTTTTCTTTTTACTTACTCGCTTTAGTTTAAGTTTATAAGATGTCGCGTCTTGTTTTCACTTTGAAGTATGTAAAATGAATTTAAAATGCGGTTTTCGTTGGCGGATCACATTAGGGTTTGGTAACTCATTTATTTCTTTTCACGTAAGGGAAAGTGATAAATGCCATGGAAATTTATACACTTCTCGTTGAGGTAAGTAAGAACTATTACACAAAAACGAAAAATGCAACGTAAATTCTGAAAATCTACAATTACTACAAATTACAATATAATTAGTTGGAATATGATTCTGAGCAATGGAAATGATCGAATCAATTGATAGAACTCCTCAAGCAGTTCTAACTGAAATGAGGTTTCCTGTGGATATAGAAAATCGAGGGATTGTTTGCTGTTCATAGCTATCAACAACATGCCAAAACATATCAAAGCTAAAATCCTTCTTAACGACGATTATGACGATTATTGAGTTGTGATGTGTTCTAGGAAGTATTTGAAGAGTTATAACCAATTTTCTATAAAAACCGTAACAAGTTTAATACCCTGTACATTGTATGAGAAATTGAAGAATGAACATACTATTTATTTATAGTTATTGCAAAGACTAGACGTACCGGACATTGTAAACGTATTTTCCCTCTAGATCGTTACTTCAATGAAGTTATTCATCACCTTTTGCACGGACAGTCTATTTCACTTGCACATTCGAGGTTGATTAATGTTAAGCAGCATGTTGACAACTGATTCTACTTGGATTAGTTGGTGGTTAAATGTCAAATATTATTGTTGTGTTCAGAAATTTAATTGGTGACAAAATATCAAGGAAAAGAAATTGTTGTTTTTATTTAATTCCTAGTATTTGCATATTTACCTTTTTAACTTTCTCTGGACTCAAATAATTTAAGACCAAAATTAGCTAAATCGGTCCAGCCGTTCACGAGTTTTAGCGAGATTAACGAACAGTATTTAATTTTTATATATAGATATAAATCATTTGGGTGATAGATTTATAACTATCAGATCCTGAATTTAAATACTTAGCTATTCGAAAAGCAAAAACTGAAGGAAATTGAAAGAAAATGATTATCCGGAAAAAATGATGAATAACATATCTAAAAAAAGGATAAACAGATACTACAATCAATAAAAAAAAAATAAAACAGAAACGAAACATCAAAGCATAAAACATTTTTCCTTACCATATGTACAAGGACTTTTCCAACAATTATCGAATTATTTCAATAATGTTCGTATAAGTCATAAAGAAAATAAAAGAAATATTTCCCTAAATTAAAATCTAAAACACCAAAAAACGAAAGAAGAATATTATTGTATATCAAGTGCCTTGTACTAATTGTCACGCTATCTACATAGGTCATCAATACGATAAAAAAATATAACTGCATTAACCAACCATGGAATATAAAATATAAAAGAAAACATAAATTCAATTATGAACATTCAAAAATTCTTGAAACGGAAAAGAAAACTTTTAGAAATGGTTCATAACATAAGAACGAAGAAGTTTTAAGTGACAAAAAAGATCTGAATTAATTAAGTAAAATTTATTGCTATATTTTGTAAATTCTAATAAAACTACAAATAATTTGATTTATTAAGTACTGCTACATATTTGAGATGTGAGGACTAAGGAAAAATTAATTTTTCTCTTCAACTTCTAGTTTGATTTTATTGATGCTGAAGGTGATCTATTGATCAATATAAATACGCAAATTGTCAGTGTCAATATCATATTTTGATAAAGACTTAAAGAAGTCGAAACGTCAATTTTTATCTATCTTTAAAAAATTATTAAAAAAAATATTTTGAAACAGAAGAGAGCTAAAATCAAGAACATTTAGATGCATTAATATATGAAAAGTTCTACGAAATAAGAAATTAAAGAAATTTAAACCATTACGTGCATAAATAACTCTAAAAAAACACGTGTTTTTTCAAACCCCCCTCTCTAAATTGGAATAAATACTAATAGAAAAGAAACTATGCAAAAAACGAATAATTTCATTATTTCGTGTAAAATAAATGTATCCCGTCTCCCCTACGTATGAATCGAGGTGCAGAGTCCTCTTTTTATTCCCAATCAACAGCAAGCACGGGGATAAAATGTCCGTCGTCATCGTCAATCTCCCCGTGGGCGCATAACCTCTCTTTGTGCGATCACCGTTATTCCCCCAGGTTCATTACGACCTTCAATAGAAAGGAGGCTTACATCTAATCCATAAGTAAATTTGCACGAATTGTACTACTTTATCATATGGCGGGCTACCGGCCATATGCGAAATAAAAGGTGAAATTAGAGGGCGTTCTCAATTGGCCATTGTGATAATACAATCATTTCGATTTCAATCCACGTGACTACCTTCGGGTGAAGTATGATGAATTAGTTAAATTATGAAAAACTAACATGGGAATATTTTATTCTACGGTTCTCTATTTGCTATGGACTATGTTGCAGCTAAATACTCTTATTATAAATGTAAATTCGTAATAAAATGTATACCGTCGTTTTAAAATAATTTGGAGATTTTCGTTTCGTTTCTATCTTGAAAGCACTGATAGCTGTCTCGGGAGTTTAATTTTTCGTAAACATATTGCTCAAGATAACTGCTCAAAGGATACCTTATATTCAAATATTACATAGGTTCACATTATCGAAGAAAAATAGTAAACTACAACATATTCACATATGGAGGCAAAGTATGATGCAAAAATGGCCGCATTTGGCAAAGAAGAAAGTGTTTTTTCATCAAGACAATGCACCAGCTCACACATCCATTATTGCAATGGCCAAAATTAATGAATTGCTACCTCATCCACCCTATTTGCTTGATCACTTCGCTCGAACGTTGCAATAAGTTCTCATGATACTCGCCGTTGATAATTTTTCCTTTTTCAAGATAGTCAATGAAAATTATCTCACGCGCATACTCTCTTTGGTGTTGGTTCTCCCTGTTCAGTTCATTGTTTTGATTGTTCTTTTGTTTTGGGTGTAAAGTGATCGACGCGGTACCCATCTTGCGCATAGCTTTCTCATAATCTAGTTTTCTCTTAATATACGGTGTTCTGCATTTTTTGAAATGCTTACTGTGTCTTGTAGCTCACGCACTTTCAATCGACGATCATCCAGAATCACTTTGTGGATTTTCTTCAACATTTCTGAAGTCATCACCTCATTTGATCGACCACTGCGATGCTAGTCTTCGCAGGAAGTACGGCCTCAACATAAAACAATTGTCCGACGCTGAGATTTATCCATTCTTTCTCTAAGATGTGTCCTATGTAAGATGTTTTTCTTATCTTAATAATTGTCAACAGCTTTCTTTTGCCACCAATGCGTCTTATTACTTCGTCGATGGTGATTCTGTCAGTCCAGGATACGTCTATAGAACCACATCTCAAGTTTTTCGGTCATTTGAGCTTTCAAGGTCTAAGTTTCCACTCCGTACAACAGTACTGACCATACATACCATTCCAGGAATCCTATTCTGACATGGAGGATAAGATTTCTGTTTGAGGAGTAATTGACAAAAGTCTTTCGAGCTATCTCAATTCTGATATTGATTTATTCATCTAATTCATTTTAGCGTTTATAACTGAACCAAGATTCATATTTTTGGACCCATTTTAAACTCTGTCAACCAATATTTTACTGTTGATAATGAAGGAACAGTCTCGCCTAGAGTAAAATTGATGGGTTCCAGACAAACACTAAATAACGTGGCGTCTTCAAACTTGAAACATGTTGTATAAACTCTATTGATTTCGTTTTTGATAGACCATAGAATATATAGACAACTACATTTTTGAAGCCTCCATTACATGCTATTGATGTTAATTCTAGACTCCTTAGATATAAATAATACGGTTACTTCTCAGTATTAGAAAACAGTGGTTACCAGAAGCTAGATGCGCTTATCCTCCGTAGAAGTGCGCATGTAAACATAAACTAATAGGATCTCAAACTTCTTAATTGATGGGTGGTGATAGCAGCTCTTTTCTTGATAATACCATTTTAGGAATTTTGATTAGACGTTTGATTAGATACGTAGGCAGATACCTTTTTCTGTAGCCTCAATAGCTTATTTAATAGTTTCAATGATTCAGAAATATAAAAAAAACCAACATAGTAGTGCAAAGTGATCCAGTATAGAGGTGACTAGTATTGCAGTTCCAGAAATCGTGCTTTTAGCTTGCTTCCACGATAAATCTATTGTATTAAAGGATCTATGAAGCTCATGGTGTGAATATTCCATGCTGAAGTCCACCATTCGCATTCATAGATATTACCAAGTAAAAATAACACGATTTTAGCAATAATTTTGTTGGAATCCCTATATACATCTTCTGAGAGGTTTTTGAGATAAATTTTGTTTTTCCGTATCTTCACTTTATGTGTAAAATATTTTGTTCCAATTGTACATACTGTATCTTCTTCCCGCTTCGTAGTTTTACATCTACTTCAACATCTTTTTTAATAAAATTCTTCTTGCATAACTTCTTTTTAATTTTTGGTTTTTCTCTTATTTTCCAAAAACTATTTTCTTCTTCCTTTAGACACACTCCTCTTCCAGTTTGCTTATTCCTCTCTCTTTGTTCCTTCTTGTGTTTCTCGATTCGTCCTGAATTTTCTCGTTTTTTTTCCCATCTTGGTAAATAATATTTGTTCTTTTTTGCTACACTTTTACTAGGAGTTCATTCCATCATTTTACTTATTTCTAGCCCTTGGTCTAATTATCTTTTCTTATCATAAGTTTCTTCAGCTAATTTTTATTATAAATAAAAAAAAATTGTTGTGAAAACTCATTCGGACTAATACGAAATACCATCAACTTAACAGTTTTCAAATATTCCATTAATAGTAATTGAAAAATGTTCACCTTTCATCACGTACCGTTTATTATCATCCCCCGACCAAAATCCCCGTACACCGGCGACATAAACACAGTTCGTTCATATAATGGATGTATTCTCTGGTTTTGCAATTACATAGTTTAATTCGAATGTAATTTATAATTCTGCATTGTCATGCATGTGATGTGCACAGTTTGCTAAATGGTCGAATGTTTTGCATCGAGACGAACGAATGAGCGAGAGGTGGATGGGCGATGGCAAACGAAACGTAGGTAAATTGGAGGTACGCCAATCCCCCAAAAATGCAGTTTGTTAGACCGTAAATATACGTGCCCTACACGTTGATCGAATTATAACCGAAGAGGGTACGTGCAGAATTTAAGCGAACAACTATGAACGTGGCTAAATTTGGGTCTAAAATAATGTTTTATAACGATTTTATATCAATTCAGAACAATCGTCCTGTAGGAAGTGCGCTGCTCCGAGGATACTAACGTCTTTGTTCGCCCATTCTTTATTCAGCGTTACTCCAGGTTTCATCTAAATAATAAATCTTCCCAATTTCTCGCCAGAAATTTAAATCTTCCTAATTTATCGCCAGAACTTTAGATCGGAGAACTGCGATATCAATACTGTCTTTTGAAAAAACTTTTTCGTCTACTGCCCTCAAATGGCATACTCACTTAATACACAGCCCAGCCACTCAGATTCCAAAAGTACAGCAACATTCTTGGATAAAATTGGAAAAAATCTAGCCTTTAAAATCTGCAGCACCTTCCGGACAGTATCTGACTAACTTAAATAGATCTACTGGTGAGGGAAAGAAGCTTGACATGTGGTGAAGATAATGTAACTAAAACAAAGGAGAAAGAAGGATCCATGGAAAGCTACCAAAGACGATGGGCCAGTATGACAGACAAATGTAACTGGACAAAAAGATTAATCCCTAATTAATTAAAACTTGACTCAATAGAAAACACGGATGTGTAATTTACCAGGTACTCATAAGAGATGGATGTTTCATGGTTTATTTTCACCATTTCAAAATTACAGAATCACCAACTTGTTCTATTGTCCTTAAGTGAAAGATTCTACAGAGCATACCTTTTTTTGCATGTCAAAGATGACAGGAGGAACGTAGAGCAATCATACAAAAAATCAGGAGCTCATTGTAACCAGAAAATATTATTTACAAAATCAAAGCTAACGAGGAAGTTTGGAAAACCCTATCTAATATGGTGACAAAAATAATAAATTAAAAACAGAAATACTCAGTAAACGGAATGAAATAAATTTAAGCAGTATGAAGGAGTAATGGGTTTAGTGGGTAAAAATCCCAAATATCCTCGAACATGAAAAATTGCACATATGTTGTTGTGATGCAGAGTGCACCCTTGAATATCCATTGTGTCCCTTTTTCTTGGTATAGCACTGAGGATACTCAATGTTCACAACTTATCCATTAATCCTACTACTTCTAGAAAGTTCATGACGTGGATTATTTCCAGCTGCCAAATAAGGGTCCAGTCCTGTACATATGCGTCTTCAGGTATCAATTGAGGAAGCAATGCCCTGAAAAGATGCCTCGTAGTATTCTTAGATTATTTTCACCTTTCTCACATTTAACAGAATTTTCCTAGCTACTTTTTCCCAGGATTATGTTTGCCTATTCCAGCCCCTGTAGTTTAAGTAAACAATTTTCCCATATCTCCCTTTTTTTCCAATGCTTCAGGGTTCAGGTTAATTTTTCATCAGGCATTCCTAAACTAGTTTACACATTATCACATTATTATTGGTAAAACACTTTAAAAAATTGCTGAATGGAGATATGCGACTAGCAATGATATCTTACATATTTTAACAATATTTAAAAACAACTTGCCTGGAAAAGATTGGATAAGAAGTTTCTCTAAGAGACACAAAATCTTCTGCTTCATAGCATTTGACACTTATTTCGATAATCTTGAGTAATCACTAAAAGGCGTTTCTTTATATATTTATAATTTCGACTAGACTTACTCAAGCGACGTGCTCAAGTCAAGAAAATATTTTTTTTTTTAAATAAGAGTGAAGTACCCAGAGAAGATTATGAATTATTTCAGATCAAACGTACTACCAATGCTTCGTGAAAACTCAACAGGATAATTTTTTTCCTTATATGTAGCATAAAATGTCGAAAATATGTGGAGCCTTTCGACCGAAGGAGGTCCAGATATATGTAAGTACAACCACACCTAAATTATTAATTGTCCACCTCCTTAGAAGAAGGAGGTGGACAAAGAAATTACATTTGTTTGGTACCCTTAATAATGTAATGTTCTGGACTTTCGTCATCTCACAATTTTAGATAAATATTTCATGCTCTACATAGTATGCAGATCACTTTCACTTCACCAACAATACTCCTGGTGGTATTTATGGATTGTTTTTGCCTCATACATTTAACAGATCTTTTCAAGTTACTGTTACCCAGGAGTATCTTCGTCTCAACCCATGTAGATTTTTCCAGTAACTGATTAACCTTTTTTTCTTGTGTTTCAGGGTTCAGGCCCTATGAATGGCTTATACACCCTTGGCAAGTATATCAGCTATTTAATTATTCATGTTCCAGTGTCTCCCAAACCCAGAGAGCTCTAATTCTTCTTATCTAGCTCATTTAACTTGTCTAGATATTCCTAAATCAGTTTAGATATTATGATATTGGAACTCAAACCTCTAATTGATTATTAGCTGTCGAACAAGATGACAATCTTCTATTTGCGATAATTCCTGTCTAAGTGAACTGGGCGCATGTTTCTATTTTATAAATTGCTATTTTTTGAGTCATTCACCAAGCTTCTAGAGTGTTTGGTTCTGATCCCGTTGTGTCTGCTGTCTTAAAACCAAACTTATACCATTTGATGGTGTTTCTGCTCTTTTCTAGTATGGTGTTTCGATCCCATTTGCTTCCATACACGTGGAAGATTTAGAATCACTTCTATTGTAGTTGTTGGGCAAGTTCTCATGGTACCAGTGGCACATATCCAGTTTTTGTTTGGTTTCCAGACTATTTTTAGTTTTCCAGGACTAGTACGCTTTTTGCTTTACGAAGATATGTAAGTATTTGTTACTAAAAATTCAATTCCTTCATCAACAAGTACAATGAGATTATTTTAGTACTCTTTGCAAAATTGCTCTAAAAACCATTAGTTATACACCCACTCATTTCAAATTTAAATGGATTCAAGATAAAGTCGACAAAATTCACCAAATAAATTCAACTTGAACGATATTGAATATTTGAACGGTATGGTCGATTCTGCAGTATGAGATCTTAGTCGTGATTATTATCTTGGTTGACTAAGAGACTGACTGGGTGTCGGAGACTGAATCGAATTTACGATTTTTCTTTAAAGGTGTGGTGCTTAGAAAACAAGTTGGGTAGAATTCCATCTTCTGAAATATGTGGGAAAAACCAGGGTAATAAACTTATTAAATAATGGTTGCAAACGAAGAGTTCCCAAAAAGGAATTTAAAAAAGCCTGGAATGAATTAGTCACAAATTATACTGTATACGTTTTGTAATCAGTATAAATGTTTTACAATGTGTTGACCACCATACGGTACGAAAAAATGTTTATTTAAAATACTGTATGCGGGAATTATAAACTCGATTTATAACTCCAACTTTCAACAATTTCTAAACACTAAGGAACCAAATGAAACACGGAATAATTTTTATATGTAATAATCGACTAATCGAACGTATTCTGTACCAACTATTCCTATTTTTTTGACATACTACGTACTCTCGAATTAAGTATAGTAGTAGCTAGTATTTGAAATACAAAACTTCGATAGACACTAAATTTTCCCATGTAAAGTAAATTATGGAGTTTTTTTTGTATTAGCAAATATTCGTACTAGATATAATTAACGAATATCATTTTTTTATAATTAATATTAGTGTATATTTCGAGTTACGTGAAACCAAAAGATTCTGAAATATAATTTTCTCATAGCATAACAAATTTTGTTTCTTCAAAGCAAATTGTATGATTATTTTCCAGAAGAAAAATGTTTTTTTTTTCTTGAACATGGCATGTCGTTAGCTCTTTTGATAGATGAAAATTATTAGTCGACCTTCTAATGAATTCAAGCAGGGCTGAAACAGGTAATTTTCTCAACGATTTAGCGGTTGTTTGTTCAGTGGCTGGGAAGCAATTTGTTTGTTTCGAGACAGAATAACTTCTAATCTCACCTGTTTTGAATCGATACTCTGATACACAATCATTAGAAATTAAGTTAATCATTACAAAAAAAATATATTTCCACTGTATTTTGTTATTTTATCGCCAAAAATAGTAGTATACCAATAAAATGCAAATTGGGAAAGAAATGTATTCGTCAATCTTCTCTACTGTACGCACTTCTTCCAATTTCCGTGACATTGGTTGAACTACCTGGTTATCCTCTTCTTTTATTCAGGATAATGACTTTCACTACAATATTTTATCTTTGGTTCTCATTTCTAGAAGTGATTTGTTCTTAGTTGACTTATTATAATTGTAAATTCATTTCTATAAATTGTATCTACTGGAAATCCTTTCAATCCTCGGATTGCAAGGATAAATAGTCCCTTTTCTTTCCTTATTCTTCTTTTTCTAGCTTTTTATCTGATATCAGTTGCCTCAGTTAGATGCTGGGGTGAGTCTTCGACTGGACTGAATGCTTCCTTTGATGACTTATGGTCGTCTGTCTTCACGTTGTAGATCCACAAACCATGATGAGGTACATCTTGGTCATCAGTTCCAGCTTGGGTACTATTTACCTCTATTAAGGGGTACTCTTACCTGCCTCGTTTTTTCCGTTAAGTAATTCTTAGATATTTGGATTTGGTGGCCTAGTATCAGTTTCACCTACCTCACGTCCCTGGTTTGGGACGTGAGGTAGGTGAATCAAGATTTTCGGACTACAAAACATTTGCGCATTAGCGAAGTAAACCAAATAGCAGATATTTTCATCAGAATTTGGAAAGTCCATTTTTGATTCTAGTTGGTGGTATATGTTGTTTAACATTAATGTATCCTTTCCCTAATGTTCTAATATGCTTGACTCTTAAAATTAATGGATGATACTATAATGAACCGCACTAATTTTCATTTTTAATATATCGTCGAAAATTACACCCAGGTATTTAGTCGTTTTCTTTAGGATAATGGTCTGGAATCAAACCTCAGGTGATCCCGGTTCCCATAGTATTATCACCTCAGTTTACTGCCAGTTGTAGGTCCATCTGCTCTAACCAGCTTTTTATTTTTTCGACGTTTTTATCAACTGATTCCTTGATGCCCCAATTCGTATCAGAGCAGAGGGTTCGAGGACGGACCCTTGCGGCACTTCGGCTGTTATATTTTTGTTATAACTCGATACCGTTCTTTCCGTTAGATAGTCCTTGATAATGTTGGTAAGGTACACCGGGCCTACAATTCCTTCAGCCTTTTGAGAATGATAACGAGTTAAAAGCGTTCATTATGTCCAACATTATCAGTACCAGCCATCTCTTTTTTGATGTTTTCGCCGCATCGTGTATGGGATGTTTTTGAACTTCTTTTTGATTAGTATTAACTAGTTTTTCAAGGCTATTTGTGGTGGGAGTAGGAATAATATTTACAAGGGTACTCTTCCGATAAACCACCCTTGTATAATTGGTATTGTACAAGGTTACGTAAGCAAATTTAACATTATGATTGGTGTAGAATCGCAAGAAAGAAAAATAATCATTCATATTTACGAAATCTTGCTAGAAGCTTAAAAATTTATTCAAATATATTCAAACCACGGATAATTTAGTGAAAACGAGATTTCCTCATGAATATAAAAAGGCTCTATTCACATTGTGAGAGAAGAGGAATACTTTTCTCAACACCTGCACAAATTAAAACCGAATTGCTCATTCACACCATCTGCTCTTCCATTAGAGGCGTCACTCAAGGGCCCGTCACATCCAGAAAGAACACCTTTCCTTATTTCTTTACAAGCAAAATTTAATTTCCTGAACTCGTCGACAGCGTCCTTCTTTTCTTTTATATAGACGCCAAGCCGCCATCGACGCCACCTAAAAACATTAGCACCTTGACTCCGACGCCGCTTTTTTAATGCTGCCACGTCAGAAACAATGTCTCGTTATAAAACGGAGAAAATGAGATTTTACCTCAGACCCTCTATTTAGCAATTTTTTCATTAGGCTATTATTCCACGCTATAATTGTGCACTTCTGGAGCTGGGATAACGTTTTGAAAGATTTTTTCAATTCGAGCCATTCCCTTTATTAGAAAAGTATTTTAGATTTTATTGATACCATTTACATAATCATGTTTTAAATAAAAGAAGTGTAAATTATACAGAAAAAAAAAAACGTAGAACTCTTTTTGGAAAAAAATTTGCAAAAACACGAAACATTAAAAAAAGTTGGTAGAAAATAGAAGAAAATTTTGTTTCCAATTTATGAAAAAAGCTACATAGTTGAAAAAAACGGAAAACTTGAAGCTTCCCGATAAGAACAACTGTGTTTTAATCTTACAAATAGAGTAATTTTATTCTTATTGCTCTTCGAACTGGAAACGAATTAGTGCAAAATTTGATTAAATGGGAATCGCGATACTTCAAAATCTGCAAGACCAGGAATAAGCGACGATGGAAAGTAAGGTATCAGGAGTAAACCATCCCGCAATCACAATTTACTTTTTAGCTGTAACTGAATAAACAATATATATTCAAAAATAATATTTGAAGGGTGTTTATTTCCGTGTTGGTAATTTGAAAAGAAACTTTTTTCTGGCAAATCAGTCGGTCGAAGAGCAGCATTTTTTTATACATCTCATAAAATTCTCCCATTACATTTAACGTTTTTTGCTTTTTTGTTTTCGTGTAATGCTGAATTTAAATCCTCTAAATTATCGATTCTTAACTTCTCCTCCTCTCTACGACATGCCCCTGCCACGCTAATAGAATTTTTAATGATTATTTAATTATTTTTATCTACTGAAAAACCCACTAATTAGAAAAATCTATGTTAATCCAAGGAAAAAATGAAATTATTTCTAAATATATTCCTCGTCTGGAGCTTCGTTTAAAATTCTCGCAATTGGTCTGCTGTCAATATGTTTGTCGTACTTTTTTTGTCAAAAATGCACTTAAGTTCTAATACGTGGATATATCAATGTTATTTTTTATACTGATAGTACTTCGTAGCATTGACTATTATGACCAAATTGTAGACGCCTTTAAAGTTTTCGACAACTCTTCAAACTATACCAAAAGTATAGTTTCCGAAAAAGATTATATTTTCAATTTCTTCTCCATTTCATAAATTTTTAGTATGCTAATTCATAATTTTTTTGAAGTTTCTAAAGTTACTTTTGCTGCTATTTTCGATATCTCTGAAGAATTATTATCAAAATCGTCACTATTGTCAGTATGCATATTATTTATTATAATTTGATATAATTATGTCCAACTGAAATAATATTTGATGGAAATTCCGATTTTCATCAAATCACGAATGAAAACTACCTTAAAAATTTAAAAAGGATCTATAATCTAAGTTTTTATTGATTCTCCATATAAATGTATGGGGTGTTGGCAAAGTCAGTGTGAGCAATATGTGGTTTTGAAATCAAGTTAGCTTTGAGAAATAAGTCACTTTTTATAACAGTTGTAGAAAAATATCATTTTTGCATATTTTTTCATGCAAGAATGAATCAATAAAGGAATGCCTACTCGCAGACATTCTTAAGAATCCCATACGTCCACGACATCATGTTCCACGAGAAAGTTTGGATCTACTTTTTGCCAGCTCCATCAAATAAGGACAAATGTTGAAGAATCATCATTATGAATAGTTGGCGTTCCTACCATTGACATTTTTCAAGTGCTATCATGTTGAACACATTATTTACAGTAACACCACACCAACATTCACAATTACACGAAACGCGCGTTTCGATAACGAAATTATCGTCTTCAGACACTGAAGGTAAACTAAAATCTAGAATTAAACTTGACTTAACTGTTTTATACCTAATTTTCTCACTATTAAACCTTTTCCGTCGAAAATTAATCCCAGCGATAAAAAACTCCTTGGCGGAAATATTCATGTTCATTCTTTGACTATTAAACTATAGAATGGGCTGTAAGGAATTTGCCCTTTGTTTTTATTTAAGCTACTCTTACATCTAGCAATTTCAATGCTCTCAAATGCATCCAACAATTTATTATTGGATATATTTCTTTACAATTTTACACTTTATTACAATAACGGATCTCTTAGTCTGCCCAATATACTTTCCATCATAATTACCACAGCTAATTGTTTTGATGTATTGTTGGATTTCTAAACCAATTTGAAACCCATTCTGCTAAATATTCCTTCCAACCCTTTTGTATAAAGAGGATTGAAAGGTATCGGAGCAAATTTTTCTTGTTTTTTATTTTGGGTTTGCAAAAAAGTGGTTTCACACACAGCTACATACTCAAAGCAGGACTTTTTTTATTGTATCTCTCGATGGTAAGTGGAAAGTGGATTAAATTATGTACCAGAAAATGGAGACTGGTCATCTTAAGTTGGATACAATGGAAAGAATCAGCCGGGATGTACTTGCACGTAGCGGTGTTTTTCCTAAATACATCAAATTCCAACCTATTACTATTCCTAATTACTATAGTATCTGAAAATGGTAACTATCCATTATTTTCCATTTTATACGTGAACTTTCTAGATGGATATTTGGAGTTGAGTTCCAAAATGAATTCGATATCACCTTTTTTTGGAACACCCTGTATAAAATGTGTGTTCGTAATTCTAGTGAATTGAAACAGATAGTACGGATTGTTTTGATCCCACACCTTTAAGCAAAAAGATCCATTTTAATTTGATCAGTTAAACTCACATTCTGTTAAATAGATAAAAATCTAGTTCTAATAAGTCCAGTTCTGTATCTTTCTAGTTAGATTTAAAAGTCAGTAGTAACAAAAAGTATAATATTTATTGATAACATTTATTAATTTGAAACCAACCAACAAAATCTCAAAAATATTGATGCGAGTAAAGTCCAAAACGTAAAATGTATGTCGCTAATCCACGTATATCTGGTAACTTCCAGAGGGGTGGCTTTAATCCCATCATAGTAAGGTGAGTATGGCACCTCATATATTGTCGAAGACCGTTCCTCCGTGCATAGGCAGATTACCGACCATGATTAAGGTATAGAATGCGTCACGGCAGACAATGGTTTCGGTCGACGTGGGGCTTTTTGTGGAGGGTGGCCATTTAGATTGTCGGGGAATTGATTTCGGTTGACGAGGACCGACCGAGCGCGATAATCTCATCGTCTTTAGTATCAAATGCAATCGATTTTATATTTGGGAAACTGAGTATCACTTTATAGATTTTTGAAAATAAATCAGATTAAAATAAGTGGTTAATTAAACTAAAAAGTGAAAAATATTACTCAGTATAATAATAAAATGATTGACGAGAAAATTTGTGTTATTGTATACATATACTATGGGTGTATATACTATCTTAAATACTAATCCTATTGTATACAAAAGCTCTAATTAATTATATTTATGGTCGTTAGAGTCACATCAATAAAAATATAAGGATAAGTAATTTGATAAGTTAACACAACAACAACTAGTGTCTAAAGGACATATGGAATCGCTTGAGTAAGACGTTGGTTCCCGTCAGGGGACGGTCAGTTTACAATAAGTACAAAGAACAAGTACGATTTTTCAATTTTAAAAAATGTTCAGTTGGTAAAAAGTTATTGACATCGTGAAAATTGTCGATTTTTCGACATTCAAAAATTTATAAATTTTAAAAAAAGCATCATACTTAGAAATTACAAGAGACCTTATCTTCTTAAAATGGGCCATATTTGCATAAAAAAAATTGTCCGACCGAAAAACCTATTTGTTGAGAATTTGTTTAAACAATTGCGATTTAAAGAAAACGTATCAGTTTTACAAAAAAAACGCCGGGCATATTTGGATTCAGCGGTTCAAAATAAATGAAAATACCACTGTTTTATCATTGTCCGTATGTTTGCACAAGCCAGCGTTGACCGCTCCAGAACTAAGATAAGCTACCTTCCTCTTTAAAAAGCTTTTTGAATTTTTTGTTTCATATTTACCAATTTTGAGTACTAGTTCAGGTCGCAAACCCGAACTAGGGTTGTGGAGTTGCTCTGATGAGACGCAATAACGTCGAAGCTAGTCAGTAGTTACACCCTCTATCGAAAAAAAGTTCGATTTACATCATGTTCTCAAGAGAGGTTGTGATTCAATATTCGTCGATGCTTTAGCCAGGAAAGTAGTTGTTTTCCCTTTTGAAGAACGACTGAATACTTTTTCGAAATATAGATTTATTTTCGAAATTATTTCAGAGATGAATAGAAACTTTATTTTGATACATTTTGCAAACCTCATTTACGATCGTTTCTTATTAGGAACGTGGAAATAAAACACCAAAGTGGACTAACTTCAATATATTTTCCGAGCTTTCTAAAACTTATGTATCCATCGTCTGGGAAATAATTAGTTGAGATTTTCGGTGGTTTTGAATTGTATTAATTCTTGTAAAAATTTTTAAACTCATAGGGTTCAAAATTCAATATTCAAAGTGACGTTGATAGAAATATTGATTATTATCATTTCCCAGACGATGAATAGATAAGTATTCGAAAGCTCAGAAAATATATTAAAATTAGTCTACTTTGGTGTTTCATTGCCACGTTCCCAATAAAAAACCGCTCACAATATAGGGCAAAGACTTTTTTAGAATTCATATAAATGTATATATAGTTTTATATAGAATTATTATAGAAGAAACGAGAAAAAAAATTTAAATATGCGTCATTTTTTACCTCAACGAAAAGTATTTACACAAAAGAAATTTTTTGGAAAGAAGTAGTTTTTAGCATTCACCATTATCGCAGTTATCCGTTTGAGACATTTTAACTAGACGAAAAACATATTTATGTACTTCTAACTACATTTTAACCTCTTCTCTTCAGTATAATTTTGATACTAAGTTCCTTGACACCTTTTTCGAATTAAAGTTTTATTGAAACGTCTTGCTGATCATATTTATCTGGAAGATTATCATTCTTGGAAACAGTATAATTTAAAAGTTATTATTTTCATTTCAGTTTATCCAAAAGAAATAAAGGAAAATTTCATTGGACAATAAGAAAGATGAAGGAGAGCGTCAGTCTGCCATCGTTGATGACAAATGTAGATAAAAGAAAAGTTTCACGTTTATATCTGACGCTACGACAATACACTTATAACAAAAGGACACAATATATACTCCAGAAAAAGCAATTGTATGCTACTTAACAAGGTTGACACTGTAGAAATAATATCAAATCTTTGTATTTTCAGTTCTATTCGAGGAGATTATAATTAATACTTTACATTCGGGATGGTCATATATTGATCATCGTCCGCGATATGTGCTACTTCAATTTAATATTGTTAAATTGTTTATAATGCTTTCTATCCAAATCGGTTAAACAGTTTATACATAACACGAAAAATACAAACCAATCAACAAACCAAGTCTCGCAACTTTTTAGATTGACTTGGACATGGCATGACGACGAGAACGATATATTTATGGAATGAAATGAAGGGCTGCAATGGAAAATCCAACACATAACCGCGGTAGAAGTAGCTTGAAGAGAAACCTGCTGCTTGCTTGACTATTTTTTTTTGTATCGAATCGAACTACGATGGTTCTGTAACAAACCCTGTATCCACCAAGACTTGTCAAGGTGGTTCAAGAATGTGACTGAAAGCAAATAGAAAACAACGACAGAGCAACGTTTGTGATTCAGGAGACCAAATATTAAAATCAACAGATCATTTCTCATTAATCTAGTAGCAGTTTGGCAACCTCGGCAACATATAAACCGCACACGAAATGATTCGAATGAAACTATCTGTCTGAGACGAACAGTCTAGAGGTGACATTTTGACTTAGGTATGGATGGATCTATATACCTTGCGTTGTCTGCGGTATTGATAATAATCAATCTCGTCTTCCTCATCTGAATACAGTGAAAAATGATGTTTCACTGCTGCACCAACTGATTACGAGTCGTATCCGTGTGCGCCCAAAAGTTTTATTTTGATTGCAAAACTGTTGCAAGATTAACAGGTTTGCAACATTTGTTTTAAAACAGTTGCATCGTGGGAGGTCGGCCTAAGAAAGCACTGGAAATCCGATAATGATCACTGGTATTATGGTATTCCCAGTTGAAGAGTGACTATTTGAAATGAGATAAAATCGTCTGCCGAAGCGATTGGCTTGAATACCAATGCCTCTTGACCTGATGCAAATCAACGTACAATGCAATGCAAGACGCAATATTTATTGATAAAAAACATGCGCATATGAAGTTCAGTTGATTGTTTTATGCAATATCTCGTACTTGCATCATCATCGGTTCGGTGCCATTTTCATTACGTGCAAGCTGTAATTCTAAGGAGAAATCTAGTTACTTTCATCAATTTCAAACCGGTTACAAAATATTAAATTAAATTTTAAGTAAGATATTTGTTTAACTCAATTATTGAATTTTTATTAGATGCAATTACAAAAGACACGCGACGTGCAATATTTTGACCTTGCAACATATTTCATGCAATTTCTTGCACCATGTCAAGCGACCTTAAACAATCCAATAGATCAACCGCGGTGATTCGATTGGCCAAAAGTGGTGTAGAAGATCAAGAGCTTATAAAAATTACAGATCACGATATTAACGACGAACATCATAATTATTATTAACATAAATTATAGAAACTAACACGTCTGGATCTTCACTTAAATTTTCTAATTGTTCTTTTGTAAATTGTACTCTCAAATAATTTGTTTTTGCTCTGTATATTTTTATAATAAGCAAAAAATCTTCTATACGAATAACCCTCGAACGTCAATAAATGCTTAGAAATTTGATAACAACTTTCTCAAGCTTGTTACTTATCGAGGGATGTTTCCAAGCAACAAATTTTGGAAATCTATCGTAAATTTTTTTCAAACAATTATCAATGTTCTTGGATTATTACTATTGATAATTGAAAGAAAAATTGTTCGAACGAAAATTTAACGTTTCAATATTCATTTATTCGTGGAATAATACAGAAGGGGTGGTTTCACCGTTATTTCCAACGCGTGTATCTAAAAGTATAGACAAACTAAACAAGTGCATCTTGATTACTTTGATCCGAAGGCATATACACAGATGCTACAGTATCCGGTAACTTTAATAGGGAAAGGTAACGTCCCCTCGGACTCTTGCTGACTCATTCTACAATCAGAGGGTTCGTCGGTAGCAGTACACACATTTTGAGGTACATCTGCACTAAGGAGTAAAGACAAATGGGAGGTGATTTCCTTAGTTGTAAATTAATTTGATATTTCAATCAGAATATCTTTCCACTATTTTTCTGAAAAAGTAATCATGACTACTATTGATTCACAGTTACTAATGATTTATCTCCTCAAATTATTACGGAATGCGGAGTTCAATTGGCAAGTGATTGTGCATTTTTTTGCATTGTAAAGTAACTTAACTAATCCTGAACGTAAGTAGGTAGGTAAATATCGTGCTCCGCGTTCCTAAGTGAAACTGGAGAAGCCTGCTTACGATTTTAAAGAAGTCCCTGCATTGAACCCTGCTGTTTATTTCGAGTGAATATCTAACTGCTCTCTTTTGTAGTTTGAGGATTCAGCTGTCTTTTTAGATATCGCCTAGGTATTCGAATGGTCTAGCACGATAGACTACTATATAAAATCAGAAAAAACCTTCTGCACAATCTATTCCAAAACTTAAAATCCTACCTGCAGAACAAACACTTTCAAGTCAAAATCCAGCTCTACATTCAATTATATCAGGAGTTCCACAGGGAAGTGCACTTGGCCCGATCCTCTATTTTATGTACACAGCTCATATTTCCACACACAACAACGGAACTACTGCAACATATGCTGATGACACTGCCGCGCTAGCATCTCACCAGGACCCAGATATGGCCTCTCATATATTGCAGACAAACTTGGACGCCATTTTGTTGTGGCTAAAAATTTGGAAAATAATAGTAAATGAAGATAAATCTGTGAATGTCACCTACACCCAACGAAGAGGAACCTGTCCAGCTGCGACAAAAAGAGAATGCAAATTACCTTGGAATTCATCTGAACACACATACTAACAAAGAGAAAGCAGTTGGGTTTAAAACTCATCAAACTCTACTGGTTAATAGGTCGAAATTTCCAACCAACAATCGACAACAAGCTGCTAATATACAAAGTTACACTAAATTCCATTTGGAGTTATGGTATTCCACTATGGGGGATTGCATTCAACTCAAGTATGGCAATTCTAGAAATATTTCAATCGAAATTACTCAGAATTATTGTAAAAACAGTGTTGTCGCTTGTGACCTTCAAATTAAGGGAGTTAAAGAGAAATATCTGACTTCTTCCGCATGGAAACCCATCCCAACACATGGCTCAACCTCTAAAAAAACCTCCGACCCTATCAAGGCCTTGAAGGCATCTTCAGTGTGATCTGCTTGACATATTTTAATATCATGTGTGGTTATCTCTTAATCAAACGTTTTTTTAAGTAAAGGGAAATTGCCACTGCGTAATTGTCCTACAAGACTATTAAATCGTTTATAAAATTTGTAAAATTTTACAGATTGTAAATAAAAAAATAATTTATTAAATACTCTATCAAAATTATTTATAATATGTAAATAATAATTGAAATTTTGATAATTATATTATCTATAAAAAGTTAAAGTATTATTATATTATAATATTATATTATTATATAAAATAATAATAAATATATACTATAAAAAAGTATTAAAATCAATATCAGTTCGAGAATATTGAATCCTTATTGTTTTTACTCCTTGGGTGGCACGTAAAGTGCACGTAATGGCTCTTGGCTACTGTTGTTTGACAAGTGGATTTCGATTAAATGAAAGAGGTTATTAATGAACGTATATGCATCATTCTGAATCTAGGTACGAGTTTTAATTTTAAAATGCAAATATATTACTATAGCTAGAGGAAGGGTAGTTAAAATTAGATAAGATGAGAATAATTGCAAGCTGTCACATCAATTTCATTTTATTGACAAGTCTGTGGATTTAATCTAATACGAAATATATGTAAATAAAAAAATTGTTCGACTGCTTTCATTATTTTGATACCTAGTCCAGTGAACAACTGTGACAATATGGTATCACCTCAAAAGACGCATGGATTTCCGTGAAATTTTCGTATTAAATTCTTTCTACTGTTCACTTCAAAGTTCATCCTATACCAATATTTAAAAATTATTTTAAGGGGTGAAAACTACAGCTCATTGTCGAAATTCAATGAAATAGAAGTTGAAGGTTTAGAAAGTTATAAAAACATTAGTGGGATTGAAATAAAGATCGTTTTATGTACCCTTAATTAATAAAAAAAAAACCTTTTTTACCAAAAATCTCCTTCAAGAACAATACAATCATTCTAACGTTTCTTGAACTTCTCAATACCGTGCTTGTAGAAGGATTTGTCTTTTGCCTCAAAATAGGCTTCAGTTTCAGCAATTGATTCTTCATTTGAACTGCATTTCTTACCGGCGAGTATTTTTTTAAGATCAGGGGATAAATAGTAATTACTGGGTGCCAAATCTGGACTATATGGTGGATGAAGAAGCTATTTGAAGTTCAATTTAACTATCGTTGCTATTGTCTTGTGAATCGGTGAATTGTCTTGATGAAACAGTGATTTTTTCTTTGTCATATGATGTCGTTTTACCTTGATATTTGCATTCAAATGATCCAACAACTCTATGTAGTACTTGCTATTAATTATCTCTCCCTTTTGGAGATAGTAGATGAACAACATTCCACACGCATCCCAAAATACTGAAGCCATAAACTTCCCAGCTAACTATTGGGCTTTTGGACGCTTCGGACGTGATTCAATGTCTGCATTCTACTCAAATGATAATCGTTTTAATTCTGGAGTGAAGTGATGGATCCATGTTTCATCAGTTACCAAATATCAACGTAAAAAATCTGATTTATTACGTAGCTAAATGCGGCATTTTCAAAAAAGCTTTCTCATGGTCAAATATTCATGCATAATTGTAAACACACCGCTTTCTGATGTCTTTATGGCCTCAGCTATTTTATTAAATTACAATTTACGATTAAACCTAACTAATTTGTGAACTTTTTTTAGGTTTTCCGGAATAATCACCTCAATTAGACCACCTGAACGTTCACCATCATCGGTGTCTATAAGACCACGTTTAAATTCAACCAACCAATAACAAAAGGTTGTTTTTGATTGAGCTGAGTCCGGATAACAGTTTTGAAGCCATTACTGAGCTTGTACAGTACAAGAAGTTATGATAAATTAATAAACGAAATTGTTTGGAATCCATTGTTTTGAAAATAACAAAAGTTACACGTAGTCCTTTTAAAGTTGGTACTTCATGAACGTCATATTGATTTGACAATGTCAGCGCCATCTATGTGTCAGTCACACGACTTATTGGGTGATGCAATATTTCAACCCATATTATATCCTTGTATATGTAGAAAGTCTCCATACACACACAAGTTTCATATTTCTTGACCCATAAATTTTATCGAAATAAACAAAAAGTACTTTTTGTTGAGAAATCTATCTTTAGATTGTACAGGTTGTCCCTGTAAAAGTTACAGATTATTAACAATTGGACATGAGCCACCCCAGGCCTTAAGATAGGAGTTTATAATTATTTATTACGTCAAACATACTACATGGACATACGTAAACATCCATTAAAAATTCATAATGTTCGAATGTATAATTTAGAAAATATACTTAAATATAAGTACTGATTTCGTAGCTTTAAGGGTTTAGAAACGACATCTTTTGCCCGAAGTACCCTGTATAATTATATCAAATAGTTATGAAGGTTCCTTTTTTGTAGATAAATGTGTATAAAAACAAAATCTACATCTTCTAAAGCAAAGTGTTATGTTAATAAACCTCTTCGTTAACAAACTCAAACTTCATCATTTCTGCCAATTTGTATGTGAAGTTCCTTATTGCCGACAATTTGCTATTTATTTCAGCTCCCAAGTTGTTAAAACTCAACCCGCCGATCAAAGAGTGTATTGTGGCAAATATTAGCTCGTTAAATGATTTCAAAGCTTGTATTAGCATTCGTTTCAAGAGTATGATATCCATGCGATAATTATTTGCTCAAGTTGTTTTATTTGTTATAGGTGTCACTTATAACATCGTTCTCTTTGTATCATTTATCTTTGATCATCGATGTGATAATTAGTTACTAGAAGAACATATTTCACGTTAAATGCGGAAATCATTGTTTTTCTTTTTCTCTTATTTTAGGATAGTTTCATATATATAAAAACCTATAATTAGAATTACACACAAATTAACATTGTGAGCTTCCTATTGAACTGAACGTTAAGTTGATGATCGTACAAAGCAATAAACTGATCATAAAGCTAATTTGAGGTAGTCTACATATATTCGCAAACACTAGTCGTTCGCCAAACGGCTCGCGACGACGTTTTTTTATTGTGCTTTAACTACCAAAACCTATATCAAATTCGATAAGACTCAAAAGTCGTAAATTTATGGCTATTTATTGAGAGGACACTGTGCAAGGATGCACTTGAATCTACTAAATGAATACTATGTATGAATACATAGATATGAGTCAATTTTTTTCACCTGTTGAATACAGTGACTCCAGTTTTCAGCGGTTATATTTTTAACTTTCGTTCTATGTACCTAACAAATTATTTTATATAGAAAAGTCTAAATATCTCCATAACTAATAACTTTAGGTATAGGTAATGCTTTATAAAAATAGAAATATGTTGGGTACTACTTTTCGATACTCACATGAAATACAGGGTGATTTATTTGAAAAAAACCAAGAAGGAATGTATATATGATGTCGGACCGACGTAAACGTAAACTTAGACACACGCGAATGCAATTACTGTACTGTAGTATTTTGATTCACCCTGTATCAGATTCAATTAATATCAACGAAATAAATTTTCCAAAATTTTTACTACTATTTTAATACTTTGGCCGCAACAGATTTTCATTTATAAATTTCTGTCATATTGTAGAGGATTTTTGTGGAAAATTTATCACCCTGTATACACATTTTGTTTACAAAAAATGGTCAAACTGTTCAAATAAGCATTGAACAAAGAATTCGCTTTTCACTCATCAGTAATTTTATCGAATACCAATAATTATTTTCAACTTTTTACCTTATTATTGCCAAAAGCCGGCTTTTTATTTTTTCTATATTTCATTTTAAAGACATGTACCTGATTATGTGGACCTTTATGACTGAAAATGTGTTATATTTACACGACAGTAACATCTCCGGATATAAAATATTTAATAAACAAAATGAAACAATTTCTTATCCGAAATATATACCAAATATATAGTATCTCGAATTGAAACCGCGCTTTTACTGCTTCTGAAAGTGTAATTTCGGAGATTGCGAAAAATTACAAAAGTCCCCGACTAGAAAATGGGACAAAGCTTACCTCTTATCTCCTCTAGAAGAGTTCAAAGTACTTGAAAACGAGGTAAGGAAGGGCGAGAAGACGGGGTCTCAAACATCAAACCTATGATTGTAATGGATTAAATACATATCTTTGACTGAATCTGTACCCTAACGATGTATCCCCCGTAAAGTAAATTAAATGTGTAGTCAAGTACCGCTTCTTTGGGTAAAGAAACCAGTGAAATCCAAACAATAACCGTACATTCAGTTGTTTTATTTTTTTTAGAACACGCAATAGAAAGTCTATTTTTGTTATTAAAACAAATTATGGATAAATTTCGAATTTAAAATAACAAAAAACTATGGGGAAAATAAAAATTTATTTTATGTAATACTTAAACAAGGAGGGGAGAAAAAGGAAAAGTAATATAATATGATGAATATACAAGACAAGGAAAAAAACATAATCACAGGGGAAAATAACGCCCACATCACTAAACAAGTATAAAAAGCTAAATAGCAATGGGAAGACTTTATCCTCTATTTGTATATATCGTGTATACAGTAAAATCACTCATTTGTTAAAAAAACCCATTTGAACATACGCAGCGTCAGTCTACTACACAGGTACCAAACAAAATTTCCGCATCCTGCGGGTGGTACAAAATAAGTGCCTCCATAGGGCTATCAAATAAAATATTCACGCTACCCAAAACTTCCTAAGACCTCGTGGTTACATGACATAGCTGACATACCCACTGTCAAAGACTTCCTAACAAAAATTTCAACAAACTTTTGCAATTATTGTCCAAAAAAAGTCGAGAAAACTCAAAGACGCAAATTTCGCGGGAGATATCCACGACAGTGGGTGTAGATTTCTGCATGGTTCACTAATCATATAATTTGCTTGTGAAATTAAAAATTTAATATCCAAATATCATCGTGGATTCTAACAAACAAATACGAATAATCAACATCAGCCATGTGGTTCGATCGATCGATTTTTGAAACCCTGTATAAAGACATTTTTAATAATAACACAGGCCAACAAAAACTTTTGTTTGAAAACCTTTTTTATTTTAATAGATGATCTTTATAGATTTTTATATACTGAATCCAATTCTGGCCTTAGTTTTTTTATATCAACCATAGTTTCCAAGCAAGATGTATTTTATTATAATCTAATACCCCTGTACGGTATATAGAGAAATCAATGAAACACTATGTTACATCATAAAAATAGGTTTATATTTACAGTATAGTAATGTAGTGTGATAATACAGGGTTTACTTGTCAACTGGAATTTGTCTATGATTCGCTTGCTGAACTACCCGGTGAAGTGGCCAACAGTAATCCCCCATCATGTTATTGGTGCTCCAGCGGCCCTGGTAACGTTTTTCCATCACTTTAACATCCTGTTGAAAACGCTCACCTTGCTCCTCACTAACATTTCCTAAATTGTCCGGGAAGTAATCGAGGTGGCTGTTCAAAAAGTGAACTTTCAGGCTCATCAAACATACTAACTCTTCAAACTTTTTTAGCATGTTGGCAACAATATCCTGGATCTTTTTCATTTCTCAAGAACTTGGTGACAACTTGCTTGAAGGATACCCATGCTTCTTTTTTATTTGAGGTCATTGTGGATTCAATGTTAACGTCAAACATCATTTGTCTAATATCAGGTCCGGTAAAGACTCCTTCTTTCAATTTAGCTTCTGAAAAATGTGGAAATTTCTGACAGAGATATATAAAACAAGGCACGTATTTAGGAAAAGCTTTTACAAACTGTTTCATGAGGCCTAACTTAATATGTAGTGGTGGTAGGACCACGTTTTTTGGGTCCACAAGGTTTTTGCGTAGAATGTTTTTTCGCCAGGCTCTAAAGACTCTCTAGCAGGCCAGTTCTTTTTGCACCAATGTTGATTCCTAGCTCTACTGTCCCATTCACACAGGAAAGATGGAAACTTGGCAAAACCACCTTGCGGACCAGGGAGCATGCACGTTACTTTCAAATCACCTCATAACATCCAACCACATGCGGAATAACCTATTTTATTTAACACTATTTCTAGATTTTCGTAGCTCTTTTTCATATGTACAGAATGACCGCCAGGTCAGAAGCATACACGTTACCGTTGTGTAGTAAAAGAGCCTTCAAACTAATTTTAGATGAATCAATAAGCAGTCTTCTTTTTTGTACTCAATTCCAACCTCATTCATTAGACCAGAAATGTCTGAGCAGTACACCAAATCACCCTCTTGATCAAAATACTTTGAAAATTGCTGTTCTCTCTTCCTATATACATGAATGCTAGTTCCAGCCATCAACAAGTTATTTTCTTTTAGCCTAGAGCCAAGCAGTTCAGCTTTTTCTTTCGTTAGGCCCAGATCCCTAACTAAGTCGTTAAGCTCGACCTGAGCAAACAATTTAGGCTCTACATTATCTGTAACATATTGAAATTCTTCATCGCGTTTGTCTAACTCCGATTGTACATCAGAAAATTCTTCTGTTACAATAAAATTTAAGTCCTCTGGTGGTTCTAGTACCGGCAAATCTACACCTTGCCGTACTGGTCGGATAGCGAACGGAAGGTTAGGGTAGCTCATTACCTTCTTATTTTTAGAGTTATGACCAGTAATATTAACACTGGAAAAGTAACAGTCATCGAAATGATTTCTTAGTTCCCTCCATATCATAAAAACAGCAAATTTGAAGTGTTTTTTTTCTCTTTTTTTGTCCATTTTCTAAGGTCTTCAACACATACATAACAAATCTTATGCGGCGCCCAAGATTTAACCCGATCTCCAAGTTTAGTTTCAAAGTATGCTAGATAAACCTTTTTTACAAAGTCTTTAATGTTTCTTTGGTGTTTTTTAATAACAAATATAACAAAAACTGTCAGCAGAGATTTTACAACCGCGATTAGGCATTGCACTGAGCACATGCACATACAGGAAACGTGAAACTGAGGTTAGGTTGAAACTAAACTGAACATCAGCTGTTTAGCATGTGTTTCAGCAGTACTAACAATATCATCTTAGTTCATTAAATACCCCTAGATAGGTATTTTATTTTAACTATAAAATAGCTGTTAAATTCTAAAAATGTTGTTTGTTTTCATAAATGTAACTATAAAATGTGAATAAATGGTGGGTGATACAGCTTTTTAAGCATCATATTTGGATTCAGCAACCTAAAAAACATAAGAATAAGGTATTTTCAGTAAAAAAGTTTTTTCATCGTTGGCCTGTGTAATATAGAGAAATGGGGGGATATAACACTCGTTATCATCCTCAAACAAACCACACCGAGAGAACAAATAAGGCATTTGTTACTGTTCTCAACTGTTATACGAGGTTTGGTAATTAAATTTTGAGATATGACAACACAGATGTTAATATGTCAAATCTGACATTGCCATCATAGAGTTTGAACGTACTCAAAACGTGTTGTCATACGAGTGCTATTTGCGTTGTTTATACATACTTGAAACGTTCATCTTGTTTTCAAAAGTTTTTGCCCACCGTATTGTTAGTAGCAAATAAAAACAATACAATTAATTTTGATATTTACTCGTATATTGGAGCTACAGTTTGTATTTGTAAAATATAACCATTTTTTTCTTTGATTACTTTGAAGCAAAATTGGTAAAAATTTCGAGAAATAATCGTCTTGAAAGGTTGTGGAGTGTAAATAAGACATTGCTTCCTGAGTTCACTGTCCAGTTTGTCCCACAAACCAGATCTAGCGATTGTGACGGCCAAATCATCACTTTATGTACATTCTTCCTTTCCAATTATCACAAATACTTTTTGCTCAGCTTCGAGGAATGCTTGGGGTCATCATGCTAAATTTTCCACCGATCAGGAGCTGGCCAGAACGTATCACATCTTTTAATATATATAGGTATAGGCACAGGCTTAGGCAAAGGCATATCCCTAGATTAATTGATCTGAGCTACCTCTGGACCCGTGAAGATTTGCGTTTAATGCATGAGTTTCAACCGATAGTTTCTTGATTTTACCTAATTTAAAACTTGAGATTCACAAAGATATTTTTTGGTCCTAAAAATATAAATCACAGCATATTCTTGCATCTCACAGGGTTAACTGGGACTAAAATACAATCATAAACATTGGGATTTTCGTTAAATAGAGGATTTGATTAATTTTGTTTGGCTCTGATATAGGATTAGTTTCCTCTGCATAGTTGATGAGCATATTAAATGAAACTATTTCACACGTGTATTTTTAGTTTCTCCGATACATTGTTTGAGAAACGGTGCGACATATTAACCTTATTAAAAATAAAAACTGATTCATATACCTGTAAACAATTTTCAAAATACAATTTGTCCGGCTTACGAAATATTCAGTGATAATTCACCTGCCTTTAGAAAATATATAAATACACCTTGTCGAAATGTCCGAGTAGCTCAAACTATCATTTTTCAAATGGTGAAATAGATTAATTTTTAATTGCTCCAACATATTTATATGTTTCAGTCTAATTTGATGCATATTATATGTAAAGCAACAGCACAGGCACATTTTTCTTAAGAAAAATTAGGTCAGGAATAGTAGGCAAAACTAGGTAGTCAAAAATAACTAATTATCGCACTAAATCATAGTTCCAATTTATAAAAGTCACTTGTTGGTCTGGATTATTAATCTTTGATGAATTTTAGTTTTCCTTCCAACTAGAATAATTAAGATAGAGTGTTGAACCAATTTCTTTTCGAAAAATATTAAATCTCATTTTACAACTACAAATTTTAATGATAGTGGTATATATTAAAAGCCTAATCATATAATTAATCTTGAAATATTGGTAATGGATGAGGCAAATATAGATTCGAGGATGGTGCCAAAAGTAGTTCAGAAAAAAACAAACATTTTGGAGAAAAATTTATTTATTTATCAATTAAATCTCCTTTTAGCTCCATACAATTTTCTCAGCGATGTTCAAAAAGTTTTTTAATAAGAATCGTCAAGCCGTTCAAAATATCTATTAACTACCAACATCAACTAATCATTGATGGAAAATCTTTGATTACCGAGCCATTTTTTCAAGTCTGGAACAAAAAATGATCCTAGGGAGCTACATCTGGCAAATGGGGTACATGAGGTAGTAATTCAAATTTTAATTCATTAATTTTGGCCCTTGCAATACGCGTGATTTCCTTTTTCAAGATAGTCAATGAAAATTGTTCCCCGAGCATCCCAAAAGACCAAAGCCATGACCTTGCCTGCAGATGGAACGGTCTTTGCCCTTTTTGGAAGCCGGTTTTCCCTTTTCAGTCCATTGTTTCGATTATTCCTTTATTTCGGGTTTGGAGTGATGGATTCACGTTTCATCCATGGTGCAAAAATTCGGCTTTATTTCTGTGAAACATTGTCAAACACTCGATGGAAACATTTTCACGACGCTGTTTTTGTTACATTGTGAGCAAACGCGGCACCCATCTTGCACACGGCTTTCTAATGTTCAAATTTTCAGTTAATATGCGATCTACTGCCCTTTTTAAGAAGCCTATTATGTCTGCTAGTTCACTCATTTTCAGCAGTCAATAATCCACCACTTTATGGATTTTCTGGAGTCTTCACCTCATTTAATCGACAACTGCGATGCAGGTCTTCGCAGGTGTTACTGCTTCGTCTATACTCTGTTACCCAATATTTTAGTGTTGATAATCAAGGAAAAGTCTCACCCAGGGTATAATCTAGTTCAGATTTCATATTGATTGGACTAACGCCTTAGAAACTGATAAAAAATATTATAATAGTTATGATAGAATTTTTTAATAGAAGACCGATGAATATTCATAAAAAATTCAATCACTGGAATGGTGGAAATTCAGGTATAAATACTTATAATCACAAAACACAAGAAATCTCCAAATTTATCCGTTATAAAACACGAAAAAGTTTAGATTAGTAAGAAAAGACATTTCAGATTCTCAGAAGGATTCATAAATATTACATCAAATACCTTTTCACCCTAATCAACAACCTTTTGCTTCCTTTTCGAGAAGATATGAGTCTCTAATAAATTTATGAAGTGATATTCCAATCTTCGACCCGAAGCCGAGATGATTTATAGTCGCGAAGCTTAGTGCTGGAATCTCGCAATACAGTTAAATTATATGCTAAGCTTTTTAAGAGCTACAAGGAAATTAATATCGAATTACAAAATAAAGAATACGGTGTAAGAAGGAGACATAGTACTGTACGTAAAAGCATAGAGGCCGAATATACATACGAAGACCTGAAGGTACTGGACACAGCGAATTTTGAAGATAGTACACAAGTTGAAAAACCTACCATTCTATATCATGAATAAGTAAAAATAATTCGCTTTGGTCCAACGTGAAGAACGAATTTGAAGTTTTCCAGGGGGAAGAGCTTTTACTCCTAAGGAATTTGATAGCGTAGATATAAAGAAAATGTTCATCGTGATGATTTTTCTTTTTGTAGGTCATATTTTGATAAATAACGCAACAGGTCGAAATTTTAAATTTTTATCTGTTATTTTAAACTGATTTTATATCCAATAAAACATAAAATCATCACGAAAAACATATAAAAAGGTATAAGAATTAAAATTTGGAGGAAAACAAAATTTTCCTGAAATCTTGTCGATATAATTGTAAGTACATATAATATGTAATCTTACTTAATAAGACCATGTTAAACAGTATAAACTGATCTACATATTATTCAATTCAATTCCAATTTCAATGAAAATATTGAAATTTCGAACTCTTACTGCTAGTCTACCAGTTTTCCAGAAAATATCAATTAAGCGATGTTGTTATTAAGAATATTCTATATACACAGCCCATAAACACAATCCTCTTGACTATAATATCCACATTCTTTTTTTACTTACCTCGAGTTTTTTTTATTCTCTTTTACTTAATAGCACCACCTCAAATATTGACTCTGAAGATCAAATATTCTCTAAAATCTTCCCCACGGATTTTCTTAACAGAACGACTATATATATGACGAACAGATTGTATAATGAGTTTGAGGTGCATTTTGCTTTTATAAACAATAAATTTGACATAAAAATCCTTCGGATATAAGTCAACATGGGGGAGATACGAATAATAAAATATTAGATAACTGAACTAGAAGGTAGAGATTTCGCAGCATAAGCGAACATATAAGAATGATTTGCAACGTCAATTTCAATCCGCGTGTTAAAATTTCGATTTCTAGCATTGGGATATTACTACACCTATTAACTAACCAATTAACATATATTTTAACGCGTTTTTCAACTGTAAACGTGTAGAAATGTGAAGTTATGAATTTGATTAAAAAACGTTTTTTTTTTCTACTACCGTGCGTAAAGTACATACTGTAGATACATTTTCGAGTTTGTAAAACTTTACTTCACGCACTAGTGCGTATAGAAACATACTTTAAGCAGTAGTGTGTAAAAAAACGTATTATTAAGGTCACCGTGGAGTACGAGGCTCATATGCGGGTGGAAGTCGCGCTGATGCCATTTCTTATTTTTCTACTTCGCGAGCTTTATCAGTTTTATTGATACATTCTTTTGTAACTATGTAACTATGACATGCGCCTTTCAGAAGTTGATTATAAATATCGGCAATTTATATCTGTACCTATTGTCCGTATCTGCTTAAGAGTGAGTAAAAGGTCTGTTACCGATCTTTTAGGCAAAGTTTCTCTCAATTCTCTGAATTTCTGATCTAGACACTAAGCTATTATTTTGTACACTGTGTCCAAAAGTGCAATTCCTCGGTAATATGCACAGTCCCATTTTGCCTTGTCGTTTGGTTTCCTATTATTTCTGTTACTGCTTTCTTAGACGGTGCTGGGATTTTGTTTTCATTTTGCTGCAATTTTCTTCTCCTTTTACAAGTTTCTTCCGCCTTTCCAGAATGTTACCCTGTTCTTGGTTTTTTTTTGTCAAATTCTTGATCAAATCTCTTCATTTCTTTATTAAAAAATCTAACTTCAATGCATTGTGAGAATTTTTTATAGAATGTAATTATTTAGAAAGAATGCTAAAAAACCAGAAACCAAACACAAAGACAACTGTATGGAAGCTCGAACTTTTTCTTTTGAAAATATGGATAGAATGGAATGTAAATATATACTAATTAACCTAAGAATACAAGAAAAACTATTGCAAATTAATAGTCTGAAAACATATACCAAATAGCAGCGCTCTTTGTATTCAATTAGGGTTATAAACTAAAAACTCTGATGGGATGCAATAATGTCAAAACCGGTTAACGGATTACACGTCTCTCCTTGCATTTGTGAGCGATTTGACAGATATCGACATCGACAAAAAGGTAAAATAAGAGATTTAATTCAATATTAATTAATAGGAATGATAATAAATCTTCTCACCTTCAAGAACCAAGGTAAATCAAGTTTCCAAATTATTGAAATTTCTAAAAATATCGGAGTTGAAAGTAATGATGATATTTTGATATATTGTACAAACCTCGTATATCAACTAAATTATACCATAACTGTACCCATTCTACCTCCTATCCATTCCTATTACGTCGTCTAAACTTCTGTTTTAAGTGGATATATAGGTAGAAGATAGGTAAGTGCTCCCGAAGCGGGAATACGTGATATACATATACCTAACCGCTTCTACCTTAATTAGTCTTCATTAAAATCCCGTTTTCCTCTTACTTGTATATCGGCAAATTATAGGTGCTAGTAGAGTCAGCGAACAAGACCTTCACTACAACATCAGCGACGTTTCGTCTATCCCGAATAATTCACCTTGATGAGATAAATGCCGCTTTCAATTAGGCCCGTCTTAATTGCGTTATCTTAGCGTACGACTAATTACAATATTCATGTATTTTGTATACAGTATAAAACGCGGGCGGGCGTTGATGATGCTATGGACGCCACGACGACGACGGACTGTCGCTGTTTACTACGGTTTTAAATATAGGACAAGTGTATATACATTCGATAAAATTGATCTCCACACTTAAATGATTAATACGACTTAAATAGAAAATTCGGGACAAAAAGATAAGTATAATGTATCCAGATACTTTTTAGACTTAAGCTTCTATGATGTTATAAAATTATGATGAATCTTGAGAGTCAAAATTTTCTACCTGTTTGATTTCATCGTCGTTATTCAAACTTTTACCCCTTAACTCGATCTTTAGCTGAAAATAGACATACAGAGCAGGATGAAGGCTATATGAATCATATTCATGTTCAGTAGCATTGGAAAGCGGAGCAGTGTGGACTGGAGCATTGTCATGAAGCAAGCACACATCTCGGCTGATTAAATCGCGCTATTTTTTGACGCAACTGCCTTAGTAAGTCAGGTTCTATTTGATTCCTTGTGTCAATCGAAAGGATACCTTCTCCTCAGAATTTCTTCGTTGCTTTTTCTTAACATGTAAAAGTGATTGAAAAGAAAAATTCTATTTTTATGCGTATATAACCAAGTTCAAGAGTTCTTGGCCTCATACAGTAAATAGAGAGCGATCAGAAAAAGCTTTATACACACCTCAGTACCAAGTCTCAACAATCTATACAAAAAGTTTCAACTTGATGTTTAGATTTATTTTATTATAATAAGGGGATTTCCAATAAGGACTTGACAACTTTTTTTCAAAATAAAATGAAAACCATTTGAGATATTTCAAAAACTTTATTATCGGGTTGAAGTACATTCAAAACATTTATGAATTGAACTCGACTTCGCTCATATAGCCACCGCGGGTACGTTCGCAGCGGTTGATTCGTTGGACCAAATTTTCCATGACTCGGCCACACATTTCTACCGAAGCGGCTGCAATTTCGCGTTCAATGTTGGCATTGAGCCCGTCGGCTTATTAGCATAGACCAATGACTTGACGTAGCCCCAAATTAAAAAAACTAGAGGCGATAAATCGCACGATCGAGGCAGCCAGTCGACGTAGATTGTAACGTGTGCTGTGTGGCTTGTGGCGCCGTCGTGTTAAAACCACATGCTGTCCAAGCCAATATATTCCAAATTGGGGTCAAAAATAATCGATAATTGAGGCGCGATAACGATCACCATTCACAGTAACGTGGCGACCACTATCGTCGACAAAAAATTATAGGCTTCGTCACATCGTCACTGAAGATGATTTTGCAATGAAATTGATCATCTTGGCGCAGTTTTTCCAGAGCCCAATCGGAGAACGTACGTCGCTTTGAATGGTCCATCGGCTTCAATTTTTGAGTGAGATCGTTACGCAAAATTCGCCATGAAGTGATCTTGGGGATGCCCAACTCTTGAGACCACCGTGGAATTAACTGATTTGGATGAATATGTAGACTCAATCTTTTTCACTAAACTTGTTACTTCCTGTCTACTATGTGAAGAATTACGAATGAAAATCGGAGTTAACGCTCTTAAAGTAGCGGCTACCGACTCCGAATTCCTGTAGTAAATTTTTAAGTTGTTTTGAAAAATGTCTCGAATTGAGTTTAACTTTGTCAAATTTTTGACTAAAGCAGGTTTTATACCGACAGAAACAAAACAGAATAGAAGCTGTTTCGATAGGGACTAGAATCATTAGAAGATGACCCACTAACGAGAAGTCCTGTGCCTGTGACCTGTGAAGGAGACGGAGCATTCATTAGTGGATGGAAGTGACTGGCGCCTAAAAAAAAATTGCAACATAGGGTGGCAATTTAAAAATAATTGTTGTAAGGATCCTAAATGAGCATTTAAATATAATAGAAATTGATACAGAGTCGATGCTCCGAATTCTCAGCTCTGTATTATAACAGAATGTTGTAAAGGATTTTTAGAGCTTTGTCGTGAGAACCAAGAGAGTGTAATCCAATCAATTATAACGGATTACGAAACTATGGTCTTTTACTGTGATCGCACATTCTAAAGAAATTCCATGGAAAGGAGAGAACGTGCGAAAAAAAGCAAAAACCATGAAAAGCACGAATTGTATACAAAACTTTAGGATTGCGAATGGTATCTTTTTGATTGACTTCAAGGAATCAAATAGAACCGTGAACGCGACATACTAAGGCAATTGCGTTAAAAAATTATCGAAAAAAAGGCGCGGCAAATCAACCTAAATATAGGCTTGCGTCATGACAATGTCCCAGCCCACATCGCATTGCATTCAAGACTATTGACTACGAATTTGGCCTCTCAGAGATTGAATACTCACCATATACTCCTGATTTGGCTTCTATTTTTTGTTCGCAGACCGAGTTAAGGTGTAAGATATTCAACCGCGCAGATGAAATTTAAAATGTGGGTTACATGACATAGAAGCTTTAGTCAGACATTCTGAAAAGTGTGTGGAAATAAAAGAAGATCATTTTGAGAAATAATCACAGTTATTGTTTTATTTAAAAATTTCCTACGTTAGGCTAAGACTTCATGGACCACAACACGTATCTAGTAAGTGGTTAAACCTATCATAGAAATCATTTTATTGCTCCTCATTCGAAGGTGAAATTCCTAATGTTCCGTTTCACTCAATTTACCGGTATAAACATTATTAGGAAACTAAAAGACAGGCGGGTCGAGTAACATTGACAAGATTATGTATTCGGTACTTGTTTCGTACACGACTATCACTAAAAATGTTAAAAGACTTCGATGCTCGAATGTCAAGTTAATTATATTTATCTTGTTTGCATAAATTTTCCATGTTCTTTTCATGACATTGTGTCGTATGGAACGCGAAAGAAGTATATTCTTTTTTTCTAAAAATAGAGAATTTCACCGTAAAGCAGTCGTTCTCAACATCTACGGCTCTGCGAACTCCCTTCTTAGGTTAGAATTTTGACGACAACATCGTGAAGTAGGCAATCATTAATTATTATAAAACATGTCAAAACGAGTCCACGTTAAGAAGAAATGAAACGAAATATAAGAGGTGGTCCAATTATAATGCACGATGTTTTTTCCCAACTTAATTTGACATTTCTTTGTTTCAGTGTTTAACAAATTCAACCATGGAGAGGTAGACAATTGAGCAGCGCGTTAAGATTGTTGAAGCCTTTTACAAAAATGGGCGTTCAAATCAAAATGCATTTCATGCACTTCGTGATTATTTTGGTCAGAATAATCGACTAAATGTGTCGACAATCGGGAGAATTGTGCGCAAATTTCAGCAAACCGGATATGGACCTGGACGATATGTGGTTCCAACAGGACAGTGCTACTTGCAAAACAGCCAACGAAACAATGGTTCTTTTGTGCGAGAAATTCAATGGTCGTGGCGATGTTAATTGGCCGTCACAATCATGTGATTTCACAGCGTTGGATTTCTTTCTTTGGGAATATTTGAAAGAGTAATTGTACCTCAATAAGTCAAGAACAATTAAAAAGCTAAAGAAACAGATAATTCGGCACATGAACGACATTGAACCTCAATTATGTCATTGAAAATATGAACCATCGTATAGAGGTATGGCACCGAAGCCGTGGCGAGCATTTGGCCTATATTTTGTTTCACACATAATTGTCATAGATTCTTCTATCATCGTAAAAAATATTAAAATAATTCTCAGAAAACTTTTCGTTTTATTTACAATTAACATCGTGCATTTTGGTTGGACCACCCTTTAAAAAAGATGTACTGGCTTCTAGGAAGAACGTCCAAATTGTCCATACACAACAAACTGCTTCTCTACCAACAGATATTGAACTTATTTTAGACTTTTGGTATACAGTTTTGGGGCTGTGCCAGTGGAAATAACATTCAAATGATACAACTTTCCAGTATTAAGGAATATTGTTTTTCAGCTCGTCGACAAAGCAAATTTAGTGAGCAGCCTCAAAGTGGTGTTAGTTTGAAGCAGAGTTTACGTTAACGATAGTATGTGTTTCAATTATTGGACAGTAAGATGTACTAATGAGTAGAACCTTAGAATTTCCACTTTAGTTAAGTTAGTTTAGGAAAACAGTGCTTATTGATTTTCATGATCAGATGGTAATAAAGGAAAAATGCCCTATTCGGGTGTTTAAAAATGAATCATGTTATAATCTACTACTAGTCATAACTTCATTAGAAAGATGTTTGTGAAGACTAATTTTTAGTTTCATGAAAATAATTTGAATCATTTGAATTCTTCAATGTTCAAACTCACGTGAGAAAGACCGTCTCGTTAAGCATCCGTCTCCGGACAAAGTACGCTAATTAAGACTTTCCCACCACCCACTGTCATACCGATAGGTCGTCTTCTTTGTCTTCTCCCTCTAGTTATATGAGTGATTAAGGGACGTCTTCTCATCACGGTTGTTCGATCGTCATAATGTGTGCGTCGCTGCCCCGAGTCAACCATCTTTAACCTATTTGGGAAAAGGTCTAATCAGAGTGGTCCTTCGTCTTCTTTACATCTGCGCCCGATGATTAATTCGAGACTTGCTTGAAATACGGAGCTACCATGTCTGTCGGTGTCGAAATGTGGCTTGTTTAAACAGCTGAGCTGATTAGTCGATGAAACTAATTTTTGAGGATGGTTGCTTCAACAATTTTTGGTTAAATATAAAAAAGGAACATCCAGAATTGACCAAAGTAGCGTTAAAGCTTTTGACACCTTTATCTACTTCTTATAATTTTGAAAAAGGATATTTCACAATGGTAAATTTAAAACCTAACCAATCATTTGGAAAATACAGTATTTTAGGTTTGAAAGACATTTAGAAATTGGTACAAGTTAATGATTCATTCTACTAGATTTGCATGTAACTTGCATGTAAATTTCGGCAACACAAATTTAATTCTGTCACTTACCAATCGTGGCGCTAGTGTAATAAAAATGTGTCATTATTTTCAATGTCAATTGTCAAAATAAATGAACAGTTTTGTCGATTTATCAAATGCATTTCTGATGTGTGTTACAAATAAGGAAAATTTTGTAAAATTCAATGCTCAACATCAAATTATGGCTTGTGTAAATATCATTTTCTGGAAAGTGATTTAACAGCTTTCAATGGAAATTATCCCATCTATTCCTACCTCTCATCTGCCTTCATTGTCTACTTCCATGATAGAACAAGAACATTCATACGCTGTAAATACAGGTAAAATAGACACTGATATGATCGTCGAAGAACATCAAGTTGAAAGTTCCTGTGTACATCCCGGTAATTTTACACTTTCACGGTCACCTGGTTTTTTGGCTCTAGAAAATCGAAAAATGGATGGATTTTAATGATCTTGGTCTCAAAATGTTCCATTTTACGGCGGATTTATAAAAAAAATTAGTAGAAATAGATGGAATAAAAATTTCTCATAGTTTTACTGTTTTAAATCGTAAAAAAAACGGTTTTGCAAAATAATCCTTTACAAAAAACTATGGTAATTATACACTTTCGCGGTCACCTGGTTTTTTGGTTGGGTTAGGTTAGGTTAGGTTGGCTCTAGAAAATCGAAAAATGGATGGATTTTAATGATCTTGGTCTCAAAATGTTCCATTTTACGGCGGATTTATAAAAAAAATACGAAAATTAAAAAAAATAAATATTCTTTACAATTTCATGACTTTGAATGCAAAAAAATGACTTTCTACATATAATCCTTCGTAAATGTTTCTGACGTCGTGGAATCAAGTTCGTATATTCTTCTTCGCAATTTACATAAAAAAATGAATATTTTGAAAAAAACAAGTTTTTCTACTATTTAAGGTTTGAAACAATTAAAAACCGCAAATTCAGCCACTACCCCCGTGTTTTTCATAAATTCGTCGTAAAATGGAAAATTTTGAGACCAAAAATATAAAATTTATCTATTTTTCGGTTTTTAATGGTCCAAAAACTATTAACATTGAAGAATATAGTACGAAACTATTCACGAAAATTGATTGTTTTTCATCCATTTCATTTTAAGCTATAAAAACTGAAAAAATCATTCTTTTTGGATTTTTTTTTAAAATTGTTTATTAATTTATGTAGAATACAAAAAAAATATAAGAACTTTATCTGATAATGTGATAATTTTTTGTAAAGGATTATTTTGCAAAACCGTTTTTTTTTACGATTTAAAACAGTGAAACTATGAGAAATTTTCATTCCAGCTATTTCTACTAATTTTTTTTATAAATCCGTCGTAAAATGGAACATTTTGAGACCAAGATCATTAAAATCCATCAATTTTTCGATTTTCTAGAGCCAAAAAACCAGGTGACCGTGAGAGTGTATAATTACCTACATCTCTTAACATTCAGCAATTTACCTACCGTATGTTTCTGAAAAAACCGGCCATAAGATTTCTCATGTTACCATTTAAACTCCATGTTAACTTCGGGTCGCGTACCTGCGCGTCCAGACCCTTCTCGCTTCGGGGGGCGGTCGATCGCCGACCTTTTCGGGTCAGTCTTTCTACCTGAATTTTATTGATATATTAAATAACAATTTTTTTTTCATAATTTTTTATCTTCTCAATGCTATTTTATTGAACGCTATGAAATCACATTTATTTTGGTTTTTGAATGAAAAAAATCGGATAACAAATGACAAATCTGATTAATAGCTTGAAACTGTTTGACGTTACTTGACTGAATTTTCATTTTGTTAATTTTTTATGTTCTTTTGCTTTATCTAGTTGGAACTTCCTTATTTTATAACAATTTATTCTAATATTCGATCAGAGAGATAAGTGTTATTTTTCATTTTAAATTTACTAATAGTATTTTGTGACAAAATTTTTATTAAACACTAAATGAAGAACATTTTTGATTAAAAGGACCAGAAGGTGTTTCACACTTTAAATAAAAAATTTAGGACGCTAAGTGTCCGAGAACGATTTTTAAACTACAAAAAAGAAAAACAGTTTCAAGTTTTTAATCAGACCTGTCATGTGTTAAAGTTGTTCGATTTCTTTCATTCAAAAACCAAAATAAATATAATTTCATAGAGTATAGAAAATCCATTGCAGTGTTTAAGTGAATTTTCAGATTCCATTGCTGCAGAGGGAATTAGTAGCTTTGACTAACAAAAATCGGGTTTTTTGGCAGTAGCTAGTAAGAACAATATTGAGTGTATATAATGTTCTGCAAAACTATACAGGATAAAACTTTTGTTGTATAGTTTCTACAAGAAATATCTTCAGCGTATCTCCTTCTTAAAAATGTGACATATGATCAAAAGTAACTATTAGATGTTCATGATTTGAATCATATTAGTTGTAGGTATCTAATTCAATTGATTACAGTAATACCCCGGACTTTCGCGGCAGGTGGGCCCGAGCAGTTGCCGTGTAAGTCGAATTCGCGTAAGTCGGGGTTCAACACAGTTTAAAGGAAACAATAATTTAGAAGAAAAATGTTTAATGAAGTGTAAGATAATAAAACAATTTACATTGTTATGAATAAAGTAACCTAAACCGAAGTTATTTTGATGTCGAAAGTTTTATATATTCTAACAATGTTGCCTGATGAATTAAGTTTTTCTTTCGCGTTCTTCATTAGAATCTATTTTTTTCTAAAATTTGTAATCCCTTTTCAATTGAATGTTCAGTTTTCAATTGTCATTTGATTTACTGATTCAACGGGTTCTAGCGAATCAGTTTGTTCAATGTGTTCATTATACTTCGCGTTTCTATAACCTCGTCAATTGTTAGCTCTCGATTGTATGAATCTAGCAATTCTTGAACGTCATTATAATCGACCTGTAAATTTAATTGTTTGTCGATATCGACCACTTCTTCTATTATGCTATCAATTTTTTAAGGATCTGAAACTGATTAACCTTGGATTTCAATGGTGAAAAAAAATGGACACAGGTTTTTCCAGACACCATGGAGACTTTTATGTGAAGCCTCATTCCTAGATTGTCCAATAATTCTTTATTAGGGACAGCATCTAAAACATTGAATTGCTCCCAACAAAAAGCTCATTGTTTTCTCTCATAGCTTCATGTAGATGTGCAAATAACCGCTTTGTGTAGTAAGTTTTAAATGTTTTAATGACTCCCTGGTCCATTGGTTGAAGCAACATGGTAGTGTTTGGTGGCAAAAATACAACTTCCATACCTGGATAGAAATTAATTAGAGTTGCGGGAGGATGACCTGGTGCATTATCAATTAGTAGCATCACTTTAAATGGAATTTTTTTTAATTGGCTGTAAAGTTCGACCTCAGGAAAAAATGTTGGCCAAACAAGTCTTCAAAAAGAAAACATGTCACTCAAGCTTTCGTATTAGACTTTCAAATGACAGGCAAACCAACTGCGGATTTATTTTTCAAGGGTTTTGGATTTTCTAATCGATAAACTAAGAGATGTTTCAATATACAATCTCTAGCTGCATTCTTTTAGGCATTTTCTTCCAAAAAAGACCGGTTTTATGGTTTGGCTAGTGTAGCCACCTTTATCTAGCATTGTTTTGAGGTTTTCTGGATAGAGAGATGTAGCTTCTTTATCAGCGCTTGCCGCTTTTCCACTCTCTGCGATGCTAAGCAAATTACAACGACTCTTAAATCGGCTGAACCAGCCGTTACTAGCTTAAAACTCTTTTAGTTTTTCAAAAATCTGCTTTGCTTGAAAGCACACTATTTTGATCAACAGAACAATTTCTCACTTTTACTTGATTATCACACCATGGTTGTAGCAATGTTTCCATATGTGCGTTAATACCGTGACGCTTATGGATGATACTTGAATTCAAAGATTAAGAATCTTTAACAGCGTTCATGTTAGGCTCAAATGACTTATAGCAAATGACATAATTAGAGATTATAAGTAAAACGCATTGCGCACGTAAAATAGTTCCACGCGGAACACGTTAAAACCTGTCGCAAATAGAACACTGAGAGGGCAAAGCGAGGCGCTAGGTAATGAAAATGAAATTCCGCGTATCTCCGAATTCCCGAAAAACGGGGTAGCTTAAGTCGGGGTATTACTGTACTAGGAATAAAGAAAGATGTTTTTCCTAAATTGTTAACATTTAAAAAGAATTACTTCCACATAGCTAACGTAGAGCAATATCTGCGAATAAAATGTTCACAATAGTGGAAAGGAAACAGATTTTTGCACAATAAATATCAGTCGCGACTTTCAAAATTGGCAATAACATTTTGTAGTTCATCGAAGTTTTCAGGAAGTTTTACAGTTCCACCTAGTGAACCGACTAGTAGTAATGTCTAAATGATATCATATTGTGAACGAAAATGTGCATTTACTTTGTTACCAATAATTTAAATATACTTCCACCTCATGAATACATATAGTTTTGAACTAGTTTTTCATATAATAATTTTATAAATGGTTCTGATAAGTCTAATAATGTTTGAAATGAAGATACTGAAACAAATAGTGATGGTGTGAAGTGAATGGATAAAATGTTTAGAGTAAAGAAGAGTAGAAGCAGACACGGAAGGACTAAAGAGGACTAAACTGAAGAAGAAGCAATTGATATAACCAAATGGAAAAGAAATATTATTTCCACAGCTATGGTAGAAGATGTTGCTGATAAGTTAGTGAGTGTTTGATATGAAATAATACAACTACACCTTTCCCAATATTTTTGTTTTACTTCTTAATATACACCACACAAAAATTATGGCATCACTGGTATTTTAGGATATTTTGAATATTTAATTTTAGTATTTTGGGACTATCTGTGTATGTATCAGCTTAAATAGATATTTCTGGTTTCTTATCATGAACAAATTGTTTATGTAACCCTTTTCTGTATATTTCTTTCAAAGGGATGAACGTATTTGTTCATTTAAAATCTTATGCTCAACAAACCTTTCTAATACCATATTAAATATTCTTTCTGTGTTTTGATACAGAACGGCGCTCAACTTACAAATGGGTAGCTCTATGCAAATACAGGGTATATAATCGATTACCTACTTTAAGTGTGGTTGTGATTCGAAATTACCTCAACCACATGTGAGACTAGTAAAAAAAAATTAATCTTGATTTATAATGTGAAAATTCACTCAGTTTTAACTTTTATGTTAATATTTCATACATATTATAATAATTTTGACCAATTAAGCAATTTCATAAACCATAATCAATATGAATTAGTTATAACGTACAATTGTCAACAATCATGATTTACTTTAGAACTATAACATCTAGGAATTTATCCTTAACCCAGATATGCCTGAATTTTTTTTTGTTTTTATTTTGTTCTTTCTTATTGTAAGTAGTTGTTTTTATGTCTCTGAAACATAATCATTTGGAAATTTTCGATTCCCATCTGTAGTTTTTTCAAAAATGACTGTCCTTTTAGAAGGACTGTAGGCACTTGAATACTATAATTTTATTTTCTATAAAAGTAAAATTTTATTTAAAACAAAGTAACATAAATTTATTCAAAAAATGTACAGAAAAAAAATAAAGTTTGATTAGATTTCTTTCACATGGTAAGGCTTAAAACATACAACATGTAATGCAGCATCACACTTCTCACACTTGGTGGAGACTTTTTTGTGGCACATGCGACACCTGGTTTGCTTCCCTTGTGTCACAATTAAGTGATCAATACGATCATATCTCATCTCACAGTTATGTGATTGTGACAACTTCGATCTCTTCGCAAATTTTCGTTGGTTTCCTTCTAAAATGGTCATGACTATTCTCCTTCGAAATCCTAGATGATCCAGTTTTCCATTTTGTTCCTTGTGAAGTTGCCATGCATTTTGAACCGCAAGATCTAACATGTGAAATATAAGAGGAATGTACCACTTCTTTCCTCTCAAACCTATTCTGTAGAGACTTATATTTTGATCTGCCCTGTCAACGCCTCCCATATATTTGTTATAAGTAAATATATTATGAGGTTGGTCTACCTTAATTTTCTTTTTTTCTTTGAGAGAATAACGACTAACTGAATGAGTAGGGTGAACAGGCAAGGCATTGGATGCTAAAGTGACAACGTTATTGTCATGCCATTTAACAACTACAGTGCTTTCTTCGTTAGTTTTGTATTCAATAAAACCTCTACTTTTTTTCTTGAACTGGGATTTATTTGCCAGTGGACATTTTGACGTGCGATTTTCTCTTATGGTTCCTGTTATCTTCAAATTTCTTCTAGTCATTTCACTCAGAAGTGGTATAGTCGTAAAGAAATTGTCGCAAAAAATGTGATAGGGAAAGCTTTGAATAGAATTGATTATGTCGGTATATTGCAGATGGTCCTAAACCCAGTTCCTTATAACAGGGCTTTATTTCTGATTTGGCACCTTGGTACGGCTCTACCCAAATAACATACCCTTTGCTGGTACAACCTGTCCATAATTTGTACCCATAACGTATGGGTTTACCACGTATGAATTGCTTACAGCCATGGCGACCATAATAAGGCACCATGGCTTCATCCACACTGTGATTTTCAGTTACTGGTGCATACTGTTGGAATAAACTGTTCATTCTATTTATCAATAATCGTACTTTGGCAGATCTGTCTGTCTTGTCTAAATTCGTGTTATCACAGCAATGTAAATTACTGAAAATATACTCAAAACGATCTCTAGATAACGAATTTATAACAAGCTGATTTTGCGTGTCAGAAGAATTTTCCCAATACATTCTACGTCTGGGTAATTTTTGATAACCAGACAGTAGTAGGATGGCGAAAAATTTTTTATTTCTTCTTTTGTTATGTTTCCAATCCTATTTTTGCTTGTAGCGTACATATTAGAATAGTAGACAAATAAATCTATAACTTCGTCATCCCAAAATAACGAAAACAATTCAATAACCGAATTTTCATTTTGAACAATTTGTGGTTTTGGAACTTCTATATTATTAGGTGTTAAGTCTTGGTTTCTCCAAACATAATTTTTCTTCACATATATATGTTGGGAGTTTTTCAGAAGACGTTTTACATCCGACAATGGCAGATTTTCTTCATTATCATCACTACCTGAATCGCTTGATAAAGAAATATTAACATCTTCTTCAACTTTAGGTTCAAAAATTTCTGCCTCGGCTAGAAGTTGCGATCCAGGCAAATTGTTAATATCTAAATGATCTTCATCGCCTGAATCTTCATCAGTAACTTCCTCGCAAGAATTTTTGGGCGGCATAATTGTAAGCGATATTTCGTCATCAACTTCATTGTGATCATCTTCTTCAATGATTTGCAATAGTTCATTCAGAGTGAGACCCCTGTAAAAGAATATCGGTTTGCCTACTGTCCTTCTAGAAGTACACATAATTTTTCTGATACTGATTGATTAAAAACGGTTCTTTTTATAAGCAAGCTGCATCAGCTAAAACCTGATACATACATTTACATGCATGTTCAACGAAAACTAAAAATAGAATAAAACAAAGTCCTCAAAAACTTACCCAACTAAGCGGAAAGGTAAAGGTTCGTCCATCACAAATTGTTTTACCACGTGCTCAATAAAACAATAAACTTCCACTGATTTTGTAAAAGAAATTTCAAGAATAATGATTGGGGTGACATTTGGTCAAGCGACATCAAGATTCAAATAACTGTATCTCAAAAAATTTAACAAAGATTCCTGTAATATTCAGTGTCCTTTTGGTAGGACAGTAGGCAAATCTGAGTTAAGAGCTTCACATTATAGTTCAAGAAAAAATTCTTATTTCCAACACTTTTTAAACATTTGATGTTTTTTTCGACTTGGCAAATGAAGATTCGCCACTGCATAGCTCCTCTAATAGCAACAATTTGTCGAACTCTATCTACTTAGACAGCTTTTATAATAGCAGCTTATTTGTAATCATTTTTTAAGCACGCTTCTATAAGTTTCACCTGTATGTGAGTTTGTGAGTTTCTAAGCTTGTGTGTTTGTTTGTAACTCTTCTTTGGAATGTGAACAAGTAGCCTATCACTGTTAGTATATCCCAGCACTTTAATTGTGCTCGTTTAAGGCGTCAACATCCGGATTCGACAGTCGTGGGTTCAAATCCTGTGCACGCTATATTTCATTAATTATTGTTCAGTTTGATGTGCTTTAAAAGCGTATTTTATAGTTTTTTCGAACTATATTTATTTGCACTAGTGGATCAAGAGTTCATAGCTATTGACATAAGTGATGTAAACGTTGAAGAGTGTGTTCTGTTTGTCTCCACAATAAGTATTGATATAATAAACAAATTTGGTTCAGTAAATACGTTAAAGATCGATCAAAATAACTCGAAACATAAATATACAACAAAAACTACTTAAGAATTTCAATATGATAAATATTCAAGTGAAATTTTGTGTCACAAACATATTATGCTGTAGCTACCTTGAATTTGCGTAAACATTGTAAATATGTCTTTGTAACACATTTATACAAGCTACTATTTATTTGTTGGTGACTGTTCAGTGGTAGATCAGTGTTGAATTTCTGAGAGTGTCAACGCAATATTATGAAAGGAAAGTAACATATTTATCTGTAAGGTAGATGTCGCAATTGGATGGACTTTATATGGCGAGAAGCTCGTTCTCAAGAAAGTAAAAATCGTTTTTTCGGCCAATAGCTTAATTTTTCTAATAGTGATTACTTAAGTTTTGCGAAAGACAAATAAAAACAAATATTTGGGTATTTAGATATGGCTTTATTGTTTCTGAAAATATTCGTTCAGATTTTGCATTCGTTTGAACGCATCGTCGAAGTAATTTTTTTATTCCAATTGAGCTACCTTCAAAACATATGATTTGGAGGCATCAACCGCTTCTAAAGGTGTAGAAAAACGTTGATCTCGTAATTATTTCTAAAATACCGGAGTAAGAAGAAATTAGTGGGTGCCAAACAAGGATTATACGGTGGACGACCCATAAATTCAATGTTTGGACTGTTCAAAAACGTTTTTGTTTGAACAAAGACAGAGCGAGAGAGAAAAATGCTTTATTGTCCAAAAATTGTTACAATTTGAATATAAAACCTTTGGAAAACTAAAAAACAAACATAAAAATAAGTAAATAAAGATAAAACAAATAAAATAAAATTTCAATATATAGAGAAAAACCACAATGAATAACAAAATATGTGGAAGGTCGCATTTTCCTAGTGGAGAATGACCCATCTTCTGTCTTTCCTGATTTCCTCGAATATATCAAAATTGATTTATTCCGAACAACTTTTGTTGGATTTGGGTTGCCTTGAAAGACCCATACAGTCGATTTGATAGCCAAATGTTGATGCAACATTTAATGTATGTCAGTTTAAGTACAGCGTCGATGTTTCATGGCACAACAGCTGATTTTAGGCGACCTTCATGAAATTTATCCTGTAGCGAACTGGTTCCACTATTAGATTCCGATAACCAGCGAAAACGATGGCTCGAAATGGTACCTAATCACCAAAAGTTGAAGCAAGTTGATCGACAAACTGTTTTTGATTCATTTCAGGAAAATGTTAGTGATTTAATTCCATTTATTTGACTATATCTGTAATCTGTAATCAATTCATATAGTACGAATGATTCTGAGTACGTTCTGCATAAAAATTCGTGATTACGCAGTTTTAGAAAAAATATTGTGAGACAGAAAAATTGGGGATACAATCCACCATTAAATATAAATGATTAAAATTGTAGCCAATTATAAAAAAGCTATGAATAAAAACAAATCGACTGTATTAAGTACCCACTTATAATTTTATAGAACTTTCTCCATTCCCACAGAAAGACTAATTGATTGCTTCATTGCCTCTATCAATATATTTGTGGAAATTCTGACATAGTCACTTAATATTTGACAAACATATTAGAGTCTAAATGTATTATTTCTCGCGACACATTTCTGTTCCCAATTCATCATCATCATCCGTCTAAGAACAAACAGTAAAACAATAATAAAATTGCAAATAACATTTTTTTAACCAAAAATTTAGCAATTATTTTGGTGAAATTGATTTTTCCAGCCAAACAGAGAGGTACAGTAAAAAAAAGTTCTTAAAATCAGAATAATAGAATGAAGAATTATTTGATTGAGGTATTCTGAAACAACTGGATCAAATTTGGCAAACATCTCCACATTTATCTTTATGATAAACGTTTGTACTAGTCCCTCTCAGTTCCAAATTTTGAGGATGTTTTTGCTTGATGCATAAAATACATGCCTACGACTGCCTATTGTTTTGCCCGCACACCTACTAGGTAGTGATGGCGATTTGAAATCGATTCATCGAATAATCGATTCCTCGGACCATACCAATCGATTTTTTGCATCGATATGTTGTACTGAATCGATATTTCACCTATGAAAATCGATTGTTTGTATTGGTGAAAAAAACATTAAACATTTATCACAGGTAGTTGTGCGTCTAAAGTATGATCCTATACTTTACTTCCAAGAATAAAAAAAATATATTTATCTCCTTGTTCACTCAATAGCCATGATCTATGTGAGTATCGTGAGACCATATTTTCCTTGTGAGCGCCTTTTTCAATTGCCGGCAACATCGCAAGGGATGAGCGGAACCGCTTTGATCTCAGTAACTTAACATAAACTAACCGCTTGGATATCAGTAACCTAACTGCTTGGATATCAGTAACCTAACTGCTTGGATATCAGTAACCTAACTGCTTGGATATCAGTAACCTAACTGCTTGGATATCAGTAACCTAACCTAACCTAACTTAAGCTAACCGCTTGGATTCCAGTAGACTTGACAGACTGTGGTTTTTAAAAAGCTTAGCAGTGGAAACCATAAACTATATCTATATTATCTATTTTTTTAACTTTTCAATTTAACAAATACATTTAGAAAAAATATTTCTTCTTTTATATCTTAATCTAATACTTTGATATGGTAATAAAAATAAATGTTATCATCGAATTCTCTGACTAAAAAATTGCTGATTTTACTGATAAGAAATACCAGAGATTGTGTTTATTATGGAATCTTTCTTATTTTTTCATAAAATGGATTTATATTTACATTTTAAATACAACTTTGAAAAAGAATCGATGTTTTAGAAGTCGATCTTTTAGACCTCGGTTTTTTAAGAATCGATTCATCAAGTCACGATTCGAATCTATTTAATAATCGATATTTGTGTGGATTAAAAACTTAAGAATCTGTTTTAATTTTTATATCAAATGTAACGCAAGAGGACCCGCTACTGAACATATTTTCCGATGTGAATATAGAATTACCACCATCACGTTTTATTCTTGAAAATAACACATGTGCAATGTTTACCTGTAGGCCACATTAATCGAGTCAGTACGTCAGTAGACTTTTAGTTGCGTCTATATTTCACTTCAAGATTAGTTACTCTATTTAAAAAGTTGAACAGATATTAATGCCAACAGTAAAATGCATTTTGACATTATTTCATCCTATTCCAAGTGAATATTATGTATTAAAATTGATAAATTGAAGTAAGTTCTAGGTAAGGAATAGAAAACTACATATTCATATTCAATAATTTCGATGTTAACTTTATCCTTGGCACTGCAAGTAAAAGTAAATATTTAATAAAATCCAGTATCTAGACCATTCCATACTATGTCTTGATGACTTGAATAAATGATCAAAATATAAATATAACATTTGATACTGGATAATATGCATTAATCGTTTTCAGAAAACATTAAAAAAAATCAAATTTCTTATATCAACAGTATATAGGACAGTTGAAACTATCCGAATCATCTGCTGCCAAACTCCTCATGATTTATACAACCTACAACTATAGCAGTACCTAGTAGCTTGGTTCTATTTGATAATTTCGAAAATTGTCTTCCAAGATCTATAAAAAGCTTTTGATAGTACGAACTAAATCAGATTAATGTACCCAAAAGAATAATGGAAACAATCAAAAATATTTGAGGAACAACGATTCAGAATCTCAAAGCTTCACAATAAAAGATGGACTAAGACAGGAAAGTTGCTGAGCTATCTAAGATTTTCTGACCGCATCGTAAATAGCTCTGAAGAACTACAACATTAGATCAACGAGCTCAACATGATTAGCCTAAATCAGATGAATATACCTAAAAGAATAATAGAAACAATCAAAAATATTTGAGGAACAACGATTCAGAATCTCAAAGTTTCACAATAAAAGATGGACTAAGACAGGAAAGTTGCTGAGCTATCTAAGATTTTCTGACCGCATCGTAAATAGCTCTGAAGAACTACAACATTAGATCAACGAGCTCAACATGATTAGCATGTATCAGATGAATATACCTAAAAGAATAATAGAAACAATCAAAAATATTTGAGGAGCAACCATTTAGAATTTCAAAGCTTCATAATAAAAGATGGACCAAGACAGGAAAGTTACTGAGCTATATGAGAGATCTAAGATTTTCTTACCTCAAAGTAAACAGCTCTGAAGAACTACAGCATTAGATCAACGAGCTCAACATGATTAGCCTAAATCAGATAAATGTACCTAAAAGAATAATAGAAACAATCAAAAATATTTGAGGAACAACAATTTAGAATCTCAAAGATTCACAATAAAAGATGGACTAAGACAGGAAAGTTACTGAGAGATCTAAGATTTTCTGACCTCATCGAAAACAGCTCTGAAGAACTACAACAATAAATCAACGAGCTCAACATGATTAGCAATGTAGTAGGCCAAGAGATGAACCCAAAGAAAACGGAAGTTTTGCACAATGAAATAAACAAAAGGATATTAGATGTTAAATATTCACAGCGATTTTTCGATCAGCTGTTAGCTGATCTCTCTTAGAGAAACTCCAGGTTACGCAACGGTCTATGTAGCGATGTCCACATAACAAAGTTTGACCATGGAAGAATTTAGTGGATTAGACGAAGGACCAATGCAACAGACATCATCCACAAAATCAAATACCTCAAGTTGCAATGTACAGAGCATTTAGCATCAACAATACAAGAAACCATGAGGATAACACATTGGTTAGGTTAGGTTAGGAGACGTCAAGAACCGAATGAAAGATGATTATGATATCAGGAGTAGAAACGAACTGATATCAAATTGCTCAACAACACAACAAAATGACAGGTATTTTGGAGGGATATACAGTTGCACTATCAATAGTTTAACATAATAATGATGATGATATTTATAGAGTTGCCTTTAATTTACGAAATTGTTGTTTTGACAACGTAAAACTTGAAACCCAACTTTGTGGATGAGATGTGCAGCGCCATATTTCACAAGACATTTAACAGTTAGTTCTATTTCATAATATCCAATTAAAATGTCGTCAATATGTTTTTAAGACAGTTCGAAATTATATGTACTACGTGTCTATTTAATTAGTGAAATCGTTTCCAAGATCATCGACGATATTCATGGGTGGTACACTATGAGATGAAAATAAACTTTAGAACCAGGTTCGTTAGTTTTGATGTACGGTATGGTCGTAAATCCTTTATGAGATTTATACCCATTGGCTAAAAGAATAACGTGAAGTATTATAAATTAATTTAATTATATTTCAGAGCAAAAACTTTATTTTAAGAAAAGCGATTAACATGTTTAAGAGATCATAAAATAGATATTAACGTTGTTCTAATGTATATTTTTTACGTTCTTTTTTAGAATCTAACTGCGCGTTTTTTGGAAACAAAATCTAAATGGCAAACATTAGGATTCTGTTTATTATGAAGCAACTACTAAAATAACTATTAGTTTCTTTAATTCCTTATTTCTTAGACCTTTTAGGTCTCTACTGTTTCAAAATTAGTTTTTTTAATCTTCTAATCTTGGAAGATAAAATTTGACGTTTCAACTTTTCTTTATCAAAATATGATAATCAATAGAAAAAAATATGAATATCAAAATCACGTTTTATCTAGATTTATTTCCTAAATCATACAACTATTACTCAATTACGGAATCAACTACTTTATTAAATAAATTAGAAAATGATTTAAAACTTAACAGTCAAAATAAATGAAGTAATTCCTATTAATATTTTCCAAAAATTTAAAAAAAAATGTCGAGAAAGAACTGATTCACTTCTTAATAAATGCAAAGAAAAAGATATTAAGAAAATTGAAAACCTAATATTGAAACAACAACCTATTGCTGAAAATTCAAATGGATCGAAAATTTAACTGATACTGTCAAAACAGATGAAGAGAAAGAGGTTTTTATCTTTAGGTCCCAATTTTACACGAAATATTTCTAGTGACAAAGAATTGCCTGTGACAAATATCTTATGTAATATGTAAACAAACAACAACCGAGCAATATCAAAACTCAAAAGATAACTAAAACCAAAGAATTCATAAGGTATCATTGCGAAAACAACTGGGGTATGTTTCAAAAAACAACAAATTCATAATTTTCCCAGTACTTTTACTTGTAATTCACATTGAGTTCAACTCTACAGCTCTTTTTTATCTTCTTCATTATTTTTCTCTATTTCCTTTGCTACTTCTTTCCACTCAAATCTTCCTACCTCATTTATCTTCCGGTTGACTTCTTAAAGCAATTTTTTGGACATTCTCTTCTTCTTTTCTCTCTTTCACCTCTCTCCAGCACTATTCTCACAAACCTCTACAGTGGCGATTTGACCATAGGTCTTAAATATCTTGCCACGTATGCTCTAGCTCGCACATAGCCCGAAATAAACAGTAATGAAACTGAAATATAGATGTTTCTATGTGTGCGCTGTCACAACCAAGTTATTTAGAAATAGTCCTGTCAAATGAGCCTTAACCGATTAATTACTTGGACGTAATTGTTAAAGATAGTGTTAATTATAGAGGAGAGAGTTTTTTTGGTAGATCATTTTTCGGAATCGGTCCATAATAAACGATGTACAAGTCTAGTAAAACGGGTAATGTATTGTGCCAACGAGAAGGAAGCTCAAGGCGTCTCAGGACAGTTAACAACAATAACCATGAACGTGTTTTTGAGCGATTATTAGAAAATCCGAAAGCCAGCAAGCTGTGTTATATATTGCCTTAAAAAGAACTTTCTTGCAAAGAATCCTAGATGAGCTAGGTGCATCAACGATCGGGAGTATCTCAGTAGAGATAGTTTTCAGACAAAGCGCAATAGATTTCTGATCTTTGCCAGAACAGTTTCGGAACACGTAATCATTGATCAGAACTTTATCGAAGAAAATGATAGGCAAATTACACTCAATCAACAGAGGAAAGCATAAATTTAAACACGCTTTATTCCTGACCTAAGTCTATTCTGTAGTGCATGTACTTTGGTATTTCAGGACTAATTTCAGGACTTCAGGACTTCAAGAATCATCAAAAAATTACAATTACAGATATCTTTATTCCCATCTTTTTTGTCACCTTCCATGTTTCTGAGGGATACGTTCTGATTTTGACCGCTCTTCAGTAGTGGATTCACCAGTAGGCTGAGTAGGTTTTAGCCTAGGGCAGCAGATTTCAAGGGGCGGCAAATTTTGTTCTAAAAAAGTTCAGAGCTGGGAGCTTTTTCAGGTAAACACCACTCCATTTATAACCAAATAAGTTTGAAATTATTGCTTCAGAATAAGGGTTTCACATACGGCAAGATATGAGAAAAGTTTCTTGGTGACTACTCAAGATGATAATTTTGTAATCAACCACGAAAAATTATTTTCTCTGAAAATATGAGGAAGAAAGCTAAAATATAACATACTCTTAGTTTTTATTATCCTAAATAAAAAAAAACGTGAGATTCAATCGCATGATGGTGAAAACTACCCCCAAACTTTTGAATAAATTATTATGAGTAAAGTTGTGATTTTTTATTGAAAAATAACTAACCCAAATTGAAGAGGGAGAAATTCTGCATCTGAAATGATGTCTTCGTGTTGCAAAAACTTTTTTCTTAAGCGCAATTTTTTTTGAGTTTTCGATGAAAATGGGAAAACTCTATTATACGAAATTTTCGTGTTTAGTTCATGCGTATTCAATTAATAGTTGATGGATCACTAAAAATGATACGCTATTTCTAAGTACTACCCAGAAACCCGTCGACAGAAAAAAATTATGAATTTGAATCGCTTAGGGGTGCTTCTATCAGACAACGCTCGGGATGGAATCTTCAAATGTCAATTACAATAACTATTCAGAATTTCAGCTCATTTTCAGTTTCGATTTCAGTCGATTGTGATTGAGTTAAAATATTAATCACTTCAAAATAGCTCAATTTAGATACGAGAATTTGTATATTCGTACCAATTCTCTCAGACTATAACCACGTGTAGTATTTTTTTATTAAAGTACGTGATTCTGAACAGTTTTATTATTTTAGCATATGTTGGAAACATTTAATATACCGAATAAAATGATATTCCACTGCTTTTAACCACACCGTTTCATAAATTCTACCTGAAGGGTTTCCACAATGAAGAAACTTCTCTACTTAACTTGCTTGAAAGCCAGCCGAGTATAAAGGTGTGATAAGAGCAACGACAAGGTAACTTTAGTGAACTTCGTTTAATCGTAATTGTGAAAACTGAAAAGTTAACACCTCAACCAACTACTGGAAATAATTAATGTTTTTGTAAGGTATACGTCAACATGTATTGTTTCAACATTCGTTTTTATAGTATAACTTTCCTACACATCAATTGGGTTGTTAAGTAGCAAATACACAAATGATATATTCTTCCTCCTGAATAATGTCACTCCACTACAACAACTTTTTGTGATTTTTCGATTGTGTTAATCATAATATTTCAATCAAAAAATTGCAGTAGTTTCAGGGAAACACCCCTTGCATTGTTAAAGTCATAACTTACCAACAGAAGTCGGATTGTAAGGGTTGAAAAAAAGATGTCTTCTTGCAAGTCAATAGAATGTGGAGTGCCTCAAGGCTCAGTACTAGGCCTTATTTTGTTCCTTTTGCTTATAAACGCCTATCTAGACATCAGCGGAAAATTTTCAGATGACATTAGTGTCTCTTGGAGCAATGGCACTTCATAGGACCACATCTAGTAATCTAATCACCCTCAAATTATAGTGCGATTCTAATCTAGTCTCAACGATTCTAAAATCAAAGTTTTATCATATAAAAACACATTGCAGCGTTTTTTATTAAATAAGACATTCACGTCATTGAATCGGTAAAATTCTTAGGGCTTGTTGTGGACAATTCCTTGAAATGGGAATTACATATCTAAAAAAATAAGTTTCTCCTGTTTTACGATGAGATCAGTTTTCAAAGAACTGAACTTATCCACCTCCCTAACAGTTTATTATGCCCTTAATGAGTCGCATCTCCGATGTACCCTTTTCTTCTGTGATACGTGTTGTGCGACTCAATTTGAGCGAATCTTCAAACTAAAAAAGAGAGCTGTCAGATATTTACTCGGACTACACATTAAAATTTCTGTCACTTCCTTCCTCAGTCATCTTTGAATCGGTTTGCCTAATTCGTAAGCACGCTTCTCAAATTTTAGGAAGATCGTTGCACAACTATCCTTTTAGGAAGCGGACCACGCCCCTCAACTACCTACTCCACGTTCACAATTAGTTAAAAGCTCAATATTTTACAATACAAAAAAATGCATAATCATTTACCAATTGAAATCAAATCGTTATCATCTTTTTCGGCATTCCGCAATAATTTGAGGGCATATTTACTGGAAAGTGCCTTCTACTCTGTCAACTACTTCCAACAATAATATTTAATACCGGGCATGCTGCATACTGGACTTATATACGACTCACATACTAATTATTACCTATTACCTATAATTTTCTTACTAGTTGTGATTTTTTTCTGCATATTGAAATTTTATTTTATTTGTTTTATCTTTATTTAATTATTTAGTTTTTACAAGCTTTTGTCTACAAATTGTGAAAATTTTTTGACACAAAAGCATTTCTCTATCTCTCATTTCTCATAAGACCTGCTCAAAAAAGGTTAGAAATAAAATAGAAACGATGTCTTCGTTCAAATTGAAGAGAAAATTGATTCCCGATATCTGTTAACAAAATCAGGAGTTGATATAAATAGATAGGAAACGTGAAATGTTAATAAATGTTTTCGATGTCTATGAGATGTTTAATCGCAAATATACTTTTGCCAGGCAAACAGTTCTATGTTGGAGTTGTTGAGGGCACGTGCTTCCCTAGAAAGTGAAGCTGGATTTGAAACCACGACAACGAACCATCAGATTCATTGTGCACAACATTTTGGCAAAATAAGACCCAATATGTCACACTTCGAAGAAGCTTATCATGGTGACGTTGAGGAGGTCAAATTTATCCGTAGCCTCATAAGTGACTAGCACTCAAATGAAGTTTCATACTCGTTATTGTAATTGCATTAGCGAAATTAGTTTTCATAGCCATTGAAATGACTTAAACGACGATACTGGACATAATCCTTAGTGCCCTAATATTTTGTTTCTTTCCATTTTTGTTTCTCATAACAAAGTCCAATATTTCATCAGTTTTTCTCACATAAAAGAATCATATCGAGAAAAAGACGTCAAATCAATTTCAAAGATCTTGGTATTTCAGATTTTCTCTCTCAATTCATTTGTGGTTTCCAATAATCTGACTACTGTTCCCTTAAATACTAATCTTATTGTATTTAGAAGCTGTAATTAATTATATTTATGGTCGTCAGGGTACGATCAATACAAAAATAAAGGTAAGTAATTTGATAAGTTTATGGAACTCCAAGTGCCTAACGAACATATGGTATCGCTTAAGTAAGACGTTGAGGACGGTCAGTTTACAATAAATCTTAAGGAATAAGTAAGTAGAATATCTTTACATTCAAATTAATATAAGACAGAAATTAGGTAATCTAAGACTATATGTTAATGGAGTTTAAAATAAAAGACATATTGTATAACTTAATATATAGTTAACAGAATAAATGGGGTTTAGTTTCAAATGATAAAAATTAGTGCATGATAACATGATAGATAGATCTGGACTGAATTCTGGTATTTGTCCTTTGTCTAACAATTGATTTTTCATGTTAAAGTTTTTTAGATACATCCAAGGATCTATTTACATGCCCCTAATCGACGTTCTGCTTGTAATCACGGTTAATTCGTATGGGAGTATTCGAGACTTCTATAGATCTTATCTAATGATTTTGAATGACGATGTATGGTATTTTTAGAAGACACAATGAAATCCTATAAGCGACTAGGTTAGTTTTCAAGTGTTTCCTTCGTAACATCAATATCCTAAGAATCTGAATGCAAACGATCTTCAAGTATCAAATCTCAATTATTAAACCGATTGAATTAACGCTAATTAACTGCGTGTCCCCCTTAATTTTGCATATTTTTATTGCTACCACGGTTGCTTTTGTTTCCAATAATGTCTCAACAATTAGATAAACTGCGTTGTCAATAAACAAATTTGAAGAAAGTGAAACAATTGTAGGAAATTTTACATATGAAACAGTCATTATTTATAAGAGACTATATCTCGAAACAAAATTTTTCAATCTATTTTATCCAAATCATGAATAAGAATTATTATCCGTTAAACTAGAAAAAAAATTCTTTTGTCGCCTATAAAAAAATGGAATTAATTATACCGCCTCCAGTTGCCGTTACAATCCTTTTATTTGTAAAGTCTTGTATAGCCTGCAAACTTTAGTTATTAACGCATTCCGCACCTCAAAATAAGAGCCTTTAACAAAAACTTTCCGGGACCGGGATTTAAAACAATAATCCTGGCGTGAAACAATTCGTGCAAAGTGAAAAAATAAAGGTGAGTTTCTGCGCGAAATTATTCACCGTACCATAGCTCAAAATACAAATCAAATGGAGGTAAAGAAATGCGTTGCTGGAAGGGACAAAGCACGACTCAAAACTTAGTAGAAAACTTTTCTTTCATCAGTCGTAATGGTTTTCAATTCTTCACAACCGGAGGCATGACCTTACAACCTATCGGAATGAAGTATTTACAGAGGTGTAACATTAATTCATTTTAGGGTATCTTGTCTGTAAAATTGAATATAAGAAGATAATGCACCTTAGAAAATATTTTGTTAGCAACATGTATGAATTTTCATTTAGAAACTGCGAAAATTTAGGGTTTTAAAATCAATCACTGCTCTTATTCATTAATTTGACAGTACCAGGTTTCAATTACAACCTCTATCTTTCATGTCAATTTATTTTATAACAATTCTCGCTGTAAACGCATATAAACTGCCTAAATTGATATCGATTTTCGACTCACATATAATTGAGTGACAATGATCAATTATCCATGAGTAGTTGTTCATTTGAAGGCTCTGTTCAAACAATTTCATCAGAAGATTTAGGAATAAAACGAATTGTGCCAAGTTTGTCCCTTGAGCTCTTACCGACAATCAGAAAAAAGATCGTGTTGAAACTTGCCGTGCTTTGAAAGAAAAACTCGAAGCTGTTCTATATTTTTTGGGAAAATAATTCATAGTAGAACCTCAAGTGCCGTGAAAATTTTGATAATTCCCTTCACATACCCAAAAATAACCGGAATTATTTTTTAAATGCTATATATTTACAAATATTTACAAAACAACCTTATCCCCTTAAAAATACTCTCCATTACAAGTGATACATTTGTCCCAGCGGTACTTCCACTGTGCAAAACATTGTTTTAACTCATCTTTAAAGATGGCTGCAGGCTCCTGTCTCGTTATTCTCTTGATGTCATCAATGTTTTCAAATCGCCGTCCTTTCATGCCCCTTTTCATGCGTGGAAACAAGAAAAAGTCGCACGGAGCTAGGTCAGGCGAGTAAGGTGCGTGGGGCAGCGGAACCATATTATTTTTAATCAAAAACTGACTAACAGTGATGGCTGAGTGTGCAGGTGCGTTGTCATGGAGGAAAAACCAGTCCCCTGTTTGCTGAACCGACAATTGATCAATTGTCTGTCGACGATCTGTGCGAGGTTTGTCAACAATCGACATGTCGCCATTTTCAAATCAAGAAAACCACTCGTACACTTGACCTTCCCCATAGCATCATCTTTGTAAGCAGTTTTCAACATTAAAACAGTTTCAGCAGCGTTTTTACCGAGTAGAAAACAAAATTTCACAGCGGCACGCTGTTCACTTAAATTTACTTAAAGTAGAGTTGTACTAGGCAGGTATTAGCGGCAGAAATCAGTACTACCGAAGCTCCACCCATGACAATGCTATTCCGGTTACTTTTGGGTACCTCCTCGTATATCCTTAGTCCTCCACCTCTAAATAACAGCGATTTTTACGAACAACATCTGCTTCAGTGGAAATCTGTATGGTTCTTACGAGATAAAGTATATTCTGGATTTTCTAATATACAGGTGCAACAACTGATGTCAAAGATATTACAGACAGTTGTGACTATTAAATACTATTGTGACGGTTATAAAATTACAATAATGGGCAATAGTTTTGCCCATTTTATCAAGTGAAATTTCTCTCTTTTTCGCGTATTTATGAATGAACATATATTATAATTAAGTACGTTCTTCCAAAAATTATTCAAGTTTAGTTAAATTTTCTAACACGCAGCGCTTTGGTAATATGGTTAATTAGAGTTATGTGGATAAAAAAAAACCTAATCATTCAAATTGCTTCTCCTCTGTAAGTAGGTATCTTGCACACAATAGAAGCGGTTAAGGTATCTACCAACGTATTCGAATGAGCTTAACATCCTCTGTATATCGTGGCAGCGTAGACACTCAATAAATGCCTGGATGCTCAAAAATTCCTTCTTGTTTTCTGGTGCTAACGGATTAGCGATTCGGACAAGTCGAGCAAACTCTTGTAGATAAATAAGTTCACTGCTTTTTTTATTCCACATAATTGGTTTATTTGTCACTATGTCGTTGTGCTATGACATTGAACTGTTAATTAAATCCTACAGTTACTAGAGACTAGTTTTATATACTATAATCACGTTTTCAAACCTTCGTTTTCGGGAAATATCCAATTTGCCGTGAACAAATAAAAAGGGGGCGTCTATAAATTACATTTTTAGGATTTTTCGACTCCCCTACCCCCCTGATGAGATTTCGTAAGATTTTTCTGTACTACCTCTCCCCTCTCCCGATCTCACCTGAGATTTTTTATAATGTGTTTTTGGCTGTAAAATTCAATCCCCCAAAAGAATTTTTATGAAGTTTTATGAAAACAGGTCATGAAAAAATGTAGTGTCATAAAAAATACAAACAAATAGTCGTCACACAAAACCCAATATCCAGCGCATCCACCTTCGATGAAAACAATGGAACAGGACCGGCTTCACGGTCTATATTGGTGGGCGATTTCTAAGCAGTTTGAAGATCCGCACATCGTATTTGTTATACTGAATTATTAAAATCATTCTTATAAAAAAAATTGTCGTATTCAACAGAACCTTCAGCTAACATTAACTTCGGAAGCTTGACACAAAAATTCACTATAAAAATGAGACATGGATGTATCAAAAATATACTGTCAAAAAATGTTAGTTTAGAAAGTCACATACATATAAAATAAAAGAATATAATTAGGATGATGATGGAAAGTGCTTTAATTATTGAAGCAATTGATTAAATAGTTTGATGTAAACATTTCAATTGAACAAATAGACATAAGGTTCTTGATTGCCAATGTCCTAAAAGTGTTCCAAATTCATTTTGAACATTTCTAATGACTTGAAGCGAAATTGATATACCCACATATCTTATTCATTATTTTAACTTTTCAACATCTGACTTTATTTGCTTTTCTCAAGCGCCTTTATTAAACCCCCAAAAAGTAGAAAGGACTGAGATCTAGGATTTCGGTTGCCGTTAAATACTCGTCGTATGAAAACTGAAGTGATTTTGATATCCTCCAGGCGTATTCCCGATGTGAAGTCTGTTGACAAAACAAGAAACTGGTCGTCTAATATTTATGCCTTACAGATTACAAAACTTTTTATGGGAGCTGTTGCAAACATACTTTTCTCATCAGTTGAGTACATCCGCAAAAACAATCAATAGTACAAAAAAGTTTATTGAAATTTAAGATATTTTTTTATCGCAAAATACATATTGCATTGGGCTTTAATACTCCAGACGAGTACACTCGCAAATACCAGAAACTGCGCATGGTTCTCGACCAATGCTTAGAGTTGAGTTGACTTAACTAGATGTAAATTTTCGAAACCTTCTATTGATTTTCTTTATCCTCCATATTTCATAGAGTAGTAGATCTACCTTAATTATATTCAAAGAATTATTTCATGATCGGATATCTTTCAGATCATTTTCAAGTTTCCAGGGTATTACGACTACTATAAATATTCGAAATGGCTTTAAACTAAACTCGTTCTTTCACATTTTATAACCCGTATAATGTCGGAAGCAATCGACATACCTACCTAAGCTGCCGTCTTCAGGTTTACGAGATAGAAAAAACACACACACGAAACAGACACACACAAATACTGCGAGTTTATAGCCAGCCAGAATAGAGGGCGAAAACGATTTCGATATGAGTTATAGAGGCATTATCTACCTATCTGTGAGCGAAAAGTAGGGTTATATTGTGCAGGTGTGTATGGTGAGCGGCACCAACGGCAAGGGGAAACGTGTGTGAGGGAATTGATCGTAAATATCGGCGGTTAGCATCGTCATCTGTTACTCACTGCCTCCCTTGTTTTTTTTCTCTTGTTTTCCTTAGCATTTAACGTTTCTGGCGTCTTTTGGTCGTTCGTCGTACATGTATAGATTTTTCACATAAAAGCATTAAAAACATGGACGTCGATATGCAACTTTATTTAAGGTATTTGAATTACACAAAATTATTTGATTAATTATTTTCAATTCTAATAATATTGTGAATATTTCAACATATTTGAGAGTAATTTAACAACTCAGATCTAGTGTCATCATAATTTCTAAATACGAGATCCTCTGCGAAAAAACAAAAGACACTTTCCATCCCCTGCAGGTGGTATAAAAAAAATGTAAGGCATTCAAACTTCTCTACTAACTAAATATCTCAAAAACATGATTCTATCAAAAAGTTGACAAAGTAATTTCTGTTTTGTAATATAAAAGAAAACAAGAATAGTTTTTAATCAATTATATATTTTACATTTTGCTCAATGCCTTTAGCCATCTTTCTTTCAGCTTCATAACTCATAAAATTTATCCTACTTAATTCTGCAAACTTCAAAATAAATGGTTATCAGATGGTGCCAGATCATGGCTATATGGGGGATGTGACATCACTTCCTAACCAAGGTCCAATAGTTTCCCACGAGCTACCAAAGATGTGTGAGGTCTTGTATTGTCATGGTGAAATACTAAACCTTCTCGATTTGACAATTCTTTCCGTTTTTCGTTGATTGCTTCATCCAGTATCATCAATTGTTGACACTAAACATCAGAATTGATCGTTTGGTTCTTTGGAAGTAGCTCAAAAGACACAACATCTTTGTAATCCCACCAAACTGAGAGCATGAACTTTTTTTGTTGTTTTTAAGCTTTCGATGTGGTTTATGCTGGTTCATCGTGTCAGCTCCATGATAGTTTTCGAATTATGTTACTGTACAGAACCCATTTTTCATCACCAGTGATGATTCTTTTCAAGCTTCTTAACTACCCTAAGATATTTTACGTGTTTTTTAATTGTGTGAGATGCATATATCAATTATGGCTTTGATTTGGTCATCATCAACTTCAGCCTTCCACGATAATGGGTGTAGTTATCGCAGATCATATAAAATATACTGAACACCAAAAGAAAATTAAGTAACTCACGAAACAATTACCTAAACAGGATAATCATTAAAGATGTTGCCTTTTGTACAAAACCCATCCTTAGATATAGAAGGGGATCTCACTAAATCAGGGTAGTCGTAAAGACGAGTCCTTATCATTTTAACCAATCGGTCCTTGGAATACAATCAACAACTTTTCTTGAAACAATTGACACATCGCTTTTTGACAGTCTATTTTTGAACACTTTTTCAATGGTAACCAAGTCTAAAGACACTGACTGTATTTTGAAATCAAACACATCACTGGCTGCAATAAAATAGCTGAAATCAAATACCAACACATACACAATTCTACAGAGGGTATAGTTCATCAATAAATTGCAAAGCAATTAGACATTCACCCTTTCACAACTACAACCCGATAAGATAACTGGAACATCCTCATCATCGCTGATAAGCAAACACAAAATAACAGACAACATAGATTGATTAAAACAAAAAGAAAGTTAACCACATCGACATCTCTCACCCAAGCAAACACAAACTTGGTAAAGCGTACCAAATACTAAATACTGAAATTGCTAGGAATAAAACGGGAACCAACCACTAACTTTTGTATACGCAGGAGACTTGGTTTCCCAGGATCTTTCTTTATGTTGTTGGCTTTATAAATATTGTTTAAGGAAATCAAGTGTATAAATGTTTTCTAAGTTTAAACGAGACCAAATGATAACTGTGGACTCAGTGGAGGTCCCATAGAGGAGGTCATCGACGGAAACATAAACAAAATCCAAAAAATAATTTCGGATAACTATAAAGTGTAGCTGATTCAGATAGCTGAGATATTTAAAAAACGTATCTTGCATAAATATTTGGATATGCGAAAGCTCTGTTCAAAGTGAGTGGTGCGCGAGCCCACAATCAACCAAAGATAACGACGAATTGAAAATTCTAAGCAGCGTTTGGAGCTGGTCAATAGGAATGAACCCGAATGTTTGCGTCGTTGGACAATGGATGAAATATGGGTGATGAATAAATTCCAAAGCGTGAAAAGATGGAAAAGTTAGTTGGCAAGATTGTGGCATCAAAATCTTAGTGTGCGCGTGGTATAATATTTATCGACTATCCAAAACCATTAACAGCTTTTGCAGGACGAAACTGCGGAAAAAAACTCCATTTGATAGAAGAGAAAGTACTGTTTCTCACAAATCAATGAAATAGGGATTCAGTATTCTCCAGACCGGTCCTCAAAGACTTTTTTCTAGTCTTAAGAGGATAGTTGCGCTAATGAGGAGGTTATCGCCGAAGCTAGAGCCCGTTTTGCATTTAATGACAAATTGTATGACCGCTATAATGTTTACCGCATTATCTTTGAAGACAAGTAAAAATGTGGTAACTGTAATTCAAAATACTTGATTTTATATTGTTTCCTTTTCATGAACTTTTCCGGCCAAAAAAAAAACCTTGAATCCTTCCATTCTTCGATTCGATTCTCCTTCTTCTCATGCCGTCTTATCATTGTAGGTTGGAAACCACGTTTTTAAATGCGTTTCTGTAACTCGGAACATGAGCAATTGTCCAACGCTGAGATTTATCCATTCTCTCTCTAAGAAGTTTTTCTGATCTTAATAATTGTCAACAGCGTTCTTTTGCGACCAATGCATCTTAGTACTTCGTCGTTGGTGATCCTGACAGTCCAGGGTATCTTCAAAATGCGTCCATAGAGCCACATCTCAAATGCCCAAGTTTTTTGGTCATTTGAGCTTTCAAGGTTTAAGTTTCCACTCCGTACATCAGTACTGACCACACATAACATTCCATGAATCCTATTCTGATGTGGAGATACTTATTTTTTTGCACCCATTCTATTTGTTTCCCATTCAGTGTGAGAAAAGCGTTAATATTGATATTTTTGTTTTATTTATAACTACGAATTTAGTTTTTTTAATATTTATAGTGAGTCCTACATAATCACATTCTCGGTTCCTCCGATGTTTATCCCCTCAAGTCTCTCCTCCAGCACTTTCTGAAATACAAACAACAACAATAACATTTTGATTGATGTTAAATAAAGTCGAACTTAATATACAGGATACGGAACTCAAACGAAACATTTATTTCAATTCAACGAAACCGATACAAGACTTTTTAATCTTATCTCTTCTACAGTCTTGCTCTGTGCAACAAAGAAGGTAAATAGATGAAACGAATACTTCTTTTTTATAACATTAAGGTGTAAAACCGCCTTATAACATTAAGAGTATTACCACGTATGAAATTTAAAAGATCTTTCTGGTAGCAATCACACCGACTTGCCCCTTGAATACCTGAGTGCGCTTGAACGAGAAAAGATGGAGAATGATGTAAGATCTTAATAGTTTCCTTTATACCAGGTGTTCAAAAATTAAAAACCAATATTCATGTATAGGGATGGATCGACTAAATTTATCTGTTGTAAAATCTCTGATAACATCAAAAGAATAAGTGAGGTTATTGAAAAAGCACGTTTTAGATCCTTTATATTTCGCGGACGTAGAACAAAGGACACTTGCCCTTAAACGACACCCTTCAGATGCGCGACCGACGACAAAGTGAGGTAGATTGATATAAATCAATTTTTACTCTTGATGGAAACATATATCAAAGATGACGAGGTGCTTTTTTATTCTGCTAACGTAAGGTAATACTTTCTAAGGGTGAAGGTTTAAAACTCGAAACTAACGACTTTTTCTTGTAGTTTTATAGCAACAATGGAAACAGTTTAATACTGGCAATTAAAAACATTTTCCAAAGATAAAAATGAAATATATAGTATTAAATTAATCATTGATCGGCAATATGGATATTTCTTTCGCAAATGGTAAGATCAGATTTCTTAAGAGTGGAGAACAAAAATTTTTTGCACGATCCTATAAAAAAGTGTCGATCTAGGAACCATCGAAGTTGGCGGTAATAATAATGAATAAATTGAAAATAAAGAATAAAATTATGCGATATCCAATTCCATTCTTGAGATATCGATACTTGAAATCGGAAAAACCTAACCTAACCTAATCTAACCCAAATTTACCCCACCGGGACCTCGCCTTTGAAAGCATTTAGAGCGTACTTCGTCCTTAATAAGCTCAAAACAGCATATTTCTACATTTAATCACACTGGTCAACTTTTTCGTGTATCACACGGAAACTTATACCAAATTTTGAAAATACCATGGCCTCCAAACAATAATGTAACATTTTTTATTTATTTATTTATAAGATTTCTATTCGTGTGATGAATTGATAAACACTGTCTCTTACGTTCTTAATTTATTTACACACTATACACACACGTAACTTATAATAATTTACTTATGAATATCACTTAAATAATTTCCGCGATTACTTTTACTAATTCGTTGTTTTCACTACGACTGTTTATTTAAAATTAACTAGTTGCGTTTACAGAAATCATTTATATACCTAAATAAAATTCTACAAAGTTCTAGAAACAAACGAAAGAAAAAAAATAAATAGACTTTTCTAGAAATTATTTAAAATATACCGCCCTCTATAATAAATACTTTTAAAAGGAAACATCAAAGGCGCGTTCGCCGTTTATACAGATAAAGGCGCCGCGCGAATTTACTGAATATTAAAATTCTATTGTAGCTGGACAGAGCCGGCCTATGGAACCATTTCGCGAGCTTGTTTGAGGATGTTTTTACAATAGACTAAATCATCTGCTTTAGTAAGGTTTTATTCTATCGTCACGATGTCGAAAATAAGGAATTTTCGTTCAAGGAGAAAGTGAATTCTGCTTGTTTTTTAGACAAATTCAATCGTTTAAATCACTTTCTATAATGTGATTGAAGATATTCAATGGAAACAATTAGCAAAACATCATTTAAACAATAATTTTAGACAGAAAAATACTAAAACGGTCCAATGGTTTTGCAAATGACGGATGAATAATAATTGACCAATCAGATGTCTCCCAGTTCACTGATAATAAAGTTTATGTTTTTTTCTCTATCAATAAAGAGGTTCATAACTTGGGTCACTCTCTTGACATAATTTATCGCGGGTTGACTAAGAACAAATTTCGGACTTGAAACATAATCCTGACTTGATTTGGAGGCTAACAGACAGTTTGGTGGTGGATAGGACATGAAGGTCCTATTTCAAGGCTTTTAAGATCACCTGATTTCAATCCTATTGAATAATTTATTTCGAAAATTAGTTGACAGAATTGTATGGACATATTTATGTGAAGATCGTAAGTTAACCGACGCTCTGAAGCTCACGCCATGTTGAACAAACAAATTTTTTTTACCCTAACAGTGTTTTTTGATATAACATAATATCTCCGTATCTGATTGAGTTTTATATATTTCCTCTTTTGTAAAAAGGACTTATACTTTCAATTTTTCTCTTTTCTTAAATGGAACACTCTGTATTTCACAGAAAAAAAGGATCTCCGGTTCTGCAACAATTTTCATTAGGCATTCCCTATGTCCAAAGTTCATTATAATCATAATTTTATCTCAACATTCTACGTTAGTATTCATGGCAATGAACTTTATACAATAACGGATTTTTTAGCTAAGTATTAGACAGTACTAGGTTCTATATTACCAGTTTTTCATTATTCTCAATAATCTTTGTTAACTTTGTCATTATCAGTATCTAATGATTAAATAATTTAATATAAATAATTGTATGAAAATAGTTTTTATTTTGATACAAATTTTCTCGGTTGAAAATAGTGATAGAAAGTCCAAATTAGATAATGAGTATAATAAATTTAGAGAAATCGCGGAGTTAAAGCTCGATGATATTACAAATCAAAATTCGTGAAACTGATTGCAGCCAAAATAAAACTTTTATTACTTTGCAATTGGCATTATTTGAAAATATATAAATCAACCATAAAACATTGTTCCTCTTTCTCAATACACTCCTGAATGTCATCCCATAAAATTTACAATCACAATAAAACAGAGTATATATAGAAGTTTCGAGAGTCTTCGTCAAGCTATACCACCATTAAAGTGCTACTTCTGCTAGGTAACAGCTAGAAAATAAATGTATCCTAAATAATATGCCAAAAAACGAAAAACCTACATCCTAAATCTCCCGCCCTATTGTGGAGCTGACCTCCATATTCCGACCACGGCACATTCGATGGCTTAAGCCGACAATAGCTAGCAGACGTTATGGCCACAGTTAAAAAGTAAAAATCCCCAGGTCAATATATGGATGGTGGTGATGGGCGGTCGGCCGCTATATACACTACAAAATACCAGAATCCTACAGCAAAACAAGATTTATAACTGGATGAAAATTTATTGACGAAACTGTATGAAAAACACTTTATAATCTTTTATAGTTTTTCAATTGATTTCTCATGATATTCTACTATTGTTTAGCATTCGTCTTGTGCAATTAAAGTATAATAATCAAATTAGTACTTAACATCATTCACATTACGTATTTTCTAAAATAAAATAAAAGAACTTTGGCAAGAAAACTCTTAAACTCTTAGTAACTGATATTGATTTCGTGAATTCCTCCGATGCGTGTCAGTTTCGCGTTCTTTTCAAGTTCCTCCTCTCGACCCTATACCTGCTTATCGACATCGTACACCTGTCAACATTTTTCTCCATTTCCTACCTGCTTACCTTGCTCGATTCTGTCCGTTATGTTGTGTTCGCTGACCCGTTCAGAAACAACCGAAGTCGTTAAAGATGGCGGATAGATGAGGGACTTCATTTCTATACGGATCAGTGGCGTTTCTGCAGAAAATATTCGTGAAGTTATCAAAAGATTTGTTGATATTTTCGTAAATAATTTGTGTGAAAATTGCACAAATGTATGGTATTTTATTTTTTTATTGTTTTAAATACATATTTTTAGAGCTTATCGCACAACTCAGTTATTCACAATCTTTTATTTAAAAACTTCATACGCCTTACCACAAATATAACTGAAATTAAAATAAATGAGAAGCTCATTTTTTATTAAATTAATAGATGCTGCATTTATATCTTACCGCTACTCACTCGTAGCATTGATTACTGAAAAAACTCTTTCAGTAAATACTGAGGGGGCGGGAAAAAAAGTAGACTCCACTTTTGGTCAGTACTCATTGTCAGTATACAAATTGAAATATTGCTGCGAGGGAATATGTGCGACTGAGAGGTCCCAATTAACCACCCCATTCGATAGAAAAATAAACAGCCATGATATGGAAATCCGTGGAAGGGGAAGGGGAAAATGAACCGTAGCGTCCTCTCTTGATTCATGAGCACAACTAATACGTTTATAGATTCGACGATAGGTAACACTAGAGGCTATAATGTCAAGCAAATATTCAAAAATGTTGGAACGGAATCTAATACATGAAAAAAATAGTTTTTAGGAATGGTTCACATTCATAAGAATAGAAAAACAATAATAAAAATGAATAATTTATAGCTCTATTTTGTAAATTCTAATAAAACTACAAATAATTTGATTGATGGCTGCTACATATTTTAATGAAGACTGAAAGTAGTCAAATCGTCAAATTTTTAACTGTCTTCCAAAAATTATTGACAAAAACTATTTTTAAAACAGAAGAGACCTAGAATCAAGACAATTTAGAACTTAAAATTAGTCGAAACGTCAATTTTTTTATCAATCTTTTAAAAATTATTAAAAAAAAACTATTTTTAAAACAGAAACGTCAATTGTCTATCAATCATTTAAAAATTATTAAAAAAACTATTTTTAAAAGAAAAGAGACCTAAAATCAAGAAAATTTAGAACTTGAAACTTAAAATTAGTCGAAACGTTAATTTTTTATCAATCCTTTGAAAATTATTCAAAAAAACTAATTTTAAAACAAGAAACGTAAAATCAAGACAATTTAGAACTTAAAACTCGATATTAGTAGAAACAGCAATTTTTTATCAATCTTTAAACAATTATTAAAATAAATGTTCTAGATTTTAGGTCTCTTTTATTTTAAAAATAAATAATCTTCTGTTTTAAAACTTATTTTTTTCAATAATTTTTGAGAGACAGTTAAAAAATTGACGATTCGACTCTTTCAGTCTTTATCAAAATATTTATTCAATTATTCAATTTTATTTTTATCATTTATAGCTTTATGATTCGTTATGCAGTTAAATTTTTTTTACCTTATTGATGACCTTTTAGTCAATTTTCTAAATACTGTGATGTCTGCCCTATGTAGACAGCGTCATAATTAGTACAAGGCACTTGATGTATAATATTTGAGTAGTTGTCTGGTATACAAAAAAAACTTTCAATCATGGGGAGAGCAGTCATGAAGAACTTTTAATATTGTGAATTATTTTATACAAGGCTTTCGAACGACTTTGCATCCATGTTCCAGGTTGTTTTAAGATTATAAGACGAAAAAATTTCATAGGAAAACACATAATTGGAATTATATCGTGAGCTACATTATTTTTATATCTTTTAATTAAAATTTCGTTTGAAAGCATAAAATCTTCACGTTCTGACCTATTGCTGTCTTTATTAAAATATAATAATATAATAATAATACAATCTACACTTATCTATACATCAGGAGTAATTTTTTCTGTTACATTATTATCTTCATAAAGTTCTATCAAGTAATTCTTTATTGAAGCTCATTTCAAGGGATCAGGTATATGTCATTCAAAGGGTCAGCAACCCTTCCAAGTAATATTTTAAAATAAATATTTCATCATTTAAATATTATTATAACACCTTTTAAATTCCAACTAACATAAATCAATCATTTTGTTTATATTTTCTAAGATATCCTACTCAAGATTAATAGTAAACTAAATAAACTACATGTCAGAAATACACCTGAATGACAGGAATTTATTTTCAATTTTAATGTTTTCAAACATCACTATAGAAATAATAAATGCCGAAAATAACGTCAGCAGTATTCCTCAAATTAAAAATACAAGTGCGAACAGAATTTGATAAAGCAAAGCTCGTTCTTCATTTAATTTAATGCATATCCAAACAAACAATCGATTCACATATTTTATTAACCAAAAGATTGTTTTTTTTTTTGTGAATAATCGTATTATCGCTTTCAGACAGTCGCTTAACCTGATGTCAAATCCTGTCCCACATCTAACTAATTCGTACTAAAGATATTTTCTATGGGAAATGATGTAGTGAAAAGCAAAAGATTTTTTTTATAAAACGAACGTTGAAAGTGACATTTCTAATTTTCTAAAACATTAAATTTTATAATAAATAAATATTCTAACAATAATTAAACGAAGACTTTTGTGAAATATGTATTAATTTATAAAACATTATTTAAAAAATTCAACATTAACTTGTTTTATTGAATAAGTTTTAATAACTTTGTATACGATAATATTAATACTGCAATTAGAACAATCGTTTATGCAAACTCCTTGTGAAGATAACGAATTTCTTGAATCATATTGACATGTATTGTTACTTGAACTTGAAGATGCAACAGGAAACTTATTTCCAATGGAGTCTCAATGTTTGATCTTCGTCAGATCCGCTCCTGAAGTCGCTGACAATCTTCGGAAGCAGTGACCAGTAAAGAGCTTCGGATCAGGATATTTTGAAAACGTAGATGTCAGCCGGTATCTTACCAAAAGTGTTTATTGCAACTGGTGGGATAGTGAATTTGAGGTTATAACTGACGTAGTTTGAAGGTATACAAAATCTCTGTGGACGTTGGTTTTCGTATTCGAAATAAGTATTAGTAACGAATTTTTTTCATCTAATTTCAAATTGCATGGCTTTTGTGACATACACCAAAGACACCAATAATTATTACCACTTTCATCATGAAATAATCGGTATCTGGAGATTCACTTGAAGAAGATTTATTATATTGTGTCTGTCATGCAGTTCTGGAGGTCAGCATCAAACTCGATTATAAAAATTATCGAAAGGTTTCAGACAAAAACTCTTGGAGTAATCACCGATGCTCCTTGGTTTGTCCTAGTGAACTCGGTTGTAAAAGAAATAAAAAAGTCAAATGAAAACAAAAGCTATTGGCTTAAAACGTATCCAAACAAACTTGTTAAAAACCTAGTGTCGCATTGTATTATAAGACAATTCAAAAAATCGTCATTTGACTTTGTTTTTCTTGACTTTTCCGTAAGTGGGTTTTGATTTACATTGCACGCAATTTCTGCAATTTCATTAGGAATGCGATCAGTTTCTTCTTCCATGTTTATTCAGTGTTTTGCCAATGAAAATTTGTAAAATATTTTGCAAAATCACGATAACGTTTCGCATTCCTTAGTAACAGTACATACAGAACACAAAATTATCTAAGATAACTTCATAACTATACGAATAAACAAAATGATTATCCCATTGAAAAAGGATTCTACTTTTTTGCACTCTTTTGGATGTCACAATGAATATCGGTCGTTCTTTTTTGCACGCTTTTAGACATGTATAATATGTAATTTCACATATTTATATGAGTTTTTAAATTCATAATTCGACTATTTCATTATCAAAACAGGACAATTATACAAAATACATTGTATGATATTTCCGCTAAAAGCGATTTCAGATGGTGCGTGAAGTTTTTTCTCCACGTTTGCTCACGTTGTACCAGAAGATTTTCTAAAAAAAATTTCCTAGTCCTCATTGAAGCTGTTTAAGCGACATAAACTCTATGATGATGGATCGCAAAGGACAAAATGAACGTACTCTCGAAAAACCACCATTGATAAATTTAACAAAAAGAAACAGATCAAACTGAGCCTATATTTATTGTAAAATATTAGATATCATTACAATGCAGTGAGACAGTATTAGGATCAGAAATATCGTCCAATTAAATGACGAGGCTGAAGGAAATTCAAGCTCGATCAAAAGATCTTTCGATATTTTTTGAATCTGGCAATATTGGCGTTGGGAAACATAAAAAATGATCATTCATAGGTTGTTACAACCCTTAATATTGAGTTTTCAAATTTCTGCTTAACGGCAATAACAGGAAAGAATCAGGCATCAATGCTTGCTAAGGTTAAGAGAGAAATGGCAAAAAAGCAACCGCATGTGAGAAAAAGCAAAATGTTTGTACATCAGGACAACGCACCTTCTCACATCTTCATTGCTAAAATTCACGAACTGCAATTCGAATTGGTTAACCATCCACCGTATTCACCAGATCTGTCTCTCAGCTACATTTTCTTATTTTCTAACCTCTTAGATTCACTTGCAAGTACGTCACTGCCTACTTTGATTCGAAAGATTATTCGGAAGGGTGAGTTAGTGTATATACATGAAAAATGTAAATGATTTTGCAAAAAAAATTTGTTGTTTCTTGATCGGGTCGTAAACTTCATAGATAACTTCCAAAATTTTGAAATATAATCAAATTTCATCGACAGTTCAGTCGAAGTCAAGAGAAATGCCCAAGCAATGAACCAGTTTAGTGCTTCTTGGGTCTCGTCAGTATGAATGTATTATGACTTAAAATATAGGAATTAAATCAAGTAATCTCTGTATCATAGCAAAAGCGAAATTTGAAAAATGTCCTCATTAAAAGAAATGAAAAATGTATTTGTGGATTTCGTTTATCACAAACTTGAGAGTTGAGTAAATGGCACATCCACTCGGTGAAATTTATCGATCCTTTTAAAAGCAAAGCGAATCTTGTGAAACATTAGAAAGCATTTTTAAGTTTTCAACAAGACCTCAACATTCATTAAAAAAGGGTACAAAGAATGCGCATTATAAATGACTAGACAGGTTGTTCTAAAAAGTTTTCCTTTAAAATAAAAGCGGAATGTTACAAACTCCTAATTCTTTTAACCTGAAGCTAGAATATTATTGATGGGATTCGAGAGTGAGTAAAACTTTTATTACATTTTAAATATTTCCAGGAAGTTTTTATCTACTATAGAAATATTGAATTGGTCTATAAGGCGTGTTTCAAAAAAAGGTGATCCCGTCTCTAGGATAGATATGAACTTGAAAATATTTGAGGTTTGCTCAGTAAAAACAGAGTATCGCCATCCGTATTCAAGATAAAGGGCAAATTATACACATTTTATACGATTTTCACTCAAATACTGGCAACATTGTATTGAAATTTGATAAGAATATGTTTTGGTAGCTAATACATCCAATGAATTTGTTTTTATGTCTGACTCTCACAGAGAGCGCTAGTTACACGGTTCGTACCAAGAAGCATTTAACATAACTTTTTCAATATTAGATTTATTAAGCAAAATTTCGAGTGAACTTTTTACACCAAAAATGTACTTTTGATAAAACCGTTTTCGGAATATTTTGATTTGAAAATTATGATAATAAATAATAACCTGTTGGTACAACGTTTTTATAAAGACGAACAACAAAAACCGTTAATGAGAAAATATGATTTTAAATTTAATTGATCAAAATCCAACAGTTAGTGTGAGGAATGTGGCAACAGCTACACCCTTATCGATACAAAATGTCCAAGAACAAATTAATGTTTGAGCAACAGCTTTAGGTAACAAATTAATAGGTTATCACATCATACCTGAAAATTTAAAAAGTGATATGTACCTGGATTTATTATTCGAGATATTAGAAGATTTAGTTCTAGTTTTTAAGCACGATGGAGCTCCACAAGTAGCCCAATATTGCAGTAGTCGTTCAGATTAATCATTATTTCTTTTTTAAACCCAACAATCAAATCAAATCGAAAGTTTCCATCCAATACTCTTTCATAAAGGATGGAAATCCCTCGAAATAATAATCAATTTTTTTTCATTATCATGGTTCTATAAATCTAAAGTCAAACGATTCAAAATAGATCATCTATCTGACTTCAAATTAGATATATAATTATCTATTTATATTATAAATATAATAATATACAAGACAAAATCATCTCACTTGACGTTTCTAGAGCCTACGATACCTCCTGCAGATAAAGTATAATCTCAAAAAACAAAAACCTTCAAATCAATAAATGAAGTTCCTTCTCCGTTAGTATCTCTGCTAGTATACTTTATCGATGATTTCTGAATTCAATTAGAATGAGTTTATGGGACTATTTTAATCAGTTGCAGGAGTCAGATGATGAAAACCTTACGTCCCGACTTTAGGGATGGTCCGCAAGCACACGTCTAAACCTACTAAAATGGGGCAAAGCTAATAAGCATCACAGGTCCAACTATAGAAGGGCGTCGCAGTGAAAAGGTTAAGGTTCTTCTGTTAACTTAACTTTTCATTATATCTGTCAACTCTTTTTCTAAATATATTCCCTCGTCGATTTCCTAAAGAATGTACTCAAACAGAGACAAATTAATTTACGTATTAATAACTTACACAAAAGAATTCTATTCATCAGATACGTTTTCGCTCCTACCTCATTTACTCAAAAAAAGCTTTATAAAAATGAAACAAAAACAAGAATGAAACTAAATTACTACTTTTCATCAAGAGTCGTCACTATATCAACATCCTTAAATCTTTATTTTATGATACTTAACGTTCTCAGTGATAGAGGGATGAAAAAAGTTATCAAGTGGTACAAAAATTGATTTCCACTATTTTGGTAAATTTCCCAGATAGAAATAATTCTAGCTATCGGAAGAATCAAATTCTATTGCTAATTTTGATGGTCTATTTGTTTTTGAATGAATTATATTCTAAATATAAATTCAATCAACGTGCATTAAGTTTTCCTATAGTGGACATTGACCATTTTATGTCCCACAGAGACATTTAAACCTCTACCCTTGTCGAAGAACTGCAGGCGGCCACTTACACCTCTAGTTTTTTTTATTCGTGAGACAGACTTAGTCACGTGGAGCCCTGCAGGAACGATCGTAGTCGAAAGAAGTCTTTTACCTACCTACTGCCGAGCCCTTAAGAGAAATCTCACAGGGATTGAAAATTGAGAGTAATAAAGTGCGACGCATATTTTATGTAAGTGCAATGTAGTTAGACAGGAAAGGACTTGGACGAATGCATATAATCGAAAATTAGTATATGTTTGCCAACTGTTTTTTTTACGATGCAAAAAGTTTGTTTATGGGAAATTGAATAAGCGAGATTGTTTGAAATTTTTGAATATCCAATGGAAATCGTTGAAAATATGCAACCCAAGTATTTTTTGTAACACAAAGTTCAATCGGGAAGTCATCGAAAGTTTGTCTCATGCGAGTTACTTATCGACTTCTGCTAAACCTAAAAATCAAATTCAGTAGAAAATTCCAAATGATGCTCATAATTTTCTTCGATTAGCATGCAGCGGTTCACCATAAATTCGTTCCAGAAGGTCAAATAAGGACTACTACTTTACCATTTTGAGGTGTTTTCTTGAAGCAATTTGATTCGTGGGCCAGCAATTTATGGCCGTCACATTTTTCAGCAAACACAAAACGCCTAAGAAACCAGAGCCGAGATATCAACAACAAAAAGAATAATGAGAACCATCAAGGGAGTCACTCTCAGGGACCGAATAAGGAGTGATGACATAAGAGAAGAATTGGGCAAACAGGATGTGGTGATATGGGTCAGGGCACGGAAAATATTCTGGAGGGATCACGTAGAAAGAATGCCAGAAGACAGATGGGCAAAGTGGGCTAAAACTCAGAGACCGAATTCACGCAGACCTGTAGGCGGACAACCAAAGAGGTGGTACGAGAGCTGGAGTTCAGCTTCTCAGGAAATCCAGGAAGAGGGCCAAACGTAAAGGATTGAAAAGGACCTGGTCCTATTGAAAGAAGAAAAAGACAAAACACCGTTTCAATCCTCTAACGTTAAGGTGGGGGTCACTCAACAAAAGTTGTTGTAGATGTCTTGGAAAAGCTTTGCCACGATAAAAGTAGAGCAGGAGATGGCCCATGAGGTATTTTTTTGGAATGCTCGACATGGCAGGTGTAAATGCATTTGTAATATTCAAATGGAACTCTAGTTCATGCTCGTGCAAACTTCCTCAAAAGCCTTGCTTTTGGACTGGCTGAACCGCCACCATCGTTAGCTACTGCTTCATCAAGTAATCTAGAGCAGAAAAGAAGAAAGTTCAATTATTGTAATACTTCAAAGGGCAGGAAGGGGAACAATTTTTGTGCAAAATAGAACAGCAGTTTGTGTGTAGAACACAAAATGATTTTTTGTCCCAAAAGTACTATAGCTAGGTAGAAAAATGGTTTGAAAAGTACTTCACTTTGTTATTTGATAAGACTGAATAATTTATAAATTTGATAGTTTTTATATATTTTATGTTATTATTTCTGTTATCAAATAACAATCGAGAGTTCCTCAATGGATATTATTTTTGCTTCAATGTAAAGTTAAACTTTTAATGTAGTTTTCTAATTGAAATAATTATTTTATTGGTATGGAAACTAAATTTGATTGTTCATAGGTAGAATAAAAACTGTTATCTAAAACTGCCAAGTGACAAGAGGTCCTTATAAAATAGTCATATTGCTTTGGAAAAAAGTTAAAAAAACGTGTTCCTCTTTATTAGAGTTAGAAGATTAGTGATGGAAAATAAATATGAGTGTTGTATTTCGACTGATGTATTGTTCTATAGACACTAAAATTATTTTATTGATTCTAAACCATTTTTTAAAAAAAACCCGAGATGGGTCGGATTCAACCTCTCCTTACTATTTATGATGATACACTCCACCTTAGAGGCTTAAAAGGCCGAAGGTAAACTCTTCACTTTCAGTTTCTGAAGACGATAACTTGGTTATCGAAATGCGTCAGACAGTGTAATTGTGAGTGTTGGTTTAGTGGTAGTGTAATCAATGAGTAATCAGTGTGAATATTACCATCGGTTTCACAAATTCCAATTTAGTTAATAATTCGTTGGGTTATTGAACTCAATCTGTTGCTTTATTTCCGTCACCATGATGTCTAATCGCTGCCGCGCTAAATTTTTTTGCGCAAACTAAAAACAACTTCCCCATTCAAAAATATCCTATGTTCCAATGCAGTTGGAAATAAGATAAAAACTAAGTTTACGCAACAGTTATTCTGATTTTTCAAAATTTCAAATTTCGAACTTTTTATCTGTAGAAACATTTGTTATATATTTCTGTATGTTATCAATTCGATTTTGTTATTTGATCTTTAATTGCCTAATGAAGAGATTTTCAAATTTTTGATCAAATATATACAAGAAAGGTCCCATTAAAAAAAATTATACGGAAAGTGAGGAATGTTTGTGATATATTAAAATATATTTCTTGGAAATTTCATCGTCCAAAGTTCCGCTGCCATCTCCTGGCAGATATATTCTTTCAATTGTGACAGATAAGTCGCTTTGTTAGCGTGAACTTTGTATTCGACATAACTTCATAAAAGTCCAAAAGGTATTGAATTGGGACTGCGTGGAGGCCAACTTATGTCACCTCTCCTGGAGATAAATTATATAGAAAAAATTTCTCGTAGCAGATATCTATTGGACGTGCGTCTTACTGGAACCATCTGGTTATAACCATCAAAGTTTTGTTGCAGTTCAGGTACGAAGAAGTCGTCTAACATCTGTTAGACGACGACGTTAGATTGAATTCACTGTGCGTCAAATTTTTTTCAAAAAAAATAATGGGGCATTGAATAGCTCTAAATCATCTGGTTCACGCAGTCAAGCCTATGATCAGCATCCAGAGGTTTCAATTCTTTTACCAACCTAGTTTTGTGAGGGTGCAGCCCCTACTCTGATTTGAAAAAATTGGGAAACTGAAAACAAAAGCCTACTAAATTTTGTCACTTTTGTCACATTTATTCACTTTAAATAGATTATAATCCGTTCCTGTTCATCCTCAGTAGAACTATATCCCTACCGGTATCTGTCAATTAGGTGTGAATTACCGCCCGTGTCTCCGGCTATAAACTTAGCTGTGATTATTTTTCTTCTCAAATTTATTAGCTTTTATTAGTCGCAGGAAAAGAAAAGTGGGTTATAATGAGCTCTACGGAAAATTTAATCCGTCAGATAATGTCTTCTTTGAAAATTAAAAAAATAATAATTTGTTTACGGGTTTTAAATTGCATCCTATCACTGTAGCATTTTGATGTTGAAGTATAGATAATATAACAGTTTGATAAATATATACTAATTCTAGGAAAAATGTCTACATATCTTCAACCCGCGTTTAGAATTTTTGACCGTTTCCTCGAACAACTCCCTCAATAATACAGTATATCTTCGCCAACCAACCAGTCAGAGCCTGACCCAAAGATTTACCGTTTTGTAACCTTTTTAGTTTCCTAGCGGCATGCAATTAATCCCTTCCTCTCCTAAATACCTCATCTAAACTGCTCTACCTTCCACACTACTTTTTAACCCTTCTTAGATTTCTTACTCACATGTACCCAAGGTATACAGTTTTGGAACCAAGTGTCGACTGAATCAATTCTCTATCCGACTTTGCACGGAACGCATCTCTATGTCGACTCTATCCGAGCTACTCTACCTTTCAGTGACTACTTGGAACCTTATAGGGGTTTACGGAATGGATATTAACAAAAGCAATAGATGGTGCTAAAAAATTGAAGACATGGACATTGTTTTTATCCAAAACTTATCGTAAAAAGTGTTCGACACCTTAAGTAACTTTTCTAATAAAAACAACTAGTTTTTATAGGGAAAGGGTTACTTTTGTTCAACATCATGAGTACTGACTTCAGCTAGACTTGTGGAAGAAGTAGAATTTATCATTACTTCTGCTAATATTACTTCCATTTTTCTCTAATTTTATACATTTTATACAGAGGTCTGCATAAATCAGACAACGCATCGAAAAATCGGCATAAGTCTGGCAACGCTGTCGAAAAGGATTAACGAAACATGTTCGTTCTTCAGACTGTTGCGTCTGTGTCATGATAAGACGTCGTCGAATAGACCTGTTTTCGTAATGAATTAACTAAGTTTACCGAATTTCAACAACAATTTCCGAACTCGCCGCTACCAAATCGACGTATCAGAATCCTTACGTCTTCATTGAAGAACAATTGAACCTGCTTGGGGTGCGGGTGTGGGTAGGTATTCATGCTGGAGGCCTCGTGGGTTCGTACATTTTTTAGCATTAGGTGCCAAAGTTTGTTATCGTGGAAATGCTTAAAGATTTCATGCAGGATGGAGCTTCGCCGTGCGGGAGTACCTTAATGTTGATTTTGGAGAATGGATGGACCAACGAGGATTCGTTGAGTGTCAGTGTCAGAGTCATAAACGTTGCCGTAAATGCATCATTTCTACACTTCCAGTCACCCTTATCGAATCCCTATTGTATTTTTAAATAAATTTATTGTGGCGCAACATTTTTTTTTTCTGTTCTATGGAATATAATCATTTAAACCTCTGGAATTTCATAAATTTACCTATATCTTGCCCTTCTATCAACTCTTTAAGTTCCCTATTTATATATTCACTTTTTTGTCCCTGATATTCTTCTCAGCATTATTCTAATGTTTTCTTCTTCTCCGTGTGACAAATATTTCCTGCGGCTTAAGTAACAACGGGTCTAATAGCATATTTTCAATTTGGCGTTGGTACTTAAGATTTTACTGATCACACAAACTGACTGAGACGCGCGATTCGATAACCAAATTAACATCTTCAAAGATTGAAGGTAAACTGTTTACGTTCTTTGTGTAATTGTGAATGTTGGTGTAGTTTAGTGCGTAGGGGGTAGGGTAGTGGAAACAGTGTGTTCAGTGTGAATATCACAAACGGTTCCAAGAATTCCACCTTGTTAAGTTCTTGTCTCTTATAAATTTATTATATTCTCAGTATGATCTATTTCTAGATTTATGCGGTCTTCTATCTCTTTTAATCTGTCATTTTTTGATTAGGATGATAATTTGTATAATAACACGTGACAGAAAACATGTTTCTATTGGTTACTGTGGTTGTGACGTAGAAAGTAAGTAAATACTGAAACGTGGTCGCCGCGTGTCGCCTTTCAAACGCCATTTTGTTGTTGTGAGTGGAGGTAGTTGGTTGTTTAGTGCGATTTGTTTTTTGTAAGGGTTTCAAAACTATTCTTATTGAAATGATTGCCGAAATAGGATTTATCGAAGTGGGATCGGACAATGCATTCGTGGTTGCTACGTTCTTTAATACTAATAAATTATTTTATTCGGCCGAAATACGAAGAGTAAAAGCAGATACATAAATACCACTAATTAGACTTTCTTATAGTAACGTCATTATCAAAAAATAACAAAAAATTAACATTTTTCAAATACCAACAGATAAAATTTACATTGAAATGGTCTTCACATATACTGGGCTGCCAGGTATGAAGCTCGCATAATCCCTTCTTATAGCTTAGAACCATTGTTTTCGTCGCTTTTCCTCTCGTGGGACTTACACGAAAACTTTACATTCTGGTACAATGCATCAACGATACGTCATCTTGTATTATACAAAATTGAATACTCACAACCGTTTACAACTGTTTACTTACTTTCTACGTCACAAAACGTCACACTCAGTCATGTGATAACAAATGCGTTTTGGCGCGTCATTTAGGTGTTTATTTATTTTTTTTATGAATTAATATATCGTTTAAAAAAAATTAAAAAATGGTGTGTGATTACGAATGATATACTAAACGTAGTTAAGGTATAAAAAAGATGCAAGGAGCCTAGTGTCACTTCATAAATCGAGACTATCAACATCAACTAAAGATTTTACTTTGTAGAAATAATGGGGGGCGTTCTTCAAACTGAACGCTTCCAAGAGCACGAGCTCTTCGGATATAGTTTCCTTTTTCAATGGTTAAGTTAGGTTAGGTTGGGTTAGGTTAGGTTAGGTTAGGTTAGATTAGGTTAGATTAGGTTAGATTAGATTAGATTAGGTTAAGTTAAGTTAATTGCTTCTTTGAAACTCGCCCTGATATACCAGTTTCGCGATGGGATCTCGATAATAGTTTTTATAGTTTCATATCCACTTAATCAATTTTTATTACGATTCTGTAGACAAATTAATTAAATTGCAAAGTATTGTACCGAAATTCCTATCGATATAATTAACATTATCTCACAAATATACGATATATAATTGTCATTTAACCTAGTATTTACTTTATCTGGAATTCACAAACTACGTACGAAGGATACTTCAATTTAATGTTAATTAAAATTTGTTGATGTATTTGTTGAAGTTAGTTAATTAAATTTCATGTTGACAACGTTTAAATAGAAATGAATCCAGAGTATTTGTAGTAAAGAGATCGTTACTCGGATTGTTAGCTATTTAGGTATTTCATGCAACTCGGGATTTATAGTATCATTGATTCATTTTCTGTATCGAAATTAACAAATATTAGCAAACGTAAATAATTTGAATTACTCATTATTTCAATCAGGGCGTTCGAAATAGTTTTGATTCCTGCTGTTAACGACGAACATTTTTTAACAAACGTCAAACAAATTTCAATCTCTTATCAATGATTTTCAATATATTTTCCCTGTATTTCCACAAACTGTTCAGAACGTCTGATTAAAGCTGCTGTTCGTATATAGCTGTTTAATTTCATCGGCGCTATTGAATCTTCAATCCTTAACTCGGCTTCCAGTTTGGGATAAATAAATAGTCGAACGGGGTTAGATCAGTGGTATATGGTGGGTGTTGAATTTCTGTGAACTTACATTCGTGTACAGTAGCGTTGGAAAGTCATGAAGTAAGCACAAACCTTATGTCTGTATTACATAAATGTTGTTACTGGGGATACAAAGGGTTCCTTTGGCAGTGGAGTAGTTTGGTTCGATGGTACGAATCACATAGCGAGCTTGGAAGTCGTTAAGACGGTTTGGGATGAGAGTTATGTTTGTATTTATATAAATGATGTTACAGGTGATACTAAGGGTTCCTTTGGCAGTGGAGTTATTTGGTTCGATAGTACGAATCATATAGCGAGCTTGGAGGTCCTTTAGACGGTTTGTGATTGAGGGTTATGTCTATATTGATATAAACGGTGTTACTAGGGCTCTCTTCTATATCCAATTTCACACATCTTCTTCAATGTCTTTAACTGCTCTTGTTCTTTGAGTTCTTTGAGTTTCTTTGAGTTTCTTTGAGTAATGAGTCAAAAGTTGAAAAAACTGATTTTTGTGTATCAAAACTACTAATTTAATCTTTAACCATGGAATCTGAAAATTCACTTGAAAACTTCAATGGCTTTTCTTTAGGTAAATTGCCAGATGTTGAAGCATGTGTCTATCTATACCAGTATTCACAGCATTTGAATGTCCTTGCTTTACTGTACAGTCATGAACTTGGGTGCAACTATGATCTTCATAAATGAAGATAGATGAGAGGTAGGAATAGAAGTTTCAGAAAATGATTTTCACACAAGGAATAATTTGATATTGAGCATTGACTGGTTCCCATTTAGAACACATGTCATGGAAGCGTTTGGGAAATTAAAACAAATGATTATTAATCTTGACAATTGACAGTAATGATACACTTTTATTACACTAGCGCCACGATTGGTAAGTGGCAGAACTAAGTTTGTGTTGCTGAAAGTTAAGCGCAAGTTGACTTCTTATTGTGGTGTTTGCATTGTGAAATATTTATTTAATACAAAGTAAACACTAATAATTGAAGTTGCATCATTTATCAAATAAAATAAAAAAGAAGGACAGTAAAATCTTTTCTCAAAATTTCGATAGAAGAAATTTGAGGAATGATACCACGGACTAAGTCCGTAGTTATATTACTCCAATAAAATGCCTCTATTCATCAGGTGAAACTTCTCCCTTAAATCTTAATTAGTGCAGTTAAAATTCTCCGGCAAACCTCAAGTCTATAATTTTGATAAGGCGCGAAGGGTAACGCAATGTGTTTACATATTCCTGTGGAATAAGGTGCTCTGTCGGTGTTTAGTGGGTAACAAATTAGAAAGGGGGGTATTAATTGCGACACTTCGTTTACCGGTATTTGCGTGTGTGTGCTGCAGACAGGATTTTCTTGTTAATTTTCGGAGTTTGTTGGTTTGTAAAATATTTTGACTCCAACGAAGTATTTAGCTAAATATTTCTTGATTCATTCCAACTTTTATTTACCACGATTTAAAGATATAATATACAGTTAAAAAAAATAAAAATACACCATTTCATTTTCTTCATTCTATATCAAGAATATTGGACATATTAAAATTCCTTCTTAACATCGATGGATACATTTTAGAAGCGTTTGAGGTTAATGCTAGTATTCCCCAGAGATGCAGCGTACCACTCACACTCTTCTTCCTATATATCAACGATCTATTCAACAAAACTGCCAATCCTATCTATAAATTCACCAAAGATAGCACAAGTAGTGTCGAAATTTAAGTTAGCCGCTTCATTGAAGTAGAATCAATCTGATTGAGTTTAACGTAGCAAAGACACAGGCTGCTGTTTTCAGAAAGCTAGTACCGCCATATTTGGTCCTGCCTGGACATAAAACATGACCATAATTATAAATCCACCTATTGATATGTCCTAACATATTCATGTGGTCGAAATATCTAAGGCGGCTTCACAAAAACTTGTAACCTAATTTGAAATCAAAAAATCTCCTCAAAAACTTCCAATCTTGAATAGGTTCATCTGCAGCTCGGCTCCGATCCATATCTCAATAATGCTCAACTCAATACTGAGGACAGACAGCAAATCGACGTAAATCAGAGTTGACCAGAAGCTTTGGCAGAAGCACAGAAGCACAGAAGACAGGTCGCTGAATTGACCAAGGCTCATTCGAGCTGTCCACTATAATCCCAAATAGAGGCATCTCCACACTACACACTATTCGATTGTAACGGGGTTTACCTTTTGCTCACATAAAAAGGTACGATCTTCGATCTTTTTTCAGTCGAAAAGAACAAGTTTTATGTTATTCTATTCGGGAGAGCAATATGAAAAAGATTTGGAATAATATATGAAAAAAATCGAATTAGAAAATTGCAAATTCAACCTAGTGCATTCAATAATATTAGTAATATCAATAAATATTAAAAAAAAACTAGATGCAGTAAGGAATGATAAAAATAATAACAGATGATTTGACAGCGAAGTAGGTATAGACAAAAATAGAGTCGTGGGATGCTTGGCAGAAAATAGAGAGGAAACAATAAACAGGAATACAAAAAAGATGATGAAACTTTTGTAGAATAACGGGTCTAATAATACGATATGGTATCAAAATATATAGCAGTACATTCGTTGCTAAAGCTTAAATATACTGCATAGTACACTCACAAAAATAAAGAATATAAAGAAAATAAAAAATAAAATAGGGACACAAATAGAGACAAATTACCGTGTTAAATATTGATACAATGAATGAGACATTTAATAATAAATATTAAAGTTAATACAAAATGAGAATAAAGATATGTAGAGAAGAAAGAAAGGCGGAATTATAAATATTTGCAGTTAAAGCACAAAACAAAAAATCATGGTGAGGATTTGGTGAGGAGATGACACAAATACATCAGGTTAATAGTCGTGAATTTTGTATACAAAACGAGATTTACTGAAAATAAGAGAAAAAACTCAAACAGAAAAGATGAAAATGATTAGAGCCTGGAGTTAAATATTTTAAGGATAAATTTGATACTTAGAGACAGCAAGAAAAGGTAAACAAGGAGAATAAATTACAGTACTAAATAAATAGAATTATGAGAAGAGATTGATTGAGATTATACGTAGAATATGAACCGGAATGAAAATCGGAAGCATTCAAATCAGATAGGCACTTTCTGGATGTGGAATGGGCAAAGAAGTTGCTCCTGGAGAATCTTATAAATAGTTGTCGTTGATACGTTTAATTTTACTAACATTTTGCGTACGCTAGTCGTGATATCGGTATCATCTGCATCTAATACATTTTGCATTTACAATTTATGATAATTTTCTTCAGAATGTCTCTTTATGGCGAACTATGTCCTTGGCATGTACAACGATTGAACAATTATTTCGAATGAATAATTTAGAAAATATACTTAAATACAAGTTCTGATTTCGGAACTTTGAAGGTATATGAGACAATTTTTCTTATGTCACAGCATTATTTTATATTATTATATACAGTTAAATTAGTATTAAGATTCACAAAATAGAAGCGGAGAGATAAACAAAAAGATTGATGGAACCATCAGTTTACGTTTGACTGAGAGCAAATTGATACTTGTTTCTGAAAACTCTTTCATGAGAATTTTCACAAAATATTGTCCTTGTATGTAATGTTCAGTTGTATTGTTATAATTTGTAAACAAAACCTTGTAAAACTTGAAAAAAAAATATAAAAATAACTAAATAAAGATACAAATAAAATAAAATTTCAATATACAGAAGAAAACCACAATGAATAATGAAATTATAGGTAATAGTAATAGATAATAATTTATAAGTTTATACGTCCATAGCAAAAATTAAACCAGTAGCAACATGTCCGGAATAAAATATTATTATTAGAAGTCTTTTACAGAGTAGAAGGCACTTTCCAGTAATAATTCCCTCAAATTATTGCGAAATACTGGAAATAATGATATCGATTTGATTTCAATTGGTGATAATATAATAATCGAAAGAATCCATTAGGTCTCTTATTAAAATCAGAAAACAGGAAAATAAACAGATATGCCTTAGAAAACCGTGAGTTCCTGGTCTGTAAATCGCCCTATTGTGGTTACGTCCTCTACTTATTAAATGGATACCAAATCATATATTGCTAATGCGAGATTTTTCTACTATAAAAAATCCACGCTGATTCAACCGACAAACTCGGTTCCCAAATCACGTCCGACATATGTAAACTAACGACTTGTGTCTGGAATCCGAAATAAAATATTTAGGGTGTACGGAATATCGATAGGACTTCCGTAAATAACAGAGGTAGAGAATAAATAACAAGATTTTTATTATGGTTTAAACATTGCATCTGCAATGTGAAACTTAAATACATTTTACAAGGTGCTTTCTCTCAAGTCGATCGATTTAACTTGAATTATGAACCAAAAGTTTTTGCCAACCCTATTATATAGAAACAATACGATCCATTTGATTGATAATTATATTTCTAAGAACATATATAAATAAGAATAAAGTATTAATAAAAATACAATCTGTATTTATGAAATATTTAAACGACCCACAGTGCAATTGCCACAAATGAGAGTCCGGCAATCAATACTCAGAAATATTGCCTTCCTTACTTTTTTCTCGGACCTTTACCGCATCTTATCTGCTTTTTCAAGGACTCTGCTAAGCTACATGGTATGGGTTTATCCAAAATCCTTCCAATTATTTGAGTTGAGGCAGGACAAGATTTTTCGCGAGGCTATTGGGGGGCACTTTTTTGCCAATCATTTCAACGCTTCTCTAACATTTCTATGTCGTATTTGTCTTGTGCTTAAAAGTAAGATTCTGTTCCATCAATTGCTTGTTCATTTGAGCTGAATTTCTTACCGTCGAGCTTTTTTTGAGATCAGCGAATAGCCAGTAGTCGCTAGGTGTCGGATTTGGATTATACGGAGGATGAGAAAGCAAGTCAAAGAGTGATTTTCAATTTAATCATCGACGTGTGAATTGGTGTATTGTCTTGGTGAAACAGTAATTTTTTTCTTCGACATATGAGGCCGTTTTTCCTTGATTTTTAAATCAAATTTTCTTTTAATTTTCTCCCCATTTTGAAGATAGTTGATGAGCAATATTCCATGCGAATCCCAAAATACTGGAGCCATAATCTAACTCATGTGCCTTTGGCTACTTCGAACGTGGTTCAGCAGCTACAGCCCTCTTAAATGATGATATTTTTGATAGGTACCGAAGTGAAGTTATGGATCCAGGTTTTATCCATTGTCACATATCAAGGTGTTAGCTTTGCTTTCTTTTCATATACAACTTCTTGTACTTTTAGCCGCCACATTTTGAGTTTTGGTCTTTTAGTGATAGAATTTTGAATTTTTTTCCAAAAGGTACGGACGAAAACATTTGGTAGCCCATAGGATTGCTAGCATTTCCTTTTCTATAGTCTACTATTTCATTCTTGCATCATTTAGAGTTTTGAATGCTTATTCGATTGGCTTCCTAAAGTCTGGATTTAGCAATTGTTCATTGATTATAAGGTTTTTATATTACCAAAAACTGCTTTGAATCATAAATACGTTGTTTTTGATCGACTGTGAATAAACGCGACACAAACTTTGTAAAAAGCATTCTCATGGTCAAATGTTCATGCAAAATTGTGAATACACTGCCTTTTGATGGATTTTTTTTTATTTTTTCTGGAGTAACAACCTTAATTGGACGATCAGAAAGTTCACCATCAGTCCGGATATAACTTTTGAAGCCATTGCTTACGTAGTCAAGAAAAAATGATAAACTAACAAACGATACGATTGTTTTGAAAATAACGAAAGTGGCTTCAGTCAAAAGACTGTCACTTTTTTAATTTCACAATGGCAGTGCCATCTGTGTGTCAATCGCACGACTTATTGAGTAATTTTTATAGTTCAACATGTCTCTAATATTGCGATAAAATTTACAATCGAATACAAATGATAGTAAACCCCACACGAATTTAACTCATTCAATTGCATCAATCATAAAACTGTTAATAATCGCCGTGGCACCGTTTTATGAAAACATTCAAATCTATTATTAACGTGGATGTTATAATTTCGACAGAAAGCAGACGAGTTTGAAGCACAACCGTTCCGGTTTTATTCGCATGCGTTGTTGAAAAACGCTTTTAATCGCATTATGGTATTTATTCCATAATTCCACTACATATGCAATATGAAATACTACAAAATATTGTATTAACAAATTGTGGGCTGGAATAATCTATTTCTGCAAGTATATTGTTTTCGTAATTCGCTTATACACATTGTTTTTTCAATATAAAAGGTATAAAGGATTGATTTGTTTCATAAATATTCCATACACCACGTTCTCAATCATTTTTGTACATAGGGTAACTCAAAATACATAGATATTTTTTTTCGTGATGATTTGCTTAGATTTTACGTGTCTTTTTATAGAAATTCATTTAAAATTAGGCAAAGAATTATTGCAGTCTTTAGTTTTGTTTATGCTGCCAAAATTAAAACTAAATTGAAATTATATGATTATAAACCATTTAATCGAACTTTTTTGGGTCCTATAGAACTGCAGAAAGCTTCTGACACTGTCAGCTCATAACCTCACAAAATTAAGGAATTAAACAGAGAAGTTAAAAGTTTGCAAACCATTAGTTTCATTAATTTAAATTTACTGCATGAACTACAAGTACCATTTTAGTGTCTTCCAACAAGTAATTTGATGGTAATTTTAAATTTTAGCTGCTTAAACCAAGCTTAAATCAAAATATAATTTTTTATATAGCTTCGTTACTAAATTATTTTCATTTTGGGTCTCCTTTCATTGACATTTGACATTTTGATAAAGACCATAAAAGGTCGAAACGAAAAAAAGTTTATTTTAAACTGATTTTCATAGAAAAGAGATTAAAATAAAAAAAAAATCCTCCAGAAAAATATGTAAACCGGTTTATAGAGTTGAACGATGGAGGAAAATTTTTTTCTTGATGATTTTTCTCGTTTTTAGGTCTCCTTTAATGGAGAATAATTCTAGAATCAGTTAAAAAATTGACGTTTCGACCTATTGCAATCTCTATCAAAATATAATTTCTTAAATGGCTTTGTTAATAACTCATTTTTATTTTGGGTCTCCTTTCAATGACGTTTCGTTTAAACACATATAAAATCTTGTCCCTTCGATTTATCGAAAAATTACATTTTGATAAGGACTGTAAAAGGTCGAAACATCGAATAATTAATACAGAATGATTAGTAAATAATCACAAAACCTGAATTTTTACAATAAATCGCTGTAATTGCATATTTGATTATAACTTTCAATTTAAAACAACTTTACCTCATAACATTTTTCTAAATTGTGAAAAATAAAGATACTTAACCCTTGCACAAAATCAAATTTTTTGACAAACCTCGTATACTGCTTTGAAAAATTGATATCTGATTGATATTGATATCTTTTTATCAAGAATAACTTTTTTTCATAAAACCACTAATAAAAAAGTTTTCCATTTGGTTCCCACTTAAGTAGACACACTGTATATTCTTTTAATGCAATAAAATCTATGTATACAGGGTGTCCCAATACGAGTTAGAACTCTCTGTATATGGTAAAATAATTCCAAAGATGTCCAGCTTCCGGTTTTACAGGAAGTCGAATGTTATTTTAAATGGGACACCCTGTATATTAATAAACTTTTGAAATCTACGTAAATTTTAGTATACTTTTGACTGAAAAGTTTTTTCGAAAAAGGAACACTTTTTAAGTTATTAATTTTTTTGTGAAAAAATTGACCGTTGCAGACCCTTATAAATTATTTTTTACGTGGACACCCTTAAAGATATGAAATTGGTTTCTGTTCGTTTGCTTTAAGCAAGATCAGAAGTATTGGAGTCTATGTTGAAAAATTTTTCTCTTCATACAAGGTGTGTATAAAAAGTGTTCAAAGTTTAACTTCATAAATATCAAATTACTTAATTTTTTTATATAGAACCACCCGGTTTTTTCTATTTTAATGCAATCTTACCATTATCCAGATATTAAATGTTTTCTGTAAATTTTTAGAGATGCAGGGGTTTTAAATCGTCGTGGGACATTCTGTATATGTATAACCCTCTAAAAAACAATTGTCGAGGTCGGAAACTTTTCAGACAAGCTTGTTACGTGCCTACATCGAAAGTTAAATAAAAACTAACAGTGCTTCAGCATGCCAAAAGAACATGAACGGATTATAGCTGTGACAAAACAGGAGCTAAAATAATTCTTCCTCCTTCTAATCCTCCACATTCATTACATGTGGATATTAAGCTACCGCAAATGAGGTAGTAATGTCGCCTTCGTTCGTTTCAGTTGAAGTTTCAATTTTACTAAACCCACCTTGTGAGCTACTCCAGAGTAAATCCCCTGTTGTACATACGTCAACTTCGAATCAAAATAGAGCTCCTTCCCAGTAATAACATATTCATTGTGTTTCATTCATTTATTCCCCAACTCTCGAGTAAAACTTAATCTCTTCTTCAGAGGGTATACATAATTTTATCTTGCCAACAATAACTTTACTTATCCTTGACACAAAGACGCATCGCAAATCTCTGTCATTATTCCAGGTTGAACTCGAGTGGTGTGTGTGTGTGTGTATTTATATCTCTATCTTTAACGAACGACTGTACCTTAGTTGAGTTTGCGATATTGTATTGTTCTGGTGCGTCACTTCTACCGAAAGGACTTTATACGTGGATTCGCGAGCATTATGAATGATACAATTCTCTTTCGGACCATTTCTGTTGGTTAACTTCCGTTTTTGACAAAGACGGGTACATCTTGGGATTTTCGTTTGGTTCATTTAATGTACTCAAGCTATTATAGTTCTTACATTAGCAAAAGTTTAAAAGCGGCATCGATTATTCAACAGCATAGATAAAAATTCTGTATTCCTTTAATTTTTTACTTTCATGACTTTTTATGTGTTTTTCTTGATAAATCGTATTGATTTTAGATGTTTTTAATACTCGTAGATATTTGGTTTCAAAATCAAGGTAAAAATTGACGTTTCGATTTATTTCAGGTCTTATCAAAATATGACATTGACAATTTGTATAATTATATTAATCAATAGATCACCTACAACTTAATTATCAAAATAAAAATGTTATACTTTCGCGGTCCCCTCGTTTGTTTTTGATTATAGAAAGTCGACATCATCCGATTTCGATGATTTTTTTTTAAATCTTCGTTTTTACGGCGGATTTACGAAAAAAATTATGAGAATAAAAAAAATGAAAACTTATATTGGTTTCAGGGCTTTAATTGTTTATGAAAATGCATTCATCCACGAATAATAGTTGATAACTCTTTTCCAAATAATCGAATGAAGTTGTTATATTTTTTTTCCATAATCTACACAGAAAAACGAACAAAACGAAAAAAAAATTATAGAAAAATGTTGATTTATCATGTTTTTACAATTAAAAATAATAAGAATTTCTCTAAAAATTGACCTTTTCTCACATATAATCGTTTGTACCTTTTTTGTTAAGTAATCATCAAAGTTATTTGAACAAACATTCTTATGTAATCAAGTGTACAATATTAAAAGATAACTTTGAAAAATTGAATATTTTCATCATTAAAAAAATTGTATCTTACTAAGGTAAGATAAAAAATGAATAAACAAACATTTTTCGATTTTTTCCCCAAAATGTTCGTTTTTTTATGTAGATTAACAAAAAAATATATGAACTGCATTTGATGCTATATAAAAAAGTTATAAACGATTATATGCGAAGAAGTGCGTTTATGATCACATTTAAAGTCATAAAACTATATGAAATCTCCAAATGAAATATTTCCCATATTTTTAAAAGATTTTTAAAAAAAATTCATTGAAATCGGATGATTTTTCGATTGTCTATAGCCAAAAAACGAGGGGACTGTGGAAGTATAGATTCACCTTAATTTTTTTTGAACCGAACTTTTTCTAAAATTATTTTGCATAATAATTTGTCGAATGTTAACAACACAAATATTTATGTGGACGTAATTCCAAAAACTATCTACATAAAGTTCAAAGAAATCACAACAAATTAAATAATATTGAAATTGGATTAAAAAAATTTTCGGGTGAAATAAACGAATTAATAAAACTAGTTTGAAATTGAATGAAAGTACAAATATATAGTAAATTATGGGAATAATAATAAAAAGTAAAAGTACATTCCGTCACCGATGATGCAGTCTAAAGCCGGGTTCACATTTCACATAAATCCTTGCTTGCGTAGTTTTCGGTAAAAATTTTTACGACGTACATTTCCCACACAAAAATTTTGGTCCACACGAAGCACGTTATGCAACAGTTGTCGTTCACTTTTCACTATTTTAGTCGGATGAGATTTCCAGGTTTGGTCTGGTATAAAATCACCTAAAAATATGTTTTAACCACAACAAATAATTTTCTTAATATATCTACAAAGACTGCCTCCACAATTAACAAATTATTCCAATATTAACATAAGTCATAAAGGACATATTACGTTATTTCACTGAATCAAAATCTAAAACAACCATAAAAAATTATAATATACAAGAATGGACCCAGAGGTAGCTGGATCAACAAAGAAAACACAAAAATTTTACGTAATCTCTTTTTAGCTTCATACACTTTTTCCAGCAATGTTCAATAAGTTCGATACCCTTTTATAATAAGAATCGCCTCAAAATAGCTATTAAATGCCGACATCACATCTTCATTGTTAATAAATCTTTGACCACCAAGACCTTTTTACAAATTTGGGAGCAGAAAGTATCCGAGGGGGATACATCTAGCGAATAGGTTGCATGAGGTATCAATTTAAACGTTAAATCAATAATTTTGGCCATTGTATTAACAAATGAGTGAGCTCCTGCATTATCTTGATTGAACAACACTTTCTTCTTAACCAAATGCGGCCGTTTTTGCTTGATTTCTTCGCTCAAACGTTGCAATAAGTTCTCATGTCAAAATTTTTAGTTAATACGTGATGTACCGCACATTTTGAAACGCCTGCTATGTATACTAGCTAGCGCACTTTCAGTCGACGATCATTCAGTACCGTTTTGTGGATTTTCTCCAACATTTCTGGAGACCTCACCTCATTTGGTCGACTACTGGGATGCTGGTCTTCGCAGGTCGTAGTGCCTCGATTAAACTCTGCTACCCAATATTTTACTGTTGATAATGAAACAACAGCATCACCTATGGTACAATCTAGTACAGCTTTTATATTGGTTGGGATAACGCCTTTCAAATAAAAGTATTGTATCACATAACGATAAACAATTGTTTCAATATTTACAAATCACTGAAAACATTCACTATTGATGGCTGCTAAACAAATTATAAATAACGTGGCGTCTTCAAACTTGAAACATATGATGTAAAGATTGTGTACTTTCTAATACAGTGGGATATTTCAAGCAAGTACCATAATCTCTAAGTAAGGCCAGGTACTTCTCCTCAGCTAACTGTAATTTAGAAAACTACCATTATTGCCAAATTGGAAGATGACTGATCTATCAGAAGACAGGCAACTTATTTAGGTCTTCATGCGAGTACCGAACCCAAAATAAGAAGCAATGGAAACAAGATGGGACCGAAAGATTAGGTCTGGAGGAATGAAAATTTCAAATAATATAAAACATGTTGAATCGATTAATTTTTTAATAGAACATCCCTTTGATCGGATGCTAGTTCTACTTGATGCAACTTCCCAGGATCCTATCCTACGGCATGTAGACGAATTTGGAAAACTGTGCTAGTGCTAGAAAAGCATTGCTTTCGAATGAGTGCAAGAAATCCAGAGTTCTGTTCGCACTTAATTATGTGTATGGTAATCTGGATTTTTTGGAAGGAATTGTCTTCACAGATGAAAAAACATTCAAGTCGTGCAAAGACGGACGTATTTCCGTTCACAGACCACCAAATTCAAGATTTGAAAAGCAATGAGTTGACAAGAGTCAACATTTTCAGTTTTTAACGATATGTTCCTTATATCGATTCACAAGCAGCAACATTGATCAAATTAAATAGCGGCGTACAGAAATCTGTATTAAATGAAAACTGTCTTTTAGATTGTCGTCACTACAACAACTGTTTTTTTTTTAACAAACGAAATTCTAAACATACGTTATGGTGGGTCCACACGATACAGACTTTTGTTCGTAAAGATACATTATTATAAAAAAGGTATCGAACATAATTTTTGTGTTTTCTTTGTTGGGCCAGGTATTTCTGGGACCATCCTCGTAGTATAGAATAGTTAAGACTATTTGGTAAATTAGGAGTTTTTTTCCATCACATTCACTATGTTTCTCAAATTTTCACCCAATACCTTTCTATATATCCTTAAAGAGATATGCGATTGCTTTAAATCTTATTTTTAAAACAAGGATCCTTGTCGACAATATAAAACACTGCACGATTTCACCGTGACAAGATTTGAATTGCCAGTAAGTATTGATTTAAAATTGCGGTCCCTTTCGCATTCGTATTCGTCTCCTCAACCCTCTTTTTTAGTGACGATTCTCCCTCAGGAGTTCACTGATTGCACCTGTCCATATATCTCCCCATTTATAACGTAGCCTCGACACTGTCGGACATCGGCGACGTTGCCCTTTTTCGCTGAAGCGACACAAACTGTCTTTTAAATAGAGAATCGAATGCCGATAATGTCACGTTACCTTCAGATTTATTCAACCCGTTTAGAAGTTATTGAAAAGAAGAGAAAAGGGTTGCTGAAGTTGTTGCGGTCACGATAATTATCGAATTTCTAATTAAAAACGTGTCGTTCAATATTTTGTATAAAATAACTGAAACTACGAGAAAAAATGATGAAATTTAATTATTTTTATCTCGAATCTTCGTTTTGGAAAACAATGATATCGAAAGTTACATAACATCCGCTAGTTCTCACAATTTTATTTAAACAATAACTATGTTAGATCAAATCAAAATTTCGTCTGATCGAATATTGAGATTATATGTATTTAAACAACAAGAATCATTGATTTTCCTAATACAATCGACCCTAATGATGATACCAGACAGTGCCACAAAACACACCCAATTCTTCTAGGGTTATAACGTATTAGCTGTTAGCCCAGTATTTCATGGAAAATTTTCCTTTTATATCCCAAAGAATAATTGGTAAAATGGAAAAGCTACGCGTTTGGTTACGTAAAGCAGATAAAAAAGCAACTGCTAATGCACTGAAATATGGAATCAAAATACATGTGATGCAATTACATTCAAAGAAAATGCATCCCTATAAAACTACAATTACCCATGAGTTCATGGAAGATCCTCGAAAGGTTAATGTTTGGGTAGGAATTGTCATTGAGGGAAATTTGAATTCCAACTTTGGCAAATTTATATCTTGATTCACGAAACCGTGCAGTTCCAGTAAATGCGATATAGTTTGAGCATCTTCAAATAACCAACGAAATATCGTGGATAAGGAAGCGAGAATCAATAGTATGGCCAGCGCGATCGCCTGATCTTATATTATTAGATTTTTTTGTTTAGAGGTAGAAAACGGAACCTTTTGATTTAGTTGTCACAAGAGAACGAATGACGCTTGCCTTTAATCCAATCAAATTTGATATGTTGAACAAGGTCAGAAGATTAATTTTATTTAAACTTTAAAAGTACACATCAAACACGATAGTGTAATAATTTAATCAAAATCACTGAATATTCTGATTAGATTCATAAATTTCTTTGTATATACTAAGATCCCAAGATACTAAGATATAGTTAATAGAAATGCAGATTGAAAAGACTGAGAAACACGTTTTCAGTGTTAGTAATACTAAACCATAATAAATAAAATAAAGTTCAAAAAAATTTGAAAAAAAAAACGCTTTCAGTAATATTGTAAAAACAATAAGGAAGAAAGTCATGTTCATTGAATAATTCCTAGTATTTAAAAATCTTAATTATGTGTTGTGATTTTTAAAGATTTTTTAAAAACTTCTGTTTATGCTCTAGACACTTCATCTAGCGCTCATTTTTTTTCATAAAAAATGAAATGCATTATCAAATAATACGAGTTTAATAATTCAGCTCTAAATAAATTGGAAACAAATCGACAAGTACAAGTAAAATTTACTTTTTAAGAAATTCCTCAAATGGGAAAAAAAATTTCTTTCCAAAACCAAATTTCAGTTTTACCGTAAAGATGGTTCACAAGAAAATTTAAATTATGTACGGTCCTTTGAAAATTCTGGAAATTAGTTATAATCTCAAATTCCAAGTAAGTTATCATAATTTTGAAAATTATTATTTTTTGAACCAGTTTCTTTTGGTATTTATTACAGCCTTGAAAATGGATGCAGTATCGTTGTAAAGACTGTTATAGTATAAAAAAATTCTCCCAAGACTCCTTCCCCCATGACAAATTGTTTTTTGTATGGCAGAAAATTATTTTTCGTGATTTTGTATAAACTAGAGATCTACAATCAAGACGATTTAGGAACGCAAACAAATCAAAAGGTCCAAGAAATAAGAATCTTGACTCCAGCAATCTTTCTAAGTGTCCCAGCCAACCCAATCTGCTAGATCTTATAATTTTTGTAATTTTTAGTTCATCATACAGGTTCTTTATTTCCTGGTTTATTTAGTATCCACAAAGTTGTGTCGGTCTGGGAATGGTCTTGGAGATTAGTATCTTGTTTATCGTTCCTGTCTGTTTGCTTCTGTCTTGGTATAACAGTTGCAATATCAATCTGCCCTACTAGAGCCTTAGAGGCGCTACAGAACCTGCCTCATCTTCGCCTCTTAGTGAAGAAGACATTTAGCGACGTCCACAGGCTAATCCAGACAGAAAATCTGATAAGTCTTCTAAAGATTCTAGACCTAGTGAAGCTAGAAAGCTGGGAAAACCCAATTGAGTAAATTTATAGCATGCTGGACAAAGATATTCCATGTGGTAATTAGGAACCGCGAATGATGGACCATAAAAATCTTCCGCAAACTCGAAATGTATATCTCTGATATACAGACGATTTTTAAAATGCAAGCTCTCTAAACGTATAGGAACATCACTTACTATTTTTCAGGTAATGTTTCAAGCAATAAACAAAAGTGCTCAGGATAAAACCTCTCTAAAAAGCACATCCACGTTCTCTTAAATAGCCAAGCGGTCTTGTAGAACCTGAAAATTATTGAGTGCACATCCAAATTATTGTGGAAGTGCTAACAAAATCTAAAAGCACAAGATAACAAATCTAGAGTATACAAGGAAATGAGGATGCGGACAGCCTTGCCAAAAAAGGAGCAACGACTCCATACCATGGACAAGAACCTTACAGCAATAACGAACTGAATGAATAGCTAAAGAATCAGATGGAGGCTTATTAGAAAAACACTCCAGGCCTAGGACAATCTTAAGACCATGGGCATGGTAGAGGAAGAGTGCTGTAAACTCTACTGCTAGTAAATTAGGAGACGTAGCTTTCTATATTTCTACTAAACTAAAATATTGGAATTCTTCGAAAAGTTCGATAAAGTTTACAGATGAATATATGTGGTAGGTCAATAGACAAGTTGGGATTTTAGCTAATATCCCAGGATAATAGGCAGTAATGGCGCGCCACGCATGCCTATTCTCCTGGAGTATTACCTAAATGCCGGATAATAGATTATTTTTCGAAAAATGACCAAGCGTTTGACTGTTCTCTTGTGACTTTAGCTAAAATTCGGATAATAGAATATTTATTGAAAGAGGCCAAGCGTTTATCTGCTGTCCAATACTTCTAGCGAAAGGGCCAATACCGAAGCCAATTTCAATGTTTGTTTTTATTTTTGAGTTCACACTGAGGTTCGCACTGGCATTTTCTTGACTTTCCGTATTTTCTCAAGAAATAAATTTGAGTTCAGAACAAGAACCCGTATATCAAACGCTGGAAAGTACTTCAAGGCAATCAAAGGATGGTACGCCCCAATAGTCTGTTATCCGAATTTTAGCTAAAGTCCTGGGAGAATAGACAAACAAATCCCAACTATTGATCTACGATATATACATTTGAAATTTCACTATTCTATTAGTATAATTTCGTAGAATATAACCTATAGATTATCTGTGGTATAATTCGAACGCTCCACGAATCCGAAAGGGGGATGAATTTTTGTAATTGGGATGAAAATGTATCATTTTATAATTAGAAACCATACCAGTTTGAATCGACATATAACAAAAAAATATTCGAAGTAATTTACACCCCCGCTCATAAAGTTTCTTCGGTTCTAAATTAATCATCTTGCACATTATTTTATTCGTATACATTATTTTGAAAAAAATGAAATATACTTTGATATTTCATACCATTAACACTGAGATTGAATAATCCATATGTATGTGATAGCAACTACATACCACAATGAATAATCCACCACGCCCACGGTACGTGTTCCCAATTTACATGACGCCGTAGTGTAAATTTTTAATTTTCCGATTCCTCGATAAAAGGAGTATTTTTATTGTATTGCTTTACATGCGGCCATATTTATGATGTGAGAATATCCCGATACGGTGTTGGAGCGTCATAAGGCCGAACCACCAAACACCTCACTTGGAGTGAGATGGGTTTGCGATTCTCACGACGAATACAGATGTTACATTCAACATTCATAATACGATCTGAATCTACACTCAGAAAAGTATAACTACATTATATTATACATACAAGATTGACAGCACGCGAAGGTGTTACTTTCCAACATGTTTTAGGTGTCCTCTGTGATATTTCAACATAAATCTGATAGATTAGATTTAATATATGTAAACTTCTTTCTTGGATGGCCAGAATAAATCCAAAAACACTTATGTAAATGATCTATCTGACCCAAGTCTCGATCAGTGTTACCAACCCAACCTCTCAAAATTCCCTTTCTAGAGCGCGAAATTCGAGTTAAATATAAAAATGCTTATATATAAAAAATAATTACTAGCTATCTGCAAGATTAGTGTCACGATCGTTTAATGCTGATTAAAAGATCTCTCCCAATAAAAATGATTGTTTATATAAATTCAAACGTGAATTTTTCCATCCAGTAGATAAAGTAAACAAAAATTATTTACTCAAACTAGTTACAAATTTGATTCTGACACACTTGTACTCTTAATTGATTAATATTACCCTCAGTAGTATACGAGGGTTTCTACTTAAGCTTTGAGATAAACAAATAAAAACAAATATTTATAATGGATATGGCTTTATTGTTTTTCAAAATATTCTCCATTAAGAGCATTTTTTCCATACCGATTGAGGTACCTCCAAAACCAAAAACTTGAACGTATCATCCGCTTCTTCAGGTGTAGAAAAACGTTGACCTCTCAATTTATTTTTGATATGCAAAAATAAGAAGAAATGTTCTCAAACAAATGCTGGTGTACCATTTAAAATTGACAGTTCTAAGTTGCTCTGATGGTTTATTGGAATCCTGATGACATGTCCAGTTATTAAGAACTTTTGCTGGATTTGGCTCGTCTTGAAAGACCTATATAGTCGTTTGTTTTTTAGTTTCGTTGCCTGTCACGATCTTTTAGACATCTTTTGAAATACTACCATTGAATTTTCATAGCATTTCTCTACACCAATCCACACGAGCTTTTTTTGAGCGATTGTCAAATTATCCAAGTATCCAACGCGAACAAATCTTTTTAACAGCCAAATGTTCATGCAATATTTAATGTATTCGAGTGGAACTGATGCCCAAATATGCATCAATCTCACAGTATGTCACATGACGATCTTGCAATATCAGGTTACGCACAGCATCGATGTTTTTCGACGACCTGTAGCGAAGTGCGACCACGATTGAATTCGGAAATCCAACGAAACTCGGTGGCTTAACACCAAAAGTCGAAGCGAGCTTATTGGTTTAATCCACATCGAAAATTATAGGAAATCATCGCGTGAGAATGAGAGACAGCTGTCAAAAGAGGTAGTCGTCTTCAAGGAGTCATCTTAGGTTCGAAGGATCAGTCTCATTCAACGTTAAAGATACTGTGCAGACTCGATAATCCGAACTAATAAAAACCAAGGCGATTCGGATAAATAAATAATTCGTTTTATTTTTCAAAATATTTATTATGAAACGCAAAAAACACTAATTACGAATAATGAAAAAAAAATGTATAAAAAAGTAAGAATAGTAAGAAAGTAAATTGTAATTTTTGCCCGCTCTACACATCTTTGAGGACTGTATTTTAGCGCCACTAATATCTAATAATTAGTATTATATTTTATATTAAAATATTGGTTAGATGTTGATTTACTGGCCATAGAGTGTTATATCAATGATTATTCTTGTCAATCTGACATAAAACTGATATAAATTTGCAAAATATGTCAAAAGTCTTCACGTCAAATTGATGATGTGTTTATACTGCTCAAAAGAATAAAATTCATTTTCAGATCATATGCAAATTTTCAAACTGTACAAATAAAAGCACTAAAATTGTTTTAAAATTAACCCTACCTATCGATTTTAGAATTTTTCTGTTTTATGTCACAGATTTTAGATCTTCCAAGCCCATACTCAGCCTAAAAGTACAGGTTCGGATTATCGAGTACTATGAAGTTTGGATTAGAGAGTATCCAATGTATTGAAAATGCTTGTTCTGACTACTGAAGAATTCGGTTTATCGAATGTTCCGATTATCATTAATAAAGATCCCTGTTTTAATGATCTGAAATATACTCCGGAGAAGATACTCAATTATAAATTTGAATTTAGCCTACGACAACTCCACAAAAAAAGAAATATGTAAGGTGTCAAGTATTTATTATTAGTATATCTCTTTTAAACTATTTTCAAATAATGAAGATAGTTTTTTTACGTAAATATATGCCTTATTTATTTTGAGAATGTCTAAAAAAGTTATATATCAACATATGAAGCAATAAATTATGAAAACAAAATTTTGGCATTATTTTTCTGAAGTGAAATGAATAATGTTCAAGCATTTACAAAATAAATTGAAGGAATCTTAACATGCTGCAATTTTTGATCATATGACATTATGTAATGTAATTATTAACTATGAAAAAATACTTACAGTTGTAATATAAAACTTTAACGTTACCTGAAAAAAAAAAGTTATATTCATTGAGTTCAGTTTTTTTGGAACAAAATGAATTTTACGGTTAAGCAAATTTGAACATAACAAATTATGTTTTAATCATCTACCTACTTTTGATTTTTCAAATTTAATTTTTCAATGTTGAGTATCATCCAAAACAAATTCTCTTTAAAGCACGAGAAATGTTGTTCCAGATCTTTTCTTGTTTCAAACATATTTTATTTATAATAACTAGTTTTAACAGAAATGAAAATTCGCACAAAGACAAATCAATTAGTTTTCAAAACGGATAAAAATAAAACTATGAACTTCAAATTTGATAAAAAGGAAACTATATCCATTTGATACGCGATTTGGAATCCCTTGACTATATATATACAGTGCTTTTCAGATAAAAGTATCCACCTTTAATAACTTTTGTAATACTGGTATTTAGAAAAAATCCAAAAACACGTCAATTTATGTTGGAAGGGGCAAGCATTATGGCTTATTTAAACTTACTGGAAAAGCCACCCCCTCACCCCTAGCAACATCCCCTTTATTTTTTTAAATTACTTGTCATATTTTTTATGTAAAATTTGGATACTCCTCTTTGAGCTGATTTCAAAAATGTATAATACTTGTAGGTTAAAGTGGTTAGTTTATGAGATAAACAATTTTTCTTTTAAGAGCACAACTTTTACTTATTATTTACTTTCACCTTATTTGCCTGTACTAAAATGGGTTGTACAACAGTTCAAACTTTTTAATCTTTTTAACTGTGCTATTTATTATGAAGTTACAATAAGTGTTCAAAATGAGTACCATTCACTTCCATACAATGGTATAATCTATTTTGAAATGCCTCTTTAACATTGCTTAATACGGCTGGATTTAATTGTCGACATTCATTTTCTATCCTCTCTCGTAAATCATCCAGAGATTCTGGTTGGGTAGCATAAACTTTTGTTTTTAAATACCCCCATAAAAAGAAGTCTAGGGGTGTTAAATCCGGTGACCTAGGTGGCCACTCCATCATCTGCCCCCTTCTACCTATCCAACGAGCGGGGAATGTTTCGTTTAAAAATTGTCGGACAGGCATAGCATAGTGTGGGGGAGCTCCGTCTTGTTGAAATACCAGTAAATCTTCGGAAAGGTAATCATCATTTTCTATTATTGTTGTAATACGTGGGTCAACCCCTTCCCTGGGTAACTCAGGATATGATTCACCATTTAAATTTCCGTTGATGAAGAAAGGTCCGACAATGTGGTCTCCTAGGATACCACACCAAACGTTTAACTTTTGGGGATGTTGTGTATGGAATTCACGCATAATATGTGGATCACTTTCAGCCCAATATCTACAATTATCCCTACTTACTAAGCCATTTAATGACCATGAGCATTCATCAGAAAAGCAAATATTGTTTAACAATTGTGGATTGTTATTGATAATTTGCGTCATTGATTCGCAAAACTCTAGACGACGATCAAAATCATCTCCATTCAACTCGTACACCAACTTAACTTTGTATGGATGGTACTTGAATTTATGTAGAACTCGGAAAACTGTAGAAGGTGAAACACCGATCGCTCGATTATTGTTGACAACGATTGGGGTTTTTGAGCCTCTAAGCTGACTTGCCCTAAAATTGCCACTTGGATTGCTTCGTTATTTACGAGTCCCTCTCGCTTATGCACTTTATTGCAAACAGACCCTGTTGTGGTAAATTTCTCCATCAGTTGAATTACATACTTATGAGTTGCATGTCTTCCGTCATGTAATTCGTTAAATATTCTAGCAGCAGCTCTTGCACAATTATTATTTTGGTAGTATTAACCTACAATTTCAATTCTTTCTTGCAAAGAGTAAACCATTTCAGAGAAACAAAATAAATAATGTATCATCAAATTACACTATCAATAGTGACTACAAATTGTAGTTGACAATGTCAAACTTTAATAAAAAGTAGAGTTTTTTGTTGTTTGGATTTTTTAAGTAGAATAAATAGCACAGTTAAAAAGATTAAAGAGTTTGAACTGTTGTACAACCCATTTTAGTACAGGCAAATGAGGTGAAAGTAAATAATAAGTAAAATTTGTGCTCTTAAAAGAAAAATTGTTTATCTCATAAACTAACCACTTTAACCTACAAGTATTATACATTTTTGAAATCAGCTCAAAGAGGAGTATCCAAATTTTACATAAAAAATATGACAAGTAATTTAAAAAAATAAAGGGGATGCTGCTAGGGGTGAGGGGGTGGCTTTTCCAGTAAGTTTAAATAAGCCATAATGCTTGCCCCTTCCAACATAAATTGACGTGTTTTTGGATTTTTTCTAAATACCAGTATTACAAAAGTTATTAAAGGTGGATACTTTTATCTGAAAAGCACTGTATATTGGTATATGAAATTCGCTGATCATGTGACATTATCGGGGAACTTTCATATTCAAGTTTTTAGTTTTTCTTTTCTCATTTTTTTATTGATATAAAACTTATAAAATCAGTTTTTCACAATTTTTATTAATATCTCTAACATTGAAATTTTGGAAGCATAGCAGAAAAAAATTCACTATGACAATTAAAACTATATTCCAACAAACATAATAATATACAAAACTTTAACTAAAAACTACTGATTATTATAAATATTAATATTGAAAACGCAATTTGTTGCATTCTGTAGACTACTAAGAATTGCCTCATTCTGGGAAACAAGCAGCAGCTATTTTTTTTGGCTCCCCTATCCTTGTGACACCCGTTTCGTCAACGTTAGTTATAAAACACTTCAACGTTGGTGATGTTGATCGGCGTTGCTCTACTCAAAGATGTAGCTTCTAGTGTTGGTATACATATTTGAGGATAGCCATGTTATTTTGGAGCCGGCTGGGAGGAATATTTTTAAATTTAGTTTTACAGCACATTGGTAAACTAGTTTCCAGCCTTCTGTTGGTAGTAAACCAAAATATATTTCTAAACTTAAACCTAACCAAGTTATTATCTTCAGAGACTGAAGGTACCTGGTGGTGTTAGTATGAATATCACCAACGTTTCCAGACATTCCAGCTTATCTATTTCTTGTGAGAATACTAATCTAGATTTAACGTAACCCAATGAACAATTTTAGTTCTTTTTTCTGTTTTTCCTGACATCGGAAACAAATTGAAGATTTCACTTGCTTTACAAGTGCTCGTTTTGTTCTGCAGTACTTCTCCTGAAGTAGATTCATAAACTTAATTAGTTGTACTTATTTATTACTACTGTATTATTTTGATCTTGTTTTATATCGAAATATTACTGATCAGACGAGGAAAATTTAAGATGTTGAATGTTTTCTTTGTGTATGTGATATGGTTTATGTCGCGGTGTAGAAAAGCAATCACAATCGGACGAATCGTCTCAATATTGCAATCGAAATTGGATTGGAAAAGTGGAAAGCAGGATCTAGACGGAAGGAAAAATCAAACGATGAGCTGGAAGAACGAAACAGGTGTATCAATCAGGTGACGGGTGTACATATCGAAATCGAACACAAGAATATAAATTTTTGTAGCGTCCAAATGGAATTGACAGTATCTGCTTGTTCTACTGATTTCGACTATGAGATTTGTTTAAAATTTTATAACCGGGTGTATTTTAATTTATTTTTAAAAAATCGGCTCCCAGCAATCTGGAAATAGATGAATCAAAAATTGTAGATCACAAAATTATCCACAAAAACTGTCGTTAGATTTCTTTCGCTAGGAATTGCTATTTCTGAGATATCGCGATTCTAAAACTAAGAAAAAATTATTATATATGACAATCGTAATGAATGAGACTGATATTTCAGCCGATATTGGAGCTCTTTTCAAATAAATGCTAAAATAATATCGGATGACAGTGGTAAAATAATCCTATGTCGCTCGAACGCAATATTACCAGTTATAAAAGTTGTTTTTTTTTTAGCCCAAGCACTAGAGTCAATAGTGGCTATAGTTTTTCGAATATCAATTGCAGAAGACAATTATGCGAGGAAAAATCAATATTTCATAAATACACACGACACCTACACCAAATTAAGACATGAAAAATAATATTTACTCCCTGCATAAAATTCGGTAAACATCTAACAAACTTTCAGTCCACGTGGACCCATCATCTCCCCTGTTTACCAATGAAAACATCGAATCGTAAACATCAATGCATTTCTATTGGCCGAAGCTATCGGAAGGCGTATGTACACAATTTCTTCGAAATATTCCTGCCAGACTGTCTGCGATAAGCAGTGGCGTCGATTGATGAGATTCATTTAATTGATAAATTTCTTTAAATATATAGAAATATGACGAATGAAGACCATGGGCGAATGAAGACAATGAAATTGTTCAGTGTGGTGAGAATAATATGACATGTGACATGAATTTAATAATAAATATTTAGATATACAAACACAGCAAGTTATTTTAAATATATTTAGTCCATTGAAATGGACCTTGCGTTTTTCTGCGGACGTAATTTTATTTTATTGATATGTGGGGGGTCAAGGAAAGCTTAATCCCAAGTTTGTGACGTATTTTTGACGATAGCTCGCGAACTACTGTCCCTACAAAAAATTCGTGGAGACATAAATTGTGGCAAATTGCTTTGCCTAAAATTTTGTCTATGACACTTTTTGCCATTAACCGCGAATTTAAAAAGATATGAGCAAAAGAGTGAAAAAATTTTGTCAACAATTTCTTTTTTCGCTCAATAACTTTTAATTTTTTGATTTTTCAATAAAATTACTTCAGAACAATCTTTTAGATCGTTCTTTGAAGATTAATTTTATATGTGGATTTTTTGAATAAAAGATAGTTCTGAGGTAATTTTATTGAAAAATCAAAAAATAAAAAGTTATTGAGCGAAAAAAGAAATTGTTGACAAACTTATGGCATTTTTTTGCTAATAGCTTTTTATATTCGCGGTGAATGGCAAATATTGTAATAGACAAAAGAGTTTTTTTAGGGAGATGAGTTCGCGAGATATCGTTAAAAATAGCTTTTCACCCTTTTATTTAAGATGGCGGCCGGGGGACACGGGGTGGATCCCCACAAACTTGGGGTTAAACTTTCCTTGATAAAATTGCGTCCTCAGAAAAACGCTATAGATTCGAAAAATTTCTTTTGAGGTATATTCTTCAATTTTGTCAATATATCTTTCACAATTGTAATAGAAATATTTGTATAACACGCAATAGATACATATTGATCAAGTTTTAATTTATTTGATATATTTGTTATAGTTTACAATTTTTTTAAAATTTTTCAAGTAATAAAACAATGGGGTGGAGGATGTTTGAATATTTGACAAAATTGTCAGTTTTGTTAGTTTAGGGGGCACGGCATTATAACTTTTCAACTTCTTTCTGTTTGATGGCGAAATAAAAAGTTCTTCCCAAGGTCGAAGATTCTGAAAAGGCAAACATTGAGTCCATTGATTTTGAAAAACATTTTCTCCAAACATGAGGTAATGAAGATTTTTTAAAACTACTTTCTTCGCTAAAGCTATGTGGGGTTTTTGTTAGTTTACCAGCATTCTTGGGTATAATTTTACCGGGCTATATATACTAGTCCAACCTAACTTTCCTATCGTGATTCTAGTAGTCGTTTTCTGCTTAGTCGTTATATTTTATAATATACTTTTTAGTATCAACTATAACAGGATTTCGGTTGTGCCGTTCGAGCGGTGAATTTTGAAATAATTTCGAACTTCTCATACAAAAAGTGCCCTTACTGTTGTCTAACTGCCTTTCAGAGACCGGTAATGAGTGCTTGTGCTGCAGCTTTCCTGTTGCTAGCTTTTCGTATTTTAACCGTGCGGCTTTTCTCTCAACTTTCCAGTTTCCATGGATGATTTTCGACGAAGGCCGAAAGTCAACGTTCACGGTTAATTTCCAGGTATTTCGCACAGAGAATCGCTTTGAGTTCTCGCTCATTTCGATGTTCTTTGTCCAAAAATAATTATGGTAACTCAACTTTTAGTTGAAGAGGTGCTCTGTGAAGCATTCGAAATTTATTTTGCCAGTAATTGTGATCGAGGATCCCAATTTGGATACTTCAAAGGAATAAAAGTCTATTATTTTGAATGTAAAAAATCTCTTTGTTTTTTTTTGTCCGTCTCTTTATTCTAACAAATCTTCTCAAGTTTTATTCAGTATTAAGTACAATTAATTGTGTGGAAAAGCTCAAGTGAACTCGATACTTGAAATTCTGCAAATTATGACAGTATATAAGATGATTCACAAGTAATCAGTCAAACTACACGTTGAGAATACAAATAATGTTTTCTAATGACATACATGATGTTTAATTGGAATGAATGAAATATTTTTTTTTTCAATAAAACACTCATTTTCCAAATCAATAACTTGTTGTTTGGTATGAACTACTGGCCAATATTCAAGGGATAATTTTACAATCTACAAAGTTTAAACTATGGTTTGAACTCTAGATTAAACCAAGAATAAACTAGATTGCGAAGTTTTTTTAATTGGGAGAAGTTGGTAAATGAAAATAATTAAAAAAGTCATATTTTTGATATATTCACAACAAATTAAAAAAATGTGGGACAATTTAAAGATTCGCTTTAGAAAGAATAACTTTTTGTTTTCCCAACGCGTCGATAACGTTGATAATTTCTTTATCATCATCGCCAGGTTCTCAAATATTTAATCATTCTACCAGAACTTTTGATAATATTGGTGGAAATGTGAGAAATTTCAAAAATTTAGGTTAGGATCATCCGTTTCATGTTAAACTGAAGTTGGTTAGTAAACGTGAAAAAAAGGATGTGAAGATGAGGTTTAAACTTTACTTGTGCCTAAAGAAATCCAAAGAGTCGTCTGAGCATTAAGAAATTTCACAATCGGAGAACTGCTAATCTCCCAAATTATATTCGATCTTTTGGATATGATTTGGATATACGATTTGTGTAAATCAGTTCGAATAGATCCTGACCTAGCATATATTTTCTACAAATTCTATTACAAAATATTAAACAGTTTATGAAATATTGAACCAACTTCATCATCATTTCGTAGATACTCTCTAAGGGCTTTCACTTTCTACGTGTATTAAGGAAAGTCAAAATATTATACGTGATTGATATTATAACCTACCTTTCTGTGACACTCTGTATAACATTGTAATTGCATACGAGTTGCATCCCGTGATTAAATTTCAATCCGTTTTACAGTAATGGTCGTATATGAATTACGGTCCGAAGACCTTCCAAGAAATGTAATATGTAATAAATACTGGCGCTTAAGTAAAATATACAGGGTGTCCCACGACGAGTTGAAACTATCTGTATATGGCAAAATACTTATAGTAAAATCATAAAAATTTCTACGTTTGGGTTTTCGGATACGATCTTTTCAACTAAAATATTTTCAAAGATTACCGACTTCTGATTCCCCCGGAAGTCGACTGTAGCTTTGTTATTTCAAATGGAACATCCTATATATTAATATATTTTTGAAATCTACGTAAAAATTCAATATACTTTCGTCTGAACACTTTTTTCGAAAAATTTACACTTTTTGAGTTATTAATTTTTTTGTAAGAAATTCAACCGATGCAGACCCTTATAAATTATTTTTTTAAGAGGATTCTCTTAAAGATATGAAAATGGTTTCTATTCAGTTGCTTTTAGCAAGATCAGACGTATTTGAATCTATGTTGAAAAATTTTTCATTGTATACAGGGTGTGTATAATAAGTGTTCAAATTTTAACTTCATAAATATTAAATTTTTTTAAACAGAACCTCCTGGTTTTTTCTATTTCAATGCATTCAGGGGTAAAAAGTTAGACAAATTCATGTATAATTTCTTATAAACCTCACCGTTATCCAGATAATGAATTTGCTGTTCTAGTCTAAATTTTATTTATTTGATATTAAATTGGGATCTAGCAATTTCAACGATTTACCAAAGGATTAGCAATTGACTAATGACAGTTAAATAAGTGTCATTTATTCAAAGCCTACGAAAAGTATATATAAAGAATTAAAACTTGTTGAAAATTACAATAATAATTTAAAACCTCAAATATCTCGGAAACGACTAATAGTTGGAATAGGATTAGTAAATACAATTTGATTTGATTTGTTTTTAGATACCTTCACAAGATCAAGAAAAATATTTTTTTATTTCTTAGTGTTTGTATCAACGGGTCAAAATAAAATTTAAACCATACCCGCATCTCTAAAAATTTACAGAAAATATCTGGATAGCGGTGAGGTTTAAGTATATGAAAATATACATAAATTTCCCTTATTTTTTACCACTGAGTGCATCAAAATAGGAAAAACCGGATTGTTCTATTTGAAAAATTAAAGAAATTCGATATTAAAGAAGTTAAATTTTGAACACTTTGCTAAAAGCAACCGAATAGAAACCATTTTCATATCTTTAAGGGTTTACTCTTAAAAAAATAATTTATAAGGGTCTGTAACGGTCAAATTTTTTACAAAAATATTAATAACTCAAAAAGTATGCATTTTTCGAAAAAAGTTTTGGGACGAAAGTATACTAAATTTGTACGTAGATTTCAAAAATGTATTAATATACAGGGTGTTCCATCTAAAATAACAAAGTTACAGTCGACTTTCGGTAGAACCAGAAGTCGATCATCTTTGAAAATATTTTAGTTAAAAAGATCCGAAAACAAATGGAATTTTCATTATTTTACTATAAGTATTTTGCCTTATACAGATAGTTTCAATTCGTCGTGGGACATCCTATATATTACATCTTATTAATCATAACACATCCTCTCACGTTGGGATAACAACTATATACGGGAATAAATTTAAAGTAATTGGTTTGACTGAAAACATAACCTTATATAACCTAACTGTAGATAAGAAAATGGTCAACCCGGACGCAACTGGTATAGACCTTTACAAGTCCGGTTGACCGCGGGACGCATCTAGTGTGAAGCAAATATAATATATTAAATTTGGAGAAAATCTAGTGCAATTTTGGTACCAATTATTACCATTTATGAACAATTTAAATTAGAATCGGAATTAATAGTGATAAACCCAGTCCAACTCCCATTAACATATTATCTTATTATTGATGTATCCACTAAATAAATCTTCAAATTTACAATAAATTGAACGTACAGTCATCAATTGTCGAAAAGCAAGCTTTCCCCCTGAAAAGGTAAGCACGTGCCATAAAATAACGGTCCTTCTGATCCGCTTTTTTTCTATTGACAGTAAATGACGGAGTACGTCAACGTGAGGCTTTTATTTCACGTCGACCGGTGTGCAATTTAAATCTTTCTACCTCGGTATATAACAATAGCCACGCGCGGTTTGACAACTCGCACACATGAACGCCTCGATGCAATGTATTTCGATTGTAATCACTGCACCCTAAATGAATAAAAGTTTGGACAAAATTCATTCTTTAATAAAAAAGTTTTAACAAACAAAAATATTAATTTCTTGATTATTAGATTTTTTTTCTACGCCTTTACTAATAAATAATCTTGATTTAAGGTCACTTTAAAAATTAAAGGCTTTTTTAATAGATTATCAGTCACGTTTCGACGAGATTTTTGTCTTCATTAAAATATAATTTGAATTATATCAATCATTAAATCACCTAACTAGATGAATATCGAAATATTTCAACCATTCTGTCTTTCTCTATACTTTGTATTTTAGTCCTTTGAATCTAAACATTCGATGATACATGAAGTAACAACAACAAGCTGAAAATCAGTAAAATTATTCAAAAATTTTAGGAAAACGTGAAAATATTCCAGTCAAATATTATAGATGAGTTTTTTCGTCTTCCTTTTCCTCTTCCTCTTCCTCTTCCTCTTCCTCTTCGTCTTCTTCCTCTTCCTCTTCCTCTTCCTCTTCCTCTTCCTCTTCGTCTTCTTCCTCTTCCTCTTCCTCTTCCTCTTCCTCTTCGTCTTCTTCCTCTTCCTCTTCCTCTTCCTCTTCCTCTTCCTCTTCCTCTTCCTCTTCCTCTTCCTCTTCCTCTTCCTCTTCCTCTTCCTCTTCCTCTTCCTCTTCCTCTTCCTCTTCCTCTTCCTTTTCCTCTTCCTCTTCCTCTTCCTCTTCCTCTTCCTCTTCCTCTTCCTCTTCCTCTTCCTCTTCCTCTTCCTCTTCCTCTTCCTCTTCCTCTTCCTCTTCCTCTTCCTCTTCCTCTTCCTCTTCTTCCTCTTCTTCTTCTTCTCCTTCTTCTCCTTCTTCTTCTTCGTCTTCTTCGTCTTCTTCGTCTTCTTCGTCTTCTTCGTCTTCTTCGTCTTCTTCCTCTTTTTCCACTGTTTTCCCTTCAATCTATTGCTAGTAAATTGCATCAATTCCATCTCATCTCAATTGTGTTTAGCGGTTTTTCGGGCGCGGGTGGAAGAGTTTGGACTGGTTCTTACGTATCATCGAACAATTCCCAACTCCACTCTGCAGGATCTAGCTTATAATGAAGCCATTCTTGAACTTGGTAATATACTCGAAAAAGATGTTGATAAGCAGCAAGTGAGATAGGATGAAGGCAAGTTAATTGAACTGTCTGAAAAAGAGGACATTGAAAATCCTGAATATCTATGACGATGAAATTTTTGATGTTGTGAATTCAAAAGATGTTGTGTTTACCGCTGTTGCATATGCTTTCAGGATCTTCCCAAAACAATTATTCGATTGTATTTAATGCAGGCGAACGTGGTGGCTATGCAAATGGATTTCCTCAACCAATCCACCTATTAGGAAAAATGTTATTAAGATGATTTTCTACATCAACTGCGCGAGTTAATAGACGTATTTCAAAAAGTGCGTAAACTATCAAAACAATGGAATGAAAAAGGAGAACCGGCTCAAGAGAATGCAAAGATCATTCCATCTGCGGGCAAGGTCATGGTCTAGGTTTTTTTGGATGCACGTGGGATAATTTTCATTGACTATGTTGAAAAAAGAGAAACGGCGAATATTATGCAACGTTTCAAGAGAAGAAATTAAGCAAAACGGCCGCTTTTGGCTAAGAAGAAAGTGCTGTTTCATCAAGACAATGACCGTTTTTGCAATGGCCAAAATTAATGAATTAAAGTTTTAATCGCTACCTCAGATTTAGTCCCCTCGGATTATTTTCTATTCCCAGACTTGGTGACACCTCGGTGGCCAAATATTTTCCAACAATGAAGAGGTGATATCAGTAGTTAATGGTTATTTTGAGGAACTTGACGAAGGATATCGAATTTATTGAACATCGCTGGGAAAAGTGTATGAAGCTGAAAGATTACGTTGGAAAATATATTTTTTTCCAAAATTTTTGTGATTTCTTTGTAGGGTCAGGTACTTCTGAGTCCATTTTCATAATAGTCCTGACAAGAACTGTTTCTATTTCAATAAAACAAACACGATAACGAATAAGAACAAAATGGACACTAGTTGTTTACAACTGAGATACAATTGCCAATCATAATATATGTCAAAAGTGCTGTGTAAAACCGGCTGCGATTCGACCAATCAGTAATCTACAGAATTGCCAACTTAAATTCAAATCAATCCTCCTAGTATAGATGAAATAAATTGAAATATTTGCTGCTGTTAGTTCATTCATTCTCTTATTTGACTAATTTATAAACTGAACCGATCCACATTTTATTATAAAAAAGCTAAAAATAATGAAAAAGCGGATGAATTATTCAACAATCCTTTATCTAACGAATATTTATCAATAATAATTATTCGCTTCGTTTAGAAACTGTCGTGAAATAGTGAAAAGAATCGAGGTTGGTACACGTAGATCTCACGTCGGTTAGAGCAGCCATTTCATTTGACAAAATAAATAAATGGTAATAGTCGGTAGGCGGTAACCGGTTGGGAGACTCTGTAGGAAAGAACCGTGAAACGAAGATAAATTACCTTTTGAAAAGATGAGTTTTTTAGTGTTCATCGACGTGAAGTTAGTATGAATTTGTAAATATATCAAAGTCTGAACAACCCTAACCCACTTTTCATTATGTTCTCCCCTCTCTTTTACCTTTTTCAGAGACGTACTCACAATTGAAGCACTAGATGTGTTAATAAATTAACGATTGTGTGAAGCTTCAATCAATTTATTCATTACCATAGCTCTGTATAACCACAGCTCATTTTTGCACAATATGAACCGAAAATCTGAAGCAATATAACCCGAAATATATACTTTGTACATTAAGCATATAACATGCAATAAAATTTGACCCTGATTGACGAAAAAAAAACATTTTTGCATATTTAAATACAACTTTCAATTATAGCCTTCAAAATAGGATGCTTTCAAGCCAATACAAGCTGATTATTGCTTCAATAGACTTACCGCGCATTTCTCGAAGCGGTTTTTGAGCTTTACAAAGAGGAAAAATTCGCAAGAACCAATTTTGACGAATACGGTGGCCGAGTGATGAATATGGTTTTTGGGTTTGTCCAAAATAAGATCCTCTCGAGCCAATAGAAGCTTTTCATTGCTCCAATGGACTTGTGGCGTTTTCCTCAAAGCAGCTTATCGGTTTTAAAAGGAGAAAATATTCGCAAGGAGCTGAATATAGTAAATAAGATGGCTGAGTGATGAATATCATTTTACGTTCGGCCAAAATAGAATCCTTTCGAGCCATAACAAGCTTTTTATTCCTTCAATGCACTTAAGGGGTATTCCTCGAAGCGGTTTTTCGGGTTTTGAAAGGAGGAAACATCGCAAGGAGTCGAATCTGATGAATATGGAGGCTGAGCGATTAATATGGTTTTTTGTTTGGCCAAAATAGGATTCATTCGAACCAATAAAATCTTGTCATTTGAGCACACTTCACAAGGAGCCAAATCTAACTGGAACTTGGAATTAGGTGAAAAATATTTTGTTACTTTTAAAAACAAATCAAGCACATAAAAATCCTTTTCAAATGAAGAATTTCGTTAACAAATAGTCAGTAGAAAATGATTTTGGTCTGTGTGTTTTATAGAGGAAGTTATAAAAATAATAGAGGTGTCTTTGACACTTATTTAAAAACATCCAACATAAACAAACTCAAAAGTTTTTCTTTTTTGCACCGCTTGACTCTATTTTCATTGCATTTCTCGAAGCGTTTTTTTATTTTGCGAAGGGAAAAATTCATAAGGAGCCAAATCCAACGAATACGGTGGTTGAGAAATGAATATCGTTTTATGTTCGGCTAAAGTCAGTCACGGTGATGCTGGAACATGGAGACACATTTTAGTGCTAAAAAATTCAAGCATTAACTTAAAAGGATCTCCTTAAAAGGATCAAGTACCGCGTTGATATTCTGTAAAGATACTATTAATTGCTTAGAAGCAGTTAAATCATTAATATATAATTAAATGGGAATAGATTTAAGTGCTTTTTTACACTCATTTGTACCACCAAGAAATAACATACTTTATACTTTATTTAAGAAACGTTTATTTAACTTATTGTTTCTTAGTTGCAAAATAAAAGTTTATCAATATATTTTTCCAAGTCCTTGCACATCTTCGGGTTTTCCTTTCAAATCAATGCCGACATTCTCATATCTTCACTTGTATCTCCTTGTTATTCGACTGTTACTTTATCTTCCACATATTTTGTGTTTTTTTGTATAAATATCAACAATTTTGTATCTCTTTGATTTCTTCTTGGCTTCTTAATTCTATTGTTTGATTACATCTTCATTCCACATACTTCTAATATTCCTTTTACCATGTTTTCTGATATTGGTAATATTTTGATTGGTTGTTTCTTTTTCCTTGTGAAAATACACAAAAGACGGAACAAAGCCTATTGAAATGTGTCTTTTGACTCAATAGACAAAGAAACGGAATTAGATAGTAAAATAGGAATCTCCAGAAAAAGTTAGAGGAAAGATTCAAATCTAGATCTAGAGCATTTGGGATCGAAATGGTGGTTATGCAAGACGACAGTCTTGGTCAACTCTTGTTGGTACTGGTCATGGATATACAAACTTAGAATCAGTTAAAAGAGAAAAATAAGTATATCCAGACTATATAGTAATAGTAGATGATACGTAAAAGAAAATAGACAAAGACCTGAGAAAAGAAGTACATATCAGTACTGTGAGTATGATAGTATACCAAAAAAGGAAACAAGAGGAAGATTTAATAAGGAAGGAGTTTAAATGGGCTATTATATGTCTTTTTGTTCACTACCTATATAGATTACTTACTAATTATTAATATAAGTACTGTTTCGAGTTCTATACCTTCATTTTTATGTTTTTGCCTATTTCTTTTTTTCCAAATTTCATCTCATTAAGAGCATAGTATTTGTTTTGCTTTTATCCCTCTGTTTGCTACCTCGTTGTCTGCTTTGGCATCTCTTTTTTGTCTTATATTTTTTTCATGTTCTCTTTCTATGTTTATTATCATTTACTAGTACTATATCGTCTGGATACACTTATGTTTCTATTCTCACTAGTTCTTGGTATGTGAGCCAAATAAGATTTCCAGTTATTGGTTCTTCACTTTTAATGTTTTTATATTCCCATCCGTGACTTTATTATCATCTCCATCTTGATCTTTCCTATCTATTTTCATTGGTTTTCATCATCTTTTTCGTAACTAATATACTCAAAAGTGGATTAAGACTGTGTCTTTGCTTCACCACCTTCCTAAACTCTAACGGTCTTCTTCAATCATCCATCTCAAGTTTTCTTATATTTCTTTTCTTTTTTGAGTTTTTGAATGCACTTTATTTCCTTTTCAATTTATTTCTTTCATCTCTTTGGCGGTCGTATATATTTATAAGCTAACTGTGTAGTTTTGTGCATTAGATCAACTTCTTTTTTTATGTAGAAAGAAAGAAACTAAACATGTACAATCGAAGTCCGAGCCTGTGTTGTATCTACCGTGCAGCCTGTGGCGCCTGTTAGGCGAATATAGAAAATTTTGTAAGCGTCATTCATAAAACGTTAACTGTGATCACATAGAAAAACTCCAATTAATTTATGTAAATGACAGAAACATAGAATATGTTGCACGCAAATTACTTCATCCATTTGACCTATTTTTTCACAACATCTAACGAAAGTTCCGAAAATACCTTTTCGCCAAAAGGCTCATTAAAACATTCTAACCGAGTAGCGTGAAAATCATAATAGCTGAAACTGAACTTGAGTATATTTAGATTTTTATTTGGTTACCTCTACTACTAGATAGTTGCCAGATAGAAGTTTGAAGAAATTATTCCGAAATCGAAATATTTTAATGAGAAACACGGTTTTGATTGATTTACAATTAAACGCATAATTGAAAAAAGCTTTCAAAAAATATAAGAAAAAATTATAGAAATTCACCAAAAGGAAAATCCGGATCCTCTCTATCTATCTGTCACTTGAAACTTGAATAATTACTTCAAACAAAATGTCCTTCCAAAGTATTTGGAGAGATAAATTCGTGTTATTTCACCGTCTACAAAAATAAAACTACAACATTTTTCAAGGGTAAAATTCTTTACTTCGTTTCTTTAATAACGAGTAACTTTCGCTACCGTGGCGTTTCGGACGGAAAGGATAAATGAGGGAGGCGATTATTTACATTGAAAGGTGGGTTTAAGACAATCGCTGTGTGTACTTATAAGGGGACCCACCCTCACAGAATAAATTCATTTCACATAAACTCATATCAAAAAAAATATTATGTAAGAGATAAGGATGTTGGTTAATAAATGAAATACTAACGATTTATTAATAAAAATAACCAGACACGACTTATAATAATGAATTTTTGTCGACTACTAATTACAGTCTGTCAGTTGTCTCAAAAGTTTCCGACCTCAACCTGAAAATGTCAGCACGTGTCACTTTAGAAAATATATTTTCATACAACTGCCATTAAAATTTACATTGCTGCCATTGTTAAATCCATACGACGTTTTTATGTTCCAGCTTTCAAAAGACTGTGCGTAAAATTTCATGACATTTCGATTAGTCATAAAAAACACTAACTAGTCAGGTATCAATTTCTTTTCCCCTAAGGCATATTAAAAATTAGCAAAGTAAACCCTGGTCCTCTAAAGGTTTACGATATCTTCTTGCTAACCAATTGAATGTGCAGTGCCTCAAGGCTCAGTTTGTTTCTTTGATTTATTAATTGATTCTAAAACTAAAGTTCTATCATATGAAAATACCTTGTAGCCTTTTGTACTCAATTACACTGTAAAATTCTTGGGGCTTGTTGTAGACAATTCTTTGGAATGGGAGTTACTTACATATTGAGTCGCATCTCCGATAAGCCCTTCCCTTTTGGGGTACATGTGGTTCGACTCAATTTGAGCGTATCTTCAAACTACAGAAGAGAGCTGTTAGATATTTACTCAGACTAAACAGCACGGCTCACTACCGGAAAATTCAAAATATTGACCCTTCCTTTCTTATTTATATTCGAATCCATTTGCCTAACTCATAAACACGTTTCTTATTTTGATTGAACATCCTCTTAGAAACGCGGAGCACTACTTTCATCTACCTAATCCGCGTTCAGAATTAGTTAAGGGCTTAGGACTTCACAATGCAAAAAAATGCACAATCATTTGCCAATTGAAATCAAATCTTTTACCGCTTTTCGCAATAATTTAAAGGCGTATTTACTGGAAAGTGCCTTCTAATATATGAATGAATAATACTAATATTCAGTTCGGAGTATGCTACGCCCTGGTTTTATGTTGTTATTGAATTTGAATACAAATTATTACCTATTCTAGGATTTCCGTATAGTTAGTTTTATAGATGCAATCAAAAATTTCACATGTGCACTTCAAAATGTTATTTCGTAATCTAGTGTAGTTTTCTTTTGTATATTTCATATTTAGATTTTATTTTATTTGTTTCTCAATTTGGTTATTTATATGTTTATCTTTTTACTTTTCCACAGGTTTTTGCCTACGAATTTCTCACCTTTTGTTTTAAAATTGACAAAGAGACAATATTTACGAGTATTTTGGAAACGCTTTGTAAAACTATTCGATTATTGTATATCATTCGTTATGGTGTGACTTCCTGTACATTCCGCCATGACTATAAAATTTTCTAACATTATCTCAACTTCTAGGTGCAGTTATTTAAAAGTAGATCGCTAACGATCGTTTATTAGGATCGTTTACCTCATTAAAAGCGGTTATTATTTCAAATTTACAACTGTTACTTATACAGAGCGTGTCACTAATAATTCCAGATGTTTGAACTGTTAAATCTTCAGCTTTTCAACGCTCAATTGACGGATCAAAATCGTTTGTTCAATGAGTAAACTTATGATGTTACTTGGTGTATTTAGAAATGCCTCAAACTAGAGAAGTTACAACTAGTAACACTTCATATTATTTAAGTAGTAGGCCCCAACTGCCCGTACGATTTAACAATCGAAATATGAATTTGTCAAGATCTACAATAATTTCACAGGTGGCTTCAAGTTAACAACAAAGAGGTGGGATATCCCTTTGGTGATGAGAGGCGTGCTAGCACACCGTGTTAGTCGCTTACTCTTGAAAATGAAATCCAAAATGCACCAAGATGGATCCGCAACGGTAAATCCATTTTTACACGATCAATTTGTTGCTAATTCGATATCAAAACCGCTTAACAATTTCCAAAAGTCAGAGCGAGCAAAGCGCAAGAAAAGTTGGAGTTTTTAAATACTGGGGGACATCGTAATCATTGATGACACAGGTGATGAAGCATACATACAATTTTATGAAATTTCTAGCCACAAAGAGAGCCGTGGGTTGAGACTTACTAAAGAGAAAGTTGTGAAGACATTTTCAATGAATGCTGATAAAGATCTAAAATTTCTTCTTACGTGAAACTTTACAAAAAGATTTATCATAAGACAATAAAAGCTGCCAAAGATATTTATTATAATAGGAGACTCGCCAATTCTCCTAAAGTTTCTAAAGAAACAATGTCCATTGTGAGAAATAAGACTTCTTCATCGATACAAAGATGTCTTCTTTCAAGCCAATAGAATATGGAGTGCCTCAAGGCTCAGTACTAGGCCCTATTTTATTTCTTATGTTTATAAACGTCTACCTAGACATAAGTGGTAAAATATGTCTATTTTCAGATGATACTAGTTTCTCTTGGAGCAATCCTTATCTTACAGTATTTTATAGGACCATATCTTTAAAATATTGAAAATTCTGACTCTTCCTTCCTTATTTATTTTTGAATCCGTTTGCTTAATTCGTAAGAACGCTTCTTCAGAGCTATTCACTTAGGAACGCGGAGCACGACCTTTACCTACCTACTCTACGTTCAGAATTAGTTGAGGGCTCAATACTTTACAATGCAAAAAAATACACAATCACTTACCAATTGAAATCAAATCGATATCATCTTTTGCCTCATTCCGCAATAATTTAAGGGTATTTTTACTGGAAAGTGTTACAAATTGTAACAATTTTTTTGACAATAGAGCATTTATCTCTGTACATATATTTGTGAAACGTTGAACTATACTATGTCATTTACCCCCACGCAAAATGAACGGACTATAATACATCCGTAAGCAAATCAAAACGGCGACATATAATAACTGTCATCAGCAGAACTGAAAAAAAAATCTACTACAATATTAATTTCTTTGTTTCGTATTAAAGCTATCGTGATTTGACACCCCTCTATCAGTCATAATCTACGCGCGTCTATATTATTTTCCTCCCTACGTGCAAATATAACGGCGTGCCACGCTGTTTAAGTATACACATTTTTCGTGTGGCACACGTTGTTTATGAAAGGAGCAGCTGATTCTGATTTAGTAACTACCTAATACGTGGAACTCAAACTCTTGTGCTACCTATATGGGGAAATAGGAGCCGCATGTGTTGCAAAACAAACAACTTTTTCATCGGTTTGGATACCTGATCCCTTCTGTAAAGAGAGCTCTGATAGGGAATGTATAACTATTAATTCAATACTTGTTTCGATGTATTTTATTCTCTATTGAAACTACGTTCATTCAAATTAATACTTTGCGATCTGATGGGATACCCAAATTAAAAAAAATATGTATTAAACATATTTATATATTGCATCATTATCATCATCAAAATTATGAGGGATTGTCTGCTTTTTTCTCCAAAAAAATTTTTCAACAAATTATTTTTCGAATATATGAGGCTCGCCTCCTAAGAATACCCTGAGAATTATCGACTCAGCACTGAAGATAGCAATTTGACTTATCCAGAGTTGAGCAAAATTACCAAATATTACCACGGAAAATACACTCCGAACTGTCTCACCTAGTCCAATATTTGGAAGATATACTCCACAGAGAGACGTGGCTGATGAATACCTAGTTTGCTTGCAGATACTCAGATCGTCAATTAATCAAGACTTATTCCTTTGGAGAAGTGCAAGATTTTGATCAGCTACCAAGACATGTCTTTCTGAGCATTATAAGTTCAAAATTAATATCCACAGACATTTTTACATGGCAAACGCCCATCGAACTACTTGAGTGTAATAGGGTTTTCCTTCTTGTGCTTACTTTTTATATAAAAAATCTTGTTATTATGAAGCTGAACTCTTCACAGGAGTTGCAAATTTCCACATCAACATGTTTAATTTCATCGTACACTTTAATGTTGAATGCCTAGTCTGCTAAAAATCGTTATTTTGGACCGAGTAAAGATTATTATTGCTTCGAAATTGTCTTGATTTTAGTTCTCTTCTGTTTTAAAAATGGTTTTTTTAATAATTTTTAAAAGATTGATAAAAAATTGACGTTTCGACTAACTTTTTAGTCTTCATCAAAATATCAAAATTATTAAAAACAGAAGAGAACTAAAAATAAAGAACATTTAAAAGCATTAATATATCCAAAGGTCTAAGAAATAAAAAATTAATTATTTTGATATATTATCATTAATTGAGAGTTTTAGAATCCTCCGATATTTATTTTAGTGCAGATGGAACATATATGAGCGAAATATACACCTAATTCGAATCATTGTAATATTTTGAGTTTTCAAAATAAAATCATTCAATGCGACACAAATAAAGAGAGGAAAATTCTCCAAAAAGAGGTTTTCGGACATTAGAACAACGTAGAACAGTCAATTCTGAATGGTACAACAGCATTTATTTGTCAGAAGAGTCAATGGAAAAAATGCTTCAAAAGCCATATCCGATTATCAATATTTGTTTTTATTTTTCCATTCCATTTTTCAAAACTTAAGTAGTAAAGATTTAAAATGATTAGGGAAAAAATATGTATGTGGACTTGACATAAATGCCGAAAATTGTTTTTGTTTAAAATGCTTGCATTGCTATCTGTTGGTAAAATTTTTAAGTTTGATTTAAAAGTATAATCAAATATTTTATCACCTTTTTTGTAAAATAATATATTGTCATTAAAAGCTAGAAAAACATTTATTATAAAAATTATTCTATGTTGAAGTCTTCTCCGGTGAAGGCTCTAGGAGCTCTACAGTTTTTTGCTTTACCGCTTCCAAATCTGGTATCTTTCAAAGCAGATTTTATCTTCGGAAACAAAAAAAGTTGCCAAATCTGGTGATTACGGCGGGTGTTCGAGTACAAATAGCGCATTATGGGTAGGTGCGTTGTCCTGGTGCAAAATCTACGACAAATCGTTCTCGCAGTGTTGCCAAAACTGACAAATAGTAAGTCTGGTTGACAGTCTGACCCTCTGGAAGCCATTCAGTCATCACGATACCGTTAATGTCGAAGAAAACGATCAACATTGACTTGAATTTTGATTTGCTCTCTCGGCCTTCACTAAAGCTCTTACATCACTCAAAAGTATGCGCACGAGATAAAGAATTGTCCCCATAGGTCTCTTTAAACAATTTAAAGCACTCAGAGTTTTTTTCAATTCAACGAAAAATTTGAGATTGATATGTTTTACGTCACACAAGGTTTTCGCCACGAGAAAAAAACACGTTAGTTTCAAACCGCTACTGCACAAATACTATAATAGTGACGGAAACGTGTTTTGGGACGTTCATAGACAAGATATTTAAATACCCAACGCACTGCTTGTTACCCGTCTAGGGCGCCCTCTAGCAGTTTCGTTATTTAATAGCCAGACCTCATATTTTCACAAACATTATTGATAATCTATATACATACTAAAACTTCATTCATAAACTTTTGTCGTCATAGTTAACTCATGAAGACATATAGACCTTTGTTTTCAGCGCCGTTTTTTACAATTTGGACTAATATCCTTTTTTTATAGTAATAAAACGCAAAATTATGTAAGTATAAAATGTGGCAATAAGCAATTCAAAATAATTTCCTCTGAATAGTCAAATTATTGTATTGGATTATTAATTCATACCGTTCCAATAGTGAAGTAATAACACACCTTCACTAATTACCTCAAAGCTGTCAATAGTCACTGTTGTTTCCGAAACCATCGAATGTAAATTACGCTAACACGTGAATATGCATATTAGACATGTCAAACTGGACCAATTAACATCTCTCCCAAGGCAAACGGCGAATGTTTATCGGCAAGTTATACTACCGGTAACGTGTCGCGATGGAGGCTGGCTGCCTGCCCAATGTTTGCACCTCAACATCCTTTCGCAAATATACCGGTATACTGTTAATCTGCAGTGGCGTTACCAGATATTTAGTTTACCAATTTACAAAAAATACAAAGACAAAACTATCTGTGACTTGGAGTGGATACAAATTCACATTTATAACCATATACGGTTAAATATCATCTTAAAACATGACATAAAGATATACTTTCGTCATACGGCTGCAGTTTCGATTATTACTTCGTATATATGTCCTTAAAGACATTCGCTAATTCTCATTTCTCTTTCAACCATGGCTTCAACCATCAATACATTTTGGATTTAACCGGACACAACACTTCGGGAGGTTTTTATTACACTGTCTGACGCGCGTTTCGATGACCAAGTTATCGTCTTCAGAGACTAAAGGTATCTTCAGTTTATGGTGAGTGTTCATGTAAACAGTGTATTCAATATGAATATAGCCAGAAATTGCAACTCATTTCCCAGATGTCAAAGTTTGGTTAATATCTGTCGCTTCCGCAGATTTTTCCGTATTCATCTTTGTCCATTTATTGAATTCTCCCATCGTGACTGATGATGGAAAGGGATATACTCTTCATTACTGAGGTAGACAGAGACAAGGGAGGGATAGAACAAACTTTTTGATATGAAAATATGAATTGGAGATATGAAGAATTCTAGGCGATCAGCCATAAGCCCACCAATGGGTTATAAATGAAAGGAAGAGCTCAATAAAAACACTGGCAAGAAAGGAATCTACAAACGATATTGATGAAAGAAACAACAAATGAAAACCCCATAAACCATGACTTCGTACCTAATCATCTATAGTTTTTTTCAAATTCTTTTATGTTCGTATTTCGTTTATTTGTACCATACAATTTTTTTATACTTTGATCAAACTTCAAATATTGATTCCTTTTAAACTTTCATCTATTTATTAACTACGAAATTTTATCTGACCAGTTCAAATGTTTGATCCATGCTCAGGTTATGTTTAGTGAAAGTGAGATACTTTCTTTACTATATGATCTTTTGATAGGCAACTACTGAACGGAATTTCAGATCAAAGAAGAACATGATAACGTGAAATCTGGTCAATTTTCAGTTATCATCTTCATCATATTTTAAAGTACAAAATCCACAGGTTACTTTACAGAATATCATACTCAAAATATGTAGAATTCGAGTTTCTCAAAGGTAAGGTGGTGGTAATTTAAATTCATGTATATAATTATTTAATTTATTGTGAATATACACCTTCAACTAGTATTTCTTGTAAAAGTTCACACAAAACATATTCAAGTTTCAATTTATTCCAATCTCTCAGTTTGATTAACTTCAAGTTTTGTTTCAAATTATAAAAAGTGCTAAAAAAGCTCATGAAATGATCCAAAGAATTTATTAGAATTTTTTCGAAGCATTTAATGTTTAATTGAGTTTCAAAAATGTTTGTCCTTTTCTCAAGGTAACGCTCTTTGTAATTCTGAACTATAAATATTGCCCCCAGTCCCGATTTCTTCTACTCTTGACTTAGTTCTTCATTAGTCATCGTTTAGAACTTATATCCACGTCCCCTGTAGATGAGTTTCGAATATCTTCTCTCCTGTTTTTTTATGGAACCGAATATCTATCCATCAACCTTCATTTTTGCTAAAAGAACTACATTATTCTTCTTCACATATTCTATGTATAATATTTACGTATAAAACTCTTAAGATCTCAAGTTTTTTTTGTTAGTATTGGATGAGCATCACACAATATGCTTGGTATCCAAGATGAAGCAGCGCTCCTTACCTTCGAGGGCACATCTTTGCAAGGAGCGCAAGAAATTTAATCAATACCAAGGATGAACCCTATCAATCAGCCTTATTCGAATTGGATATAAATATGTTCAAAAAAGGTTTTGGCGAGTCACATACCGTTGAAAAAGTTGGATCGAGCTCTGATCATTAGATCGGTGGTAAAGCGTGAATTGAAGATACCAGTAGAACATTCTTAACAGCTCCAATCGATCATTCATCTTACTTTTTGTATCCCTAAGTAAAAAAGTGGAACCCATACATTCTTTATAAAGTTAACCGTAGATAACGTCTTAAACCGCTCAATGTAGTGATGTGAAAGGTGATAACTACCGCCCTGAATGCTTTTGGAATAATTCTATTCCAAAATGTATGTTAAAAGCTTGGTGGTCCGCTATTGAAATCTGTTGGTTATGCCGCTGGTCATTGACGGCGTCGCGGTAAGCGTCGCGAGAGGGCTGCTAATGGCAGCAATACTACAACTATTAATCACGTCAAGTTTAGTACAACATGGCCGCTCCGTACATGGAACATCCATCCCAGATAAACATATTATGTATGGATCCGCCGGTATCCACCGATAAACAATACCCACAGGCAGAGGTGATGCTCTTATCGCACACGTATACACAACGTAGTACATGTATGCGTAATGTTGTGTTTATGTGTTCTAACTAGTGGGACACTTCAGAAAAAGTTCATTTAAAAATAGATTTTTATTGTATGCGAAAAATTAAAACTACATCATACAGTGCCGTGTTTGCTATGAGCAAGTAAAAACTGGTTTACGTTTGTTAATTTTGTGTTTGTCCATGAAAAGTTACTTTGTATACTGTTATCTGCAAATCCCACATAATCTACGGATTATTAAGAAAATATTAACAAGTATTGACAGTTCTTACTCTTGTCAATTGTAGTTCCAGAATGTTATCTTTGATTTGCATTAATTAATTCAATACTTTTTGCATAAAATTATGGAGAACTTTGACCGGTTTCTATAGCGTTATAATCATTTTAAATGTATCAATAACATTAAGAAATCGCCGATCAAGTGCGAAGACAGCTCTGTGAGGTGCGAGAAATGTGGACAGTAAAACGAAGACTGCGATTGGTTCAAAAGTTACTCCAACTCGTCGGCAAGCACGCCTGCGTTTTGTACAGGATCATCTGGATTGGATGTTGGAATAATGTGGACCTGTTCTGTTCTCAGAATATTCCTCCATGGTAGTGACCAAAGAAGGAAAGTACCGAAGACCTAGACAGCGATTTGCAGATTGTTGCTTTCAAGATCGGAGTGCTTATGGAGGTGGTTCCTGCATTTTCTATAGCAGCGTGAACCGACGAAAGAAGAGGTTTAACAACTGATAGATATATCGAGAAGATTTTAGCAATTACGACGACTATTTACCTTTATGGAGAAGTCAGTTTTCGGGTTATGGTGTTACATACTTGAAGTCAAAACTTCTCAGTGTCTATGCACAACTAAAAATATTTATATACCTTTATAAAGTTCGAAATCCCTAACCTCATTAGTACCAACCACTTTGCCTTACTCACGGTTCATGAACATCTTGTATAAATTGTCAATAAAGGTTTTCTTTGACAAATTATAAACATCGATTCCGAAAACGACCGGTCTGTTTGATCAAAATGCATAAACGGTAGGCACTTGTTCTTAATTGCTGCTGATGTCCATGGGCCGGCATTTTATCCTTCCTGCTAATACAAAATGAACAAACTCCGACCTTCCTAAGAGAACAAACCAGTGGCGTAGACAACTTTGATGATGAGCAAACACATAAAAAAAACATGATAAAAAATTGAGTACTGGCTTATGAAATACTATTTAAAATCTGTTTAAAAAATAACAGTTATGCTTTTTGAATTTAATGATAAAACCAGGAAAAAGGAAAAGCTCCATGGATACTGATCTTCCTTCTATAAATTGTTAAAATCATGTTTCGGAAAGATCCAACTAAATATACTGGAACTAGAAGGCAACAATGTCTTTTGGAAAACTATAATCAGACTAGAATTGTAGAATTTATCAAGAAAAATCTACGAATACTAACAGGATTTCTATCGGGGCACTGTCGCCTACAGATTTTGTTGCACAGAAGATAAAACCTCTATCCACATTCTATCGAAGTGTGAAACACTAAGAAGCTCCAGAGCACAACACCTGGATGCTAAGAAATAGAAGACGAATATCTCTGGCGATTAAAGCCATCCCACATTCTGGACTTTTTGAAAGGTGTGAGATTAATTGATCAGCTGTAAACACTGGATTCTCCAGTATCACAGCAAGAAAGGGGGACTCAATAGATCATTTAAGTCGCAGTGTATACGAAACCATACATACATACAACTTTTTTTAACAAGGAATCTTTACAACCAAATCAAACAATGTAGGATGAGTTGCTACATTTAGAAATGATGGAAGTCTTAAAGACGATCCTATCTCAAAAAAAAACATTGAATCAAAATTGAAACATTCTCTATTTTCACCAGGCATGATTTGAGGCCAGTGGATAAATACGCTTCCTTGGGAATGGTATTGCTGTTAATCCCATTCTTCTTAGAAATTTTAGAATGTGGTATGGCTGTAGCTGCCAGAGATCTTCAACTTTTATTTCATGCGCTCCCAGGAGTTAGTACTCCGGAGTTCCGTAGTGTATCACACTTCGAAAGACTGTGGATAGAGGTTTTATCTTCTGTGCAACAAAATCTGCCCGCCGTATTATCTGCTAAGTCTAGCGTCTTCAGGTGTTTGTTGAGGCAACAGTGCCCCGATAGAACTTCTGTCAGTATTTGTAGATAGTTCTTACTTATGTTACTATATTAAGCATATCTTCTTTGTTTATAGTTTCCCAGAGAAGATCTGCTGAATGTATTTGACAATAGACTGATAAAAATATTCCTAAAATCGTCTTCTTATTACTTCATGTACTTTATTGATTATTTTAACAAATATTCTGACATGATGCGACGAAAATCTACTACGTTTAAGTTCACGGAATATCAAAAGAGAGTGAATATTAACACGTTGAAATTACGAAACAATTTATAACTAATTTTCCCAAAAAAATTCTTATAACATGTTTCAACTAAGGAATAATGCAAACTATATATTTGAATTACAATTTTTATTGATACAAAACGATTAAATAAAATTGTGAAAATTGCCTTGGCAGTCAACGTGTTAAAGCTGGTATTAATGGCAATAGAATTCAATTTCTGGAATTGACAATGCCTAGAGCACAGCCTCACAGAATATTTGGAAATAAAAATAAAGCAGTGAATAGATAGTTTTAGATAAAAAGTTTTATGTTAGAAAAGCAAATAGGATATAATTCCATCCTTGTATGTTTACCTCTTGAAGAATATTTGTGACGTGCATGAGTTTATGGATAAGGTCTGATGTACAATGGTCTGTTAGTCGCGCTTGTCTCAAAGAGTTTTGAATTATTAAGAAGAAATCCTTGTGTGACTATAAAGTGACCACTTTGGGCCACTTCGAATTCTGTTATGCCTTTTACGAATTTCTATTAACTCGACCGTTAATTATTAAACTGATGAAAATCTTGTGTAATACACCATATTTTGATCATTATTGATTATTAGGGTTGGTCTACGATTAAGATAGGAAATAATGCTGGTAATCTATGAGGAAGACATTTTTTATTTGCTCAAAATTCCACTTAAATCATTGTATAAATTCGGGAGTAATTTTAAAAACCTTAAAAAATATAATCATATTAGTTACTTGAGGATAATCGCTCTACTTCACCTGCATGTGGATTTGTTCGTGTAGGCCAGGGCATTTACGAAATTACGTGACAAAACTAATAGTAGAAAAAAATCAACGCCATCGTGCTCTAGGGGTTAAATAAAAGTTTCAAGTGCTTTCAAAGCACATCAAATTAAAAAGTTAAGCCCTCGATGTACGAGAAATATGGAAAAAAACCGCCCGAAGTTTTTTTCACAATTATACTAGTATTTTTAAATCAAGTTCATTCTAAAAATTATTTCTAACTTTCTAGTTTTGACTTTAAGACGTGTTTTTTTAGTTTTTTAATTAATACCACCCTCGTATAATGGCTTCGCTGCTTGTATACCTACATCTCTTCGAAACTTACATCAAGCCGTAACGATGTAGTTGGTAAAGATGTCGAGGGTTTAATTTCCAATACGTAGATCAGAGGTTCGAATCCTCTATCGAACAAAATTTTTAGGAGCCACAAAGGAGGGTTACAAACAAGTTCACAAGCTCACTAGTCCAGGGATCTTACGAAAAAAAGGCTTTTGGTGACAAAATTAATAGTAGAAAAGAAACAACGCCATCGTGTTCTAGGGGTTAAATAAAAGTTATGTGTTATTTTTTTAAACAATAAAAACACCAAAAAATCGGTACATATTTTGTTTTCTGCTTTTTGCGCTGAACCTATGCAAGACTCGTTTTTGTTGCTATAAGCAATATTGTAGAGAATTGAAAAATCTTTAAAATAAGCTTTTATAAATCAAATTTCGATAACTTGTTGCTTAGATAATTTAACCGAAAGGAGAAAATTTTTAATTTTTTAAATTGTTTAATTTTAAATATAAAGGTATATAGGTAATAAATACTTTAGAGTATTTATTAAGTACATCGAGATCTCGGTTTTCAGTGAAATAAGAATTTAAAATTAAACAAATTATAAACAATTTAAAAAATTTTCTCCTTTCGGTTAAATTATCTAAGCAACAAATTATCGGAATTTGATTTGATAAAATTAATTATGAAGATTTTTCAATTCTCTACAATATTGTCCATAGTAACAAAGACGAGTCTTGGATGGGTTCAGCGCAAAACGCCGATTTTTTGTTGTTTTCATTGTTAAAAAAAATAACACATAGACAAAAAATGTTGAATTTTATGCACTAACTTTTATTTAACCCTTCGAAGACGATAGCGTTGTTGTTTTTTTCTACTATTAATTTTGTCACCAAAAGTCTTTTTTTCGTAAGATCCTGGCCTAGTGAGCTTGTGAACTTGTTTGTAACCCTCCCTTGTGACTTATTTAATAAAAATTTTGCAGCAGAGCCATTATACGAGGGCGATATCATTTAAAAAACTAAAAAAACACGTCTTAAAGTAAAAACCTAAAGTTGGAAATAATTTTTAGAATGAACTTGATTTAAAAATACTAGTATTATTATGAAAAAAGCGTCAGGCGGTTTTTTCCATATTTAACTTTTAAATTTGATGTGCTTTGAAAGGATGTTTCTTAATATTTTAAACAATATTTATTATTAGGCTAATACATTTGGTAGATGTGATAGATTTGGTTAGGTAGACCGTTCTATTCTTTGTGAAAGCTGAAAGAAAGTTTTTATAGTATAAACCATAAGCTCACACTCAAATTTTTGACACTGAGAAACTAAAATTTCCATTTACTTATTCATTTTCTTAATTAGATCTAATTTCCTATATACACGTTAAATTCAAACATTGCGCTCTCATCACTGATGTGTACAAGTGAATTAACTCTTTTTCGTGACAGCTTATTTGGTTTGTCCTTTATTTAACGACCAAAGTAATAACTAACAGAGAATATTACAATAATAACATCCATGTCTCTGAAATCTTCTCTGCACAAGAGTCTCCACTGTCCACAGGTTCTATTAAGGTCTCGGCTACGGTAAGGTAACTAAATTATTGGAGCTGTCTACTAACATTACTCCAACTCTCTAGTAATTATCTTTCAAATTTGACCGGGGAATTAGGGATTTGCAGACCCAGCTATCTAAAGACGCACCTCCATAGGTCAGGTGGTAATGGAATAATGGCCATTCTCTCGAGGGAATGTTGGAAATTTCGAAGTAGTTGCCCTCTAATAGTTTTTAAGTGGGACAAATCCAATTATGTTTCCGATTCAGTTGTTTGCAGTTTACGGAAATGGTACATGTGGATATATTCATTATTATATTTCAAGATTGAAACAAATAATTTAGAATATAGGTACACAATGGGTTTTATCTATGGTATACTCCAATTATCTCAAAAAACGTATAAAGCATTCGGCTTCTAAGATTTTCATAATGTGGCAGATATAGCGATATTTATTACATTGTTGTCAAATATTTAGTTTTTCTAGAATTGAAGGAGTTCTGGATATATACAGTGATTCATTTCTAACAGTTTATATTGAATACATACAATAATAATGTTGATTCTACGTAACCAGTAACATATAGTTTTGTCGTTGACAAATTGTTTTGATTGAAACTTTGTTTAAAAATAGATTAGGAAAACGGTGTCTTAATTAAAGAGGCCTAGAATCGAGATAATTTAGCAGCAAAACCATATAAAAAAGTTAGAAGATATTAAGGAAATTGCTTTAACAGAAGGGACAACATTACCTCTAACCTGAAAACAATCTCATCCACCTCTTTCCAATGTCATTTCGGCCTCTTCGGCCAATCCCACCGCATAACATACTACCCATTCCCACCCAGAGGGCTAGCTCACCAGTTAGCTCAAAACCATCAGTGAGTGTTAGTGTCCACGTTTATTTCTCGGTGAAATTCCAAGGGGTAGGCATAATGAGGCCTTGGAATTAACCAAAAGGGGTGAAACGTTGCGTGGAGTAGGAAGATTGAAACTACTAAATCTTGACTTTTTTGGTAACTTTTTAAATAACATTGTTAAGAATACGTTTTTGGTTAATCGACAATGACAAAGTTTTCAGAAATATTAAAAACTTTTGTTAAATTTTAAGGTTAAGTCACATCTAATTAACCCCCTAAAAAATTTCGGGTTACTTTCCACTTAAGATTACTCAATTCCCTTAAGAGTCTCATACAGTGTACAAAATTTTGTATGTTAAAAGATTACAAAGAAATTAATTTTTTTCGAAATTTTGGGACTTACTCTGAGGCACTATAACTCCTTAAGGATTCAAATTGGTATAGATATTAATTGCCCTCAATCGTCATATTTTGTGCTCCTCTAAACGCCTCTGTTTTGCCCACACTGTATATATATACAGTGGAACTGTGGCAAACACCTAAGTGTACTTATCAAAATAAATTTTCTTACATTAATTTTAGTGAATAAGTAAGTTTTTGAAAAATTGTACATGTAATAAACGTTTTATAAAAAAAAATGTAAAATGTTGTTTACTTATCATATTTCCTACAACAATTTTATTTCATCGGCAATAAAAAAAAAGGTGAAATATGTTTTTGAAAATGTCGTTTCTTATTGTTATTTTAATTTCTGGGTCTAGGAACCAACAACGAATTAGTTACAAGCTAAGTCACGAAGTTAGGCTACCTGCTACACAGGTGAACTGATCTCTTTACCACTGACGGAGAACGTGCCGAGACGCATCTGCTTGATTATCGGAAATTAATGTTAGATCAAAAAATTTATATCAAAAAAACTTTCCGTCTGAGCCAAAAGTTTATGTCAAATAGCCCCGTACTCACTGATAATCTGTCAAAATGGCTGCCGTAATGAATGGGTTAAAATTGTAAATTTTATAAGAAGCAGAGGACTAAATCACCGACAGTCAGGCAATTTTTACAAGATTTGAACGAAAAGTTTTCTGAAGTTCGTTGGCTCGGTCGAGGAGTAGTTTAACAAAGATTTTTTGCATTACGTGACCCTATTCATGTTAGAAAAAGCCAAACCAATCGATTATGACCATGACTGGTGGAGTGATTGTGCTTTTTTGTTAGAAATTAATAAAAACTTGACTGATCTGAAATTACAGGGTAAAAATCTGATTGTCACTCGAATATTCATATATTCAAGCCTTTGAAACAAAGTTAAGGCTATGGGAAAATCAAATAAAAAATCAAACTTTGGACCATTTCCATCATTTAATCGTTTTGAAAACTTTCACAAAATGAATGAAATGGAATTCATTTCACAAGCACCAGTTTATTTGCAAATGGAGTTGATAGATCTTCAATAGGACAGTATTTTGATAGAAAAATTTAATGAGATTAACGCTCTTACGTTTTATATATAATATTTCAAGAGTTTGAATAATTAAATTGAAAAAGCATACAGCACGCATTTTCTTCACGTTTAGTAATTCCTATTTATGTGAGCAGATGTTTTCCTTCATGAAAATGAATAAGAACAAACATCGCACAAGACTTACGAATGAACATCTCCAATCAATTCTTGAATTAACTACAACGAATATGAAACCTAACATCCATGAGCTTGTCAAAAACAAGAGAAGTCAAGTATCTAGATCCTCGAGCTCAACAACTACAATCTTTTATAACTTTGATATGATATTTAGAAACCGTATATTATATACTTATCTAATTTAATAAATAAGATGTTATAATAATCCAGTTCATTTTATTTATTTTCAATCTGGCCCACCTACGAATTCAAAATTTAATATACGGCCCTCTGCAAAATTGAGTTTGACAAATTATTTAGAATTAAATTGAAGCACAGATTTTTTTCCCAAAACTTTTCTTACATACGTTAAAGATAGTATTGTTAGAATTAGTATTAAATAGTAAGCCTAGTCTGATGCCAAAACTACTGTCAGTGAAATGGGAAATCAACAAGTCAGATATTCAGCGAAGTAAATAAAGCAATGATAATCTACGATCGATAAATCGTAAATTCAACTTTCAATATAAATTTTGGGTAATCGTATAGAACGTTGAACAATTGCTGAAGAGTGGTGACTCATTTAAAAATCTGCCTTTTTAAGGTTAAAACGGACGACATTCAATTCACCATTCTCGCAACCTGAACATTGTAGTTTGCACGATTCCAAACGGTGCTTTACCAAAAATACGATTTAATTTAGAATGCGCGCGTTATTAATCAGAAAATAAATTAGTAGCGAAATGCAACAGCCGCGTGAGTGTAGGGCGTAATGCGTTTCTAATGTAAATTTTACGTAGCGACCAACGAAACACCAACCATAAATATTCGCTAACTAACCGCTTCATTCTTTTGGCTTACCTGGCAACTAGCGGCCATTCTCTTCGCTCTTACGTCGTGATTAATTTCCCGTCTGGCATTGTGTTAGTTAACAAATCTCATATCTATATTCGTAACAGAATCGTTTTAATTGCTCGACTTGGATTTATAAATTTACACTAATTAACACTAGACAAAATAATGAGTGTCTCATTTGGTTGTTTTTGTTTACAACAATGTAGGTTAATATGAAAAATGATAATAAGAAGAAAAATAATCGCAAGAAATAATAATAAAGAACAAAAAAATTGACTTGAATCGAGGTGATAACACAAAACAAACATATTTAGAAACAAACGACGCCACATTTGAAGCAATAGAAGAAATAGAAGAATCGATAATAAAATGGAGAAACAAATTGAGTGATCATCGCAACGATAATGAAGAAGAAGAAACAAGAAATGGCTAATCACAAAAACAGTATTTATCGATCTGAAGAAGGCTTAAGATGCTATGGCAATATTAAAAATATGGAGAGCTACGAGAAATCAATATAACGGAAACTCAGTTACTGTAGAAACTGGACACAACACTAGCAATAGTTTTGTAACAACTAAAGAACTTCTACAGGGATGGTCTACTCTATTCAAAACTTTCATGGAATACACCCTTGATATTAGTATTGGAAAAAATAACGAAATGAACTTCTTGCGGACGACCAAGTATTCTTAGCAGAGGATGAGAAGGATCTGATGGATATGGTAAAGGAGGAGTATGAGAAAGCAGAACTTGAAATAAAATTTTAATGAACAGAATATCTAGTAATGACGGATCAAAGAGTGAATAACGGAATATACGAAGCTAGAATAACCTGAAATACCCACTTTAGAAAAAAAGAAGAAACAATGGTTTTAAATAACCTTTACGGGTTTTCGGGTTTTCAGAACATCCAAAACACGACGTGACCATTGTAGAAGAGCCACAACGCGTTCTGAGCATATTTGCCATTAAGGGAATTATTTGAGGTTAAATTGTAATGAAACATCCACCTAACCTAACCAAGATTAGATGATGGTTGATATTCCATTTCAATTTTAATTCACAGCTACACAGGATCTTGGCAAATACCAAACGGTCAGATTGCGCAGTGTCTCTTTAATAACGACGATATTAAACTGGCCACTAGCCGTTTCCGGTCTAAAGTCTTAACAAAGGTAATTATTTAGTTTGGGTTGCACACGCCCATTCCCTTGAACTATTAGTATGTTATACAATTTTTTACGCCGAAAAAGAAGATATATATGTTGTGCGCGGAAATTATTTCTTCACATAATTTTTCGAGGTTGAAAATTTAGATAAGTTAAGTTAGGTTAGGCTCATACTAAAAATATTGAGTGACTTTTTCGAGATATTATATTCGTTATGGAAAAACTAGATCTCATTATCGTATTATGAGGAATTTCTATTTAAAATACATTATTCATATTCAAATAGAATTAAATCATTTATTGAAGAAATGTCACGAATGTATCCAATAGAAATTAATGATTATTTGTACGTGTAAATAATTGTTAATTATTGTTGGAAATTGATAAGTGTCATTACATTAGTCGGAACTAATTATATTTAATGTTGGAGAAGATTGGTTAGCTAATCCTCTCCAACATCAAGTATTTGCAAAATATCAATTATTCAAGATAGTGTACATTATCCAATATTCAAACCTTAAAAACTATGTAAAATAAATGTTTTCCGCGCCATATATATATATATATATATATATATATATATATATATATATCTTTTTTTTCAGCATAAAAAACTGTATGACATTCTAAAATTTCAAGGAAATCGGGCGTATGCAACCTAAACTGAATAATTACCTTTAACATACATATATAATCTACTTGTCACCTTTTATATTATTTCGAATTTCAAAAATTCTTCATTGTTCACAAACTTCACAAACTTTTATTCACACTTAATTTGACTTTTAATACACCATACACGTGCACAGCTCACAATTAACTACCGACTATGCACCGGAAAGTCTTCTAGAAGTACCTACCTGATGATTTTATAAACAAATATTTAGAATTACGTATAATACAATATTTGCGTTCATCATTTTCTCAATATTATTCTATTTAGTATCCAGTTTTATAAATGATCAATTATTTTAGTAAAGTTGCTGTTTATCTATACTTTCAAATGATTTACTGATTCTGAAAAATGAATATTGTAATACGGACCTGGACAAGTTATTTACCATTTAGTTCGCAGTTTGGCGTTTCAGTCTTCAGTAAAGTTGAGATTTTCGGTATTTGATAACGGTATTCTTCGAATTTATAATTATTTTTATTGTTTATTTCTGGAATTAATTTTCTTTATTTTTATTTATTGTTGTTAGTTTTTTCAGCAATCATTTCATCATCTTTCTTCTTTATATAATTATGGCTATGTTGTCGGTAGATGCTAATATTTGATCTCCACTGTTTTCTTATTGAGATATCTTTTCATACTTGTTCATTAGTTATAATTTCTCCAGTTTCCCCCTTTCTGATTAGTACAATTGCTTTTGATTCTTTCATACTAATTGCAATGAGTCATCTCAGTATCATTTCTGTTCTTTTACCTTAATAAACCTTTTACTAAATCAAAAACTTTAAAATTCAAAAACATCGATTTGGTAATCATGTGTTTTTTCTTTATATCTTTAATTGTTAGTATGGAATCAATTCTGGATTTTCCTTTGTTGGAATTCATATAATTTTTCTCCTACTATATGTATTGCTTGACTTTCCAAACGTCTATGTATTCAGTCGACATTTTTTTATAAGCTACTCTGTAATTTTGATCTACTTTTTGTGTATTATTCCCAATTTAAAGAAGACTATAGCTCAATTAATACTCTACAGTTTGCTCCAAATAAATGATAATGGAATGCAATGAAGTTATATTTATAAATGCAGATGTTAAATACATTTCTTAGTTATATATCACAAATTTTTCATGGTGAGATTGTGGTAACTGATATGGTCTCAATCTATTAAAAAGAATATATACCTTATATCTGCAAATATTCACTGAAATCTTCGCACGAATATATTCGGCAAGTATTGCCTCGTTTCTCTGGAAATTACCTTCCGATAGAGTGGAGACACATTCGAAAAGTCATTCGGAACATTCATGTGTATTCCATTTAACTCTATTTACGATATTACGACGGAATTTAAAAATTTAAACGAGCACTTGGAATTACGCTCACTAGATTTCAGAATCGAAATAAATTTTTTGATTTATTTGCATTAATTTTGTTCGTTTACTTAGAAATCAAAAGATATTGAAAGTTTTTAAATAAAATTTACAACAAAAAGATATCAATATATTGAGTCTAAAAGTTTTATTGGAGTTTTTCTTTCGAGGAATACTCAAATTATCCTGTTTAATATTGGTGCACCTATTAGCTACGGGAGCGAAAGAAAATGCGTTATTGCCATAGAAAATTTTACAATTACCATCACTCCAGATAGGTTTTAATGTGATTTTGTATAGTAGCAAATGTTGATTGATAATTGGGAGGTTCAAGCTATTAACCTGTGCAATTTACTGATTTTTAGTCCCAACCGCTTTTCTTGGTGAGTTTATACCAACTGCTGTCCATGAGTTCTTATTTATACTAACAAAAAAAAGTCATAAATAAAAAACTGTGATTATTTTTCAATATATTTCCTCTTTTCATCATCGCTAATGAATCTTTTACACTTTAAGTCTGCCTGCAGCTTCGAAAAACAAAAAATGACCAGATCGGGGTAATATGGGGGATGTTCAATCTCAGTAGCCTTGGAAAGCTGAGCAGTGTGGACTACAGCATTTTCATGAAGCAAGCACACACTTCGGATGACTTTTTTTCGATAATCTTTTGACGCAACTACTTTAGTAAATCAGAGTAATATGCCGCGTTCACAGTTGTATTTGATTCGTTAGTAGGCAATTGATCTTTACTTCTTTTGAAACGGGTTCTTCTTTTCGATGCCACTCCATGGAATGGATCTCTTTTCGGATCATAGTAGCCGTCGCTCCAGACAAATTCCATTGTATTTTGTATTTTTTTTTGCTACAAAAGTTACCCCTTTAACACCATTCCGACAGGTCCTCTCCGTTGGGTGCAACCACGAGAAAACAGCGGCCAAGTTTGTCTACATTATTTGGGAAGCAACAGCAAGGTATTGATTTTGTATTTTTTTCGTTAGTAGTCTATTAAAAGGACACTCTCGCAGTACCCAAAGTATTGTAGCCATCACTTTGTTTATGCTTTTCGTGACCTTTACTTCTTTTGGAACGGGTTCTTCTTTTCGATGCCACATCTTTTTTGGATCTCTTTCCGGATCATAGTACTCGTCGGTCCAGATTAATTCCAATGCATTCTGCATTTTTTTGCTACAGATTATGCCCGTTTAACACCAATCAGACAGGTCCTCTCCGTTGGGTGCAACCACGAGAAAATAGCAGCCAAGTTTGTCCACAATATTTGGGAAGCAACAGCAAGGTCTAAATGAGATGCTAGCTCAGCGGAATCGTCTTCATACGTTTCGATAATACGTTGTTATAATATTAGTTGTGTACATAAGAAGCTTAGTCAAGTGCAAGTTTAAGAAGGCAGCTGCACTGCTCCAAAAGATTTCTCTATCAGTAATTTTTCTAGTAATTTCGACAACCAATTGGTCTTTAAATTATTAATAAATACTTGTAATAAAACACTCTATATCTTAATAAGTATATGAAACACTCTGTATAGTCGAAATTAAAAAATTGATAAAATCGTTTGTGATTTTTTAACTTGTTTTCAAAAATTTATCAACAATTTCTAAGATATAATTCAATATCTATTGTTAATGTATATTAGATCGTTTTTCATTTAAATTACTTCATTATACGAAGGTGTTCTGCAACAATGGTCACTTAAAGGATAACAGGATAACGGCGACACTACAATGGCCCACGGTTATATTCCGCATCACAAAAGTGTTTATGATGGCGCCTACTCGACGGTCATCGTCATAGCAACGAAAAGACGCGTCGTCATACGTGTATCACCTATGCGGGTCGAAAGTTGTTTGGTAGTTATTGTAATAAATATTCCTAGGCTGCACTCGAGAGTTTAATTTAATCTTTAAAACATACAATTCATAAATAAGCAGTTGTTTGGCGTAAAATAACTTTTTATCGATACTTGGGTCTTGTGATACGACCGGTATTATGGTGGTATTTACATTGTTGTCAAATCTTATTTATCTCATATATCACCCTGTATATTTTTCGCTTTTCGATATCCTTAAGGAATACTTATTATTTTTCATCTACTCTTCCTTACACCTAAATGCCATAATTTCGGAGTTCTAGCTACATTTTCTGATGTAGTAAAATATTTTTTCTACGCCCATGTCTGTAAACGTCAAAAATCGCACTATGAACATTCTTTGTAAATGATATTTAGCAATGACAGGCACGTAATGAGATCACACAACATACTTAAACTTAAACTTCTTATTTTAATTAAATTGCAATCAAATTTTCATTTACATAAGACTTTATTTGGTCTATTTACACAAATATAGTCAATTAAAAAACAAAAAAACTTTTAGCATTAGCGAGATATATTTAGGATTGAAAGAGTGATGCCTCTAAATGTAGGCAGCACATTATGCAGTTTCTTTGTAAATAGGACACGTTTTCTTAAGTAGCATGTTATGAAAATAAATGTCATGTCATTTATATTGTCAATTTCTTGAACAAAATAGTATCCGAACATTTTATCTACGAATATGTCTGATAGTAGTGAAAGTGATAAAATTATGACAACTCCACCCGAGATTTTAGAAAAAGTCACACATAATTTTTCTACCGCTAAAATCCAAAGAAATTTACGAAATAATCTATAAAAAATCTATGGATTTTCGGAGAATGCTCCCTTTATTTCTTAATTACAGAAATGGAAAATGCATCCAACGAGGATTGTTATGTGACCAGTATCTATCATTACTTAAAAAATTTGATTGTAACATTTTTCCTTAATTAATTCTGCAAAATCTTCACATCTATCAAAATCGTCATCTGACGACTCATGTACCAACGTTACTTTGTATGGATGGAATTTATTATCACGTATCACCATCAAATAGTCCAAAATATTCACGACTCTACCAAACTCTCATTGCACTTGATATAACCGTTTTTTTCATGTGGCTTCCATCGCACACTGTAATTGCTGGAAACTAATCTTCAGATCGCCAAAGAAGCCAACAAGTATCCTCCTGAAGTCCCGAATCAGTTTGCCAATGATCTGAAAACTAACTTATTTATTTAACATCCACCCATCTACTTCTCACCTATCCCTAAACTTTTCGAATAGGAGAGAAGTTGTGATAATAAGAAGATTCCGCATCGACCATACAAAACTTACTCACTGCTATTTGATGTCGTCAGAAAGTCAGTCAAACTTGTCACGTTCCTGTTAAGCACATCCTCATTGACTAGAGAGAATATTCTAACGCATACCAGCAGTTTGATATGGAAACCGGCCCCAAGGAGACACTTAACTTAAAAGCCACCAAGCTGTATGAGAAAATATAAATAATTTACTTTATTTAACTTATGTATCATATGATTGTTTTTGAGTGCCAATGAAATAAAAAGAAAAAATCCGTATCAATCAAGAAAGGATTTTGTTGAAACGAGCAGAAGTCATTCGGTGCAGTTATTCACGACCGTAAATAGTTGTGTTCTCTTTGCCGGACATCCAACGTACACCTCCGTCATGTCTCCTCAACGGTTTTAATCATAGTTGGAGAAGTCGTAAGGGGAGATTTCCGACAAGAAGAGCGAGACAGAAGTCTGTGGAACGTTTTAGATTGCTTTGTTGCCAACAACTTTCGCTTATATTATATAAAATATAAAAAGAGAAAAAATAAAAAATGACTTATTTATACAGTGCTTTTCAGATAAAAGTATCCACCTTTAATAACTTTTGTAATACTGGTATTTAGAAAAAATCCAAAAACACGTCAATTTATGTTGGAAGGTGCAAGCATTATGGCTTATTTAAACTTACTGGAAAAGCCACCCCCTCACCCCTAGCAGCATCCCCTTTATTTTTTTAAATTACTTTTCATATTTTTTTATGTAAAATTTGGATACTCCTCTTTGAGCTGATTTCAAAAATGTATAATACTTGTAGGTTAAAGTGGTTAGTTTATGAGATAAACAATTTTTCTTTTAAGAGCACAAATTTTACTTATTATTTACTTTCACCTCATTTGCCTGTACTAAAATGGGTTGTACAACAGTTCAAACTCTTTAATCTTTTTTATGTGCTATTTATTATGAAGTTACAATAAGTGTTCAAAATGAGTACCATTCACTTCCATACAATGGTATAATCTATTTTGAAATGCCTCTCTGACATTGCTTAATACGGCTGGATTTAATTGTCGACATTCATTTTCTATCCTCTCTCGTAAATCATCCAGAGATTCTGGTTGGGTAGCATAAACTTTTGTTTTTAAATACCCCCATAAAAAGAAGTCTAGGGGTATTAAATCCGGTGACCTAGGTGGCCACTCCATCATCTGCCCCCTTCTACCTATCCAACGAGCGGGGAATGTTTCGTTTAAAAATTGTCGGACAGGCATAGCATAGTGTGGGGGAGCTCCGTCTTGTTGAAATACCAGTAAATCTTCGGAAAGGTTATCATCATTTTCTATTATTGTTGTAATACGTGGGTCAACCCCTTCCCTGGGTAACTCAGGATATGATTCACCATTTAAATTTCCGTTGATGAAGAAAGGTCCGACAATGTGGTCACCTAGGATACCACACCAAACGTTTAACTTTTGGGGATGTTGTGTATGGAATTCACGCATAATATGTGGATCACTTTCAGCCCAATATCTACAATTATGCCTACTTACTAAGCCATTTAATGACCATGAGCATTCATCAGAAAAGCAAATATTGTTTAACAATTGTGGATTGTTATTGATAATTTGCGTCATTGATTCGCAAAACTCTAGACGACGATCAAAATCATCTTCATTCAACTCGTGCACCAACTTAACTTTGTATGGGTGGTACTTGAATTTATGTAGAACTCAGAAAACTGTAGAAGATGAAACACCGATCGCTCTACTTATTGTTGACAACGATTGGGGTTGTTGAGCCTCTAAGCTGACTTGCCCTAAAATTGCCACTTGGATTGCTTCGTTATTTACGAGTCCCTCTCGCTTATGCACTTTATTGTAAACAGACCCTGTTGTGGTAAATTTCTCCATCAGTTGAATTACATACTTATGAGTTGCATGTCTTCCGTCATGTAATTCGTTAAATATTCTAGCAGCAGCTCTTGCACAATTATTATTTTGGTAGTATAAACCTACAATTTCAATTCTTTCTTGCAAAGAGTAAACCATTTCAGAGAAACAAAATAAATAATGTATCAAATTACACTATCAATAGTGACTACAAATTCTAGTTGACAATGTCAAACTTTAATAAAAAGTAGAGTTTTTTGTTGTTTGGATTTTTTAAGTAGAATAAATAGCACAGTTAAAAAGATTAAAGGGTTTGAACTGTTGTACAACCCATTTTAGTACAGCCAAATGAGGTGAAAGTAAATAAAATAAGTAAAATTTGTGCTCTTAAAAGAAAAATTGTTTACCTCATAAACTAACCACTTTAACCTACAAGTATTATACATTTTTGAAATCAGCTCAAAGAGGAGTATCCAAATTTTCCATAAAAAATATGACAAGTAATTTAAAAAAATAAAGGGGATGCTGCTAGGGGTGAGGGGGTGGCTTTTCCAGTAAGTTTAAATAAACCATAATGCTTGCCCCTTCCAACATAAATTGACGTGTTTTTGGATTTTTTCTAAATACCAGTATTACAAAAGTTATTAAAGGTGGATACTTTTATCTGAAAAGCACTGATATATCATTTTATAATAAATATTCATTCATATTTTGAGTTAATCTTTTGCTTCATTAGTCCTACACCTTTCAGGAATTTACTGGTTCCAGCACTTTCTAGTTTTATTTACGTGGTTGAGGTAGGAAATAAAAATTTTATAGCTCTTTCTACAGTACATTAAAGATACTGGATGGAGACTCCGTTCGTCTTTCACCAAACAACTGCTCCAGCTAGACCGGACTTCTAAGCGGACACTGCCATCTGAGACATCATCTTAACACCATGGACATCACGGATGATCCGGAGTGCCGTTGGCGCATGGAGGATACAGGTGGAGGACACACGACAAAGGGTTCAAGCCAAAGCGCCTGATCGACTTCACAAAGGACATCAGGACATCGGAGTTTGGTAACGTCAAGTGGGGCACGACGGACCTATCTGAAGGTCTATGTGCTCAACGGTTTCACAACTATGAATTATGAAGGTACTGGTAAATCAACTACTGTGTTGGAACTTATATTTAATTATTAACACGTTGACTGCCAACTACAAGATAACTCGTACGGTGTTTACTTGCCATTTTTGTGCAGCCACGATTAAACTCGGAGTATATAAATGCTAATATCGATAGATGGCTTCTGCGAAAAGAACAAAAAATCAATACTGGAATGCATGAACAGAAAATTTATTAAAAAACGAACAAAAAATAAAATTATAAAAATTAGTTCAAATTCAAGAAATAAAATAATATTTTATGTTTGTGGAACTTCTTAAAGAAATCTTCCACACAAAGGGCTGGCTTTTCTTTATATGCTGGCCAGAAATAACGCGTTTCTCTACCTTTTTTGGGCACATATACGTTTTTTCCGAAACTGGTTGAATCTCTTCTCCAATCAACGCGAGGACGAATTCTTCTTCGAACTTGATCAGTTTTATTTTAGAAGAAGTTACTTTTTGAAAAATTTTGTGAGCATTGTGTATATATGTATCTCTATAATATGTAATGAAATCTTTTCGAGACATCTAATAGTCTTTCTTAGATTTGCATAGTACTCAATTTCATTTTGAGTCAATGGTCTTTTCTTATCCATATTGGATTCTTGATAATTTAATTATAATAATAATTATAAAACAAAACACTCAAGAAACACGTAGTGTAATGCATTCGAGATATCTGAGATACTATGGAAGCGACATGTCGAATCGTGTCTGCGTACGATTTATGTTACGTAAATCAAATGTTATGTAAGTTAATTAACGTAACACCTTTTTTTTAAAAAAAACACATTTTTTATGCTTTTTATGATAGCTATGCACTACAATTGGAGTTTTTAATAATAATAATTAAATCAAATTGTCATTTTAAACGGAATTCTGAACCTTATCGTGGCAGTTAATTGAAGTATTTCTATTCTTACTTGAAGAAATAATGTCTGTCGTCTTCATATGTATCAAAACAGCCTTTTTTACGTTGGAAAGATGATGAGTGCTATGTTGTACTTTTTCTTCACTTAAATTTAAAAAACTCAGTGCACGATAGTTGTTGTATTCAAAACTTAACCTAACTTTCGATTTATTCAAATTCAAACAGTGCCCGATAAAATCTAAACGTTGTCAAAAGTAGGGAAAGTATGTAATATGAGACGTTTTTATTATTGTACATTAAAGGGGTAATAATTTAATTGATTCAAATAGTTTTATATAAAAACGATAGAGCGCTGTGTATACATTTTACTTTAAAATGTTTAGTTTACTTGAAATAATAATTATTTCTTGGAAGTAATAAAAACTAAACAAGTAACTTTTTTTATTTTCGAAATGGGGATAGTGTGGGCTCCTAATAAAAGGCTGGCTCATCCTCGTATTAGGAAACCTAGAAAAAAATTAGAGGATCCAAAATGAAATTATTGTTATTATTCTGCTAAAAGTAACAAATATAAGGATTAAAACTGTTATAATACGAAAATCTTTTTTTTTCCTTGATTTTTCTCGCACTTTGGTAAACAAATTGTGTGCCTTCATCCTCGCCGCATTCCTCGTGGGACCACATAAAACAAGCCCACTTTTCACCTCAAGTATCTTCGGAAAATTTCACCTAGCACTATTCCTAAAGACTTTGGTTTTTCATTTTTGTTTTTTTTTGTTTCTTTGTGATTGTTTCTTCTAAGTTTTTCTTATATAGAGTAAATGTTAGTAAACTAGTTTTGACTTTTCTTTTATTAGAATTTGCACCATAATTTGAAGAGGTTGATGGTATTGGACAAGCCTCTTTTGGAGAGACGACCCAATCACATTTATCAGACTTGAACTTGGTGGAATATGATAATGCAATCTGTAAAGACAAGTTTTGTTCTTTTTCCAAAAAGTCGGTGTCCTCGAATACATTTTAATAATAATAAGTCTCTATTTCTTGAGGTTTTTGATAGTAGCAAGTAGCTGCATCTTATGAGTAGCATAAGGGTTACGCACACAATTGAAAGATAATTCTTTCTGGCCATGTCTATGATAGCTGATTTTTTCAAAGAATGAAAGAGAGATGAGAAAAATGCTTTATTGTCAAAAAATTGTTACAATTTGTAGACAAAAGCTTATAAAAACTAAAAAACAAACATAAAAATAACCTGTTGCATGATCTTTAATTGAATTTACCATCGCCGAAGATAAAAAAAGTGAACAGTGACTAGCATTCCAATACTCTCCTACGAACAAACACCATTCCAGACAAATATTTGCTCAATTATTTCTAAAAAAGATATAAATCTCCAGAGATAATCTAGGAATTTAATTTAAAAAAAAATATTTTTGATTTGTCTACCTGATTCTAAATTCACAAAAGAGAACGCACCCCTCCTCATCTGTTATTTGTGAGGTAGAAATCAAAAGAGCGAGTGCCTTCATTAATAGCCCCATCAACATTCACAAAGATTTAAAGATATAGAGAGCGGAACGAAAAAGTGGAAATCAGTGTCAGCAGACCATGAACCAATTGAATTTATTGCTTTCACATATGCTTTTAAAAGCTTTCCGTTAAGCAAATCCAATCAGAAATTCTATAAGAATGCGTGATTGTTGGAGGTCGATATTTATCATAACGAACCATATTTTTGCATGCTATGAAAATATTTCACCAAAGTAATCATCTTATAATTTATCTTGTAACGGTTATTAAACTAGAAAGTCGTTAAAATATAATAAAATTAATTGTAGGTCTCGATAAATCAAAATTGTGTAATTAGACTCGATTAACAAATACCACTAGAAAAATTATAACAAACCCTGTATCTATAACATTCATTCTTGCAAAAACATGGGGTATTTCATTTGGAATATCTCCATTGGATTTAAAGTTTTCCCATGCAAGAGTTCCGACGTGGTTATGAATGAATAGTAATCACATAGTATAAAGTTCGATAAATTCTGGATATTGTAGGAGTTCAATATCACCAAGTCCTTGGATACCTACTATTCCGCAGTATGTGCGTCTTGTTATAATCCGCTTTCAGTTACTAAACCTGGATATTTCTCCTCAACTGTCTACTATATACTTCGGTATTGATGGCTCTATAATCTTGAATGATTTCGAAGTACAATAAATCTTCATGATACCACCAGACACAGGCAGACTTACCATTCGATTAGACCTCTATTTGCAAGGGGTTCTAGTAATTATCTTTTACCTTACCGGTGATTTTCCGCGTCTAATAAAACGATAATCTTTCAGTAGAACATGAAACTGTTTACATACCTCTATTCGACGTTTCGTTTAAATAGATTTCACCTAATGAATTCAAATAGCGATTTATGGGATCTTTGGATCCAAGGAAGTCCAATAATTCCAGATCGTCGAATTAGAGGATTATGTAGGCCATCATTCTAATACATTGTTATTAATGATTTATTGAGATGTTGCCTTGCCGACTACGCCCCTTCATTAGAGATTCTCCTCTGGGTTTAGTCAGATAATGATTCTTCGATTCTTGAAGTTTTTGGCGAAAAATATTATGAAAATATAACCGCCGTAAGTTTATATCCACATTATTAATTTAATAAGATTATGGGTATTGGTTTCGTGAAATATGCTTTCATTTTCGTTTGCTGCTGCAAATCAAGCTTGATCTATTTCAATTCCGGTTCAACTATCTAAGAAAAAATATGGAGAGGCTTACAAATAATGTATATATTGGCAAAGGTAAAGGCCAACTCGTCAAATTTGGATAATGTTTTATTCGTATGTTTTAGTGAATTATCTCACAAATTACTTTATGGGTACCATGCTTAATATTAACACAACTGTGAACATTGGAAATTATCCAAAACTTAAAGCGTTACTGAAGAGAAAATCAGATAGCTGCAAACCGAAGAAATCCGATATTTTTTCCACAGAAGAAATCGACAAATTCATTAAAAACATGCCCTATGAAATGTATCTACCTGATAAGGTAATTTATTATCATTTTCGATCACAGATTTCAGAATATTAACAACAATTCCTACCTAATTTCGCTGTCAGTCAAATTCTCTTCATTGGCAAAAGTAGACCAATTTCTGTCAGAAACCAGCAGGTTTTCAGCAGTGAGAAAGAAGTTAATTTCTCTTTGGCATATTTTCATATGTGTACTCCACCGATAGCAGTGAAGTATAAGCTCTGGAACATCCATGTCCAGAGAGTGCCTGTGTAAAGTAGAAATTCATTTCGCTGCGTTTCCTGTTAAACCACTCAGGTAAGTTTGAATGAGTGTTCTCGTTCAATTATTTGTGTTTTCCCAACACAGTTGCCATCCAAGCATAAGGGTATTTCGTGTCGTAGTTTTGTCTGTTCCTAATTGCTTTTTATTCAAAAAAAATTTCTTCATATTATTGTACTTCTTCACCACACCACTATTTCCGTATTTTCTCTACTTTTGGCACACTAATAAATATTTTATTTAGTGTCGTTATTATCGTATTTGTACATTTTGGAAAAATGAAATATTTATATCGAATATTTTAAGCAAACATTTCAAAAAACACACAGCAACGACTAAGTAATACTAATTCGACGTAAAACTGAATCTTTAATCAGGCGATAGGCGCTGATGACGTAGCTTACCGGCCGAGCCTCTACAAGAAATACGAGTTAAGCAACGTATAAAGGATCTCTTTCTATAACATAATAATCCAAACGTCATTTTCCAGCTCAATGTTAAATACAAATCTCGCAAACCATGAGCTGTATACTGGTCATTGTATACTTAAAGCTAACAGTGAAACAAATTGTCTCTGAGTGTCCAAACTACGTCATCGGCTTGGTATAAAATCGAACTTTCATTTGAATTTAAATTCAGCATGTGAAGCATGATCCGTTAAAGTTCGAGGACTCAACTTTAAGAATGTAAAAGGGAGTTTTATATGTTATTCAAATGGAAAACTAAAATATAAATAGCGATCACTTAGAGTTGAGCTACAGGGCTTATCTTTGGTGAAGATTTTTTTTATATCAAATAGAAACATTTGAGACGAGAAAAGTTGAATTTTTTTAATCAGACTAATACTTATAGATACTGGAGAAGACATCACCTAATTCAAAAGATTGTGAGCTCTCCATTAGTAATTCTGAAATTAATATATTTGTTCTAAACCTTCTAAAAAAGATGAAAACACCGTTTCTTTGTTATTCAATGTGTAATATTGGATGGCATGTTATTTGTTACACGTCTTATTGAAGCCGTAGAAAAAATATAGTATATAACTGGCATGGAATGGTAATTTTCAAATCGTATGATTTGCAATTTCATACTCGTGGGAAACGTCTCTGTTGTTCAATACAATTTCTTTTAATTCGGAATAATATTTATACAAACTCAAGTTATGAATTGAACCTGACCTGAATTTGATACGTATAGTCAACTAATAGTTTAGGAAACTTATTATTACCGCAATAAAATTGTTTACAAAGTGAACTAGTCATATCTTAATATACCTAATTGGGTACCTTCATGAAAATACAGCGGTAAATAAAAATTTCATTTAATGAATTGGTTTGTTTACCCAGCAGTCTTTTAATATCATCTAATATTTGTCAAACTTGACTCGTAAATATTCGAAGACGCGGTTATTTGAAGTTTTTCTAATAGTTCATTAGTTTCTATTCAGAAAAGTGTTGTAGATCAAGAAAACTGTGATTTCTTCTTTATTTTATTTTCATTGTATGAAAGAAAATTATTAGATTAGATTCTCTAAGCAATTCTGAATTATCAAATTTCCTTCCAAAACAATTTACTGTTTTCAGTATTTATAACAATATCTAGTATAGAAGTTTATTGTCTCATAAAGTAAATGAAAACGATATTGAAGAAGATGCATTTAAAGCTATAGGCTCCTTTTTGGCAACAATACTTCTAAATACCTAGTAGTTTTTTTGAAATGTTAATTGGGCTGAATAATTTTTTATTTATGGAACATCTAAGGGGGGTCAATACAAGCTTAACCCTAAGTTTGTGAGGTTGCTACCCTTGGAAAAAGATATGAAAACACGTTTTTCGCGATATCTCGGAACCTATAATCTTATAAAAAATTTTTGATGGCATATTTTGTAGCAAATCGCTTTGTCCACAATTATTTTTATGTGTCTTTTTGTCATAAATCCAAAATTTAAAAAGTTATGATCAAGAAAGTGAAAAAATTTCCTTATTTTGCGTAGTAACTTTTTTCTACTGATTTATACAAAAAATTATGTCAGAAAAATTTTGTAGAGGATCTCTTCACGAAGATTTTTTTCTGTATTTTTTTAAATTTTCTTCCTATTTATTGCTCATTCTTTTCCCGTCACCTATGAGGTAGAGTCCAGACTGTGACTAAGAATCTAGTTCAACGTCGAATGTTAAGATTTGGGGAATGGCAGATGTTAAAGTTGGAGGCATTTCTTCCTCAAAATAATTTTCTTCCATTAATTTTGTTATTTCCATAATGTTGGTACAGGTTTCTTCAGAAGAATGCAGAAGCCTGTTTTGCTGCAACCACACATGCTTCAATAATTTCCTTTACATCTGCAGAAAATTAATTTCATAAGATCGGGGGTGCTGGAGGCTTCAAAATTTGGATTGGCATCCAAATATTTCAATACTTTTTCCAACCTCAATCATATAGGGATTATAGCATTTTCTGAATGAATTTTTTGATACTGTCTTGAAGAATCGTTTGTATCTCATAGCGTCTTGAGAACTGTCTTTGGTGCTACTGTATAAAGCAACGAAAAAACATTCCCCAACTAGACTGGGCAAAGGTGGATCTACTTTCTCGTTTAAGAATATCATCAGCTAGGATGTTTTTCCAGAATTTCTTTGAATTTTAGTTTGCCCATATTATAGGCTGTTGCTGTAACACAACTAAATGAATAAAATGAGGAAGAAGAAAAAGCTCAACCTTCGAAGATAAAAATAATAATAATAGTTGTAGAAGGCAGATATTCATTTATCCCCAAACGGTAACTCGGATATTTTCTACATGCTTAACATTCTTGAAAATGTACACTCCCTCAAATTGGGGCTGGAAAAGTATGGAAATATTTGGATGCCAATCCAAACTTCGAAGCCTCCAACACCCGCCAATCTTTGAAATTAATTTTCTACACATGTAAAGGAAATTGTGAAAGCATGTGCAGTTGCAGGAAAGAGGGCCTCCATTATTCTGGAGAAACTTGTATCCACTTTATGGAAATGACAAAATTAATAGAAGAAAATTAATTTGAAGAAGAATTGCCAACGATGTTGATTGCTAATATAAATAATTAATAATACAATTATGTCACCGATTACCAGATCAGCAAGTTGTCTGTGGAATAGGCCCAATGAAGCATCTACCCAGGGATTCAAAAAAATTTTCGAAAATAGATTTATAATAAAAACTCAAAACATGAAAGTAAGGTAGAATGGGTTATCAGGAGTATTGATGAAACCGATCAACTTTGGAGTGCTGTAACAGCGTTTTAAATGAATGAAATTTAAAAAAGTATGGAGGAAAATCTTTGTGAAGAGACCCTCTACAAAATTGATCTAATAAATTTTTTGTAAAAATCGATAAAAAAAAGTTTCTACACAAAATAAGGGGATTTTTTCACTTTTTTGCTAATAACTTTTTAAATTTTTGATTTATGACAAAAAGTTACATAAACATAATTGTGGACAAAGCGATTTGCTACAAAATATGTCATCAAAAATGTTTTACAAGATTGATAGGTTCCGAGATATCGCAAAAAACGTGTTTTCATATCTTTTTCCAAGGGCAGCAACCTAACAAACTTGATGGCTTGTATTGACCCCCCTTAGATGTTCCATAAATAAAAAAATAGTAAGCCCAAGTAACATTTCAAGAAAAAACAACTAGATATTTAGAAGTATTGTTTCCAAAAAGGGGCCTATAACTTTAAATGCATCTTCTAAAATATAATTTTAATTTACTTTATGAGATAATGAACTTCTATACTAGATTTTGTTATACCGAAAACAGTAAATTGTTTTGGAAGGAAATTTAATAATTCAAAAATCTAATCTAATAATTTTCTTTCATACAATTAGTATAAAACAAAGAAGAAATTACAGTTTTGTTGATCTACAACACTTTTCTGAATAGAAACTAATGAACTATTAGAAAAACTTCAAATAACCGCGTCTTCCAAGTATGCCGTAGGAAAAGGGCAGCAACCTCAAAAACCCCTTACATCTTCCATGAATAACATTGCGTCCTTTAAAAAATTTCCAATGTAGATCGCATAGAAAAATCATAGAATATTTGGTTGCTGTTAATGATGATTGTTATCCTTCGATGGGAATTGTCAATAATTACTTGAAGCAATTTCAAAGTGGTCGCACTTCGGTTTTCAATGAACCAATCCAGATGCTATGAAAAAACGGCTATCACAGAGGGTAACTTGACAAAAATTCAAAACAAAACGGAGACTTTTACTATACAGGGTAATTGATTAGTGTGATAAAATTCAGAGCCTCCTTTATCCTTCAAATTATCATATTGAAAATTTGAGGGATTATAGCCATCATCAGTCTTCCAATTTTAAAATTATTTACAATCTTACAGGATGTTCCAGACAGCTGTGCCATAACAAAGTTACATTATTTTAAATGAAACACTCTATATTTTATTGCATATTTGTAATTAACTTGAGGTTACATTACAATAATATAGGGTTAGATGTATTCTGGGGTATTTAAAAAAGAAACAATGGTCCTGGAAAGCATCCAAAAAGTTATGACTACAATAGGGACTACGGGGGCTGATCGACATATTTTTATTTGCATAGGGACATTCTGAAAATTGTGTGGAATTAAGAGGAGAATATATTGAAGATAATTACAGTTTTATTCATGCATGTTCTTTCTTTCGATAAAAGAAGAACTCGTGGATCGTAATTGTATATAATAAGCAATAAAACTCTTCTACAGTATAACCACCTGCGTTTGAATTTTTCACGACGTTTTAATCAAATTTGTCCTTTGATAAAACCTCAAACCAAACTTCTACTGCATATCAATTCATATGTAAAATTTATTCAAGGCAATAAATTCATTGAAACGGTTTGAAATCAAGGTCAATCGAGCAATACATCAAAGTTTGAACTGTAAACGATAATTTTAAAACAACTTTAATAAAACAATTTTATTAGAAATATAAAATTACATTCTAAGGATCACATAAACTTGTTTACAGAAAGGATTCCACCCATCAACACTCCAACAAATTGTTATTTTCATCGAGAATAGTAGCAGGAAAATCAATCGAAGACGATAATCGACTGGAAGTTGGACCTTTAAAGGTAGGCACAATCAATCAAAGTCGCAATAAATCAAAAGAAACGTGAAAGTGATGCTCATAAATTGAACTGCTCATAGTTTTTTTCTATACATCATTGGCACGCGTTTATAGAGAGCAAATCAGTGAGGTCCTTATTAAAATTATGAAAGGGTTGCAATAGAGAGAAAATATGATAAAGAAGAAATCTTGAAGGAATATCGGGAAAATGTTTATTCAATTGTATAATAACGATACTAAATGTTGATTGTCGTAGGAGATCTTCGTCGTAGGAGATCTTCAATATTATTCCCCGTAGTTTCACAGTATGTGATTTAGCATTGTCTTGTAAGAGAACCCGCTTTCAGTTAAATAAACCTGGATAAATTTGATCCATTCGCATCAGCTGCCAACTATATACCCTGACATTGATAGCTCGACCATCTGGAATGATTCCGATGTAGACTCAACTTGCACAAGACTTTCTTTTCCTGATATTTCTGGAAAAGTTTAACCCGCAACTTTAAAATTACTTTTAGAAAAATCAGCAAGTAGATTTGAAAAATAATAATACCCATTAAAGACTTGATGCAATGATCAAAGTGTGACGAAAGATAAGGCAAGAAATTTTCTGTCTTGTAAGGTAAGGCAAGACAGAAAATATCTTGCCTTACTTTCCCTTATTTATCAGAAAAGGTAATGAAGCCTCCTACGGTTTGATCTATTAACTAGTTTTTTTTTACTACGAAACTATTATGCGTTTTGATGAAGGTTAGTTGAAGCTTTTACGAAAAGTTCAGCATTAAAGCTTCCAATCAAGTTCTCCACCGAATAAACTCTGGTTCGGGAGCTAAACGTACATTTGGTAATCTTTCCTTATAGAATTTAATCCGTAGAGGACTTCCACAATAATATTATTTTCCATTCATTATTGTTTGAAGCTTACTTAAAAAATTATTTTTAACTTGCTCTAAAAGCTTGTTTTTCTCTTTAATTTTCATGAAATTGTTTTTTCAAATGTGAAATATCTTTTGGGTTACCTTGTAATATGAAAAGCAGTGCAAGTAACGAATTTACTACAATTAAAGAAATGTGGGAACATCGAAAAGTTTTATCAGTGTATCTATTATAAACTGGAAAACAAATTACAAGTATATGAGTAATGTTGCTTGAATGAGTCTCCACTTCATCTAATGTTCATCAAACATTTTTAATATGGTCGTTATCCTTGTAATTAACCTAATGTAACAGAGTCACAGTTCGTGTCTGCAAATTTTAACAACAGGATCATCATTACAGCAAATTAACACGTACCGGGACACAATTTTCTGAGGTGGATGATAAGGATTAAGGATTATAATTTGCTCATCTTGACTGACGATTATTTTGGTTTCTATATGGAAACTCGCTGTTAATCTAGCTAATTTATTTAGAGAAAGAAAGTGAACGATCTTGATGGATATATTTATTGAAATACGAGTAAATATAACCAGGAATACTTGTCGTGACCTAGAGATGGTGGTAGTTGCTTGAAAAATACCACTGTATAAGAAATAATACAATCTATACATCAAATGTTTCAAGTTTGAAGACTCCACGTTATAAGTATTTGTTTGGCAGCCATCAAAGAGTGCGGTAGATCGCATATCAACTGAAAATTTGGACATGAGAAAGCTGTGCGTAAATGCGTGCTGACTTTGCTCACAATGGAACAAAAAGAAGATATTTCCATCGAGTGTTCCAATCAAAACAATGGACTGAAAAGGGAGAACCGAGTCCAAAGAAGTTCCATTTCCAGGCAAGATCGTGACGTCGGATTTTTAGGTTCCGCGTGGGATATTTTCCATTGACTGTCTTAAAAAAGGAAAAACGGCGAGTATTTTGTGAACTCATTACATTGTGGCAGAAATGCAAGAAGCAATTAATGAAGAAAGAGTAGAAACAGTAGATAAAAAGTAGAAGACACAGTAGAAGAAGAACAAACTTCTAAAAGACAAGCTATTCCTCCAAAACAGAAAGTTGCTGAGAGAGAAGTTACCTCGAAGAATAGATTTTGCCCCTGCAAACTTGATGTCTGTTTCAAATGCTTCAACAATTATTATTGAAAAAAACGTTCAAGAAGTTTTGACCTCCGGTTATAACTAGCACTCCATAGAACAAGGAATTAGAGGTCAGTAAAGAAAAAGGAATTTACCTTAAACTGTTGACAGGCGTCAAAAGAAAAATTAATTCTTCTTCATATTCGGCCCCTGAACCGGATTATCAAGATTCATACAAGCAGTAAAAAACTTGAAAGAAAATGTTTGTATTTTTTTTGCGAAAATCCGTACTCCGAAGATATCATAGGCTGAATCAAATGTTGAATGTGCTAGTTATATAGATTTGCAACTATCGCATTTCTGAATATATATTTTATATTCTTCCTACATGATGATGTTACAGAACTACTACAGTATATTGTGATGACTTCATCAGTCATATAACAGCATTGAAATTCCCTTTAGTAGGATAATTACCCTTGTGACATATCCTCTATTCCGGTATCTAGCAATTTTCAGTCGACAATACTCGAGACGCGATTTTCGAATCCGATTCCACATTAAGATAATCCACACCAACGTTAGTTAATGTTCCCTTCTCCTTTCGCCGGATAAGTTTCCACCGCATCGCTTTATGTACTTTCAGGTGGAACGTATAATAGAGGTGGATGGCTTTCAATTAACCTCTTTTCTCCTTTATCCAGGGTCGAACTACTCTACGTTTTAGATTTTAGCAGTAAATAAATTCTTCATGTTGGAAATGCAGCTATTTTCGCGGAAATGCAAGATGAACTACACAAATTTTGCCGGGTCAGCCAAACGATGAAAATCCAACGAAAAGCATAACCTTTGCTAAAGAGCCCGTACGATGTAAGCTGATAGTTCAGGATAAAACAAATGTCACAATTTAAATACCTGGGTATGGACCTGTCGAGTTATCATGACCCAGTGAAGGGCCTAAGAAGCCAGATCAACAAATCGACTGTCATATCGGGCTGCTTAACGCAGATAATATGGACGGACGAATACATGCGAAACGATAGCAAGGTTAGGTTCTATAAGACTTGTATCAGGTCAATCATGACATATGGAATATAAATCAGAGAGGACACCAACAAAACAAAAAGCGTGCTACGGCTAGCCGAAATGCAAACGCTCAGGACTATAGTAGGAAAAACAATAGGAAACAGAGAACCCGGACGACCACCTAAGGGATGGATGGACAGCTGGCAGTCCACTAACAGGTCATGAGATCCTCAAAATGAATAAGAAAAAGAAAGAAATTCATATAGTTACTGACTTTTCCATTTTGATGGTAACAACTTAATGATAGTTCCACTCGTAGCTATCCCTTCTTGCGATTCCCAATCAAACATGATTTTTCTATGTATTTGTATGTTATCTTCTTACCAATAGATTCGGCTAAAATATTGATTATCTCATTTAGAGGTTGCTTTAGTAAGCCGACGCCAATATGAGGCTTTTGGCCTGAAAAGATTATTCCGCCAGTAAACCATTCCGTTTAAAGCTTTTTTGTCTATATGCGACTGGTCTAAATCGTGCTAATGTCTTCCTTGTAATGTTTTTCTTTTATATCTGTTGTCATCAATTTCAGGATTCCAAAAAAAACGTTAAAACAGACGTGGCATAGGTATTAATTACCTGGGCTGAATTTTCTGCATTTAATTTGGACTTAATAAGTGATTATTCTCTTTTCGTATATTAGTCCTGGATTCTAGCTTACGTCTCTTGGTATTCCAATCACCTAACCTGCTGAAATACCAGGTATTTGTGGGTTTGTAGGTATTTGTAGAGAAGATAATTATAGATTAGCTAGGATACAACATAATAAAGATTTAGTTGTATCGTAGTTAAGTGAGAAACTTTAGTTAATCTTATTGATGGTGAAACTACTCAATTGACATCCAAGATCAAACTCTAGTTTATTCTTTTTTTCTTTAAAATAAACGTCCAACACTGTAGACCTTGCAATAGAAAACAGAATCTTTATGAGAGTAACAACATTCAAGTACCATAGGAATCTGATTTAAGACAATGTAAACTGCTCAACACACATCAAGGAGCGTGTACAAGCTGGATTCAGGACCTACGATGGTCATCTAAAATTAAGAAGATTCGAGTGAAAATCATCTAGAAAATATGATAATATATGGAGGCGTGACAAAACCAATGGTTTGGACATATTTAACATATGTTAGTTCTGAATGTTAAACTGTACAATGGAGAGGAGGGAGACCAAAAATGAGATGGTTGGAGGACGTGCTTGAGGTCAAGGAACAGAATGATATGGGAGATCCACTGTTGAAGATGCCAAGGCCCACACAGGACTGTAATACCGCGTGATAAATCAAGATAAGTCTGAAAATCAAACGCTTTCCCTATATCCATTTTTCAACTATTTTCTTTTCTAATCGACAATCTCATTGTGAAGATATTTATATATTTATCAGTTTATCTTGTGAATATCTGTTTCATTTGATGCTTTCATTTGCTAAATTGCTAGAAGAAACCGAAAATTTGGACATAGATTGTACTCAAATTGCTCCAGAAAGCATTTACATAACCCCTCTTATAAAAAGATTTCACATTATCTCCTGGGATCAAACTAACCAAAAATTTCTTCTACGTACTTGTTCTATGTACTACTTCAAAAGATCCCACTGTATCATCTGCTAAGAGACTAGAAGAAGATGCTTCCTGTGTAAGGAAGAAACCACTTAAACGTGCGTGTGTCCAAGGGGTTGTTAATGACCCAAAGCTTTTTTCAAACATTTTTCAATAAAAAAAATTGACTGTAATCATTTTAAAACATTTCCATAGTCCTAGGCATTAAATTAATGCCAAATTATGAATTATTCTATTTTTTTGTAACATTATTATGATTTGAACATAAATTGAATCCTATCCTGTCTTCCATCCCTAAACGCAGATCTCAAAAGCAGACGAGTAACTTACACTGTTATAATCTATTATGTACTTACCTAGTTCTCATTCGTAGTTAAAGTATCTACTTCGTAAAGTGCGCCATCTTGAAGGTTAATTAAACATAAATATAATAGGCGGTTTTGTCTTTGGTTGAGAATGTAGCTTTTGGAGGTAAATTTCACATTTACAATTTAATGTTTATGATGGTGAAAGTAAAACTCTACCGTATGCAAATACCAAACATATTTCTAACAAGTTTAAAAATACCCACTTAAATTTATTTATACGATTTGTATTCGTGAAGTGAATTAATAAACAACGCAACGTCTCTTAAGTTCTTAATTTATTTAAATACTTTTCACTACACTAACTTATAATATAATTCACTTATCACTATCACTTAACGAACTCAAATAATTTATTTAAATTCTTCGATTACTTTCTATTTCGGTCTGTTCGCACAACATACAATTGTATATATATATATATATATATATATATATATATATATATATATATATATATATTCCAAATGAACTCTCAAAAGTTCTAGAAAGTAAAGAAACAAAACAAATAAATAAATAGAACTTCCTAAAAATTATTCAAAAGAAACAATGTAAATAAACCGACTGCTATAATAAAAAGTTATATAAAAAACTAAACGTCAATGGGCGAATTTTAGAGTTCCACTAAATCCAGACAGGGCCGGCTCCAGGGCGGAGATGCGTTCGTAATAATAAAGTAATTTAGTTAGGTGATTAATTTATATAGGTTATTCTTCTTTACCATGTAACTTGGCCATTACTTATATGTTTAAGCCGTTATTTTTAAGCTGTTCTATTCTGGAGACTTCTTAAATATTCCATTTCTGTTGTTTGAACAATCTTCAGTGGTGATTGAAAATCGTATTGACTATAAAAGTAACTCACGTTGAGAGGGAAAAAAAGATGTTGACAGATATGATTTTAAGAAATCAGAAATCTCAGTAAATAAGGGTTGCATGAATAACGCATTGGAAGACCGCCAGTTTCGTATGTGATCAAAAAAGAGTTGCTCAAATGGCCAGTTAACGTATTGACCGCATTCCTGAAGCCACCCATTGGAAAAAACGTTAGATTTTCGCAAATTGAATACTCGCTGGGCAGCCGGATGTTGACTGATGTACAAATGGAGCAATGCTTTGACTGTACTGTACTGAACACCAACACTCATAATTACCCTATCTGTTTCGATAACCAAGTTATCGTCTTCAGAAACTGAAGATAAACATTTTTGTTTTTCCAAAAATTTTAGGAGGTAGGAAACTAGGAGAAGTTGTTGGACTCTATCGTCATAGGAGATGACGTAGACTGTGTTTTTGTATCGGAAGAGAGTACTCCTAATCAATTTTGTGGATCCTGCAATCCAGAATCACCGGAGAGAAAGACTGAGAACCCTTGTAGACGTCCGTTGTCGGGTGAAAAAAACGGACGTCTACAAGCGCTCTGAAGGAGGTGCTGCTTCATGACCACATCCCCAAGTAGACAATTGATAAGTACAAACAATCCGGGAGTGAATAGACAACGTGAGAATAATGTTGTATCTCATACGACCCCTCGTTTCTGAGTTACATTCGAACATTATGAATTTCTAATAGATGATCGCCTTTGTCCATGTTAAAAAGGAGAAGTCGTGTGAGAAACAAAACACCTTGTATTATTAAAACATTTAACAACACATTCAATTTGTTAGAATCGGTATACAATTACACAAAGTAAGCATTTATCTTTCGAATACGCAATTATTATTGGAACTGCGCGACGCTCGGCGTCGTGGTGGCGACGGTAATAAACCTTGGAAAAGTAGTCTTTCGCTATTCATCAAATTCACCTCTAATAGCATCAATAAAAATGCCCGTCTCTTTCATACACTCAAATCTATAGTTTCCTATAACTTCCTGGGTTGGACATCGTGGTATTCTTGTACATATTAGGTAGTCTATAAATCGGTACAAAAAAAATTCCTACCAGTGGTGTCGGTAATTTTCTTAGTACAACAAACGATGTGTAGAATACATTACTATTAAAGGATTTTTTACAAATATCGCCGTTTCCAACGGTTATAATTTTGTCTATTACAACATGTAAGGCGCCTAAAAATAAAATCCGCCAAGTCCTTTGAAAGAAATTTTCGGAAAACTGTCACAAACACAATAAAATAAGAATATATTAATATTTTAGAAAAAAATCAATAAATTTTACTTTATAATAGAGACAATATATGATCGAGATCCCCAAAATAGTTTCATAAATATTTAAATTAAAATCAATATTTGGACTTGTCGGATTTTGATACTAAGATTGGGATTTGGCGGGATTTGAAATAAAAATAAGCAAATTATATTAGATCACACTATATCTATATAAATTTCCTCATAAACAATAATGTTTTGATCTTCTTCATTGTTGAGATCATCGGCTTCATTGTTGAGACCTTCCGCTTCTTGGTTTTCCAAACTTTTAGCGTCTCATGGTTTCTTCACCCGAAGTGCTTTGCTAGCAACACTCTTTATTTTGCAGCTTCAAGGATAACCCCCATATTGATGACTTTTGAGTTTATAGACACATTAAACTTTGGTTTTGCGACAGATTTTGCTTGACAAATTTCAGTTTTCTTCTTGTTTATTTTAGCATAATCCTTTATGATGGATTGAACTTGAAGTACCACGGTTTTTTTGCACTTTTTCAAATTCATACTTCGAATCATTAACATGGACAGTGACTTCAACATGATGAACGGTTCCATATTTTCCTAGAACTTCTTCATAATTTTCTGTCCTTTTTCAAATCTCTCTTAATCAATTTAAATACCCTATGGAAAATAAAGCATAAAGGGTAAACAACTCGCAGAGAATCATGGGTAGTCACGTGACGGAACTAGGCGCACCTATTGGACGATTTGGATTTGGGCAATTAAATCTCAAGTCTGATCTCAAAATACACTAGGATGTGGCGGAATTTGCTACAAAATAACAGTTGTACTGAATTCAGCATGGTAACTCAAACTCAACTTCGAAAAAATATGGATTCATACCTTTTTGTTTCGGTACGGTCCGAAATTCCAAAGAAATTGGACAAAAAATTCATTTAATTCACACAAATTTTAGTATAATACGATTTTGGAAGTAAATTGATTGAAAATATAACTGAAAATAACTGAAATCATGTTTATAATATATTCCTTAGATTTTTTGGCAATTTCAGAACAAAATTATTAACAAGGATTACAGGATTTCCAATAATTAATAAATATTTCAATTATGGAGTTACCACGAAAGAAGTTGTAGTAAAACATACTGAAAATAAAAAAAGGCGCGAGGAAACAACAACAAATTTTATGAATTTGTAACAACAACGAAAATTTATAGTAGAACTATTTATAATTTATCTAAGGAAAACAGGGTTGCGGAATTGAGAGTACAAACTACCAGATTACACTTAAGCCATTGTGGTTGATTTCTAATAAGTTATTAAACACAACTTGAACTTCTATAATTTTTGTTTTGTTTGAAATTAATTGATGCGGATGTGGTGAAAGAAATATAATAAAAATCAGTTTTATTTCGGGTAGTGCAATAACCTAAATACGTGTATGGGCTATCAAAAGATATTTATAAATCTTTTCTTGGGACTTGAATTAAAATAACAGACGACCGCTTCTACTTGCTTATATTACCTACGTCAAACATGTTATCCACTTCATTTTGATTAATTTAACCTTGCGCTCGCTCTAAAATTTTTCAAGGTATGTTGACGTTTTTTATAAATTGTGTGTAAGGATCTTGACCTCTTTTAACATATTAAATTTTTTATTGGTACCTTATTCTGCTAAATTTGAGTACGTCTTGTACTTCTGCAAATAGAAATAACTAGTGTCCTGTGGCAGGATTTGAATTTCGAATTTCTCCCTGGTTTAGTCGCGATGTTGCAGTGGACGGGTGAACACGTGCGTATACAATAATCCAAGGGGGCTAAATATGGGGAATATAGTATTTGAGATACCAATTCAAACATTAATTCGTTAATTTTGGCCATTGCAATAACGCATTTGTTAGGTGGTGCATGAAAAAACACTTCTTAGCCAAATGCGGCCGTTTTTGCAGGATTCTTCCACTCAAACGCTGCAATAAGTTCGTATAACACTCGCCGTTGATAGTTTTTCCTTTTTCAAGATCATCAATAAAAATTATTCCCATGCGGTTCATTAACAAAATTACTGTTTTATGATTTTTAAAATTATTTATAATTTGAAATTTTGGAAGAAAAGAAAATTCTATCAACTTTTATGAAATGTTTTTTTTCTTCTTTCTTTATTGTAAGTAAAATGCTTGTTTTTCTTCGTATCCTCTGCCGTTTAATTATTAGAGAGGTTGTCGCTTCATCTTTTGCGGGGTTTTCCAACACTTCGGTGCCCTAAGGGCGACTTGTCTCTAGCTATTTTGGCCTTCATTCGATATATCTAACGCAACCTCGTATCTCAAAAACTACTACTTTTCAGGAATGACAAAAAACGTTTTGTAATGAAATTGAAAATTTTTTTAAACAATTTTTTTATTAATTCAAAAAATATTCACTCTCTTGATAAATTTTAAAGTTTAGTATTTAAAACATTTAATCATTATTTTTTCTTTTATTTTCTGAGATACGTGTTTGTTCAGAGGAAAAAACGTATCATACGTAATTGCGTATTATTCTACTAAGTACATGTAAAAGTTTTGTAAATTTTATTTTGCTAACAAATTGACTTTTTTCATCATTCTCAATCGAACAAAAGTGTTAAACTTTTAAATAATAAGAGTTCTTAATTATTACAAATATTACTCTTTTAAATCTAGATAAAACATAGTTTCATTAATACTTTTAATCAATTTCATCGACTTTCCCAATAGAATTATAAAATCAAATAATCATAAAATATTATTTTTTTTCATTGCCTATACAAAAAATACTTGCAGATTTTAAAAAATATCATTTTTATTTTTCATTATTCACGTATTTTATATTTTCATAAATAAAAAGAGTGATAGTACTTAGATATTAATGGCTTGAGAGATAATCAAATCTGTATATATATATAAGTTAACGCGATTTCTTTGGAATATAAATCCTTCATTTCATTATTGACAAAAATTTTGTTGTTCAACCGTTGTGGAAGATTCTCCCATTTGTTATCAAAGGATAACATTATCTTGTCTTGACTATATTTTAATCCTCTCAACTTTAATATTAACTAAATCACACTGTTGAGAGGAAACTTGTATATACGTCGTATTGTATTTTAGATACGAGGTTGCGCATGACACAGTTTCTTGTATTGAAATACGAGATTGTATTTTTTAAATAGAAAAAAAATAGGATGAATATTCTTATTTATAACTTTACAGATCGATGCGACGATATTTACCGATTAATTTTCCGTTTAAATCGAGTAAAAATCGAGTTACGAGGTTGCGTTAAAAAACCATCAATATGTGTTCGTTCCACTCTCTCTTTCTTCCCAATATCCTCCCTGTCAAAAAGTGTTTTTCCACCGATTCTGCTCACTAGATTCCGATATATTTGTTTCCGAAGATTTTAAGCTAAGGTTGGACTGCTTTTGCCGCTTGGTTTCTTCGTTATCACCATATCCTGATATTTCTCTGCCTAGATATTTAAATTCCATCTCTTGTTGTATAATTTCATCATCTACAACCAGTTGGCATCTGATAGGTGTCTTTGAAGTGGTTATGCATTTCGTTTTTGCCGCAGATATCTTCATTTTTAAACTTTTTGCCGTTGTGTTGAATTTGAATAGTTATATCTGTGGATCATCTTCGTTTTCTGCAATCAGAACAGCATCATCGACATTTATTACTTCATCTATAAAGATTTGGAACAATACAGGACTAAGAGAATCTCCTTGTCGAATACCATTGTTCACAAGAATTTCTTCGGTAGTTATGCCATTGATTTTGGCCTGTATTTTGTTTCTCTGGTAAATGTTTTCGATGGTTTTTATGATATTATATGGGATTTGCCTGTTGAATAGAAAGTTTACCTCGTCATTCAGTTGTATTCAGTCAAACGCCTTTTCCAGGTCTATAAAACACATTAACGTCGGTTTGTTATACTCGATGGATTTTTCAGTTATTTGTCGCGTCTGTAGAAGATGTTCCTGGTCGAAATCCTTGCTGTTCATCGCTCAATTTGATGAGTTGGACAGTAAAATTGTGGTACTTAGGCCCCAATTCATCCGGAATTTTTTGATTTAATAGGCATTTCCCGCCGTATTTAAGAAGTTCATTTGGAATGCCGTCTTAGCCTGGACTTTTTCTGTTCTTAAACTTATCAATGCTGTTTCTATATCTCTTTCTTCTATTTCAGCAACTTCGTTAGTTGTAATTTCTGGAGTGTCCGGTATGTTTCTTGTAATATGAAACAAAATTTATGATAGACATAAGTTTCTGTAGTTAAAAGAGTATTCATATAAATAATTTGTGCTTTTGTGAACTTCTCACTACCATACAAACCAGAAGGAAAAACTAAGCAGGATTATGTTACATAATCGTGATTAGAGCAATCCTGATAAGGACCATGTAAAGTAATCCTGATAAGCATTTCATGAGGCAATCCTGATCTAGACCGTACAAGGTAAACCTGATCCAGGACCTCATTATTGATCTGCATTACATCCTCATGAGATCTTTGTCAGGTTATCCTGACCTATACCTCACAAGGTTACGGAATTACCTGATAAGGTCCTTATGGGGTCCTCACAAAAAATTTTAATGGGGAAGTAGCGAGCTCGATTTTTTTCTATTTAATTCCTGTCTAGCTAGTATATGAGTCGAAACGAAATAAATTTTGGGCATTATTAGGACAAAATTAATTTTTTTAAGGAAAGGTGAGAATTTGATTTATTTTTTTTTTCAATTGATATTTCTCAACAAAGCTATCAATTGAATTGTTGTAGCTGAATCTATTAAACGTGTGTAAAATTATTCTTTGTAAATAAAATTAATTATTTATGATTCATCGAACTTGTTTTCTCAGTGAATGCTTAGCTTCGAACGTCTATGCAGTCACCTCATTACCTCATTTGAAAGATAACACATCTATCAACCGGAATGACATTCAGGGACTGGCGGGTTATTCCGGAAGTAGTTACACCGCTCTCTCGATGCGTTTCCTTCTGACAGGTCTTCTCTTTACCTTCGAACTCTCCCAGAGTTGCGTTGATTGCTTCTTTGATGAAAGCAATGGGGAGTTCATCACGTTTCGGTTTCTATACACATAGAGGAGTTCTGAGGCGTCTACAACTTCCGATGTTATGAACGTTGTGCATTCCTCTATCAAATTTATTGTATAAACTATCGGCGGTGGTTTTAATAATTAGTGAAAATACGGTGGGGAGATCTAGAGTTTTCTTCTTAACAGTTTTCTACATATACCTTCATACAGTAAAACTACAAAGTAGGAATTACGTAAATCAACATGTGAAATCAACAATTTTATGTAAAAAGATATGAAAATCTCGAACAACGTTCCGAATGTTCGACAATTCTGCAAAAGTTCGGATAATAAATCAATATCTGCATATGTGAGGTTGAGTTGTTATGAGATTATTCGCTAAACCTGTTACATTTATCATCTAGTTTTTCAATGTTTCAACTTCCTTTCAAATTTTATTTCTGTGGTCGGTTTGCGGACTTGTTAACCGCAGTGTCGATATCGGAATTATAGACGTTAATAAAAGGATCATAAATCAGTACGTTATCTGTTGATTGACTTTTTAGATATATATCTTTAGGTTAATTACATTGGATTTCAATCGAGGATCAGAAATAGAGTTTATTTAACAAATGAAAAAATGTTAAACAAGAAAAAACTAATATTTATGATTTGAAATGGCTTTAGTGTCTTTCAAATTACTCTCCATTAAGATAAATTTACTTTCGCATACGTTTGAACTATTCCGATTGAGGTACCTCCAAAATATGTGATTTGAACGCGTTGTTCGGACTGTTCAAAAACGTTTTCATTTGAACTGATGTTTGAGAGCTCGCATTTTCGTGGTTTTCCTGATATTTTCGAATACTTCTAGCAAACAAATGCTGGTGTACCATTCGAAATTGACCGTTTTACCTTGCATGTCCAGTTATTCCAACATCAAGTCATTTTCTTCGAAGTACCTCGAGCGCGAACAAAGACCCATACAGTCGACGTCGCCTGTCACGATTTTTTACAGAATTTCTTTGAACCAATCGACACAGCTGCAAAATTAAACTCTATGCAACGCAAATAAATCTTTTTAACAGCCAAATGTTCATGCAATATTGAATTTATGCGAGTGGAATTAATGTCCAAGTAAGTCTAATCTGCATAATTGTGTTCAACCGATCTTTGGCGAAGTGCAACCACGATTGGATTTAATCCTCGTGGAAAGTCACAGAAAATCATCGCACGAAAATTTTCAAATGTTTCAAATAACTGAAAATAACTCAAATAGCACTCGTACGACAACACGTTCCGAGTACGTTCAGCAATAATAATGTCAAGCTTCATGATTGCAATGTCAAACTTGACATATTCACATCAGTGTTGCCATATCTCAGAACTTAAGTAGAAACCCTCGTACAATTAATTATAACCCATATAGTAAATATTTTACGTGAAATAAAAATCCATATCCATACCAAAGTGGTAATTCGACTGTCTCTGCCCTGCATACTATAACCAGGAAGCTGGGGGAAGCTGTAAAGCGTATGGAGATAGCACCTTTATAGATATTGAAGGTGCCTTCTTCACAAAATCAAGACATTCCATCCATCAAGCACTGATAATGAGTCAAAACAAGCATGGTGGTTTGGATTATGTCAACCCTGAATAACTACAAAACCATGATACTGCTGCCCATAATGCATCTGCTTATCCTCATTACTATGGTAGTAATCGATTGTCTGCTTATAAATTTAACCAACGCAGGATATGGACTTGCGGATACGCTGATGATCTGCGATAATAGTGCGGTGTATCAATGAAAGTGTGGATATAAACTCCTCAAATAGAACTTTAGTTCAATCCTCTAGGATAACAAGTACGTTCAACGTGGTCGAGCTAGCACTTAGAGCACTTAACTTAGATATTAAATATCTCGATCTGAGACTGACATAGAGACAACACCTTCAAGCAGTCAGCCATAATGAACGAGTTGCTTTATACAAATGCTGCAAAATGGTCGTAAGAGAATTGGATTTGAAATTTGTTGAACGAACGTGTCTGTATAGAGTGACGAAATCAGCGATGTTTTCCACTAACATGGTTGTCGAAGAACACCTGCGCCCATTGGTCAGCAAACTTATTAGCCAAAGAGCCAAAATATGAACATTACAACAATTTTAAAAAAATCTGAATCAAATCTGCTTGTTTAGTTAACTTTATTACATTAATGAAACTAAATTTCATACTTAATAAGAATACATTATTGAAAACACTGTAGTTGTATCTCCTTGGAAAGTTTGAATAAGTCAGGTTTGTACGTTGTTGTTTATAATGGTATGATTCCAAGCTCTCATCATTAAGACGTCTTTTAACTTTACTCTTGATAATTTTCATGTTTTGAGAAGATTGATCGTAACAGTCATGAATACTATTCCAAGCGTTGAAAATTATCCTTCTCCAGGTCATTCAAAGCAAACCAACGGTGTTATGAACAAAGATCATATTTATCCTCCTCTGATATTTCCAATTCAGCACAAAGACGTTCGTGTTTAGAGTGGCATATCTCCTTGTTTTAGTGTCCACCAATTTTATATCAATGTCTTCTTCTTCTTCTTATTTCCTTTAGACAGATTGGCTGTTCATTCTTCACAGCATTCCTAACCCCTCAATTGATGGTAAGATTACCACTCCATTTTTTTCGTCGTCTTCCCATACTTCTTCTCCCCAGTGGTTAGGTGCTATCCTGACTATTCTTTTCTCGCTCAATCTACTTATGTGCTCGTTCCATTCGCGTTTTCTGCTCAGTATCAATTCGTTAACATTCTCCACTCTTCATTTTTGCCTTATGTCGTCGCTACATTCCCTGTCTAAGAGCGTTTTTCCAGTAATTTTTCGTAGGACTTTCATTTCGCTTGTTTCCAGGAGCCTTTTTGTTTTTGCTATATCAGGCCGAGTTTCTGCTGTGTACGTCATTATGGGTCTGATTACAGTTTTGTAGGTTCTTGACTTGGCCTCAATACTTATGTATTTGTTTTTCCATATAGTGTCGTTCAGATATCCGGCTAATCTTGCTGCTTTAATTTTTGCTGCCTTACCTCTCAATATCACCATATCCGGACAGTTTTATACCCAGATATTTGAATTTCATTCCTTGCTGGATTATTTTGTCGTCTACGACCAGTTTGCATCTAAGAGTTATTTTTGATGTCAGACTTTTTGTTTTGGAGGTATAAATCATCATATTTAGAGATTTTGCTGTGCAATTAAAGCGATATAGCAGCCTTTGGAGGTCGTCTTCGTTTTCTGCAACCAGCACAACATCGTCAGCATAATACAGGATTGTAATATTGCGGTCACCCATTTTGTATCCGTTCAATCTACGTACTTGCTTCATTATTTCATCCATAATTATGTTGAAAAGGAGTGGACTCAGTGAGTCGCCCTGTGGTATTCCTCTTTCCGTATTTCAATGTCAATTTCAAAAAGAGAAAATTTCAATACGGTTATTGTAGAATTTAGAGACTTTTAGACCAATACTAAAGTTGCTCTGGTGTTTTCATATTCCTTATATTTCAAATTATTATTTTAAAACGGTGTTTATCAATAGAGGAAGTATTTTTTTTTTGGAATGCTTCAGCAGAGGCGGAAAATCAAACAATGTTTTCCTTTCAAAATCTTAAGAATAATGGATAATTTCTTCTCGAATATTATTACTAATATAAAATTAAGTTTCCTTTCCCTACCTATTCATCAAAATAAGATGTAATTTTGTTCTCACCAATTATTTTTAATGGAAATATTATTGCATTTTGCCTATCACTGCCTTAGCCCATGTCCAGTAAATTCTTTGGCATTTTTCAGTTTCAGGTATTTTGCAACAAGTTTCGACCAAGAGAGGCTAGATGGAAAAATGGTAAGAAAAAGAAGTAATTCCTTAAAATTCACAGCACAATTATAGCCATAACTAGAACATGATAATTTTCTACTTTCGCGGTCCCCTCGTTCTTTGACTCTAGAAAATCGTAAAATCAATTTTTTTTAATTTTTGTTTTCACGGATGATTTTTGAAAAAAATATGGGAATTAAAAAAAATAAAAACTCATATTGGTTAGGTTAAGTAAGATAAGATTAGGTTGGGTTAGGTGAGATTGGGATTAGATTAAGGGACGTTGATGATATGACAACTCCCAAGGATAGATGAAAGAGGAGGGTGATTTAGTGAGGTGAGAGTCCTACACAAACTCATAACATTGCACACATCCCACTGTGAGGAAGGCATTAGCTTCCACCCCACCTCAGGGCAGAAAAAGGTTAGGTTAGGGAGGGGTGCTAAATATTCAAAACAAATGTCACATTTGGCCTGCTTTTCAAACATTTTCAATTTTTCAGTTAACTTTTAATATTGTACAATCGATTACAATGAATGATTTTAAGAATGTATTTGTTCAGATAACTTGAATGATTACTCAATAAAAAAGGTATAAACAATTATATGTGAGAAAAGATTAATTTGAAGAGAAATTGTTATTATTTTTAATTATAGAAACATGATATATCAACATTTTTGTAAAACTTCTTCTAATTTGTTCGTTTTTTGAGATTATGAAAAAAAATATAACGACTTCATTTGATAATTTGAAAAAAGGTAACAACAATTATACGTGAATGAGTGCATTTTGATGAACCTTTAAAGCCCTGAAACCAATATAAGTTTACATTTTTTATACCTATAATTTTTTTCGTAAATCCACCGCAAAAACGAAGATTTTAAAAAAAATTCATCGACTTTCTAGAGGGAAAAAGCGAGGATACCGCGAAAGTATAAAAATACCCATTACTGGAAAGAAATTTTTCACATACTAACTGAAATATATATGAAATCTCCGCCACTGACTTTAACCCGAAACGTGAGATGAGCAAAAACACTAATTACTTTCCGACTGGCAAATTGCAGGTGTTACAAATGTACGCGATATCACTAATTTCGTTGCAAAAAAACTCGCATCTGACACACCGAATACCGCCAAGCCGGAACACCTCCGATTTAATTTATTATCAAAATTACGTTTTTTGTTCGACGGATTTGCAACGGAAACCCGTAATAGCCGACTTTTTGTTTCAACTAAAGGTATACCTAAACTAAATTCCGTGGTCCGAATCAAATAAACGCTTCTCAGTTTACAGCATATGAAATACGAAAAATCCATAATTCTATATAAAGGGTTATGATAAACCAATGCGCAAAACTCATGGAACAATGTTCGTTTTTGTGAAAAATGTGAAAACATGTTACACAGTTAATTATATTTTGCGTCAAATGCGTTGAAGTTAAGATCACATCAATATTTTGTTAAAATACAAAGTTGTCTTTTTCTACATTATAAACAAATAATATAATAGTCCGGGAGCCGGCAATCTCAAAAGATCCGTGATCGCGGAATTGCAAAATTTTTATATAAATCAAAACAAAATGCACTCGGTAAGCGTCGATTTATTCGGCCGAAAGTATGAAAAAAAATAATTATTTAAAAAAAACCAAAAATGTTTTCCCGTCATCGCGGATTTCGATAAAAAACGATAGGAAATTTTGTGAATTAATGAAAAAAATCGTCTTACCAATTTTTTCCAGCAGGAAGGGCCCGGCTTACCTATTTAACAGGTGTGATTGGGGGATAAAATTTCCCCATCATACCGGAAAACTTTTTTGCTTATTTTTATGTAAATTTTAAAAATATTTTTCCTAAAACCGGCTTGGAATTATTGCGCATACCAGTTTTATTGTATATGGACGCGATTCTCATCAATGGCAATAAGCCTTCAATTACATCATTTCACCCTGTAATTAGCGTCCATATAACAATAAAAAATGTTATTTATATCTTAACTTTAAACTTGTAAACGGATAAATAGAATCGTAGAAAATATAGGAAATTTTTTTTCGAGTTCATTTTTATTTCAGTTGATTAAAATATCGTAATCAATTTATTAATTTAAGATAATACAATAAAGAATTGTTTATACTAAAGCAGATAATAATTATTATCATTCATCTAAACTATCATCATCATCAGAATTATAATGTTTTTCATCTTCTGATTCGTCACATTCTTCATTATTTTCATGTTGACTCAGAATTTCTTCAACTTTCAGTGGTGCCGCTGCGCCATTATACCACAATGGTTGGAGTTTATCATTTTCCGTGAATTGCCATTCACATTCGGTTGGATCATATGAACCATACAATTTATTGATACAAAATGAAGAGTGGAAAATTTTTTTTTTCATTAATTCACAAAATTTCCCATCGAATGGACCCTTTTTTATCGAATTCCGCGTTGACAGGAGAATATTTATGCTTTTTTTAAATAATTATTTTTTTTCATATATTTTCAGCCAAATAAATCGACGCTTACCGAGTGCATTTTGTTCCTCTGTCGATATAACTGTCGATTTCAGTAATAACTAAGGAATATATAGAACCAGAACGATAATTATTCAAACTGTCTCTTGTTCAATATCTGACATAGGTCAACATGAAGATAGACCTAATTTTATATTCATCATCTGCGGAGTCGTTTCATATTCCATTAAGTCTTATAAATTCGGTAGACACTTTTTAGATGTTCCCACAGATAAAAACAAGGTGATATAGGTGGCCCTCCATTGATCAACGCCTTCCAATTCACCTACCTTCAAAATGGTTATATTTGCAATACCCTTGGTCATCCTCCACTAGTTCATGGATGCGCTCAAGAAAGAAGGAATACTTAACTTGTTATCTTTACAATATCCTTGGTCATCCTCCACTAGCTCATGGATGCGCTCCAGAGAAAAACGGAATACTTAACTGGTTATCTTTGCAATATCCTTGGTCATCCTCCACTAGCTCATGGATGCGCTCCAGAAAGAAGGAATACTTAGGGCTTTGATAGTACTTTCTTTCTCTTTTAAACAGAACTGACAGGCCAGATTCTTCTATTCAGCATTTAGTGACTCTAAGCTTGGATTGGCTTCTACATACCCACATACAAACTGTATACACTACCACTACACCACCACTTACACTTTCCAGGTGGTTAGCGAAAGAGTTTGAAAACCTATTATTCAAATCGGAGAGTTTTTCTTTTAGGAATTCGGTAGAATTTGTCAATAAAGTGAAAAGTACAGAAATTGAAGATGGAGAAATTCCAATCTCCTTTGATTTGAAATCGAGGTATCTTAAGGACTTCCTGAGATCTAATAATTTGGGATCTGTTTTAATCGAGGAATATTTACAATTGCTGTTTGAAAATTACCTTTTGTTAGAAAATCTTTGGCCATCAGGCCAAATTTAGGAACATAAAATAATCTGGGGCTAAATCTGGCTAATAGGGGCCATCCATAAAGTACGTCACACGTTAACGGGGAGGGAGGGTATCACCGAAGTGTGACATCCTGTGACAAGGGGCATGGGGGGTCAATAGTTTTGTGACGTCACATGTTAAAATTTAAAATACTAAAACGCAAAGTTTGGATGTGAATTGAAAATTTGAAAAATTTTATGAAATGTTGGACTTTATGTTGATTTTATTAGATTATTATTTAATAAAAATAAGTAAATAATGAAAATAGCTGTTTTCTCTCGATTATTTTTAATTACATACATAAATTTAAAAAATGTGTGATGTCACATCAGGAGGGGGGGGGTTATAAAAATGTTACAACCTGTGACAAGGACGGGGGGAGGGGTTCAAAAGTCCTATAGGGTGCCCCATAGGGTGCATGAGATAGCGTTTTCTTTTATATTAGATTAAGGGATTCTATTCCGAATCTGCGTTTTTCGGTGCAAGTTTTTAATTCAGAAGTGTGTGGATACAAGTTTCATCTACAATTATTAATCGATCTGACTCATTCTGATTAAACCACGTCATTAAGGCCTGAGAAATGTTCATTAAAATGTGCTTTTGGTCCAAAGCGAACACACGTGGCAATAAGAATCGTCAAGCTCCTCAAAATAATCCGAGGAGCCTAAATCTGGCGAATAGAGTGCATGAGATAGCAATTCGAACTTTAATTCATTAATTTTGGCCATTGTAATAACGCTGATGCGTTGTCTTGATGAAACAACACTTTCTTCTTAGCCGAATGCGTCCGTATTTAATTGATTTCTTCACAATAAGTTCGAATAATACCCGCTGTAGATAGGTTCTGCTTTCTCAAGATGGTCAATGAAAATTACCTTATCAGTTCTTTCAATGTAAGCAAACACTTGTACCCAGCTTTCTCGTGTACAAATTTTCAGTTAATATGCGGAACCATCATATGTATGTCAAATTATTTCTGTCTATATTCCGATCTCTTTAACCTTAATCTGGTGATAATATACCTGGGTCTACCCAAATTTTTATTATCATAAATGATGATACAGAGTCTCCAAACACATAACCTAATTTCTCTTTCATTTCCATATGCGTATTGTCTTTCAAAAACAAATATTTAATGACAGTTCGATACTCCATTTTTCCCATTTTCGCTAAAATCTTCTCGATGAAACACTTATACTAAGTATCAGAAAACAGAATCTCATTAGATTCTCTCGAAGTACACGCAAATACGAAGTCTGGCTATTAAATAACGAGATTGATTACGAAAAAGAGTTTTATTATAAAAATTATTCTACATTAGAATGCTACTCTTCAATATAATTCCCTCTCATCGCCACACACCTTTCCATACGTTTTTTCCATTCATCATAGCAGTTCTGGAAGTCTTCTTCGGTGAAACCTCTAGGAGCTCTGCTTTTTGCTTTTCCGCTTCCATCGACTCAAATCGGGTCCTTTTCAAAGCGGATCTTTTTCTAATCTTTCAAGGAAATCTTCGGCACCAACTTCGTACAGACTTTTGTCAGGTGTAATTTTTCGGTAGCCTCGGAAATCATCCGGATGCTCATTCGACGATCTGAACGTACAATTTGGTTGATTTTGGTCACTGTTTCCGAAGTTGGAAACAGTCACAGGGCAGCCTGGGCGCTGGTCATCTTCACTGCTCTCTCGGCTCTCACTGAAGCGCTTACACCACTCAAAAACACGCTCACGAGTTAGAGAATTGTCCCCATATGCCTCTTTCAACAATTTATAGCACTCAGACGGAGTTTTTTTCATGCGTTCGTTTCAAACAGCTACTACACAAATACTATATTAGAGACGGAAACGTGTTTTGGGAAGTGTATAGACAAGATATCTAAGTACCCAACGCACTACTCGTTTTTTACCACCCATCTAGGGCGACTTATAGGCGCGCAGTCTCGTTATTTAATAGCCAGACCTCGTATATCTCGCATGTGCTAATAATTTCAGATTGAAGTAGGAAACAACTCTTATTACAAAGTATTTCAGTGTTAAAGCTACGGTCATTGAAAAGGTTTTAGTTACAAAAAGCAAAAAGTTTGTCGCGGTATAAATCAACTGAATAATTTTATGGGGCCCAATCGAAATCATCAAAAATGGGCAATGATGAACCAACTCATTCCAATGATTTAAAACACCGAATAAGGTAATAATTCATTTAAAAGGTTTTAATTCCTTTATATTAGATCGTTTCATTTTCCATTCCGTACATAACCTATATCTTTCTATTATTATATTTCATTTTCATTTAAATTTCGCCCTTATTATCAATTTTCCTCAATTTTTGAGTGTAATTATGTATGCCTTGACAATAACCATTGTATTAATCCAGTGTTCGCCATTTTGATAATGACCTTTATTAGATTAAAACATCACGGGGCCGTTTAGAAAGATTAAGAGGAGTTGGGCTTAATGGGTAACAGGTAGAGAAGCGACTAATCGAATTTCTTAATTTTACTAACAACTTAAAAGTTTAGTGCCCTTTTAAATTCTCCATTTTGGAATACGACATCGGGGTCTTTGCGATTCAATCTAGTTAAATGCAATTAATCTCATCTTTTAAGGTCTGATCTTAAGTGAAATAAACATTAAACATAAACATAAATAACAATAAAATTATTGTTTATTTATGTCAAGAAACCAACAAAAACTAATGACTTCGCCGAATAATTACAATGGTGATCAAAGTTATCCTTCTAATTTGTGTGAATAAATTTACAAAATTTAATTTTTTGTATGTTGCCGAGAAATTTGTATTCGCTTAAGACTTGTTTTTGACGAATCTACCCTAGGACTTTTCGGAAACTATGATCGACTTAACCCGATCGTTATCATGTTCAGATACTAATCCGGATCACTTTCATTGATGGAAACTGATCAAGTTAATCGGGTTGTAGTCATATGATACGAGCCTTTCTGGTAGACATCGGAAAGACCCCAGCAGCAGAATTATAATTAATATTAAATTGAACTCGCTTCGTTTTTATTTGTACTACCAGAAAAATTGTATTAAATAATTTACACCGCCCAAAGTAATAAGGAAAATAAGAAAAAAACTATGGTAGCTTCTAATTAAATGCAGGGTAAATAGTTCTATTTGAATTATCATCATCCAATAATGTCAAAATTACTATTTGCACATCTATAAAAACCGATAAAACAATGATTTTTTAAGGGCGGATCAGCTCATTCAATGGTCACACCTTCTAAGCATGTGCCGTAGAAAAATTAATTCAATTCAAAAAAAATAACAAATGATTCGGTTTGTTGTATAAATTATAATTAACTAAATTACACCCTCAAGTAAAGTGATGAAGATGATTCGAAAAATTTATAAGGGTGTATCGGAGAAGCTCAATAAGAACATAATAAACTATAAAGGAAGTAAATGAGTTCAGTTATTCAATGAAAAAGGCAGCAATGAATTTTTATATGAACTAATTTTGGTTTTAGAAATGTTGAAACAGAGAAGTTTAGTACAGCGAACCAAGCAAATCAACTCACAATTTTAAAGACCTTCATGGATTATTTTGAAATTTTGACAGAAGCTCAAAAATTATGCATATAACAAACCTGAATGCCACCCTTACTCGGGGGTGAAATTTAAAATTTCAAAATGATACCGGTAATCGATAGAGAATTGACTTTTATGAAGAAAATGTGGAATGAAGTTTTTTATTTAACTCAAAAATTTCTGAGTTATTTGTAATTGAAAATTAAAAAAAAACACATTTTTCAAAATTTTTTCACGGAAAACTCGCATTTTCTGGAAAAAATTATTCCTATCAAAGTTGAAGCTTATAAAAAAACAAAGCAATTAGTCAGTTTAAATTGAATTTTTTGAATAATATTCACCAAGTTATGAGTCACGAAAAGCCAATTTTTTCTTTTCCGTAAATTTATGCAGAGGTTTGAGCTCAAAATAACGAAAAAACGCTCAATTTGTCATAAAAAATAGTGAAAAACATTTTCAAAGTTCTTTTTCAGACCTTTAAAATAAGCTTCTATAAAACGAGTTGTCACGAAAATAAGTTAAGTAACTCGAATTTGAAAAAAAAAATTAGGTAAATTTGAAACCATGTGCGGTAAAATTAAAAATAATCGTAGCCCACGTAAAATTATCTTTGTTTAAGCCCTAACAACACGTTCAAAAAGTTTGAATGGTTTGGAATACGTATATTTTGAAAAAATTTGTTTAATGTGAAATTTTTTTAGACGTTATTTTTTGAAAATATCTCAAAAACTATTGGTTCAACGTAAAAATTTTTTTGTAACTTAAGTTTTGCTTTTATTTCACTGAACATATTGCTTTTGTTTAAACTCACGTGCCCAGCATGAAAATAAAATGATTTCATACTTTCAGCCGTTTTTTAAATAACTGTATTAGGGTAGTTTTCAAAGGTAGTTACATATAAAAAATAGAAATATTACTTACATTGTAAAAAAACATCAATCATTTCACATGTTTGAACAAATGAGACCAATAATTTCTTCCATTTAGTAATTTGCAATTTTCTCCATTCTGAGTGGTTTTTGGTGGTTGCATTATTAAAAATATTGAGGGTCAGATTTCTTATATATTAAATATTAAAGTCATGATACAAAACAATTAACATTTATTATATTTGAACCTAACTATAGCCCATTCCGCTTTAATTCATTAGTTTTCAATTTATTGGAGTAAGGGGTGATTTTCACCCCTTAAAAATAAAAAGCATACTTTACGACCGTGTCAGGTTTCAAGAGGTGAGTAAGATAAACTTAATTCCAAATTTTCAAGAAAATCTATGAAGGTCTTTAAAATTGCGAGGTTTCAGTGGTTTTAAGATTGAATGGCTGTACTAACCATGATTTAAAGGTGATTAGTTCACTAGATATGGTCCTATGATATACCGTGAGATCAAGGTTGCTCCAAGAGAAACTAGTGTCGTCTGCCAATAGACTTATTTTACCACTAATGTCTAGGTAGGCGTTTATAAACAGAAGAAACAAAATAGGACCTAGAACTGACCCTTGGTGCAGTCCACATTCTATTGGATAGCAAGGATACATCGTTGTATCAACCCTTACAACCTTCTGTTGGTAAGGTATGACTTAAAATATGCGAAAGGTCTTCCCCTGATGATGTTATTAATTGTACTGCGAAACTCTGCTAAAACTACGGGCATAAAGAAGAAACTGTGCAAATTAGCATGTAAAGGTGTTATAGGATTTGATTAATTTTTGGCTACATTCACAAAGTAATTATTAAGGTATTCAGGTGGAGGTAGAGATTGTGCTAGACGAAGGGTTCGCATCAGAGTTGCCACATCTCAAAACTTAAGTAGCAACCTTCTTATAATCATCGTAGCAAACGTATTGTCCAGCATTTGAGTGAACATTTTGTTATAAAATAATCGTTAATAACAATTTTTCGTTGGAAATTTCCATGTCCAAGATATTCGGACTAGTTGATCGATTTATAACTTTATAGTTTTTATATCCGTTTCGTAAATGAAAAGGTAATTTTTCTAAGAGGAAAATAACTCAAATTTCAATTCCTTCGATAAATTTATTGTAGTAACATCCATGACACTCTCCATTCAATAACTTCTTTTAAATGTAAATTATCAACTCTTGTTCCTTTTTCGAGCCTTCGTACCGCATTTAAAACCGTATTCTGCCACTTCTTTGTCTAATGTTCAATGGCTATTAAGGTGCATTTTCCTTTGTGAGAGAAAAAAATTATGTTGAGTATACTTCGCATATCTAGACTTTTTAAAAGGGTAGATTAAGATTTTCAGGTTAAGAGAAAGTTGATAAAACGCTGTGAATTATCACTATCTGGTATCAATTGGATTGGAAACAGCGTTTGATTAAAAAGTAGTGGAGCTTGGGGGCTTGGGGAAAATCGACTAGGGGCCCACTTCAAAATCAAAAAGAAATCAAAAACAGCTTAAATTATAAGTAAAAGTAAACCAAATTTGTAAAAAAAATGGGAATTTTTCTATGGATCCAATATTGCTTTTGAATGATCAAATTAGTAATTTTGCGGGGCCCCTACCTTCTTGGAGCCTAGTTCTTTAGCCCCCCTAGACACTTCCTAAATCCGACGATGATAAAAAGGAAATTTTTTCTTTTAAATTGAATTTAGCAATAAATCGTTTTCTTAATTTAATGAAGCGATTTTAAATTGTCTTTGCCGTCGTTTTTTTATGTCACAGTATTATTTCTCCCTTTCGAATTTTCTGCACCAAGTGCCGGAACACTCTGCATAAACATTTGACGTTTACTTTTCTATTTATTTGCTTGTTACTTGTGAATAACTAGATATAATTCAATCGTCAGATAAATAGAATGTAATGAAAAATAGAGTCGTTCGCTAAATTTAACCCGATTTGAAATATATTCTTCAGCAATACTCATTTATCAAGATTCTAAACAACTGACAAATATCAAAATAATTTAAATCTCACGTTTCAATAAGCGTTGGCGAATAACTCGACTTGAAATTAATAGTCAAACTCGTTTCAAATTCTAAATGTAGTTCAGAATTTAACAACTACAAAATTTATTAGTTCCGTGTGGCTATTTAAAAAGTTCTCCATTATTTTGACAACTTGTAGCTTACGAAGATTGGTCTATTTTCCTATTATTTTATCTTTGATTGAGCATTACATGTATGCAATGTCGAAACAAAGCAAATTCCATGATGTGAATAAACTAAATAATAAATTTTGTGCTAAAAATCAAATTTAATATTGAATAGTCCGGTCATTTTAGACATTCGAAGTTACATACATTCCCATCAAGCTGAAAATCAGTAAAATTGTTTAAAATACAATATGGAAAAATTTTCTTCAAGGTTAAAGGTTAAAAGAATGAGTTTTTCGCGATTATCAGAAACACGGTAAATTTTATCATAAAAATACTTCAAACCAAAATTGTAGATCATAAAATTATCTACAAAACACATATCAATACTATTTTTTGAACGAGCCACCGTTTCTGAGATATAATGATTTAAAAATACGTAAAAGTTGTCGTATTTAATGCTTTCACCAAAATATTTTCAGTAGTAAACTTTTCTTACAACATTGAAATGAACCGAGATTTGTTGTGAGTATTTGTAAGAAATTATCAAATGACGAAGATGTTGCTAAAGTTCGACGATGTTGTCCTACAGCTTTGGTATTTCTCGTGCAATCATTAAACACTACAGTAAATCTGAAACATTATAACTTTTACAACTTTTTGAATCGTTATATATCAAAAACGGTTGCTCGTAGGAAAAAAAATATTGGTACGTTTTTTGTAGATAATTTTATAATCTACAGTTATATACTGATACTCTTACCGTTCTGCTGATAATCGCGAAAAACTCATTTTTTTTACCTTTAACGTTGTATTTTTTTCCATAGACGGAAATAATGAGAAACATTCAAATTTTATTTTCAATTGTATTTTAAACAATTTTAGTGATTTTCGGCTCGATGGGAATTTATGTAGATCACTCTTATTTTTTGGTCTAATTTGACCGGACTATGAAACAGTGTGTAGAATGTTTAGAAATAAATATTAATATTAGAATACAAGTCGTTAACAGCCACTTTCTAGTACATATGCCTTCAAATTCTTGTGAAATGCGAAAAGATGTTATTCAATTGGCAAATGTTTGTGCATTTGTTCCATTGTACAATATTGAGCCTTTAACTAACTCTGAACGTGGAGTAGGTGGATAGCTGTGCAATTACTTTTTTAAAATAAGAGAAACGTGCTTACGGATTAGGCAAACGTATTCAAAGCTGAATAAGGAAGGAAGAATCAACATGTTTAATCTTTTAAAGAAGTCCCTGTTGAGACAGAGAATGCTGGAATCGCACCATACTTTAAGAGTGATTAGGTGACAAGATATCGTTCTAGGAAGTGCCGTGGGTTGCTACAAGAGAAACTATATCGTCTTTAACAAGACATATTTTACCACTGATGTCTAGATAGACAACAAGATAACAAGAAGAAACAAAATAGGGCCTAGTAGTGAACCTTGAGGCACACATTCTATTGGCTTGTGTCAACCCTTACAAACTGACCTAAACCATGCGAGAGGTGTTAATGCAGTGGATTGGTGGTTGTTCAGGCTGAAACGAACAGATCATAAACGTTTCATTGATCATACAGGTTTCTCATTTAATACAAACTAAATAATTCAATTCGAAAATACTCCCAATTAAGATGTAAACTTAAATCACTTCTATTGTATTGATGAAAGTTTTTTGATTAGCATTAGAATGAAGTTGTTTTCCATTTCCACCTGCCCGTACCTAATCTCGAAATTCTCATTTCCGCATTGCATTCCTGAATATATATTTATAATAAGTCAACTTCCATTTTCCCCGTTTTCCTCAATATTTCCCAGGTAACTTGTTCGGAACCACTCATGTTTTATGCATTAGATGTTTTCCTTATTTACGTTATAACAGTAAACGGCTACCTACATAATTCTTAACGAGTTTGTGAATTCTACTAAAAAGTTTGTACCTCGTAAAATTTTACGGATAAGATGTTTACATTTTTCCTCTTTGCACAAATTTGATTTAATCTTTTTGTGTCGGAATGTATAAGAAAATTTTGCACAGTAACAAAAAATGTAAGTTTTGGTCAAATATTTACTAATGAAGATTATTCAAATTCATCGTAACTGTACAATGAAACTACGTGAAGAATCTAATGTTTAGACACCTGATTCCAATACGATAATTCTTTGGGTCAATTCGTTTCTTGTAACAATCAGTTATATACAAAATACTAGTTGATAATCCCTCCCCAAAAAACGTACAACTATTTTATTAGATACAAAGGGCCAATTCCTTACAGCTCACTCTATAGTTTAGTATAGAAATAGATTTGAAGATTCCCGCCAAGGAGATTTTCCCGCTGCAATTAATTTTCCTGGGAGAAGGTTTATTAGTCGCTCAGTATGAATGTTACCAGCGGTTCCAGAAATTCCAATTTAACCTTCCACTACATTCGAAAAGTTCAATAAAATATTGCTATCGATTCCAGAACGTCCACTATTCCTTGTATTCGCTGTTGTACAAATGCCAAATTGGAACTCAGTTTAGGGCAGCAACCATCCCCTCTTGTCCATTGCATCAAAAGGCTTGAGTATCTCGAAGGAATATTATGAAATCCCATAGAGGAAAGTTCCAAATGCCCAAGCTTGGCTCAACTATGCAGAACTCTAGGCCAAGCTTGTAAGCCAGGATTAGCCCAGTCTTGGTAAAACTCTGAAGTGATAACGATGGGCCAAGCTTGGTCGCCAAGACTGGGCCATGCTTAAATGCTAGGGCTGCCAGTACCGGTCCAAGGTTAAATACCAAGACTTATTCATTACATAACTTTTTCTTCTTTATCTTTATTTCAGTTCTTTATTTATTTTTCATTCAATATGATTTTTTTTATTTTAAAAATAAGCAGACATAAATGTTTATATTTAATATTGCTTCTACTGTAATTAACAACATAATAATATTATTATTATCATCATCATCATCATCCAAATTATGATTGTAGATTCCACAAGTCTGTACCACTAACCTCACTCACAGAGATAATGTTCACACTTAAATTATTTAAGCTTTGCCCGTTCACAATTGAGTTAGTTTTTTTTTCTCTATTCAATGCACGCAATCTTTGAACTCGAAGATACGCATCAGACATGGTTACTTTTAGTAGTAATAAATAATAAAAAATGTGATAAGGAACACACACATTGAATAAACTAGAGATCGAATTAATCAGACTCATAATAAAAAACAGCTGAAGTCCCCAATGGATAGCCAAGGCTGGGTTAACCAGGATTGGCCCAACCTTGGTACAAGCATGGGTTGTTAACGAATGACCAAGCCTGGGATATCCAAGCTTGGTTAATCATTGGTAAGGCCAAAGCTCAGATAAGCAGCCTGGCCCACGAATGGACAAATACAGGTACGCCGAAGTTAGGCTTCCCAGGACTGACCCAGGCTTGGCCCTTTATCAACTCTGGGGTTTCCTGTATGGAATACCTTAGGAAGCTGAACTACGAGATGTAGATCTCCCAAACAATCTTTTGTTGTTAAATCAAACTAATTTTAATAGTATAGCATTGAATACTCTTTCTTTTTATGACTCTTAGACTTGAACTCTAATTTTTTTCAATCGTTTCAGTCTTTAGTTAGTGAATATTCAATCCTATTGCCTATTTGTCCCCCCTAAAGAGCGTCTTCTACGTTATTTTCATTTATTTTGATGATTTTTATGTTAGAATTTACTCTTTGTTGTTAATTTTTTCGGTAATTTCGCTATTTTCAATGAAATTTTGAGAATAAATGATTTTTCTGTATCGCACAGTGTATATTTATCGATAAAACCCCCTAAGAAACCTCTTACAACTAACACTTGGATCAAAAAATCATTTGCAGATAGTTTAAATATCTCTTATCAGCATCGTAACATAAATATTTCCGGTCTTCTTCTTAGCGTGCCGTATCAAGTCATCTTGACGTTGGCGATCAGATTGGCAGAACTTTCTCTATCTTGAATTAGTCTAAATAACTCTTATCCCAGTCAATTCTCTAATATTCTTCAACCAAGAGGCTTGGTTTCTTTCAATTCCTCTACCACCTTCAACCAACACCAACTCACGAACCGCATTTGCTCTGTTAAGAACTGCATCGTTTGTTTGCGTAGCTGTCCATGTGTCTATATAAACACATTTTAAAAGTATCTAAGCGATTAATGGTAGGTATTTTTTTTAAGTCCATGCTTCGACACCATATAAGAGAACTGACCATATGAACGAGCTACCTCAATTCTACATTTTAGTTCCTTATCGGGATCCAGTTGTTAAGTAATGTAGCAACCAAGATATTTGATACTGGACACTCTTTGAATCGTTGGTCCGTTTACCTGTAGTTGTGTGTGATGGTACGGCAAGCGACTAAATACCAAATATTTTGTTTTAGAACAGTTAATGTTTAGACCCATCTCTCTTCCCACTCTATCATCTATCTATTTAAAAGGCATTGCAGCCCCTTCAAATCCAACTGCGTATCTGATTGTATTTATAAGTTTATCGTTAATCTTTACACCATATAAAGATCTTATCTGAATACAAATTAAACAGAATTGGTGAGAGTATGCAACCTTGTCTAACTCCTCTTAAGATTTTGCATTCTTCTGTCGATTTTCCGTTGATTCGAACGCCCGCCAATATAATTTTCCGATTATTTATCACGGAACTATCAACTTCTTTTTTCATTAATATATTTATTAACTTGTCGTGTTGTACTCGATCCAATGCCTTTTCGTAATCGATAAAGACTGTATATACATCTTTTCTTTAATCTTGATCTTCTTATTTCTGATTCTAGCGTGGGTGATTCTTAAGAATATAACCATAAGACTTTTCAGTCTATAGTTGCTACAATGCTTTGGACGTTGTTTTTTTTTTGACAAAGTTATAAATTCGGATTTTAACCAGTTTTCTGGAATTTCAGTGGTTGAATAAACATGATAAACATGAAGAATTTGACTTTCCCTACATAAGTCTAATCTTTTATACATACAAGATGTCTCAAAAGAAAATTCACATTAGAATTACTAATTGCGTGAACGCAGCGCTTGGTGCTGGACTGATTTTAAAATGAGTCGAAAAATTTTGAGAGATCCTATCAACACTGGATAAACAGAAATTCGGGAGTACAGGGTCTGTTCGTGACGAGCCTGACTTGTCTAAAGAGTGTTTTACGCAAAAATTTTTCCTTGCACCGTTACCGAATTTAGTTGGTGCTCAAGTCTCAGGATTCTGGTCGTAAACCAGATGATTGAGCGCTTCCCAACGTTTACCAACATCTTGTTTTTGATCCTAATTGATGCGTCAATAAACAAAATTGCCACTACTGGAGGGCAACCACAAAACCAAAACACAAATATCAGAATCCTCTACATTCGCCTAAATTGGCTGTATGGAATGCGGAGCGTACACCAACTCGTCATTAATACCCGCCAAGAAATTTTAACTTCTGTTACAACGTACCAATTCGTGATAGGGGTTGTCATGAAGATTAATCAACTCGTGATGGAAGATTATGCAGCTAGGGATTTTAATTATGAAATGAAAAACCAAAAATAATATATATTTACAGTGTATTTTAACAAATTTCGTTTAACTGAAATATTTCCGTCCCGAGTTGTAGTGCCCCGGCTGCGATGTCAGCACGAGGAATATTTATTTTTGAAACTTCTTCGTGCTTAAACTACACCGTCTATGCCGAGACGTCTCGATTGAACAAATGCCGTCAACGCAACGCTTTACATTTCTTTTCAGTTTTTTTCGTCATATTTGTCACTATATCTATAATACCCTGTATAATTGAAGACACAACTGAATGAGTTCGACGAAGCGAAACAAAGTCAAAACATAATAGCGATAATAAAGCTGAACACCAAGCAAAAAAAAAAGGAAGGCGCGGTGTAAGCTACCGGTGAAGCAAAGGTAATTAACTTAGGTCCATACGAGGCGAGAAGGCGTAGCGAAGGTGAGAAGTATTATAGACGGCCAGAAAGTTCTTTGAGGTTGAAGAGACGAGCTCGGGGCCTTCCGGAGACTTAATTAAAGTGCGGTTGCTATAGTTACTAATAGATTGTAGGAAATGACCTGTACGGTCACTTCGTATCTTACACCTTAAAGTGTCGGTGGTCACAGGGTTAAAATGAAAGTCTTAATAGTTTCCCATTATCAACTTTCTAATTATAAACGATATTTCATCAAGAATTGAGCACAAAATATGCAAAATTACGACCTCAACCTGAAGTTGTCAACACGCACGCGAGTAAAATATCGTTGAAGAAGTCAACTGGTAGTCACCTTATGCAAAGTTTCTAAAACCTAAACCATATCATTCCAATCTAATTCATACTAACTACTTCTTTAATAAATGAAAATAATGGAAATATGTGGTGGTAAAAATTACAAAAAAGAAAAATAATTTCGAAAAAAAAAAATTTTTCTCATTCATCTTCGTCGTATTCCAGATTCTGTGAATTCTCGAGGCGATTATCATCTTCATGATCGTTTTCAACGACATTTATCTCTAATTCTTCTATGATTTCTGGGTCTGTTTTCTGGTTCTAGGAATCCCTTACACATTTTCCATCTCAACTCCTGGGGTTCCAAATCATGCCCTAACCAAGTATGAACATGATGTCAAATTATCAAGTTGGTTTGTCGTAGCTGTAGTAATGGCGAATTGCATTCTTCTAGATTTCCAAAATGTTACTTGGTTGCCAGGTACTATTCATGGAAATAGCATACAAGTCTTGGGACATATTTTTGCTATTTTTTAAGCCGTGTAAATTTACTTGACATTTGTTGTCATATTTACCAATATTAAGTTATCATTACAAGAAACTTTCATTATACCGTAATTATTAACCCTTTCTATCCAGCCGATTTGGTCTATTTTTCTTCTGAAGACTACTAAAGAGCAGTACCTAAGTCCATCACTCACTAATACTATAAAATCTCTTTTTATCTAAACAACAAATACTCTTTTTACCATCTTTCCGAATCGACCTAGAAGAGATGGAGTTGATATAGACAACTGGTCAAAAACTGTGTTCCTTGAGCTTCAGGAAAAATGCTAATAGTGCACAGAACTACTGAATAAAAACATTGGAGCACCGGGAATAATTTGGCAGATAAATCCGTCTCCTATACTTCAAGAATTAAGATAGCCTTCCACGACCTGTTATACTACAATCTGCGTCATAAATGAGACAAAAAAATACATAATATAACTTGAAAATACTAATGATGATGATTAAACACTAGATAACAGAAGAAATCTTTGAAAATAAATAATTGAATAGGAAAACAAATTTTTTAGTAGTTAATTAGAGCTCACTTTTACTCATCATACAGAAAGTGAATTAAACTCCGACAAATATTTTTCCATTTGAGGTCTTCTCGAGCTGTTTCAATGGCTTCCCATAGCTCTTCTTGATTTCAAGGACGAAAATCCTTCAATATTTTTTTTATCAATCATCCCCATAAATTTTCCATAGGATTTATATCAGAATTGAAACTTTATCGTGACTGGAACCACGGTTTAATCTCAATATTGTTTTGTCGAAACCAGTGTTAAATTACGTGGCTAGTGTGGACCGGACAATAATGTTGGTAAATAAAATAATTTCCATGAGTTTGATTTACCGATAGCAACATAAAGTTGTTTGAAATATTGAAGTAAATTTCATTAAGCCTTGCACCAAATACAACTCTGGATTTCGTGCACTCATTCGAAAGCAATGCTTCCCTAGCACTTGCACAGTTCTGCAGATCCGAAGCTAAATTCGTCTACATTCCATTGCACTTGATCCTGGAAAGTTTTTGCATACGCAGCTCGAGCACTAGATTCTAAGGGATGTTCTCTTAAAAAATTAATCACTGCAGCATATTATGCATCATTTGAAATTCCTCCAGATCCAACCTTTCGGCTCAAGATCCCACAGCATCTTCTAGCTGCGAAACGCGCATTAAAACCTAGATGAGTTGTCAGTCTTCTGAGACCAGCTATCTTCCAATTTGGAAATAATGGCAGCTTTCTGAATTACACTTAACTGAGAAGGTACACTTTTACTTCAACTGAATTTAAATTAATTATTGAATTTTGATAATGACAATGACATTAGGTAGAAATTCTGAAAATACACTTTTTAAAAAACTTTAGTATACACGATTTCTTATATACTTTTTGACAATTAACGAACTAACTATTAAAATGATTATATCTGATTGTAACTAACCACAACTGACTATCTAAAAAATGTTGAAGAGGTCCTCTCCCTGGAACCCCGTGGAAACGGCAACTCAACGGTTTCTGAGGGAAAGGTCGAGATAATGCAGCCACTTTATAGCCCCGATTTTATTCATTTCCCAAGATAAAGTCACACCTCATCGTCGTATATAGTTAAATCTTGATAATAATTTTTTTTGTGGAACTGTATTCGCTTTTTTTATGTATAAATTTCCATAGTATAGTTGTTACACCTCGTATACTATTATTTTCAGTATACTTCAGCTCTCGCTTTTAGATTTTACACGAGATAGCAACATAAAATATATTACGCCATATCGTAGTCGGAAAGCTGTATATTGAACTTCCTCACCTGCCCAAACCCTTCGGTCATCGCCATGGAAACTGGTGATACCAATTTGCATATTAAACTCTTTGTCAGTGGTAATTGTAGTTGGACCATCCCTTAAGGTGCGGATTTTCACTTCTAGGAGATTAAGTCGGTAATCAAGATACTATCCGGTATAATTAAGTCTTATTCAAATTAACTACACAAAAGGAAGCTGTAGAAACGTAGGTATTCAAATTAATGAAAATTTGGAAATAATATGTCTGCATATACCTTATAAATACTAGTAAAGTGAAGCCTTCTATTTCGAATGCAGAGCTACTACTACTGAGGCCACTCAAATCAAAGTTGAGTTTTGGCCTCGTCAACAGTTGCATCCATAATTTTCTATCCTCAGCCATGTCTACTTCTCCACCAAGTTGCCTTACATCTTCACCCACTTGGTCATTCCATCTTGCTCTTTGTCTTCCCAGTGGGCGCCTCTCCACACTCTTCTTATTGTTGTCTCTTCATCCTTTCTTCTTACATGGCTTAACCACCTAATTCTTCTCCTTCTTATCACAGCCACAACACCTGGTGATGTGTACCGGACCCTGAGTTCTCTTTTTTTCAGTATTCTCCATACTCCTCCTTCGAAAACTGGCCCATATATCCACCTAAATATTTTATTTTCAAATGTTATTAACTTCTTGCGGGTGTGTTTTGTTAGTGTTAGTATTTTGAGAGCAGTTTACTTCTAAATAATTTCGATAGGCTCCAAAAACATCTACTGGCTGTATTTAACCTCATCTGTATTTCTTCTTTTATTTTATTGTTGCTGTTAATGGTAAATTCTTCAGTAATTTTAAAGTTTTATCCTATAACGTTCAGCGTCGAATGATTGAGCTCTTCCCAGTTTAACATATTCAGTTTTATCTTCATTTATCTCGAATCCTACTTTTCCTGGTTCTTCTAAGAATACTTATACCAGTATTATCAGGTCACTCTTACTGTTCGCTGTTAAAGCTTCATCATCAGCATAAGCTAAAATATTTATTTTCCCTCTAATATTTGCTCCTCTTGGTATAGCTTCAGTTGCTATTGAAGCTTTTTATAGATCAAGTTGAATAGAAGGAGGGACAACCCCTCGAATGTATCGAGTATTCGTGCTTCAGATCAGCGGAAAGCTATAGGGACAGTAACGTAGTTTGTCTAATTTGAGCAGATAACCGGGGCTGACCTCACTTTTGTGTACGAACGTATTAACTTAACAGTAATTCATTAAGGAGTACTTGGCCATTCATAACCATAAGTTGTACAAAACAATAGAAAAAGGTTTGGAGTGGCCAAAAGCCAGCTGTATTAAAGATTACATAGCCGTATTTTAATATTTTTTTCAATAAGTACCTACCAGCTAATAAACTTTGGAAATTTTGTTTTATTCCAACTTCAAGAATCTCATCCCGTCGATGTTAGGTTTCCTCATATAGTAACGAGGTTCAAGCGGAGTATTCTTAACACTTTAAGTCCTGGTGCGGTCCATAGGCCCGCAATTTAACTTTCCCCACAACCCAGAGCGATCCTATGGACCGCACGACATATTTTATTCCGAACCACTTTCACGCCCAAAGGGACTTTATTTAAATATATTTTACAGTTAGGTTAGACCGTCCTGGGTCTTTGAAACATGAATCTACCCTTTTGTTGGAGGTATTAAGTATACATCGAACGAAAAAGTAGCTCAAGTAGTTTCACTTAAAGCCTACATGTGTTCTAAGTGTACACATCAAGCGATGTGCGAGTTCTTCTTAAAGGTTGATTAGTACCTTTAGAGTAATTGTTGCAGCACCTGCTTCAATCACGTTTCGGGAAGGTGGACCCCAAAGGTGGAAATCACAGCGTCAGAACGGCTGACAGTAAAAAGCAAAACCTGTCATCAGACTTCATGCAGCTAATACAGCAATCAAACACAAACACTTCGTTATGTCATTCAGTGGACGTTTCATTCTGCTTATCTTCTTCCAGCTGACCAAAGAACTATAGCTGTAGTGAAGCGAGATGATAAGTACAAGTTGGTTAACCAGAGAAGAGGCTCAAAACCATTTTCTACGATACGGGACTCTTGTTTTAGTGTGTCTTCAGCTGAAGATGTTAGCATGTCCTAAAGTAAAACACTATTAACCGGTGAAGACGACATCGTCATTGAGCCACATCTGTAGGTTTCAGAATTTGTAATAATCGCAAATGACTACAATGTAGTTATAAAAATCTTCGGTATCTTCAAATTGATGATATCATCTACGGATGTTTTTATCGTCTGAAGGATCACAACTTAAAACAGACTACACGTTCCATGGTAAATACAGATTTCGTCTTTAGAGGATAGAAACTTTCTGTTCTCTGGTGGTCACCCCCAGAAGTGTTTAATCAGTTAAATTGATTATCATATGAGAAAATTTCTACGCCACAATTAAAATATGTTGTAATTTGTTAAGACTAGTCTCTAATTCATGCTCTACTTTTTTTAATCATTTTCTCTTTGTTTGCAAGGGTCAAGTATTGAGAGGGGCAAATAAAAAGAAATGTTTATAATTGGATTTGGCTCTATTGTTTTTCAAAATATTCTCAACGCATCAACCGCTTCTTCAGGCAATTTATTTTTGATATGCGGAAATAAGAAGTAAATCATTTGGTGCCAAAACAAGGACAATTCGATATTTCGACTGTACAAAAACATTTTAGTTTGAACTGATATGAAATAGTTCGCATTGTAGTGGTGGAGAATGATTCGTCTTCTGTAATTGGTTTCCCTGTTTTTTTGACAACTTTTGACAACAGTGTACCATCCAGAATTGACCGTTATACGTTGCTCTAATAGAACGATGGCGAAATGTCCAGTTATTCTAACCATTTGCTTTAAAGTGCTTAGTGCGCGAACAACTTTTGTTGGATTTGGCTCATCTTGATAACCCATACAGTCGATTGTTGCCTAGTTTCAGTTTCATATGCATAGATCCATCATCCATGATCTTATAGACATATTTAGAATTGTTTTCAGCATTTCTTATACCAATCAACGCGAGCTTTTCTTTTAGCGATTGTCAAATTATGTGTTATCTTTTTGGCAGCTAAATGTTCATGCTGAGTTTGGATGAACTTTCACGAAATTCGAGAAACTGCCATTATAATTTTGGTTTTAGTAATAAATATTCATTATTTCGGAGCGTACTATAAAAATATTTTATAAAAGATAGGGAAAAGGATAAATCTAGTCACAAAAGAGGTTTGAAATTTTCGAAGCTGACAACGCATAAAAGAGCAAAAAGTAATTTACCGTGATAAACTCAACTATCCTTCAGTAGCATCCCTCTAAAATTAAGGTGTACACAACACACCGTCAGCCTGTCGGTCGACCTCGTCCGGTCATTCTCCCACACACGAAATCCCCCCCGAATTCGGACAGGATAAAGGATGAAAGTGCTTCGATGGACTTGATAGGATTTGATATAAAAGAGAGAGCTCTTTACAATTTGATGAAGGCGGTTAACTCGAAACCATTGCCTTCGCAGAGTGATTTTAAACGACTCCGACGGATATATGGAGGTAGAATAATACCTACGTGAGAAGGATTGGATTCAATAATACTCGAATTACAAATTCAGATTGTGCGGTGTTGAATTCCGCTAAAAGCGGCGAAAGGATATATATATTTTTTTACTATTGTATTGATCACGTAAACCAAATTTACTAGTTACTTATTAGGTGAGTTTGAAACTCGCTTACTAACGAATTGTTAGCTATATTTCATTCGGAAAGTAATCTCGCAAATAGAGTACATAGTTTGAGAAAAAAAATAGTTTTGAACAGTTCATATACAACTTTCATAATAATTCTTTGATCAGCATTCATAGAGAAAAAAATTATTAAAAATTCAAAAATTTTGTAGATAATTTAAACATTTCAGTTAGGCCGCCATATCGCGTTATTTCCTAGGTATAAAATAAACACTGAACATGTGATACAAAAAAAATACGACAGTTAAGTTTATTGTGATGCTAATTTTTAACGTGATTATGTAAGAACTTAGCCTATAAAAAGGTCGTTCACTTTATTCTTATATATAGAAAAATGTTTTATTTATAGGTAACTAATAAATAAAAACTGTATTATAAGTGCACACACTACGTTGCCGGCAACGATAATCTCGTGATCATAAAGCAGACAGCTAAATGTTAACCTATGTCGTCACAACTGAAAACCAATGATAATCGTTTTCTAATGTAATTAGAAATTTGAAATTTTTGACATTTCCAATTAAATATTTAAATATTATTTTTTCACTTCACATGGAAAGCTTATAAAGTGAACAAAAAAATAAATATTTCTTAAAAATTGGAAGAACCCTAGTGGGAGGAGCTTTATTAAGCAGTTTTGAATTACTTAAATATTTTTAGCCATCTCACGCTTGTTAATTGTTAGGTGGTGCAAGGCTTTCCAACTGCCTTGCATTAATATCCATTACAAGCCATACTTTACTTGATATCAAAGATTGTCGTGAATGGAAGTATGATAATTCTAGCAACATAAACAGGAAAGCAAGCACGAATTGAAGAAATAAATAAGTATGTAAAATATTCATTAAATTTTTTGCTAAGTACAAAGTTATATCAAGAGCGCTTTGAAAATTTTTCGTCACTGACTGTCCTGCATTCTAAAATATCTACATCTACATCTTCGAGGTAAATCAACCTTTTGTTTAAACGCGCAAACACTCGCATAGTTCATTCCCTACTGTCTCTATGGTTTGCTCGGAAAATCTGCAAATGTCCCCCTTTGCTACTAGTTTAATGACGTTTTTAGATATTTCAAAATTTCCTTGGACTTTTTAGTTGATATGATTACGAAATTTCTGAAAGTGTATCTCCAGTGAGACCAGTCAGTTAGTTGTTAATTTGACAACCACAGAATTATTATTTTAGTTCGATATATTTTCGAAAAATGGCGGGAATAAAGTATTTCGTATCTACTTTAATTTTGGAGTCATAAAAAGGGTAGAAAAATTGTTTTTTGTGAGGAACTTTTTTTTTATATTAGATAATCATTATATGACGAAAAAAAAAGAATTAACGTTCATTTGAACTACTTTTGCAATTTATTGCGTTATGATCGTAAAAAAATGTTGATTTGAACTACTTACTACTATGATTTTATCTAAACTATCATTATTATGAAAAAAATTGAGTTCATATGAACTACTTTTGCAATTTATTGAATTATAAATGGAATAAGACTATTACTACTATGAATTTTATTAGGTAAACATTATCAGAAAAAGAATTGACGTGCATTTGAATTACTTTTGAGGTTGATTGGATTATGAAAGGAGCAAATCCTTCATTTGAACTACTTCTGGGCTTTACTCTGTCTACAATAAGGAGTTATTAACCTAATAATATCTAAAATTTCTTTCGTTTCGGCAAATTGATAGCTATACGGGAATTAAATGGAAAAAACCGAGCAATCTTAATATTCAAATGTTTCTGTATAAGCAGTTTGACGAAAGATAGATTTGAAGACGTGGATCGATGGAGTAGCCACCTAAGTCAACTTATCTTAGCCCCTCGATTTTTTTCTGTGGAGACATTCAAAAAGTTCGTTTTTTTCTAGATTTTCTATACTTTAAACTACTTTAAACATTTGCCAAATTACGAGAATCAATTCTCAGTTAATGCCTAATTTACTTGCTAAGTTGCCTCCGCGACGTAAAATTATCCTTCACAAATATAAAAATATTAAATAGGTCTGAAATAATTTTTAATTGATGTCAATAATGCGGTCATAAGTAAAAACATTTATATTTGATAAAAAATGTTTCAAGAGACATAAAATCGATAAATAGAGAAAAGTATTCACATTACTTTGTAGATAATATGTTGCACTAATAAAGAAGAATCAAATTCACATCAAAAACACCTACAGCGTTACGTTTCACGTGGTTTCTCCCGGTTTTTCAAAGTTATAATTTCAAGATGAAATAGAAACTAAAAATAATTCAACTTACACCTGTGTCTCTATAATTTCGATATCATAAAACATTCTGGTTAGCAATTAACGACGTTAAATATGTTCTCAGAAGTTGGGATAACGTGATCAGAAAGCCATCGTAAATTTCAATGACATCATCGTTAGTTTTGGGAATGAAATAATACGTACAGTTGATTTAGATGTTATTTGTATTTTGCTAAAATCTATTTCACCCATAAATTTTAAACCACTTAGAAATCTGGACGTTTGGCAAAGCCGGATAACTCATTTTTATTTATATTTACCTTATATTCGATGATAATGGAAGCTTTACAACCAGAAGATTGGACGTATTTCCACGTATAGGAGATGACACTATCTCTCCACCCATTTTGAGGAGAAAACAAAAAATGAAAACGGCAATATGTTGGTCGAAATAAAAAGAAACAATGAACTAAGAATAAACAAAAAATATCTTGATAAAGTACCACCAAAAATCGAGTGGATCCTCAACAAGTTCTGGACGTATCTACTAAAGTTTATTTATCGAAGAAAAATAATAAACTAAGACAATGATCAGTGACGCATTGCTGCAGAAGTCGCTAGATCAGGTGTACAGTGCAGTGATAGTATCCGGCATCGTATTATCGTACTGAAGTAAGATGTTTATTGTTTTCAGTCGCGTAATTTTCCTAAACACATTTGACACGAATACAGCTGATAAAGTTGTTGACACTGCCTAGGAAAAGAGCAAAAAAGGTTCTTTATAATGCCAGCGAAAAACAAATGATTGTGAATATTTATAAAAATGAAATGCCAAAAAATGACGGCAAATATTTCTTCTTCGAGTGTCTACCGAATCCTTCGTGAGTACAAAGCTAATCATTCAGTGAGAAACCCAAAAAAGCATCCATCAAGAAAAAAGAAATTGTATTCCAATACAAAAAAAAGTAAAGAACAGTTTATTATCAGAAAAAGCAGAAATAAGCGTGTGGAGGCGACAAAAAAGATAAGGTTGGGGTGGACTCTTCCATACAATCCTCAAGGCAAGCATTCTTGGATGGGCTTTCCACCGGATTTAAAAGGTAAGGACTGAAGGTAAACTGTTTACCTTCAGTAGACTTTAGCACTAACATTTGCGAAAGTAGTGACAATATAATTCAGTTATTTGCCAATAACAATCAGAAGACATGCGAAATAAGAAGAAGAAACCAAATTATGTGATAAAATCCAACATAGAATAGTTAAGGGATGACGGCACAAAAATATCCAATAAGGGAAGATATCGCGAAAGTCATAGTGAAAGAACAGTAGACACCAACGGAAACAGAAACGCCAAGCCGTGCCCAGAGAAGAAGGAATGATAAACGAGGGTTGTACAAGAAGATATATACGAGAGTTATAGAAAAAGTAATATTTTTCACAAGATTTAGTGATCGAAATCATTGCAGATGGTCGAGCTATAATAACGAAGTAAATAGTCAACAGCTTATGCGAATGTATGAAGTTTTATCAGAGAAATATCTAGGTTTAATTGATGGTTTTTTACAAAAATGCAATGTTGCACCACCTACTGCAAAAGTTACGCGGGATGAGATCGAAGAACTTGGTGGTTTTGAGTTTCTATCAATCCAGCATAATCAGATTACTATTAACTCGGATCCGTGGCGATATTCATGCGTAAGAAAAAATTGAGAGATATTGACAATGCAGTGCGACACTTTTCTGCTTCTGAGCCCAGAGAATGGTCCATCAGGCGTGAAATAGTTTGCCGAAGGTTAGATTGCAACCATAAAATACCATTGGCTACAATTTAGGCTCTTTTTTATTATAATTATCCAATCTAAGAATTGAACATTAGAAACAACATTATTCATGAGACACACTATATTTATAAAGTCAGTTTACGGGACCACCAATTTGGATTTTCAAAACTGGAAAACAGCAGCTTCTTTAAAAAATTTTTTCTCTATTTCCATGTAATAGTTTCATTTTTTTTGTTTTGATTAAACTTTCAGCAGAGATGAAAAAAATTTCTTAAATTCAACGGTTGAACTTTATATATGTTGTAGAAGAGAAGATTTCCTTCAACTTTGATGTACAAAAATTTTTTTGTTTATAGTTCATAGGTGTGGGCAGCCGTTGAAGCCGTTGAGCATATAGGCCTTCAGATAAGCCTGTCGTGCTCCACTTAACGTTACCAAAATCCGATGTCCTTTGAGAAGCCGATCAGGCGTTTTGGCTTGAACCCTTTGATGTCGTTAGGCAGGTTGTGATGTTTACCCAGGCGTTTAAGACGCGCCCGTATGAGTGCAGAGCACTCACAGATAACGTGGTCTGCAGTTTCATTCTCCTCCATGCACCAGCGGCATTCCGGATCATCCGAGATGCCCATGGTGTGAAGGTGACGACTTAGATGGCAGTATTCGGTCAAAAGTCACTAGTCTGATTTCGCCCCTATTTAGTTAGAGCAGTTGTATGGTTAGAGACAAACGGAGTCAATCTATGGCATGCGCCCAGATGGCCAATTGATCCAGCACGCAATTCTTTGTGGATGTTCAGCCTGTACGTTGTCGAATTGTATCGCAAGATCCAGAAGTGGAAGGTCTAGTAAGACCTCAAGAGCCCTAGTTGAGGCTGTACGCATGGATCCTGTGATAATGAGGCACGCAAGATATTGGACTATGTCCAGTCGCGCTTTTATTTTCGTTTTCTCCGTGCAGAGCCACCAAACGATGACCTCATATGTAAGAAGAGGTTTGACCATTGAGGTAAAAGACCCCATGTACAGCCAAAGGCACTTCTGCATGCCCAGAGAGCGCAGTTATACAGGTATAAGAGTTTGAACTTTGTATATCGTACTGAACACACTGTTTACACTACCACTACACCAACACAATTACACTGACTGACTCACGTTTCGATAACCAAGATTCACCTTCAGTTTCTGTACAAATGGCTTGGACTGTGTATTATTCTGTGGAACTTATAGTTATAAAGACCAATATTTTATAGGTTATTCTCTAATAATATTCAAAATGAGCGTACAAAGTTTTTGAATCTAAAAAATATATTAATGATGATTGTTCTGATAGACATAAGGTCTTAGATAATGACTTACTATCTTGGAAGTGAAAATTGAGAACTGAGTATAGTGGAACTACGTAAAACGAAGAGGAAGAGGACCCCTCTGATTAAGAACGGATGATTACTTTTTAATTTATCGCTTCGGAGGATAATACTTCACCGAATGCCCCAAAAAGGAGATTTATATTATGATTAGGAATATAATGAAGATTCAGACTCAATACTTTTGTCTTAAAAATCGGAAACAAGTTTCATTTTGATTTATCACCGAGAAAACTACTTTTTATTACTTTACCGACATAACATGTGAGATTAAATTTATCCTGATGCTATTTTCTTATTCGTAGAATAGTAGTTTCGTGTTTTTCTTTGTAGTTAAAAGTAAACACACGTTTCGGACTTGTTTTTTTGCTTATTTGACAGAAACATCCCACGATAACGGGGAGGGAAGCTCGTACACTATTTCACCTGTGATAAATGTTCCGTAGCGGAATCTGTTTTGTTATGACTGCTCAAGATTTACGATCTTTATATAAATAAACTGGAAATCGAGAGAAAAAAAAACTTTCTGCTGACGGGTTTATTTCAATTGAGGTGTTGATTGTTCAACCTCCCGTGGATTTAAAGTAAACCGGAGGTGAAAACTGGAAAACAGATGCCCGTGTTTTGTTTATACTTACCTTTGAACGATTAAAGAGAAATTACCGTTGGAAGTGAGAAATAATAAATGAAAATTGATATATTTGTTTATATATTTCAATTGGTGTTTATTTTAATAATTTTTATATCATATTTTTCAATACAAATTATCACTTTAGGATAAGTCCCACACCAACACTGGTTTTTGCTCACTTTTAAGAGACATCCAGTATAAAAAACGGTGAATCAAAGAAGAAAAGATTGATTTGATGGAGAATGTAAAAACATAAATGGAGGAAAGCCGAAAAACAATGGATGAAAAAGAGAAATGCTTTATTGTCAAAAAATTTGTAGACAAAAGCTTGTAAAACTAAAAAACAAACATAAAATTAAATAAATAAAGATACAAATAAAATAAAATTTCAATATACAGTATGAAATATGCAATGAATTTTATTTTTAGAACAGAAGTTTAAATGATATCGATTTGATTTCAATTGGCCAGTAATTGTGCATTTTTTGCGTTATAAAGTATTGAGCCCTCAACTGATTCTAAACGTGGATTAGAGGTCGTGCTTCGCATTCCTAAGTGGATAGTTGTGCATTTTACATATTCAACGACGTCAATGATTTAAGGGGGATTTTGTCACTAGATATAGTCCTATGAAGTGCCGTGAGATCAGGGGTGCTCTAAAAGAAACTAGTATCGTCTGCAAATAGATAAATGATATGCTAAATTTATAAATTCATTCATAAAATCATAAAACTGTGGATGATTATTGGTCCAGAAGGTCATTGGAAAATGAATAAGGTTACTTGTGGGCCAAGATTTATCAAAAACGTTTAATTCTAGTCAATTAAATCACACGATTCATTATGGTTTTATCATTTTTTCACGTAGAGGAGGCCCCTCACCTTCAATCATTACATTGGTTTGTCCCAATTCGGATTTCGAAGGGGGCTCGGTACGAGAAAGGCACTAATTACAACCCAAGTACTGGTTCAGAAATGCTACGATCAGAGGAAAGATGTAGTTATGTGTTTTATAGATCACGAAAAACCTTGTGACAAAGTGCAATACCATAAACTCGTTCAAATACTGAGGAGACTTGACATAGACCAGAAAAATTTACACTGGATTGGAACCAATCAGCTGCAGTTAGAGTTGACAACGAACTTTCAAACACCCATAAAATCCTTATTCTTGTTTAATCTTTATTCGGAAAACGAATGCAAGAAGCAAAGTAAATGGCACATGAATCAACAACGTACGATATGCCGAAGAAACAGTCCTAATAGCAGACAACATGAATAACCTCATAAGGCTCCTGGACATAGTTGGAATACGCAGTCGGCTTAAGGGAATATCATATCATATCAATATATGAAAGATAAAATTCCTGGTGATCACCAGCAAATTAGAAGAGTTCCAAAATGTAAAACTAAAATACAATAGTGAAGAGATTAAACGGGTAATAAAGTTTAATTATCTGGGAACTTCGTTATTTGAAGACTTGGCCACAGACGTAGAGATCAATTACAGAATAGAAAAAGCATGGAATTCAAAAGTGTATTCACGAACTCTGTATTTAACCTCAACATCAGAATAATGTACTACGTATGATCCATGCTGTTCAATATGGAAGGCTGGACACGGAGAGTTAACACTATTAACAGATTGGATGGTTTTGAGATGTGGATCTACCGAAGAATTTTGAGAGGCAATAAAAACCAACGAAGAAATTCTGATGAGAATATGAAGAGGACGTGAATTGCTGAACACGATAAAACGTAGAAAAACAGCATACCTGGGAAATTTGATACGGAGCGAGAAGTATCATTTGCTTCAAATCTTGATAGAAGGAACTAGGGTATTGGTTAGAAAGAAGATGTCGTAGCTCCACAATACCAAAAATTGGACAGGGATAACAAGCACGGGCGAATACCAGAAGAGGAAGAAGAAGAAGGAGCTTCACGAGCTGTTTAAAATACGTCACTTTCTTCTTCTTTAAATCGTAGATTTCACACCAAGCGTACAACTACTGTGTACACAACAGTTTTACATACGAGGATGTATTGACATCTAGTTAGCCTAGACCAGTTCCATGGATAAACAAAATATTGCGTTACCATAGCAACCAATAATAACTTATTAAGTGTCAGTGTAAAGTTTGACGTCAAAAAAGTAATCCAAAGTTACGCAATAGATTAAAAAAAAAAGATATCCACCGAAATTGTGAAAATCTAAAAATTGGAGTATCGAGCCATCAAAAAGTACCTGTATTTAAAAGGGTTAAGAGGTAAGCAGGTTTACGAAGATATACTTAATACCCTTGGTGATCAATGCCCTTCGTATGCGACCATGAAAAATTGGACTGCTTGTTACAAAAGAGGTAAATTTACCATTGAAGATAATGACCGATCGGGAAGGCCAGTTTCTGTGTCAGTCCCCAAAGAGATCGATGTAGTTCATGACATGATTTTATCAGACCGTCGAATTGAGCTAAAACGGATATCTAAAACACTGAATTTCATTTCATACGAACAGCATATGGTTTAAATGTTGACCTAAAGCGTGCAAGGGTATAAGCATCGTGCTCGATTTGAAAACGATGCAGACATCTTAAACATAATTGTTACTATGGATAAGACTTGGGTACATTTCTACGTTCCAGACCAATCGATGGAATGGCGACAATCTCGTTCTCCAAGACCTAAGAAGTTTCGTGTCCAAAAATCTGCTGAAAAAGTTCTTGTTTCAGTTTTTTGGGATTGCCATGGAGTAATCATGATTGATTTTTTGGATAAGGGTTGAATAATAACTGGAGATTACTTTTCGACATTACTGAGCACTCTACGGGAAAAAATGAAAGAATAAAAGGCGCGGAAAGCTATCCAAAGGTGTTTTGTTTTGCAAGACAACACCCCTGTACACAAATCTCATATTGCCATACAAAAAATTCGAGATTTAAGGTTTAAATTACTAGAACACCCCCCTTATTTACCAGATTTGGCTCCGTCCAACTATCATCTCTTTCCTCAACTGAAAAAAACGTTTCAAAGGTCGTAAATTTTCTTCCAACGAGAAGGTAATAAAAGCTGTGGAGGTCTGGTTTGCAGAGCAAGAAGAAACATTTTTTTAAAGGTCTAGAGACGTTGTAGGTTCACTGCACTAAATGTATCTAATTAAGAGGAGAATATGTGGCTAATAAAATATTTTGACATTGAAATTTTGTTTGGTTCTATAGTGGGCTAAGAATTTTTCAATACATCCTCGTAAATGTTTGTTTGTAAATGATTTACATCAATTAGATATTGATAGATTGCACACAACACCTTCCAAGTTTCAACTAAGCGAAATTGTTAAGAATACAAAACTTGGACCCACTTATCAATATGAAAAAAAACGTATTTTCGGTGAATTTTGTCGGGAAAAGATTCTTGGAATTAAAATATATCAAAATTTGTAACTTTTATTCGCAAATACGACTTTTAACTAATCCAAATATTTAGATTTTTCTGTAATAATATTCAAAATGAAGTTTTAGACTAGTAAGTGAGTTTTATTACTCCCTTCTACATAAAAAAGATACCAGTTTTCACTTTTCATAGATAACAATTAACAAATATATTTATTACAACCTTTTAAAAAGTATCATTAAATTTTTCTAGTCTAGCTTTTAAAATCGAATTTAATCAATATCATTAACTTTTTAGCAGCTGTTCCTTTCATTTTAGTTGATGCAAATTTTAGTTCAAAACATCTCGAAGGCCAACCAAGTTCTAATGTTTTTTTTTATATGGTGTTACATAAAAAATTGTTTTCATTATTTTGTTCTAGAATAAATGAACAAGATACGTACAAATACACGTCGATATAAAAGTAGAAAGATAACCTTTCGACATCAAGAGGGCCATTTCCTTATCTACCGCAGTTAATAATATTGCTTCAACCAGAAGGCAGGTTCTTGGACTTCGACATTTTGCTCTTTTCTTACTTTTTATTACCACCGATGGCAGTTTTATCTTATTTGTGGCAGCAATAGTTTCTTGACATCAATAAATTATTTATAGTTATTCTCAACAGGAATTGATAAGTAGAATAAATTCGCTGTTGCCAGTGTTAGGTAATTTATATTTATAAACTACTCTAATATGTATATTTTATACAAGGCAATTCAAATTGACACCGTGCCAACCTTTATACAAGGTGTTGACGGGACTTGACGCAAACAATTCGGTAGGCAATAGATGAAGTGAAAATAATGCAATAAAGTCAAACATTAATGCCGATTGGTCGATAAAAATCAACAGTTATACCACTTTTGAATACCTAAAGCCGCACACATAAAGACAACAGATTATCCAGAGCTTACTGATGAAAACCGGCGCCGGTTTTTTTGCTGGTGCATGCACAAACGACGCTGCCAGTGACAAATCCGATTCTATGGAGTCAGAATATCGATATCATCTTCAAATGAAGAGTTCGTGCTACTGGAAAATGTGCTACTGCTATATTTCTTTTAGGTCTCTGGCATCTTCTTTTCTTAAGCTGCAATATGGGAAGAGTTGCAGTCCGAACATATGCCTACTTCAACGAGACTGTTTAAGGCTTTTATACTTTTTGGAACTTTATGCATTAATCGCTTAGATGATTTTGAAATGTGTTTATATAGACGTATGAACAGCTATGCAAACAAACGATGCAGTTCTTAACAGAGCAAATGCGATTCGTGACTTGGTGTTGGTTGAAGGTGGTAGAGGAATTGGAAGGAAACAAGCCTCTTGGTTGAAGAATATTAGAGAATTGACTGGGATAAGAGTTATTTAGACAAATTCAAAATAGAGAAAGTTTTGCCATGCTGATCGCCAACGTCAAGATAACTTAATACGGCACGCTAAGAAGAAGAAGCTTTCCTCACGTAATAAGTGCCATTGATGGAAAGCATATCCGTGTTATTTGCCCTACAAATTATGGATCTATGGTTTTTAATTATAAAAAATATTTTCCTGTTGTACTCCAACGAATTGCAGATGCAAATTATGAACTAATTACGATAGATATAGGCGGTTATGGAAGGCAAAGAGACGACGGAACTTTTCAGTCCTCCGACTACTCTTTACAAAGGAAATCAAAATACCAAAACCTTCTAATCTTCCAGGGAATAAATACGAAAGCGCCATATGTTTATATCTGGCCTCAATTAATGGAATTTTTACTTAAGCTTTTTGTAGGGAAAAATTTGCCTTTAAATCAGGAATGTTCTAACAGCAGACTCTCTAAAGCTCTAAGAATAATGGAATATACTTTTGGAAAATTAAATTAAAAATAACGTATTTTGTCGAAACTCATCGGAATATTATTGAATGTATTTGTGTTTTATTTAACACCCTTGTTGATAGGGGAGATTTTCAGAAACACCTAACTGAAGTACCGTGTAAATCAGAGCTCTGGAAGACAGTCAAATATATTTACAAACTTTTTCTCCAATAATCCATTAATTTTCCACAACTAACACGAACTCTTCATCATTATACTGTATTTTTGTTTATGTAATTTACTGTATGTGTTGTTTACTTTTCGTATAATAATGGGAATAAGCAGGCTATTATCAATGAGAATCTTTCCATGTAGGAGCCCCCAGACTTGATTGACGGGGCTTAGCTTGGGCCCACGCTGGGAATCCCGGTCTTGGCAAACCAATAATGGCCCAAGCTTGGTTGAAATCTGGTTAACTTAGCCCCGGCCATTTTATAGTCAGCCAGGCCTGGCTGAGCTCTGGGTAATCCCACCTCGGCCATCTTATAGTCAGCCATCTCATTCATAATAGATATCTTAACATTAAAAGTGATAATTTTTTATAAATAAAATTTTGTTATGCATAAAAGACAATAAAAAATATTTTTATGTACATTGATTAGTATGTAAAGTGCATTAATAGAAATTTGTCATAAAACTATAATTTTATTAGTTTCCTATTTCTTAGACCTTTTGATATATTTGTTTTTCTAAATCTTCTTGATTTTAGGTCTCTTCTGTTTTAAAATTAGTTTTTTTAAATAATTTTGGAAAGATATTAAAAAATTGACATTTCGAATTTTCTTTAAGTCTTAATCAAAATATATTTTGACCTAAAATCAAAAAGATTTACAAACATAAACTATAATTTCATTCACAATATATTAAAAATCTATTTTTACTAGCAACCAGCCTTGCCCATGGCCGCAGACCAGTCTATGGCAACCAGACCGGGTCCAGGCTTGCAAACCAAGCGAGGGACATCCCAGTTATCATCCCAGAGTCTCACCAAGTCTGGGCCAATAACGGCTTCCAAGCTAGGGCCAGAGTTGTAGATACTTGGCGCAAGTCTAGGCCTATACTGGGCCAATCGTAAAATCCTATATGAGTTACCATCTATTCTCATTTCGGCTGCTTTTGCGTAACATTTCGAATGTTTTTTCGAAAATTCTAAATTGTCAAATGTTCTAAATTATATCCTACAATCAACATTTTAGCAACAGTGTTAATATATAATCGGTTCTTTTGTCCATTGCTGACATACCAAAGAAATACTGACAAATAGTAAGAAATTCTGAAAAACAATCATGACTTAGATCGATTTAAAATAGGCTTTCAATGGTCTAAAATCTTGTTGAATTCCTGCATTCATGTTATTCTTTATCTTAGAGGAATTTTCCAAAACTTCATTAGAAACATCAGCCTTATCTGTACCTTTGATGTAGTTTTGATAAGTTGCCATGAAATAATGAACAAATAACATTCGTTAAGGTCATTTCAAACAAAATCTCTCAAAGTTTTAGATGTATTATTCTTTTTCCTTTTATAGGAAATACGACTTAAGAGGTTCAAACATTTATAAAATCCTTTCTATCGCTCGAAAAAGACTCAGCCAGGCGTTTCTTTGAATGATAAAGAATTTGTTTAAAATGAATATCTAATTCTGAGCTAATACCTTTGAGTCTGCGATCGGCCACCGTCGGTCGGTCGCAAAAAGCCTAACAAAAATCGGACATTTATTTTGACCGGAAACGCAATTAAAAAGTCTATCAACGTCCGGTTTTATCCGGACGTTTGGCAACTATACGTAACGCGGACCAAAGTCTGTTTTTGTCGATTTTATAGAAAATAGACTAGATATGAACGATTTTAGACATTTAATATTGATGTACCAATGTAACAATAATTGATATACCTCTGTAATTAACCCTGAACCATTTATCGAATTTCCAACAACAATAAATTTGTACACGTTATAAAGATAACGTTGGATTTGCTGTTATATTTCAAAATAACTGACAAACAGTACAGATAATAATTTACGTGTAATTAGTATGATTAAGTATCGTTTACCGATTAATATTTCCATCATACCAATAAAACGTACCTAGTAGAAGCTCTGTGATATCTTGTAGTATACGAGAGTTGATCAAGAAGTACTGGGTGGGCAAGGTCAATCATACCTCAGGAACAGCTTAATCGAACTAAAAATTATAACCCCCAAAAACACGTGGAAGTTATTTTCAAAATGTTAAGATGTATATATACAGATTGCTGCTGCTACAGGTTCAAATCAAATACCTGTAGTGTTCGTACAAAAACTCTCAATTACCCGAAGTTAACGTATTGAAACTTTACAACTACATTCCAACTACAATACAATCTTCCCTTCAAGCTGTCGCGAAGCCGTGATAACTTCCTTTTAAAACCCGACAAAACGAGAACCAAACCAGACCCATATCAACCCATTTCGATAACTAACATTCTATGCAGAAAAATAATCAATCGTAGACTGCTTCTAGAACACAATAATTTATTTATAACAGAACAAAGTGAATTTCGTCAAAACGCAATTGACAATCTGATAGAACTTGAATCCGAAATAAGAGAAGGATTTGCCATCAAAGAATACATAGCAGTAATTATTGATATCTCCAAAGTATACAACGTGGTTTGGAGACCCAACATAATCTCAAAAATACATCAATGGGGTCTAAAAGGAAACATTCTACACTTCATTAACAATTCTCTTACAGATAGATACTTTAAAGTAAGAATAGATAAACAACTACGGAAGAATGGGATTCCACAAGGTTCTACAATAAGCTCCACCTGATACCTCGACGAATGCTCTGCGTTAGTCAAAGGAAGATTGTACGCTGATGATTTGGTACTGCAAAAGGTAAAAATATGACGATTATAAAAACTGCATTTGACAAATCAAGCAACTGGTTTATCACCAACAAATTGGAATTCTCAGAAACTAAAAGTGTATTAATATTTCCAGAAAATACATACAAGAAAGGACCGTACTAACATTAAAAGACCTTAGCCCAACCAATATAAAAGCTGAACTAGATTCTACTCTGTGTGAAACTGCTACTTTGTTATTATAAGTAAAATATTGGATAGCAGAGTTTAAACGAGGCCATACGACCTACGGTTTCCAGTAGAGGCCGTTCTATCTGCAGCAAGGTCATGACGTCGGTTTTTTTAAATGCGCGAGGGATAATATTCATTTACTATTTTGAAAAAGGAAAAACTATCAACGGTGATTATTATGCAAACTTCTTCCAACGTTTTAGCGAAGAAATCAAACAATAATGGCCGCATTTGGCTAATAATAAAGTGTTGTTTTATCAAGCAATGCACCAGCTCACACATCCGTTATTGCAATGGCCTAAATTATTGAATTAAAGTTTAAATTGCTACCTCATGCAACCTATTCGCTAGATTTAGCCCCATCGGATTATTTTCTGTTCCCAGATTTGAAAAAATGACCAAAGATTCCTCAACAATGAAGAGGTTATGGCTATTTTGAGAACTTGACGATTCTTACTATAAAAAGGATATCAAACTTGTTAAACATCGCTGGGAAAAGTTTTTGGAGCTGGAAGGATACTACGTTGTTGTTCAGTATTCATTTACATACAGAAAGTTGTGTTTTGAGTGTTCCATGTAGTGAAAGTGACAGTTCCGTACTGCAAAATACTTTCGGGACGCACTGGAGGAGACAACTTTAACTTCTTTCAATGTGACTCTAGCCACTTCAATATTGACAATGGGCAGTTTTACTTCGATGATTTTGCATAGCCTAAAATTTTCAATTTTCTAAAATTATTTGTTTTATCCGAAGTTTTGTCTAATTTATTGAATAACAATAAATGATGATGGAAAAGAAAATTAATAAATTAATATTGACATTTGTCGTTGGACTCGTCTGTTGCTCGTCTCGCTTCGCACGTATCGCAATTTTCAGACTCGTCAAACAAAGTAGCACTTTTAGTCCTTGGCATACAAATAACTATTTTTTCCATAATTTTTGTGATTTCTTTGTTGTGCCGGTATATCTGGGACCAATAAAGTCTGCCAAAACGGCCTCAATTTATTAATAACAATGGCCAGTTATAAATGGAGGCCCGTCACTGACATATTGCACAAAGCACCGCACTAAGAATCGCTACTGGCACATTTCGAACAACACCGATTGAAAGCCTTTACTGTCTCACCGGAGAATCACCCCTCCGATTTAGAAGAATGCAAAAGGCGTATTTAAAAATATAAAATTGAGTCATTTTATTGGAAAGTCTGGTCACGAGATATAACATCCAAGTGTAAGAGAGAGAACTATCTTTTTCTAATGTCTCCTTTCAAGTAATGAATGGCGCACACACTTGCGCGTGGCGTCGGTCACTCCTGTCACGTGACCTCGCGATTGTAAACAAATTTCATGTCTATAAATGTTATTTCCTTCATAAAAATCTGAATATATGTCCTAATAGTCAATGAATTAAAATCCCTGTATTAAAAAGTTGTTTTAAAATCAAAGTTTGAACCCTTATACCAGATATACGGATAATACTTGAGATATAACCTCAAAAATATTTTGACAGTCTATTAAAATTTATATTTTATTTTAATACTCTCTCATTTATAAAAATAGCCTATATACCGTTTGACAATCAAACATGAACATGTACCCCGATTGTTATAATCGTATATAACCTAAATTATTATTTTGGTAATGGTCTGAACTTCATCTGCATGAGTTACGGTTGATTTATAAACTCTTAAGTTCGCGCTCGCGCTGACGCTCTCGTTCGCTTAAAGATAAAAATTTGTGAAAAAATAAACCAACTTCTGGTTAGGTTAGGGTTTTGGGTTCATCTGACGAGCATACTCTTAATCGAGAATCGATAGAAGTTTCAGTTGTTACTATTCGTTCTAACTTTAACCCTCTCGATATCCTGATAAGAAGAAAAGAGTTTAATTCGAAATACTACAAGGGTAGATTACGATCACCAATCAGGTATTAAGTTATTCCTTATAAGCTTTGCAAATTTAAAGACGGTATTCATTCTATCTTAATAACACATCATTTATTATATTTTAAGCTGTAAAACCGGTTTAGTTTAGTAGAGATTCCACCACATACAGCTATGGATGATACGAAGGTTGCTATATGACATTGTTATTATAAAGTTTGACATTTTGATTCTGCCGATCAACTCTCTTCAACTTTTGGTGATAAAACATCCTCTCGAGCAACCGTTTTCGATGGTTTTCTGAATTCAATCGAGAACGCACTTCGCTACAGAATGAATTTCGTGAAGGTCGTCCAAAATCTGTTGTTATAACAGAAACATCGCATATCTGACGTTGCTATTATAAAGTTTGACATTTTTAATGGTGAAAGTACTCAGAACGTATTGTCCATACGATTGCCGATCAACTCTCTTCAACTTTTGGTGAAGAAACACCAACTCGAGCAACCGTTTTCGATGGTTTTCTGAATTCAATCGAGAACGCACTTCGCTACAGAATGAATTTCGTGAAGGTCGTCCAAAATCTGTTGTTATGACAGAAACATCGCATATCTGACATTGCTATTATAAAGTTTGACATTTTTAATGATGAAAGTACTCAGAACGTATTGTCCATACGATTGCCGATCAACTCTCTTCAACTTTTGGTGAAGAAACACCCTCTCGAGCAACCTTTTCGATTGTTTTCTGAATTCAATCGAGAACGCACTTCGCTACAGAATGAATTTCGTGAAGGTCGTCCAAAATCTGTTGTTATGACAGAAACATCGCATATCTGACATTGCTATCATAAAGTTTGACATTTTTAATGGTGAAAGTACTCAGAACGTATTGTCCATACGATTGCCGATCAACTCTCTTCAACTTTTGGTGAAGAAACACCCTCTCGAGCAACCTTTTCGATGGTTTTCTGAATTGAATCGAGAACGCACTTCGCTACAGAATGAATTTCGTGAAGGTCGTCCAAAATCTGTTGTTATAACAGAAACATCGCATATCTGACGTTGCTATTATAAAGTTTGACATTTTTAATGGTGAAAGTACTCAGAACGTATTGTCCATACGATTGCCGATCAACTCTCTTCAACTTTTGGTGAAGAAACACCAACTCGAGCAACCGTTTTCGATGGTTTTCTGAATTCAATCGAGAACGCACTTCGCTACAGAATGAATTTCGTGAAGGTCGTCCAAAATCTGTTGTTATGACAGAAACATCGCATATCTGACATTGCTATTATAAAGTTTGACATTTTTAATAATGAAAGTACTCAGAACGTATTGTCCATACGATTGCCGATCAACTCTCTTCAACTTTTGGTGAAGAAACACCCTCTCGAGCAACCTTTTCGATTGTTTTCTGAATTCAATCGAGAACGCACTTCGCTACAGAATGAATTTCGTGAAGGTCGTCCAAAATCTGTTGTTATGACAGAAACATCGCATATCTGACGATGCTAATATAAAGTTTGACATTTTTAATGGTGAAAGTACTCAGAACGTATTGTCCATACGATTGCCGATCAACTCTCTTCAACTTTTGGTGAAGAAACACCCTCTCGAGCAACCTTTTCGATGGTTTTCTGAATTCAATCGAGAACGCACTTCGCTACAGAATGAATTTCGTGAAGGTCGTCCAAAATCTGTTGTTATGACAGAAACATCGCATATCTGAGATTGCTATTATAAAGTTTGACATTTTTAATGGTGAAAGTACTCAGAACGTATTGTCCATACGATTGCCGATCAACTCTCTTCAACTTTTGGTGAAGAAACACCCTCTCGAGCAACCTTTTCGATGGTTTTCTGAATTCAATCGAGAACGCACTTCGCTACAGAATGAATTTCGTGAAGGTCGTCCAAAATCTGTTGTTATGACAGAAACATCGCATATCTGACGTTGCTATTATAAAGTTTGACATTTTTAATGGTGAAAGTACTCAGAACGTATTGTCCATACGATTGCCGATCAACTCTCTTCAACTTTTGGTGAAGAAACACCATCTCGAGCAACCGTTTTCGATGGTTTTCTGAATTCAATCGAGAACGCACTTCGCTACAGAATGAATTTCGTGAAGGTCGTCCAAAATCTGTTGTTATAACAGAAACATCGCATATCTGACGTTGCTATTATAAAGTTTGACATTTTTAATGGTGAAAGTACTCAGAACGTATTGTCCATACGATTGCCGATCAACTCTCTTCAACTTTTGGTGAAGAAACACCCTCTCGAGCAACCTTTTCGATTGTTTTCTGAATTCAATCGAGAACGCACTTCGCTACAGAATGAATTTCGTGAAGGTCGTCCAAAATCTGTTGTTATGACAGAAACATCGCATATCTGACGTTGCTATTATAAAGTTTGACATTTTTAATGGTGAAAGTACTCAGAACGTATTGTCCATACGATTGCCGATCAACTCTCTTCAACTTTTGGTGCAGAAACACCAACTCGAGCAACCGTTTTCGATGGTTTTCTGAATTCAATCGAGAACGCACTTCGCTACAGAATGAATTTCGTGAAGGTCGTCCAAAATCTGTTGTTATGACAGAAACATCGCATATCTGACATTGCTATTATAAAGTTTGACATTTTTAATTGTGAAAGTACTCAGAACGTATTGTCCATACGATTGCCGATCAAATCTCTTCAACTTTTGGTGATGAAACACCCTCTCGAGCAACCTTTTCGATGGTTTTCTGAATTCAATCGAGAACGCACTTTGCTACAGAATGAATTTCGTGAAGGTCGTCCAAAATCTGTTGTTATAACAGAAACATCGCATATCTGACGTTGCTATTATAAAGTTTGACATTTTTAATGGTGAAAGTACTCAGAACGTATTGTCCATATGATTGCCGATCAACTCTCTTCAACTTTTGGTGAAGAAACACCATCTCGAGCAACCGTTTTCGATGGTTTTCTGAATTCAATCGAGAACGCACTTCGCTACAGAATGAATTTCGTGAAGGTCGTCCAAAATCTGTTGTTATGACAGAAACATCGCATATCTGAGATTGCTATTATAAAGTTTGACATTTTTAATGGTGAAAGTACTCAGAACGTATTGTCCATACGATTGCCGATCAACTCTCTTCAACTTTTGGTGAAGAAACACCCTCTCGAGCAACCTTTTCGATTGTTTTCTGAATTCAATCGAGAACGCACTTCGCTACAGAATGAATTTCGTGAAGGTCGTCCAAAATCTGTTGTTATGACAGAAACATCGCATATCTGACGTTGCTATTATAAAGTTTGACATTTTTAATGGTGAAAGTACTCAGAACGTATTGTCCATACGATTGCCGATCAACTCTCTTCAACTTTTGGTGAAGAAACACCAACTCGAGCAACCGTTTTCGATGGTTTTCTGAATTCAATCGAGAACGCACTTCGCTACAGAATGAATTTCGTGAAGGTCGTCCAAAATCTGTTGTTATAACAGAAACATCGCATATCTGACGTTGCTATTATAAAGTTTGACATTTTTAATGGTGAAAGTACTCAGAACGTATTGTCCATATGATTGCCGATCAACTCTCTTCAACTTTTGGTGAAGAAACACCATCTCGAGCAACCGTTTTCGATGGTTTTCTGAATTCAATCGAGAACGCACTTCGCTACAGAATGAATTTCGTGAAGGTCGTCCAAAATCTGTTGTTATGACAGAAACATCGCATATCTGACGTTGCTATTATAAAGTTTGACATTTTTAATGGTGAAAGTACTCAGAACGTATTGTCCATACGATTGCCGATCAACTCTCTTCAACTTTTGGTGAAGAAACACCAACTCGAGCAACCGTTTTCGATGGTTTTCTGAATTCAATCGAGAACGCACTTCGCTACAGAATGAATTTCGTGAAGGTCGTCCAAAATCTGTTGTTATAACAGAAACATCGCATATCTGACGTTGCTATTATAAAGTTTGACATTTTTAATGGTGAAAGTACTCAGAACGTATTGTCCATACGATTGCCGATCAACTCTCTTCAACTTTTGGTGAAGAAACACCATCTCGAGCAACCGTTTTCGATGGTTTTCTGAATTCAATCGAGAACGCACTTCGCTACAGAATGAATTTCGTGAAGGTCGTCCAAAATCTGTTGTTATAACAGAAACATCGCATATCTGACGTTGCTATTATAAAGTTTGACATTTTTAATGGTGAAAGTACTCAGAACGTATTGTCCATATGATTGCCGATCAACTCTCTTCAACTTTTGGTGAAGAAACACCATCTCGAGCAACCGTTTTCGATGGTTTTCTGAATTCAATCGAGAACGCACTTCGCTACAGAATGAATTTCGTGAAGGTCGTCCAAAATCTGTTGTTATAACAGAAACATCGCATATCTGACGTTGCTATTATAAAGTTTGACATTTTTAATGGTGAAAGTACTCAGAACGTATTGTCCATACGATTGCCGATCAACTCTCTTCAACTTTCGGTGATGAAACACCCTCTCGAGCAACCGTTTTCGATGGTTTTCCGAATTCAATCGAGGTCGCACTTCGCTACAGAATGAATTTCGTGAAGGTCGTCCAAAATCTGCTGTTATGACAGAAACATCGATACTGCGCGTGAACTGATCATATGATATACCGTGAGCATTAGTTCCACTAAACTACATTCAATATTGCATGAGCATTTAGCTGTCAAAAAGATTTGTTCGCGTTGGATACCGTGGGCCCTTTAAACTTGAATCATCTGCTGTATAGATTGTGTACTTTCTAATACAGTTTCAAGCAACTACCGCCATCTCTAGGTAAAGCCAGGTACTTCCTCGTAATATATTTCTTTTTTAGTTTCTCATTTCTCTTATAGTTCTTAGACCATTTCTTCTCCATACTACATAATAACTTCAATATAAATTTCAGGAAATATTTACATTATTATGTAATGATATTTGAAATGACCGTACTAAATGTTTGGTTCATTAAGTTGGTTTTATTACTCTTTCATACATAAAAATAGACTATTTCAAAAAATACAAATGATTACAGATAAAAGAATGTTTTTTATTATTTATTTGGTCGGAAACTCTTTAGACAACCCTCGTATATATTACTGAGTGTGAACAGGAAACATATGAAGAGGAAAAGGTTAGAAAGCTTCTGATTTAGGTTAAAAACGGTAGAAACTTAGAAAAAGTAGTAGTAATAAACAACCCTAAATAAAAGTATAAATTTTTTTATAGTATAGTTGTAATGAAATAAATTGAGTTTAACACATTTTTTTGTAATAACTTGTATAAATCAACACTTTTCTTTTCGAAAAATTAAAGCCAATGTTCAGCAACGGATATCCCCCACCACTCTTCAACATGGCGACGAGGTAAACACATGGTTTTATAAACTTTGAAAAGTAATAAAACAATAACGAATCATAATACGAACACGAAACGTTTTATTATATACTAACTTTTAATTAAATTATCATAATAAGTAGTTGTCATATTGATAAACATAAATATTTCACACACAATAATTTACCTTTTTTTTGCGGTTTTGCTTGTTTTCTCCTGCCCCTGATACCTTCCGATTCCATAACGAGTCGCACGTTCTTTTACAAAGACTCCCATTAAATCCCAGACGATGACAACTACACTTACACAGTCCTAGGTCAGGTAAAATACACAAAACCACGTGAATATAATCGGTGGAAATCAACATTCGCATACGTTCCGTTTTATTTAAAACGTTTTGGAAAAACGCCGTACAAGTTGTGCTGACACGCAACGTTGTACACCCCCGTGATCGTGAACGAGACTCAACAACAAATCTTACAAATCTAGCCGGCGGCAAACGTCTATACATCGCCATTGGTCGCCGTTCACCGGAATTTTCATTGGTGCACCTGTAACAGTAGTGAACACCTACCTCTACCTGTGATTACCTCAACTCCATCCGTTCACAACGTTGCCAATAAGCAGGTGAAACCGGTATAAATCACGCAACGAAATCAAGTTTTGACGTAAAGTACATCATCAGCTGATCGCGACGGACATTTTGAGAAGTGGATGTGGGGTAGAGGAAAGTCGGCCGTACGGCGGTAATGTTGATGGAAACGGCCATGTGACAGCAGCGTTGCCGATGACTAAAATACCGTATATACGAGTCGCTCAAAAAATTCTCTAATTTATTTTATTGCACATAATAATTCATATTAATTTGATAAATATTATGAGCGCATACAGGGTGGAACAACCTATTTGAATAATTAAGGATATTTTTTTAAAAAATTACACAGGGTGTGTCATATGAAAGCGACCAATACCAATTCCCTCATTTTAAATGCAACCCCTACGTATAATTTTTTTAGGAGTCTTCAAAAAATGTATAATTCACGTACAATGTCCTCTACCTATATTCAACTGTTTTTGAAATACTAAATTTACAGATTTATTATGAACACACTATTTTCATCAACACTCATAATTGCACTGTCTGACACGCGTTTCGATAACCACAACATAGAATTAGGATCTGATTTGTAAGTGCTGATATTTGGTTTCTTAAATCATGCCGTAGGTTAAATGTTTTTCCAGGTTTTATCAAAGTTATAAGTGTTGGTGTAGTGGTAGTGTAAACAGTGTGTTCATTAAGTAACAAAGTCGTTGCACTCTCGGCGCTTAAGACTATAGCGATTTGTTTACCGTTAGATTAAGTTTATAAATAAACAAATTACAATTTAATCAGCTTCGAGCGATTTAAAACAAAAAATGCTCAACCTTACTTTATTTACGAGGTCTGGCTATTAAAAAACGATGTCTTATTATAAAAATTATTGTACATTCGAATGCTCCCCTTCAATATAGTCCCCTCCCCTCGCCACACACCTTTCCATACGTTTTTACCATCGATCGAAGCAGTGCTGAAAGTCTTCTTTGGTTAGGGTCTTTAGGAGCTCTGCTGTTTTTTGCTTTACCAGATCCCTTTTAAAACAGATAATTTCTAACTTTTCAAGAAAATCTGTGCAGACCCGTTGACGCAAGTGCTTTTGGTCAGGAGTCAGATTTTTGGCACCATATTCAACTTTTGTCATGTGTAATTCCTAAAATTTTGCTAACCGTTTCTTTATTGTCGTTTACAGCCTCAGCAATCATCCGGATGTTCATTCGACGATCTGCGCATACAATTTAGTTGATTTTGATCACTATTTCCGGAGTTGAAACAGTCACAGGGTGACCTGGGCGCTGATCATCTTCAGTGCTCTCTCGGCCCTTACAAAAGCGCTTATACCTTTCAAATACACGCGCACCAGATAGAGAATTTTCCCGATAGGCCTCTTGCAACAATTTATAGCACTCAGTTCGAGTTTTTTTCAATTTAACGAGAAATTTGAGATTGATAAAAACACGTTCGTGTCAAACCGCTACTGCACAAATACTATATTCTTCAATTTATTATTTCTTACAACTTTTTTTAAAGGCATTCATGTCAATGTCAAGTATTATGTTGATAAAGACCCCAACATGTCGAAAAATCAAATTTTTACCTGCCTTTAACTAATTTTATTTCTAATAAAACCCAAAAATTATTTCGTTTAGGCACATCTACAGCTCTACAGGAATATAATGAAAAAAAACCGAGCCCACTACAAACTTCCTGTGAGGAGGCAAAACGCTAATAATGGCGCATTTTTTGTAAAAAATGCACTATAAACAAAAACACATTAATGCCAATGTAGGAGATGTTCAAAATTCTAACCACGAACGTGACTGATATAATCGCAAGCGTGATTCGTCGGTTTTGTATACAATAATTTTGACATATTCCCACAAAATAAGTGTAATGGCGTCATGAGAGCGTGATGGCCATTTTATCGATCCGCGCTCGAAATCGAAATTAGTTCAGGTTCTGCTAGACATTGATTTGGTAATGGAGCCGTGTTCCAACTCGTTGAAACCATATTATATTCGCAGGAACTCTTAGGTTTGCTGGATTAGGATATAAGTGTGTCAAATTAGCGCGACATTAGAGAGAGAGAGAGGGAGAGAGAGAGAAATACTTTATTGTCAAAACATCGCTTACAATTTGCAGACAAAAGCTTGTAAAAAAACCGAGAAGCAAACGTACAAATAACTGAATAAAGACAGAGTAGAAGGCAATTTTCAGTAAATATGCTTCCAAATTATTGCTAAATGCGGGAAAAGATGTTAAAGATTTGATTAAAATTGGCAAGTGATTGTGCATTTTTTTGGTTTGTAAAGTATTGAGCTCTTAACTAATTCTGAACATGGATTAGAGAAGCGTGCTTACGAATTAGGCAAACGGTTTCAAAGATGAATAAGGAAGGAAGAGTCGATGTTTTAAAAAAGTCCCGTCAGTGAACTCTGCTGTTTAGTCTGAGTAAATATCTAACAGCTCTCTTTTGTTATATGAAGATTCGCTTAAATTGAGTCGTACCACATGTACCCCAGAAGGGAAGGATATATTGAATATGCGTCTCAATAAGGGCGTAATAAACTGTTAAGGAGGTGGATAAATTCATTTCTTTGGCAACTGATCTTAGCGCCTAACAGAAAGAACTAAATTTTTTAGATGAAGCAGCTCCCATTTAAAAGAATTGTCCACAATAAGCACTAAGAATTTTACAAATTCAATGACGTCAAGGTGGTGTTATTTAATATAAAAGGTTGTTATGTATTTTTATATAATAGGATTTCAGTTTTAGAAACGTTGAGACCCAGAAGATTTAAGGGTTATTAGGTCACTAGATATGGTTCTATGAAGTACCGTGAGATCAGATTTGCTCCAAGAGAAACTAGTATCGTCTGCATAAAGACATATTTTCCTACTGATGTCTAGATAGGTATCATATCTCAATATTCATCTCATCTCAAGTAACCATAAATGAAAAAAAGAGTTACAATATGATTTCCTACAAATTGCTCAAACATTAATTTTTGCAGTATCTTGGGGATTCGCTTAGACCAATAACAGCAATTTTGACGAACACGTTCACGATCACATTGTTATCTAATATTTCCTTCATTTGCTCATAAAAACGTTCTTCCATGGGCTCATGAGCTGGTATAATTTTATATGCATTCAATTTTCCTTCAACATTCGAATGATTGATGTGTAGCTAACGTTGAACGGTGGGGCTACTTTCCGATCAGAATTAGGTGGTTTTCTTGAAACTCAAGCATAATATCCAATTGTTAATAACGCGAAACTGCTTTTCTATTTTGCTAATTGTTCCTTGGGATACAGGTAGACCAGTGAAGAGAGGTTTTTACCTCAGATTTCCATCAAGACGCATCGATTTGCTTGAAATTTCAAATTTGAAAAGCAAAGTCCACCTTATGTGCTCTTGCTCTGGGGATGAATACCAAACCAGTTAGGGTGTGCTAATTTTTTGTTGAAACAAACCATAGAAATCGATAAAAAAATAATCTAAGCACTAATTACTCTATGGAGTTTTTACGATAAATCAATGTTTTTGATTTATTCGTAATTGAAATTTTGATTGATTTGAAACATATTTTCAAACCATACTTCACAAATAACTCAAAAAATTTAGATTTTATCGAAAAATCTGCGAGGTGGTAAAGGTAGCTTTTAAAAAAATGAAAAGAATGTTTTTTCTTTTGGTTATAGACCTAATACAGAGTTATGATTTATTGAAGGTGGAACTTATTTAGTAAATGTTAAAAAAATCAAAAATCGAATAAGTGGAAAACGGTAAATTGTACGAAAAAAATGTGGTATATATTTTTTAAAGGACTTTAAAAACTCATTCAAATGAACACAAAACATAAAATAACGGACTTATGACAAAAATTCCTTCGTTTTATGGATAAAAACGATATATCTACCCTTCAAATCGCCACCCTGCTTGAAATAAAATGATATAAATTTGCAAATCACTTCAATTGAATAAAAATAATAGAATCAAGAAGTTTTAATGCTTTAAGGAGCTTGATTCTGAAAATAATTATGATACAATGGGTGGCATTTTTTAATTTCTTAAAAAATTGTCTTTTATTAAAAATAACTGCTAAAATCATCTTAAAAATTAACGGAGATATAACCTTTCTAAGTTCACAGTAACGTGTGACTGGTACCTTTTTGAAGCCCTTTGTACATGTCCCTTTTAAAAATAAAAGGTATTCCAAACCTTTTAAGCCTAATAGATAATAAATTCTCTTACCAAACGGTTTTTTAATCGATTAGCTAGTTCAAAAGTTAAGACCTCAAACAAACTAATCGGAGCAGATACATTTTTGAGTGAAGTAATTTTATGTCACAAAAAAGATCAGTGATAATAAGTTTGTACTGATAGATCTATCCAACTATCAGATCCTAAATTTAGATGCTTAGCTATTCAAAAAGCAAAAACTGCATTAAGAGAATATAATTATCCGGAAAAAATGATAACATATTCAAGAAAAAGATAAACTATAATCAATTAACGAGCAAAACAGAAACTAAACAGTTCATTACCACATGTACAAGGACTTTCACAACAACTATCGAATTATTTCAATAAATATTAGTATCCGTCAGTAATAACATGATAAATTATCAAAATATTTCACTAAACTAAAATCTAAAACACCAAAAAACAAAAGAAGTGATATTATATATCAAGTACCTTGAGCTAATTATGAGCTGTCTACATAGGGCAGACATCTCAGTATTTAGAAAATAGACTAGGAGTTCATCAATACGATAAAAAAAATAGAACTGCATTTACGAACCATGAAATATCAAAAAAAACATAAATTCAATTATAAAAATTCAAAAATTCTTGGAACGGAATCTAGTGCACGAAAAATAGAATTTTCAGGACATTCATAAGAAAAAGCTATAAATATTTCCCCTATCTTCGTGAATCCCAACATGGTCCAGGCAGGGGTCCACGAGAGATTCGACGGAGGTCTACGTTGGGCCTAACAAAAAATGGGGGGCCCCAATCGTAAGCGGAGTTCCATGAAAATTTATATGGTTTCTATAGTGAAGAGAAGACTTCTCGTATCAATATTTCAAGAAACTGTGCGACTTATACTTATAAAAAGTTGAATATTCCATATTTGTCGAGTCCTGCCCTGAGTGATTGTTTTAAGGAAAAATCGATTCGATTCACAAACGTTATTTCGGTGGCAACAGATGAAGCTCCAGCCATGGTCGGGCGATATCGTGAGTTTATAAGTCATCTTGAAAGAATTATACCAGATGTAACTGCAATTCACTGCGTTATCCACCGACAACATCTAGTAGCGATAGACCAATCGCTTGAATTTATGATTAATGCAGTTAACAAAATATTGTTAACTGCCGTTGACTCCCAACGAATGCTGTTAGATACCGGAGTAGACTGGTTGTTGAAAGGTGCAAGATTTTATTCACTTTTTGATTCAGTTTTAGAGTTTCTGGAAAGTAAATATGCTGATTTAACAGAAAACCTGAGCAAACATCGTATATTGGACAGATTTGCTCAAAAATTTAACGACCTCAACTTACAATTACCTCAATTTAATAAAAATAAAGAGTGTAATTTCAGATTTTTTTGGTAAATTGAAATTTTCACAATTTTCAAACTTGTCGCAGGTAGAACGCCTTGATGAAGATATTCAGACATACGTTCAACATTTGATTGTCCTGCATGATGATTGGAGAACGTGATACTACAAGGCAAGCTACTCTAGCTTAGCACTAATGAAGCGATGTGGGTATAAAAAATTTTGGATTGCGGGGAATTGAGCAAAAGCTTCTGATCACGTTTCCCTCGTCAAATTTTGTCACTGTAGATTTTTTGATATCTATTCACAGCACAATCAGTTAAAATTTAATTGAAAATTTGTTTATTTGATTTTATTACGAAATAATGCACCCTATCAAGCAATCAATTCTAGCCCTTTTTTTTCGAAAACTATCAATTCGGCGTTGAAAATTAAGTTTCCATAAATAAATATAATCTTCACTTTTTAAAAGATTTGGAAATTGGTAGTTTGGGAATCGATGCTCTGTCTATAACAGCTCGTTATAGTTTTTGTGTAATAAATATGAAAAAATCATTTAACGAGTTCATTCTCAATTAGTTTTCTATATGTATAAGTAATATTTTATTATGAAATTAGTAATAATTTAGATTTTAATTCTATTGAGAATAGTATAAATAAAATTCAAACAAAGTTCTACATTTTAGTTTAGTTCAGTTATTTGTTTAATAGTTTCTGACTGCCCCCGTAGATTCTTATATTTTTGATATAGATTGAACAAAACTCAATAGCCTTCTATATAAAACTGACTGTATCATCTATTTTACAAATAAAGAGACAAACTTTGGAAGATATAATATAGTTCTTATAACAACATTCATCTGAAAATGTATCTTCTATTTATCGAAATTTAAAAACGAAGTGACAACATCGCATAAATTAACTGTGGTTCAAATTAATTCTACTGATGGCACCACCTGACAGACAAAATTTGTGACAACAGTCGATAAAAAAGAGTTATTCAATTTATATATAAGTTTTCCAATAGATGACTCTGTATATTTATTTTATTATTTAGTAATAATTTTTTATTTCTGATATATCATAATTTGTTCAAGATGACATTGAAATCTATAATTATTGTGAATTACTAAGGGGACTGCCAATCCATACTCTGTAAAGATCCATAACGTAGTAAAAAGAGAAGAACATAACATAACCTTTAAAATAAATGAAATTTAAAAACAGAATGTGTATATAATTTTTGAACAGAATTTTCAAGCTTATGCACATTACTGTTATACTTTTTATTATCTTAATCGAATATTTATTATAAAAAAGTAACAATTTATAATGGATGATTCTCTACAAGACGTAGCAACTGAATTCGAAACAGATTTTTTTGTTAACGAAACCGAGCAAACTGCTAGTAAGTACCTAATTGTTATATTTTTTGATTATTTGAGGATACAACTTTCCCTTCGCTCAATGAGATTAGAAAACTGAATACTTAAAATATAATCAATGACTGATTTATAGATTAGCTCACAATCAATCATATCAATTACATTTTTCATCAATAAAACAATTTGAGAACTAAGATTCTGTGTAAGATCCTTGATTATTTTCACGAATAGAATGGTTAAAAAACATTATTTCATGTTAAAAAAAATTCATTGGTATACTACTTATATGAATGAAGCTATGGAAGGAAAAACGTCAATACTCATTTCTTATTACTCTCAGAAAAAAATATTGATTGAGTAAATGTATGTACTACAGTAATTTTTAAGAAATCTTTGAATTGTTGTTTATGATATTTATCATGGGTCGTTCAAGACCCACTAGGGCCTTATGAAATTAAAGATAACACAATGTCATTTTTATTTAATTCTATGTAAGGTAAACACAATTCATGAAATTCATTGAAACATTTATTATTAGTGGAACTAGACAACACTGCTTTAGTGGTTTTATTCTCATACATGGGAGCAATTTGACTGTAGACAAATTATCCAGTGGGACTCTCTAAAGTAGTACAATACACGGAAGCCCTTCAGGTTCAGGAATTTTTGGTGGAGTTACTGTGAAATTATTTGCTTTTATCATTTTTTTAATCAACTAATTTACCTACATTCTACAGTATGTTCCCTCCACTGTTTTGTTGATCTACCTCTTTTCCTCTGGTATCTTCTATGCAACTCATTTCAAGAGTCCTAACTCTGCTTTCCTTCAAAATTTTTTCTAGTATTTATATTACAGGCGTGTGACAGGGTGAGGTGTCTTATAAATTCTAACATTAGTATACCTGGATATCTCTTTCAATGTTAATATTCTTAGGCTGTTACTTCTGGCAATTAAAAATACACTTTAAAAATTAAAGGCCTTTATATGATAAACTTTATTTTATATGGATGATATACGTAAAAAGTTTGTGTATATTTGAATTTTAAAGGTACATCTAAGGAAGTTAATGTAAATATCAAGATACCTAGTAGCAAAACTCATTGTATATTGGTGAATCCGAAACAACGAGGAAACCCTCTACTGAAATCAATACACAACGTTCCTTGGGAGTATGAGGATATAATACCAGATTATCAAATGGGATTAACAACTTGCGCTTTATTTCTTTCTATTAGATACCATAATTTAAATCCTGATTACATTCATGAAAGATTAAAAAAGTTGGGGCAAATGTACCAGCTAAGAGTTCTTTTAGTTCAGGTTGGGATCTCTCACTAATAATTTAGCATTTAATAAGAAAATAGAATATATGTAAATCAATATTTTTTAGATTGATATTAAAGATCCACATCACGTTTTAAAAAATTTAACAAGAATATGTATTTTGGCAGACTTGACATTAATACTGGCATGGAGTCCTGAAGAAGCAGGAAAAATAATAGAAACTTATAAAATTTACGAAAATAAACCAGCAGAAAGTATTAAAGAAAAAGGGGAAGCTTCGCCATATTTAAGGGTAATTATTTTAATATATTGAATCATAAAATTCTGATTTCTCATTATGTCTTTCTTTTATATTTCTTTGGTTTTGTGTATCATTAACCAAAATTAAATAATATACATATGATTTAAAAACCATCAAAGAAGCTGGTAGAGGAGTTTCTTTCCCAGTACCAGACATTCATCGCTAGGCTCCTATCTGAGAATCTTTCAGATAGAAACTAGGAAATTCATTCTGCTATCAAAGTATCCTTGTCATGGAATCAACAAATATCAAATATCAACGTTAGACTCTAGTTTGAGTTCTTCTTCACACAGGAATCAAAGAGCCCAGAATATAAATACAAATCAACCTTATTTGTACTGGTTTTTCTGTGGTCTAAGTAAAAAAAAGTTACAAAGTAGGATAAATAGCTTTACCGCTACTTCCTTACGTACCCATTAATTATATGAAGAAGCCGAATTTTAGAATTCCACTACAATCCGTCAGGACCGGCTCTAGGATCTATATAGCAAATGTTCTTTTTTCCTACATTCAATCATCCTACTTTGGTGTTGATTTTTTTGGATACTGTTATTCTTTTTTAAATTCTTTCTGTTTTTAGTTGATACAAGTTTTAACATCTGTGAGATCAATAAATAAGTCTGACGCAATGGCGTTAATCGACAAATTCAAAACTCTGAATGGCATTATACAGGCATCAGAACTACAGTTGGCAGAAATTCCCGGTTTCGGTTTGAGAAAGGCTAATAAATTGTATACATGTTTACATGAAAGATTTTGTAGGTGACACAATTAAGAACTATTTAAATTTGTACCAAATATAGTTGAATATTTCATTTTTTGTTAAAATTAAATTTTATTTTTACAAGTGAAAACAAGCGCAATGGAAAAAACGCAAACTTTTAAGTAATTTTGATACTTGGATTATTGTTTTGTTGGTTCAGACATTCTGAACACACTATTAATTCCAACGGGAAAATTGCCTTGGCGGGAATCTTCACATTTATACCGTAACTACTAAACTATAGAGTGGGCTGTAAGCAATTGGCCCTTTGTCCCTATTTATGCTACTCTCACATTTAGGATACAAGCTGTTTATTCTGTCATATCATCTTCATAGACTGAAGGTAAAATAAAACCTATTAATTTGACTTACCTGTTTTATACTAAATTTTCCCACCAATAAACTTTCTCCCACGAAAATAATCCCAGGGGGAAAACCCTTTTGGCGGGAATTGTCATATTTATTCCTTAACTACTAAATTTTAGAGTGGGCTGTAAGGAATTGGTCCTTTGTCCCTATTGATGCTACTCTTACATTTAGGATACAAGCTGTTTATCTCCTGTCAATTCCTAAATAGTTGAATATTTATCTTTTCCGATGTTATTTCAATTGTTAATGTTTTCGTCAAGTCTTTCTCATTCCCTTGGTTGTAGTAAAATTACTTCTGTTACTTTTCTTATTATTTTCTTCTTAACCCAGTTGAGTCTTTATGTATCATATTACTTATCACATTTCTTTGGTGTCTTTTCTGTTTTCACTCTCACTTTTAATCCACATATTCTTATTAGTTTTCTATCAGTTAGTTAACGACATTACTCTTCCTTTTTGTTTATTATTGTTTCACACGATTTCATCCATGTCTTTAATATATTTATAATGAACATCAATTTTTCTTCTACTTTCTTCTTGGTCATCCTGACTGCTCTTATTATTTTTATCAATTCTGATATTTTATCTATAATTTCCATATTTTCTTTTATCTCGTTTCACCAGGTTCCTCTTTTCTATTCTTATTATTTCTATTGATCTTATTAGGTGTCTAGTTCAGTTGCGTTTTTATACAACTGTTTTTTTTTTAATTTCTTCCTCTTCCCTTTTATTATGGTGGTTCTCAGACCATTTTCGAACAATTATTCTATAAAGATATGACTTTTATTTTGATTTCCGAAAGCTTGTTATCCTATTAAACTCATGTTCTTTGACTGTTTATCCTGTCAATTGTTAAATAGTTGACTTCCTCTTCCTTTTTTATTGTCATACATTGTTTCATTCATGTCTTTAATACATTTACCATGAGTTTATAAATTAATTTTTCTTCTACTTTCTTCTCAATCATCCTGGCTGCTTTTATTATTTTTATCAATTTCATTACTTCCTTATCTTTTTACACATTTCTCCAGATTCTTCTTTACTTTTGTTACTATTTATGTTGATTCTATTATGCGTCTAGTTCGAGTTTTGTTATTCATATAGCTCAGTTCTTTTTCCCTTTTGTTTATTATTATGATTCTCATTCCATATTCGAACAATGATTGAATAAAAATATTACATTAATCCTTTCCTTTCAGTTTTTACCATTTCCTAAATAAGTCTTTAATACATTTAACATGAACCATAACTCTTCTTCTACTTTCTTTTTGGTCATCTTGGTTGCTTTTATTATATTTGTCAATGTTATTACTTCCATATTTCGTTTCTCCAGGTACTTTTCTTATTGTTTCTGTTGATCTTATTATGTGTCTAGCCCAATTGTGTTTTTATGTAACTCATGTTTTCTTTCCAGTTTCTCTTCTTCCTCTTTCCTTTTATTGATATCCTTATATACTCATTTTCCATGACTGTTTATCTTGTCTATTCTCAAATTGTTGAATATTTATACTTTTTCGATGTTATGTTACTGTTATTAAGTTTTGCCACATTTTTATTAAAGCCCACAATAATTGAGTAAAAATATAATAGAGAAATTTAAACTCTCTAACAAAAACATTTATTTATTTTTAACATTAGCTGTATATTTCGTTTTTGTAAATATACTAACAAATACTCCTAGGCAAGCAGGAACAACGGCAATCAACATCACAGATTTTTCATTGAAAATATCACTAGTTAAACCGGTGAAAAGTGGTGTCATGAACCTCGCAATAGACATGACACTATTCGAGGCACCGGAAAAGGATCCTCTGTGCAATGCTTCGATTTTCTGGAACATCAGTTCCATACTAGTCACTCTCATTGCGGAAGCGGCGACAGAAAGTGGTATTAAGAAAAACATGAATATGAAAATATTAGGTGATAAATAAAGCGTTATAAAACATAAAGCCAATACCCCGAACCATAAACTCATCTTTGAATATATATCTGTATTCAAAAAGTTATCGATCTTTTTGAGAAACAACCCAGATATTACTCCTACAGTACTGAAAAATGAAATCATGTATCCGATATGTTTTTGAGATAGATGAAATGTTTCTTTTAAATATATAGCTTGATTTGAAAAATATACTGTTATCGTCAATCCTAATAAAAATTTTAATAAGAAAGTATCCCAATGTACTTTCCAATCGATGTCCTTTATTTCTTTAATTGATTTTTTAAATTCATTTGTTACCATCTTCCAACTAAGCTCACCGTGTTTGGTCGTTTTTCTGTCATCTGGTAGATAACAAGCGCAACCTAAATAAAACAAATTCCAATAAATATTTTTTTTAAATCAAAACATATTTAAAAATAAAACAAGGTTTAAAAGGTTTTTATTTAAATTTTAATGTTTTTCTGGAGTAACCACTTCAAATGTACGACCAGAACGTTCACCACCATAGGTGTCTGTAGGACCAATAACAAGCAGAAACTGTTGCATTAAAGTTTAGATATTAAGTTTTATGAACCACGAGTTTTTAAGGTTGCACATGAAAAGAAAGAAAGAAAAATTTATAGCTTTAAGTGGAGTTGAACTACTAGTGAAACATTATTAAATTCTGTTTTTATTATACAAGTAGAAGAAAACTGCTTTAAACTACGTTCCTTGCCTTGTGTTTTTTAATTTAGGAAACAGGAAAGTCAAGTTTTGTTTTTCAACTCTTTAGATTACATTGTTTTCGGGAATTCAACTGGGTTTCTGCTGATTCTGGCTTTAAGTAGAATTTATATTTTTTGAATAGATACAAAGTGAATTCATCTAAAATCTTCATGCCTGTTAACATACTTTCATCCTCACCATTCCTCAATTTTTTGTCTAGTTGAAAGGCAACTTTGATACTAGGTAGCAGGATGTTTCGTTTGAGAAAAAATTCAATAATTATTTGCCTAAGCATTGACATAATATATGAACTACAGAAAATGAAATCATAAAAACCAAATAAAATATTAGATTCGACAACCTTTCCAACTACACCGTTACGGCTCGATAAAATATCCTGTTAAGTCCTTTTGTTAAAATAATAAATTTATTTAAAAAAAATAAAAACTATTTCAAGTAATTATCTTATTTTCACTTACCATAATTAATGATAAATAACATTCCAGTAAAGAGACAGACATAAGTGAAACCATTTTCAAATTCTGATATGTGTCCCCCAACAAAAGGTCCTATAATAAAACCGAATGATGCAACAGCAGCAGACCTTGCAAAAAATTCATTTTGTTCTTTCAAAGGCACTAAATCTGTTATCACAGCCTTGCAAATACTTTGAGTATGTTTGAATAAACCTAATAAGAAAATTAAATATTTATATAATTAATATTACACTGTATAGTAAATGTAAGACAACATTTTGTATAAAAATTTTGTAAAAAAATAACAATCCAACAGGGAAACAGCAAATAGAACTCACAAATGGAGTTCTGGAATTAGGAATGGACAGGGCTCATCAAAAAGAACCATTTCATGATGAAAAAAAAATGGATTGAAAACAAAAAAAGTAGAAAATTTCATAGATAGATAGAAAGGGATGAAAAAATATTGACAATAAAATACCAGGACCATGAGAAACTTTACAAAAAAAAGGATTGAAATGAAGCAAAAATGGAATCCAAGAAGTAATCAAAGGAGTAAAGGGACTGATTTTAATATACAGTAAAATTTAAACCCGAACAAGAGTTATACCACTCTAATGAAACGTAATAATGTCGAAACTAGTCAGTGGTTACAAAACCTTGCAATTGCAAGTCATTGGGGATGTTAATATTGGCAAAAGATCGATTGACATCACGCTTTTCAGAGGAGTTGTAATTCAATATTCATCAAGGCATTAGCCAGGAAACTAGTTGTTTTCTCCTTTGAAAAAACGGCAGCATTCATTTTCAAAATATTAAATTTCTAAATTATTTCAGGAGTAAATAGTAGAAATTATTTAGATTAATACATGTATGTATGTGTAAATAAAACTGAAACAGTTTTTAGTAGTACCAAAAACAGTAGTTTACAGGGAACATACCTAATACGCATCTTACAGCTGTTATGAAAATAATTGATCTAGTAATTCCTAAAAGTGCATAACATAGAGCACATATCACAATTGTAAATTTTAAAACTGATTTTCTATTTCGCACATCACTCCAGCCGCCCTAAAAAACATTAATCATAGATAGTTATACCTTGAAATTGTAAACTTTTATTGAAACAAAAATTGAGACACCTTCAAAATCATAACAAAGTAATTGTCTTCAGAGACTGAAGGTCAAATAACGGATCTCTTAGTCTGCCCAACATACTTCCCAACACAATCACCACAACCAATTTCACTCTTTTCCAAATTTGGTATTTTACTGCAGTGACAATGTTCAGTATAAATATCACCAATGGTTTCAAAAGTTCCAATTTAATCTTCTAAATCGCACACCAAATGAGTAAAATCATTTTAAATAGATATAAATTTCTTATTTGCTTTCAATACTTCTCAAAATACAATTTTTATTCACTAAAATAACAATTTTTATTGAGAAATGTGTAAGACGAATTTTATCAATAAAGGATAATTGAATAAATAACAACAAAACCCAGTTTTGGAATTAATCATGCTTAAATAATGACATCAAACAATAATTTAACATGTCATAACTTGAGGATCCTTAGCTGCACACTATCCTCTTATGAACCTGGCATTAAAAATCCTTGACTACCCACTATGCTTTTATGAACCTGGCATAACTATGATCCTTGGTTGCCCGGTATCATACTATAAACCTGGTATTAAGGATCCTTGACCATCTACTATGTTACTAATAACCTGGTATTAGGAATCCTTGACCACCCACTATCCTATTATGAACCTGGTATAATTTAAGGATCCTTAGCCGCCCACTATCCTACTATGAACATGGCATAACTTGAGGATCCTTAGCGGCCCACTATCCTATATGAACCTGTCATAAATTAAGAATCCTTGGCTGCCCACTATCCACTATGAACATGGCATAACAAGTCTAGAGATAAATAAATTATTGTAAATGTATAATACTACAAACAAAGCAACATTAAATTTATCCATTAGAATCATTAAAACAACCTAGTCACACCAGAAATAACGATGGTTTCATTCAAGGAACATTGTTATTATATAGGTTATTGATACAAAGTATTATTTGAATGTAGGTGCCTGCTTTTGATTAAACTTACAATAAAAGGTCCAGATAAAACTTGAATAGCTGAATACGTTGAAGAAATTAGACCTACAGTGGTATGGGAAGCTCCTATATCTCTTAAATAATTGCCGACCAAAGGAAAAGTCAATCCTACAGCAAACAAATCCTGAAAATTTAAATAAAAACATATTTAATTTCAATTGTTGCTCGCCACATACCAAAAATGATATTGCATATATTAAATTGACAGTTTTTATTGCACCCATTACATAAATGTGTCTGTCAAACTCCACTAAAATTGATAAAACAAGTATTTGATATCGTTCTCAATGTCCCATATCTATCTACTACTAACTTATGATAATTCAACGTCCTTCGCATTTACATATGTTCTGATAAAAAAAATAAAAATCATGGTACATTCCACTGATCGTTCACGGCGCCAGAAATACTCTTTTGAACGTTCAACATAGCAGCTACAATCGTAGTGGTCGCTCATGATGATCCTTGTTATGAAGTGAGTCGAAGAGTGAGCAAGAATTAACGGAATTTTCAAACTAAGGACTCAACAAAAAAATTCAATAACTTACAAATTATAACATAACCTTTCGCTTTTTTTTTCTATTTCGCTATTCGTTAATATTTATTTCAACGCTTAAAATGCCTCGTAAGTCATTCCACTTTATGGGTTTATGATTATAACGCTCTGGGCTAAGTGGAACTGGAAAGATCAGGAGCGTGATTATCGTGAGTGCTTAGTGGAATGTACTCATGATAGGTACACGTGTTTATTTTCGTTGCACCATGCCAGAAATTGACATAAACGAACAGTTCTTATGTAAACTGTTCGTATGGTGACACTAGTGACAGGAGCAATTTGAAATGTGTAAACAAAATAAAAAATTTTAGTGTCTTTTCCATGCTCAAATTATTATAAATACCCACTACTTGAAATTGTCTATCTAGAATCATTGATGTCTAAAACCGCCAAGGTCCTTCACAAATTAACAGATATGCTGATTAACGTCTCGAATCATTGAATATCTCCTTAATGTATAGAAAATATGTTCATTTAATAAAAAACTGCCAATTAGTAGGAATGGAACCCTTAGATGATATTTTTACGTTACAACTCATAACTTTATTCGTAAGTACAATTTCTAATTTATTTAATCTTTTAATACTACATAGGTCTGCTTATATCTCGTGACTTTTATAAGTGTGTACTTGAAATAAATATTTAAACTATTAAAGTAATTCAAATTTTTTTAAAATATTGAGTACATCAGGGTAAAGAATTTTCATTGCTTTCTCACATCTCATACATCATATTGAAAATACAAGGAATGAGGAAAACTGGTAAAATATGATCTTCTTGTGGTGCCTATTGATGACAAATGTTTTTAGGGCAGAAGGTTTTTTCAAATATTTTGCTTTGTAGGATGGCTTGAAGCAATGCATATCTGGATTCGTTTCGCATTATGTGGTCAAAATATTGAAGTTTGCGAGTTTTTATGTTTATTATAACTCCTCTTCTTTTGTCCTTTTTTTCATTCTTCTGATGACTTCTTACTGTTTGGTCCAGAAGATCTTGAGTAATAGTCTTTAAAACGCCTTTTCAAACGCTTGTCAAACACAATAAGTTTCCAAACATTAATTTAAGATAATAATAGTTTAAATAAAGAACAAAGGTACAATTGTAAATTATAACAATTTCTTTAGAAGAATTCATAGAGGTACCAAGAGGAAAAAACCAGTATAGATTATAGAAAAGGATTAAAGATAACAGATTAGGTGACAATTGGCAAAAAACTGAATTGACACTAACATAAAATGATTATATTCTCAGTCTTAGATGGTGAGAAATGGAAATTAAATTGTGATTTCTATACTTTTTATGCCTAAAAAGCATTACTTGATTTCAGTAGGGTAGGACCAACGATGAGAGGAGCCCCTCGCCCAAGGAATCTAGGAATCTAATGCCTGCCCAGTGCCCTACAATGGATTAGACCACCCCTGGGATAATGTTATAAAAAAGAATTTTACTAATTCATTTAAGACACCGTTTTAAATAAACAATTTCTGGGAAGCCACCTTGATTGTAGTTTTTTTTATATATATTTGTTTATAAAATTATGACCTAATTTCGACAGTTCTTAATCTGTATATAAAATAGTTGAAAACAAAGTAAAATTATTTCCTAATACCTAATCATCCAAATTTGTTAAATTATTAATTACAAAATAAAAGGATGTCCTAGTTTTTAAACATTCATATCAAATTCAAAAAATACATGTTATCCAAAAATTTAACCTTACTGACTTGTAAATAGGAACTTTTTCATTAATTGCTTCAACTAATATGTATAATCATTTTTTTCTCTGTCTAAAATATTCTTTTATTTATGTATTTTTGTTTTGTATCATGCCAGAATTCAATGGATTTGCTTCTGACAAAGATATACACTGGTGAGCAAAAAAATCGACTAAGGCGACGCCCCTGCAATCACTGGTAAAAAAACTGAACACGAAATTGTATTTTTCTTAGTAAAATATTAAATCTAATGCTTCGAAATTATGTAAAATATTGTAATTTTTTTTTCTCTCTCAGTGCAACAATATGTTATAATCCCACGTGGGATGGCGTGGCGTGACGTGGCGTATGGTGGGCTGAGTGGGTACGCAAACATTTGATTTGAATGGAAAAACATATGCACACATATTTGACACGTGACGTGGCGTGTTGCTAATGGATTTCGGTTTTCACTGATTATTAAAACAAAAACTGTCATAAGATTCTGTTTTGTTAGGTAGATTTAAAATGATGATAAAAGATGACTTAATTCAATTATAAGGTATGAACATAAATGAAAAGATAATTTATTTCTTATTACACTGATTATATTTTAAAAATTCTGTTGGCATGCCCGAGCTCTGACTTCTAAAATCCGGGTTTTCACGCGTCTTGGCCTAGTTGCCAAATTTTACAAATAGTAACCTAACCTAATAATAATAATCTCATCATTTATTTCAGGATTCATTAAGTTTTGGATTGATATATGCATTTCTGCCTCCATATATATTTGTTCTCGGAGGAAGCCATGTGACTATTGGATTTTTAGCCGTTACAACTTTAATTGCACAACTTCTGTCTTCCGATATTATTGTAAGTTCAATTTTCTTTACTAAGTCTGCTAAATTGTGATTCTATAATTAACCCTACTAACCTCATTTTATGTAATTGAAAAGCTTCTTATATCAACTTAAATTGAAAGTTTATACATGTGTTGAATTTTACTTATGGAATTTATTCATACACTAAACTATTCACTATCCACTAACAATTATTACTGAATAATTAACTAATTTATTTAAATTCACTGTTTGGTTTACTTTTTACTATTTCGATGTGTTCAATATAACATCAAATTATTTACTAACTCTGGCTGCTAAACTATTGTTTATTTATAACCGATAGCTTTCCAGATAATTCGGATTTTTAAATTTCCAGAATATTGAATACAAAAAAAGGTCTTATCTCTATGAAAACAGTCAAAATATAATACAAACAGCTTATAGAAACAATGCATATATATATATATATATATATATATATATATGCGCATTCGCCACATTTTTATATTTTAATTGTTTAATATTTGTTACAGAGGGATCTAATACATTTTCAAGGCAGAAAAACTGCTCTTTATACTATTTTTAATATTGCCGCTATATGCCACGCTCTCCTTTTCCTCACCAATAGCTCTTGGTTTACTATACTTGCCAGATGTATTTTTGGTAAGTAAAATTAGAATACAAAACTCATTAAACCAGATACAATAATCTGCACTGAAGATATTTGAAAAATTAATTAGAATCTTTCACAAATATTTTTCTGAGTGTAGTTGTTTCAATCAAATTTGAGGTTATTGCTCAATAGCATTAAATCATCATAAACATTACATTCGATTCTAGAAGAGACTTCTCAGTTTGGGGGGGGGGGGGTCCTGAAATAAAAAATAAAAATAGGAACAGTAAAACTGTGATCAGGACTTTCTGTACGTGACTGCTTAGTTGTCTTGTTAAACTCTACCAAAGCTTGACCCCCGTGACCTCCCCTTTGACACCGCGTTTGAACTAGAGTACTAACCACCTTTTGGATGTGAAGTTTCTCAACAATTGAATTTTTGACCAGTTAGAAGGTCTTGTTGATAGGCCATCCACCACACAGGCCTAATTTGACATATCTTCTTTTTATTTAACACCAGAAGAAATCGTTTTTGCATTTGAAGTGCTTATTTGGAAGCTATCTATGTTAGAGAGGAAAAATTCTTCATTAATAGGTTCAAACGCATGAAAAGATGTAGATATTAATGTTTATAGAAAATAGTTTGAAAAACACAGTGTCGACCAAAAATACTTGTTTTTTCATTACCATAACATAAATGTGAATAGCAAATCTTGTAGTACTAAATACTTGTGGAAATAATTAGAATAAACAGAATTGAAAATATATATTTACGCAATGAGTTTACTCTTTGAATGTTTCCAGCTGCAACAAATCAATCTAGCTCTTTAACCAAAGCGATTCTAATGAAAAAAGTTCCTAGCGATGAGACTCAATACCAGTTGATAATATTCAACATCTTAAGTTCTTCTGGATACATAATAGGACCTATATTGACCGGTTGTCTATTCGACATCAGTTTTGCTATTTCTTGTTTTTTGGCATCAGTTTTAACTATAATAAATATATGTAAGTAGTTTTTCCTTATATTATGAATAATTTGTTTTTTCGAATTTCCTTTTTTTTATTTGTATCCTTGTGTATCTTTTATCATGTTGATTTTATCACCTACAAGATATCTTGTTGAATACATGATGGATATTTTTAATTCAAGCATTTTTTTTCTGTTATTTTTAGGTTTATTGACGACAGTTTCTCATGAAGATGATGATTCTCCGTCTGAAGGCAGTGATTTGTCAGTAATGAATAGAACAGCGCAATATATCAAAGATGCAGTCCAACATTTTAATAATTCGGATTACAAAACTAACTGGGACTTGATTTCAATGAAGTATATGTTCACTGCAAGCACCACAATATTTTTTTCAAAATTCACACAAATTTTGAAGTACAATTTTCAAGCTGATTCGGTAGCTATCGGTTACACAACTTCATACATGAACGCTCTAATGTTTATTGGTATCTATTTGTGTAATAAGTTCAAATCTAAAATGTCACAAGTACCTATCATATTGATTATAAATGGTGGATTCATCGTACTCTTGGTATGCACTTTCCTTGCTTGTTATTCTCCCGTTTATTCCATATATGCTGCGTTGTGTATTCCCATAGTTCTAGCAAGGACTTTAATTCTAGATTATTGGGAGGATTTAGTGAATGACAGGAAAAATACAGATTTGAAAGTACTGGGAAATTCTATAAGTATTGGTGCTGGATTAACAGTACCTATTGTGTTTGGTATTTTGTGCAACCAAATCGGACATCACGCTGTTATTATATTCTCAGTATTACCATTAGTTGGATCTTTGATTATTTTGAATCGTTACATGGCTCCCAATCGTTACAAAATAAAATGATATAAATCAACTTTATATTTTTATAATTATTTTAAATATATATAAAATCAAAACTTTAATTTCTCAATGGAAGGATCTTTGTAATCTTTTTTTATTACAACCAAAATTGGTAGATTCTTAGTTACCCTATGGGGGCATCTACTATTTTTTATTTATTTATTCAAATTAATATGTCAGAATTGTTGTTTTTCCTTGTGCAATTTTTATCAACATCAAACCCCTAGCTGGATCAGGTCCGCTTCAAAGTCCTTCAACCAGCTTAGGCGCGGTCTTCCAGGAACTCCATATAAGGCTCTGCGCTAGTATCGATCAGAAGGCATCTTCTCCACGTGTCCCATCTACCTCAGACGCCCCCATCCCCAAATTAACGCTACAATCTGCCTCAGCTCAGCATTCGTCCGGATCCTCCACGCACCGTTCTCACAAACAGAGCCATGTGTTCGTCATGTCGATGTCTCCATCTACGGAATGGGTTATTTTCTTGTAAATTGTGGAACTTTGATCATCATGAAAGCCCTCAAAACTTGAACTCTTAAACTCTGGACTACCCAGAAGCATTTGTTCCCCGTGCAACTCTTGTTGTCACGTCATTATCTTTAGTTATCAAGACCCCAAGATATTTGAATTGGTGACAAACTGGGAGGCGATATTGTTTGACTTGGAACGTGGTCTGGGAGGTCCGCGTTCTCCTTGAGGTTCTCAAAATATCAAAATATAAATGTCTAAAAACTAAAAAGTAAAAGAAATTTAATCAAAATGTTACTAAATGTCTCGTTAGTTGAAATTGTTTTAAATAAATTTTATCACAAATTATTTATTTTCGTAGTGTATTTACAATATTTTTTTATTACTATCTGTTTATTTTTCAATTGTCTACACCAATCTCACTTAACGTAACTGTTATACGCTGCCTGACAAAAAAGGTTAACATATCTGTTAAAATAGCTTCAATAATTTTCGCAAGACGTATTGAATGCTCCTTATTAAATTAATGTTTGAAATTTCAGCTTTTCCAATGGTCCGCCATTGTTCTATAGTATTTGCCATCTGTTCAAAAATAGTACAATGGCGGATAATTGGCTATATCTACTGTCGTTAAGGTCTATATAAGACCTTAACGTTAAGTTAAGTTAAGGTCTATATAATAAGCTGCTAATTCAACAGTCTGTGATCAATTATGTTAAATTGGAGACAAATCAGTCGAACTTGGTGGCCGTATTGATCCACGTTCTCTATAGATTCTCTGCTAACATGTGGTCTGGCATTAGGTGAAGATATGGAATGGAACTTACGGTTTTTGAATAAAGCCACTAGCTTTATATAACCTCTAACATTGATCTGCTACCATATGCAATAGCATGTCATACTATAACCTCCAAATTGTAGATGTGCAATCCTCCATGTTGATTTCACACCCTTACTTGACGATCGTACATCCCTAAAGCGGAGCACCAAATTTTTTTAGCTGTAAGAATCGGCACCCGATGTGGAAAACAGACCAAAACGCATATCGATCATGATTTAAAATTGCCCAGGTGATTCTAACCTCAATAGACGATTTTGTCGTTCTGTAGTCTCTCTATAACGTCCAGAGCTTCTGGTTCTATGATCTGGGTCGTCTTGAACCCACGCACTTTATAAGAGGCAAAGAACTGTTGATCCAATTCGAAACTTATCGCTAATTTCCGGTAGTTCAACATTCCGACTTCTCTTAAAGTCACTTGGCTGTGACACCTGTGAATTTTAGGCATTTTGATTGAACAGATATGCTTAAAAATTCCATTGTTTTCACCTATTATTGTCAGTCAGTATATGTATAAACTAAGAATTGAGGAGTTAAGTTAAAATTTTGCTATGAAACTGTTAATACTACTCACAAGTACACTGTCTGATGCACGTTTTGATAACCAAGTTATCGTCTTCAGAGACTGAGTTTCCGAAGACGTTAATTTAAATTAATAAGACAATGTAATTTTTGTTTAGTGTAGTGGTGATAGTGTAAACAGTGAGTTCAGTAAGATTTGAATTGAAAAATTTAGAGGAGTTTGATAAGTGATCCCATATCAGGTACTGCTTTTCTTTGGCTTCATCCTGTTTGGGAAAATTGCTAAAAAATCTGTTTATAAAAGTAAAGAACCCTTAATTCTTAGTGTATTTAAATTATTAAAACTACTATCATTCATTACTTTTCACATTCCTTGTAGTATTACTAGTTAGTATTTGATTATATAAGGTTTTGTTACTTTGAACAATTTGGGGATATTTGAACTTCAATTATTGTAATTCCATCCCTTTAATACGTACATACGTCATATTTAAATTGATTTTATTTTTGTTAGGCATATTTTAGAGAAGATTGGAAATAGCTAGAAGAAACGGAAAAACTTCTGTTTCTCTTATTCAAAAAAAATCTGTTAAATCAAACAATTTTTTTTTGTTTGAAGTTCGTTTGAAGATATTTGCATAAAACAGCTTTTCTTGTTATAATTTTCAAAATTTTATGTATTAATGCTAGCAAAAAACCTAAAAAAGCCAGAAATATATCTTAGAATCTCATCGAAGCAGAATACATCCGTATACCTTTCAATTCAACCAAATATTCTATAGATTCTAATTTTATGAAGAGAAAAGTACATTAAAAAAATTTTCTGACTGAATTTGATCTACATTCTCCTCAATTTTCTATTAGGTCAGTAATTTATAATTTTTTTCATATTATCATTTCCTCAAAACCATATCCAAGTATTCCAAGATTTTATATAGTGAATTCTCACTACAAAAGTGGCAATGTCACTCTGAAACCAAGAAACTCCTTATTCTAGCTCATTTTTTATTTGGATGGGTGTACTCAGGCTTCATATTTGAATTTATTCCATTACTGTTAGGCATGTTAGCAAAAACTAGAGAAGCCATTAACATTTATGACTTTTTCCTTAAGACAATTTAATTCGTATGTCTTTCAATTTTGCCAAATCTTCTATTCTTTCTAATTTTAAGAAATATCCTTTAATTAGATCACGTTTTCTCTTTTCTCTAGTGAGTTATTTCTTCATGAGTAGAAATATCACTAGAGATACACAAAAATCTTCGGTTAGACTAGCTGCATACAGTTAACAGAAGTTTTTGATCGTTGTTATTACTAACTCTCTTCTCTGAATTATATCAATGATCATATATAGTTGAATAAATTTAATATAATTGCAGTCATCTGTAATTGGGTGGGTAAATAGATTACGGCAACTAAAAAGTATCATTTTAAAACGTATTGGTTTCAGAAATGGATACTTCTTACCAATAAAATCTTCCACTCATTCAGTCTACTTCCACTTAAGACCTTGATTCTTATTTTGTAAACCTTTCTTTCATCAATCATTCCATAATTATCAAGCAACCTGAAGTGTCCACTACCTCCCTTTCTGCCCTTCTCGGTCCTGTGCCACTTAGATCCAGTTTCCTTTAATATTTTTAGGTCATCTGATCATCATCATCAATCCCCATTTAAATTATTTTAGCACCGATTTGCCTCTTCAGGCGAAAAGTTACCTTTATGTGATTCTGATGGTCTATTCTTGCTAGATATCATTTCCGTATACTTTCTATTGAAGGGGCACTCCGTTACTCCTCTTAAACATAACTCCACAATGCTTTGACTAATACTGAGGATAAATTATATTCCAAACATATCGCAATATGTTGATTGGATCTGTTTTCAATTGATACTTAATTTCTTCAGCAACTTCTTTAGGTATACTCAGGCAACTCACTAATTTCTCCTAACACGATCTGATTTTGCAAATCCTTAATTTATCAGGTACTCTATAAATCTGCTTTTTGAAGATTGTTTACAACCCCAGCTCTTGATATTTATTTTTGGGTCTTGCACCTTTAGGTGAATTCTTAATATTTCAGATCTATTTTCTCAGTTTTTGAGTGCAGTGTTTTATAACTTGGTGCTTTAGTTTTACAATAAAACAAAGTTGATATTATTGCTTCAATTTTTTTAATGTCATTAATTGATGCAACTATATTGTGATTCAAAACAAAAATTGTTGAATAGCTCAATTTCAAATTTTTGTATGATTATAACAATTTAATATTCTTATGAACCTGGTATATACTCATGTTAAAAAATTGTTTATATTTAATAAAAATTATATGAATTGTTCTCATTATTTCCGTTCCATTTATTAAAAAGCAATTTCATAGTTATAGTCCGTTCATCCAAGTAATGAGTAAATTAATAGACTCCTATAGTAGCAATTTCATTTCAATTATAGTCCGTTCGTCTAAATAGTCAGTTACTCTATATATTAAAGAAATTAACTGACTCCTGTAGTATCAATTTTATTTTAGTTACAGTCCGTTCATCTATGTAGTGAGTGAATTAACTGACTCCTATAGTCGCAATATAATTTTAGTTATAGTAAGTTCATCTATATAGTGCGGGAATTAACTGAGACCTGTATTAAGAAACTCAGCACTTACATTGAAATATAATAAAAAAAAGGTCATTCACAAATTCAACTTGACACAATAAAAGATTAATTACTCAGATCCAATGCATATAATCCTAGAGATATGATCATAGGAAGTATATAATCTAAAATAATAATATAATATAGTTACTAGAAAGGATAAGTTCGAAATTAATAGAAAAATCGTGTTTAAAAGACCATTACACATGCCTAATAAATAGCTCGGAGTTACTGTCTGAGTTGAACAGAAATAAATAAAATTCAATGTAATAGATTCGATAATCTGTTGACGCACAAAATAATATTTATGGAAAAAAAAACAAGGAGAAAAATTATTTTTAGGTACAGAGGAATAAATAGAATGTCATCTAATAACAGAGAATAAAGAAATGCCTAATTTTCAGAGTAAAACTATCATAATCGGCCTGGGTCAGACGGTCTCTTATATTTCATCATTTTTTCCAATCAGTTAACGGCCCTGTAATTGAAATAAGAGGATATTTATTTTTCTCATAGTATTGATTTCAGCTTATTTTCTTGATTTTATTGTACTTTACGTCAAACGGCGTCACTATTTCTAGGCTCATTTACCTAATGCTTTCCGTTTTCGCTTTTGTATGTCGATTTTCTAGGGTAATAATTCCGATACGCCTTTGTTCTTTGTCGAGACACACTGTATACATATCGTTTAATTGTCATGTTGAAAATAAGTGAATATAGAGCCGACCATAGACAATTGAAAAATTAGCTAGTGTATGACATAGAACAGCAAATGTTTTGCCATGGAACCACACAACATACCTTCTGTCAATGGTTTGACATGCATATTGTAATTAACCTTTACGTCTGGTGTGAAGTTTGTTTACAAGAAGTACTAGTAAACTTGGATTTATAAATATTACAATTTGTATTTAAAGATGACAAAACTTACATTTTCATCAAATGAAACTACAAGTATAGAAAAACCCATTGAGCTGACACGTTCTCCTGTTAACACGAATCCAGATGACTTAGACGATGTATATGAATTAAATCGATGTGCCCAATGGATTCAACTCAATAAATTTAAAAAGGTAATTAATATATCATAATGTGATATTGCTTTACATTTTATATTTTTATCAATAAATGCACGACAATTAACTATTATATATATTATATATATATTATATATATATTATATATATTATATATATATATATATATATATATATATATATATATATATATATATATATATATATATATATATATTATGTACGTAAGTTAAAAGCACCAGTGGCAGACACTTTAATGGTTAATGCTGCTAAACTAATAAAATTAAAATAAATAAAATGTTGGAAAACAAAATAGTATAATAGTATACTTCTAATTATTTAGATAGAACATACAAAAGATTATCAATATCAGTATTTCACAAATGCAGATTTTACATAGTAAAGTAAAGTACTTAAGTAAAAATTATTTTTTTTAATCTTTTAGTCAAATTTTTGGTAATAGAAGGATGGTTCTAACTGTTATTCAAATCAAAAATATGTGTACTCAAAGTCGATACACCTCATTTTCAAAAATAAAACAAACTAATTTGGATTACAAGCCCCACAGTTTAATGGTTATTACTTTAAAGTCACACAAATTTACAATATCAAGTATATACTCTCAATTTGCAATTTATGAGCCTGTATTCAACAGTACTTACCATGGCAAAATCTTTAATTAGAGTTCACAGAATTATCACGATTTAGTCAGAGAACATTACTTACTTGTGTGCCACCAATTCAAATATATTAGGGCCTTGATAACTGAAGATAAGGACGTGACAATGGAGATCAAGGCAAGAGTTGCTGTGGGGAACAGATGCTTCTGGGCAGTCCAAAGAGTGCTCCAGTTTAGGGGGCTCTCATGAAGGTCAATAATCTGCCCCATAGTCACATACAGATGTGTAACATGAACTATGTAGACGACAAGTGAGCAAATTTTCAACTGCTGGGAACATGAAATCCTACAAAATATTATTGACCCTGTTTTCAAGAACAGGGGTAGAGGATCCTGAGGAACGCTTGGCTGATAGATTTGGTGGCGCGACTTCATTAGTTAGAGGATCCAGCTTAGGGTTCGACATTGGAGGCACCATGCTCAGGACAGAAAGGATTGGCAGTTGATTGTTGGGAAATCCTGGTTTTCATAGAACCGTAGCGTCGGTTAAAGAAGAATTTATTGATATATATTTGATGATTTCTCACAATAATTAACGGGAAGTTTTGTTTTCTATAGGTTTGTCTTCAATTCCCAGACTATTTACTTCCAGATTCCAGTAATGTGATTTTAAAACTCCAGAGTATTTTAAATACAACATTGTACTTATTAGGTGATACTGCATATGAAAGGCAAGTACAAAATACATAGAAAAATAAAATAAAGTCTGGAATGTTTATATAAAATCAACAATTTCATTATTTCAGTTGTTGTGTAGATTATATTGCAGCTGCTCATATAAATGCCGATGCAATAATCCATTTTGGTCCTGTTTGTTTTTCAAAATCATCTGCAGCAATTCCATTTATAAATATTTATGAAAAGCTTCCACTTAATATTGACCAATTGAAGGATAATTTTAAAGAAACTTTTAAAGATGAAAACCAACAGGTGGTGGTTATAATTGACGTCGGTTATATCCATTTATTTGGTAAGTCTAAGTATACATACACAATCTGTTCAATCATTCAAGTGTTTTCAGATTTTCACTTTTTTAAATATGAAATTTGTGTTAGGTTCCATAGTAACTATTTAAATCAGTGTCTCCCAACCCGAGTTCCACGCCCCACAGTATATTAGGTATTATTTGGCTTGATGAGACCAAAATATCAACTGGGTGTTTGGTGTCATCAAGTGATTCTCGCTAAACAACCTTTCTAATGGTAAACGTACTCAGAACATATTTGAGTTATTTACATATGACATTCGACGCGGATTAAACCAACAGCAGTGTGCCGATCAACTCGCTTCGACTTTTGGTGATGGTTTCGCTAGTTTTCCGAATTCAATCGTAGCCGCACTTCGCTACAGGATGAATTTCGTGAAGGTCGTCGAAATTCGGCTGTTGTACCAGAAAACATCGATGCTGTGCGTAACCGATATTGCAAGATCGTTATGTAACAACAAAATTCAATCGCGGAGGTTCAAAAGACATCGTATCAGGCGCTGAATCATGAATCTGTGCATATAAACCCGAAACTTAACAACAATCGACTGTATGGGTCTTTCAAGACGAACCAAAACATGAAAAACTTCGAAACATATGGTCGCCTGTTATATAATAATTGGACGTGTCGCGATTGTTCCATCGGAGCAACGTAGAACGATAAATTCTGAATGGTACACCAGGTTTTCGAAAAATCGAGGAAAACCAATCGCAGAAGTTATACATTAAAAACAACTCAGATTCCTATAAATTAAAGATCAGATTAGAACTTATCTATGGAAATCCGGGATGGTTGCAGCCCTCAACTGAATTCCTAGTTGTTGGAGTTGAGTTTGTTTGTGGTGTACCGATTGAGTCCTTTCGGCAGCTGTAGAACTGTGGGAAAAAATAAAATGAGGAAGAAAACGGGAACACAGATGGAAATTAATGGAGAAGGAACGAGTAGAAAGAACAGATTTGAATAAAAAGGAGCTTATGCTTCGACATATAAAAATAGAAAATACGAATTCATATGGAAACAATTATAAAAAACAAAAGGAAATTTATATAGATAACTGAAAATTTTTGTGAGCATTATAATAAAAAAGCAAAGCTGAAAAGATATTTGAAAAACCTCATTTTGATTTGAACCCTTGACTATAGATATGTAGAGGACGATTTACAATACATTCCGAGGTTTTATTGAATTTCTCGAACGGAAGTGACTACTTTGCCACAATACATGAACTAAGGAAATATTTGAAGAAAAACTTTTAGAAGCACCATTTACTAAAAAAATTTGTCAAAAAGAAAATTATATTATTTTGCGGGGACAGTATATTGAATGTGTTTGATAATGATACTGATATATTTTTTAAAAATATAACCAAATCTGAGCTATCCTTTTCGTTCTGTTCCCCAAATAAATAGAAAATACGAATTAGTAGGGAAACGATTATATAAAACTATAGGAAATTGTTAAAGATAACTGGAATTTTTGTGAGCATTATAATAAAAAAGATATTTGAAAAACTTATCAGCGAATATGAAGAATAATATCACTACAAATTTACCGAAATTCATTTTGATTTGAATCCTTGAGCATAGATAGGTAGAGGACGATTTACAATACATTTCGAGGTTTTATTGGAATTCTCGAATGGAGTGAGAAGTAGTAAAAAATTAATTTCTTCAAATACTCGAATGTTAGAATAAATAAATCCGAAGTGACTGACTGAATACGTGAATAAACAAAATATTTGAAGGAAAACTTTTAGAAGCATAATTTTCAAAAAAAATTTGTCAGAAGGTAAATTATATTATTTTGCAGTGATAGTATATTGAGTGTGTTTGATAATGACTTCTTCCTAAAACCCATCAATTAAATCTCTCAATTTAACAATCAGTTTTTTAATATTGAAAATTTGTACGTTACACAGGGGACACAGAAATTTTAGAAAGTTCATGTTGAGGCATTGCACAAAAAAGATTGGGAAACACTGATTTAAATAGATTTCATCTTTTTAGACAAAATAAAAAGTATTTTGGAAAGCTATACAAACATTATGTTACAAAGAATTGACGAGATGGCGACTTGTTCCTCTGGACAAACAGTTTTCTTTATAGGCAGTAATGAAATGAAATTATTAAATGTAGCTCTAAGTATGAAACGTAAGTAACATCTTACATTCAATATTATAACTTAATTATCTTCAATTTTTCACTTCTTAGACCTTTTTCGTAGTAATTAGTCTTGATTTTAGTTCTTATTCGATAAAAAATCAGTTTAAAATGACATGTACAAATTGGCGTTTCCACCTACTTCGGTCTTTATCAAATATATAATCAATTTATTTAGCACCCGGCTAGAAACATTTCACATATTCATTTTATAGGAACAGATTATAAATTTACGATATTTTCTTGATTTATTTTGCTTTGAAGAATCGTTGTTGTCCCTTTATTTTTTCCTCTCATACTTCTAGCTCAATCAGTTGCTATTGAAATGTTAAATATATCTCAATGTCTTCAAGGCATTTTTGCACAGTTTGTCTCCAGAGAGGTAGCAATCCTAGAAGTTCTTTTGGATCTTAGGAAGACATTGGTACTAACTGATAAGGCAGAAACTTGAATATCTTCTAACCGGAAATATTTTAGATATTCTTTTTCAAAATTTCTTGTTTGTTTTCTGAAATCACATGTCTAGCACTTCGTTTTGAGTGACTTTAACTGTGTTAGAATCTGTGGAGTGTAGTGCAAATTAGACCCCATCATATTCCACTATTCGATGAGATTTAAATCTGGTAACTGTAGTGGTAAAAACTAGTAGTAGTAAAAACTCGACGACAGCTTCTTGAAGAAACTGTATTTTTTTGAGGTACAGTATGTAGAAGTGCCTTGTCTTCCTGGTAAAGGACAATGCAGTAAAGTAGTTTATAGGGCATTATCATCATAATGATAAGTTGTCATACAGCCATATTGTTGACTTCCTATACAACTCTTGATATCACAAACTCATGTCTTTGCAGGTGTTTAAGATTTATTAATTTCTGTATTAGTGTAATATGATGGAAAATGTTTTCAATTGGCAATCGAAAACATGAGAACTAGTTTGGGAACATTTTTGTTTGAAGACTTTCATTTTTTTTCTCATTTACAGTGAGTTTAAAAATATAATTAGAAAATACAACAAGCAATTAAGTGGTTAATCATTTGATGAGCATTTATAAAAAATTTTCTTTTTTTGTTCTTCCTTATTTTAGCCCTCAATCTATATTATTATGAGGGAAGTATAAAACTATTCGAAGCTACGAATAAAATAATAAGAAGAAGGAATTACGTCGTTGAAAAAATAAAAGATAGTGAAACTATTGGGATAATTATCGGTACATTGGGAGTAAAAAATTATTTGAAAGTGATAGAGAGAATGAAAGCATTAATTAGTCAAAGTGGGAAAAAATATTATCTAATTAGTGTTGGGAAACCTACTGTTTCAAAACTGGCTAATTTTCCAGAGGTAAGAAAAATTTTCTTCAATCTTTTATTTAACATTTCAAAGTATGCATAAATGTTAATATTCATATAGGATGTTTAAGGGAGAAGGTCCAAATATTGGCCCCCTTTTATATATTTGAAAATAACTCAAAATAAGTACTCTTATGAATATAAAATTCAGGACACATGTATCTAGTAGTCAAATGCCATTTAACATCTTTATTTTTGTTTTTATGTGCCCAATTATTACACATTAAACACTGGACCTATAGTTCACCTTTTGTGTCATCCCTGAAATGACCATTTCAAAACTTGAATACCGTATCTTCCCCTTCTGAAATGCCATCAATTTCTTCCATGTCGTTATCCTCTTAAGCTGGAAAGAAATCATCCGATTCTTCATTATTCTCTCTTCATCCGAATGAGCAGTTATTTCTGTCTTGGTAGCTTTTGGATTTTCTTTCCCTTTGAAGTTTAAGTTTTCCCTTGTTACTTATATTTTGTATTGATGTTTTCATTTGAGATTTTGAAGATTTTCTTCCTAGATTCCATGTTTTTTTTCTCAATGTTAGTATTGGCAATATGTGGAAAGTAGATATTAAATTTTTCACGGGCCCTGCTTTATTCTTTGAAATACATTTAGTTTCCTTTGACCTTCCTGCCATATTTGCTGCAAATTGACGTCCAGTGTTGTCTTCTGGTTGAGGCCCTATTTCATTCGAGCAGCCTGGTTGAGGCTCGATGTCCTTAGAGCAGCTCATTGTCCATATCATACTTCAAGCCTTTCTCATGTTTTGGCTGTCTGCTTGGAAAAGCACCTCTTTAAAAAAACTGTAGGATTATTTACATTAATTTCTAGAGGATTTTGCTTTATACACAATTTTTTTAAATTGGAAAATAAGATAGTTACAACCCTTTTAAAGATTGAATCGAATCATAGATTTTTAGACTTAGTATCACCCCTAGAGATTAACATATATAATTTTGGATCACCTCGTATAAAAAATACTCCAATAAAAATTATATTTTGTTTCAGTTAGACGTTTACGTGGCGATAACATGTTCGATGAGTGAAATTTATTCTAACAGAGATTTTTATAAACCAATTGCTGTACCTTTTGATGTCGAAGTAGCTTTAAACGCAGACCCAGAAAGGCATCAAGATTTCACATTCAATTTTAACGATTTTATCAACAAATGCGGCATAAAAACTAGTCCAGAATCACTCGGAGATGTCAGTTTATTAACAAATAAGCTACGATTACCTAATACAAAGGAATCTACAAATAACGACGAGGACAATCAATCTTTAGCTTTAAAAAGTAGCGGTTCATTAGCACTACAAAGTTCCGGTGCTGGGTATTTGGCTCAAAGGTCTTGGCAAGGTTTGGAACAAAAACTAGGCCAAACTGAAGTAGGATTGGCTAAAGAAGGACGTTCGGGAATAGCGTCGCAATACGAAAATGAACAGCTTTAGAAAAATTCATAAGGTATACGCAGCCAATATAGCCATGCCAAGACATTTAATATTTTTACATCATGATATTTCCAAAATTTAGGATAACCTATAGTATGAAGTATATTATTGTAATAGTCCAGTCATTTTATGCACTTTAAACCTCAATATTCGGAATTATTTCTGATGAGCTGAATTTTTGTATAGATCTTTATAACATTGTTGTAATGAACATGTGAAAAATCGACATCGATATAGTGTTGTAAAGGTCATAAGGTCACAAAAATCGGTATTAAAAAGAAATACAATATTAGGTTAAGGTGTGTGAATAAGAACATGTGACTAGTGACTGGATTGAAGATTAACTCCAGTTTATCAGAAAGAATTTTGTTCAACAAAATATAAAATAAACTTCCATGGTTCTCAACACATCATAGTTGCTTTCTCAACGTTGTACTCCAAAGACGATTGATTTTACACCTAACCTAATCTAACCAACAGAAAAATTTTAAAAAATGCAAATTTTTTGTAGATAATTTTACTAGGAACAATTTTTCTAATAATGGCTGTTGTTTTTTTGGTATTTGTACATGAGTCCTTACCAGGAAGATTATAACTAAGTCCTTTCGATCTAGATAGTTCTTCACAAGTTTTCTCAGATCTCAGGGAAAACCTTATGTCGATGTTACTAAAATATGCGTTTCAATTTTTCTTTCTTCTTTAACTGATAATATAGCCTTACCACCTAGAGTTTTTTTTGTGTTTTTTGTTCATCTTATTTTGCAATATGGATCGAGGTATTTTATATCTTTCGGAAGCCAGTCTTTGAGACATAACACTCGACTTAATAAGTCGAACTGCTTCTTCTAATTGTGCTGGGGTGCAGTTCCTGCTTCCTTTATAACGACCCATTATCATTAGAAAAACATAAGGGAAAGGCAAGAAATATGACACTTTTTAATTTTTGTAAAGAAAGGGGTAATAATTTAATTTATTCCAATAGTTTTATATAAAAAAGATAAAACGATATGTATACATACAATAATAATTATTTCTTTAAAGCAATGATGATGACCTGGGTAGGCAAGGGATGTCACCGAAATGGCTTATCAATTTGCTAGGGAAGAAGCACCATGGTCTCCCTAGTAATGGTTGAAGTGGCGCCATATTACTGAAACCATGTCTGTGAAGTGAAAGCAGGATATTCTCTCAATGTTGGTTAAGTATTCGCCTAGAAGCAACACCATCTACAGAAATTGCTTGCCCTTAAGGATTTTCAAAAAAATACGGTCCATCTATTGCCAACACACACCAAACCGTCACTTTAGAACTGTGAAGTAGCTCTTGATGTATTAAACGGGGGTTTTGTCTTTCATTGGACCAATAACGACAATTTTGCTTGTTTACACTTCCATTCAAATCACTCCAAAAGTGCTCACTGTGCGAAATCGCTTCAACATTGTCTCACAGAAATTTGTACGTATATTGTGATCATTAGGATTAAGCGCTTGTACAATTTGAATTTCAAATGAATGAAATTTAAGATGCTTCTTCAATATTTCGTGCACTATCGTTATTGGAAGCTCAAGCGAACGGACTAACGCAGATTATCGCGCAAATTCAATGTTCTGGACGTCCTGTTGAGGATTGTTGTCTGTCTAACTTGTTGCTCGGAAACTTCGCACCCATGATCGAATCAAATCTTCACTTGTAACGTGAACAAAATCTTCGACGAACAATTGCACACGAATCATTGGCTTTGAAATACGATTCGATTGAAAACGCACGTTGTCCACTGCGACATCGCGACTAAATAATCCGCCAGAATGACGATGCCAATGCTGAACCCTCCCCGCCCCACCGCTCAATGGTTACGGAGAAATTTGAATCCTAATTCTGCCACCGGACACCCGTTACGTAATGTTTTTTAACCCAATAACAATTATTAGCTATAACTACGACACCTTAACATTAACAAACAGTTCGGATTACTAACATTAAGAATTTATATTTTACCATATAGACCAATGTCTTTCAAATATTGGATCAGGTGTGGTAACTGTTTCACGTTATTCAAACTTTTTTCCTAACTTAACTTTCTTGGAACGAACTTCCTAGCTGGTGGCTAAGGCGCTTATTGGAGTATTGTGGGCAACTTGTTAGTATTTGGTTGACTGTCAGTGGTAATTTGCATTTGGGAGGATCAGAAGCGACAATTAAATGAGTCAGTGGAGTCTCTACGACTCATGGGTGGTAGGTTTCTATAGTCGATGGACCGTTGAATCCCAAGCAGCTTGTCCATTGGTCGCGTATACGTCTTATGTTAGCTATGACATAATTATGGATTTGTATAGAGTCTGTGTGAAAGTTTAACACCAGAGCTTGAAAGACTGTCATTGGAGTCATGAATATTCTGAATGATAGGGTGTACTGGATATATTTGTTTGTGCTGATAGCTGATTGTTTATCGTCAGAGGAAAGGGAGTTCAAGACTTGGAGGATTGCATATAATTGTACAAATATTAAAAGAATGGCCAAAGTCACCCAACTTTATGGTTTAGGTAGTTACCGAGCTGAGGAATTGATCACATTACCAACTTGGGCTTATTGGCTGCATGTACCTCAGTTGAAAGGTTTGCGATACTTACTAATAGATTCATAAAGATTTTACTTCTTTCAATAAATCCAATAATCCATTTTTTTATTAATTATACAGACTCAAAAAATAAGTAATTTATTTCCTCATATTTTTATAAACACCAAATAACAAAACAATGTGACAACAGTGTAATAGAGCACTTGAAAAATCGGTGCTTGGATATACATTCCAACAATATTCTATCAAAGCTAACAATAAAAATTTTAATGGTATATTGTATTCGGTACAAAATACTAAATATGGTAAACTATGAAAATACCAACTATAAAATTGATAGTGTAACGATCTGGCACACGCAACGCCAATTAAATTAGCAACAAAGAAAGGCAATACGAATAACTGAACTATTTTAGATAGTTTATCTTCAATTTTAACAGTTTCTGATTCTTCTTTTACTCTTCCGCTGTCTTTTAATTGTTTTTCGAAAGAACGTACGAAAGCTCTTTGACTTTTAGTCATTTTCTTTTCTTCCTCTTTCGATTGTCTCTCAGCCTCTGTTTTCTCTCTAATAATTTCCAGTCTCAATTCACCAGTGACCATATTCAATTTAGCATAACTACTCAGATATTTTTTCAAATGGGGTAAGAATAATAACAGCAACGATACGTGTAATACCAATAATCCTATATGAAATAGTTTGTTTTCGAAAATTTCTCTTGATAAGAATCGGTAGTTTACAGTCCATTTGTGTTCGAAAACGCGACCTAGATCAAAACTACCCTTTAAATATGACACTGGATTCTCGTATAAAAACGGAAAACCTAGTACTAATTGAATTACCCCACAAATAAATAAATTTATAAACGTATCAACATAACTCAAGTTCGTTAAATAAGCTAAAAGAAGACACGGGGCATATAATAAAATATTCATTTTTACAGAAACTGCTAATGAATAAAATATACTACCGAGTAACCATTTGTTATCTATGAATAAGTTTAAACTTATGTAAAACAATAAAACTGCTACGGGATCATTGAAAAGTCTTAAAACGAATATAGAATGAATCCTATATGATGTCAAAGTTGTAATAATCAAGGCGTAAGGTGGTAATTTCATAGTTTTTCTAAATATCCTTTGTACCAAATAGGTTTGTATCAAATAAAAACCTAAAAAAATGTATTGAGCTAATAAAATATTTGTACCTTTCGAAGTTAAGTAATAGAGTATGGTATAAATGTATACAAAACCAGCTGGGTATACCAAAGGTCCTGTATCACCTGAAATATGAAACAGTTTTTACTATTTTTATTGAATCATAAAGTACATATAGGATAATTAATTGTGGGAGGCCAAGAACTGTTGAGCACATAGACCTTCAGATAGGCTCGTCGTGCCCCACAATAAGAACACTATGGTGCCGCATGTACAACAAGTGGAATACAAACCTTGCCAAGCACTATCACACATTCCCCTGTGCACTTTCACACAAAGAAGAAATACAAGGTTAGAGGTGAGGAAATTTTGAGCTTCTAAACTCTTGTAATTCTTCATAGTTTCTTTTATCATGAACTGAAGGCACTGGGCCGTCTGAGTAGCCTTGCTCTCCTTATTTTTCTACACACCATTGATGTTATGGCATTTGAACTAGGCATTGTCAAAAGCATCTATCAGAACTTTGACATCAATAGAAACCAACCTTTGGGGATAATAGGTTTCGTGGTCCTTGTTTGCTTAAATTACTTGGAGAAAGAGGAGGATTTATCATGGTCTCTGCTCTTGCAGAGCCTTTGAAAGTTTGTCAGGTTTCCCACAGGTATTCTTCATGATACTTGATTAGGGATCTCAGAACACAAATTAAAAAAAAGAATAGAAAATATGTAAAAAATCATTTAAAAGTGGATTCCTTTCTGCTTATATTTACTATTCATTACTTACCTCCATCTTTCATACACTTTTTTCTCCTAATAATTAGAAGCTCAAAATGTGCGTATAAAGCATTTGGGAATGAAGGAAATTGATTTGTCATTTTCCATACCTAAAGTCTGTGATTCATATGATGTTTTGATTGAGACAAAAATAGTAATCATAAAACTGTTTGAAAATTTAATGCAGAATTAAATATTCAAAGACCAAAAAATTGTTGACCATACTTTCTTAGGAAAATTTAAACAGCAAGTTTTATCAAAATTTCTGCAACAAATTTTAAATGAAATATTTCTGCTTATTGCATCTGATCACCTAGATTTTTACTAGAGAAATCTAATAAATTAAATTGCTGTTAGACCTGTAAAGTAAGGAAATTCCAACAAATAAACCCAAAAAGGTTACATAATGTGCAGGAAGCTTTTGTGGTGTAGAATACATTCAAAATACCTCATAATATATACTGAATTGTTCTTAAGACTACAAAAAAGGCAAAATGATATTTATTTTTTGATGTTTTTTATATATAAAAGTAGCACTTTCAAATTCATATAGCGTGAAAAGTTGTTTCCATTGACATGTTTGATTTAGAAATTTTCTTGAAATGAATTCAAGGACCTTTTCATTCAATACTTAAATAAAAAAATATACCTTTCAAATCTTTATAGTCCAATGTTCCATTTAAAAATCCTTCAACTTCTTGCATATAAGCAATCCAATCTATCTCCGTGTATTGCACACATTGGATAATAAATATATTCAGTATTGTTTCAAAAATTAACAAAATTAAACAGACTGGCCATAGGTAATGTGGATCCAAAACAATTTTTAATAGATAATCTTTTTGTACATATTTTTGAAGTTGTAACATGATGGTTCCCGATTTTTGGGATTTGCTTTGAGCTTTTTTATTTTTAGTAGTTGGAACCATCTCAAGTTTCGAACATACTATTTCTTGAAACCCCGATAAATTTTGGAAGATAACCTAAATATCTTCTTTTTTGATATAATGCATCTCGCCTACATATAATGACAATACATAGAAAAAGAACTAAAATTTATGCAGGACCACAGAACTAACAGTGTTGAATTAGTTAATATATGCAAAGCTATAGTTTTAACTAATCAAAATTCAAAAATATATATTTTAATTATCGGAAATGATGTAGCTTATTTTACTAATATTACACATATTTCGTTAGAATGTATTCTTTGTGGTTCTATAAAAGTCATTGCATAATCTACTGTTGATCTATTGAAATTAATGTGAGGTTATGTCATAAAGATAAATTAGTGAAATATTTGCCTTATTTAATAATAAATGTCAACTAAACTTTCCGTATCCAAAAATGGCATATAATTTCAAATCAGAAAGTGAAGTAAAAGAATATATTAACAATTTAGGCATAGAATACAGGTTTGGTTGTTACAGCGAAAAAAAACCAGAAGGTAAAATTCAAACAAATTACCTACATGAAAATTAATTCTATTATTTCAGTGTGTCATTTGTTAGCCGATTTTTTAGAATCGATTAAAAAAGATTATGAAAAAGCTGGCAAAGTTTATAGAACGAACTGCGATGATTATAAATATGGTAAAAGTTGTTTAAAATATGGAACTTACAGTTTATTAGGAAAAGGTTCGAAAACATCAGATTACAAATTGGCTTACGATTATTTCGAAAAAGGATGTCATTTAGAAGAACCCGATTCTTGTTTGAACCAAGGATTGCTGCTAATAACAAAAAATGATAAACCTGAGTTGAAACAAGATGTTATTAAAGTAAGCATTTGATTGATTTAACTTATATTTAAAGAATTTTTAAAATCAGACAACTCACTTCAGAGGTATAGCTTGGACTAATATAGTTGTGGGCAAAGTCTCCCTTTTTTCTGTTTCCAAGATCTACTTAATAAATTCATTTTTATCTCCATATAAATGAATGAAAAGAATTTTTAAAAGCATATAGATTGAAAATTTTTTTTAAATTGTAAATTTAGTGATATGATTTTTTACAAGTTTAAGTTCTTCAGCTTTTTGCTTTATCGAAGTCTTCTGCTAAAGATTTGTAATTGATTTTTACTGGTAAATCTGCTTCAATGAAGAGTATTGCTATAGGTCCTGCTTCATATTGTTTTTTTAATAGTTTTTAATAATTTTTAAATCAGAAAAACTTCTTTCTATTTAAGCTGTACTTACAAATATAGACAACATAATTATAATAGCAATGTATACATTAGTATAGAAAACTTCCAGTTCCATCTGACTGGCGTCTTTAATGGAGTTTGGTAAATTAGGCACTAAAAGTCTTTGTAAAGCTGTTAAGATCATTACAGTGCTTAAAAAATTTAATATTTGGAAAATATTTTAAATTATTCTTTTCGTATGGAATCCAAAATTGTTGTAATATTCAGAGAATGCCATAAATCTAGTGTTAATGTCATCTACAGCTTCAACATTTTTTTGTGAAGCCTTTTTTTTAAATGATTGGAATTCCACAACTGCTATTTTCTATAAATTTATAGGCTTTTGCAGTACATTAATTAAAGTCTGTTTCTCGAAATTTGTGAATCCACTTACAAAAATTCTCAAAACCGATTCATTAATTTATATCTTACTAATATTTCGAACCATAAAGTGTATTGAAATAATAAATTCCAGAGTTAACATTTCAATTACAATCTTCTCTGTTCTGTATGGAGTATGCATATAATGAAACTTTTGCAAAATTAAGCAGTGTTGCCAATCTGGCCCATATTTGCTAGGTTTTTATTTAATTTAAAAATAAACGAAGATTTTAAGTTTGATTGACATTGCATTTAAAGAGGCTTCGCGAGGCTCCTTTAAGTGCGAGACTGTGGGCAAAGGCCCACTTTACTCACTCCTCACACGCCACTGACTCTCTTATATGTTATATGTTCACATGAAGAAATTAATTTTGATAGATTATCAAATGAAAAATCATAACAATCCATATTCAATTTTACTATTAATGTGTCTTTAGAATACCAAATTAACTTGAAAACATTCACTATCATCCAAGCACATGTTTTAAATTCATAAATATTTCAGTAAATCCATGTAGTTAGGAAACTCTCATGATACATCATGACACCAAAATTAATATAACAGGTGGTTGAAATGTGCAAAAAATTGATCTTACTGTTTTTTATTTTAACAAATGATATGCTGCATTTTGAACTTTATAGTTTACTTTCTAATTTTAGGGTATGCAGCTATTAGAAAAAGCATGCCAGCACCAAAATGGAAATGCATGTTACTATTTATCAGGAATGTACATTGTTGGTGTAAAGAAGGATAATCTCCCAGGTTAGATTCACATTTTTTTAAGTAACATATTTTTAATTATAACCGAACATTAACTGTTTTTATTATCGGTTCCGTTCTAGGTATATTTCCTTGAAAACTATCCATTTTAAATAATCTCAGCAGTATCATTCTATATTCAGAACTATTTTATCCTGTTGTCCATGATCCATACTCATTACATTAAGAAGCAGCTAAATAAACTGAAGAGAAACTGTATTAACAAGAAGCCACCAATGACTATCATATGCAGAAGATAGCAAGGAAAAGAACTAAAGAGAAAATTTAAAAAACTGGTGGTAGTAGTAGCAGAAACTATGGACTTAAAAAATGAAAATCCAATAAATGAAATGAATAAAAAATGAAAGAACCAAAATTGCTACAGTTGAAATTACATAAGAAATGATCAATGATAAATGTGATGAGAAGAAGAAATAAATGGAATTTGGATTGGTTGGGGCTACACTACCATCTTAATATACAAGCAGTTTTCTTAGGAAAGTGAAAAGAAGGGTGTACAAAACAGATATAGAGTCCAAAATATTTAAGGGAAGCAAAACCTGGATTCTTAATAAAGAATAAAGAAAAGGTCAAATAAGGGTGGATTAAGCTTATATTTAACGACAATCATGTATTGTATGACAAACAATTATAGACATAATCCAATCTTAGGGGTTGGAAAAACTGAAAAAGATGTCAGATAAGAGGGAAGTAAATCCGTATATTAGAGAATACTAGAGGAAACAAGAAAGCACAGAAGATCTCTTATTGATACTTTAAAAATTATGTGTGCTATTCATTAACTCAGCAAATACATAAATAAGTTTGTGATATCACAAATACTGTGACTACTATCAACTATATTGCTCAGCCTAGCTTTGGAGATTACAAGATGAATAAATTGAAAACAAAATGTTTCAACAAAAAGCCACCGATGACTAGCATTTGCAGATTATGTTGTGCTAATAGAAAGGAAAAGAAAATAACTAGAGAAAATATCTAAAAAACTAGTGGTAGTAGTAGTAATGTATGAGATGAAATAAATATGAAATGAAAGAACCAAAAATGGAGTGGAAATTACATAAGAGAGAAGAATAAAAATAGAATAAATAAAAAATGTATAATCAATGACAAATGTGATGAAGAAGAAGAAAGAAATTGACTTCGGATTGGTTAAAGCAATAAATATGTAAAAGAGAAGAAGATTACATCACATCTTAATATCTAAAGTTATGAGTTACAATACGAACAAATCATTATAGACATAATCTGATCCAACAGATAACAATGGTTAGGAAATCGAAGACAGTTAGTAGATAACATAAAAGTAATATGATAGTTTGGAGATTACCAGAAGGAAAAGAGAAGAGAGGAAGACTGAGAATAAATAGATCTTCAGAGAAAAGATTTGTTATTGACATTTAAATAATTATTTGTGGTTTAATTTGCTCAGTAATTAAATTGGAATCATTTCCAAAATATTAGTCAAACACCTTACACAATTTTTGAAATCTACTATCAAAAAACGAATTTTAGAAAAAATTACTTGCTTGAAAATTATGGTATAATAAAAGAGAGGTTTATAGGTAATGAAATAAACTCTTTTAATATTAATCAATGGGATAGTTTCCATTGAAATGGTATTAAAAAATCATTATAAAATTCACATGAATTTTAGGTAGTCTTTTCCAAAAAGATTACAACCCAGAAGAGTACCTGGTTCAAAAAAATATGAAAAGAGCCTTTGAATTTGCATTGAAGGGATGCGATATGGGAAATATGTATAGTTGTGCAAATTTATCCCAGATGTATGCAAAAGGCGATGGTAAGTGAATTATTTATACCAAGAATATGGAAATTTATATAAATAGCCAAAAAATATCTATCTACTTTCATTTCTAATGGTTTTTCTATTATTTTGTACCTGATCCCGCAAAAGGGTTCATGCGCTATGAAAGGTTTATCAACCCTTACTTCAGTAAGACTGTCAAGTGTACCGAATATACACGTCTCTTTATCTTCATTTCCAACTGTCAACCAATTGTCGTTCAACTGCCAGCCAATACTTATTGTTATAGGAAAACTGATCTTTGTTATGTTATGACAAATTTCTTAACCTTCAAGATGACTCCTTGTTATCTTGATACATTTCTTATTCATGCCCAGCTGGAATTGAACTGGGACAATGTACAGAACGTTGTCGCATTTATTTATTAATTCAATCTACCTTCTAACTACATGCCAATGTCATGTTGTGTACAGTGCACACTTTTTGTGAGACAATTTTGTTTATTTTGCAGGTGTTGAGAAAAATGAAAAGTTGGCGGAAAAATATAAAACCAAAGCGATGGAAATGCAAAAGGATGCCCAAAGTAATAAAACTTTAACCTTCCAAGAAGGTTTAAATCCAACCTAAATTCAATTAGTAGCAGAACTAGTTTATATTTCGAATTTGTATATAAATAAAACAATAAATTATTACTGAACTGGTTTATTTTTGAAAATATTTAATGATTTGATGTAATTCGATGTTAGTAAACAGTTAGTGGCACTTGAAATTAACGATAATGTTATTAACAGTGTTTGACAATAATTTAGTTCCTAACTAAATGGGGACATTTAAGTCCGAGATGTTTCGACTTAAACAGAGATACAATTTCTTGAGTGTAATTTAACTCAACCCCGGTGCGAACCATTGGGATCTGTTGAAGATTACAATAACGTTCCTTATTTTTACCCTCCATTAACGTATCCTCTCGGATTACCAAATTTCTGTCTTAGTGTGACTGTGAAGAATCATAAATGCACCCACTTAACTTCAATTTGTTATTGCATTCATTAGTATTGATGATACACGATCTTAATGGGGACCCACATCATAGAGTATTGATTCTGAGTGTCCCTTGGACACTTAACAATAGGATTTTTTAGTATTTAAGAGCGGTCTGTAAACAGACAGATGTCTTAATATTCTGGCATCTGGTTCGTTCGAGTATGATCGTCGGATTATAGAAACCAAGTTTAACTACTCATTTTGTTATTTAATAAATAGTTTACTTTAAAGTAGTTTTGATGTTTTATTATAATGAATATGGCCAACCATCACTAGTTAGCCCGAAGATACACCAGAATTGAGTAATTTTTTGGTAGTTAATGAGTATCATTTCAAAAAGTATAAAGAATCAAAACTCAGGTCATGTTTCATCTAGGCACTCAACTTTTTGTTTATTTACTGGCTTACTTACTCCAGAAACCACAGGATTCAGTTAGTTTGTTGACAACTATGTGGACTTTACGAAAATACCGATTATGCCCCCCTTTAATATCGTTTTAATTTTAATTATCAGCTAATTGTCGTGTAACTGTCAACTAATTATCGTTCAACTGTCAACTAATCGTCGTGCAACTGTCAACTAATTTTCGTTCAACTGTCGGCTGTTTGTTGTGCAACTGTCTGCTGTTCGTCATCCAACTTTCAGTTGATGGTCGTTCAACTATTGATTGCCAATGTTGTGGATGAAAATCGAAGGAATTGTGTTCAAAACTATTCTTTCTATTTCTTTCTTTAAATTTAAGATGATTGACAGTTTTTTTTACATAATTGATATTCGAAATACAGTATCTGTAGTACAAAAAGTTATTTATAGAGATCTTTTAATTGACTGCGCAGATATAAGGAAATTTTCGATATTATAATGGAATTCTACTTCTTTCGATAAATATTTTGAAAATATGCTGCGCCCAATTACATGCATCAAAAATTGTATTATTGAGAAAACTTTATCACTAAACTAGCAAAAAATTTCAGTATTTTTGTTTAATACAAAATCATGCAGCCTATTTCAAAAAAATTTTCAATTGACAGTTCGATTTAAGTCAAAAAAAGTATTTGGGTGGCTTCTTACTCCGATAAGCCTTCTGAAGAGGTACCTCAAGTTGAACATCCTGTTTTTTCCAATTTATATATGACGGCAGTAGTAGACACCCATCAACTTTTTTGTGATTCACTAGCTTACTATTATTCCAAAAACTACTAAATTCGACCATATTGTTGTAAACCATGTAGACTTCTCGAGAATACCGATTATGCCTGCCTATCTAATTTCGTTTGCCATCCAACTGTCAGTTGATTATCGTCCAACTGTCAACTAATTGTCATTCAGCTGTTTGTCGTCCAACTGTCAGCTATTCGTCGTCCATCTATCAACTGATCATTGTCTGTCAGCTGTTTGTCGTCCCACTGTCAACTAATTGTCGTTCAACTGTCAAATGATCGCCAATGTGACTTAACAACGGTTTGATGTATGGAGTGTACACTCCATAGTTTGATGGTTGTGTACTGTTTTTGTTTTAGTTAAATATTCTTTTGTATTATATATGTAAATATAAAGAAAAATAATCGGAGCCGTGTGTAAACGAGTGTTGTTAGTAGCGATGTACGTTTCGTTGACACTGGTGATTTATCTGATGATAAAATTGACAGTAGGGTATTTCAAAATGTATTTAAAGATTAAATTGGAAGTCGTCGTAGTTGATATGATGACGAAAAACATGAATATCCTGATTTTGATCACTCAGAGTAGTTTCTTCAGTAGAAATTTACGAAAGGGAACAAATAGATCAACAGGTAAAGGGAGGCCTAGGAATAGATTCCCCGGGCGAAGTAATCATCTAACCCTGACCAAGGACAAATAGGCCTAGCAATATTCAGTGACCTATTGGGGAAAAGGATGTAAGGGAAAAAAGTAATAAATAAGGATTACAAAAAAAATGTAAAATCCTGATGGAAAATGATTACCCTTGATAATATAGAAAGTTCGTTACGGTAATTTTATTGGGGGAGACAGGGACATTTTCAAATAGATTATACTCACCGTGTAGCATGGCACGTGAGATTAAATTTGGAAAGTTGAAAAAAATCATAACAACACGGTTCGACGAACCAAATAGTTTTTCGATAGTATTTAATAGGCGGCATGTGTAAGGTACAGCTACTGCTGTTTTGTTTTTTGTCGTCAGCCATTTGATTTATAAACGAGTTTACCAGGTCCCAAAGAAATCGCAGAAACCCTGCAGCACCGATGAGTAGAGAAGTGAGGCTTAGAAATGGATTTCCCTTAATGACGATGAGGAAAATATCAGAGCAGTTCTTCGTTAACCGTGGCTATTAATGAAATTGAAGCGCTAGGGTAGTTTCCCATTGGGTTTTGAGAAAAGGGGTAGCTCACTAGTGATCAAAGGGGAAGAGAAGGGTATTTTTGGCAAGGGAGTTGTTGGATTTGATTCACGTATCGAACTACTATGTCATTTAGACTGATTGGAATTTAGGTTACGTCTATATTAAGATATTCTTTTTGAGAAGATGATTGGGTAGATGGGTCAGATGGTTTTGTACGTGGAGTAGAGGGTGGTGGCAATAATTCCTTTCATTGTAAGTGTTGTATTATTTGATTTACTACGTATTTTAACAGTTTTGCATTCATCACTAACCAAGTTTTGATACACTATTTATTTACATTTTTTCATTAATTATAATACATTTGGTATCACAAAATAGTTTTGTTAATAATATTTAAAAAAATTCCAATTGGTTTAGTCTTTCTTTATGATTTTTGACGATGTTTGGCAATGCTTCAAGACGAAATGGTCTTTTGGACTCGTTATGATGAATCGATGGTATTCCTAAGAAATATATTATAATTAAAATGTTTAATATTACGTAGCGTTCTTAGAACTAACATAGATAAACATAAATAAAATAAAAAATTGTCGAACGGGGTCAGATCAAAGCTACATGGTGGGTGTTCAATCTCTGTAAAGCCACATTTATGTATAATAGCCTTGGAGTACGAAGCAGTGTGGACTGGTGTATTGTGATGAAGCAAACACACACCTTAGCTGATATTGTAGTCATCACATTTTTGGTGTTTTTCGTAACATTCGTATTTTTTTGAATCGTCTCTCCTTTCCGATGCCGATGCCGGATCTTAGTAAAAGACTTCATCTCCCGTTGCAATTGATCGCATTACATTTTTTTGATCGTCGCTGCAAAGCTCTATAAATCACTCACATCATTCTATTAGACGCTTCTTATTCACTGCGTTGAAAATTCTAGGCACCCATCTAATTCTCGTCATATTCAAATGCTCATGTAGGATCTTGAGAAGACTTGTTTTAGAAATGCCGACCTGTGCTTCAATTTCTCTTGTTTGTAGGCGCTCATCAATTTCTTCCACTATATTGATGCTTTTTGAGCCAGTCATTACATCATTACCGGACCTTCCGCACATGGAATTTGAATGGCATGTGATTGATTATCTTCCGTATAGTCCTGACCTCGCTCTTACACCTAAAATCTTTCCTTGGTGGTAAACAATTCAACTTCAAATCGCATTGAACAAGCCCGACAGGCATTCTTGAGGTTTCAAAGAGTGTTTACTTCTCCCGATTTTGATCTTAGCCTACGACTGAGGTTCGTGAAGTGCAACGTTTGGTCGGTGCTTCTCTACAGCATAGGAGACTGGACATTGAAGACAATTGCGATTAAAAAGCTGGAGGCTTTCGAGATGTGGCTGCACAGCAGAATCCTTAAGGTGCCTTGGACGGCTAGATTGAAACACGAAAAAATTCCGAGACGCATCGGTAAGCAACGTGAATTATTTGAATGAATTATGAAGAGAAAACCGCCTTACCTAAGGTACATTAAGCGAAACAACAAATATCAATACAAATACTGATTGAAGGAAAGAGAGGGATCGGAAGGAAGAAAATATCTTGGCTGCGAAACATCAGGCAATGGACACATGATATACAATCCTTAATACACACCGCAAGGAAGCGTAGAAAAATGTTGTCGCGAACATCCATTAGTGAATATGCATTGAAAGAAGATAAAACACTTCAGCAATAATAAAGAGTTTAATCACAGGTCGCAGTCTTCTATGAGGAAGAAATAAACCAACGAAATTTACTATTTACTTTGTGGATATATCTAGTATGTTTTATAAATTGCAAATTCTTTTTTTTTTTCAGTAAAATTGCATTCTTGCGGAATAGCGACATAACCATAACCTAAAAATCTTGTTTATTGATTGAAATCACTTACCATTCAACCAATTGTTTGTTCCATAATTGGTACTATAATTAAGGTTCACTTTTGTTGGTGATTGTCGTCGATCTGTATCCTCAGTTGATTTGTTTCTTCTCGCAAATTCTGAAATAATTAAACGACCATTTCGGCCTGTTTAAGTTAGATGAATTGTTCTTTTAATTACTTGATACTATACAAATTTACAATCCAATTTGATTACCAATTTTAAAGTAGAACAAAATGAGTTTTTGATATGATAAGGTGTCGTCTAAGATGCCCATTTATTAGTTGCACAAAGGAATATAGAGTAATTAAAAAAAATTAATATCAGTTACAACCAGTAGGAAAAACGTTGTACAAAGATTAGCACTTCGTCATTCGGATTTCAATCCCTTTGAAAAAGTGAAAGACGGCAGTGAAAAATTGAAATACCAGATAATATTCAAGCAACTTGAAGGCTCGGTAATGTCCCGAAAATATCAGTGACAGATTGGAGTGAAAGAGTAAGAACCTCCAAGTTTTCCAGTATAAAATTTGTATTATGAAAAATTGTGCAACTTCTGAGTCCTTACACGTAGTTACTCTTTCATTTTCATATTACTTTTACTTTACCTAACATTTAAATAAATTTATTGTGAGATTGGAAAATTACCTTTCCAAGTTTGTATAACTTTAGCGGGATCCATTCTAGCAGACTGCCTAAGTAACTCACTAACTCTTTTAGTAGCAGGTTGAAAGTAATTGGTAATCACATCCTCTCTGTCAATTCCTTCCATCCGCTGCCAATAAAAAAACCATCTAAGAATTATTTAAATTATATCGCTTCTTCTAGATTGGGATAAAAACAAAAAAAAATTACTAAATCTAATACTTCATCATTTGATCTCAAAATAGGTGTATTCTAGTTCAATTCAAAACATCTTATATTGTCTAGAAATAAAAAATTTAATTTATGTTAGATAGTGTCAAACAAACCAGAGAAAGTATAAAGGATAGGATACGAAAGAGCATCAAGTCTATGGACTAAACAAAAACCTACAAAAAAAAACAAAAACATAACCAAACAAAACAAAATAAAAATATACAAAACCCTAATAAAACAGTAATAAACAAAAGAGAAGAAGAAGAACTTGAAAGAATCGAAAAAAGGATAATGAGAACTATAACAGGCCCAAGGAAGGAGAAAGAAGAGCAAAGAAAAACGAAGAAATAGAGAGAGAACTGGGGAAGGAGCATATAGTGAGATACATAAAAGCAGGAAGGCTCAACTGGGCCGGGCACGTAATGAGAAGAAAACCAATTGAAATGATGAAAAGAATTACGCAATGGATCCCATTGTGGCCAAGGAGAAGAGGCAGGCCGAGAAAAACTTGGAGAAACGAAATAGAGGACTCAATATAGAAAATTGAAGAACAAAATGCCGGAACCGAAAAGAATGGAAAATAATAACAAAAGCAGCTAAAACAAACGACAAACTATAAAAGAAAATAAAAATGAGAAAACTAGGAGTAATCCACCTCAAAAAAAAAGGATTTAAAAAGCCAAAAGCGATAGCCATAATCCACATGGGATTGAAAGGCTTGATGATGATGATGATGGTGTCAAATGTTTTCACTACTTCATCATCACTATAAGTTTTGATTGTTCCACTAAAGATAAAGGCTCATTTAGATCATTCAATTCTGCCTTATTTTTTGTAATTCTTCTTACTCTTCTCCAATGCAAGACATAATTTATTCTCAGTAACCAAAATAGAGCATTTGTGGTCGATTTGTAATCACTTGGTAAAGTGTATGATCTCGTTCTATTTAACCCAATTTTTTTAAAAATAATGTGAAAAGTTATAATCTACGAGTTTTTGATTCTAGTTCTATAGCCGAATATCACGGTTCTCTGGGTTGCTTCACGCAAACTTTTACTTGTTAATATCAAAGTTTTAAAAACATATTGAAAAACAAGCCAAATAACTTTTAAATATATTGCTATTTGCTCTTCAGGAAATATAACTCATCGTCATTTCCAATCCATTCGTACAATATTGAGCAGTGTAAGCAAATTTCAAAAGATTTGACGTCCTCAGCGTGAAATTGATTAGGTACACCGATTCATAATTTAAGAACCGTAGCGCCCGTCATTAGGTTTGGTCATGTGTTTGTAACACGCATGTGTGATTGCTGGGCACTCACCGATAACGTGGTCTGCAGTTTCTTCATCTCTAAACCCTAGCGACATTCCGGATCGTCGATGATGTCTATAGCATGGAGATGACGTATTAAATTATCAAGACCAGTCATTAATCCTCTTTCGCGCCTGTTTAAACAGAAAAGTTGATTGGAAAGACAGGAAACTGTTTTACGAAAAAACTTCGTGGTTATGTGGTAGTTATACAAAGAGTCGGATCTAGACCCATTAGAGCTTTGTTGATAATCAATCTCTTGATCCAACGATCGGATACGAATATGCTTTTATCTTTATGTTCCATCCATTGTTCCATCATCAACATCGACATCGTTCAAGGGATTTTTCTACAATTGAGGTTTATTTCCAGACGATTTTTGTTGTTTTGTCTTCTGAAGTAGTCTTTCAATCACCCACTAGAATATATCTACTGTTTTCTTCTTTAGGTGCTCCGATTTCAAGAAAGTATTTATTGTGATCCATTATTATTCCAATTTTATATAGTACAATTCTGTTTCCGATTATATTGAAACCTTATATTGTCTCTTCCTTTTGCAACCCGTTTGGAGCTTACTCCATTTTCCAAATTCTTATAAGGTCGTCGACGCTTTTAAGTGATGTTGGAATATAGATCTTGTATTTCTCATAAATTGTTTCAGAGTATTTGAACGTTGTAATGAAAATACATCTCGTGGCTTAAATTCATCGTATTGTTGTCCACTCTTCACCTTCCATACACATCCGTATAAAGTTTTTTGAGGAATCCGTTTGAAAATGGAAAATATACCTTACCACACACCAACACTCAGAATTACATAATCTGACTCGCGTTTCGATAACCAAGTTATCGTCTTCAGGGACTAAAAGTTTAGAGTAATTGGTGTGTTCATTATGAATATCACAAATTCAGTTATTGTCATTAAGTGGTGAACAATGTTGTCTTCTTTATATACGAGGGCCGTTTTTTTTCAACCTCCGATAGGCTATAAATAAAAGACAAGACAAGACATTTGTCATATCTATGCACAGCTTTTCAAAACCCTCTTCAAAGAAAATTGCCGCCAATGAATTCAAGTAGAGTACAAAACAGACCTTGACACTTCTGGAAATTCCGTAGCCAAAGTAGTAATGGTGAATCTGCGTTTTTCTTTAACCATTCTGTCAACTGCGTCTTTGATCCCCTTCATCATGCACATCATTACGGCCATCTTTAAACTTTCGACACCATTCACGCACAATATCATCACTCATGAATTTTTCTCCATACATAAGACTCATTCTCCGATGTATTTCTGCACCATTACGACCTTCAGCCTGTAGAAAACGAATCACACTTGACGGGAGCATCAATAATGGCGGACATGTTTACGTGACTGTAGCACAACGCCGACTGACGTCAACAATAGAAGTCTGTAGTGCGAGTCGCCTACAGCGCATGCCCTCGTAGCGTCTGCACAGAGCGATCGGAGGTTGAAAAAAAACGGCCCTCGTACAAATAATATCTTTGATTGTGAAGTGTGAAGTTTTATTGAATTAAATTGCAAAACTAAATCGTGCATAATGTGAAATTGTGTACCTCGTTATTGTTCAAATATGGACTAGATGTGTTAGATTCACTCGAAGACATTCCATTGTTGTTATGATCTTTATCAAGCAGCAGCATGCAAAAACATCAAACAAAAGTATTATAGCAATTTTATCATACAAGTTTTAATTTTTTTATCAATATAATAATGATTTCCCAAACATTTTCGATTATATACTGGTGTGTGTATTTATGGATATTACTAAAAAATTGTTGTTTAAACATACTACCTAATCTTTTTCACCGTTAAACAAAGTTTCTACCTCTCCATTTATTGTTTTGCAAAATTAAAACTTCCAGAAAACCGAACTAGAAAATAGAACATTCATGTTATATTTGCCTAGTTCATTTACTTTCTAAGCACCGAGGAGGAGGAAACGCTGGCAACAGAGCCCGAACTTCCCAATCTAGTGGATTGAAGAACACATTAAATTGTCAAGAAGTGAAAAAACTAAAAGGCACTTGTCATATTTCTGTATGCAAGTCAAAATTTAGAAGGAAGGTAAAAACTCTGACAGGCCTAATTACAAGTAGTTTATCATGGATTTAACACATGCAGAGTTGTCAATTCGAACAACTGGTTCCATGAAATTTGCAATTGTCAATCTGTTATTAACACAATAAGGAAAATTCTGTAATTTGATAATAGATTATAGGAAAACTTGACTGCGGATTTATATAGTTTCTATATTGAAAAGCTGTGCTAGATTTAGAAAGAATCAACTTTATTGGTCTAAGTTAGAGATATCGTTGCTGCATTGTACGATGACTTGTAAAATGAGATAACGGATTAGAGAAATTACAAGTGTTGTATTACACTAAGCAGTTACAATAATAGCGTTCACGACCACGCGCTTTCACGTTTCACTTTGATCAGATCGTTATACTAGTAAATCTAAGTGGAATGGATTATGAAGATTAGTGATTTTTTCGCCGCGATTACAACGATCGTAGTCTCCATTTGGGATGGTCAAAAGATTATTTCAGACGCTGGGAATGCTTAGTGAAACGTACCGAAAGAGTACTTCTAGCAGTTAATAGAGATACATTAACTTTATTTTTATCCCGTTCTAATAATGGAACACGAAATTCTTCGAATATGCAGTCTACTATTACTTTGTCTATGGATTTGAATTAGTAGAAGATCCTTATTATAAAGTCAGCGACATCTAGAGGATTATACAGTTCTGGGGAACCTCTAGGACTCAGGAGTAATAATAATAGTAGTGAAGAATTATTAAAACAAGTCGATGTTTTTAAAACAGAGACACTTTTTTAATAATTTGTCACACTTTACATATCCACCATTTAAAAATAAGTTTTTGATGGGTTGAATCACGCATATTTCATTTTGCATCGAATTCTTATTCGCCTTGAAGCAGTTTGAAAACAGAAAATACTTTTTAAATTTGTGTATTAGTTTTTTTTGTTTATTCATTATAACTGAAAATTTCTCCTTTTGTCACTAGTCAATAATATATCCCAGAAATTTCAGCTAAAAAACACTACAATCATGCTCTTTCACATAATCACAAAATTAGAAAAATTACAAGACAGAATTTTTTTCTAGAGCTGTCAAAACTTAATTTTTTTCCTTTGATAATCACTTTTGAACGATTATCGAGTTGGTGTCTTTAGATCAGGCATTACAGAAAAAAAATGGACGACTTTTGGGAGTTCCCGACTGGTAAGTGTATAGTGGTGTCAAAATTTTTGAAAATTGTGCTCTTTTGAGTTTGCTTACCAAACAGGCACATTTTCACTCTGGTCCTCTGCAGTTGGAGACATATGATACGCTGAGGTTGTTGTATGACACGGGAAGTGGGCATAAGTGGTGGGAGAAGAGGTAAGAGAAAGATAAAAGGTAATTTGATCTCAGAATTAGTGGTAGGAAGGTAGAATGAAGAATATTCGACACATTACACATTGACTTGGTGAGTTCATACTATATTTTTGTCAGTATCGACAAATATAGATTCTAGGTTCGTCTCTTCTTTTTTCTACATATTTATATATGAAGAAAAGTGATGTCAAGAATAGTTTTGTGGCAATAATAAGTAAGTACCAATATTCAGTGCTTTTCACGAAAAATGTAGACAAGACTAGTCATAAATATCCATGCAACGTACCCTCATGATGTTAGAGGTTGCAAATAACTCCAACTGCAGAAGATCAAAGAGAAAAATGTGACCGTTTGGAAAATAAACCCAAAAGATCACTATTTTCAAAAATTTTGATCGGGAACGTCCCCGTGGTCGCCCATCTTGGTTCAGTAATGTCTGATCTAAAGATACCTACTGAAAATAACCGGTCGAAAGTGATTGTCGAAGAAAATTACCTGGAAATGAAGTTTTGACAGCTCTAGAAAAAAATTCTGTCTTGTAATTTTTCTATTTTTGTGATTTTCTGAAAGAGTGTGATATTCTGAACAAACCCGGTACTAATATTATAAACAACATTTATTATAGCATTAGTCATTCTTTATAATTGTGTTATTACAACTGTCGTTAATTTTTATTAGTATTACTAAGCATATTATCATCTATTTTTCAAATGTAGAAGGTTGTGTTTGCAAAAGTTTGATATATCAGTCTTACAAAATCATTAACACTGTGAAATTAAACTTCAATTACTTTTTCGAAAATCAAATGCTGAAATAATAAATACCGATTACTAAACTTGTATGATGTTGCTATATATTTTTTCAAATACACGTAAAAACACAAAATTCAATTTGTTCCCAATATCCAACACTCAAACTCAAAGCCAAAAAAAATAAACTAAATTTTTATTCACCTTAAGAAAAGAATTTCTCATTGGATAATCGTCTTCTCGACTGTCTTCATCACTTTCCAAACGACCGGGGGCTGTTTGAGTATCGCAGTTTCGACCTACATTGTTTGTATGTTCATGTTTTAGAGTCGAAACTTAATATATAAACTCCTGGATAAAATTTTTGCATTTTACAACCCTTAACAATAAATCGAATAAAGTGATCATGTCATCATCTTGTTGACTGAGCTAAAGTGAGCTCTATCTTCCACAGGTATACCTGTCGGGTTTACCGGAACGTGTGTTCCTGTCTTTAAGAAGCTTTTGTTCATTTTGAACGATTTAAACTTAGTACAATCATCATTCTAATAGCACAGAAGACTGAGAAAATACTTGGTTATCAGGATAATTTTAGTTAGTTAAAAAATACAAAAATAACATAAAAACCAAAAGGATTCTTTTTGGTCATTTTGTATTCTTTAACTAAATGAAATTAAAATAATACAGTGTTTAATCGGTCTTTACTGCTTTTAAAATGTTGTTTGTACTAAGCTTAAATCGACTAATCTCAAGAAAATAATCGCAGATAAGTATCGTGTTATACATCAAGGACAATAATTATAAAAAAGGCAAAGGATTGATGGAGCTAGAGCTTTTATTACCGAAGATAATTTTTAACCGGGAGGATAAGGGAGCTAACTCTCCTCGAAAAAAGAGAACTTCCTCAAATTTCTCATTGATTTAGGTAACTTCGAGACTAGAAATACGATGAGATCTATTTGTGGACCTCATCAGCACACGCTTGTATTTTTATCCAAGAGTTTTCATGTTGATACAGTTCATGAACATTTATTGAAAAACCAGATATTATAAAATGAATTTTCATTTCTATTTGTCACAGCTCATAGATAGATATTTACTACTTTTTATTATATAAAGAGATTTTATAATCCAATCAAATTAAACATATACCCTATAAAAAATATTAAATAAAATACCACCAAAAGGAGAAATATTCAATAATAATTAATAAACAAATTAGTTATTACACATTTTCAAAATTTTGGTCTACTTTTAAACTGGCAGAGACAGAAATTGTGAACGAAGAAAACTTTATGATTGTTTAAAAAATATTAAGGGGATTAGAAAGTATTGGAGTTTCTGAGCACGTCAATATTTGAATGTCATTTGTCATTCATTGTGTACATCGTCTTTAGATCCAAAAAATATTTTAATATCCCTGAGTAAGAACAAGCTAAACCTCCTTACTAACTTCTTTATAAAGTAATCTCTTCTCAATAAGTACCTGATGGAATTGGGTTCAGCAGATTTTGCGGGGACAAGGAAATTTCCTCTCCGATGTAAGCAAGCACAAGGGCTGCTACGTACAAAGACAAACTGTAGACAAACCAGTGTAGCCGTTGTCTTCGTTTGTATAGCGGATGTTTTTTTTTTGTTTTGCTCTCAAAATAGAGCAACGAATTGTCGTGAAATTTCACATGAAACTTGGTAAAGCTGCAACTGAATCTAATTTATTGAAACAAGAGTATGGCAATTAGTTTTCAAGATAGCTGAGAAGATATTGAAGATGATTGATGTTCGGTTGCCCTTCCACTTCAAAAACCGATGAAAAAATCTTGTTCGATCTGACTAAGTATTCCTTCTATTGCTGAATCTATAGGAATTGACAAAGAATGTGGGCGAAACATTTGACACAAAAATGAAATATGCGAAAATTATGTGCAAGATTGATGCCTCATTCCGCAATGTCTATCAAGAGTTTTCTAGCCATGTACAGCTTCCAAATGTTAAACCACCCACCTCATTTGCCAGATCTTGCACCGTGCGACTTTCCTAAGTTCAAATCTGCATTAAAAGGAACAATATTGGATTTTGTGGAAGCTGGGAAAGAAAAAGTTGCACACGTCCTGAAGATAAACACTTCCTGGACTGTTTCGAATAATGGAAGATTCTCATTGAGCGGTGTAGGGATAGAGGAGGGATACATATTGAAGGCGATAATAAATAAATTTACATAATATCATAGACTCGATATTTAATAGCTACACCTTGTATACATCTATATCTAACGCACGTCAGAAAGAAGATTTGGAGAAAATCAGGTTCTCATTATTAAGGGATCAGTATTCTTGGTCCGAATAATGCTTCTTGGTCGTTGGATGAGTCGTCGATCGACAATATTTCATAGAATTCATTCAAAGTGAATACAACTAAAAGTAACAGAGTCAAGTCTAGTGAATTGAAACAATTTAATAAATTTTTTATCTCAAAAATTTCTTCAACCATACTTTGCGTTTATGGATTTTCCTATGTGGTGATAATAAACTTATGCTGGCACAGACTTCTGAGCTATATAATCAAATAATGAATAAGGAATAAGATCAAGAGAGATCAGGATGAACGATATCAACAAATATAGTGATAATAAAAGAAAGAATCTACAAGAGGTACCACCACAAAGAAAAGATCGAAAGAAAAGGACAGAGAGAAGGGGGGGGGGGAAACTGGAAGAATAAAGAAACTCAACCCCAAGTCTTATACCTGTCAGTGTAGAAAGACATAAGTATTAAGTAAGTAAACAAGTAAGTTAATTTTTTTATTTTTGTTTGGTCCTGCAAGAGTGGACTCGATAAACAAAAAAAATTAATATATACCTGGCGGTGGTAGTTTCGTCCTTAGTATCACTAATTCTGGAAGTTTGTATTTTTGAGAATCTTCTAGCCATATTGCTTGTTCTTTGATGGATTCCAAATCGCTATATAAAAAAAGTTGGTTAATACACACGAGGGTGGTTTTGCCCAATTTTGACTACGTTATTGAAAATTATCAATAAATCCTCCCTTCATTAAGCTGGGTTCATACAGAAATAACAATAAGATAACAAAATAGAAAATAAAATATTAAAACAAAAATGAGAGTTAACTTTAAGGGATTGCATGATGACTGTAAAATAGCATAACATAATTCAAGGAAAAAATGATTAGCTTCTTATTTTATGTTAAGCATTCCGCACAAGGTCGTGATGTCATCCCATACATTACAAACCAAAGCAGTTGTCTGTGAATAAAAACAAAAGTTGCTGTGTGAACGTAACCTCAATTTTAGTAAACAAAAAGATAAACATGTTAAAATTCCGTGTATGTATGTTACTTGGTAGGTAGGCTTAAAGGGAAGATATTTTTAGGGGTTAGGTCAAATAATTTGTAGATCTTGGTCTGCATTAGGGTCTGGAGTTAAAAGGAAAAGACCATTAAAACTTCGCCCTATAAATGAAAAGGGTAAAACTTATAGTGTTTATCATGATAAATGGTGAAGTAAACTACATAGACCAATTTTTTAAATATACCAGAATTACTCCAAATTAGTTACTGGCTAGTAAGGATATCTCCACAACAAAGACTGGTTATGACGTTGCTGTAAGCTTTGTTCTTGACTTTGTTTTATAGCTTTTTCTGTCTACTGATTAGAGCTGGGTAAAATTCTGGTGTGAAATGTGGTACATCTCTACTGGAATTCATCAAACATGTAGAAAATTTTTTTGAAAAACAGTTGAAATATTATGTAAAGTCTGTTATATAGTATTTTTTGTTTTCTCTATGACTTAAACAAGTTCAAAAAAATTCCAAAAGAGGAAATACTGAAAAACTGTCAGGATTACACACAGTCGTACAAGTAGGTGAGAGCAGTAACTTCCAATCTTATGAGTTGTATGAGGAGCTACAAAATATGATCCTAAATTTACCCAACTCCATTAAAGACGTGAAACTTCTGCTTCAATATTTCATAGAGAACGATTTGAAAGAAATTTACCCAAATATTAACATTGTAATTAAAATTTTGTTATCAATACCTATAAGTACTTTTTCCGCTGATAGGAGCTTTTCAAAATTAAAACTAATTAAAAATTATTTAAGAAATATTATGGGTCAAGAAAGACTTTCAGATTTGGCAGTTTTATCTATTGGAGCAGATATAGCACTAAGATAAATTACGAACCAATCATTAAGGAGTTCAGTAAAATCAAAAGTAGAAGATGTCTCTTTCTTTAATTATTTCTTATTTTTTCATTTTTATTCAATGTTCCAAAGAAGGATAAGTAAAAATTAGGTTTTATCTCTTCACTTTTTATTAAAATTTTGTCAATTTATATATGCACCTATCCTCTAAAACTTGTTTAGCTCAACAGATACTACATCAATCAATAAGTCATGTGACTGACACACAGATGACGCTGCCATTGTCATATCCATATGACGTTTACGAAGTACCATCCTTCAAAAAACTATGTGTAGAATTTCATGACATTTAAGTGAAGCTAATTTTGTTATTTTCAAAACAATTCAAAACAAATGTTAATTTATCATTACTTCTTGATAAAAAAGCACACTGTATGAGCTCATCAATGGCCTCAAAAGTGCTAACTAAACCATTTGTTATTGGTTTGCTGAATTAAAACGTGTTCGCACAGACAACGATGATGATGAACGTTCTGGTTGTCCAGAAAACATCAAAAAAGTCCACTAATTGGTTATATCTAATCGTAAAATGAAATTGCGTAAAATAGCTAAGTCCGTGAAGATATCAGAAGGAAGTGTGCTTACAATTGTGCATGTAATTTTGACCATGAGTCAGCTTTTTTCAAAGTGGGTGCTGCGTTTACTCACAGTCGATCAAAAACAACAACGTGTTGATGATGCAGAGCAGTGTTTACACGTAATAAATCAGATTTTTGCGTCGATATGTAACAATGGATGAAACATGGATCCACTATTTCAATCCGGAATCAAAACGATCATCATCTGAGTGGACTGCAGCCGGTGAATCACGTTAAAAGGCACTACAGTCAGTTGGGAAGGTTTTGGCTTTTGGTATTTTGGGATGCGCATGGAATATTATTCATCAAAAATGCAAAAATCAAGGAAAAACGGCCTCATATGTCGAAGAAAACACCTCTGTTTCACCAAAATACAGCACGGATTCACAATTCGATGGCAACGATGGTTAAATTTAACGAATAACACTTCGAATTGCTCTCTTATCCACTGTATAGTCCAGTTCTGGCCCTCAGTTACTACTGGCTATTCGCTGAACTCAAAAAAATGCTCAAATAGAGAAGGAATTGTTGAAACTGAAACCTATTTTGAAACAAAAGACAAATACTTCTACAAGTACGATATCGAAAAGTTAGAGAAGCTTTGGAATTATTGTATTGCTCTTGAAGTAGATTAATATGTGTTTTTCTTAGTTATTCACACGATTGAATGAGTGATGTAATATTTATTTGAAGTTTTAGTTATCTTTCTGAATATTACTCAATCCAAGAAAGTACATGGTATGAAAAGTCCAGCTCACTACATTATCAAAGTAACTTTTAAGATGTTATTGACAGTTTCACAGCCTCTACTACTGTCAGAACTCACTTAAAAAATGCTCCAAACTACTGTTAGAACTCACTTAAACAATAGTGCAAAATATTACCAAGCAAAAATTTTCAAGAGGGAACCTTCCAAATTCTATTATTCCTTTTTGAGAACGCCACCTATTTTTTTATTTTGCCATATCATGTTATTTTTCTTTTATTTTATATCTCATCTCATTTTTTTCTTTATAGAAAGTTTATAACCTCTGCTACTGTTAGAACTCACTCGAACAATAGCACAAAATGTTGCCAAGCAAAAATTCTGTATTTTTTTCTGTAAGAACCCAACTTTGGCAAACAAATTTGTTGTTTTAATGATAATGAACTACATTTCTATTACCTATAGTTACATTCCTTTTTCAACGTCCCCGTTAATTTGTCCGCTATCTGACTCAGCAGTTTATTATTTCTTTCTTGTTTCCTTATAGTTTCTAAATAATCACCGCGTTCAGTTTCGAATTCGCTTTGAATGTCAGTAATTTCTTTTTCCAGTATTTTCATTTTATGCCTGTATTTTCTCAATACGTCCGTTTTAACTCTCAATTCGCAACTTATGTCCTTGTATTGATTATATAGTAGTTCTCTGTCTTCGTTCATCTCGATTTTGGCCAACAAGTGAGCGACGACTCTTAAGAAAAGAAACAAACAATAATTAAATATTGTTTAAACTAAAAATGATACTTATTGTTAGAGTAAAACAAAAATTTATAAGTACAAATCTCAAAGCTACGATATACAAGGAAAGTTTGATGGAAAAGTGATTTTTCAATGCTTTGAAGCACGATAATAATTATTACTAGATGATTCGGATTATTTTCAAAGTTCAGAATTAACGAGAATCGACTGTATTATTAGTAAAATTATTACGAGGCTCTTTCCTCAGCAGCTTGTTTTTTTCTTCTCCTTCTTTCAGATAATTCCCTATCGTCTGCCTTCTCGCCACCAATAATAGATGCTTTTAAAACTTCTATTCTATCCATTATTTCTGCTTCCGATACTTCTTCTTTTCTTTTTAAACTTATTTCTTTATTTAACTGTTTGATGTTCTCGTCGTATTCTTCTTTTATTTTTTGAATCTGTTTCAATATATTTTCTTTTTCTATTTTTTCATTTTCATGCAACGATTTCAATTTTTTCATTTCCTGTTGATACTGAATGATCAATTGGTCTCTTTTAACGTCTAAGTCCAGGTTTGCATAATTATAAAGTTGATTCGTATCAGTTTCTTCGTTAGACGTTATTGTTAAGTCTTCTACTTTGATATCGTTTATGTTTGTTTGTTTATTTTCGAGCAGACTTTTTAACCTACTTATTTCTTCTTGATACTGTCGCAATATCGCATCTTTTGGATCCTAAACAAGAAATAATAATTATTGATACTAGATAATATTTTGATAGAGACTTAAAGAAAAGTAGAAACGTCAAATTTTATCTTCCAAAAATTATTAATGTTTTAAAACAGAAGAGATATAAAATTAAGAGCATTTAGATGCATTAATAGTATTAAAAGTGTTTATTGATCTCACCTCGTTAACTTTGGGTTTATTATGAATATTCTTAGCTCTATTAGCATATCTTAAAGTGGATAAAGTTTCCATGTAGTCTCTGCAAGCTGGTCCGATACAAGCTATCATTAAAGTTCTAGTATTTCCTCCCAAGGAATCCTGAAATAAAATTTTATATAAACAGAATGGGCAACGAAAAACAGTAGATGTTTTTTCTAAGAAAATACGATACAAAAATTCTTTATTTGTCAACTCCTTCTCTTTAAATACTCCAAAATCTTATTTTTAGGGAATATACTACGTGTGGATACCGCATGCTTACAAAAAACTATTTTTTGTGAAGCATTTGTCAAAATTCCAAAAAGAAAGGAAAGGATTCTTTATTTCCTACTAACCTGTAAAAGTCGAGTGAGTTTGGAATCTCGGTAAGGTATATGTTTTGCCTTACCATCTACCAAAGCAGAAATGACATTTCCAAGAGCACTTAAAGACAAATTTATTTTAGTTGCTTCTTTCAGTCTTTCGCCAGTAGCGCCTGTTTTGGTTTGCCTTTCTGATCCGGCTAAATCCACAAGATTCAATTTACCTAAAACCCATTTTTTGAAATATTTAATTTACAATATAAATTGCTGCATTTACAGTTTAATAAAAATGAGTATTTGTTTAAATAAATTAAATGAATAAATATGTACGACAAACTTTGACAATATAAGCACATCATTTAAAAATTAGTAGCCATATATCGATTTCTCAAAAATTAGGCACATTTAGAAAACATAATTAATATTAATTATTAGTTTAGTTTCACTGTCGAGGCAGACCTATATATATATATATATATATATATATATATATATATATATATATATATATATAGCGTTACAGCTTTGCCAAGTTTACATAAATTTACCTATTCTGAAGAAATAAACGGTTTCATGGAAAATTGGTCTCCAAACCTCAATGATGAAACATCAACTAGACACATAAAAATTTGTCATATGAGGTTGTCGAGAAGAGATCAACGGAAATAAATGTCTATCCTTAACAAGTTTTTACGTGTTGTAAATAAAGACGTGAAACGACACCCTCGATTGCCTTCATTTACAACCAAATCGTGGATGATTTTTTAAAACATCCGTTCTGCCTTGCCAGCAGAATCATTATTCGCAAAACTACGTACCAGAGTATCTTATGTTTTCTCCTGACTTGACCCCTGGAGACTTTATTCTAGTTTCCAAAGTCGCGCTGAAGGGTACAAAATTTGCAGGTTATGAAATAAAATAGAGCGAGGTTCTCATAAAACTTATGCGATTCGTTAGAAATCACTATGGGGACTCAATAATAACAGGAATAGCATTGGTGGATACTTTGTAGAAAAACAAGTGCATTAATTTTTATTATTTATGACCTGTATATGTAGATTTACCTCCAAAGACAATTTTTCAGGTATTTTTAATATGAAGAATATGAAAGAACCAACTGAATATATTTGTATTGAAACAAATTATTAAAAAACATATTAAGGCTTACCTTTCCTAATATTATCATTATTATTTACATTACTTATATGTTCTAAACTGATTGAAAAAATACTATGGGATCTTGAACTATTTTGGTTCATAAGAGTGGCACCAATCATCCTGTTTTTTGAACCAATGTTTAGTAGTCGTTCACATTCCATCGCATTTTGTACTGGTAGCAGAGATAAACCTTAAAGTTATAAAAAAACTCATTTCAATATACCGCTTCCTTCATCAACAATCTGGCAACATTGTTTCTACTATTGTTCCTTAGTACGGTATAATGTTAAAAATATGCGTTATGAAAATTACAGTTTGTAGCACTGATTCATGTTTGACAGTTGACTTTGGAAATATTATTGCTTATTATAATTTATTGTACATAATATATTAAATTGAAATAACCAAACACATGACCTAAGAATGCATCATCCAGTCAGCTATCAAAATGAAACAGTTATTCAGAGGAACCAACCCAATACAGAAAATTACCAGAAATCGTTTAAGAATGCAGTCTATTGCGTAAGAGAAATAAAATACCAACTTTATAATCTGACAACTAAAGTTTCGTGTAAGATGTTAGGCGTATTTTAGAAAGCATCTAGCAATTATTGTATTTTCATTAGATATTACTTACCAGGTACAGTTACACCTTCATTGGGAGATTCCTTAAGACATAAAGGTGTTGGAGTTTTATTAGGTGGTAGTAACAGATCTCTGAAATACAATTCAATGAAATGTTGGCTATTTTGTTAGTATAAAAAAATGTAAAAGGAATTTCGTCTGTTAATAAAGAATTATTTCTTGGCTACTATCGAAGCCAAATGCAAGCAGTTGACACCTCAAGGAGAATGTCACCGACAATAACATTAAAAAAGTCAAGAAAATAATTTCGGATAACTATAAAGTACTGATGAAACGAGAAACATGTCTTGAATGAATATTAGAGTATGCGAAAGAACTGTTGAAAGAATGTGTCGCGTGAGCTCTTACTTGACCAAAGACAACGACAAATTGATGAATCTGAGCAGTGTTTAGATCTTTTCAATAGCAATCAACCCAAATTTTTGCATCGATATGTAACTTGGATTTATCATTTTACACCGGAGTCCAATTGATAGTCTGGCACGTGATAAATAGACTCCAAAGCGTGGAAAGACGCACAAGTCGGCTGACAAAGTTATAGCATCAGTATTTTGAGTTGCACATGGTATAATAATAATGAAATTATGTGAATTATCAATTTCATATAAAGATCGAAATTCATATTGCGATACGTGAGCTCTTGGACTCATATAGTAAATAGAGTGCGTTCTCAAAGTCTTTACACGAAGTTTTATTATAGTGGAGCTCCAGCGACCACTCAGTCAAGTTGTTTTGAAAAATGTCTCAAATTGAGTTTCGGGCTGTTTTAAAATTTTTGATTGAAGAAGGATTAGCACCAACATATTTCCACCAATTAAAATTGATGAAAGTTATTTCACTCGAGACAAGGTTAATTGGAAGATGACTCAAGTGCTGGTAGCTCAAGTGATCGGTGCCTAAAAGCAAAAGAAGTTGCAGCACATATCGGCATTTCAAAAAAAAAGTTTTCTAAAGCAAAATTAGTGCAAGGTGGGTACCTGGAATTTTCAGCAGTATGCCATATCAGAGTCGAGTACAATGTTGTCAACGATTTTTAGAACTTAGCCGCGAGGACCATGATAGTGTGATCTAATCAATTATAACGAGTGGTGAAACTAAGGTCTTACTAAGATCCGACATACAGATAAGATTCCTGGGAGTGGCATCGGAAAGGAGAGACTGTGCCAAAAAAGCAAAGGTCACAAAAGCTACAAGATTTTGGGATTGCGAGCATATCCTTCAGATTGACTTACTAAGACATTTGTGCCAAAAAATTGTCGATAAAAGGTCGACAAAACCAAGTGGCAATGGTTAGGTTAGGTTACGTCTAATCCACACTGCTTCGTTTTCCAAGGTTACTGTATACAAATGTGGCTTCACAGGGATTGAACACCCACCATATAGCCCTAATCTGGCCCCGTCTGAATTAAGGGGTATAAGATTTAACAGCAACGATGAATTAAACAGGTGATGTACAAAAATTTTGACTAGTTGCAATGAAGGTTTAGTCAGACGTTCTGAAAAGTTTGTGGAAATAAAGGGATAATATATTGTAAAATAATCACAATTTTTTTTATTTATGACGTTTCTTCTTATTCTAGGCTAATATTTCATTGACAGCACTACAAAACATTAATTATTATGACCTTTCTTGACGCCATTTTGTCGATTCCTTGAATCACGTGATGAATCGCACGATTTTCCGCCTCCCTGGTCGTGCTAATTGTGTGTGAAGTTAGTTAGTCAAAGTTGTAACTTGAATTTTGTAAAACCCAACTTAAATTGACAAGATAATCAAAGTTTGATTGTTAAATAAATGTTTCCATTACATTACTTTTGCGTTTTGATATATTTTGAAACAAAATTAAATAAATAATTAATAATTCAGTTTCTAGTTACTACTAAACCCTTTACATATGACTTCAACTTTGTTCTATTACTTTTATAATGGTTTACAATTATTTACCTTATTTGTTCGTTGTATATTTCTAGATAGCTTACTAGAGCTAAATATTTCACTCCACTAGTGACTGAAATTGCTTCAAAAATATGTTCGAACGCCCTGGAAATTACGCCCTTCTGAGGACTGTTCTCCGATTTTATACCTTCCATTGTAAATGATTTTCCACAACCTGTTTGTCCATAAACAAATATCGTAGCATTGTAACCTTCTAAAACACTCTAAAATAATGAATGAATAATCGACTCGATTAATTAATAATACTTAAAATAGTGCAAGTTGTATTAAAACTATTTGTAATAAAAATTCTTACTTCTACTAGTGGATAACATATATCGTTGTATATCACTTCTGTGGTGGAGTTTTCTCCGTAAGCAGAATCGAAGGTAAACTGTTTCGCAAAAGCTGGACCATCGTTGGGATCCCATGTTTCCACAACACATTTATCTACTTTAACAGTACACTGTAAATAACAATCAATTATATATTCAAAATTCGCTACTTCTTTAACAATTTTACAGCATTTTGAGCGGAGTTTTTTTCTTTTACTTACTTGACAATTAAGAGCTGTTTCTGTTTTGTTCATAGGCCGACATCTGACTATAACTTTAACGTTTTCTGCCATAACTAGCTATCCCAAAAGTATTCAAGTCATCTGGAAATTACAAATATTATTTTTTTGTTTGAATTACGCCACACAAGAATATTAGAGTAGAGACAATTTTTTAAACTTGTGTGGATAGAAGTTGGTTCACTGTAAACGTTTTACTTTAACTATATATATATTTTTTAAATTATTTATCAAATAAAAAAATATGCTGTTTGAAATACTGTTTAATAAGCTTTGATATGCGTAGCAACCGCTAAACAAATGAAACGTGTTGGTTTGTAAAGATAATAACAATTTTGTCAAATATTGAAATTATTGTGTTTGCAACAGAAATTTGCATGTTATTCATTTTTTATAATCTCGATGGTGTTCAAGTTTAATGCATACTACACCAAAAAAGACGTCCAAGTTTTGATTTAAAGTATGCATAATAATGATAGAATCGACAGGCACCAAGAAGCTAGGAATGATTATGACTTAAAATACAACCGAAGGAATTGACACTGTCAACAAATTATGCGCCGGTTACTCGGCGAAAAGATGGCCGATGGTAATTTTCATCATATAATGAACGTAGCAGGGATCAAAAAACAGATATTGTTCAAATCACGATTATCAGTAGAAGCTCCTGATTGAAGAAATATTTTTCTCAAAAATCTGGGTCAAGATTTAATGAAAGAGCAGTTGTATGCCAGATCAGACATAAAAAACCTTTCCATAGATGTGAAGCCTTCATTATCAGAAAAGAGCTGTTGAAAACTTCGAAGAAAATCAAGCTTTATAAAATTGTGTAAAGAGTGTTTAGAATTTGTGTATTGGAAACATTCCAAAATAATAAGCGAATATTGTTTGAAGGAAGGTGCCATGGAAGGTGTTTGCGACGACGTTTATTTTTTCATAGCAAATCAAATCATCGAGTGAATTACAAAGTGAAATGAAACAAAAGTTGCCGACCAGAATACGGCTACCACCTGGTGGTGTTGCAAAAGCCTAACCGCCTGGCGGAAGGCTAAATAATTTGATACGACTCACCGAGCGCTTTGAAGAGTATGTCAGCGTCAAGAGGAGACTGGATATAGGCGACTTGGAATAGTTAATCGTCACCTTAATGTCGTGCATCGACAGCTCTGTGAGGTGCGAGGTGTGACTATTAGACGTTAGACAGCAGGAAAATAACCTTACCCCTAAAACACCTGCAACTTATTCTAGCTCATCGGCAAGCACACCTGCGTTTTGGACAGGAACATATGAATGGATCATTGGGCATCTGTTCTGTGAAAGTTTACAGAAGACCAAGAGAGCGATTAGCATATTGCTTCATTGAATAGTGGAGCGTTTATGGAGGTGGCTCCTGCATGATCTGGGGTGCAATGTCTATAAGAGCACGAACCGTCCATGTATTCATTTGTAGAGGTGACCGCGTTCACGAAAGAAGAGTTTTAACTGCTAATAGATATATCGAGAAGAAGTTTCGGGCTATGGAGTGTCCAGCATATATTCTTCAGATGAACGTATAAAGCAATCCTTGACGTGTGTCACGAGGAAGAAGGCTTAAAAAAAGCTCGTACAAGCTGCTGACAGAATCAATGCCTAGTCCTTGTTAATTGACTTTTATGATTTATAATTTTTTTTTATAAAATTAATAATATTTGCGTTTGGAACTAAAGAGCCGCAGCTTCACATCCATAGAGCCGCAACCTCAAATCCAAAGAACCGCAGCTGCATATCCAAAGATCCGCAGCTTCACATATAAAGCGCTGCAGAATGCGACCCATACTTTAGACTCAAAATCCAAAAAGCTGGAGGGCAAAATATAAAAATATAATTTTTAATCCATTAGCTTGCATTCAAACATAGATATTTCTATTTTATAAAATAAAAATAAGTGTTAATTTTACGAAGTGTGTGTGTGTATCGGAAACCATTATGCACTAGATACGTATAACCTCAAACTACGTGAAACATAACCTAATTAAGCATTATTACTACCAACTTAAATGCTGAAGTTCCATAACCTTGCATCATGCAAATCAGTTTAAACATTATATTTGTTTACGAAACAAATTTAGGTAGGTTAAGGTAAACAAATCGTGACAAGTATGTGCGCAAAAGGGAGCAAGGTTATTGGGTCAACCGTATTTCAGTTATTAAAACGGTAAAATATCGATTCATTCAGTAAAAGTGGCGATTCCCTCACCGATATAATATATGAACTTGAGCATTAGGGTTTCCAGGGGATACCCAGTTAGTCACAACAAATACGTCACGATTTTTAAGAAATGATAATTGAATTGCATGATAAGTAGATACACAAAATGTTTAATTTTGATTTTTTAAATTACATTCACTAACAAAGAAAATGGTTTTTGTCAACAATACCTGATTCATAAGTTTCTAGTGGCTTCAACATACAATACTCATACCGCTGTAGCATAAAGAACGAAGGGGAATATTCAGTATTCAAGAGAATTCAAGTTCCCATTCATTCAATCCAAATTTTTTGTGCTAATGTTTAGTCACTGAGATAAATTTGGTTCCAAACAGATAATCCTTCTTCGAGAATCCCAAAACAGCATGTCTGCACGTCGTAAATAATAATTTCTATAAAATGTATTCGAAAATCTCAGCTTAATCCGATTAGAATTAAAAAAAATCATATACCATGGGTTTACTGAGAAAATTTCTATTTTTAACTCCAAATATAAATATTTCTAGGGGTCTAATGATTTCTCCTTTATACATTTGGTGATCAAAAAAAGCAAAAATAAAATAATTTACCCTTCGTTGATTTGCAATTCAAGGATTAATACATTTGGTACGTCAACCAATTAACAATGATTAGTGATGCTGTTTACATATTTGTTTTCGTCCCTTATGCTATATATCCTATACATCCTATATATATCCTGAGTCTTAACAGAGCAGTGGCCTACAGGGAAGCTCAAAATATGAAGATTGGGATCGATACACCTCTATATCAAGTTGCATCCGTTTGAAGTTATAACGTTCAAAATTTCGAAAAAAATTAATTTCTTTGCAGCCCTTAAACGTGAAAATACTAAATTTGGTACACTATATAAGACTGTTAAGTGCGTTGAATAATGGTAAATAAAATGCGATAAAACAATTTTTTGGAGTTAATTAGGGGTGACCTAACCTTAAAATTTTACAGAAATTTTTGAAATTAAGCAGCTTAACCCCCTTACCACCGATCACCTTGAAAATTGAATATGTTGTACAGTTTTTCTCGCTGAACTAGAACATATATATTTGTTGGACGCGGAAACGTCATCTTCGCAGTTTTTTTAGGTTGAAAGATATAAATATTAAATAGTGTGTTACTTATATTTTATAAATGTTTGATACAAAAGGAAGTTGTAAGTAAGGGCGGGGGGATGAGGAATATGTCCAAATGTTGTCTGGAAAATGATTATTTGACTAGTTTTTTAACACAAGTTAGGTTAGGTTATGTTATGTTAGGTTATGTCAGATTAGGTTAGGATTAGCCTAATACACATATTTCTTTAGAGTTTCAAAGCTGAAAAACTATGTAAAGACATTATTTTAGTGCCCAAAAAATCAATTTTATAACCAAAGATATGATTTTATTCTCGAAAATTTGGAAGCAAAAAGATACAAAATGTTCACCCTAAGATACGATCTGGGTAGCATTATCAGATTTTCTCGAAACCTAAAAACTCTACTTTTACTGTTTCTTTCTAATGTTACTTGTACCCTTTTGCATCTAGCCCTTCCAGTTATTTTGAAGTTAAAGCAAGAATTAACAATGTGAGTATGGATTAGAAATAGGAATACATTGGAAAATTGCAATTTGAAGATCGAAAGTTTTTTGCAATTTCCTACGAAGACAACTCACATTGTAGTGACGGCACTGTATCAGAGAAATTGAGTGTTTAAAAGGAAGATCCAATATCGAAATTCCACAGTGGGGCGAACCTATGCATCTAAATATCTGAAATTTCGAATTTTCCCATATTTTTTTTAATTAAAAATCTCCACCTAATATATCTTATTAAAATGACCGTCCATGGAAAACGTCCGTTTTTTTTAAAAAAAAAAGTACCACAACTACTTTGATGAACCATATTTAATGAATATTCTTTATAACCTCATTATCATAATTTAAGTCAATGCAGTTTGATCTTTTATAAACTTTAAAAGTTTTTTTTAAATGGAAAATATAAGAAAAATTCATAAAGAAAATCGCTCAAAGTCACTCAGAAATGTACTTCCCCAGAAATTTGTCTATAAGGTTTATAGTTTACTTTCCATCAATAAATAGATGCGAAAAATAAATATTTAAACTTATTTATTTTAGCTTTCATTTTTTTTCAAATTTTGTCCCTATAAATACCAATTTTTTTGTTTTAAATGTTCGTTTATACTTTATGAACGCATTATTATCTTTACTCCTCAAAAATTGTTGTAACAAGAAGGTCAATAAAGCATTGATAGCAATATGAAAAAAAAAATCGCGAAGTTTTTGATTTTTTCAGAACACACTATAAAGTTTCAGACATGTAGACAATGGATTCACGATATTCGACTCGAAAATATTCCTAATAAGAAGAGTTGTGTGTGCGCAAAAAATTTATTGTAAATTGAATGGTATCTACTCCTCTCATATGGGAAAGTAGGATTTTAGTTTGCCGTAAACTTTTTACACGGTTACTCCCATAAAAAAAGTGACCTAAGTAAAAGTTTCTGGAAATAGTGTGTGGAATCAATTTCCGACGTCAAATACTAGACTTCCAATTAAAAAAAAGTCTTCTGGGCCACCCTAAAAACCAAAATTAAAATTTGAATATAAAAATCGATTCCTCGTTAAACAATAATTGAAGATTACGTTTAACTTTGTGTCCAATAATTTGATGTTTCGCCCTAGTGTGCATTGACAATATAAAAAAAATATACGAGATAACAAGGTACAAACAACCGCGTTCTGTAAACTAGAAAAGGTTGCAAAAAATTATAGACATAATAAACCAAGAGAAAATAATTTATATTATAGCAAACAGAATGTGTTTGACCAAAAGGAATATGTAGAGCTTGAGGCGGGAAAGTACAGAAAACATATAGAAAAAGTTTGTAAATTCGGATACCTGGGAGAAAAACTGCCACAGTGTTGCGCGTAGATTCCTTCCTCTCCCCCGAGTTCAATGGTAGATTCTGGGAAGTGTCATTTTTTTGTTAAAAGGTATACAGTCTTGTCTTCTTGGTTGTCTGAATGTCTACATGTCCAAGCGTTTTCGCGGCCTCTGGTAAACTCTTTCCAGCCTTCTTCGGCAAGAAAATATATAATCCGAGTGGTCTTTCGCCTTCTCCATAGATGTCCTCGATGTATAACTCAGCTTTTGCTTATGGAATGCGATTTGAGTTTTCATAAAGACAGTAAAAAAACTGGTTATATTAGAAAGAGATGTATAAAGGAGAATTTTCGACGGAATAAAAACAAATGGCAAACTTTGGAGAAGAACAACTAACCAAGAACTGAACAAGGTACATTAAAGTTCAAAGAGTAAGGTTGGAAGAAGGAGAAACAAGAAGAAGATGTAGGTCAAAGCAAACTTTCTCTTTTGTACCTAATAAGTCTAGCAATTTGATTGGTAATCACTTGGAGAAGATTTCGGTTATTAAATTTTCAACTATTCATTTATTTCTGAAAGTTTTTCTTCAATATCAACAATCACAATTTTAAAATCGTGTAATTTAAATAAATATATATTTTGGAAACTACATCTTCAAAAAATACTTTTTCGACACAAAAAATTTAATTTACCGAAACAACGTCAAACTTACCATTTACGTGGAAAACACGAAAACAGTACAACGACAAACTCGTGAAAACCGTAGAAATGTTGAAAACAAACTGACCGATTGACCGTATAAAATAAAATGACCTGCGCTATTCCTATAGATGCATACCTACGGTTCGTCATAACTTGACCTCTGTTTAACAGAAAAATGTACGCTATCAAACTAATTTTCACCTTAAGGACTAATTTTTGCTCATTTATTTTTCCACTTTCGTTTATATATGGGATGAGATAATAAAACATGAAATTACTGTAGAATTAAAACATACACGATGTTTGGAAAATTTTGGAAACGGAATGTACAAAAAATTGGATGATTGAGAGATTGATAAATTTTGAATTTTGAAATTCTAATTTCATCATGTACAATCGTTCCGAAGATAAAAGGGGAGAAAGGGACTATAATGATTCCACTTTTGGATGATTGCACTGATCACTTTTACATAGCCCATTTCGTGTAAAAAACGGTCATCAAATCTAATACATCAAATCAGGAAATGAAAATATTTTTTTGACAAGAGCAATCTAAATATGTCGAGTCCTTAACCATCTGCTAGCCAACAATCAGACAGGTTTTGAGATCTCCACAAAAAACACCCTCTGGATACAATGATCCTAAAGACGCTCGTAATTTTATAATATCAGTATTTCTTCAATTTCTTCTTCCACTTTAGTATATTCGACACAACTCTGTAGAGATCTGTCTGCTGATCTTCTTGAATGCTTTTTTCGCCAGCCTATTTGTCGACGTGTGCTTTCCACTTTCTTCTTTTCCTCCGTAACTAACATCTGACTACATCTGTTATATAATCGCAGATCAGTCTAATGTCGGAAATGCGTTTTCTGTCCCAGAGAGTTACTCCAGTTATTGATCTAAGGGTTTCCATCTCTGTTGTTCGCACAAGTTGTTTTGTCCTGCTTGCATCTGCTCTAGTTTCAGCTTCATAGGTTAATATGTGAGGTTTACCTTGCTTGAAGTGGACAGTATAAAGCATGCACAAGAGGGTAAGCTCTATTACACTCCAATAGTTCTAGTGGTGCTCCTCGTGTGAAGATGCCTGTAGATATTGATGTTAAACTTCCGTAGGTTGAAGTATTCGGGAAAGACGTGTAGTTCATTCCACGGGCTTGCAGTTCACCTAAGAAGGGAGTCCCGATAAATTGGCGTCTACAGGCAAACTCGATGTTCATGAGCCATGTCTTCCTATCAAATACTGATCTAGGTGGGATAAAGTTCAACAGCTTCAAAAAGGTAGGTAACTAAACTACAAAAATGTATTACGTAATAAAATTACACTGCTTGCGGCAAAAGGCGGCTTTATCAAAGGAACGCGCGGCACTTGTCAACGAAAAGCCGCGTTGTTTCTAGACTAGACTGTACTGTCTAGTTTCGGGCGGCGCGTTTGAGGGGAACATTCGAGACTTTCTTTCACGCCGATATAAATGTTGCACCTGCATGAATTGGAGTCATTCTGAATTGTAACTTGATAGCGATACTACGTCGATACAAAGTTTATTATTAAATAGTGGAAAATGAATGCAGAGAAGAAATCTAAAACGTATCATTTTAATAAGGATTGGGAGGAAGAAATTTTCTTTTGTATGGTGAAGGATAAGTGCATTTGTGTTATTTGTCGTGCGTCAGTTGCAATACCAAAGCGTGGTAACTTAGAGAGGCATCATAAAACGGTTCATAAAAACTATCAAAAGGATTTTCCGCCACAGAGTGAATTAAGAAAACGAAAAGTAAGTGATTTTATATCTTGTTTGAAAAAAGAACAAACCATGTTCACAAGATCAGCCAAACAATCAAAAGCTGCTAAGATCGCGTCATTTAAAATATCTCATATATTGGCGAAACACAAGAAACCATTCGAAGATGGATCGGTGGTGAAGGAAGCATTTAATGAAGCGGGTGAGACTTTATTTGGAGATTTTAAAAATAAAACAGAAATCATGTCTGCTATTAGAGAACTTCAGTTATCTTGTCCGACTGTCACAAGGCGTATTGAAGTCATGAGTCAGGACATCGCAGATAAACTAAAACATGATATCATGGAATGTACATACTTTTCTTTACAGTTCGACGAATCCACCGATATGACAGACACTGCCCAGCTGTGTATTTTTATTCGGATGGTATTCAATGACATGTCGGCTAAGGAAGAATTTTTGACAATCATTCCTCTGAAGGGGAAGACCCGTGGCGAAGATATATATGAAGTTTTCTTTAATTTTGTAAAAAACTACGAGCTACCAATATATAAATTAGTGTGCATTACAACCGATGGAGCACCAGCAATGACTGGAAACAAAAACGGTTTTGTGGCATTGTGTCGAGCTAATGAAGAATTCCCTTCATTTTTTTCATTCCATTGCATTATACATCAACAAGTTTTGTGTTCCAAAGTTTTAAACACGGAGAAAATTATGGGCATTGCAACAAAAATTGTGAATTCCATCCGTGCACGTAGCTTGCAACGTCGGCTCTTTCAGTTGCAGTTGGAAGATAGGGAGTCAGCTGGACACACTGATTTAGTTCTTCACATGTCAGGTGGTTGAGTCGCGGAAAGTTCCTACAAAGGTTTCAAGAATTATTGCCCGAAATAACAGCTCGAATCTAGACGAAAGAGGTGATGACACTCAGATTTTGAAAAACGACAAATGGCTGACTGATTTGGCATTTTTGACTGACATCACAATGCACTTAAACATCGTTAACTTGGAGCTTCAAGGTAAAGGAAAAACTATTATTGAGATGATTAGCGCAGTAAACGCATTCAAAAGTAAATTGCAACTTATGATAGATCAACTGAAAAGAAAGGATCTGAAACATTTTCCGTCTCTGAAAGCAAGGATTCCTCAGTTTAATTATGATACGTATGAGGCTGAATTATCAAATATTTTGGGACAATTCGAAATGCGTTTTTATGATTGCAGTAAATTGGAAAATATAGTATCATTTATGAGTTATCCTTTTTCATGTAAAAACATTGAGGAATTAGCTACTGAAATAGCAAGTCAGTTTAATATGAACTCATGTTCTTTTTGAAAATGAGTTGGTACAGATTATATCAGATATACATCTCAAAGCTACAGCATCTGATACAAATTTCTGGTGTTTTATATCTGAAGATAAATATCCGAATCTAAGGCAAATCGCCCTTCAACTGACGGCATTATTTTGGTCAACTTACTTGTGCGAGTCTGCATTTTCTGAAATGAAGATAATTAAGTCAAATATCGCAATCGACTAACTGACGATCATGCTTGCGATTAGCACTCAGTGGTTACGTACCATCTTATGAAAAGTATGCTGAGGACATGCAGTGCCACGCTTCAACATCCAAAGCCACTCTTTAGTTAGGTTTAATACCATATGTAACTCTTTTGTTTTGTAACAATCAATAAACTCGCAATTTTGAATAACTATGAGTTTTTTTCATTGATATTGTAGAGAAGAACCTAACTAAACCTAACCCAAACCTTGACTAAAATAATGTACCTATATTGTGCAGAAAGCTAATATCTATATATGCCAAGGTACACCCTACCTAGGTAGGTAGGGTGTATCGTGTATGTACGACAACCCTGCATCACACATACTTGCAGCCTCTCAGAGTGGATCGTAAGTAGTCTAAAAATATTGAGGTAGATCGCCAGCAGTTCAAGTTTGAGCACCCCTGTTGTAGATGATCAAAAGCTGTTGCGGGGTATACAGCTTTTTGGTCTTAAAGAGGGCTCCAAGTTTTTGCGAGGCTGCCTTAACTAATTCGGCCACGTGTCTATATCAGGAGATATTTCTCCCAGCCTCAACATTCAACAGTATTGGAAAAATCTGTAAATTCATTCGATCTGGTTTCCGTTTAAGTCTTTTCTTAATACTTTTCTTGAATTTAGAGAATCAATAAATTTAATATTTCTAGCTGATTCGTCCACGTCACATATTGCTCCCAACCTAAACACCTAAGAAGCAAATTTGAGGGGATGGTGATATTTTATGTCCAGGCACGACCAAATCCTGATATGTCTCCTTTATAAAAACAGTATATAAATTAATACTGTAGTTCTGATAGAGAAAAAACTTTTTAATGCTCTCTATATACTTATTTTTATTTTTGACGATAATACTCAAAATATTATCGTCAACAAACAATTTACAGCACTCTTGTACCTTTTCGTTTTTTGCATATCGGCTAACTACACCAGGCAATTTTCTTTGCCTCCAAAGCGTTTCAACTTTAAGAAAACAGTTGACTAATGTTAAATGTTTACCTACCAATATAATAATTATTGTCTTCCATTGCCTCATCTTCATCATCGATCTCGTGCTCAGTATCAGAATCGTTAGACTTAGTTTCGATATTATCTTCAATATCCGCAATTTCTAAATTATCATCACTCAACAGAATGTTTTCTTCAATTTCGTTGAAAGCCAATCGATTTAGTTCACCAATATCGTAAGGCTTATCAGGATTATAACGTCTTCTATTCATATTTGTATTGTTTATTGCATAAACAATAATAAAATACACAAATAATATAAACAAATCGCCACTATTTATAAAAAATATACATCAAAGGTAATATAAAAGATGTCGCCAATATGCGTATTCTTCAAATTATAGATTTCCATTATAGCCGGCCAGGACTCGCTTCACGGGCTAAGCGGAGGACGAGTTCGTAATAATATTTAGTCCCGCTGGGACTATTAGTCTTAAAGCAGGTGCTTTCTTTGAAGATTTGTAAACCAATAAAATTAATCCTCTTTATAAAATTCCAGGCAAAGAGTTCACAGAAAGTCAGTTTTAGACTCACGATGATCTAGATGTAATAATTTTTATTTTATGAAATTGTAATGGGAGTACCAGTTCCATGCGCGACTAACCGAGATTTAAAGAAAGCACGAGAGAATGTTGAAATTGATTTCGAAATTACTTATTTACTCATTGTCGTGGAAAAAATTAATTTTCGTTAAAAAATTATAAAGATATGCGTTATTTTAGAATTGAACTAGTACAGGAAGAACGAAATTATACAACACACTGTATAGACAATTTCTTATACGCTTATATGAGTGGTCAACACACAAGGAAGAAGAAGAAATAATTGAGAGTTATATGCGCAAAGATTTGCTCTGTTGAACACCGAGTTTACATTCACGCCTTTTTTTATAACTGTACGGTCGTTCAGTGTGAGGTTCGAATATCTCGAGATCCTTAAGTACAAAGAATGACGAAGTGGTGAAAGTGTTTCAGAAGCAAAAAAAAATTGTACATATTAACATCAACAAGTTACCAACGAAAACAGGTGAGATTAAATTAATGATTTATATTCGAAAAAACATGAGTAGGTAAAAAATAAGTGAAAGGTTAGTGAAAACAGTTAGGTGATGGAATTAACAGTAAAACTCAAGGTTAAAATATAATAAAAAACTATACAAAATATTGTAGAAATGTTTTAGTAAAAATGATTTTTTTTCAATAACTACTATAAAAATTGTTGCTAGGATAGAATTAAATTTCTAAATTTTTGAATGACTTATGTGTGCGTGGTAAAAAATATTCAAATTACCTTAAATGGCTTCAAAAAATTCTTCTCTAATATCTAGTAATATAATATTTAAATTAGAATTTTCATTGTTTCAGAAAAATGAAAGGCGTTATAACATTTTCATTATGTTTACTCGCAATTTTCGTTAATTGTGAAAAAGATATGACAAGAAAAAGTATTATATACGATAAAAATACACCAGATGTTTTTTATTGTCCAATTCATAAGTATACGGGACTTGACAAAATGATTGTTAAGTAAGTATAATGAATTTTTATTTATAAATTACTGAATTTTCCACGGATTTTGGGTTAGGATGCACAATTGGTTAATCATATTTTCCGACAAAAAAAACTATGATTCACAATTCTTCATATTATATAGAGTGTCCTACGACAAGTTAAAACTATCTGTTTGGGTCGATCTTTTTAACTAAAATATTTTCAAAGATGGCCAACTTCCGGTTCTACATTTAATATCTGGATAACGATGAAGTTTAGGTATAGAAGAGTAAATATGAATTTGACTTATTTTTTGCCCCTGAATGCATTAAAATAGAAAAAAACGGGTGGTTCTATTTAAAAAAATGAAGAAATTTGATATTTATGAAGTTAAATTTTGAACACTTTTTATACACACCCTGTATAAAAAGGAGAATTTTTCAACATAGATTCAAATACGTCTAACCTTGCTAAAAGCAACAGAATAGAAAGCATTTTGATATCTTCAAGGGTCTCCTCGTAAAAAAATAATTTATAAGGGTTTGCAACGGTCAATTTTTTTACAAAAAAATTAATAACTCAAAAAGTATGCATTTTTCGAAAAACGTTTTCAGACAAAAGTATACTAAAATTTTAAGTAGATTTCAAAAATGTATTAATATAAAGGATGTTCTATTTAAAATAACAAAGTTACAGTCAGTAGAACCGGAAGTCTGCAATCTTTGAGAATATTTTAGTTAAAACAATCGTATCGGAAAACCCAAACGTAGAAATTTTCATGATTTTACTATAAGTATTTTGCCATATACAGATAGTTTAAACTCGTCGTGGGACACCCTGTATAATATACATAATCAACCTCAAGAAACACTTCAAAAGCACTCTTTCTTTAACTGTTTTTTCACGTGAAAAATACTGTTCTTTTTTCACCAAATTTACTTATCATCGAAAAGTTTTCTTTTTGTGAGTAATATACTAATTAGATTCACGTCAAATTTTGACAGATGACATCAGAAATATAACGAAATTTAATAATATAATTAGCGTAAGTGAAATTTCAATCAAATCGCCTTCATGTAGGGTGTTCGGCAGATCGTTAAACACAGGGCGTAGGCGGGGTCATTTTCTATCTATTCAGGCAATAAAAAAATATCCAGGTCTTAAAAAAACTTTTTATAGAATTTTTTTTTTAGAAATTTTGTCATTTTCCTACCTCTGACCTCCTGTAACTTTTTCATTTTTTTTCTTTATTAGAATCTTGGTGAATGGCATGGCCTATAAAAATTAATTTTGGTCGGGAATTATTGCTATTGATTGGTAAATATCGCAAAACATGTAACTTTGAACATTAAGTCGAATTTCGTCGAATCGGTCCAACTGCGTAACAAATTACATACCGTTAGAAAGCCTACACTCTAGCGATGTTCTTATAAAATCAGAAGCTTCCTATCACTTTTACTTTTTTTTTAAACGCAACGCCAAGTTTTTTAACTTTTCGGCGGAGTTCGGCGGTCCACAAGTTAGTTTCTAGCCATAATTCGCGACCAATATTAATTTTTATTGGCCATGCCATTCACCATGATTCTAATAAAGAATAAAATTTAGGCCTAGCTATAAAAATGAAAAAGATACAGGGGTCAGAGGTACGAAAGTGACAAAATTTCCAAAAAACTAAAAAAAATTCTATAAAAAGTTTTTTTAAGACCTGAATTTTTTTATTGCCTGAATATGTTTAATGATAAGCCGAACATATATATTTGATTATGTACCTGTACTCAGGATTTATTAAAGTGCCTCATATTGTATATCTCACTTCAAAGTATACTTACACAACATTAAAATCCGCAATTGTTTAGAGTGACTCATATTATAGAACGATTTTATAGGCCAATTAAATTAGACAGTTACCCTATACCAAAAAGTTGTTAAATTTTTGAATACCAACCAAAAGAGAAGAATCGGCGTGCGTTAATTGAGAAATAAGTGGGTTCTAAAACAACAAACTACAAAAACAAATTTTTACACACTCTCGAAAGTCTATACGTTCAAATAGTTTGATAAAAATTGAGAAAATCCCTATCTCTATGTCTCTTCTTCTTCTTCTTCTTCTTCTTCATCGTACTTTAGGACTTAGTCCTGTGTTTGCATCAATGGTTGCCTAGCTGCAGCTGGGATGATGAAGACCAGCTTTCATACAATCTTGTAGGTGGTCGGGGTATATTCGGTTTTTCTTCCTTTGCAATCTTTGCCAACCTGTCATTTGACGTTCTGTCCACGTAGTCTTTCCATTCCATTCACCGATTTCTCGTCCATCTCACTACATGTCACATACCTTCAGCTTCATTATGGTGATCTCAGCTCTAATCTCTATCGCATATGGCATTACTGGTCTCACACAGGTCTTGTTATGTTCGCTCCTAGATATTTGAATGACATCACTTGTTCTGATCGTATATTGCGAATTTACATCTTCTCGGTTCTCTGGATACTGTAAAAGAATTGGTTTTCTTCAGGGATATTTGCATTTTAAAAGCTTTCGCTATTGGTTCAAACCTATACAGTAAGTTGTCTTCGTCTTCTGCGTGATCTTTGCTTCCCTTTTGGTATCCTCTTCCAGCTTGCTTCACCTCGTTTATAATCGCATCCATTATGCTGAACAAGATCGGGTTGAGGCTGTCTCCGGCCGTCACTGGTATTCTACTGCACAATTTATTTTATTTTTATGTGTCAATGTTCGAAAAAATTTGAGAGACCAATCGTAGAAGACGAATCATTCTCCACCACGAAAATGCGAGCACTCACACATCAGTTCAAAACAAAAACGTTTTTGAACAGTCAAAACTTCGAATTCATGAGTCATCCGCTGTGCAATCCTTGTTTAATAACCAATGTTTCTTCGTATGCCCACAAGTCAAAGAGAAATTGCGAGATCAATGTTTTTCTACTCAATCGGAATGGAAAAAATGCTTTTAATTGGATCAAACTCATACAACAGTGTATTGATTATAATGGAAAATATTTTGAAAAACAATAAAGCTATAACTAATTATAAATTTTTATTTGTCTTTGTCCCTGTTGGGGAAGTGATTAATTGTTTATTTTTAAACTGTTCAAATTTCTTCTTGGCAATAAAACGTTCAATATAAAACGAACCGTAGTCAGATTGTATGATTCAACTTGAAGGTACCAACAAGTCTTTGTCTACCAGTAGATAATAGTCGAGATGAAATTGACTTCACCAATTGAAGCTGCGTTATTGCAACATCGCAAATGACCAGGTGATTTCTGTCAGTTTCATACACATGCTGTAGTCTTTCTAAAGCAAGGACCGAAATTTTTGTGTTTTATTAGCGAAGGAGTTTTTACTTTCAGTTTCGTGCAGTACTTATCCTCGAGACTCGTAAGTTTTGAAGTACTGCAATAAATATTGTTTCTATTTCATCACGAAAAAAGTAGTTTTATCTTTATGATCTAATGGAAACATCCCTGAAAATATCTGAAAGATATAGCAGGGTAGAAAAATATAATATACAAATGAAACCTCGTTGAATGAAGGACATATCGTTACAAAAATTTGGCAAAATTCAAATGTAAAAAGAAAAATATCAAGCTTTTGTAGATGGTTTATCGAAAGGTTTAAAAGCCCCAAATTAATATGTCCGTAAAGTATAAGTACCAGAATCACAGAAAAATTGTTTTTATTACTGCATATATGTATTACTTCCATTTGAACAGTTTCTATAAGTGGAAGTTGTTCCGATTAAGGAAGACAGAATGACAACGATTTCTCTATCCTCCGAGGTTCCTTCTCGGTTCTGCGCATTCTTAAGCATGCGCAGTATAGATAAAGTGTCTTGAAGAAAATGAATATTGTGACCTTAAAAAGTGTCATGTAATTTCACAAATAGTCTTTTCAAAATCGGTACCTCATACACGTGATTGAGTGATGTATTATGTTAGTACATACAATATTTTAATTTTTTATCTAATGTTCTCTTTGCCCCTTCAAACTTTAACTAGGATATTTCTCATCAATTTTAGGGCAAGACCTCTTAAAAAGTTGTGTGAATTCGAAGGTAAACCACTACCTGAAGATTACAAAAGTGATTGTTATCAAAATGTTGATGAATCTAATTATGCCTGCAAAGAAAAATACAGGATAATGGTATGTGGCTGAATTAATTATTGATATTCAAAATTAATTTTTTTGTATAAAGGGATTCAATGCATTTTCAAGGTTTTTCTTGTGGTCAATCTTCATTTCATGTAAATAACGATCAAATTTAATAAAACAAATATATTTGAACAAATGATTTAAAATACATTAAATGCTTTGTTGAAATGTATAAACAGGTAAGGTCAGTATTAATAATAATAATTTATCAAAAAAAAATTATATCCAAATAATAAGATAACGAAAAAAGGGAGAAGTTTTACACGTATGTAAATGTTGTAAAACTAACCTAACCTTAAACCCCCAACACTAACAGGAATTCGACAAGGTGACAGTCGGAGCCCATTCTCATTCAATTTAGTCATGGATAAAATAATAGTGTAAAAGAAGATTTTGTAGGATACAAGATGGAACGAAGATCATTAAAGATATTATGCTACGCCGATGACGCAATATTGATAACCGATAACGATGATGATGCTAACAACAGCCGAAAACCTTAATATGTATATATCTGTAAAAAACAGAATCAATGGCAAAAGAGCCTACAAGTTATGAACTAGATGTAAACAATGGCAGCTTTTAAAACTTCATAATGGTTTATAGAGTCAAATGCCTTTTCAAATAGATAAAACAAACAAATAATTCAAATTAATCAAAGATTCAAAGAATGACTTTCAACCACAGATTGATTGGAACATATTCTTGTTTTGTCTTAATATACACGCAGGTGTAAACTAATTTGGTTGGGGTAGGTTAGGTTACTAGACACTGGAGGCTGCAATAAAGTATCGCCTCAAATTACTTATATTTATTGATGTGACTCTAAGCGATCATAAATATCCATTTTATAATTATTTATAGTTATTGTATACGATAAGATTTAGTATTTAAGGCCACTTGTACACCGATACTGGGTATTTAATAGTTTGACATTCGTCGAGTACGCTATTTTAATTAATCATTTTTTTTTCTTAATAAATAGTTTTTTTCTCATAATTGTGAATTGAATTATTACATACATATTACATATATTTTGAATTTAGCTGTTACCTGCTGGTATATGTGCTGTAATATAGAAATATAGCGGTGGTCTATATGGCAGCTTTTAAAACTTCATAATGGTTTATAGAATCAAATGCCTTTTCAAATAGATAAAACAAACAAATAAATCAAATTAATCAAAGATTCAAAGAATGGAGGAGTCGAGATCACAAGCGCCAACAACTTACAACTAGAGGTAAGAACCCAAGTAATTAAAGCCTCAAGAACCTCTGGATATCTACGGGACTTCATATGGAAAAACAAATATATGTCCACCTATACTGAAGTTTGCATATATAAAATAATCTTAAGACCTATAATTACATGGGCAGGGGAAACTCGAGAGGACAGTAGAGATGAAAACGTTGAGATCTATAAAAGGTGTGAGTCCAAGAGATCAATTAAGAAGTTAAGCATAAGAGATCTGAAAATTCAGAATATAGTACGATTCCCGAAATCCAAACGACGATATTGGAGAAACCACGTCAACAGAATGATGGAAGATCGATGGGCTAAATGGGCAAAGGATAAAAAACCAACTTAAAGGAGACCTCCCGGTCGACCTTTCAAGCGATGGTACGAAAGCTGGACATCTTCTTTTCAAAAGGTTGAATAGTACTGGAAACATGTCTTTAGAGAAAGATGAAATATTTGGATAATGTATTAAGTCCTTTATGACTTATACTATTATCATATTTACTGAAATAATTCGATGATTATTTTCTTTCAGTGCAGTTTTTGGTTTATGTTTCCAACTATTTCATTGATTTGTGATTGCCTAATAACTTATAGTCTAGTTCTCAGAGGATTTCACGTTATAAAAGGTGGGGTAGAAGATTTTATTTTTTTATTTCGTTTTAATGGGTTTAAAAAGTAAAATATCAAAAATGTGACTAAATCAGGGCTCGGCACAACTTTTTGTTAGCCGAAAAACCTCGAAATTTTCGGTTTCTTCACATTATCTCGAAAAGGAGTGGTTCAAGAGAAAAACTATACAAAGTTGTAGAATATTAAATTCCCTACAAATTTCATACTTTTTATTCTACGACCAATAGGGAGCGAGCTACAGCATCTTAAATACGGACCATTTTTCTCAAAATGGTAAAAAAGTAACGCCTTCTTTTGGATGTGATATTGCGAACCATGCATTCTTTGATTCTATTTTTGACTTAGATTTTTGTCGAATAAGGTTCTCCAGACCTTTTTGAGAAAAATGGTCCATTTTTGAGATGCGTAGCTCGCTCCCTATTGGTCGTAGAAGAAACAGTTGAGTATAAAATTTATAGGGAATTTATTGTTCTGCAACTTTGTATAGGGACTGTTTTTCGCTAGAACCACTCGTTTTCGAGATATTGCGAAAAAACCGAAAATGTTCGAAAGATTCGAGGTTTTTCGGCTACCAAAAGTTGTGCCGAGCCCAGATTTACTCACATTTTTTAAATTTTACTCTTTATACCCATTAAAGCGAAATAAAAATATAAAATCTTCTACCCCGCCTTGTAAGGTGAACCCCTTTTTTGGTCTCTGGAAACTGGACTATTATTTCTTATAAATAACTCGAATTATTTAAAGTTTTTATTTATTAGAAGGTAGAGAAACCAAATTTTTGATTATCCAGTGAATACTAGTTAGTAAGGATTAGGACTTAATTGAAAGGCAAAGAAACCGACCTTCAGTCTAGCTAGTTTCCGGATCTATCAAATCATTCTAGCACTACCATTATTTTTATATATATACACAGAGGTTAATTCAACGCGAATTTTTATTTAATTATGTTTAAACTACTGCGATCTATCAAGTTAATCAATCATGGTAGATATTGATTTTGTGTCAATTCTATAAATTAAAATAACTACCTTGGTAATTTTTATGCATTTGTTCATATGTATTAAGTCATCGTAAAAAAACCTTGAAAATGTATTTATTGATTAATAAGTGGATATTTTATTAAAATAAACTTTCAATCAGGGTAGGCGTTAGGCTATTTATGACCAAATGCTAAATACGTAATCACCAATTGAAATAGAAATGTTGAAAATTTGTTATATCTCATACACTATTTATGATTTTCTCTTTCTTATTATACACGGTGGTTTTAAACTAAACTGAAATGTATATTGGGGTGTTAATATCGACAAAAAGGTCGATTTACATCACGCTATTCAGAGGAGTTGTAATTCAATATTCGTCGAGGCATTAGCCAGGAAAGTAGTTGTTTTCCCCTTTGAAAAACGGCGGAATACATTTTCGAAATATTGGATTGTGAAATTATTTCAGAGGTGAAGAAGAAATTCTTTATTTTGATACACTTTACACAATTTATTTACCATGGAAATCTATATTATCGGCAACTACGTTAGGTTCGTACCTAACCAATAGTTCGCAGTTGGAAGTGAGGATAGCGCCACTTATCGTTCGCACTTTGACGTTGTCTTCGGTTCGGTTCTCAAGCGCGAACGAGGGGTGTTAAACCTTCAGATAAGACGTAGTAACGTCGAAACTAATCAATAGTTACACCCTTTCCTTGCAATTGCGAGCCATGTTAATATCGACAAAAAGGTGGATTTACATCACGCTCTTCACAGGAGTTGTAATTTTATATTCGTCGAGGCATTAACCAAGAAAGTAGTTGTTTTCTCCTTTAAAGAAATATTGAATTTCGAATATATTTCAGAGATGAATAGTTGAAATCCTTTATTTTACCCACCTCATTTACAGGCACGAGGGAAATTGCAAATAGTGCAAGAGGCGCAAAACATGTTACTTTTGCAAAATTGTTTATGTATGGAACATACGATGGCTTGCTAGCAGGAATGCCTTGTAAAATTGAACATCTAAGTTCCATCTCCTCCCATTTGTCCATTTGTGTACAATTTTTTAAAATAAATATTAATATTTTTACCCTTATTGGAATATTTGGAACACATAGTTTATCACTTATGATCTGTATTTGATTGTTGTTCCTCTCAGTCCCCATTAATCTGAATGTGTTACGATCGATCACCCGTTAACCTACAAATCGATGGTTTCTATGATTTTTTTGAGACTATTTTTGTTGATGTTTCTAATATCACTATTTTTGAATTTGGCGTTCCCGAACTTGAACTTTCTCTGCAGCGATGATTTGAAACAAGAAAATTAAAAATGACTGATCGATGACTTTAGTTTATAGATTACGAATTTTCCGTCCATTCTCTATTGATTATTAAATGTTTCTTCAGCAACTTTGAACACTTTTTAGACTGGAATCCTTTTCTCTATGAAAGCTTGTAAACGGAGCTATTGACTGACGTCGATGTTGTGTTTACACATAATATCTCACCTAAGCATTCAATAATTTGTTCACAAACTTTATATTCTGCATTTGGATTCAAGAAATAACTTCTTCGTACCAAAATGTAGTTTCTACGAATTCTTTTCAATTAGACACCCGAGGATTTTAATCTTGTTCAGATCATAAATCCAAAGTTGTATGGATTAAATTCAGTTTTGTATGTACTACGTAAAAAAACCTGGAACAGATGAATTTGTTTTCTTAAATTGACTATTTACAGTATGGGAATATTATCCCCATCCAGCACCCCATCTGAATTATAAGCACTCCCTCGAAAATTTGAAATAAGTAAGGAGGTCGTGTGGCACCTTGTTGGAAAGGGATTTCAGTCCTCCGTTCAGCAATATAAAGTTTTTCAAATTTGGTGCAATCATAATTGAGAACATTAATTCTTAAGATTTTCATAATGTCTTCAGTTATGATTGCACCAAATTTAAAAACTTTATATTGCGATTGGTTTCCCTGATTTCTTCTGGCAATTTCTGGCAATCAAATCCTGGTGTATCATTCAGAATTGACCATTCTACGTTGCTCTAATTGAACGTAATTCCTCCGAAGAAACGGTCAAATTAAGCGGTATCCATGATCTTATACACGTCTTTTGAAACACCGCGATTTTTTCGGCATATCTTTGCACCAATCGACATGAGCTTTTTTACCAAATGATGATCTTGTAATATCTGTTTACGCAATGCATCGATGTTTTCTGGCAAAACAGCCGATTTTCGACGACCTTGGTGATTACGTTGTCATAAATTTGCTATTAAAAAAACCAACCCTGTTTCGAACAAAACTAAACAGTAATATTTTTTTACAGAAACGGCTCAAAAAAGCTTCAGCTGAGGACTAATAAATGGGAAAGAAACGAATTAATCCTAAGATATAATTAATAACAGCTTAAGACACTGCCTTAATCATAAAATCAATTGCTTAATTTAACTTATTCTAACACTTTTAATTTTTGTATATTTTGCTTCACTAACACGATTATTAAAGTTACCTGTATATTTCGTGTTTTTTATAATTTTTTTTTGTATTTCCATAATTTGTTAAAATTATAGGTTTTTAGCGAATAAAACATATTTGCAATTTCATAAATTTATTGTATATTGAAATATTTGCTACCAGGTCTGGCTATTAAATAACGAGACTGGTTACGAAAAAGGGTTTTTTTATAAAAATTGTTCTATATTCGAATGCTCCCTTTCATTATACTCCCCTTTCCTCGCACACACCTTTCCGGGGCGTTTTTTACGAACTCGTACTCGCAGTGTTGCCAAAACTGACAAATAGTAAGTCTGGTTGACAGACTGACCCTCTGGAACTCATTCAGTCATCACGATATCGTTAATGTCGAAAAAAACTATCAACATTGCCTTTAATTTTGATTTGCTCTCTCGGCCCTCACTAAAGCGCTTGCAACAATTTATAGCACTCAGTCACGTTCGTTACAAATCCCTACTGCACAAATATAATAATTGTGACGAACACGTTATTTGGGTGTACGTAGATAAGATATCCAGATAACCAACGCACTATTCGTTTTTACCCCACCCGTCTAGGGCGCCCCCTAGGCGCGCAGTCTCGTTATTCAATAGCCAGACCTCGTATATTAAAATGAAACATACAATGATTTACATAATTAAGCTGGAAGTTCTGCAAACTTTGGTTTGAAGTCCGTTTCGATAACCAATAATTCTGAATGCTGGTGTATTTAGAATGAATTTGTAGTACATAGTATGACGAATTTAAGCAAATTATTTTGATACATATTCTTTTCTGGATGACGTTTTTTTTAGTCCCACTTTGGCTCATCTTTAGTATACCACCCACCTTGGATCCTGATGAAGTTTCGTATATATAATGCATCAAAATTATGTGAGTTATTGATAGAATTTGATCCTACGGGAATTAAAAATTTCGGAAATTTTATATAGCTGGTGAATACTTTTTTATCTGAATTTACAATTATATCTATACGAGTGATTTCACAGTAATATATCTATAAAGAACATATTTACTTGGCTCGTCTTGAAAGTCCCATACAATCGATTGTTTAGTTTCGAGTTCATAAGCATAGATCCATGATTCATCGCGATTGAAGCACCACGATTTTTTCGGTATATCTTTGCACAAATCGACATGAACTTTTTTGCCACATGTTTTCTTGTACAACAATCGATTTTGCACGACCTTCACGAAATTCATCCTGTAGCAAAAACGGCCACGATAGAATTCAAAAAACCAGCGAAACACAGTGGCTCGAGAATACTCGAGATGTTTCTTTCTAACATAACCATAAACAGCTACATCCTCAATAATTTTTTCTTATTTTCTTATCTATCGATATCCACCAATCTGTGTACTAGGAAACAAATCCTCATATGAAAAGATATTTATATGCCAGAAAAAGAGACAGATTCGTTACAGAAGTATCACACTTTATTTACTTACATCAGGATTTAAAAAAATGAAAGCTACACATTATTTATAATTCACGTACGTCTCATGAAGAAAGAAATTCAAACTGTAGAAACTATAATCAATAAATTCTTGGAAGTACTGCAAAAAATTCTGTTTACACCAACACTCACAAATACACTGACAGATGCACGTTTCGATAACCAAGTTATCGTCTTCAGAGACTGAAGGTAAACTACCAGTATGAATAACGCCAACGGTTCCAGAAATTTCAACTTAGTTAAATTCTTGGAAGGTTAAAAAATTGTTGAAATAACTTTTTGTATAAGAAAGAGCATCTCTGACAAAATAATTTACTTAAATCGTCATACAATCCCCAATAGTGAAAAGTGGTTGTAATAAACTTTGTATTTTTTCCTTTTTGCATAATAGTATGATCCGATATGAACTACATCACATTATTGAGGCACAGTACAAGGTATTGTCAAAAAATGTGGGGGAAATTTAGGAATAAATATTTGAAAAAATACAAGATTTTCTTAATAGAGTTTTGAAGAAGCGATGTTATCAATAAAAACTGACGCTTCAAGAAAACAGAACATTAAAAGACATTTTACCATTTGATGTTATTAATTTATAAAAAATAACGTATCGGGTCATATTTAATATTTATTTACTCACTTACTCAACTCATTGCATAAGACGCGATACAATTTAAAAAGATAGAAGATGCGTATTCCTATCAAGGTAAGTTTAGTAATTATAGAATTAATATGATTTCTAAGGTAATGATAATCGACTCAAGTTGAATTCAATTGGACTCAAGTTCGAAAAATAGATTGCCAATCATGAGTTCAAACAATAATTGACTTTTTTTACTATAGTTAAGCTTTCTCAATATATTTTAAATAAATAATTTTGAAAATGCAGCATATTTTGATGTAGTTCATGGCAGAATTGTTTGTTAACTACCTGGTAGGTTGGAGTATGATTTCTCATACCCAACACAGGGAACGCAGTAGTGTGAATTCGTTGACAGGTGACATATAAGGTTTATTCTTGGTAGCTGTATCGAACCGAACCAGTGCAGGTCAGTTCATGAGTGTATAGAATTAGTTACATCGAATACACGAAATGGTGGCACTACATTTCGTCATCGGACGAATGTAAAATATCAAAAAGTACTAAATTGTTTTCCAACATTGTTAATACTTCAAGGCCTGAATCACATCAAAAAATCTCAAATACAACAATCAACAAATGCTCCATTGCTCTCTGCACTATATCGTTCTGGTATTCGTTCGAAGTAATTCTATACACTCATGAATTGGCTTGCACTGGTACAGTTCCAGTGCAGTCACCAAAAACAAACCTCAACTAGTTCTCTTGCACTGCTACTAAGAACAGCGAAACTACCGTTGCTTCTGCTATAAAGAACGCTTTAGTGTACACTTCCTGAACTAGTTCTGTCAGTGCAGCTACCACGAACAAACCTATAGTAACATCGTGATTCTAAGGGCGCGTTCCACTAAGACTACGATCGTTGTGGTCGCGGCGAGAATGCCACTTATGACGTCGTGACTAATGTGCACTATGAGCCTTGTCAAAACTTGGGTGGAAATGAGCGTTGAAAGAATTGACGGTATTTTCAAAACTGAAGCATCGCAGATTGCAACCATGAGAATATATCTCATTATTTGATCTGGTATGGGATATTATAAGTACTTATGAAGCATTTTTTTGATGCACCATCAATTTTTTACCATCGTCGCAGAAGATATTTTAATTTTACTTTAATGTAAATCAGTTAAACACTCCATCAAAAAATTCCATTCCACTATCGTGAACGTGATTATCGTGAGTGCTTAGTGGAATGCACCCTAAATAAGATTTTTGTTTCATTTTATTTTTATAAATTTTCCACTATCACTATTCTAATTTTTTTTTTTTCATCATTATCAACAAACGGATCTGTTGTTTTCTAGTGTTTGTCTAGGACTGTTGTTGCTCGAGTACCAATCCATCATTCGAAACCACCAGATCCAAAATATTCAATCGAAATTATAAAAATAAATGAAAATATTTTGATCACTAATCATCAACTGACGTTTTAGAGAGAGAGAGAGAGAAAGGCTTTGAAAATGTTTATACCAATGCTGTTTTGGTCCAAAGTGAGCAAACACGCAACTTATTCCTTCAATCAGTATTATAGCGTTCTTTTGACATTCCTATAGCCTTTTCTATCTTTCTAACCTCAATCCGACAGTTTTTGGTCGTCCCGAATCTAAGTCGTAATTCGGCTGCTCAAAATTTCACGATTGTAGATGATGCGAAGCCACAATGTCTTACTCCTTACAGCTCGATACTCAATTTTTTCCATTTACGGAAAAATCTTCTCAACGACTCACTTATACGATGATTAAACAGAAACTAAGCGTCCGAAATATATGAAATTTTAGTGAGGTTGAGGTGGGATTTTTTTTTAAATAATCCTCGTACATTTTTTAACCACCTGTCACTTTGATAGTTTTTTTACGAGCTATTATTAATAAACATTTCAATATATATAGTAATTTGAAAATAATTTTTCTTTGTAATTTATTGCAAATAATGTATTTTTATAAATTTTAGATGCGAATGCACCCACCAGGTTCAGATTCTCCATTTGATGGTAAGCGAATGGCTCGTTTCACAGATGTTGATAAAGAGTATTACATTATGAAAATGGACAATAAATTCGCCGATTCCAAACTAGTTGCAGAAAATAGGAACATCAGAGTAAAAAAACGTTTAAGGAAAAGACTAACAACCAAATTTTAGTTACTCATCGTCTATTAGTCCAGTAAACTAAAGATTTGTATTACCATCCAAAAGACAAGCCTGCATTTTACTTAGTAAAAAATAAATGTTTCTCTAAATGTCTCTAAAAAATAGAAATATATGAAAAAAGTTCCAAACAAAAATAATATTAAAATTTTCTATACAATTGCCCCTTTAATCATTTTTGACGTATTTTCAATAAGAATTTGATAAAAAAATCGGAAATTTTGGACAAGAATATTAAAAAGTAAAGGAATTGAAGAGGCAGTTAGATAGACAGATTGTAGAAACATAGACAAATAAAAGATATAAACTGATAAATAGAAAGACATAAGGAAGAAACACAGACAAATAGAGGAATAAAAGGGGTAGACAGATAGATAAATATTGTAGAAACATAGACAAACAGAGGTATAAAAGATAGATAGATAGAAAGAGAAAGAATTAGACAGAAAGACAGGGATTGAATTTTTCCTATTAATTTTTTTAAAAAGACAATATTTATATCCCTATAAAAGTTTACAATCACCGAAGATTTTATTGTTATATATGTTCACAACTTAATAACTTAATAAAAAAATATAATGTTACCTCAATCTTCTTTTTCATATATTTATTATAATTTTGATATATTTTCAAAAAAGTTGTTTTTTAGTACTTTTTAATTATTTTTCATCCCCATTCGGTAGATTTGAGCTACACAATCTTTTAAATATTTTATGCTAAAACCAACTCACATTAAAAAATGCAGTTTTTTCTTTCGGGTAGTGGTATACAAGGTAAATTTTTCAAAAATTAATAAAACCGATATTGAGATCAAAATTTAATATGAAAAATTGAAATATTAATCAATTTGTAATTGTAAGGACTCACAAGTTAACACATCATACATTATGCATATTGAAAATATGGAGATTTACAGTCTTATATTAACTTACTAATAGCAACAAAAGATTTCGATAATTTAATGTAGATTTATTGTTATTAAAATTACTGTAAATTTTATAATAAAATTTATTTTACTAGAAATGTATTTTTGAATCAACAACAAATTATTACGAAAAGAAATTTATATAAAAATATTTCATCTAAAGTCTATTTATCGAAGAAAAATAGTACACGAAAACAATGATAAGTACGTGAATATTACGGACCAAGCGCAGCGCAGCATCGTTATTGGTCTAAATCAGTGGCACCATAATATACACACAAATAAAAACCGCGTGGGATGGCGAGTGTTGCATTGCTGCAAAAGCCACTAGATCAGGTGTACAGTACAGGGATAGCATCCGGCATCGTATTATCGTACTGCTGTAAGATATGAAATAACGCAAGGAATAGAGTTTAACAACATAATTCATTTGTTTAAATATTGTAATCAGTTGCTCATTCCCCTGACATTGACTCTAATTTCCATACTTTGTTAACAAGTGCAAATATATTTTCCTCCTTGTATTTTTAAAGGTTCATTGTTGTCTTGATGTTTTATTGTTTTTTAGAAGTCTTTCCATCCTTTCAAAGTCTTCGCAGTAAGGAATTTCCTCTTCCGTCCTCACTTTCCTTTCCGTTTCTTCTAGTTAATCTCTACATGCCATTGAAATGTGTTTTTCCAATTTTCTCGTTTTATTTTAGGTTACGTTTTCTAGACCGGTTCTATGTTCACGACTTCTTATTAATTTCGTATTGTCCTCCCATGTCTCAACTAATTTGTTTGGCCTTGTTTTTATCATTTACACTTTCGCAACATTCCTTTTCAAATTCCTTTTGAATTTTTCCATTCTGTCAACTTTTTTTGCACATTTGTCTTCTATTTTTCATGTCTCGTAAGACTTTCTTATATTTTTTTTCTCTTCTCTTCTTTTATTAGTTTTATAACCCATGTTCTTCTATTAATTGCTTTTTATTTTTCACTTTTCATCCTTGACACCACCAAGAAATGGTCAGAGTACACATTCAGTCAGGTTCCTCTGCACTTTTCTTTATTATTTTTTTTCCACTTTCTAGATATGAGGACATGGTCTATCTAGTTTCCATTTGTTGTTTCTGGTGTGTTGTCATTACCAGGAAATGATCTGAGTACACATTGGCTCCTCTTTACTCCTCATCTTTATTATTTTTTCCCACTTAGATACAAAGACATGGTCTATCCGGTTTCCATTGTTGTTTCCAGTATGGTCCATGGTATTTATTATGGCTGCTATGTTGCAAACTCTTTTAACATTCTCGTTTGCATCTTCGTATGCAGTTTCCTATCCTCCCATATATCTGTTGTCTTCTTCTTTCTCCTGTTTGGCATTAAAATTACCTAAAATAATAAGTATGTCGATTTAGTTATAAAGTATTAAAATAAAGAAAATTGTTTATATAATTAAATTAAAAATTTTGTTTTTCATACAAGATGTGCAAGTAGAGAAAATCATAAATCGTTAAATAACTTTTTTACACTTTCTCATGTTTTCCGATGAGGGTTTCGTTCCTCTTGTATCTTCCTTATTCCTTCGTTTTTAATGATGTTTCCAGCCTCCAGTCCTTTAGTTATTATTATATCTCTCAACTGTTTCTTGTGTTATTATTTCTTCCATTGATTCCTGTCTTCATGGTGAACTATTTTATTATACCATCAATTCGTTTTGTTGTTTCGGCCACTGGGAGATAGATGGTGCTGTCGGTAGTAATCAATTAAGCGAATTAACATCAAAACTTTCTTCTTATAGGAGTTTGTTGCGACTTCACACTAAACTATTACAGTAGTTAAAATGAGCTGTTGTAATATTTTTTTATCTGGTTAGGTTAGGTTCGAAAATTTAATTTAAAAAAATTGATCAGTATCTCAAGTTTTATTATCATACAAATGAAACAAATTTTTGAAATCATCGTGATTGTACAATAAATGTGAATGTAACGTCATACAACATAAAAAAAGTTTTAATTGTATTACAAAAAAATTCGTTTTTCTATACCGTAACTTCTACACGTATTCAACTATTTTATCATTAACAAAACTGCCTTTGGACTTTAAAACTATAACATTTTTCCACAAAGTTGAACCATACTTTTCGGTTAATTTGTTATAAATAATAATAATTAACTGGACCAATCCGTTGCTGCTGTAATAGCGCTTAAATATGGTGGGCCGCTTACAGGTGAATCGGGAAATCTCTGCATGTAACGTTCCAGACGTAAATATTTCACAGTCACTAAGTGCCCCGCATACCTGAAAATAAGTCAGTTGTCAATTATTTTAATAATATTTAATTATTTTTATCCATCCAATTATCGAGAAATCCATTTTGTATAAACATGATCTTGTTTATCGGCGAGGGAGTTAGTGAATAATCTGATGGTTCCCCAAACATATTGGAATAGACAAGTAACAGTGTGTTTAAATAAATTAGTTTGTTAAGAGTTAGATAAGTGTTTAGTAATCATTCTTAGTGTAAAGTTCAATGAATAGTAAATAGTGTACTTAATGTAAACTTATAAAATAGAGTTTAAATAAATTGGAATACACCAATTACAATATCATTTAAGAAGAAAACTTACCACCATCCATGTAAATTTCTATACGCTATAGCTGCATCACTGGTATCGGCGCACTTTAAGTAAACTGCAAAGGTACTAGTATCTACCCCGCAATGAAGAATTCTACATTGATGTGCGCATTTACTAAGAACGGCTTCTCGGATCATATTTGTATTTCTATCACCATCTTCGACCATTCCACGAATTTTGAGACAAGGAGTAGGCGAACACGGCAGACTATTCACCGAACCTACTTGAGTTTCGAACGCTTGTCCTTGCCAGCTTTTGTTTTTCGAAGATCTGAAACTGATTATCATTATCATATGGATTGGGATTTAACAGAAACTCTTGAAATATTATGAGCTCGCCCTTTCAATAAGTAACAGATAAGAAGGAATTATTTAGTGACACCGTCTTCACTTTGCTTTACTTCAGTTACAGTGATTGAGCTTCTAACTTGAAGACTTTCGCTTTGTTTATAAACCCTAGCCGTAAGCCCATGATTCAACACCAATCATAATTCAGTTTTTCCAAGATTAAAGCAAAGTTTGATGCAAATTATTCGGTAGCTGCAAATACCATGGAGTGCGTGAAGATCTATTAGTGACGCCCACGCCTCACAAATGTCGGCAGCTCCGGTACATTTAGGACAAACCTTGTATATTTACAATTAAAAATTTTTTGATCAAAAATGTAATTAAAACACATTACAAGACAAAATATATATTGATATTCTCCACTGAAAGAAATATATTAAAATTGTGATCGATTATTTGTTATTGCATGCAAGAAAAAGTAGTAAAATACATTTATTGTTAAACAAAGTTAACTATAATAAATATAACAATAAGTTTAGTTATACAATATCACATACATGTGATAGCTCTATAGCTCTATATTAGATTGAACTGTTGCTAAATAAACTAACCAGAAATTTTAAAGACCTGTCAACATTTTCAAATCATGGCGTCTGTGAGCAAATAGGAGAATTTAGTATTTAAAGTATACATTGTTTTCTGACCCATCTACAGTTTTTTTATTTTTATTTTATTGACTGGAATGGATTGTACGCTTGTTGTTACTCAACTCCAGTTAGTTTTGACTACAATAGGTATTTTACTACAGAGAAAAACAGGAAAACGTCCTCAATACTAATGCATACATTGAAACTGTTTGCCCACAAACACCATATTGAATCACATAGTTTGGAAAGTCTATGGAGACAAGTTTCCAAATTCAGGGTTATTTTTTTGACGTAACCTAGAGTCCCAACTTTAGTTTTACATAACTCTTTTATACTTTGGCTGATTTTATGTATTTGCAGAATTTTTATTAAACAATTTTTTTTCATTAGATCTAAATCGTTGTGATTTTTTATTGAACTAATTGGAACCGTACATTAATTCACAGTGTGTTTGTAATAGAATGCCCTTAAACAGTACAATATTTATTGGAATACCCTGTGTTTGGATTGTCAAAATTTATTATTTATCAAACTAAATGAGCAAAAAAACATAAAAGCGTCTTTTTCAAAATTTTCCATAGATAATTTTAAAAAACAGAACGTAAATAAACCAATTAGGACACCGAGTAATGTCTCAAACATAATAATATTTAGCTATGTTGAGATATATCAATATATTGATAATTATAAAACCTCGTTAAAAATAGGGTGCAGTTTTTATTTGTAATTAACATCAAGATGAAAAAAAAATGAATACACAAAGCCAATCACACTCAACCTAAAGGAAATGTAAGAATCTCTTTCATATATGATATAATTCATAGAAAAGATCACATAAGTCTAGAATCACGAAAGAGCCAACTGTGAATATAAACTGACCTGATAGTCTAAAAATTACTTTTTTTATGAGATGTAATCATAGAAAATAATCACAAACGTTTAGAATCACAAAGTATAATGGAGATGATCATACCATATAAAATAGCTGATCCTATCTGGCGATGATAACCTAAGAATCAATTTTCTAAATAATATAATGATAGAAAAAAATCACAATGTACCACGGAGGAGCCAATGACACCAACAGGACTATCAATGTTAATCCAAGAATCCCTTTCATACAGGTTGTGATCATAGAGGATATCACAAAAGTCTAGAATAACAAATCATACTAGGTAGAACAGATGAACATAACTTTTCATGAAAATCTAAAAATATCTTTCTTACAAGATGTAATCACCTTCGAACAAGAAGTGATCATAAAAAATAATCTAATAAGTCTAGAATAACAAAGTACTACCAAGGCAATCAGACCATGTAAAATAGCTGATCTTAGTCAACGGTGATGATCTAAGAATCAGTTTTATACCATATGTGATCATAAAAAATAATCACAGAAAATAGCTGATTCTAGTTAACAGAGATGATCTAAGAATCTCTTTCATACCAAATGTAATCATACAGAGAATCACATAAGTCTAGAATCACAAAGTACTACCAATCATACAATGTAAAATAGCTGATCCTAGTTGACAGAAATGATCTAAGAATCACTTTCATACGGCATGTAAACAGAAAGTACAACGGAGCCAATCATACCAACAGATGAGCCTGACGATTCATATTAATCTAAGAATCACTCTCATACAGGATGTAATAATAAAAGTCTAGAATCACAAAGTAAAAGGGTACCATGTAAAATAGCTGATCCTATCTGGATGTAATCGAAGAGAAAATCATAAAAGTCTAGAATCACAAAAAACTCTTTAGAATTATTCTCAGATTTTTATATTCAATTAATAATCTTTCAGCAGAGCTGGTAAAACATGATCAAAATAAAAAGTTTTCAATTTGGGGAGCATTTTTTCTTCCCAAAATTGAGGATCTCTACAAATTTTTTCGTACAACAAACCGTATGGCGTCCATACAACAAAATAACAAAATTCTCTGTCGGTTATGGAGAGTTGCCCTTGCACTTGATAGAAATATTTATCGTCTCTTTTCAGTTTAAAAATTCCATTTTCCAAAGTAGCGAATTGTATCAGTTTTTGCTTTATCCCCTCTTCTGGTGACATATCTCTACTTTTGTAAGGACACTTTATTTCGATAAGAGCATTATTTTCAATCAATCCATCGGGAGAAGCTGCCAAAAATGGATAATCGTAGCTTATGAATAATCCGCAACAAGTTACAGATAATCCTATTAAATTTTCAAAATCCTTTATAGCAAACTTTTCGTTATCGTTTCCATATTTCGTAAAAACGTTTCCGACAAAATTAGAATGTATCTAAAAGTTTACAGATACGTCCAAAATTAGAGGCAGTTAGCCTCTTTCTTCTTTCTTGAAACCATACTGGATTATCCTTTTGATTTACGGTCAACTTAGATATTTCTTCTATTTCTTTTGGAGTTTTTTTCAATTCCTCAAGGAATTTATTTTTCTTAATTTCATAAAAACTGATATCGGTCTGATCTGGAGTAGAAGACGAAATAATATCTGTATCTGAATCATCAGGATATTTTAATTTTGGAGTAGATGATATCAAATGCACTTTTTCAAAACTAGTATCTCCATGTTTCAGTTTATCATAAGTGGACTGATCAGTTTCATTATAAATATCAAAAATTTCTTTCAAATAGTGTTTGTAACTCTCTGCGGATATTAAAGGAATGTGTAAAGAACTACAAAGTTCATTCAATTCGAATAAGTTCAATCCCAAACTGACTATTCCGGCAATAAAAGCCAAATTGGCACTTAGTAAATCTGATTCGGGTTCTTCGCTACAAATCGAATGTTGAACTTTGCATTTCCTACATTCCAATACAAATACCGAAACGAAACCCTCTCTGACTTCATTTTTTATTATAACATCTGAATTTTTGCAGAATCTTAAAAATCCATGGGAAAATTTAAGTGTTTCGTTTATTAAATATTCCGGATCTACAATTCTTCTTCCTTGACGATACCCAAAGCTTGAATCGTTCCTGCAAAATAGACAATATTAAAAATTAGCAACCTTATAATAAATTGTTAAATAAAATTTAATTACGTTTCACATGTGGAGTCTATCCAAGGTTGTTAATTTTTAAAATTATCCACTCTTAGAACGAAAGTTTTGTTTTCGTCAACTTTGGTTATCAAAAATGTTTCACTAAGGTTTAGATTCCAACAAAAAAATTTATCCATACATATTTTGATTACTTAAACTGGTTTGGAATAAATAAATATCCACATATACTTAGACTTCAGTTCAAACAACTGAAATGAGCAGACTTTGTAGCCAAGCCAGGTAAAAATCCCAATCATGTCCCAATCCTTTAGTATTTTGGAAATTATATTCAAATTTCTTGAAAACATTTCCATAATATACATCAACAATTTGGTTTCCACAATTCACACTCTACCATCCTGCAGTGCCACATAATTATACATAAGATCAACAAATTCCCTGAAGAAAAAAAATTGCCCAGCAGTAATCCTTGATATAAGTCAAGCCTTTGATAAGGTGTGGCACGATAGCCTCTTTTGTCAAAATAAAACATTTTCAAATTATCCTGACTTAATAAACAGACAGTTAAGAAGAAGAATAAATAGAGGAATCTCAGACATTTTCCCGATCAAGTCTGGGATACTACAAGGCAGCGTTCTGGGGCCATTATTTTATTCAACATATACATTGCAAATCGGCAAAATGGAGCAAATAGCAGAAGAAATGATGCATAACAACATAGATTACATGAAACAAGATGGAAAGGTGAGGGGGAAATCGTAGGTGAGAGCTGGGGCACAGAAAGTCAAGAAAAAACACTTCCTTTATGATTACTAAATAATGAGCAGGCGATCAAAACTGGTAAATGTCTACGAGTCAACCGAAGAAGCTAACCACGAAGTTAATGAGGAGTTTTATGGAAAAATAGAAGGGATATGTGAAGATATAACAGTAATATGGGAGGACTAAAACGCCCAAAGCGGGAAGAAGCAAATAGACGAGTACATAGCGGGCAAATGTCTTAACAAATCACAATGGAATAAGTTTCGTCAGTCTGGCGACAAACACGAATACCTTCAGGTCTCAATGCAGACTAGGATCCTAGTATTATCGAAGATGAGGATAATAAGAGAACGCAAAGTCAAAGTATGAAGGAAAAAGTGCAACACAGACCAAATAAAAACTAATCATGAAATCCGTAGGGAGTACCAAGACAAACTAAAAGAGGATCTAATGCAGGATGGTCTTAGTTCAATTGAAGACAATTGGAGGATTATAAAAGAAGCAGTAATAAACGCAGCAAACAACGGACTGGGGGAGAGAAATGTTCAACAAAGGAGAGCGTGGTGCAAGAGATTTACCTTGAAGGAAAAAGACATTGCTGCTGTGGCTTACAACAAAAAATAGAAAACAAGCTACGAGCTACAGACAACAAAAGAATGAAGCACTAAAAGATGATGAAGGAAAAAAAGAAAGTGGATAAATGCAATGCTAGAGAAAATGGAGGAAAAAAGCAAAGACAGTAGAAAACTTTTCCACTACATCAGGAGGACAAAGAGGGATTTATCAAGAATATAAATTATGTGGTGCTATAAAGAATAACCTCTTTGTTCCAATTGAAACTGTTCTTACATTTAACAATCTAAATACGTCCAAATGGACACATTTTTCAATAATTTTATTTCGGCCTGTCCATATTTTAAATGTGCTCTTTAAACCGAACATTCACGGATCTCTTAGTCTGCCAAAGATATTTCCTGTCACGATCCCAACAGCTAATTTAATCGATACCACTCCTTTCCAAATCTGCTATTTTATCCATAAAAGAAAAAAATGTTGGGAAAATTTAATATAATTTTAGTTCACCTTTAGTCTCTGAAGATGAAAATTTGGTTATCAGACAGTGTAATTGTGAGTGTTGATGTAATCAGTGTATTCAGTATGAATATAACCAACGGTTCGAGAAATTCCAACTTTATTTCGCAAATTATTAATTATTGTTAAATGTGTAAAATCTTGTAATAAGGTCGTAACGTAAAGTGATTAACCGAGGTCGAAATGCCAATGAGGCAGCTCTCGGTGCCTCATAAGTAAACATTCCTCCTAGTATAACTCTTACCTACTGTTACTAATATTCGGATTTCCTATCCATCTCCATACTTCGAACGGTTCTCCTTTTACTTCTCGTACTTCCGTTCTTACTCTAGATTCGTGTTCGTTAATAAACTTGACAGCTTTGGCCCAAGTACTACTTTTATCTAAGATTAATTAGAAAATATGATTTGTTATCGATTTTTATGGAAATATCCATATTAACTTACTTTGTCTTTCTCCAACTGGTAAAATCATGTCCCTAACGTGGTTAATAACAACAAAATTTTCTCCATTCAAGTCTTCGCTAGCATTAGATTGTAATATGTCGATAATTCTTTCAACCATAAAACCGATTTCGTCGATCTGCTTTTGATTATGATACTTGTAATACTTATAACCTAAACTGGATAAATATAAACTTCCGAAAATCAATACAATAAATATCACGCTATTCAAAATGAATGAAAAACTGTTATAAAAAACGCATTTCCAAGGTAGTGGAGGATTCAGCATAATCAAACTTGTCGTCTTTTTATCCTGGTTGAATATCACTTGCTCCTAAAAAATAAAATTTGCAAATAAAAATTGAGGCTCAAATGTATTGCTACAGTTTTTTTCTATCCACTGAATATGAATTTGGTACATACCATATTTTTCGAAAAATCCTTTTCATTAACAACCCCAGTATTGTCTTCAGTTTGTGCAACATGTAAATTCCACTGGGGATTTTTGAACGTTAATATAAATAGATTACGTAAGTCATTTTTGATTTGTTCGTGATCCTATAACAAAACGTGTGGTTAATCTAACAAACATTTAGGATAAAAAAATAGGATACTGAAATGTGAGATACTACGAAACTCCAGATCATTACACCAGGGAACGTAGTTCTTTGGCAACTGGAGCGATCCCACATCCAGCTTGCTCAGTGCTACAGCAAGGGGGTCAGTATATATAGGACACCCTGAATTACTAACAAAGAAACACTGTAAATATTTAAAAAAAATTTACAATTGAATATTATTTCAGGAGTGAAAACTAATTTTTTTTCAACTTTTGCCTTCTTAGACCTTTTTATATATGAATTTAGTGTTGAATTGTCTTGATTTTGGGTCTCTTTTCATAGAGAATCGGTTTAAAATATCAAGTAAAAATTTTGATGAAGACCAAAGTCAAATTTTTATCTGATGTTTTGAACTGGTTCTCTGAAAAAAGATCGAAAATAAAGACAAATCATCACAAAAATGAAAAATAATATGATATACATACCTTAATAGCATAATTCGTTAGACAAAAGCTGATAATTTCATAATCGGTCATTTGGGGTTTGATTTTGGGATCGAAACAAGTATGCGCTACAGCCCTTTTAGTTAATTCAGGTTTAATGACGTTTAATAAATGGATAGCTGTATAAACATCGTTTTCTGAAACACAATTAACCATCTTCTTTGACTTGGGGTCGTCGTTAACGCAATGTGGTACATTATAATCTAAAAATTGGAAAATTTTAAATAGAATGATGATTTTTTCTAGGTTAGTGCAGCAATATCCTCAGAGAGACCAATAACAATAATTCTTTAATAAAATTGTCTGATAACAATATAAAAATAAAATGAATTTTTGATTCACACACACATATACGAGCGCGCGCTCGTGATAAATCCCGTCCCTTTAAATCATCCACCCTTGGATAAGTCCACGGATGGATATGACGAAAAACAATCTACCACCTCCAGTCATTTCGACCAGTCCTCAATCTCGTTCGCGTTGCAGTTTCGCGCTTATACTCCTTCTCTTCCCCAGAGTTCTATGGGAGATTCTAGTAAGTCTTATCTTTTTGTTAAGAGTTAGCCTGTTGGCTATACACCCTTGTTTTCTTGGTTGTTTAGTTCACTGTGTGGAAATTCCTATCAATTTGTGTTTGAAAATTTTCAATTGGTAAATTAAGAAACGTAACAATTGATTTAGGAAGTATAAGATGTTCTATGGTACGGTTATGGTTTCGGTTTCTTGCAAGTGTCCTATGAAACAATGTATTTAAACAGGGGAAATCTTCATTCCAGCGACCCTTATATTTCTTATAAACATCTTAATGGAACCTTAAGCCATACTCATCATTGGTAAATCCCTAATTAGGTTGAAAGAGGAATGGAGAAAATTTATTTGTAGGAACATGTAGCATATATTTAAACCTTAAAAACAATATAGAGCAGCAATGAAGACCTTGAACTGCATCTACTGTTTAGTGGATTATAAGCAAGTTTACAATACACTTGAGAGGATGAGGTTATATGAGGCTTTAGATATTTTAGGCGTCTCAAGAAAACTAATAAGTATGTTGAAACTGACTGAATAGAATTGAGATCAATGTAGTGTCTGGATGAAGGATATCAAAAAGTTTTTAAGGAAACAGAGGGCTGAAGTGAATGTCTTATCAAATTTACTTTTTAACTCGACATTGGAAGTAATCGTAAGGAAAGTGCAAATACAGACGCAAGATTTAACCTTTTCACTGCTACGCCCTCCTATAGTCGGGGCGGTAAGGCTCTCCCGTTTTGCTACGCCCAATTTTAGTAGGTCTAGCCGAATGTTTTGTAGTTGCGGACCACCCCTAAAGTCGGGCAACAGTTAACTGCTGCAACCGACTAAACTAGGCCCATCTACGCATTCTAGTGGATTTCTTCACAAACTCAACCCTTCAATAGTTTTATAAATTCTCACTAGAAATCGCTAATAGTATGACTTTGGTTATAAAATAACATTTTCTTTGCCCCGTTTTTAAATCTTTTTCTATTACTATTTTTTTAGTAGTTTATTGCGCAATGAATCATTCTACCTCCAAATGCAAGTTTATCGGAAATATTTTACTTTTATGTCCGAATAAATGAGAATTTAGATTTACAAACAATTTACTGTAATTGAAATAAATATATGAAACTGTTATTGCTTTTGAAAACTTGCATAACTGGACGAATTTCCTTTGGCGAGTGAAAAAAGAATTCCGGACTTTTCCATTCCAAACATTAAGGGTCATAGGTCCTAAGACACTTATACCTGCGCACCTTTGTTACCGTTATCTGCTTGCTTCTTGTTATTCAGTTTGTGTTATGATTTCGTGAATGTTTGTCTTAAAACGTAAAAAAATTCCTAAAACGTATTCGATCGACGAAGTGCGAAAAATATTGATGGATAGTGAATTTGACTTTTCTTCATCAGAAGATGAAGTTCGGGATTTAAATCGACCTTCAACTTCAAGTTCTACCTCTACTTCTACTAATAAAACAGATTTGTCTCCACTAATTCATCCATCCAAATGGTGTGACAGGAGAGATTTTCAACTACGCACACTGTCGAAATGGTTGAAACCGAAAAACTCAATAGGGGTTCAAAACAAAAAGTAAAAAAACCTCAAGCATTAATCTCTAAAGTGGTATAGAAAATTACTTTTTCATCTATTAAGACGCAGGCAGATTTTCCCTTTATATTCAGTAAATTTTATTGAATCCAGTTCTGTTATATTTGCAAAATTCTTCCTCACATGAAATGAATCACCAATGTGCAAATGCAAAAAGAGTTATGAATAGTTATGAATAGAATCCGTGCGAGCTCCAAAGAATATGCCTCCCCATACCATTACTGATCCTCCACCAAATGGAAATCGCTCGGCAATACACATCTTGTCGTCGCCACACACAAGTTTATTTGAGTCCGTAAGATAGAATCGCGATTTATCGGAAAAAAATGTGCGACTCCAATCCGTTATTGTACAAGCAAGATGCAAAATGCAACCTGGTAAGCCGGTGTTCACGGGAAAGCGACGGTCCAATAGCTCTTGTTCGAGAAGATGATCCAACAGGATGAAGTTGCCTCCTAACTGTCCACTCACTTCTTGCAAATGATTTCGAAAGGGAGACTGCTATGACCGTTCGGTTTGTCAAAGGACTAGAAACGAGCAAGCAGTCATCTCAAGCTCTTGTAGTTCTACCTCAACGAGGTCTTTTCGTGAGCAAACCAGTCTCTTCGTATCCCCGAATTTATGTACATTGGAATACACCACAATTTGCAATAGACTGATAAAATGACAGATTTAAAAAAAATGCTAATAATGGTTTTTGGGAATTCAGGCGAGGGTACTTTACCATTTACCAAAACAACAAAAACTTTTTGTTTATTCAAGCAATCAGGAAACTATCGCACAACCGTACAAAAAAACCAAAAAAAAAAATTGAAAGTTCTAAAATAACTTTTACGGGTGACTCTAATTTAATGCTGGGTAGTGTATATAATCTGCCAATTTCGTAAAGAATTCTCAAGGAGCACCGGCTACCTTGTAGTCCTTTTCTCTAGTGATATTCGTGTTCAGCGACCTCGAAAACCATCAGAGTACTAAACTTGTACTTATTTCCGGTAATATATTCAGAATTATAAATTTTCCATTTTTTAACCATTCTAGATGCACTTTTTAAATTGCATTTTTCCTTGCACAAGCCCAATCTTCATTCAAAATTTCCTGAGGCTCTTTCAATTTTTGTTGAATCTTAATCAGTCTCACTGTTCAGAAATTTCTAAGTTTTGTGTTATTTCCTCGACTACTAGGTTAATTATAATTTATTTATTTATAATATATATTTTTGAAACAGGTTAGTACTACACCTAACACGTTTTTAATTGAGTCTATTGTCTTGTCAACAACCATTTATAATTATTTCCATGTTCGGTGCAAAGAAATGTCCCCTCTTCAAATGGTTATTTAAATATTGGAAATTATTACATCGATCAAATTTTACCATGTACAAAATGGAACAACCAAAGTTGGTTTTGTCCTGTTCATGTTGGTTTGGCATAATGGAGAAAACACTGTTTTACGTGAAACAATTTGTGGTACATGTCAATAAATTCCAAAAGTTTCTTTTCTTAATGCCTAGAAAAATCGAAAAATACTACATTTAAAACCAAAATATGATTAATGAGAAATAGTGGGAGAAAGAAAAAATGATAAATATTAAACAAGTAGGGTAATATTATGGTGATATTTTTACTAATCAAATATAAATTAAACAACTTGTTTTCCATTGGGCCAAAACAACATGAACAAACAATTTCTACCATTACACTTTTTTTACCTAGAACCACTTTTCAGTTAATGAAGTTCCCCATTTCTTATACATAATTTTTTCCAATATTTAACATCCAATAAATATTTTGGTCTAAGAGTAACAACACAAACAGGATGATAATAAAGGTATTGACACATAAAAATAAAAACAATTTTAATAAGAGCAAAATATTTATTGTTTATTAAAATTGTACAATTAAAAATTATAATAAAAAAACCATATTAGTTTTCACAAATTCCTTATAAAAATATATATCAAGTTACCAACCTTAACCAACTAACAAATAATCAATAATTAAAACAAGTTTAAAATCTAGAACTTCACTGGAATAATAACATGAGAATTTTTCAAAACTGGGAATTAACAATGTGACATCCTTTAAAGACATTATTAGGTTTGTTTAGAACAAAAATTTTATATAAATGGGTAATTCTCATGAAATCTTAACCCAACCGTTTTTTTTTAAAAAACATTATCAAGGCTAAAAATATTGGTAATAACTTTGGGATTATACGGGCATTTGTGAGGAATAAAAAATATATAATACTCTGAAATTAATTCCCTGATGATGTCCCAATATCCAGAACATTGTCTAAGAAGTTTTTAAAAAATCTGTTTGGAACTATGATCTGTCTACGATAAACTTTTAGCATTTCCCAGAATTTAGAATCATGTCATTAAATACTTGTCTAATGTTAACTCAATATTTTCAAAAATATATTTTCACAATAAAATAATTTTGTACACAAAACATAAATTGCAGTTGCGTCTTAACAGAAAACTGACATTTGTTAGAGGTATACCTTCCAATATATTTATTAGAACAAATTGTAATTAAAAGTCATAGAAAATAATTTTCAAATGGAAGTTTGTAAGGTAATGGTTCAAATATTTATCCACAATTCTAATAACAGAACATTCATTTAGGGGTAATAAAAATTACAAAAATAAACAATTTTTTTTTCATTCTTTATATTAACTAACCTCAAATATCTTCAAAGTTATTACCTAGATCTAAATATTAAAATTCAAGTGCAACAGTGTGACATTCAAAAATTTGACTTCCCTTAAAAATTTGGAGTGTAAGGATTACTCTTACCGGATGGAATAACAGAAGTATCAGATCTCATGCCCATATACATGATAGCTAAAAGCACAAAAAATAGTGCAGCTCCAGCAAGAACAGCGAAAGATACGAAATTATTCTTAAGAATGTTGTTTCTATTGGCTCTGTAGTCGTAAGTTGTTTCCCTGCCTCGAGTAGATCTGTAACTTAAAAAGAAAATCAAATTTCTAAAAAATAATCCAACTTTGATCAACCCTTCACTAGGTTTTTCCCTCTAAGGCAGAATTCTGCTATTTGGAATATAAAAACTACTTTTCTTTCTGGACAGTTTTGTTATAGTTTTTATTTGCATATATGTAATATTTCTCTTGACTCATATTGAGGCTAAACGGTTTCTTATAAAATTTGTTAAAAATTGACAAACCAATCAGTAAGGAATATTTACGAGGTAGGAAGTAAAAAAATATATTAGCATCATATGTTGAGACAAACAATGAAAAATTTGAACCCTTAATGGCTTTCAGTCTACTACTGGATCCACTTTGTTAGTTAAACATTAAGTTTTGTTCTAAGTTGAAAAATATACCAAAAATGCCCATGAAATATTAAAATCAATTTATGGTGTTAATATAGTAACCTCTAAGATGATTATACAACCAGTACAAACAATTTAAAAATTAAAATCAGTTACAAACTGGAAACGGCCCTATAAGCTCAAAAACAAACGAAAATGTGGACATACTTGTTTATTCAAACAGGGAATGAAATATTAGAGCATTAGTGAATAGACCTGAAAAATAAGACAATAACTCTCTTTTTCACCAGTCTTGTCTACCCTCATCTGCCATACTCACCAGCTTTAGCATATGACTTCTGGCTCTTCCCAAATATAAAAATGTTCTAAAATCGAAAAGTTTTCACACTATTCCTAACAATAAAATGGCAATGATTGAGTAGCTGAGAGCCATTCCAAAAAAAGCCTTTCCAAAATGCAGTAGCTACAGTTTACTAGTTTGAGCTTTACTGAACTGTAGTAGACCTAATGTCTTCCCTATCAGAACTGTTTTTCGGCATCTACAGTATACTAATGAATTCTATTGCCTATGGTGGTTTCTAAGAGGTCAGATCCTTTCTCTTACAAGTTTGTTTATAGAAAAATAGATCCAAATCAATGACTGAGCAACTGGAAGCCTTCCAGAAATGCACCATCTACATTTGCCTTATAGTTTGAGTTTTACTGAACTGTAGTAGTTATAATGTACCTCCTTCCCTAGCAAAATTGTTTATCAGTATGTCTGCTACACTGCTATCTAGAGATGCTTTTCATGGATAACTTGGAACAGAACTTCTTCAAGGGTCATGATTGTATATGAGATATGAAGTTATTGAAATGCTGGGTTGGGCAAAGGAACACAATCAAATTAGAACTTGTTTGAATATTCAGATTTTATATTAAATATGAAACTTACCTGTTCAACTGACTTCTAATAGACGCAGTTCCAGATGATCCATTGATGTCATGTTCCTTGATAATGTCGTTTTTGTAATCATAGTCATTTTTCTGAGAGGACAGATTTGATAGTCTCTTTGTAAAATTACTCAAGAATGGTGTTTCCTCCCTGTCACTAGTTAAAGAATAAGATGTTTTTTCATAACCTGAAAGTAATAATATTTGTTACTTATTTGTTACTTATATTTATAGTCAAAAGTAACTAGAACCATCAGAAAAAATTGTCAAAGCAAAAGTGTGTACAAATGTGTGATTAAATAAGATTTAAGAGTTAAAACCACTAAGTATTCTCAATAAACCCATGCAATTACATACAAGAAATTCACCTCCATTTTAATTGATAAAACAAGTGCAGAGACCCCATTCTATGGGAGAATGTTTCTATATGAAAGACTTCCTAAAAAGAAGGAAACTAGAAGAAAAGCACTTTGTTGGAGCTTTTCTTGGCTAGGTTACTAAAACAAGTCCCTTCAGAACAATCGAACCACTAGGTTCAATATGTAATTGGATTTCAGCAAAACCAAGCCACTGATAAGTGTAGATTTCAGTTGATCTAGTCCTAGAATGGCTCTTCATTGCTAACACACAAATAATACTTTGGACAAGAAACTTCTAGAAGTGAAGATTTCACCTGTTCAAATACAGTACATTGACATGCATCTAGTACATGTACTAGAGTTCATCAGAGCTCAGTTATACTCAAAGTGTACCCAAGAAATGGGGTTTAGTATCAAAAAAAAGACAGGAAGAAAATAATAGATTAATGAAAAAATTTCTATTTCATGATCTAAATTGGAATTTTTATATCAGTATAAAATGCCTGTTATTTCAAAGTTGTCTACTTACTTGGATTATTAAGACTCAGCCTGGAACGGATCTGGTTCAATTTATCAGTAGCGTATTCTGAAGCTAAAGAAGGTGAATTATAACTAGTAAGTCTACTAGGTGACACATTTGTATTGAAAGATATGTTTCTTGTCGAATATGATGTTTCCACAGATTTCGGCGGTGAATATTTGATAGAAGAATTCACAGAAGATATTAATGACGAATTTAATCGATCAGATCCTTTGGACTGGTAATTAAGATCTGGCTCCGAATCAGATCCAGTATCAAACTCATCTTGTGTACTTCTAACAATCTTATGGGATCTATTGGTTGTAGTAGTACGGATTTCCTTTCTTATCGGGCTATCTGGCACCTGAAAATGTATGAAAATTTTATATAATGGACAACACTAATGAGCTTATAATATAGTCATTGGTAAACAGCCGCACGCCATATAACGGCACGGGTCATAATTTAATGTAATGAGTAGTTCCATCTATTTTTGGGTAACAGTTATATAACTATTGTTCCGAATAATTTTTAAAAGAATCCAGCCTTAAACTGATGATTAATCTTATAAATTAAAATCAAATCTATTAATATAACATAAAAACATTACCTCTAATTCAGGTTGTTCATTAAAGCGGCTGTTCTTTTTAACCTTCATACTCGGAGCTGGTGGTTGCATCAAAGGTGCTGCCATAGTTACTCTTCTGTTCTCTTTTTTCTTTGTAACTTTAACATCATTATCACTTTCATCTTCACTGGAATACCTTCCAAGAGACCTGAAAAAATACATTTATGTACAAACTGTTTGGATACTCCCAATATTTCTGGAAGTTTATCTAGATTGAGATAAATTTTCAGAAACAAAATCTGAAGCTATGTGGAGGATCTATTGTGCGCCCCTTTCATTCCCCAATATTGGGAAACCCAGTGACCATGTATACCACAACCCAAAGGATCTATTGTGTATCCCTTTCTTGCTTCAATACTGGGAAACCCAGTGTGTACAGCTGATCTGTTAATCCCACTCCTCCTAGAAATTTTAGAATGTGGGATGGCTCTAGCTGCAAGGGACCTTTGTCTTCTATTTCATACACTCCCAGATGTAGTGCTCTAGTGTCTTCAGGTATCCAATGAAGTGACACTGCTCCAAACAGGACTCCTGTTAGTATTCATACATTGCGCATGCCTAGGTTGATACATTCAGCTGATTTTCCAGGAGTGTCTTTGCCTGTCTCGGCCCCTGTAGATTTTTCCAGTAAATGGCTTTGTTCTATTGTTCTGTAGCTGATACTACAAAAGAGTTGAGGTCCTATGAAGGATTTGTCTGCCCTTACTTTAGTGAGTTTGACAGCAACTGTGATGTTCTCCACTCCTGTATGTCCCAAAATCCATTGCAGGGTAACTTTATTTATCTTGCCTAGCTATTTCAATTTCTCCAGGCATTGTCAAACTAGTATGGATTTGATGACATTGGAGCTTAGAGTTGTAATGACTATTTGGCTATCCTGTTTGAGATAATTCCTTTTTAGATTGAACCAGACACATTTTTCAATTGCATATATTTCTGCATGGTGTGTTGCCCAGGCTATCAGTGTGTTTAGTTCTAGGAGCGTACTCTCCTATTCCAGTTTTGTCTGCTGTTTCAGACCCATCTAATCCATTTGATGGCATTTTTGTTCATTTCTCATATGATGTTCTGATCCCAATTGTTTCTATAGATTAGTATTAGCATTAAAACTACAAGGAGAGATAGGAGATTTAGAATCACTTCTAGTTCTGCTGTTGGGCATGATGCCATGGCCCCAGTGGTACATATGCAGGCCAGTACCTTTGAGAGATTGTTCCCCATGGTATTCAGACTAGTTTTAATACCTTTCAAACGAATTAAATATATATACATTATATATATATATATATATATATATATATATATATATATATATATATATATATATATATATATATATATATATATTTATATCAAAAATTTATATAGGAAAACCAATACTCAAAAGTTTATAAGCGTTCAAAACCTTTTCTCACACATTACATTAGCATAAAATATCTAAATTTGTACCTTAACTAATACATACATACCAGATTATTTAAAAAAAAAACTTTTAATAAGCCTTACCTTCTACCTCCCTCATTCCCAATTTTATTTTTGTTTTCTAGCAGCATTTTTAATTTCTTTGCCATAACCTTTCTAGTTGTTCCAGTTATGGGCATCACTGGAAAACCGAATTCAAGGAGCTTAGTACGGAGTTCCGCATCAGAAAGTTTATCAACGTCCACTACCATCTAAAATTTAATATAACCAATAAGTTTGAATCACATTTAAGAGCATCAGTACCTTACATTTAATGGTCGGTTACCACTGATTCAAATAAAAGTAAATGTTTCACAACTTTTGTAGTGGGATATAGTTACATTTGGAAATGAACCCGTTTGAGAAATAAAGCGACCTTGAAACAACGAAATATACAATATACTGAACAAATAACTAATGAGCTCTCTGTTCATACACGACTCACGATTGTATATACAATATAAATCAACTATTTATTGATCTTAATGACAATTATAAGGCACACGCACAAGCCTAACTATTCCTTAAACCTCACACCAACCGCCATAAATAGCAATGACGAATGACAATCCGTTTACATAGCAGTGTAACCACAACTAACGGTTTACTCAGGTTTACCAAATATTGTTCAAATTTCTAGACAACAACTTTCTATGATTTTCATTTAAATTTTTTGGTAATTTAGAAATTTTTGGAATTTTTATAAAAAACTTAGAATAAGCCATATTATACCAACATATATACTTCCTTTAAGAAATATTTTTTATCTATACTATACTATATTGGTAAACGCGCCTACTGTTTGTAATAGAGTTCCAGAAACAATAATAGTCTCCAATAGAACAGACTGAACGCAGTCTTATGAATCAATTAGGTGATTTCTTCTACCTCTATTAATAGAAAAAATTATATGAAAATTATATTTTAATGAATTTAATAAATTTGAATTAACAATGTCTCTTAAACATGATTTAAAGCTACTAGTTAAGCCATATTATATATTCAATATTTTATTGAGTATTTCTTACATAGCTCTCAAGAGAATATCTGGTGTATGTAATTATTTATTTTCCACTACCAATTGTGAATTTGAGGGGGTAAGTGATTCTTTTACTCTTGAGTATTTTTTTGATAAATGACACATTTTTTCACGTAGCTTTTGTAGTGTCTGAATACCATATTTACGAAACGACTATAATTAAGTGACGAGTTTACTATTTATTTTTAATTCTTTCAGAGTATCATTGCTCTTAACTGAAGCTCATCCTTTTCTAGCATTTCTAAAACTTGATTTTACCATTTCTGTGGCCGCCCTATCCTGTTTTATTTTGCATTTGGGCCTCATATTCTCATGAATTCAAAGTATATGGTTCAACTAGATTAGATGTCTTTCTCCAATTATCATGCTCAGGGTCTTTATTTTTAGGACAGCTGTTGTTGCCTCATATCTTTTCCTTTTCCTTCTTCTTAGTTGTATCCTCTGAACTCCATATTTTCCTTTTCCTCCTTCTTAGTTGTATCTCATCTCATCTGCATCTTTTCCTTTTCCCCCTTCTTAGTTGTATCCTCTCATTCCCATTTTCTGGTGTTTCTTTTGATTTTGTTGAAACTATGAAGTTTATGTATGCATCTTTTACCCTTCTATGTTTTTGTCAGTCTATTTCTTATTATTCTGGTAATAACTCTATTCCTTTTTTTTCAGATAGTTGTTTATTATTTATTAAGAACTATTGTCTTTGAATTCTCAACTCCATTATTTTTGTCTCCTCTTATTTGCATAATTTTGTTTTAGAGGGAAACTGAAATATTATTTTTCCTTATAATAGTAATAGCTATGAGAACAAGGAAAGCTGGAAGTGTTTCTATGATTAGCTATCTTTCATCAAGTTTCATTTATACCAAAGTAGCTAATTTAATATTATGGTTTAGCGCCGATTTCTTGATGGGTATGGTGTATGGAATTATATTTATATGTAAGTAAATATATTTTTCCTTCAAAAGTTAATTATCACCTCACAAATCATACCCAATTGACTACCCCTTATCATATAGGGTGCCAATTCAAACTCTTTATTTGATCTATTATTTTCTACATAGTAATAATAAAGTCTGCATTCAAACTCAAAATTTTAAAAATCACTACTTGCAGCTGTTATTTTTCTCCTCAAATTTTTCAAATATCGAGGCAATCAATTTTACATCTTGGCCTTAGAGTGTAAAGCTGCTATATCCATTCGGAAGAAAAAAATAACAGTATATAAAAATGTATAAAGTGTATAAATGTGTGACAAGTAAAACTGCTAAATCCATACAATTCAAACTTCCAATCCATCTTTCAGGACATTTATCATTTAACTATGTATTTTAGATTTTAATACTTGACTACTACTAGATTAAAACCAGCATACAAGCTGTACTCAAAAATAAGTTTATGAAGATTTGTATATTTTTTAATTTTCTTTAGGGGTTCAAATATTAAAGTTTAAAATTGACACCTTGTACAGGGAAACTTTCGTGATCTATAATAATCAGTTTTATTTTTCTTAGAGATTTTAAGCAGGAGTTGAATAACATATTTATGGATGGATGATTAAGACAGATCCTTCATTGTCTAACTTCTACTTCCATCCTTGACAAGTCATTGTCTTAATTATCAGTAGGGTTACAATTGTTTTATACTTCTAGACAACATATTTGATACATAACCATCAATTCGTTTTTTATCTTCATTTAAATATTTTATATACTAACTTTCCTTTTATTATTGAAAACATTATTTCAGTAGGAGCATTACTATTTCCTGAACCCACTTATAGTGGTCCAGATAAAGTGACGTACTTCAGAGGTGTCCAAGGATTGGATGAAGAATTACAGAGGGACAAAAAGATAACATGGATAGTAACTTTTTATGCAGTTTGGAACCCGGCGTGTGTTAATTTCGCACCAGTTTTCGCAAAACTGAGCTCGGAATATGATCTAGATAATCTCAAATTTGGTAAAGTGGACATCGGACGGTATCCTGATGCAGGCAAAAAATATCAAGTTAATGATAGCAGTATGAGTAGGCAGTTGCCAACGGTAATTTTGTTTCAAGAAGGAAAAGAAGTGATTAGGAGACCGATGGGTGACAGTAAAGGAAAGTTGATTAAATTTTCTTTCACAGAAGAAAATGTTATACATGTTTTTGGACTCAAAGATTTATATATTAGATGTAAAAGTCAAATAAAAAGTAAAAAACATACAGAATGAGTCATATTTTGGAGGTAATAAAGATTTTAGCTTTGTTGTGCATGTTTTTAGTCACTTTTTAGGATTTATTTTATTTTTATTATAAAGTAATATATTTATTTATACCTAAATGATATGAATCGTGCCAAGATTTAACTATAATCATAACTATCATTTCAAAAGTTTTTTTTTCTAATTTTATTTTTAAATGTGAATCTCCAATAAAGTAGTCCTCGTCCTTATTTAATTGAATCACTATTGTATCCATATTTAAATCAAAAATTTCATTTCATTGTTTTTGTTATGTTGTTAAAAACAATATTATTATTAATATTACAAAAAACTTTATTTTTCTTAAAAAATTCCCCATAGCCTATAACCTAAATTGCCATCATCAGATATTAAAACATTTCAGTAGTATACAAGGTTTATCAAAAAGTATGCATTAACTTAAAAAGTACCAACATTTTTTATAATATCAAGAAAATTTATTTAGAATTATAAACTTGTATCTGATAAACAGTTGAGTAGGTAAAACTTATTTTTTAGCAAAAATTTAATGAGGTTCAAGTTTTCCAGTGTTGGATAGGCAGCATTGAAACTAGACGGAAAAATTTAGATTGAAACCTAGGAATGGAAATCAGAAAGACATAAAACACTATAAAGGCTAAAATATAAATATCAGAAATAAAATGAAGAAATGAGACAAATACTAAAACAAGAATCAATAATAAGAAAAATCAAGAGAAAATAGCTAAGTTGGTATGGACATAACCTCAATATGAAATCTACAGTCCTACAGAAAATTGATGGAAGCAGAAAATACTATCAACAGAAGAAAAAGTGCACCTAAAAGAAAGTGGATAGACCAAATATTGGAGATAGAAGATAAGAAAGGAAAATCCCTAATTAAAAGGACCAGAAACCTTCTCTGACACCTGAAAAGGTAGGAGAAAAGAAGTTTCTCATTGTAATTCCAAAAAATGCTAGTCCATCCATGTAGAAAAATTCAACATTATTAATAATCAACAATTTCCATCTGTCCTAATGTGGAATATACTTGTGGGTGTAATACAAATTTAAAAATAAGGTAGATAAGACTGGAAGAGAGGCATAAGTTACTTGGTATAATGAGGCATATGGTGTAAGACTATTGACTCAAAACAAGGAAGCCACAAGTTTCCAAGTTACAAAGATTCATAACTGTGTGGAAGAAATTAAAAAGTAGGAATGAATTACTAATTGCACATTTAGCCAAGTAGCTTCAAAGACAAGCAATTCTATAGAAGTCAACTTTAAGCTAGTATGAAACTGTTCTCAACTAGTGATTCCCAAAGTGGTCCAGGTGTACTTCCAGGAGTTTACGGGGAACTATACAACAGGAGTGTACTTGAATTTCCATAGTTAGATCTCATTTTTTGACGAGATGGTAATATGGTATAAATGTATCAAAGAAAACTAGTAATAAATATTTTGAAAATGGTTTACGAGTAAAAAAGTTCTGTTCTAAACATGTTGGGTGACCTTAGTAAAATCATTGTGGTCTGGGGCTAAAAAAGCTGCATTACTGCCATTTGTTGACCAGAACCTTTCTACAGCATTGCAAAATCATAACTAAAGCGACCACTAAAAAATTGTAGGAGTATATTTCTAGGTTATGGTTGAGGAATTCACTAAGTCAAAGACAATCCGGAGAATTTATTGCAGACCTGATAAATGGAAACTGAAAAACAATTATTATTGTTATGAGTTTGTTAACAGGATGTTGTGAGCTTATGTAAATTATATTGATCAGAGGAAGCCCATTTCAGTACATGGGCTTCATAAAAAGAATATAGTTTGTCTATGTAATTTAGTGGGTGTATAATTTTTTTTCTAATATTAATTATAAAAAGTTTCATGTTTACTGGAAATTAAAGTAGGCACACTACTGTATAAGCTATTTTTTATTTCCTTTATAACGGTATTTATTTTTAGTGTGGTATTTTATCATTATAATATTATTGTTATTAGATTATTTAAAGTGTAATATCATTATTATTGAATTTTTGTTTATATTACATGCTTTATAAAGTATAAAGTTATTAAAAGTCTATTTGTTTCATTTATAAAACATTTAATAATAATTGTGGAGTTCATATTAAACTTTTAGTTGATCTTTCTTCAAATACTTTCTAATTTTATTAATTATTACGAAGCAGTAGTCACTTCTGTTCTATAGCCACTTCCAATTTTATCAATTCCGCAGTGTAGTTCGATTAGTTCAAAGTAGCAGATTGATTTTCTTTAGAATAAATAATTATTTAAGAAAATTTGCAGTGAAATTTGTTGGTAATTTTTTCTTTGGTTTTTATGTAATTTTTTTTGTTACAAAAAGAAAAATACACAATGAATGTAATCCTAGTTTATATATCTACTACCCAAACTAAAGATTTACAATGAAAAATCTTGATCATAGAATAATTTTTTTAAAATTGACAGATTGGAACTGGAATAAATTTGAAAATAATTGTAATTAGTTGTTGGGTTTTTATTTAAATACATCATTATGCCGTTCTATTTCTTGGATTATGGCTAGCGCTTTATGTGCCGACAAATCCTTTTATTGGGGGAAATTACTCCCGTTATTCTTTTTGTTACAGTTTTTTGTTTGTCCTGGCTTCGATTGTCAACTTTCTCCATCCTTTTCTGTTTCTGCATTCTACTTACCAGTCTACTATTTCTAGGATTCCGGTTTTTTAGGTATTTCTTGGTCTGCCTCTGATTCTTAGCTATAAAGGTATCCATTGTGTTACCTCTTCTCCATTTCTGTTGGTCTCCATGTGTCTTGCCCAATTAAGTCTTTTTGCTTTCCTATACCTTATATTTTTTTCTTCTATCCCTAAATTTTGTTTCAATTTTCTTTCTCCATCTCCTGTAATATTTGGTCCGAGTATAGTTCTCACGACGACGACCACAGCAGTGATCAAATGGATTCTCCGACAAAAGAAATCTTTGGCATCAACAGAAAGCTGAAAATCAACAAGCCCCCTGGTATAGATGACATTCCTGTCGAGCTTTTCAAATACGGCGGGGAAGAACACCTTATACGAACTAACCCCTCTTAGTTTGGTACACTAAAGAGATGACAGATGAGTGTAGCGTTGGAGGAATCTACAAAAAAGGATATAAGATGGTCTGTTAAAATTACAGGGGGATCGCTTTGCTGTGTACATCCTACGAAATACTTACCTGCTGGTTGAACCAAAAGCTGGTAGAGTATATGGAGAAAGGAGTAGGTAAGTATCAACGTCGTTTCCGCCGTAAACTTTTTCGGTAGAACAATAAATTTAGTAAATGGAAATAATAAACCCTGCCGCCCCTTGAAACCTGGGGGTAAATCCAACACTGCTTGACATTGTTAATTGAATTGAGCGGCGGGTTCACCGCGCGGAAAACGCAGGGTTGGAAACAGACGCACTTTCATTTTTTTTTAATTTGGTTTTGCGAACACCAGAAAAAGAATTCAAAATAAGGTATGTATAAAAATCTTTTCAATTTTGTTAAAAATGTATATTTTTTTTATATTCGGCATGTTAAATTACAAATTATGTAAATATTTCATAACAAAAAATTTCGAAAAGGTAACAAAAATTAAACAAAACATCAATTGCACTGTACCGGGCCTCTATTTTCAATATTCCATATTCTAGAGAAATTATTTTTCAGATGCCTAATTCATAAAACAATCGATAGTCAATTGGACCTTCCTTATTTTATCCAAACCTTTATTTAAACGACAATTCGTTGTTATTACACCGCATGTTGTAAAATTAATAGCAGGGTACTGTATTTATTACATTTATAGTTATAAATGGCACCAATAAGTTTGTTCACACAATGTTTTCGATGAATAAAAGAGAAGATAATTTTTTGTTTGCAAACCCCAAGCTGCAATGGAAATCCCTTACATATTAAGGAACATCTTAAGCTCTAGGTAAAAACAAAGAGGCATGACGCAAGTTGCAGACCTAACCAAAACGTTCATAGTTGAGACGAACCCTCACAATGTGTGGCGGAAATACTAGTAAGACCCCAGAACACGTGGAAGCCTGTTTTCGCAGATAAAACACAGACAGGACAGGTCCACCAATCCGCAGTTCTGGTTCGGTGGAATAGAGGAAGCTACTATTGTACCACGTCTTCTGTAATTGTCAAGCTCATTACCACACATAGGAAAATTGTAGGATTTGACCTAGTGGAAGAGCATTGTTTCCAAGCCAGCGCTCCTGGAGGATTCATCAGATCTGGAAAGACTATGTTACAAATACGACGAGACTCTCATAAATTGAATATTTTTCGTGCTATGTACCGGTGAATAGTTTCTGGGCTTTAATTTATTGATTCAACACCTGGAACAAGTTCTTCTTATCATGTTATATTAGCATATGATGGACTAGATCAGCAAGTCTGAGCCAATTCAATGACAGAATGAAATGCACTTTTTCTATTACCTTCACGGTCACCTGTCCTAATACCGTATAATTTCAGACAGAGGATTTGACCTAGTGGAAGAGCATTGTTTCAAAGCCAGCGACTTCTGGAGGATTCATCAAATATGGAAAGCCTCACGTTATGGTACAAATACAACGAGAATCCCGTAAATTGAATATTTTTTGTGCTATATTCCACTGGATATTTTATGGGCTACTTTTTATTGGTTTGGCAACTTATCTTGCTATATTAGGAAAATATGAACTAGATCAGCAAGACGGTGAGCCAATTCACCGACAGAATGAAATAAACTTCTATTACCTTCACGGTCACCTGTCCTAACACCGTGTAATTTCACAAGAGGATTTGACCTAGTGGAAGAGCCTTGTTTCAAAGCCAGCGACTCTTGGAGGATTCATCAGATCTGGAAATTCTCACGATATGGTACAAATACAACGAATTTTCTTTTTGCTATATTCCGGTGAATAGTTTATGGGCTTCTTATTATGGACCTTATGCACCTTATCTTGCTATACTAGGAAAATATGAACTAGATCAGCATGATGGTGAGCCAATTCACTGACCCAACGAAGTACACAGTTGGGTAAACGTCACTGAATCTGGTAGTTGGCTAGGTCGCAAGGAGATCTTTTTCTATCATTACACCTTCGGGGATTAATACTCCTGAAACAGGATTCAAACAACAGTGAATCACTCCAAAGATCCTGATCAACGTTTGGAAAGAACTCTCATATCGTTTTGACATGTGATACTTTTATATGTAAAAATGTAATAATTATTTATGATGGACAGTTTAATGTAAAAAATATTATAAAGCGTTCGAACCCCTCTATTTAATTTGAAACATTGTGTAGTATCAATTGAATTAAAAAAAATTAGGCGTTTATTGTGTGAATTAACCTCAATAGGCGATTTCTTTTATTGGTATTACTGTACGATACCAACATTATAAGCGACAACAGTTACGTGATCTAATTTTCCGGGTAAATTCTGTACTTTTTCTAAACCCTTTTTTCTACGTAATTTTTTCTCTTGGTTAGTAATTTCCACCAAAACACCATTTTTGTCATCAAAGTACAAATCTTGATCTTCGAGTGTATGACGTTTCGCAGATGTTATACTAATAGTATAACTAATTAGATTTTCGCACAATTGTTTAGCAGATGTACAGGGACCATCTTTACCTGAAATATCAATACTTCATTAATTTTAAAAGTACTATTTCCAAAAAAAAAGTACCAAAATTATAAATTGTTCATTTGAATAACACATCTATTATAAACAACTGTTGGCAAACAAAGTGGGATAAAAAATATTCCAGCTTATCAGTCTACAAAAAAACTCAAAAAAATAATGAAATTTGTTTATAGCTATGTCTATGAGACCAAAATTCAAAGTTCAATGAAGAACCGATGATTTACCTCTTCCAAAAATGTTTCCTCAATAAAAGTCGAAGATTGATGATTTTTTCTTCCATCTAGATAGTATAGTGCGACCAGAAATCGTTCCAAAAGGAATAAAAGTAAATTTAGAACTTTATAAGGGGGTCTGAAACGTTAACGAAATAATTTGACAGTACATTAACCTAAAATATGAACCAATCGCTAGTTTACAACATCCACGTTACTCAACAGATTTAGTACTATGTAACTTCTGGCTATTTACATGACTGGTATTGAGAAGGTCACGGTAGATAACGTGTAAGTCATTGTGAATGAAATTATTTCCGTCATGGATTCAACGTTGAGATAATTGAGAAGGAATAAAATAATTCACTATATTTTTTACACATTTTGCAATCAATCGTAACCTCAATTAATGAAATACACATTATTGAAATCAGATAAATCTTGAAGTTATTGATTCACTAAATTCAAGAAAAGTATTAAGAAAAGATTTAATCGGCAGCCAAATCGAATGAAATTACTAATGTTTTCAATACTGATAAGCGTTGAGGTTAAAATGTCCTGACATGGTCACGTGGCCGAATTAGCTAAGGCAGCATCACAAAAACTTGGAGTTCTCTTTAAGACCAAAAAGCTGTATACCCCGCAACAGCTTCTACAAGGCCCAGATTCATCCATCTTTGAAGTATCTGTCGCACATTTGGAGGTCAGTTTCCAAGCATACCTTGAGAATGCTCGACTCAATACAGAAGAGAGAAAAAGGGATACAGCGTTGATCACAAACTTGGACAGCTCAGAGTATAGAAAAAAGGTCGTAGACCTGAATCTGTTTTACAGATACTGCCACGGCAAATACTCTTCCGAGCTGTCCAACATCTATAGCAATGTTTACAAGACCTACTCGACAGGCAGAAGTGGCTCATAAACACAGAGTTTCGTCTGCTGACGTCCAGGACGTCAATTGATCGGGACTCCTTTCTTTGTAGAATCAGCTATGAAGGTACGTCTTTACATAACTCTACAATTTACAGAAGTTCCAAGGTCAATATCCACAGGCATCCCCATATGGCAGGCATTACTTGAGTGTAATGAGGTGCTTGCTTATTACATAGAAAAAAACTGTCATCAGTTTGTGGCGTGAAAGAGGGACACACACTGGAATCATCTACAACATCTCACAAAAGCGTGCATGCGATTAACATTCATTCTCATACATTTTTTTCACTAAATTATGAGTTACAGTTGCGGTTTTAAGTTTCTAAAGCAAAACAAAACGACAATTGAAGACTACGACTATACTGATTTGTTTAGAGAAGCGAAATGCACTGCATTCGTAATTACTTAAGATTTTGTATTACCCAAGAAAACCGTGAATATCTGTCTTTAATCGATTGAAGCACTGAATGCGTAATCAGCAGTATTTCTAAAGCTATTTTTTGGTAACAAATAAAGACTACAGCTATACTGATTTGTTTAGAGTAAAGCGTGCACGCGATTAACATTTATTCTCATACATTATTTTCACTAAATTATGAGTTACAGTTGCGGTTTCAAGTTTTTTATGCAAAACAAAACGACAATTAAAGAATACGGCTATACTGATTTGTTTAGAAAAACAAAAGGTACTGCATTCGTATTTACGATTTTGAATGAATGGAGAAAATAGCCAAAGACAGTGGAGTAAACAGGTAGAACAGAAATCGAACCCCTTAATTGAGGAAAAGAGAAGAAGTTTTAGAATTATTTTTAATAGGATTCGTCACATTTTGTATTGACATCGCTACCAATTATGTATTTTCATAAAAAACCTACCCGATAACCCATTTTTCAGAATATCTTCCATCAACAATAACTGGAGATCATATCTCTGATTTGGAGTAATGTAAGGTATACCATCTTCATTTCTCACTATAGGTTTTGCATTTGAACTTCTGATATCTATAGCGGTTTTTGATCGTAAAAATTTGTAACCTGCCTCAACTCTTCCCGACGTTGTACTACATTTTTCTCCAGCGGATTTTTTCTCTCTATTCGATGGGGTGGCGTGGGGTGATTTCGATTGCTTCAGATTAGATCCCACAATATCTTGACGAGTTTGACTAGCAGCTTGACGTCTCAAACTGCTGGCTTTATTTTCTGCTACTGCGGATTGCTTATAACCTAAAAATAGTGTTAGGTTTCGTTGTATATAATGATATTTGGAGGTTAGATATTTTAAAATGAGAAACTATCATACTAGTAAAAAATTGGACAAAATTAGTTAAGGTTATAAGTGTATCAGTTATATTGAAAATGAAGAATATTATGTACCAGAGAAGTATAAATGAAGGAAAGAATACTCGCTTAAACTATACATGTGGGAGAGGTTAGGATAGAAATAAACAAAAATGAATAGAATATACTAGAAGATATAGTGTAATAGAAAGAGAATAGAGGAAAAAATATTAAATGAAATGAATAATAGGAAGAGGCTAGGGAAGAATTGACTAATCATAGAAAATTTAAAAGCATGTCTTGTGTGCTGTTGGGATAATCTATTATAGAAGCGTGGATTGTTTACTATTAATTTCAGATAAGCATAAACAGAAGCCATGAAAGAAAATATATATAGATAGTTATGTCATATAAAACAGTCCATTGATTGGAACTTGGTACAAACACTGCTTCAGCAAATCAAGGATAAAAGGAATGACACTGAGATAGTGTACAGTGCATTTAATCTTAAGTTAAACGAAAATTACGTTGGTGTAGAGTTAGAGTTGGACGTTCGAGAGAAAAAGCAGGCCAAAGAAAAAATTGAAACAAGGTGAAAAATTAAATGACTTTTCAACATTACAAAATTGTATATTTCGATATTTTAGACAGTGCGGGGATGAGTATTTAAGAAAAATTCTGGGCAAATAAAATATTGTTCTTGGTTGGTCACCCAAAAATTTTGAATCTTGAAAACTGAAACGTTTCCCTTCGAATAATTTAAAGAAGTCGTCTGTTAATATAGCTACGACAGTGTGGACACCAACAGCAACTTCATAGCGACATAGTCCACTGAGAACAGAAAGAGATGCAGTGACAAAGAAGATGATTTGGACCCAATAAAAGAAGAAGACGTTTACTACTTTGAAAGTAGACATTGTTTCCAGTATTTGACATGTGCTTTGTTTTTTTTTTCGAATTCACATGATCTGTTTATCAACTAGTATGTTGCATATACATTTTTACATGGTTGGTAGTTGATAGTTTTGAATTACACTTCAAAATCAAAAAGATCCTTGACAAGAAACATGTTGTAAACACTGAGTACTTCCAGTGCTAGAGCCGTTGAAGTGTATACAATAGATCATTTGGGTCTCAGTGTATCTGACACCATAATCATAACATACAAACACCGTTTAGGGTAAAGGGTCTCGATTCGAACCTAAAAATCAATTAAATTTCAAATAACACTTACTTTTTTCACTTTTTGGCGTTCCATCCAATGAATTCTGGCTCATAAATGCAGCTATAAGTGGATTATTATATTCGGATTCGCTATTCATAGAATCATTTATGCTGTTTTCTTTAGGAGAATCATTTTTAATTTCCGTATTTATATCCTTACTACTATTATCGTCCTTTTTAGGTTGATTGGAATGACTAATATCGGAATGTTTAACAATGGAAGCGTTTTTATCCTGTATTGGACTATTTTTCACTGAAGACTTATCGGGTAAACAGTTACTAATAACTGTACTTCTATCCATAGAATTCCTACTGGATACATATGTCGTTTTAGATTTCCTAGGGGGTTTCATTGGAGGTTTTTGTCCTACGGGTTCCATTTGTCTAACAGGCTTCTTTAAAGATTGTTTGATTTCTTTAGGTTCTTCTGGCTGTTCTGTTTTTTGTTTGGTACGAACATTTTGTTGATCACTTTTTATATTAACAGCAAATTTACAAACATTTGGATCAAAATTATCTGTAAGTCCATCGCTAGCAACCATAACGATGTCACCTTGTTGCAAAGTTGTAACAGACAGTGTTAGATTGCTTAGTTCTGGATTGATACCGTCCACGGGACCTAAAGCTCCTAAAGCATCCCTCATATCTCTGTTACAGTTTATATCGTGTGAACCTGAAGCATATTAATAAAGTGTGGTGAATGAAGAATACCATTTTTTTAATTTTGAAATGAATTACCTTTGGTGAGCTCTCTAATTCCATATTTTCTAGAATAAATGTAAGCCAAAGTATCACCAACGTTACAAACACAACACACGTACTGAATTTCAGTTTCTATTTTTTCTCCATTGGGTGTTCTAACTCTCCTTTCTAATTTCTGTTTCAATGGTAGTACCACTGCCACCGTCAAAGTAGTCAACATGCCCTTGAGTAAAAAATAAATAAACAAAATGAGATTTTGTGACTTACAGAATCGAAATTTGTTTAGAAGCAAAAAACTGGGTGAAAGAGGACACTAAATCCCAATCTGATGTTTAAAAAGGCAAAGAGAAGATGGAGAAGATTTTGAATTATATAAAAAGTACCTTATTTTCCAAGATGAGATCATGAGCACAATTAAAAGCTCTTAAAAGACATACAAACACTTCTCTTGTACTACTGACAAGATTTACTTTTTCATCCAATACTGCACTTGACAAAGAGCTCTCGTCAGTCTTTATGGTGAGATTTTCGAAAGGTTTTGTATCATTAAATATAGTTTTATTCAAATAATGTAAACTACCATGTACTGCTGACTTAGCTGCTATACTGGCCTTTTCACCTATAAGAAAATTAGTTTTCATTATTAAAAATATAAATATTAATCATCTACATGGCAAATAAGATAAATATACATGATATTTTTTAAAATCAAAGAGTTTAGTAGATGGAGCAATATTAGCATAAGTAAAAATTAATCAATGACTCCTTGGATGTACTATTTTTCAAAAGATAACTGTCAAATTTTGAGTTTATTCTCTGTAGATTGTTTGGGGAGTCACTGCACCTATACCTAGAAGATATTTTGTACTAGAATCTACATCTCATTGTTTTGCTTCCAAAATACATAAACACCTCCCAAAGAAGGCTATTTTTTTGGGGTTTTCGTGTCCACTTCCCAAGGTACTTGAGCCTTTCAGTGAAATTGGGATATTTACAGAGTAGATGCTTTGCTGTTTCCATGTCTTATAGTTAATCAGTGCCATATAAGAAGACCGACCACCAGGTTGATGTTTCCGGTCATCACGATAAGTTATGATCTTTTGGATTGTCTTAGGTCTACAGTATTTCTTCAATAAGACTCCATCTGATCATTTGGTCATCCATTCAGTTCGTTATTGATGTGTCATCTCATGAGGCCACAGTAAGGCTCTGGTCCAAGGTATAGAGTCGTTGCCTCTTTTTTGGCAAGGCTATCTGCCTTATAGCTTGTTACACCCTTTCGTTTGCACTTCCACACTACTTTGGACGTTTACTCAATAGTTTTCAGGACCTTCAAGGTTGCTTGTCCAATCGCACTGCTTGCACTAGCTCAGAACTGACTGTGTACTAGAGAACGCCAGGAAATTTTTTATTGACCAATGTTTGGTGGTCATTAATTAGCACTTTGAATGGAATATCTTTGTCCATTATGCTATGCATTTGATCCATTGGTTTGTCACTGCTTTCTAGCTTCATCAGTTCTAGAATTTTTTTTAGGTGACTTAGATTTAATTTTACTGTCTGGATTGGCTTGTGAGCAGCGCTGAATGTCTCATTCTTCACTATAAGGTTAAGAGGAGGTACGTTTAGTAGGGTAGGTTGACACCGCCCCTGTAATACCTTGACAGACTTTGAATCCTATTCAATTTTTTTGAGCGCCGCGTTTTTGATCATGGGTTTGATGAGTGTTTGGGATACCCAGTATACCATCTTAGGTTTTGAGATTACTTTGTCTAGGTATTTGTTCCAAGTAAAATGGTTTCTAGATATTTCGCTACTATCTGTGATAGTTTGTTGATTAGAATTTTTTAAAGGGAACAGTCTCTCTCATATTTTTAGACAAACAATGGTGTGTTATTAAAGAACTGTTTTAGATGTGACTCTCCTGATGAAAATTAACCTCAATTGACTGTTATACAGATGCGTAAGACAGAGGTAGGAAAACCACAAAGTGCAATTGAGATTTTTACATTATTTTGAACAACTGCGAATCAATTATTTAGAGTGTGTTATTGAAGTTATTTAGGCGAAATGAAAACAATTTTATGCCTCAATACCTTAGAGTGGATTCATCCACTATACATTTAAATCAATATGGCAGTCATCCAAGTGGATTTAGTTCTCCAAAAGCTAGTTAGAACGCAACTTTCGTCTGGGAAAGATATGACTTCTGTATTTTGGGATACACATGGTATATTGTTCGATAATTATTTGAAAGAGGTGGAAAATTGATTCCACATCTACTAAATTTTTCAGATCTGATACCCACAGACTACTGGCAGATTTCAGATCCGAAAAAACTACTTTTAGATAAAAAATATTGTACAAATGAGGTAGTCATTGCTGAAACAGCAGCTTATTTCAAAACTCGAGAAAATACGTTCTGGAAAAGTGGTTGTAAAAGCATTAAACTGATTTGTATGAGTTATTTTGAGACTGCCTTAAAATATAATTCAAATTTGACAGTTCTTAAAGAATATCGTTTAATAGCTGTCAAAATAATGAATTAATAAAAAGAGCAACAACAAAGTATCAAAGTGAGAAATATGCTTGTTGTTTAGAAAATATGTGAATAGAATACAAAATGAGCATGTGAAAAAATCATTTTGGAAAAACTTTTCCTTGGAAATCTTAGGTTAAAAAATTATACAAAAATATATACATAGAGTGGGTCTTGAATTACAACAATCCTTTCAGAGATAATTGAAAAAAAATATTTTTGGAAAATGATACCTTGGAAAAACTTAGAAAAGTTTGAAGCACTGCTCTCACACATTTAAAGCAGAGCAGATAATGAAGAAGATATGTTACATTATAACAAAAAAAAATACCCCTGGATAGTCCTCAAGTGAATTCTACAATTTAACATACCCCAATTAACTCCATCTGCTACGGCTAGAATAGCAGAATCTTTTCTAGCAATTATACCAAAACAATCAGCAATAGGATTTCCATTTTTATTTTTAGTGACTTGATTTCTGTCGTAAAGGGAATCGGAAAGTCCATAAGCATATTCAGATTTCCTTCTCCATTCTTTCGGAAGCAACAAATCATCATTTTGAAGCCTAGAGTTATTCGTAACGTTTTCATCACCTAAAATAAATTAAAGTTAAATACTGTTTTATAATATTCATTATTCTTACTGGAACTTTTCCAATAATTTCATCAACGCAGAATTTAGATTATTTACCAATTCAAGCATCGTTTGTTAAGGGCAAAATGATTATTATATATGATGATAATAAATATATTAAACATTACAAATGATAATTACATGGTACTGATTAACATTTTTCTTTTTTATCCAGCTTTTTAAAGATAATTCCAAATCACTAATTTGAATTCATCAAGGATTTTCCACAAACCAATAATATTAAAAAATAATAAAAGACTGGAAAAATTGATGAAAATGTATCTAATTGACAGACAATTTAGAACAATAATAATAAAGCTTCTCAATATCAGCCCATTTTCTCTCTCTCGTTCGAGACACTTTATCTATACTGCGCATGCTTGACAATGCACAGAACCGAGATGGAACGTCGGAGGATAGAGAAATAGTTGTCATTCTGTCTTCCTTAGTTGGAACAGCTTCCACTTATAAAAACTGTCCATATAAAAGTATTAGATATATACCCTCGAGGCAGATAGTACCGTTCTGGCACATTCATCAGATTATATAGTTGTTCTATCTAGCCATAAAAATTCCTGAGCACCTATAAGACCAAATTTTTCACATTCTAGACTGATAAAATTTCTTAGAAAATGAAAATCAACAAAATAAAAGCACACAACATAACCTTCATTATTAATAAAGACATAATTGAAGACAATACATATTATAAACTATGTTACTGTAGACGGAGAGCTAGTTACATAAAACAACAACGATTTGGTACACGACGTTTGAATTCATCACCGAACGGAATTTCTGGCAGCTTGTTTTCCTCGATGATAAATTTGCCGGAAAAACTGATCAGGTTCACGCATGAAAGTTTTTTTCATACTTCTGTTCTACTGTGCAATAGTGCCAGAAATGTATCTGGTTGGAAAACTGCTGCCAGAATAGACTCAAAGTTCCGGAAAATCTATACCGAAAAACCGACAAGGTACAATCGTAAAACTTTTTTCATATTTTTTTGAGGACCTTAATTAAGAGCGCAGACCAAAGGACAAGCAAACAAAGCCAACCGAATATCAGATACACTCCGGGACATCTGGAATAATACCAGTTTGAACAAAAGGGCAGTTAAAATATATAAAACCTGCGTTAGACCCATATTAACATATGCTATAAAAACAACATCATTCAACAACAGAAATGAAAATACTCAGAAACATATGCGGATACACACTAAGAGACAGAAAGAAAAACAAAGACACGAATGTTAGGTGGAAGACATACTCAGATGGGGACGCAGAAGAGCTTGGAACGAACACGTGGACAGGATGACCAGAGAAAGATTAGCAAAGATCCAACGAGACGGTAAACCATGGACACGACGACCTTTAGGAAGACCTCCAAAAAGATGGATGGATTCATGGACATCAACATTTCAAGGATGACAAGTTGGAAACTACAGGCCTAAGGCCTACAATACGTTGAAGAAGAGTTAAGAGCGGTGCAGAAATCGGGCTAGTCGGAAGACACTCTCCAGAAGCGATCGAAAGTTCGGAAATGATATGGTACACGCCTGAAATTTTTTTTATACGGAAATGTCGACGTGAAAATGAAGAGATAATCAAAAGTAACCTATCAGATGAAGAGACAGACAATGCTTTGGATGCAGAGAATGATACTGATAATAGCGAAAATGACATGGAAAGCGAGATGCCAGACCGACGGTGTAATTTCTTCAATAAATGAGCGAAATTAGCGATGATTGAGAGAAAGAAAGTGGAAGCGGAAATAATCATTCGAAATTTTGTTTATTTTTTGAGTATTATTATAATTGCTCGAGGAAAACCGAAATAAATTTAATTTAGCAAACACAACAAATGTAGTTGGTGAAGATGTTAAGTACAATTTACTGCAAGATCTCCAATAGATAAAGTTATTTATTTTCTGAAGTCTGGAAGGGCTCAACAGCGAAAAATATTTTTCAAAACGTTTAATTGCTTATTCCAAATGCAAAAACTATATTTAATTTTTACATGCGATAACCGGCTGCGACACTTCGTCAACATTGTACAGAAGAGGAAAAACGTCAGTTGACTGCGGTAAAGTATTTACGGAAATTGATTTCATACAATAATTACGGAAGGAATTCGTTTTCTTGTTGCGGTATTTGGAGCTCCAAAAAAAAAATTACTTGCATTGATAAATACCGATACTTGACTTTTGTAAAAAATACGCGAAATAAGAACAACTATCATGTCTTCCTCCAACATTATCATCTGCTATTCAACACTTTTATCGAGTATACTGTCAAATTCAAACATTGCTAGGCATTCAACTGAACCCAGAAGTTGGAAATCGATAGATAATACTCTGGAACCGATTAAAACTTTACTCCCAACTGCTCCAGAAAAATTTGCAACAAAGGTTGTAGGGCCAAATGTGGCAGTTTTCCAGGGTGTACCAATTGCCAAGGTCAGTCTTGCTTAAATGTCCAGTTGAGTACAATAGAGGAAGACTGCTGTGATTTTAATGAAGAGACCAATGACTGAACTATATTTGAACAATTTATGAACATCCAGCAAGAGGAAGAGGATGAAGAATAAATCGAAGAAGACATGACTGTTGAAGTAGACTTTCAAAAGTATGAATCTGATTAAAATATCTAGAGAAATCAAAACAATAGATAACCCAATGTTATTATCAATAATAAGGTAATATCTAGAACTTGACGGGTATTGTTCTTTTAAATTATCCTGACGGTTAGTGGAGTAGGCCTACAGGGGTAACTACGGTAAAAAAACGAGCATACTAACTCACAGGTGGCGTGGAAATTTCATTATCAATAAATTATACCATAATTAGGGTTGGTTGAAAATATCAACACAAGAAAAGATGTTTTTATTTAATAATTGTTAAGAAGGTGAAATGATTAAAAAAATGGTGAAATATTTTTTTAAACATAGCAAAGAAGGAATCCATAAATTAAAGCATTTCTAGAAGGCTTTGATCTGTTTTGTCGTGGTCTTGTCAATATCAGGAATGGCTTTGAAACGTTTCCTATTTAGCACATTTTATTATTTTGGGTATAGTGACATGGTACCAAATCTGATGGGCTAGTCCTAGACAGATAGCGATCAAATAAAAAGCGACTTGTGACTCTGCGAGTTATTATGATGAAGAAAATAAACGTTTTTAAAACGGGCCGTCATTACCCCAATAGCCTGTTCAAAAGAACAAGTTTGTAACCTTTATGCACAATTTCATCGTTGCCGAAATTCATTGCCAATTTTAAAACGTTCATACCACTTGCAAACAGTCTCAAAGTTACTAGATCGTCACCGATTGACAGATTTTAACCTCTCATGAGCTGGTTTGGCACTTTTCTTCAAATCAACATAAAATTTGGAATCCAAAGATGTTATTTCTTGCCATTTTCATGCCTATTTCTTCGTTTTGAAAACGTTCCATTACCTCAATGGCCTGTTCAAAACAACAAGTTTGTAGCTTTTTAGCACAATTTCATCGTTGCCGAGTTCATTACCAATTTTAAATCGCTCATACGACTCGTAAACAGTCTCAAAGTTAGTAGATCATCGCCTATTGACAGATTTTAACCTTTCATGAGCTAGTTTATCACTTTCTTCAAATCAACATAAAATTTGGAAACCAAACACAGTAAGAGGTATACTAATTGAAATAGATACACCATAAGTAAATGCTGATATAAAAACGTGTTCACAGTATTTTTCATCGCACTTGGTCTATTAGTAGTAATAAATAATTTTTTATGTTAATAAAGCACACCATTATAAAGTAAAGCTTAAATACAGTGTTAAAAACGCAACGCAAAATAAGAAAGTTAGTAAAAATAAGTAAACAGATAGGAGAACTTGATTATTTTTGCTATTTATAAATAGAAATATCCTCAACATGCACATGCAGTATGAAACAAATCTATAATTTTAGCTACAAGTAATGATATATTTCAAATTTTTGTTATATCATCTGAAATAGAACCTCTTTTTACTCACAGGCACTCTTTATAACTATCCCCCTTTCTTCTAATGTTCACTATAATAACTCTACACAGGGTAACTTTAGGCGGGTTATACACATCTCGCACAGTGCGACTAACATTTTTGATAACAGTAGCACTGTGCGAGAGTTGAGAACTTTTTGGCGCTAAGTTCATTGGAAAATTTCCTCGTCGAATGATGAAATATTCAGTACACCCTTATTGGCGCAAAAATGTTGAAAGAAGCCAATACATAATCAGCAAACAGCTCTTAGAACACCCAGAACAGTTCCAGAAGTTGTACCGCATAAATCCAGACACGTGACCTTCTGAGAGACCATTGTGACATAAAGAATAGTAGATGGCGTGATTCTGTTGGTGTTGAGGAACGACTCAGTATTTCCTTAAGGTAATACATTCTCAACGCTGTACACTGTGGGAAAGAGAGCGTCAGAGTTGCCTGCTTATGACCGTGAGACTTGGAAATGTGTTTTGCGCATGTTCCAACTTAAAACTCACGCTGCCTACACCAACTGATCGGTTCCTAGTAACGTTGCACGCGACTAGAACACGAGCTGTTCCATAGCAGTCTCATATGTGTGTTAGCTCCACGTGACTAACACAATTTGGTTTTCCAGCTGCATGCTAGTAAAAAAGAAAAATGTTAGTCACACACATACGTGTGTATGTATGTATTCTAACCTGAATTGTAGTCTACCCACTAGTTTCTTAAGGGGTCTATTCAGGTGAAAATAATTCCTCTGGTCAATTCATCAGCTTCCAGGTAGTATCTTCACTTATCATAGTCCTACTGTGTCGTCCCAGTATACCAATTTTTTTTGTTCGTTTAGTTTTTTCCTATTTCATAAACGGTTCTTGCCCCCAAAAGAGTATTTGCGCCTTTTATCTGCTAATTTATCAATTATCTCACTTCCTTCTACCCTAGTACCTGGGTAACTAAGTTATTTCTGCATAGTTCTTAACTGCTTAACCATTCTCAATCGATTTTACAGCTGATTTCAGAAGATCTTATCTCTTTAATGGCTGTCTTGGTATAGACATGATTACGAGGTTTGTTACGCAAGCACCATCTCGAGAAACCGTGGTTTTTCGATTTCAATCAAGGTCGCACTTCATCACGGGATGAATTTCGTGAAGGTCGCGCGTAAACTGATATTGCAACATCGTCATTTGACATACCGTCAGATTGAGGCATATTTGGGCATTAGTTCCACTAGCATACATTCGATATTGCATGAACATGTTCGCGTTGGTGCAAGAAATGTTGAAAAAAATTCAACCACGGTATCTATAAGATCGTGATAGGCAATGATTCATGGGTCCATGCACATGAAGCCGAAGCTAAACAATAATATACTGTGGGGGTTTTCAAGAAGAGCCAAATTCAATAAAAGTTGTTCGTGCTCGAAGAATCTTCGATACAACTGGTCGTTTATTTTTTGGAATAACTGGACATGTCACCACCTTTCCATTAGAGCCACGTAGTTCGGTCAATTCTGAATGGGACACCAGCATTTGTTTGCCAGAATTGTTCGTAAAAATCAGTCACCAATCGCAGAAGACGAATCATTCTCCATCACGACAATTCGAGCTCTCCCTTAGAGTTTTTCCAAATTTTACAATCTTTTTTTCCAGACTCGTACACTACTATCCCACTTTTTTTGAATAACATTTAATGGTATCATTTATTAATGGCCTTATGTTCACATTTGTTTATTTTATATTGGATGTCTTGGAGGAAATGTTAAAAAGATTATTTATCTGTAAAAAGAATTCTCCCTTTATATGATTTTACCATTTTTTGATAAAAGTAAACATTTTGGGTATTATTTCCATCTTTTGATGGATGGATTATGGATAAACGTTATTAAAAAAAATTTACTCATGATTTTGAAACTCTCTTTGCAATTTCTAGATATAAAGCTATCCAAAAAAAGATACAAACATCAATTTAGAATTAGAAAAAATAGAAGAGATCATTTCAGATTCTATATATTTGACTCGAATATTTGTGTTAACTATGGTGTTAATAAACCAAACGAGCTCCTACTAAACCCTACAAAATTCAATGCAATGTTCGACAGGCACATAAGGGGCAAAAATCAAACAAAATATGTAGCAAAAATAAACATTTCATGGCATAAGAAACGCACAAAATGTGTAATTTGTGGAGCAGATGAAATATTTCAAAATTACTTGAACAGTTTAACAAAGTATAATAAACAATTTGATTAAACGATTTCTCTTATATCAGTCCAAAAAGAATGATATTTCCATAACTTTTCGCTAAGTAGCACAATCAATCTTTTAAAAAATATTTTGTGTGACTAAAAAATTAGCTGTACTTTCAAATTTATTTTGATTGCATTATATCTCAAAATTACATGCACAAGATGCTTTTGTAATGGCCTCGTTTTGTGCAACATTTTGATGACGATAAATTGCAGATTTCAAATCAACTACTTTATTTTTGGTTTCATTATTCCACCGAAAACGATGCGAATTGTTTTGTGATAGGTTAGGTTATTTAAAATAAAATTTCCTTTGAAAGAAAACAAAAACCTTTATATTCTTCAACTAAATAATTAGGTTTTTTTATCATCCACTCCAACCCACAATGTCACGCTTCGTCGACACACTCTCTCACCCACAATGTCACACTTCGTCGACCCACTCTCTCACCCACAATGTCACACTTCGTCGACCCACTCCCACCCACAGTGTCACACTTTGTCGACCCACTCTCTCACCCACAATGTCACACTTCGTCGACCCACTCCCACCCACAATGTCACACTTCGTCGACCCACTCCAACCCACAATGTCACACTTTGTCGACCCACTCTCCCACCCACAATGTCACACTTCGTCGACCCACTCTCCCACCCACAATGTCACACTTCGTCGATCCACTCTCTTACCCACAATGTCACACTTCGTCGACACACTCTCCCACCCACAATGTTACACTTCGTCGACCCACTCTCCCACCCACAATGTCACACTTTGTCGACACACTCTCCCACCAGCAATGTCACACTTCGACGACCCACTCTCCCACCCACAATGTCACACTTCGTCGACCCACTCTCCCACCAACAATGTCACACTTCGACGACCCACTCTCCCACCAACAATGTCACACTTCGTCGACCCACTTTCCCACCCACAATGTCACACTTCGTCGATCCACTCTCTTACCCACAATGTCACACTTCGTCGACCCACTCTCCCACCAACAATGTCACACTTCGACGACCCACTCTCCCACCAACAATGTCACACTTCGTCGACCCACTTTCCCACCCACAATGTCACACTTCGTCGATCCACTCTCTTACCCACAATGTCACACTTCGTCGACACACTCTCCCACCCACAATGTCACACTTCGTCGACCCACTCTCACCCCCTTAACGTGTGACGTAATTTATGGACCTAACCACAAATCCCACTCCCACCCACAATGTCACACTTCGTCGACCCACTCTCCCACCAACAATGTCACACTTCGTCGATCCACTCTCACCCCCTTAACGTGTAACGTAATTTATGGATGAACCCTTGTGAGAGGAGTGAGCTAAGAATAGGGACCCTGAGTACCAGTTATTCATTTACTTTAACTGAGCCTGGGGAAGTAAGGTTATACTTGTTTCTGTATTGTTAGGCCAACTTAACCTAACCTAACATGAGAATAGAAATACTTGTTTATCTTCAAAAATCTATTCAATTTAAATGTTTTAAATTAATCTAAAGCATAATGGACTGTCTATTAAGTCAAACATTAATAATTTTTCTATTTGAATGTATACAATTTGACACATTAATTTTGACTCGCTCTGTAGGTGCAATATAATTTATTTCATCCCCCCTATACACAGTTATAGAAATTTTTCAAAAAAAGCAACAAATTTATTTTCTCTTCTTTTTTATTTTTGGATTAAATTGTGTATTGTGCATTTCTTATAAAATGATTTTGGAATATGCCAAATCATGCTTGAAAAATATTTTACCCCTAGTATTTGGCCTTTCGATTTGGATAACTTTTCCTCTTTTCTGATGGCGAAAGGGATTACCCTCACTTTTAGATTTAGAAAGATTATAATTTTCATTTCTTTTCTCCGTTTGTCGTGGATCTCTTTTCACAGAAGAGACATTTTCCTTTGAAATTTTCTTCTGAGTTGTGTCTTTGGGAGCATCTTTTTTATTATCTACTTCCTCATTCTTTTTCCGATCCGTTTCATTGTTTTCTACTAAATTATTTTTACGTTCCGAAGGTTGGGAAACGGTATTTGAATAAAAACTTTTGTCGATCTTAGTTTTTTCGATTTCTATATTAAAATCCTTGATGCTACCTAAACTATGACTTTTGCTATGTCTCTTTGGTCTGTTTATAACACAGTATTCATTTCCAGCAACTTTTATAACCATTGTTGTATTATCTATCGGTTGTCCTGGGCTGATTTGGTTAGGAGATTTTTTTGGTAAAGTAGGTTGTACTGAAAGAAACCCATTACAAGAATACTACAATTACAATTTAATCTATCCACCAAAAATCAACTAAACTATTAAATAAAGTGTATTTACATAATGTTTCACCAATTTTGAACCATCATAAATAAAGAAGAATTAGTTCAGTGTGACATAACAAATATTAAATAACATTTAGTCTTGGATAGACCCATTGAAACATCGAAGAATATGATACATGAAGACAATAAGGAAAAAATAGGTTTAGATAGTTTATATACAACTTTTATTTGTATTTTTTTCAATTCTTTAATCAATATTTATAGAGAAAAAAAATTATTGAAAATTAAAAAATTTTGTAGGTAGTTTAAACATTTATTCTAAAATAAATTTTGGTTAATGTGAAAAATGGTGTATAAATCGTGTTTTGTACCAGGAAATAAAAATACCACGACTAAAACACCTGATAAAGTTTTTTTATGAAAGAAAATTCGAATATACTACAACAAAAATAGTTTGAAAGTTTTGGTCGTTTTGACGATCCTGCGAGATGTAATTATTTTTGTTGCCAGGATCACTTTAATGTAAGTAAGATTCTAATTAAACTTTTATTTTAATATGTTATAATAATTGAGTTGATTATACTTTTAATTTAAAATGTGATTATGTAATAATGTAAGAACTTAACCTATAAATAGTCATTTACGTTATAAGCCCGGGAAGTGGTTTAGTATGGTGCGAGTTAGATGTTTATGGACGAGGACGTTTTGTTTCATACTATTTTCGGTTTTAAATAAAAAGTAAAATGATATTAAAATGTCATATTTGATAATTTATAGAAAAATAGATCCCTCAATTATTCTCTTATTATTCAAAAAAAAAAAATAAAAATTAACAGAAGTCACTATTTGCAAGTTTTGACACAATTTTATAGTTGATTTACTACAATATTCTGACTTGGAGACTGAGCAATGTACTATGGAGACTTTCATAGAAAGTGAAGCCATGAAGTGGGTAATAAAGGCATACAAGGAATAAAATCATAAAGCCCGGCGACCTGACTGGGAATCTCAACAGCTTCTAAAGGAATTCAGAAATAGCTTTCCCACAAGGCTCATTAATATTCTACACTGATGGCTGAAAAACAGGAAATCGACAAGTATAGGAGAAATACACAGCACAGGAATCAAAGTCACTATTCCAATGGGCTCAGAATCTTCCATTTCCAGGTGGAAATATACAGTAAGCAGCTCGTTATGCACAAAGTACCTACCTAGGTTTAAAACGATCGAAAAAGTTTCTTTCCTACTCCACCAATTGATCTTAAAAGGCTCTTTCATTGAACAAAGATGAGCTAAGGAGAATTACGGCTATGCTTAATGGACACTGAAGAACATAGGAGAAACTCCTGTAAGCTCTAGTCATTTCTATAAGGAACCAAAGGAAGCCCCCAAATACTTCTTTTTTGAGTGCAGGGTAATCAATAATAAATAAAAACTACAGTGCTTAAATTCAAGCTTTCAAAGCCAGCAGAGGTAAGCTGTATAGCCCCAAGGCAGGTAGCTCACTTTGCAAAGTCATTGCTACCTGTCTGATGAACAGTCCAGAGTACACAATAGATCAATGGATCAAAGGGTTAGAGAGATATATTCACGACCTTACACCCTAGCTCATCTTATCTAATCTAAGGGAACAAGAAAAAAAAAAGAAAATATACGGTCTGTCTCAAATTGGAATGAATTAAAGAGTTGATTATTTCATTAGATTAAAGTAAATCAAGATAATTTAAAATTATTATTACCAGGTTACAGTAAAAAATATTAATTTTTGAATTTGTAGTCCTGTCAAAAAATGAAAAGAAACAGTCAACAGTGAATTTTAAAATTAATATATCATAATTACATTTCTTATAATTCTTTATGATCAAAAATTATTATTTCTTTTATTAAAGATTTGCAAATATAAGGAATAAATGTATGAATAAATAGGAAATAATATAATCATGGAAAAAAATCAAGTATTACTACAAACCTCCCTCAAAAACAGTGTTAATGATCTAAAATATGCAATTTATTGTTATTTCAACCGTTTTTTCCTATATAAATCAAGTTTTTAAGTGGATTAGCTAAGAATGCAGTTTATTCATTGGAAATTTTGGTGGATTGATCAAATTATAACTATTCAGCTCTTCACACAGTTACCAAATTGTACTGAGAACAAAAAAAATAATTATTAGCACTTTTAATGAATACTTACTGTCTGTTTCATCATCATGTGTATCAATGTAATCGATATCTTCATCCATTACTGACAAATGTTTTTCAATTCTTTTAACAGTAGTTAAACCTCCGTTTGGTCCTGTGTAGCAACCCACAACAGTATCCGATCCATTGTTATAAACACCTAGATCATAATTGGGTAAATCGGTAGGATTTTTTCCATAAATGATCGGAGGGCCGTCGGTTATGGTGATATGGCTTTATAAGAAACTTGAAACATCAATATGACTCTAAAAATGAAGTATTTAAAACTTACCCCTGTAAATATTTCGTTACGAAGGAGTTCTCGTTAATGTTGTGCCTTCGTCTTTGTTCATTGTGGAAACTTAGTTGCCTGAAATAACTAGAAACTCTCTTTCTAAGTGATGGCATAGCTAAAAGAATACTAAATGTTAACTAGTTTAAATTATCCATAATTAACCTCATTTTACCTTTTTCGATTATTACTGATTTTGGTTAATATCTGTTTATATTATTTAGGATATCATTTTTATGGAAATAAAATTATTACTATATTATCTGTCGATTACTGGATTAATAAAAAAATAATGGTCACACCCTAAACTAATAACAATTTTTGTAACTTGTTATTTTTGCAATGTTTTCATAACCTCCAGGAAATTCTTCTTTTATATCTTTTTGATGGTCTTGATCATTAGTCTACTCTCCCAGTTTTTTCTATTCTATTCTTTTATTTTTTAAATTTTGCTCAAAATTGTATATAAACGGTAAGAGTAAAGGAATATGAATCGTCTATAAAAGATACAAAAGTGAAAGGTACGTTTTAGCGGTTATGTTATTCGTAAGAATCGTGAAACTTTTATATCAAAGTCTCTTCTGATGATTCTACAGTAAGAAGACATGTAATATTCAGATTACGGGGGTTGTATGATAGGTTTTGTTGAGCTTCTGGCTGAAAATTGACTTTTGAAACTCAAAAATCCGTAAATCCATGTGTCTTTAAAATCAAATTCTATGATAGTTTTCCATAAAATATGTATAACACTCAAATTTCAAGGCATGCATAACTAAATAAACTGTTTGCCATTGACAACTGTATTGATCCGTCAGAGTGTAAAAAGCTGGTCGAATTTTTTAACTGTTTATACGAAGCCTCATAATGGACCTCTTGCCTTTAGTTCCAAAAAATTTCACTAATCACGAAGTTACACCAAGCATAAGAGCGGCTTTACAAACAGAGCTAGATGGAAATATTTATCCAAAAGATATTGCGGAAAATTATGTTCAGAACATTCATTATGAAGAAGGGGATTATTTACTTGAAAATGCAAAATCAGTAATTGATGTAAGTAATGTCTAATAAGTTAGTGTATTTTGTTTTCGTGAGGCAATTATTAATTCGAAAAGTATATAGTAATTAATTTTTTGAAATCTCGTATTTTTTAAAATAAAATGCTTGGTCTTTTAGTCAGGACATACCCGCTCCAGAAACTCACGAGGCGCCGATTTATTCAGTTCCTCGCTTTGTTCATCTGAATGCACCTGCTCTTTGGCAATACTTTGATTTCTTACTGGGATTTTTCCTTTTTTGACAACCACAGGATCAATAATCGTTTGTCACAAGATGATCACGAGCTCAAATTCTCTTATTAATATTGAAAATAAACTCTTCACGTTAGAATAAACAAATTATATCGTATGCTGTCTTCAACAAATTCGAAGAAATATCCACGAAACATCGGTCGCATTCGGCAGACGAAGTCGTACAACTGTTGAACAACCTTAGAGGAATCGTTCGATGGCGCATACGCTACAAATTCGATACGTTCTGGAGCGAACGCCATATTCCAAAATGCTTTTAATTTGTTCTTGGTAACGATAGCGGATCTGAAACATGAGAAAAATGAACAAAAACTGATACAGAACAAGACCAGGAATTTGATGTTCTGTGATCAAACGTTAAGCTGTAGCCTTCTTAGACGGAAATGATTGCATTCGGTCAAGAAGATGAGAAAAATAAACTGGAGCTCTATAAATTATTCGTTTAATCTAGTTTTGAATTATAACATGAATGCTGGTTATACATCGTAATTAAAAAAAAAAAAACTAGATGAAGTACCACTAGCACAAATAAAAAGCGTTTCGAAGTATGGCGTTCGCTCCAGAACGTGTTGAGTTTGTAGTGTATGTGTTACCGAACGTTTCCTCTAGGGTTTTATAGTCTTTCCATATCAAATTAAGAAATGAAAAATGTTTACTCCCCGTATAAAATTCGGTAAACAACCCGTCAGTCCACGTGGACTCATCATCTTCACTGTTTACCAATGAAAACATCGAATCGTAAACATAAATGCATTTCTATTGGCCGAAGCTGTTGGAAAGCGTATGTACACAATTTCTTCGAAATATTCCTGCCAGACTGTCTGCGATAAGCAGTGGGGTCTTTTGGTGAGAAAAATTGCGTCAAGTTTTTTCAGCATGTGGTTTTAAACACAAAAAACTGATGGCAATAACCGAATCGTCAAGGATAGTTCAATGGCGAGAAGATTGTTCGCGTTATTAAACTATATTGGACTGAACAAATTATATCTAAAGTCGATTTTGTTAATTCGGCGAAGAGAAAGAACTATATAGTTAGAAAAAACTTTCAATGGAACATTCAATGTCGAGTCATCAATATTTTTTACATAACTTATACATAATCCCACCTTAATTGGTAATTTAACTAGAGGTTCCTTTAAATTGAAGGGCTCTTTAATTTAGTTGTTAAAGTGAAGTGGTTCCATAATCGATTTGTAACGATTTCTCAAGTGAAGGCTCTTTTAAGACATTAAAAGTAGGTTGTAGAATTATGTGTCGTTAGAAAAAGAAACAAAATGAAACGTTGAAGTGAGTGTGTTAAGTTGGATTTACAAACTTTTACGTTCGCGCCTCACTCAAAATCGCGTAGCTTTACGTTCGACTTTACGTTGGGTAGGCGTTGAAACGCGAGCGCGGGCGTTTGTGTTCATTATATCACATTTTATAATTTGTTTAATTATTGTTGAACGCGAATAATCGCGACAACGCGAGCCGAGCGTAAAAGTTTATAAATTGACCTTTACTTTGTCGCTAATATTTCTTTTAATTTGATCTTCGGTGGCGTGTGGTTGTGTTTGGTATTTGCCAAGTTAATTCTTCTATTCTATAATTATTTTTATCATTTTTAATCAAAGGTTTTACATGATTGATACACAATTTTTGTTTCTACGACGTTCCTTATTCACGTTTTCCAATTTTTTCACGAGGTGTCTCTAAATGCTATATCCGCTGTCAAACACTAAAAGATGTTTTCTTTTCAAACAGTATAATATGATTAACTAACTTCAATTTTGATTATGTTTTATTTAGATTTACGTGGAAGAAAGCAAAAATATCCGCAAAACGCAACTGGCATCTGTCGACATTATGGTTCAACAAGCCAAATATTTAATTGAAAAAGAAAAAATAAATAGTAGCTTTACACTACAAGAAACTATCAAATTGAAACGTTGCGATTTGTTTAAAAAATTGGAAGACGAATTTGTTACAGAATATAATTTAATTCAATCCTCTGATCTGTTACCCGATTTAATTAGAAGATATTTAGGTTTGTAACTTTATTATTAATTAATCACCCTTGGGTTTAAGGCCATTGAATTTGAAAAACAATATTATATTGTAATCATGGTGGCCACAAAACTGGAAAACCTGAAAAATCTGGAAACGTTAAGGAATTTTCAATTTACTGGAAAAGTCAGGGAATTTCTCTAAAAATTTGGAAAAAATTAATATTTTCAATTAGGATTATTTGAAATTATTCAACTACTAGAATTTTTTCGTTTCCTTCGAATAAGATTGAAAAATTGGCGCGTGCGATTGGCATACCATCTAGCGTACTTTTTATTGTACTATTCAGTACCATTTGTTTTATCTTTCGGAAATGTGTGCGTAAAAAATATCAGCTGATAATTGAGCAACTTAACCTTACAAAAGTAAGAAAGAATATTATGCTTATAACTTTTTGGATATTCAAGTTGTATTGTTAATAAAAAAAGGTTTAAAAATGTTTTGATAAATACCTTGATACATCCTATTTAGACTGCTATTTTAAAAACTCTGTGTTTTTGAAAGCAAAGCTAACTTTTTTTCAATTTCTTGCTTTGTTTGTTGAACCAATTCTTGGTTCAATTTCAATCAGATGACTGCTTAGCACCTTTACTTTATGAAAGTATTGCGTCTTTATTACACGATATCTTGCAAAAATTTCTATCAGCGAACCTTTTTGAATCTATAAAATCTATGGATTTAAAAAAATCTTAAAATTTGATTTTTTATAATAACATAAACATTGGTTGTGCGACTAAAAGAGCTATCTATCAAAGAATGCAAAAACATGAAAGAACGCCGTCGACGAAAGATTGTCGTCCAGTAAACTACGAATTCGTGAAAGGAATTTCTTGTTCAGATCAAAATGTCGCACAAAATTTAGATATTGGAGCAAAACTTTTATCAAATTCGCTCTATATTTTATTCGAAAATAATTTGATAAGCGGGGTTGACACTGATAAAATACTCAATCAATACAAGAAGTTATGCAGAAGATCATCCTTTCAAGATCAAACCCTAAATCATTAATTGTTTGTGGTTAGATAATATTATGGCTATGCCAGATGATTTTAAAGAATTGACCAAATACATAAAAACTATTTTTACATTTTTTCATGGTAACTCTTCTCTTGAACGAGGATTTTCTATTAATAAAGACTGCTTGGATGAAAATCTTCAAGAAGATTCGCTCATCGCTCAAAGGTTAATTTATGGTAAAATTGAGAAATGTTGGCATTGAAAATATTGAAATATCGAATAGTCTGATTCAGTCGGTTAAGAATCCAAGAAGCCGTTATGAAGAATTAGATGACCTTGATAGTAAGAATAAATATTTAACGAAACAGCAATTGAAAAATCTTTTAGATAAAAAGAAAGTTCTAGTCGAAATTAGTCGTCGAAATTAAAGAATAAATTCTTATTAACTAAACTTTTTCTGAGTGATATTCTTCAAATACATCTATTAATCATACATATAATCGAATATTTTTAAGCTTGGGGAATTTTAAAATTAGATCTCTGGAAAACCTCAAGGAATTTTATTTTAAAAACTCTGTGGTCACCATAGTAATGTCTCCTACTTACTTAGTTTATTTACACACACTAAATACTATAATAATTAACTTTATCACTACTTTTATAGTTTATTTAAATTCAACAGTTACTTTTTACCCGTTCAGTATTATTTTAATTATAAACTAACATCATATTTCATAAACATGTGGTATTTACACCCCAAAAATAATTTCGCAATAATTCTAGAAAGTTAACAAATAAACAAACAAACGGAAGCTTTTCCTATAAAATATTTAAAGAAATTAATGTAAACAAATCGCCGCTGTGATAAAAACAAGCATTAAAGGAATTCTGCGACTGGCGTATCCGCCAAATTTTAGATTTTCATTATAACCGATCATGTCTTGGACGAATTCGTAATAGTGACCAGTGATTATTGGCTCAAATATAGAAGCAATTGCTGAAGCTGAATCCTATTTTGAGGTAAAAGACAAATCTTTTTACAAGCACGGCATCGAGAAGATAGAGAAGCGTTGGAATGATCGTATTGCTCTTAAAGGAGATTAAGATGATGAATAAAATCTATTTTTTGGAAAAAAAAGTATTTTTCTTAGTTAGACACACGACTTTTGAGTGATGAAATAATATAATAAAACAGATACATCCAAATGCAAGACTTTTTTATTTATACAATCAGACACTCACAAAACTTTTGGGGGTGGTCTGTGTTTAAAAATGTTAACACGTGGAGCCCCAACCAAAATTGATAAAAGTTTCCCCAGGGTTCAAAAATTTTGTTGTGTTTTTACACTCCATATGGGATGTGGATCCAAGGAAAAATAATAAAAAGACTTATTTCGAATAAATACAAAGTACAAAAAATGATGTTTTTTGTGTTTATTACACAAGTTTTGAGTTAGCCGGAAAACTGCAAGGAAACCAAATCCATTTATTGGGGACATTGCGAAAGATAGGACTACCCATAGACTTTGTACAAAAGAAGCTGAAAAAATGAAATTACTAGCAAAGAACAAGGAATAACAATACTAAAATGGAAGGATAATGATGCTTTCTACAAAGTATGTTGATGAGACAATAAGCATTGATAGACGCTCAGGAATGGCTATAAAACGATAAACCGTGGTCGACTATAATAAAGGCAAATCTTCTATATATCTGTCTGATTAATTGGCAACACTTCTTTGAGAAGGACGTTGATGGGGCATAGGAATATTGCTAATGCGCTATTATTTGGTACAGAAATGGTGAATGCCCATATTCTTTATAAAAGAATATAGCAATTACTGATTCTCAAATCAGTGTACAACACTAAGGAAAGAAACTACCGCTGCTGCTGATTAATAGACGCCATAACTAAAAACAAACCAATGCCTAGTGAAGTAAAAAGGTTCAAGTCACAAGGTAAGAAGAAGAGAATGTTCGAAATAAACTAATTCATGCGGTCGATAAGACCGCTCTGGGAAGTGGGGAAAGTGCAGTTGCGGGCCTATGGGGAGCTCAACGTGTTAAAATCGAGACTGTCTCGCAAAAACCCGGACGAATGATCCCTTTACCTATAAATCCTCAGGGATGCAAATTGGCAGAGAGGAAAATGGTCTGCAATTCGTCATATTTTCAGCTCCCCTACACGGTTTCGGTTCTTATGTAAAAAACCCTGTATAATTATTGATCTAATTTGTAGAAAAAGAATATTTTTTCCAGATATGTTGTAAAATAAAGACAGCTTACATTCATTAAACAAATATAGCGCGTCCAGAAGAAGACAATATTTTCATTCAATTCATTATTTTCCTCTAATCGATCTTGTGTTTTTTTTGCAGATTTCAGAGACGGAAGTGATATTTTATGTTCATCCTGTGACAATAAAATAAAAACAGTGGTTAATAAACATCAAAAGTGAGTCGTGGATTCATTTTACTACAAACAAAACCTTTTATAACTTGACATGCACACTCCTATGACTCCTGATGACTTTTCTGATAGCTTCTTTCATATTTTTTCAATTTTATCCACCGCCTGTCATTTCCTTTCTTCAGCTCTCGGCTTCCTTTTCGGTAAACTTAAATGTTACCGAATTCTAATTTTTTTTTAGAAATACTTGATACCTAAATTAACTCATTTCAACGTCAATTCTTTTCAGTTGGTTTATTTCTATAGTCTGCTTTTTTGTTTTTGTCCAAAATTAATTTCCTTACGTTAATGGAGATTTTATAAATTTCTACTTTTATAATAACGATTTAGATTGTTACTAAATCTTATTAGTCAGTTTCCATATTACGCTAGTTCATCCAAAATAGTTTAATTGTTAAAAAAAGAGAAAGAAGATTTTTGAATAGCTCCGCATATATGTTTGTCCTAGGGAAACAGAAGTTAAGACAAAATTCCAAGATAAGACGGCGACATTAGTAAGGAAATACTCAAATAGTTATAAAGTGGTTCCGTGTAATGTTATATTCCACAATTATGAAGTTGGTCAGATATATCACGTAAGTTATAACTCAATTTGCGTTAAAGGTAATAGCGAACTTATAGTACAGTGAACCAAGCAAATTATAAGGTTTTTCAGATGAGTTTACCGGCATTTTCGATCACTTCTTACAAGGGTTTTCCGGCCTGCAACACTTCTTGCACTATTAAACCGCTTTTATTTGAGGTTTAAACCCCACGTTATAAAAGGTTTCACGCGCGCCCGTTATGAGTTATTTCAGCCAATTTTTTCATTCGGGAAAACCGGTTGGTATTTTCAAATTCTACCTGTGCTGACCTTAAGAAGTGGCGTTTGGTGATGTACTAACTTGGGGCCGCCAGTTTACAAGCTGAAACCTTTACGAGTTTCCCCTATGCATGCCCTTATATTTTCCCAACTTGAATTGATAAGTGCGGATATCTTCGAGTGAAAAACTTTTCAGATAACTCTTGTAAAAACGATTAGGTCTCTATGTCAAAATTGTTGACGATATAATATTCGTATATTATCTGAAAAATCGGTAATCAAAACTAAAAATCGATCTTTTCCTTTTTAGAAAAAAGTTAAAATCATTAACACCAGCAAATATTTGCAAGCCATCGGATTAAAAAAGTTACCGAAATTGTCGTGTTTCAAAATAATGTTTGACAATAACAATAAAAAAATAGCTGCTGGAATGAGCGTTACTGCCACTATCACTTTCAAGCCAGAGGTATACAGGACCCTTAAAGATTATGTTCGATTCAAGAATGAATTTGGTAATACTTTTTATATAAAAAACTGAAAGCACTAAATAATTGATCAAATTCAAATCGTTTTCTATTCAAATTAGAAGTTCTGGTAGAGTGAATTTCCTATGATGATACGACCTCCTAAGATCGAAACCGGTCTATAGCTTCACTAACACGTTTTATGTATAATTGGGTCTTACTAATATCTGATGACTTTGAATTGTGTACAAATTGAATTCATACCATATAAAAAAACAGTGTTGGGGGTAGGATGGATATTGAAAATCACAGTACAGCAAAACGAGACTGTTTACAGTTGTCGTTATAAAGAAACGGTTAGAGAAATTTTACACGAGGAGATACACATGAAAAAAGTTTGTGTGAAGCTGGTGCCAAAAAATCTGACTCTTGACCAAAAGATCTTGCGTCAACGGGTCTGCTCAGATATCCTTGAAAGGTTAGAAAAAGATTTGCTTGGAAAGGGACCCGATTTGAGTCGATGGAAACGGTAAAACAAAAAGAAGAGTTCCTAAAGGCACTCACCTAAGAAGACTTTCAGCACGGCTTCGATCAATAGATGGAACGTATGGAAATGTGTGTGGTGAGAGGTGGGGAGTATATTGAAGGGGAGCATTCGAATGTACAATAATTTTTATAATAAAACCCTTTTTCGGAACCAGTCTCGCTATTTAACAGCCAGACCTCTTAAATTTATAATTACAGTAGCGTATGAAACTAGTGAGGAGACTTGAAAGTCAACTACATTATATATAAAAATTGAAAAAGTTCAGGAGGTTTCTGTTTCCTGGAAGTTTTCCTTATAACCGTGGCAAAGTCGCTAATCGGGCGTTGGAAACGCTGAGAATCACCTGCTTGCGTCTTCTCTTTTCTAGAAAGGTTCTAGCTGGACTATCATCACTTAGCTGGATCGAGTTACGTTGTCAGCTTTGGTACATTTCTGTAGATTATTTAAATGTACAGTATCCTTAACATTGATTCTTTATTTTATTGCTTTGTTTCAAAATATTATAAACTACTTTTGAAATGATTGTCGTTTTAAACTGCGAGGCGTGTCAAGTCTGGCAGAGTTTTCAAACTCTGTTCTAGACTGTGCTAGCAAGAAATGTAGCTACAATAAGCAGGCTTAAAATGTTTATCAGCATGTGAAAATTGTTTGAATGTTTGAATGAAGAAGAAGAGGAACCTCTGATCTTTCCCCTAAAGATGTCTGATAAAAAAAAATTGAGAAAAAACAAGGATTCAGAATTACTTAGGATCTTTAGGTTCTTGCGTTTGGAGTCTTCTAAAGTCTATTGTTTATGAAATACGGCCTCTATATTTGGAAGACTTTAAGAGAAATAACATCTGCGTGTAGACCGCAACAGGCAGAATGTTTCCATGAAGTTTAAGATGATTTTGACAACAGACGGAAAAATAACTTGTCCTGACTTAGTTTGTTGAAATATGGCTTTCATAAATTTACTTTATCGAATTATAGCTTTTTCAAATTTATTTATGTCACAAAAAACATCCCCTAATTCATTTGAACTCAAAATTATGTTCTCTTCTTATACGTAACGTTGAAAAACATAATATCTCATATTTCCATATTTAATTTTCACTAATACTACTGGGACCATAAACGACTTTTCCGAAGTTAATTTTTGTTTTTTCCAGTTTTCTTTTAGCTCAAGAAATAAACGTATTTTTTTTCAGAATTAATTCCGGAAAAATGCACTCTCTAAATAGATTTTGGACAAAATTGACCTTGCCAAATTTAATTTTGTCGAGGATTGACTGTACCGACTTCAATTTGGTTTAAAACTGTCAAATCGACAATATAATTCCCATAAAATTTTTTTTCGAAATTTATTTTAGATGGATTTTACAAATGAATCAATTTTAGACTCAAAATTACTTTACTAAAGTTTATTTGAACAAAATACGAATTTAACTTGTCCTAAAACGAATTTTCAAATTTAGATTAACAAATACAGGTGCTGTTTGAGAATACATAGTCAGAGGTAGCTACCAGACACATTCCAAATGATTTTTTTTACAAATGAATCAATTTTAGACTCAAAATTACTTTACTAAAGTTTATTTGAACAAAATACGAATTTAACTTATCCTAAAACGAATTTTCAAATTTAGATTAGCAAATACAGGTGCTGTTTGAGAATACATAGTCAGAGGTAGCTACCAGAGACATTCCAAATGAATTTTTTTACAAATGAATCAATTTTAGACTCAAAATTACTTTACCAAAGTTTATTTGAACAAAATACGAATTTAACTTGCCCTAAAACGAATTTTCAAATTTAGATTAACAAATACAGGTGCTGTTTGAGAATATATAGTCAGAGGTAGCTACCAGAGACATTCCAAATGAATTTTTTTACAAATGAATCAATTTTAGACTCAAAATTACTTTACCAAAGTTTATTTGAACAAAATACGAATTTAACTTGCCCTAAAACGAATTTTCAAATTTAGATTAACAAATACAGGTGCTGTTTGAGAATACATAGTCAGAGGTAGCTACCAGAGACATTCCAAATGAATTTTTTTACAAATGAATCAATTTTAGACTCAAAATTACTTTACTAAAGTTTATTTGAACAAAATACGAATTTAACTTATCCTAAAACGAATTTTCAAATTTAGATTAACAAATACAGGTGCTGTTTGAGAATACATAGTCAGAGGTAGCTACCAGAGACATTCCAAATGAATTTTTTTACAAATGAATCAATTTTCGACTCAAAATTACTTTACCAAAGTTTATTTGAACAAAATACGAATTTAACTTGTCCTAAAACGAATTTTCAAATTTAGATTAACAAATACAGGTGCTGTTTGAGAATACATAGTCAGAGGTAGCTACCAGAGACATTCCAAATGAATTTTTTTACAAATGAATCAATTTTCGACTCAAAATTACTTTACCAAAGTTTATTTGAACAAAATACGAATTTAACTTGTCCTAAAACGAATTTTCAAATTTAGATTAATAAATACAGGTGCTGTTTGAGAATACATAGTCAGAGGTAGCTACCAGAGACATTCCAAATGAATTTTTTTACAAATGAATCAATTTTCGACTCAAAATTACTTTACCAAAGTTTATTTGAACAAAATACGAATTTAACTTGTCCTAAAACGAATTTTCGAATTTAGATTAACAAATACAGGTGCTGTTTGAGAATACATAGTCAGAGGTAGCTACCAGATACATTCCAAATGAATTTTTTTACAAATGAATCAATTTTAGACTCAAAATTACTTTACTAAAGTTTATTTGAACAAAATACGAATTTAACTTGTCCTAAAACAATTTCATTATTAATGGATATCATTCCGAAAATTTAACTAAGTTAAAATTTCTGTTTACACCACCACTACACCAACACTCACAATTGCACGTTTCGATAAACAAGTTATCGTCTTCAGAGACTTCAGAAACTTCAACTTCAGTCTTTGAAGACGATAACTTGGTTATAGAAACGCGCATTAGACAGTGTAATCTTGAGTGTTGCTGTTTACGTTTTATTAATTTTTCACGTTTAATTGCGAAATAAAATAATATAATATATTAATGCTTCTAAATATTCTTGATTTTTACGTCTCTTCTGTTTTAAAATTAGTTTTTTAAAATAATTTTTGTAAGATTGATAAAAAATTGACGTTTCGACTTCAGTTGATAAAGACCGAAGTTAAGTCGAAACGTAAATTTTTTATAAATCTTTTAAACATTATTAGCAAAACTATTTTTAAAACAGAAGAGACCTAAAAATCAAGAAAGGTCTAAGAAATTAAAAAAATTTATAACATAATATTGATACTATAAAATGAAAAGGTACTTAAAGAACGTTTATCATGAGGTAAATATCAACCCCATCATTCCAATAAAATAAGATTCAATTTGATTGAAAAGCAACCTATAAACAGTCATCTCAATGAATAATACGCGGTACGTTTTCAAATTGATTCAAGTGAAAATAATTCAATTATATTTAGGAGAATTTGTGGATATTGAGATTTGCGCTACTAGAGACGTACCTAAATTAATATCATGTGTTTTCAAATCGAAAACTCACCTTGGACAACAAAGCGAAACGTACCTCAGATTTGAAGAAAGAAGAAGAGAAGCTCTAAATTCCACCATAGATTGCGGTAGTTGTCTTGTAAGTCAGTACGTGCTCGTTTCCGTAATATTAGAGAATAAAGGAATGCCGGGCAAGTTCTTTTTTATAACTGAAGACGGTTGGTTTTTCAAAGATATCGACGTAAGTACTATTTTATGTTAGCTTATCGTTTTACGTTATAAATTTCACAATTTTTAAACAAACGTAAGTGATTTATTATTATAAATCGATGCACTTTAACTATTGATCGTCAGCTCAACATTATATAGACGCCTCCATATCTTATCTTCACGTTTCGCGGCAACGTATCAAGTGGAGCGTGCGTCAAATCGTGATTTTAATAGTACCCGCCATAAAATTTTAACTTGTGTTACAATATGTCTACTCGTGATCGTGGTTGTCATGAAGATTAGACAACTCGCGACGGAAGATTATGCAACTCGCGATTTTAATTATGAAATGAAATGAAGAACGAAAATAAAATATATGTTCACGATGTATTCCAGTAAAAGATATTCTACATTCTAAACATATAAAGAAACAATGAAAAATATCACATTTTGTTCTAACTTAAGCTAACTTAACCAATTGAAAGTGTGTATGTTAATGTTATATAGAATTTCACAAAGTACGGTTTCCACAAATTTTAAAAATTCATTTCTCTATTGTATATTATTCAGTACTAACCTAATTTTAAAATGCAATTTAAATGATTGGAAATTCTAAGTTTTAATTTTTGGAGTTTCCAGCCTTTCAAAGTGGATTTGGTACTAAATTCCAGGTAAAACTCTTAAATATGTATGACTAGCTTTTACCCGCGTCTTCGCTCGCATCGAATCCATTAAATAAGTATCAGAAATCATTATAATAGAAATATATGATAACTTCGAAACATGTTTTATTGAAATACAATAACAAATGTTAAAATATATTTTCCTGTAAAGTACGGCAACTGCTATTTTCTGGTCTTTTCTGACGGACATTAGTAATAAGTTGAGCAAAATCGTTTTTGCGGTTCCTCCTGGTGCGTCAAGAAAGAAGAGTCCATCATTGCCGGAGTCTATTCTACGTGAAACTTGATGGAAAACATAATTTTGCTTTGGACGTAATTTAGGGACTAATTCTGTCACTTGATTTTGTAGTCCTATGAAATCATAATGTAGCTCTCGAGCAATTTCATTTTTATTGACATTTTTTATTCATTAAGCCAATAACAATTAGAGGATGATTGTGATATTCCATTGTAGGGTCATATTGAAAACCAGTATCATTAAATACGGACCACTCGTTACACATGAAATTTCGACTGCGCGTGGTCTGCATTTCTGCTCGAACAATTCTGACGTTTCAATCGCTCTTCTAGCTACCCGCTGCTGAGTATGTCTTTCTAAACGAATTGGGACTGAAGAGGTGTTTCAGCAGCTCTCAAATCACTTTGTCGCCTTGCTCTTGTCTTCTTAGCTCTGCATTAAACGAAGATTCATGATTTCGTGCATCTTTTGCTGTACGGGCCCGTGACGAATTTTTAGACATACGCTTTCAGTGACAGTTGTAAATAACAATGGTACCTAACCAAAAAATTCCAAACAGCTGAAACTATAATCAATTGAATTGGGGGTTTGAACTTCATTATTGTATGTTAGATGGCGCTGAAGTAGCGAAATGTTGATATTTGTTAACAAATTTTTTTTATTTAAAAAAAAGGCTATGTTCCCGACGTGTCGCGTTCTGGACGACCGACATTAGTAACAATTAACGAAAATATGTGGCCCTGACGTTAGCTGATCAGCCGAACCAATTTGCAGTGCAGCTATCGGGATCGCATATTGGAAATTTGTGAGTGGTATTTTAGTTAGTTATTTAGATGATCAGCATTTCCAGTATTCCATCTTGTGGTTGGATGATGTAACCTTCAAGCTAAATGGTCAATCAGAATCCTCACGTCTTCATTGAAGGAGAATTAAATCTGCTTCAGGTGTATTTATGGGCAGGTATCCATGCGGGAGGTCTCGTTGGTCCGCACTTTTTTGAGGTTTAATTGTCAGCCCAAAGTTAATTGGAGAAGCTCGAAGATTTACGTGGGAAAACCACTCGCGAAGATCCATCATTTCATGCGCATTTTGGAGAATGGATAGGCAGAGGAGGATTCGTTGATTAGTCCGTTCAGTCATGTGACCTGAAACCTTGTTATTTTTTCCTGTGGGGTCTTCTCAAGCATCGCGTTTTTGTAAGAGCACTACGCACGCTTCCCGTCCTTCGAACTACAATTGAAGAAGATGAGCATCAATTTCAATACTTGCAGTAATCCCTTTTGTAATTTCTTCTAATAAATTCATTGTGACGCTGCATTTTTTCTCTTAATGTAAATCTATTGTCTGACTTACGCCGATCTCTGTATAGGTTTTTATATTTTCAGGATGTTTCTTCGAGTATGGAATTATTTAAATCGGACTTTTGGATCTATCCAATATATTTTGAAATAAAAAAAGATGAAATAGTAGAAATAACTACGATATTTCAACCGACTAAACCTGGACTTCATGTAGAAACATTATACCTCATGTGCGACAATAATACTTACCAACAGATAGAGTTGGTAGGAGACGCCATCGAATTTTCCAAAAATTTAATAGAAATAATAGTAAGAAACTTTCATGCTCTCTCAAAACAAACATCAACTTTTTTTTCGAAAACTTTCACATTTACATACACACCGTTTTAGAAACAATACTCAATTGGTAAAAAAAGACCAGAGTGGAAAATTTAGAAAAATTTATAAAAATTGTTCGTTTTTCATCGCTGATTTATTGAATTCAAGTATACAGCGTGAGTCATATGTACGAGGAGGGTCCCAGAAGTACCTGGTCTGACCTAGAGATGTCTATACAGCGTATGTTTCAAGTTTGAAGACGCCACGTTGTTTAGTATTTGTTTGGCAATCATCGGTTGTGAAAATTTTTAGTAAATTGGTAAACATGGAAAAAATTGGTCATCGTTGTGTGATACAAGTTTTTATTTGAAAGGCGTAAGTTCAACCAATATGAAAACTGAACTAGATTCTACTCTGGATGAGACTGCTTGGGCAGCAGGGTTTAAACGAGGTCGTACTTCCTGCGGTGACCAGCATCGCAGTGGGCGACCAAATGAGGTGACGACTTCATAAATGTTGAAGAAAATCCACGAAGCGGAACTGGACGATGGTCGACTGAAAGTGCGCGAGCTAGCAGGCATGGTAGGCATTTCAAAAAGTGCGGTACATCCCATCTTAACCGAAAATTTGGACATGAAAAAGCTGTGCGCAATATAGGTGCCGAGTTTGGTCACAATGGACCAAAAACAGCGTCGTGAAGATGTTTCCATCGAGTGTTTGACAATGTTTCACAGAAATAAAACCGTTTCATAACAATGGGTCCATCACTTCACACCCGAAACCAAAGAACAATCAAAACAATGGATTGAAAAGTTAGAAACGGCTCCAAAAAAGACACAGACCGTTTCATCTACAGGCAAGGTCGTGGCGTCGGTTTTTTAGGATGAGCGTGGTATGATTTCCATGTGTGAGTCTAAACCATGCTAAAATCCTCTAGAATAGACACAAAAAATCACATTAAAATCGGTTCAGCCGTTTAGAAAGAGTTTGGACATATACAGACGCACAGACAATTTTCATTTTAATAAATATTCAAATTCCAAATGAATTCTGTTTGTTGATTTTCATAAGTTTAAATCTTGTTTTTTTTTATATATAGATACCGCCAGATAAAAGTGGAATAATCAATGAAGAGGGTTATACTGTATTTCTGGGCCACGTCTTTAACAAGACTACCGCATCATTTATTATAAATATAAGAAATAAAAGGTATACTATAAAATAAGTATTAAAAGGGCGAGGAACTTTGATGTAAATAATTTCTTCGAAAAAATCTGTTTTAGTCCGAAAAATAAAACGTATTTATACATTAACTATTCACTAACACTTACAAGCTGAAATATTGACACTTAACAATTAATTTATTTAAATAAAATTTTTAGTTCAGTTGTCACTGTCCTGATGTATTCACTATGACATCAAATTGTTGACTAACTTCGGTTACTAGACTTCCTCTTTATATACTATTACATTTTCCACACCTTCGAATGATCGAAATCTCGAGACTGTCGTTAACAAAAAAGGTCTTTTTTAAGTAATCTCTTTCAAAACAATTTTTTTATTTCTTTTTGGCTGTTTCTTTTGTTTTTGTTTCCATATTGTACCTATTTTCTCAAGTATAGTACCAATAGCTTTATCCCATGTCGCTTTAAATTTTCCTCTTTTTTATTTTTGAATATTTTTGAATCTCATACTCTCTCCACGAATCTTCCATTCTTTCTAAATAATCCCACCAACCTAACCGTTTTGGTGAACGAATACCATGAGTAGCATAATCTTTAGTTCTTGTCTCACAAGTTTTTTGCTTTTTTTTGTAACACATCTCACACACTTGAGATATTTCCTCTTTACACTTTATTGTATAAAAAAATATTATCAAAAAAGCCTAACAGGAAGCTAGATGATACGATCTATACACGATTTTAAGAATGCTGTAAAGTAACTGAGGAATCTCGCCAAGAGAAAGCAATGAATTTTACACCAATCTTGTAAAAAGTGCTAGACGATACTCACTGGAAGGAAGCAGTGGCAACTTCTACCAATTTCTTCACAATAAACTGATCGTAAGCTAGATAATGCGAGCTATAAAGGACTTTAAGGATGGTAAAAAATAATAGAGGAAATTCACCAAAAGGATGCAGTGAATTTTGTCTCAACATAGTGAAAAGTTTTAGAAGAAACTAACTGGAAGAAAGCAATAGACATTTCTACCAATTTCTTCACAATAAACTAACCGTAAACTAGATAATGCGAGCTATAAAGGACTCTAAGGATGGTAAAAAGTAAAAGAGGCAATTCACCAAGAGGAAGCGGTGAATTTTGTTTTAACATAGTGAAAAGTATAAGAAGAAACTAACTGGATGGTAGCTATGGACATTTCTACCAATTTTGGACTTTTAAAGTAATTTGATCACAAGACATTAACTATAAACTAGTTGATATGAACTTAAAAGGACTCTAAGGATGACAAAAAGTTTTAAATGTTTTTCACAAAGAGAAAGCAGTGACTTTCGCATAAATATAGTGAAAGGTATTAGAAGAAACTAATTGAAAGGAAGGAATGAACATTTCTATCGGTTTCTTCATAATTAACTAACTACAAACTAGATGAAGCGATCTATAAAGGACTCTGAGGATAGTAAAAAGTCAACAGGAAGTAGTCTCTTTTGCAGTATAGTAAGAAAAATAATCACTGAAAAAAAGAAGCGAACAATTTCTCAAAATAAATTCAAAACTAGTTAATGTGTGCTTCAAGGACTTTGAATTTGTAAAAAGTGACAATTCACCAAGAGCAAGCAGTGACTCTCATCAAACTAGTGAATGTTAATAGAAGATACTCACTAAAAAAAACAAGGAACAGGTTTAGCAATTGTTTCACTATAAACTAACAATTAATCAGATGCTGCAAGCGTCAAAAACTCCAGGGATAGGGAAAAGTGATACTCATAGGACAATAAAACAGTGACGTTTGCACCAAACACCCACTAGGTTTTGTCCAGTATATATTTCGAAAACTATTTGAAATTGATTGATATCGAAATTTGGCCGTCATGAACTGTGGGTAGGATTACACATTTAAAGCAAGTAGCTAATTATTAATAGTTCTCATTTCGGGTCACGTGGTATCATTTTTGAGAAAGAAATAGATAATTTTGATTAACTTTGCAGCTCTTTATTGTTCTGTTGTGAATGGAAGTTTAGAAATAATGAATTAGATGGAATCATGAATATACAAGAAAAATGGATAACACAAAAAAGTTTCTGTACGAACTTACCGCCATATTCTACATCTGAATTTGATTTCGACATACATTTAGACGCTAATACATTTGGTTACCACAGCATTTTCTTCTGGTAAGCACGTTCGTAATAGTACAGGGTGTGCCAAATAAAATCTATTAGTGTGGAACAAGGATAACTTTCATAATAATTTTATTCCTTCAATATATTTTATGGAAATTATGTCCATGTCTACAAATGTTCTTTATTTCTCTCGATACAGGCTCTTTTTAATGCATTTTTAATTATATGGTTGATTTCGCCTCAAATAAGATGAAGCTGTTTATAGTCTCTGGTTCAACAACATACTATTTACCTTTTAAATATCCCCAAAAAAAATTAGGGCCCGGTTAATTCTGGTGTGAATGAAGTGGCCGAAGAAAAAAATGAAGTTTTTGAAATCAGAAGTTCGCCGTAGTTCTCATGTTGTATTAATCGCTTCTAAATCGGTTAACCAATGAAACCAGTTCGTCAAAACGACTGACCAAACTCCTGATCATGAAGCCTATGGAGACTGTCATTAAAGTCTCGTTCAGACGGTGACATTCATGTCGTGGCATCAAATTCTGTAACAGCGTTTGATATTCGACATTATTACACTATGTGTTCACACGTACCAACACTTGTGTTGCGACATACTATTATCAGAAATGGCGGAGCTCGTAACTGCAGAAGCGGATGTATTAGAGGAACTAATTAATTTGAAGTTGAGGCAAAAATTAAAAAGACGAGTGTGGGTGAGAAAGTGGATTAGACGTAGGAACACATTAGGTGCATCAGGAACACTGATGAGGGAATTGCAATTGGAGGACCCCAAGTCGTTTTGCAATTTGTAGTTCAAAAATTCCTCGTTATTGGAAAGAAAGATGTGAGCAAAATTATACCAGTGGGACTTGGGCTTATAAATTTCATCAACACCAGAACCAGTTGTCATTAATTTTTTCACCTTTCGAAATTCATTGTTGTATGTTCCTCGAATTGATGTAATTTTTGCCCTCAATGCTTTCACATGTTCTAATTTAAAAATGTTCAAAAGCGCTTCTTCCACTTAATCCCGTTTATTTCTATCCTTAAATGCTGAAATGGACTTATCCCATAGACAAGGGTATTGCTGGTAACATTCCAGAAATGTAAGTATATCAAACGAAGACATGATCGAATGACAAAAAGCAGATTCGTGCCAAAAAATACGTATTGTAGTATCGCACTCTCAGTACTGTCACCGTCGCCGATGTTCAAACGATGAAACAAGCGAGACATTTGATGTCACACCCGAATCGCCGGTGTCACGATGTCGTATATGAAAAATTTTTGATATGCGGCACTAGCGTCACGACACCATGACATCGAGACATTCAACTGTTCAGACAATGCATTGTTGCAGCATTCACGTCACGGCATTAGGTGCCACGACATAAAATGTCATTGTCTGAACGACCTTTAAATCAAAATATCGTCGAGGTTTACGTAGTTGATAATCTTATATATGATCCAAACACAATTTCTCCTGAAGGATTTTCATCACAGCCATTTTGTAGGCTTAGTTTCTGATTGAAAATTGTATAAGTGAGTCGTTGGGAAGAAAAAAATAAGTTAGACACTGTATGAGGTGTTCACCAGGGAAAAAGTTCACCAAAGGGTATTGGACGACCGTTGGATTAAGATTAGAGATAGTGGAGAAGTCATCGGCATATCAAAATAACGCATTTGTCATATAATGGTTAAAGAATTATACCAGTGTACGTTTTTTGTGCTTTGGATACTGCGTTTGCTCATTTTGGACTAAGAGCGCATTCGATTGAATCATTCCCAAGCTTTATTGACGCAGTTTTATAACTATAGATCCACCTCTACCATCTTATAACGAAAAAACCATCAATACATACTTCGAGACGGTTTTATTGTTCAGAAAAGTGATGGCTACCGTTTTTTGGGATAGTCATGGAATTTTGTTCAACGACTCTCTTCATAAAGAAAAACAATAACAGAAAAGTGTTGCGCATCATTGCTTGATGAAGCGAAAAGAGAAATTGTGAAGAAACTACCGCATTTGAAAAAAAGAAAGTGATTTTTCATGAGGATAACGCACTTTTTCTCACTTCAGCGATCGCCGTGGCTACAATACTTCGAATTTGTTGACTACACTCCGTTTTTACCAGATCTTGCCCTCAGAGACTTGCTATTGATTCTAATCTTATAGTTCCACTTACAGAAGAAAGATTTCCTTTTAGAAGGGTTTAAAAGGCTAGAATATCAATGGAAAATGTGTATAGCATTTAAAAGGATATTAAAATTGAAAAATAATTTAATCCCCCGTAGATTCTGACATTAGAAATTCATTGTTTGTGGTTAAATATTAGTTAGTTGAATATAGTCATGCTAATTGTTGTATAAATTATTTTAAATCAGTCTAATGTCAATTTTTAATCAATGAAGTTCATATTAGAAAATAGAATTTCGTTAAAAATGATAAGATTTGTATTTGTGAATAATAAGTTTGTTTCCAAGAACAAAATCTGGATCTAGAGAATTCTGTCATTTTGTTTTGTACTATACGGTTCCATAAGAACTAGTGAATCAAAAAATAAAGTCCGTTGTAGAAGAAAACTTCAAGTTTTACCTCTTTTCGCAACTTTCTATCAAAAGAGACCTGGAATCAAAATAAAAGAAAAAATAATCAAAAAGATAACTGTTTTGTTTTCATTTTTGATGGGTCTTATTTGCCCCACCTGGTATTCTAACTAGTCGTATCATCAATATATTGTAACTTCAAAGTTTCAAGGCAGATTCATAAACTTGACTTTCCGATTGCCGTTGCCGTTACCGTTTACAAAAACTAAAAACCATGAAATGCATGAGACCGCTCATAGTTGCCGTTTGACGTCGCCGTTTTCCGTTGGGGAATTTCAACATAAATGAATTTTATCTTTTCCCGTCGTCAATTGGCAGCAGCTTTCGTAGCAATAGAATCACATCCATTTGCGTTTGTCACGTGATTTGTTACGTATGACGTTAGTTATTTATCTTTCTGTTTGTTTGTTTATGGTGGACTTTTGACTTGTTGCTTGTTTTATTATAGTTATTTTCCTTAATATCGTCCTCAAATACTGGATTATTAACAAGAATACCAAAATATCACGATAAGAAAATTTGTAGATAAACGGCAGTAACGTCAAATTCATAAGTAGAATTTGATAGAAACGTCAAACGGCAAACGTCACCCACAAACGGCAACGGCTAACGGGGATTCAAGTTTATATATGCAATGATTATGTTTTTAGTTTTTATATTATGAACATCCCTTTAATCAGCTTGAAAGAAAATGAGGATTTCATTGTGGTTGAACAAGAAAATATTTCAGGAAAAACCCTCAGCGAAGTATAATCTTTAGTACAATAAAAATTCGAATGAATCCAATCAAAATTTTCAGGCAGTAGACGTTCTTTGTACGGAAATAGAAGTGTGTGTATCAATCATCACTGAAGAAGATATACCGAAGTAAGAATTAAAGAAGAAGAAAGTTTCTTCTCTGCAGTTATGTCATCTATAAAAATAATATTTAGCTGACTTACATGAGCATCAAATACAGGTTGTTTCTAAGTTCATACGACATAATTCAGGAGGTGATTGCTCGTATGAAATTAATATAGGTTTCTCCTATAACAAAATTTCCTCATCCCACCCCTTTCCGAGATATCACCTGTAGAAGGTGGTGACTATAATTGAGTTTTTATTCTAGTAAAGCTAGGGGGTGGACTTAGCAACCCATACTTTATTTCATATCGAAACTTAAATGATGAAGTGTTATGAAATAATATGTTTGTCTGATATTGAGTTCGATGCCTTTAAACAGTTCAGGGAGATTTTTCGAGGAAATTGGTATAGAAAATTCCATTCCATATGTTCATTGAAAAAAAATTTTGAAAATGCTGCCCTATAATCTCATGGGGATTCTCATCTGCGTTGGATGTGGTAAGGATATGATGTAATGAGCTTTATGCTGGGAAATATGTGCCTCCCTCACCTATAAAGTACTTTAGGAGCACTAATAAACAACCCTATAGGTGCGTCAAAAAAATTGGAGTAAGTTTGGGGTAGATCCTCACTTCTAAACATTTTCCTACTCCTCTTATGTCCCAAAACACCTTTCGGAAGTCTTGGCATCTATCAGCTGAAATTTTGCGTTAACCGTTCATACATTTTTGCTCAATATTAACTACTTTGATGCTCAATTTTTCAACCATGACGCGTACAGTACTTCGTCGCGTCGGTCCTCCCAAAATGGGTTCTTGTACAGCGTTGACGCTCTCATTGTTCTGTCTTGTTCTCGCTCATGGCGATAAGTACACTAAAAAGCGAAGGAACGCTTCGTATCAGACCAATCTACCATCCAATGCAGCAACTTTTATTACAATAAATTTTATATCTGAACCACCTTAGTAAATTTCAGATGCCTCTGTGATCAGACAAGCGCTTCCACTAAACCGAAACAAAGGATGGCGTTCTCGTGTCCTTTTATAAATTTTTCGATTTTACCCCACGGCCTTGAGGTTCAAAAAGAATTCTACATTAGAAACGACTCGGATCAAACATTATCGTGGAAAATATTGGAAGTTAAATATAACATAGACGTACTTCCTCATACGGAAATAATGAAAGAAGCCCAACAGTTGAGCTCTACTTATGGAACATGCAATCCTTGGGATTATAAGAAATTATATTACAAAATACAGAAAAAGGTAGGCAATAATGAGGGAAATGTTTGTTCGGATTTTATTTTAAATCGACATTATCGTTATAAAGCAGATTTGAATCGTTATTTGCCTAGATAAGGGATAAAAATTCTTTTTGGACAACATGTAACAAACATTTTTTTTCTCGAAAGAGGCTTATATTTCAGCAACTACTTTAACAGATATTTCTTTCCTTGGATCATTTTTTCAAGTCTTAAAACACAGATCGGGAGAATATGGTGGCTATGGAAAGAGAAAAGAGATCAATGTTAAATGTTTGTATTCAAGAAGTACTATGAAAATTTCTCATTCAAAGTATTGAAAATGTATTTTTATTTATAATGAATTCGGATTTTTGTCGATGTACATCTTCTTTTTTGACTTCCCTGGCGCTACAGCACTTATGAGCCTTGGCTTGTTCAAGGTTACCATTCCAATGTCTACTGTATCGAGAGTATCTCATTAAAAATATTGAAAATGTTTTTATTTGTATATTGAATTCGGATTTTAGTCGATTTACATCTTCTTTTTTGTCTTACCCGGCGCTACAGCCACTTATGAGCCTTAGACTGTTCAAGGACACCATTCCAACGTCTACTGTATCGAGAATATCTCAGTAAAGATATTGAAAATGTATTCTTAAGATTATTGTGCTCAGTCCTTATCTCGAACATTTTGAGATCCAATATTGTTTGGGTCGGCGAATCCCATATCTGTCTCCAAGTTCGATTCGGAATAATTCTGAGGGGAATCTTAAAATAATTCATACGTACCAGGCCCCTCACCCACTTCTACCTGTGACTTTCACCATTGTTATGATCGCCAGCTTCATATTATATCAACGTGTTAATCTTTCACCTCCATGCTTTGCAACAAGAATGTTATATATCAGTAGGTATAAGATATGCCCATTAAAGTTTAACTTAATTTCTTTTTGATTAAGAACGGCATTAATAATAGTTTTCATGTACTTGATCTTGTTCTCGTTTCTTGATGTTTGAGCTTTTAGGTTGTCGAAGTCATGTACAGAACCTACTAAACTACTAAATCCATTGCTACTCGTTGAAATGTCGGCCAGCCTTAAATCTATTGAGTCAGGGTGAAAAGTAGACGTGAAAAGTTGTCCCCTTGCTTCAGTCCGTTATTATCAGTGAATGTATCAGAAAAGTCTTTCTGCACCTTAAGTGTCGCTTTCCCAATCCAATAAATTTTTTTATTTCGTCTAACTAGCTCTCTGCAACGCTCTGAATATGGAGTGTAGAGAAGGAGTAACATCTCTTATGGACGGTACGTTTAAAATATGGTCTGAATTCTGTAGGGATAATACGTGGCGCTGATTGTACTATGGGATTGAGATCTGAAGTTATACACTTACTATATCTGAAGCTAGCTTCAGATTCTATAAACTAACGAAAACAGAATATTATGTAGGTGGTGAAAAGAATTAAACGACGTTTAAAAATATTAAAAAAATAGTAAAAAAAGAATACAAAAAATCATGGTGAAAACTTGTATTTCTGGATGTATAAGTGGTTCTTTAAAAGATCGTGGAATTCGTTCATCTCAAAATATAAAACAAGCAAGTCTCTTTGGAATACCAAAGGTAAGTCATGTTTGAATCTGTTAGAAAGCAAAATTCATTAGAGGAAAATCAAAAATTATTTATCCATGTTCCCAAAATATTTGTTGATTAACATTGATTTCTCATTAAATTTGAAAAATAATAAGTAATTTTAATTAATGTTAATAAATATTTCGTAATAGCCAACCATCAATGTGCGAAAGCCTTTTCAACAGTTGAACAATCGTATTAACATTAGAAAAAAACCAGCGTCAACATCAATCGATGAAGCTTTGGAAAATTGTGCTTTGCCAGGTGACCAGGTTCTTATGTATGGAAATGAACAGGGTCAAAAAGAAGCAAGTGATAATGATAACTCCAAAGATTTGAACCGTATTGATTTACCTAAGACTGTTCGAGAGAATGAAGACAAGCTCATAGATCATGACTATAATGTAACTAATACTAGTGAACAAGTCTTAGCATATTTGGCTGGCTATGTGTCCCGTAAAATGAAAAAAAAAATACGAATTCTGCAAAAATTGTTTTGATTCTTTATCTTCGGCTGGATCGGTAGAAGAGAATCAACAAAATGAGTTAATCAACGAACTGTCCTTGTATGGCGGCCTAGCATATCCCAGTCAGGGATTGTTTGAATTAACTCGCCGGTTAAATACAGTTTTGGATGTTGTTGGGAAAAAGGGAATTGAAGGGAATACTATAAAAATGATTTTTGATCGAATTACTCAAATTCAATTGCCCAAAATTGGTTGCCACGAACATTCTCTATTGTTAACAAGAGAGATTATTATTTATTATTTAACCATGAGAGGACATTTCTTGGCCAAAACATTTAACAAGGAGTATATAGAAAAAAAAATAAAAGTAAAATGTATAAGAAATAATCAAAGTTGTGACTGACGTTTGATTATATTCATGTGAAAAGCTGTGCAATCCTTAATATCTTATTAGATTTTTATTTTTTATTAAGAACTTGTTATATTTCTGTACCTGCTTGCATAAGCTAATTACCAATGATATTTTAACAAAACTATAATTATTATATTTGTTGCGGATAGAGTTCAATATTTTATTTCTATGAACCAAAATGTTTTATTTTCAATTATTTTATTAATCTTATTGATATTTTTATATGACTATAACTATTATATTAGTTGCTAATGAAGTTCAATATTTTATTTTAATCAACCAAAATGTTTTTTTTATACTATTTCATTACTGTTACATGATTCTACTTTTTTTTCATATTATGATTTATGTATTATCTAAACCAAATAAGTAGCTAAATAATAAAGTTAATTTAACGAGATTCTGTTTTGTTAATCGTTTCATTATGTTAATACTACTAATTTCATTATCACTGTGCATTATTTAAAGCATTACTATACAGTTATTTTCAAATCAGCGCGTAAAATTTAAGCGAATACCCTCTATAATCAGCGCCACCTATTTACCCATCAAAAATCAGCTCACATTTTTTAACCCAGAGACGTTACTCCTTCTCTACACTCCATAGCTCTGAATAATCAGATATTATTTTTGTTTCATTTCAAAAGAAATTTCTTAATACTCGAATGTAAAGGGATGTAAACACTTATAATAAGATGTATATCCACGTTCAGTTTGGTTATATGAAAAAAAAAACGTTTATAAATACAGAAAAAATATTTTTTGTACCAAAATCTACAACTGTTGAACTAGTTTTCAACATAGCTTGCGAAATTTTGTAGAAACTTGTCATCATCGGTGAAGTGAAAGATTTTAGGTGTAAGAGAAGATAAAAGTAGCTAGGAGTACATGAAATAGTTCGTCAGTAACCAAAGACGGGCTTCCCCATCGTTCTTCTATGTGCAATTGATTTCGTCCTACATTGAACTGTCTGACCCATTTTCTAATCAATGAATAACTTACAGTATTTTTCTGTAAACCTCGCAGATTTGCCGATAAATTTCATCTAGCTTAACTTTCCTCAAATTAAGACTAATATTATGTAGATACGTCGACAACAGTGACCAAAAATAACGAACATTTCTTCTGGTTGAGTTTAAATCACTGCCGCGCTTGCTCGGAACTGCGATCGCAACACTGCTGCTGATTCAAACTTACATTGTGGATATACTTTGCATTATCGTGATGTTTCAATTTCACTCTTTAGTTTCATAATAGTTTCATGCATTTTGATGAAACCACATCTTTTCGACGTCCTGATCAATGATAATCGTCGGCGCTTGTACGGCCACACACCAGTCAATATTCTTAGAGAAAAGTCCCTTTAGTATTTGTCAAATCAAGTCTATGCGTTTAACAATGTTCAAAACATTGAATAGACACAAATAATAATTATATTTTTCGAAAGGAACAGACTATTAGAGAAAATAGCCTAAACATTTAACACCTGTCGTTTAAAAGAGAGTTTTCAAAGGAATGATTGGTAGTAGATATAGGACCAAAACAAACATATAGAGGGAAACTCGATTTTATGATATGATCATTTTTTTAGCAACCTATGAGCTATGTATCAATCTTAGTTCTAATATCGCTAGACTCGGATGTTAATACAACAATTGAAGATATTTGCATTATCACTTACGAAATTATTAAATTTGATATCCAAATAAAAACAAGGGAAACAACTTTTCCCATATTGTGTCCATTGGAAATTGTATACAAAGGAATACCGATAGATATACAATTTGTTGTTGAGAACCATAGTCCTATCATAGGTAAGTTTATTAGTTTCTGATTTAACATTGAAAAAATTCACCGTTGACTGGAGAAGATAAGTCAGCAAAAGAAAAAGCGGAATTGTTGGGTCACATGTTTACTTCAAATTCAACTAATGATTCACGGGGTGAACTACCACCTCGCCCGCTAGGAGTTTGAACATCAATGAAGCCACAGGTCCAGATAAAATACCACCAATCGCATTGATGAAATGCGCAGCTGAATTAGTACGCTACGTAAACTATTTTCTCTATCATATGAAAGTGGTATCTTCTTTGCAAATTCGTCGGGTTCAACCCATAAAAAAAAAGAAAAAAAGACGGTTCCCAACAACTACTGTCCGATTGGTCGTCGGGTTTTTTCAGTTTGGCATGCAACCTTTTAAATAACTTAAAATTGTACGGTTTGTCGTCCTTACTTATCAAATGACTTAGTACCTTCCCTTCCTCAAAGACCGATCCACCAAGGTCCCTATCGATGGACACACCTCAAAAAGGTTTGAGGTCAACGCTGGTGTTCCCCTGGGATGCATCTTGTCACGTAGTCTCTTTGTCCTATACATCATCGATCTACTCAAAATAACTTAACTATAACTATTACTTATGTCTTGTGAAGGAGACAATCGATTTTATATTATTTATGTTTGATTTCTATAGTGTTTGATAAATCGTAGATTGAGTCACGTGATGAAAGACCTCCTCCGATTCTACAATACAATTTACTCTATACAATTGACGCAAAGAACTTCTGATTCTTTCTGATTAAAAAAAAATAACGTCTTTGACTTCGTATATCTTGGTACAAGCTTGCCTTTTTCCAGTTTTTGTTTATCAAAAAAAATCCGAGTGCTACCAATTACTCGATCTTGAGGAAATGGTTTCGACGTCGTTAGCTATCAATCAATCAAACGACGAGACAAACTGAATAATTTAATTTGGTCTTCAGGTTTCTTTCAGTTTCTTAGACCCACAGGAGAAGATGTTGATAAAATGGTTGTTAAATTGAATCCATCTTCGTCAGCAATTAAACCCCTAGAGACAATCACAGTTACAGCTACATTAATATGCACAGAAACAGGTAAATTATCAGTTTTATGCTCGTAGGAAAGAGATTGATAAGTTTTATACAGCTAAAACTGGGAACAATGAATTATTATACAGTTTCAAACAGAAATCTCGATATTTCCGAACTAATTAATAATAGGTATAGAACATGAATTATGTTGAACAGTCATTTTCTTTTACTTTGGAACTCTCCATTAACTCCGGGGTTATACTATAGTTTTTCCGTTACTTATGTTTTTAACATATTTTTGTCTTCTTTTCGGTTGTGCAAATTTAAAAGTATGGGAAAGTTGTGCGATTTAATCCCTATTCCAAAATCCGCTCATAAATGATTTTATGAAAGAATATCATCAGCACTAACCGTCTGGAATACAAGACTTTTTATTTTTTGTTGTTTCTAAAAGATCAACGAGGGTTGTTTGAAGAGTTTTTAAGCTCAAACTGAATACCGTGGTAGTGGCCAGTAGCCTACCACAACTTCAATATCTTGTGGACGTTTTTGCAGAATATAGCGAGCAATTCGGCCTTTATATAAATACCTCCAAGATCAAACTATTCGTATTCTCAAAAATACAAAGAAGCGCCATCCTAAGCCTCCATGAAGAGATCATTGAACAACAAGATACCTGGGCACGATCGAAAACTCTGATCAACAAGAGGACACTTCTGGCAAACCGCAACCTCAGCCTGGAATGCCGGACCAGAATACTTCGCTGTTATATCTTACATGTTCTTCTGTACGGATGCGGCCACGGAGAAGAAAGTTGATGCGTTCGAAATGTACGAATGCTGCGGATATCTTGGACGGTACATAGGACAAACATAGAGGTTCTACAGCAAATGGGTAACTACTCACGACAATCAAGGAGAGAAATTTGAAGTACCTAGGACATATAATGGAAGGCGAGCGATTTGAGATAATAGAAGGGAAGATCGAAGGAAAACGGTCGGTCGGCCGTAGACAAAAGACTTGCGCAGATGGCTCGGACAGACATTTTTAGAGCAGTGAAAATAGCCATTTGGATGGTAATATATTTGAACATGCGTTGAGAGATTTTCACTAAAATTTCAGCCATTTTTTTGTTTGACAATAGTATAATTGAATCTCTGTGAAGATTTTTTAAAAATGGACAAAATTGTGTAACGGGTTGTCATTAAATGTTTCTGAAAGGTAATAAGCTTACGCAAATGAGAGAGAAGTTAGACAAAACATAAGAAAACTCAGAAAGGTATGAAAGGCTATCGACGTATCAAAAGAACTCATGAAGATGCTGTGTGTGTGTTATATTGAAAACTTTTTTTAAAAACACTTATATAATCTCTATATTCATGAAAATTTTAATTCAATCTCTACTTACCCTCTTCTGCGAAATCTTCTTTGTGCCGAACCGGGCTGTATATATTTTGGAAGGTGAAAACTACCCTTTATTGCAAAAAAAATTCAAAATCTCAGGTTTAATGTATGTTTCGGATAAACTGAAGTTTAAATGTATTATTCGTAAATCTGTTGACATTTTCAAACAAGTTTATGATCAATCACTGATTCTTTTATAGTTAAAAAGTGGATTTATATTGAATTGAAAATATTTCGTCACTATTTTTAGGAAGTGTTGCTTTTTAAATATTTCAACCCCTATGCAACCCACCTTCAATGACCAAAAATTTCAAAATTGCAGTTAAAATATTTCACAGAAATAATAAAAAAATTAAAATATTTTCAAAATCAATAAAACTTTTTATTTAGAAAATAATATGGAAAACAATTTTGAATAGTTATATCATCATTACTAATATCTTCTTCCTTTTCTCGTTGGTGGCTCGATTGTACGCTTCACGTTTCTCTTTTTCAAAATTGGTGCCCGGAAATTTTGAAAAAAAAAGCAGTCAGTTGGTTATTCGACAATAACTCAATTTTCAAGCTAGAAACATTTCTAAAAAAACATTTTGTAGAGGATTTCAAGTACTTTAACGTTATATCAACTAAAACCCCTTATCATTATCAACCCCTTATTTTGAAAAGGGTGTTGCTCAAAGGTTTCACATAAGCCACATTTGTAACGCGGATGCAAACTTTGAACTAATGTATCTCCTTCAATTTTTATTATATATAGATTTCAAAAAGCTCAAAATTTTTAGCAATAAAAACCCTACAATTAATATTGGAAACATTTTTTCATAACATGAATAGTTTTTTGTTTATTTGAGAAAAATTCTTTTTTTTCCATCATTATGAAAATGCAGTGTTTAACTTTAAAACAATTAATTTTTCTAAAATAAACATTCAAAACTGATCGAATCACATGTATCATATCAATAATACATAAATGAAGTTAATTGCAAGTGGATTATGATTAATTTCAAATAGGGTGGTAATTGCGAGGGTATAATTATCACATTATTTCAAAAAAGAAAAAAGAAGAAACCTTATTTTTGTTATAAATCGGTCAACTTTCATGCAAAATACTTTTGACAGTGCTCCTTTCAAGGTTTTTCTATGTGTTTTGAAAGAGTTTTCTAGAGTTTTTTCCGAAAAATCCATCAATTTCAAGTTATTAGAGGTTTTCGACGAAAAAAACTTTGTAGAATAAAAGTCGCTTAGAATTAGTCAATCATTCCAGGGCAAAAGCACCCTTCGGCACAGGGTAGATTTTAAAGAAGGTTATAAATACTAATTTTTAATAAAATCGACCTTGATTATCGAAATTCCACGGGAAATCGGCTGGTACCTGGCCTATATATTGAAATATGAAAAATTATTATGAAAGAAAAATGTTTCAAACAACCCTCGTAATTGATACTCAAAATGCTTATGTAAATTCTATTCACGTGGTTTCAAACTGAGCTTTGTGACTTATTTCTTCGAATATATCAGAGAACAAAACCAATGTTTTCCTTTATAGGATTACTAGAAGATTTTTACATTCCATGTTTTGTTGGTTTGGGTCAAGAACCAATAACAATCAAAGTCTTGTGTATGGTTGAAGGTCCACGATTAACTTTTTATTTACCGGTAAACAGTTGCTACTTTAAGAAGGTGCCTTGGCCTCCCACGGACAAGGATGTTTTTGATATTGATGTCTGTTCTTGTACCGAGGTAAGTCAAGCGAATAAAATACTTAAAAATTACCAAAATAAAAATAGTGACAATCTTTAGTGTGAACAGATGTTACTCGAGGAAGTTTTATTGGAAATGAATCAAATGTTTGGACATTTAAACATAATGAAATGAAGACTGATTCCTTTCTTAGATTTAAACACAAATAACGCGTGTTGTCAGATGTCACAAGCCATATATTGGGGAGATTCCGATCTCTGTGGCCCTTAAATTTGATCGTGGTTCCTCCCTGGAAGTATGGGAAAATAATGATAAAAATTTCATAATAATAATAAAAATTCACATCACCTCTACACTTTGAGATATCGGTCGTAACTCGAAAATGTGTTACTATATTTGAATGATCTTAACTCCCTTTTTTATGTTCTCGCATATGAACAACACGAAAAAAATGATTTATAAATTGTTGGTTACCTCTTTTTCTATATATCGAAGATTAAAAGTCAAACAATTCTTGATTCCTCCCCATATTTACCAATTATTTCCTTATGTAAAAGAGTTTTTCCTGTTTTGCGCTGAGATCAGTTTCCAAAGAACTGAACTTATCCACCGCCTTAATAGTTTATTATGCCCTTATTGAGTCGCATCACTCTTCTGAGGTACGTGTGGTGCGATTCAATTTGAACGAATCTCTAAACTACAAAAGAGAGCTGTTAGATACTTACTCGAACTAAACAGGGGCAGGGCTCAATAAAGAGATTTCTTTAAAAGATAAAAAATACTAACTCTTTCTTCTTCATTTTTCTTTGAATCTGTTTGCCTAATTCGTAAACACGATTTTCAAATTTCAAAAAGGTCGTTGCACGCGGAGCACGACTCCTCGTTCAGAATTAGTTAAGGGCTCAATATTTTACAATACAAAAAAAATGCACAATCACTTGCCCATTAAAATCATCGTTTCCTGTATTTCGCAATAATTTGAGGGCATATTTTCTGGAAAGTGTCTACTACTCTGTAAACGACTAAATTTTGTTATTCATTGTGGTTTTTTTCTATATATTGAAATTTTATTTGTAACTTTATTTAGCTATTTTTATCTTTGTTTTTAGTTTTTACAAGCTTTTGTCTACAAATTGTAACAATTTTTTGCCAATTTACCTCTCTCTCTCTCTTTTTCCTATTGGACTTTCCACTATATCTGCTTGAACATTTATTTTATTTGTTTATTGTCATCTTCATTTCGTCCATATGTCACAAAAATGGTAATAATGTTTGTTTGTAGCTTATGTAATTCTACTGTCATTGTCCTTTCTGATTGAGGCTCCCATTTATGGATATATTAAGCTTGGTATTTATGTATCAAACAACCCACACCTGAAATTGCCCGTAACTTTTATATGTCCGTTGTTTAGGCATAGAATAGATAGTTTCAAACTCATTGTTCAGTTCCATATCGTTTCCATTGATACTTCTCAAGTATATATTTGCTGCTTCGTTTCTACGTTCCTTGTTTTATTTCTCAACTACCAGGTTACTCTTTGAGCTTTGAGATATGGCAACACTGTAGAGAATGTCATAAATCTGACATTGCAACTATAAAGTATGACATTTTTAATTGTGAACGTACTCAGAACGTGTTGCCATATGACTGCTATTTGAGTTGTTAATAGATACTTGAAAAATTCTTCTTGATCAAAAAATGGAGTTAAATCTCTATGACTTGTATTAAACTAACAGCACTGTGGTGATCAACTCGCTTCGACTTTTGGGGATAAAGTTTCGCTAGTTTTCCGAATTGAATCGTGGTCGCACTTCACTACAGGATGAATTTCGTGAAGGTCGTCCAAAATTGGCTGATATTGCAAGATAAGCATACTGAGAGATTGAAGCGCACTTTGAAGCAAATTGTCGCTTGTTTCGTCGGAATAATTAGACATGTCCCCATCGTTCCATCAGAGCAACGTAGAACGGTCAATTCCGAATGGTGCACTAGCATTTGTTTGTCAAAAGTATTTGATTAAATCAGAGAAAACAATAAGAAAAAAAGAATCATTCTCCATCGCGACAATTCGAGCTCAATTTAATTACAAACTATTAAACTTATTAAAGCTATAAAGAATCGTGCTAATTATCATATTAATAACAATTTAGCTCGAGAGTTAAATTTGTATACAATTATTTACTGAAGAATTTTATTTTCAGTGTCCACTAGAAGAAGAGACAGAAGAAAATTTTTCTCGTCCAAATTTTTTGCCACAAGTGAGTCTATTATTATTCATTTGACGAAGAAAAACTATTGAGTTTATGTTGTAGTGCCAGACAACATTCCAAATAAAAAAAGGCATTTTTTAGGACCAATAATTCACTGATTTTTGATTTCTTTCAGATTGTTTTGTGCTGCACTTCATATATCCTACCACACACAGAACACTGTAGATTTAATTTTACATTTCATGTCTTGAAAAGAAACTTTGTCTATTTGGATAGAGTCCTGTTTGTTTATTACTGATCGGGTTAGCTGGTCTACACCCTAATTTTCCTTTTATACCAGAGTGTGATGGCACAAACTTAAATTCGACGGCGACATCTTCTTTTTTTAAGTACGCTATTTCTGATTTAATCAGTATGACGATTGGATTTTTAGACTTTTTTGATTCTCTACTATGAATGAGCTCTTGTCATATAACATACTCAATAAGAAGCATGTAAATTTCAGCAACACAAATTTAGTTCTGTCAATTACCAATCGTGACGTTGGTGTAATAAAAATGTGTCACTACTGTCAATGTCATTGTCAAAATCAATAATCATTTGTTTCAATTTACCAAACGCTATCTTTATGTGTGTTTGGAATTAGAAAAATTTTGTAAATTTTAAAGCTCAACATCAAATTATCGCTTGTGTGAAAATCATTTTCTGGAAAGTGATTTTATAAATTTCAATAGAAGTATGAAGTTGTCCCATCTATTCCTGCGTTCATTGTCTACTTCCATTTATGAAGATCACAGTTATGCCAAAATTAATGAATGTTTAGTAGACCAAGGACGTTTACATGCTGCAAATACATGTAGACACTGATATGATCGACGAAGAGCTTCAAGTTGATAGTTCATGCTTTAAAATTTCACAATTTACCTATAGAAGAGCCCTTGGAAGGTGTGACAAACAAAAATCGTATTCTTTGACTGTAGCTGGAATTAGCGAGAACAATTTAACACCTACGGAAATGGTAACGTATCAAGTTCATCGGATTACAAAAGCCAAAATATTAAAATTGACAAACAGTTTGAAGAATAACAAATAGCAATTAAAGACATTGCAGAAGATGTGTGAAATCAGAATATTTGAGTGTATAAAAGAAAGTTGAAATAATGCAACGGTTTTAGGTTTAATTCACAGTTAAAAACTATTAGTAGACAAGGTACAGGAAAATGATATACAGGATAAAACTTTTGCTATTTCTATGTGCAAAACAGTTTCTTCGACCTTTTATTACAACTGTGATAAAGTTTAATTTAGTTTACTACTAAAGTACTGTGATAATTTATGTATTACTGATATCAATATTGCTGATTTTTGACAGTTTCAGAGACGTAAACTCCAGTCTCTGAAGACGATAACTTGGTTATCGAAAAACTCGTTAGACAGTGTAATCGTGAGTGTTGGTGTATTGGTTGTGTAAACAGTGTGGTCAGTATGAATATCATCAACGGTTCCAGAAATTCAACTTAACTATTTATCTATATTTAACATTTTTCACTTTGTTTGTTAAAAAAACGTGTCCCAGTTCTAAGATGTTCTTATCGTGAATTCAGAAAACTGCAAAATCGGAACTGGGTGGAAATGAATAACAAATAATTCGGTACAGCTCGACCAATGTAGCTTGAGACTTCAAATGCGCAGACAAAGAAGAGAGATAGCAAACGAAAAATAATGATAACAATATTATGCGTGCGAGACAAACTTTCTGTGAATTTATATCTAAATATCAAACATATCAATCCCGTATTTATGCACTGTATAAATTAAAAATATTTCATTATACCATCATTCGTTTGACAAAGCTACTGTGTTAGCGAAACGCGTCACAAATTAATATCGTTAATTTAAGTTCAAATTAGATGAATACTTAAACAAATTAAATTGTTTTATTTCGTCTTAATAATAAACTTTTATGCTGCATGTTAAATAAAATGTATAAGAGTACAACAAAAATGAATAATTTCACGTCGAAATTTTTGTTACAGCACTGGAATAGTTGCGAGGCTTACTGGCACAAAATGAGCTCTCGATATATTCCGACCCACATGACTATCGCGCATGGAAAACTCAAGACTCAAGCTACACTCGTCGAGTTATAGATATTCTGTGTTGTAAATTTAAATGAACCGCGAAAATGGATTAGTTCTGCCACGTACCATCGAGGGCACTGGCATCGAAAATCCGCCATGTTGTTTCCACTGAATAACAACTGAGTTTGCAATTCTTTATAGGATATGTTATATGGTTTTTGTAGTATTACATATAATTCTTCGGTGTATGTAGAATTGACAGATTTAAAATTTAAAGATATATTCGAAAAAAGCTGCTCCTGCTCCGTCTGAATATTTATAATTGTCCGTGAATATCGTATAGTGATTTTGGTAGCTTTTTATTTCGTTTAAAAAAGATTGTTTAATAAGTTGAAGTGTATATCAATCTTTGTTGTTTCAAATCTCATCTATTATTACTGAAACTGAAATTATTTAAATCAAAGTTCGTGGTAACCTTCTACTAAAAATTGTTGACGTCTTTCTCTAATTGATAGATTAGTAGAATCCGAACGAATTGTTTATCTCTCGTATTCACTGTTTTTAACATTTCTGATTCTAGGAAATCACTGAGAGATGTCAAAAGAAAACAACTGCTTCTATGTCTATTATAAATGGTGTAGAAACTAAATTAGAAAAGATATTGAAAAAAGAATTTGGTGATGTGTTTTTGCATGAAAATATTATCGAATTAAGTAATGTTCCTGTTTTCACCCGTAAGTAATTTGATACATAGAAATAAATTTAAAATTTATGATAGCAATTTAGACGATAATATTTATACGGTTATTCCAATAATTTTTATCATGCATACGGGGGACCTGAGATTTGACTTAATAATAAATAATACCATCGTAAATAACGTGTAAAATAGCTCAGTGATAATGAGATCTAAACCAGGATAACCAATGCAAAAAGTAGAATCCTGCAAACTGATAAGTTATTTGGGAAGATATTATTACGACGGACATTTCTTTCAACCTCCGATCGCTACGTGCAGACGCTACGCGGCACTAGAAAGCGGGTATGTGCCGTAGACGACTCCGCCATTGTTGGCATTCAGGCGTCAGTCGGCGTTGTGCTACAGCCACGTGAACATGTCCGTCATTATTGATGCTCTCACCAAATGTGAATTGTGAAGTGTGATTCGTTTTCTACAGGCTGAAGGTCAAAGTACTGCAGAAATACATCGGAGAATGAGTCTTGTCTATAGGGAAAACTTCATGAGTGACGGTGTTGTGCGTAATGCATGATGAAGGGGGTCAAGGACGCAAATCTGACGTTTCAGATGACCTGGTTCAACGAGTTGACAAAATTCACTGCAGATTCACTATTACTGCGTTGTCTATGAAATTTTTAGAAGTTTCACGGTTTTGTACTCTAGTTGAATTCATTGACGGCAAACTTGTCCACAGATATGACAAATGTCTCAATCTCTTGCCTTTTATTTATAGCCTATAGGAGGTTGAAAAAAAACGGCCTTTGTAAAATGAATACAAATCATTATTGGCACTCCACGATAGATCGAGTACATCGTTTAACAAATATAATAGAGACATCTCATAAAATATGCCCAACTGTTTTTTAGATATTGCAAAAGCATTTGATAAAGTGTAGCTTCAGGTTTTGTCACTAAAAATCGGAAAATATTTATCTGCTCATTAGGTTCAGCTAATAGAGTCGTACCTGAAAGCCTGTACAATCAGACTTGAAGAAGAAACCGAATATTTAGAGCTCCGACTGATTAAAACAGGGGTTCCTCAAGAAAATGTTTTGGGATCAATACTGTACCTGACAACATTACAATATTAGCTGTTGGAGAATCAATAGGAGCGGACTTCTACGGACTCTTTTATGCACGCGTTTTTTGTCGCTGGATGCGGGGAGACAAGAAACGTGACGTTTTCTAATAGCACGTTGTTAAATCTCTGCTTTTATGCATCGACGTCAATCAGCCGCTCGCCGCCTGTGTCGCGGCGTTACTGAAATTCTGTCGCGTGGAATTACAAAATGCGTCGCGACAGACGTTTCAAAAGAACATTGATTTCAATTGGTGCTTTTATGCAGCGCGTTTATTATCGTTTGTCGATGTCATTTTGAACAGTCAGTTTGCAGAGTTGTGTTGATGTTTGAAGGAGTTTCATGGAAAATCTGGATGCTGAATTTTTTATTGACGCAATAAAAGAAAAAACATGTTTGTGGGCCTCATCATCAGAAGATTACAAAAACAGGAAATTGAAAAGAGATGAGAAATTAGCGAAATAATTATTCCCGAATTCAGTAAAAACTGAAAAAGAAAAGCAGGAAATTGGTCGACATGTATTTTATTAGTGTATTCGCTAGGGTTGTATTTTAATAACGCATCTATATCTATTCATTGATCAGCAGTAACATCATCTGAGAATTCTTGTACTATTAATTGGAGGCACATCCCAACGTCTCTGCCGTGTTTTTTCAATGAATTTTTTATATATAAAATACGTAAAAACACACGGATCCATTTTTAATCACTTCTGTTGTGTGGTACACTTGCAACAGTTGAAACTGATCAAATTTTAAAGCGGCACGCGACAAGAAACGCTTGGATATTGTTTAATAGAATAACGCCACGTTTCTTGTCGCCCCGCGACCAGCGACAAAAAACGCATGCATAAAAGAGGCCTATCCGAGCGTTTCTTGTCGCGTCCTGCTTTCAAATTTGATCAGATTCAACTGTTGCAAGTGGATAACACAACTGCAGTGATTAAAAATGGATTCGTGTGTTTTTATGTATTTAATATATAAAAATTTCATTGAAAAAGACGCCAGAGACGTTGGGATGTGCATCCAATTAATAATACAAGACTTCTCAGAGGCGCATATTATACGCTTCATGCAGAATTAAGTCTCGATAGGGAAAATATTATCAATGACGTTGAGGTAAGTACTTTTATATTGTACTAATAGATGATACTGCTGATAAATGAATAGATACACGGGGTCTTCCAAAATGTTCGCATGCGAATTATATCACTGCATTAAGCGAAAAAAATCGAAAATCGAAAATGCGGCAGCAGCTAAATACTTTTGTGGCTCTATCGACCATTCGATAGGTAGGCCAGGGCATTTACGAAATTACGTGACAAAATGATTACTAGAAAAAAAACAACGCCATCGTGTTCTAGGGGTTGAATAAAAGTTATGTGTATATATTCAACATTTTTTGTCTATGCGTTATTTTTTTAAACAATAAAAACACCAAAAAATCGGTACAAATGTTGTTTTTTGCTTTTTGCGCTAAACCTATGAAAGACTCGTCTTTGTTGCTATAAGCAATATTGTAGAGAATTGAAAAATCTTTAAAATAAGCTTTTATAAATCAAATTTCGATAATTTGTTGCTTAGATAATTTAACCGAAAGGAGAAAATTTTTAATTTTAAATTGTTTATAATTTGTTTAATTTTAAATATAAAGGTTTCTTATTCACTGAAAACCGAGATCTCAATGCTCTAAAGATGGGCCCTGTAGTTTTTGCAAAATGTCAATTAAACCATAGGAGGCCCTTTTATTCAAAGGGCCATTCTTGCTCACCGGATGATCCTATCAAAATTTGGTAAGTCGCGTTGGAAAGAAAAAGAGTTGAACTAAAAATCCTTCATCTCAGTTTTCTCATTTTTTTTGAACTCAAAAAAGTGTTCAAAAAAAGGGGGCTGCAAAAAAAATTTATAAACAATTTATTGTTTTTTAAACATTTTATAAAAATATCGTAATATCAATGTCATATTCGGAAAGTTGGTAGTTTAATTTGGGGCGAAGTTAGACATTTTTTTGTCACCAATCATAATAATTTGGACGATGATGATGAAGTTGTAAGACCCAAGCGACGTTGTTCAATGTAAAGATTTATTTGAAGAAAAATGATGTATTGTTACCTTCAATAATTTTATTTATTTAATAATTGAAATTAACTATTCATTTATGTTATAAGTAGTATTAAGATTCATGCTGGAAAATTATTTGGGTACAAATAAAAATATTTTTATAAACAACATACAAAAAAAGAGAATTTTTGAATTTTTTGTATGAAATCTATAAATCCGTTCAAGTGAAGCAGAAAATACGAAATATTTCCCCATAAAATTGAGTATTTTCACCTAGAATGCAAAGTATTTTATGCCGGTATGAATAACTGTTTATTTAGTTAATGAATTAGCCTTAAAAAAAATTGCAAAATTTATAGAGGATTTCTGGGAAAATTTTTAATTTTAGCAAAAAACTAATGTAACAGCTAATTTTAGCTGAACGAGTTAGCCCAGTTAAAAAAAAAAGATCAAAATCGGCCCAATTGTTACTGAGATAATTAATATTTTTCAACGCTCCGCAGATTTGAATTCTGTCGGAGCATTTTTGAGCGCGCGCCGTCTTTGCTTCTTTTCGTTATCCCCACATCTCCGCTGGCGCGGCTTCGCGGAGCAGCGGAGAAAAACAGTGTCACTTTTACTGCTACCAAATGCACATTTTCAATAAAAGATTATTGAAACTTTTATTGATAAAAATTTCAAGCTTCTCCTACAAAATGACGCAAATAACATTCCTTGATATTTAAAAACAAAGCCGCAGTGAATTTAAAAAAAAAATGTCCAACTTCGCCCCAAATTAAATTGGCAGCTTTCCGAATATGACAACTCTTCTTCTTTCCAACGCGACTTTCCGAATGATGATAGGATCATCCTTTGAAAAAAAGGGCCTCCTATGATTTAATTGAAATTTTGCAAAAACTATTGGGGCCACAGGGCTCATCTTTGTAGCATTGATTAAGTGCATCGAGATCTCGGTTTTCAGTGAATAAGAAACTTTTATATTTCAAATTAAACTTTCAAATTTAATTTATAAAAGCTTATTTTGAAAATTTTTCAATTCTCTACAATATTGCCCATAGTAACAATGACGAGTCTTGTATAGGTTCAGCGCAAAACGCAAAAAACAAAATTTGTACCGATTTTTTGGTGTTTTTATTGTTTAAAAAAATAACGCATGGACAAAAACTGTTGAATTTTATGCACATAACTTTTATTTAACCCCTAGAATACGATGGCGTTGTTTTTATCTACTATTAATTATGTCACCAAAAGCGTTTTTTTTCGTAAGCACCCTGGCGTAAGGGAGGAACTTAAACGTGCCACAAGCTATGATTGGTTAAACCTTATTGTTAATTTGCGATTAATCTATGCATTGTAGACATATAATTGTTTGGTGCTTAATGCAGTAATATAACTTGCATGCGGACGTTTTAAAAGACCCTGTAGAATGCGTTATTAAAATACAACCCTAGCGACTAATAAAATACATGTTGACTAATTTCCTGCTTTTCTTTTTAAGTTTTTTTACTGAATTCGGGAATAATGATTTCGCTAATTTCGCATCTCTTTTCAATTGCCTGTTTTAGTAATCTTCTGATAATGAATCCCACAAACATGTTTTTTCTTTTATTGCGTCAATAAAAAATTCAACGTCCAGATTTTCCATGAAACTCCTTCACACATCAACACAAGCTGACTGCTCAAAATGGCAACGACAAACGATAATAAACGCGCTGGATAAAAGCACCAATTGAAATCAATGTATTTTTGAAACGCCTGTCGCGACGCCTTTTGTAATTCCACGCGACAGGATCTCAGTACGTCGCGACACAGGCGGCTAGTTGCTGATTGATGTCGATGCATAAAAGCACAGATTTAACAACGTGCTATTAGAAAACGTCGCGTTTTTTGTCGCCCTGCGACCAGCGACAAAAAACGCATGCATAAAAGAGGCCTATGGGTTGGTTATAATAAGAAACAGGGGGACTATGATTTCGAATCCTTTTTGAGATAATCTATAGCATTCATATCCTGACTGTTAAGTGGCCACTCTAATAAATGAATATTGACATAGCCAATAACCTGTCTATTACGTAGGGACGAGCGTTGTACTGCATGAATGAAAAATTAGGTCTTTTGATATACAATCAACTGATTTGTGGACTGGAATTGTGGAAAATAATCAAATTTTATATATTCAAATAGATATACAATAGTACGGAACTTATCAAATTTGTATATTGAATTGATTGCAATGGTTAAAAGTATTTTGTTTAGATTTCGAGATTTCTTTTTTTCTTAACGGTACTTTTGAAAACTAAATATTCTCAGTACGTTTATTTTCAGCAACTAACGTATGTATATTCGTCGAAAACATAACTCCAATGCGTATAAAATGTAACACTGGAGTAAATAATTTTCCGGTCAAGCAAAATTTCGATCATGTAACTATAAGACTTCGTTTAAAAAAGAACGGTAAGTATTATCGACAGCTGAAGCATTTCAGTTTCTCATCTCGAATCACCCAGGTATTAAATATTATTTTCAAAACTTATCAAAATATCATACATGGTATAATAAAATGAAGATGCTGTCGGCTTTGAGATAAACACAAAAAAAAACAATCTTTGTTTCTATAACCTCAAACTCTCGACCTTCATAGCTTGACCCTGGAAATTTCCATTCTTATTGATACTGGAAACAATTCCAAAGTTACAGAAAATGAGATTTATGTTGAGATGATTTTATCATAATTTGAATGACGGGGGGCTAGTACTTAAGTTTTGGGATAGACAAATAAAAGCAAATATTTATAATTGGATATCGCTTTATTGTTTTTCAAAATATTTTCCATTAAAATCAATTGGCAACACATTTTCATCCGTTTCAACCAATTTTCGAAGCATTTTTACCAATCCGATTGAGGTACCTTCAAAACAAGTGTTTCGAACGCATCAACCGCTTCTTCCTCGCAATTTATCTTTGACCTGTGGGTCTACGAAGAAACATTGTGTGTTAAACAAGGATTGTACGGCGGATGACCCATGAGATCAATGTTTTGACTGTTCAAAAACGTTTTTATTCGTCTTCAGTGATTGGTTTCTTTCGAACACTTTTGGCAAACAAATGCTGTTGTACCATCCAGAACTGACTGTTGCGTTGCTCTAATGGAACGGTGGTGAAACATCCAGTTATTCCTTAAAAATAGGTAACCATTTGCTTCGAAGTGCTCCGTGTGCAGACAACTCTTGATGGATTTGGCTCGTCTTGAAAGACCCATATAATCGATTGTTTTTCGGTTATGGGTATCCAACACGAACAAATCTTTTTGACAGTCAAACATCTATGTAATATTGAATGTATGCGAATGGAACTAATGCCCAAGTAAGTCTCAATCTCACGGAATATCACATGCAGATCTTGCAATATCAGTTTACGCACAGGATAGGGAGGGAAAGATCAATGGAATTACCATCACAATCATCTGATTTTGCGTCATTTATTTTCATGGGAATATGTGGAAAGTATGGGAAAAAACACTAAATTCATTGATTCAAATGACAGTTAGTAGACATTTTATCTAAAATATATAAGACGTTCGTTGTGAGCATATGGAACATTTTGAGGTCCCTTTTTGGATAGAATAATTTCAATTGCTAATCTCATGTGTGATCTTCTACCTTTTCTACAATCCCAAGCTCTCCAATGAATCTTTTTATTCCGATGTTATATTTTACGATTTTCCACTTCTGTGGTGCTTTGATGCAGTTTCCTGATTGAACTGCTCATAAAACTAAACTTTGATCAGTATACCGTTAGGTATAAATCAATTGTTCATACTAATTTTAATTGACAGAGGATATATGGAAAGACTTGATGGGTACCAACTATGGGATTTTGGTGCAACCTGAAGTTGATAGCAAAAAAATTGAACCTCATTCGATAGTGAGGTTAGATTTTTGGATTTACGCAAATACTTTCGGGATCTACGCCGAAGAGGTGGTGATAGAAATAGAAGAGCTACCGAATTATTATTTTTCTTTATTAATAGAAATTGTTGGATGCCCCGTACAAATGCCCATGGCGTTAAATAGTATCACGAAAAATCCTACTATCAGGTACAGATATAATTTTCAACAATAATTCACAGCTACCATTAGATATGTGATTTTAATATATTTATTTGACTTTTTTTCTTCTTTCGCTTCTGTTTTTCGTTAAATCTTTAACGTCATATCCCCTCATTGATCTTGTTATCCTTTTACATTAATTCCTAGTGATTGTGTTTCAAATATTTTCTTATCAACCTATAAATCGGAATATTTCTTATATTATCTACATTGGTACCATTTTTAACTGTCAGTTCTCATAGCATAATCCTTAAGATTCTCAAACGTCTATTTTGAATTAACTTTTTTCTTTTAAGGTACATGATGGATGGCCATGTATTAATAAGAATTCAACTTAATTTATGGGTAAATTTCTATTCAATATATTCTTGTTTCCCCCCTAGGAATATTGGATACATTGTTCTTTCTATATTCAACTATTCGTTTATTTCTTCATACATTTTTCCTTTTGCTTTTATCATTTCTAATTGAAATCTTCAACTCGTTTTATTGTTTTACTTTGCTCTTCTATGTTATTCTCAAATTCCTTCCTTGCGTGAAATCAAGCAACGACTATTCCAAAACTCTAGTTTATGTTTACCATCAATCTAACGGATTCAAAAAAATTTTAGATCTCATATTTTTTATTTAGGATTGGTGCAATACCATTCAATGCAACGGAAATTAAGAGAAGGCTTAAAATACAAAACGTTAGTTCGATTCCTGTAAATATTTTTTGGCGATCACACCTGAGAGAATCTAACGAACAAGATTTTGATAAAAATAAAGCGTGCGACTTCCTTTTGAAACTTACTAGAGAACAGGATAACAGGAAAATGAACGAATTTAATTTGGACAATTGTGTTGTTACGGAAACTGAGCAATTTCTTGATGTAAGCAAAATTTTGTAACTTTCAAAAGAATCTAGATTTACTTTGTTTGAATATTAATTGGTATCAATATTAATATAGTGAGTAATTGGTAAACTTGTAGATTGTTTTAATGGTTGAATGCTCTCTAAATTGAACGTAGTAGCTGCCTTGATAATTTGACCAGTATTAGAAAGTACTGAATACACTGTTTACACCACCAACACTCACAATTACACCGTCTGACTCGAGTTTCGATAACCAAATTCGAAAACTAATTCCAACGGAAAAACCTCCTTGGCGGGAATCTTTAAATTTTTTCTTTGACTACTAAATTATAGAGTGGGCTGTAAGGAATTGGCCCCTTGCTTCTATCTAAGCTACTCTTACATCTAGCAAATCAATGCTTTCAAATGCATCCAACAATTTATTATTGGATACATATTTTACATTATTGATGACATGATTTTGACTGGCAGCGTGGTCGGTAATACCTGATTTACCGGTCCGTCTGTATTTCAAATGAGCTAGGTGCTCTTTAAACCGGACAAAAACGGATCTCTTAGTCTGCCCAATATACTTTCCGTCACAATCAGCACAGCTACATTCATACTCTTTTCCAAATTGGGTACGTCTATGTTTTAATATGATTAGGTTGTTTTATTTCATTCCAAGTTTCTTAAACTAAGTTATTTGAGTCCATGGAGGATAATGCTTATTCAACATAAACATAATTTAGTCCCAATTATGTTTAATTGTAGACATTTTCGATTATCTTAGTATGATATGGCTATAAATAGAGTATGGTACGATCTCAAGGAACATAATTGCATAAAATTTGACGACTTCCTGTACGTAGTACAAGGGTGTCATGTATTCCCTAACGGAAACTAATGATGATCTACTACGTTCAATATCATAATATGGACAATGTGGTGCACATAACGTTCTCAACCAGACAAAAATGGGATCCATTATTTGAAGATGACCTAGTTCCATTTCTGGTTCTTCTTAATCTCTCTCTGCACCAGAGCAAACATCAACGTCGATATTCAGCTATAAGGGGTAACATCCAAGTACACGCCATTGAAAAGGAATAAAACTTTTTAACCGAAGCTTCTTCTTCCTTCTTGTAGGGTGGGTTTAAAACCTGTTTCTTCTTCAGTTTCAGTTTTCTGGATCCATATTGTCACATCATCTCTTTCTCAGTCGATCAATACTTCCTCTGCCTGTAGGCGATTTATCCTTTATCATTTGTGATTGCCCTTGTCATTCTGCTAATGTGACTATTTCATTCTTGTTTTCGTTTTAGTACCCAGTCAATTACATTTTATACCTTGCACGTATTTCTTATGTTTTCAATATCTATAGCTCGTTATGTCTATTTCTAAATATCTAAATTTTAGTACCTGTTCTATTACATGACCATCAATTTCTATTTTCCTAGGGTTTCTAGGTTCCTTAGACGTTGTCATGAATTTTATTTTCTCAGCTAAAATTATCGTATTGTACGTTTACCTACTGTGTTCAAGATGTGTCTCTGGAGATCTTCCTCGGATTCAGCGATCAGTACGGCATCATCCGCGTAGCAAAGCATACGATTCAATCTACCATGCTTTCACTGATTTGCATTTGCTTGGGTGCTGCTTAACCTGTCTCTAAAAGCTAAAAGCATCAATAAATAGTCTTGTTGTTTTGTAGACGCTCTATGACCTCGACATTCTTGAATCCAAGTCAATTAACAATGGAGTACATTTCGTGAAAATCTATTGGTTCTATTAATAACTAGATAGACCAGCTTCTCAAAAAAAGCGTCGAAACATAATTTACTGAAGACGTAAATTCTTGAGCTGTTAAGCCTGAAAATTGAATTAATCTGAATTCGTTGTAGTTTGGATTGAAAAAATTTTGCTCGCTGATGGATATTTGTGGTTATTTACCTTTTCTGTCAGTCATTATAATCTGTTGTTGATTTTAGATGCTTTCATTATTTTTTTCTATTACTTCATCTTTCGTAATTTAATTTCTACTGCAGCATTAACCTATTCTTTATCACTCCTTCACTTCTATTTCGAATTCCATTTCTTTCTCATTTGGATATAATACGAACAACTGTTTTATTTTATTGATCATATTTTTCATCATTCTATGGCCAGTTCAATTTTGTTAGATCTTGTTTCATCATTGTGTCTTCTATAATCATCATTACCTTCCTTTTTGATTTTTTTTTCAGTTGATATTGTTCTTTTTATTGTATAGGTACGTCTAAAATGAGATAAGGGTTTTATAAGCTTAACTTAATTATAATTTTTGGCGTTCCGTTAGTTTTGACTTCTTTCATGGACTTGATATGTTTTGATGTCATTTTATATTTGTATCCTTACATATTAAATATTAATATCGTTTTTTATTTCCTTTTAAATTGGTTATGTAAAATAACTCGTAAAAGCTTTTAACCGAAAAGAAACGCAATCAAAGAGTCAGAATTTGCAGTTAGCTACTTTTTGATTATAGCCGTTTGGAGTTTTCAGAACAAATTATTATCAAAGATGATTTTTTATGTTAATTATACGGTCACAATGGTTGAACGAAAGCGAAGCACTTTTAATCACACAAAATCGGAACCTGAAGACTCGGCTTAAAGCGGTTTGACCACACAACGTTCGACATTCGAGTTTCGTTATCGCGCAGTCTGAATATGCTGCCTCATCGGAGGATTCGCTTGATTGGGTCTGTGAAAGTTTATGGCCTTCTGTGTTCCAGCCTTTTCAGTCGAAGTACGCACAAAGTTAAGAAATCACGTGTTGTTATTGCTGATAGTTTTAAAATTTCAGATTAAGACGACGTTTATACTATTACACGAGGGTTGCTACTTTAGTTTTGATGATTATAATTGGATATTGCTTTACTGTTTTTCAAAATATTCTCCATTAAGATCTATACACTTTTGCATGCGTTAAAACCAATTGTCGAAGCATTTTGTCCACACCGATTGAGGTACTTCCAAAACATGTGATTTGAATGCATTTTTTGTTTCTTCGGGCATAGAAAAACGTTGAACTCGCAATTTATGTATCGAATAAGAAATCATTGAATGTCAAACAAGAACTGTACGGCATATGACCTTTCAATTTGATGCTTTCTCTGTTCAAAAACGTTTTTGTTTGAACTGATGTTTGAGAGCTCGCATTGTCGTGGTGGAGAATGATTTGTCTTCTGCGATTGATTTCTTTTGTGATATTTTCGAACAGTTCTGGAAAACAAACCATTCAGAATTCACCGTTTCGAAAAAACAGGCAACCAATTGCTTCCTGGTGCTTCGTGCGCGAACAACTTTTGTAGGAATCACGATCTCATAGACGTCGTTTGGAGCACGGCGATTGAAATTTATTTTATTTTATTTGCACCAATCGATACAAGCTTTTTTTGAGCGTTATTCAAATTATACGGTATCCAACGCGAACAAATCATTTTGACAACCGATTGTTCATGCAATATCAAATGTATGCGAGTGGATCTAACGCCGAAGTATGCTTCAATATCATGGTATCTCACATGACGATCTTGCAATTTAAGCATAATTTACTGGTACAACAGTTGATGTTTGACGATCTTCACAAAACTCATCCTGTAGCGAAGTGCAACCTCGATTAAACTCGATATGCTGCTTCAACACCAAAGGCTATCGGTTTAAACCATGTTGAAAGTCATGGAAAATGTGTCAAGTATACGTTCACCATTAAGAATGTCTTGGCGTTTAATTGTATCTACTAAGCGATACAGCAAAAACTCGAAAGTACTTGTGGACATACGAGAGAAATTGAAAAAAAATTTATCATCCTGTCGCAATTTATCATATAATACATAAGATGCTTCAGTTAAATATCTCTCCTTTAGAAGAGGATGTGTCCACCATTGTATATAATTTTCTACGCCATCGTATAAGAAACAACAATGCCAGTAAATGTAATTTTAGCTGCTCTATGGTTATTTATGTTCCGAAAACACGAGTGTAGTGAACAGGCATTTTCAGATGTAACTGTTCATCATCCGAGTTGGGTTCGGACTGTGGACAAACGCCCTTAATGTTAAACACTAAAATTGATCAATTTGTCTTGATTTATTTGTATAAATTTTTGTTATAATGTATTGAAAACTAACTAACTAACCATAATTGGTGAGTTTTCAATATAGCATTTCAATCTATTTCAGATCGAATCAAAAAAAACACATTTGGAACCATATTCTAGTAGTTATTTGGATATCATACTCAAGCCCCAGTATTTCGGAGAAGAGGATGAAAACAAGGATGTTACAAATGAACTCTTTGGACTCATCCAAATCGATCTCGATTACATGTAAATATACTGAATGTAGATAGAAAAAATCGTTCGTTGAATTTCGCGCGGGTAAATCGAAACTGTGCGTCGTAAAATTTTATGCAGCTAGTTAATAATGGGCTATTTGACTAATTTTGGAAAAGTTTTCAAAATTTCGGTATAAATTACCCGCTAAAACGCTCATTATCAATAGGGCGGTTGTTGTGATTGTCATGGTGAACGTCAGTTTTCATCCAATTCCACTGTTATGTTCGTCTACACTTTAATAGTGGCGATATTGCGCCACCAATGCCGATCAATTCGTACAGTTTCTAGCTGCGTTCAAAGAGGAACAGAAGAAGCTACTGGACACGGTGATTCAACAATCTATTGTCGCTTCGACTGCCGCCGTTCAAGCTGCTGTTTCTGGTGATGATCCACGTTCTTTATATCAGTTTAAGATTGCTCTAATTCAATCCTTCGAATATTTTGACTCAAAGAAGGAATCCTTCAAAATCTATCTCCAGAGAATCGAAAATGAAGAATACTTCAACCTTATCTTTGGTTTTGTCTTGCGACGCGAGCCCTGTAGGGGTTGCTGACGTCTTATCACATGAAATAGACAGTAATTTACGCCCCATTGCTTATGCTTAGGGCATTTACCCCAGCAGAGCAGAATTACCCTCAATTACACAGAGTAGCTTTTGCTGTCGTTTTTGCAGTTGGCCATTATTTCAACTACTTATTTGGTAGAAATTTCAAAATCGAAAAAACGAACTGTTGAGCAAAATCCAGACCCCTTGTATGCAAAAGTCCGCCCGAGATCTTGTTCAGGTCCACTCCACGGGCTTGTGGAAAGTCTCCAGCAGAGCTTTACCTTGAAAGAAACATAAAATACCAACTGGATGTACTTCATCAAATCAATCACTAGCCAAACGTCGATCATGGTCTCCAGAGCCGCCAATTAAACGTGGGAGATCGCGTGTTGTCGAGGTACTATGCCAACAACCGGAATCAAGTGGAGATGAAGCCCCACATTGACCAACTTCGGCGTTCAGAACTTCCAAAGAAGAAGGTTCACGTTGCCCCTGAACCAGAGGGAGATGACTATATAACGTCTAATAAGCGTGGGAGACTGTTATGACTGTCATGGTAAAAGCAGTGTCATCGTGAAATTAGAACATTAATAAGATGATACCGCGTCTGCGTTGTTTGCACTGTCTTTTTAGTACTTCACTTTTTTTCAAGTGTTCGTCTACACCTTAATAGCGGTGCAGTGACGTCAGTATATAGTAAGATGGTGAGCAGTTAACAGCATTCCTTGGTATTTATGTGCTTTCGTGCTATAAATTCTCTTTTAAAACTTAAGAGTGGTATATAATCCTTCAGTGTCCTTAAAAACAAAATACATTCATGTGCTTATAGCTATAAAATAAGAAAAAAGTCATCACAACTTGCTCGAAGGATTACAGCTTCAATTTATATTTGTGAAGATCACTTTGATGCCAATATAAATTGTTATATTTATTTTTATACCTTGATAATAAATATTATCACATATTTTAATGAAAATTTCACCAAAATATATATTTACGTTGAAATTTTAACATCCTTTGAGTTTTGTGACTCATCTACAACTAGCAATTGTTCATTGTCGAAAAAATAAAAAGAATGATTGGAGTGTACTCATATTTGAGGGTTTTATCAATTTTCGGCACCCCTTTGAAAATCCCACCATGTACCATCGCACACGCCTCGTGTTTCCGAATAGTGTCAGAATATATCGTTTACAATAGTTCTTTGGCGACATCTATCAAATTTTTGGTTCGTAAAAGTCTATCTCTAATAAAATCATCAAACGAACCGACAGCCGTAATTTTATAACTGCATATTCCGTTTCAAACACGAAACGCGTGCCTATTCTTCAAAGATTGTAAACTATTGCTATGAGAAACTCTCAATTTTTATTAGTCTTATTCTTACCCTCTATAAAATCCACCTTATAAAGTTGTTAACTCGTGCAGATGAAATAACTTTTGTTATTTATGCAGTCATAAATGTTCTTCGTGTACTATTTTGGAAAAAAATATTAATATCGAATGTATTGAAATCGCTAATAACCCTGCGAGGTTAATATGAATAAAAAAATACAAATTATAACCCCAATACAATGACGAACTTATAATTTATGTTTAATGTTTAAATCAAAAATGTAGTCAAAAAATTTCCTACATAAAAGGTCGCTTGTGATTTTTTCCTAATCTCAAAACTACTCTTACAAAACGCGAATTTCGTGTTACTGTATTTTTTTCGGATAACTCAAAAAATAATTGAAATTTAGAAGTAAATTTCTGAAAAAAAAATTGCCAAGCAGGAAATTACTACAAAATAACCTACAAAAAACTAAAATGCCAGAAATCCTCTTTTAGAATTTTAATTTTTGTAAGTACCTTAAACGTAACTATGGGACAGGGATAATCCTTAAAAACGCTATGCTTGTGAGAACTTTATTTATAATCGTAGGAACTATCAGTGGCTATCAACGATCTTTCATTGATCATTCGATATAAGCATCTGCGCTGTGAATTCCTTCATATTTCTCATAACAGTTATCCAATAAATTTCTAGATGTCATAAAAAAACTCGCTCTATAACTAGTAATACTACTGCATACGTTTGTCCATCATATAGGGTAGGTTAGGTTATGTTAAGTGAGGTTAGGTTACCAGACTATGACTATAATCGCATTGATGAGAAAGTATTAACTCTTTGTAAATCTCTGGTTGACTCTTATAATTTTTCTTCTTTTGTTTAAGGTAATAAACATTTTAAGCTAAATACAGGGTTTTGAGATACCGCTGACCAAAAAACAGTGAATGTTTTTTGATCTTTTAGAATGAGTGGCTAAAAACTCTCAATGAGCGTGAAAAAAACCCTTAATAGAAAATTTTCAACCGCTGACCAATAAATAAGACCGACTGACCTTTTATGGCCAATTTCTGACTTTTCAGATGGTATCATTGGTCTATCGAACCCCACACCTCACATATGGGGTGCTAATATCGTTGAGCACGAAGATTTTCAAACGTCAAATCTTCCCTATTATAACAATTAAACCAACGATGTACAGCATATTAACTGAGTGTTCTCCTTCAATTTCACATAATTTTCTTGCTGCTTTAAACTTTCTTTCTCAACAATATACGAATTTCATATTTACCGCTGTCCATACTATTTATTTATAAAAATTTACAGCATCGTCAATAAATCAAAAGAGAATTATAAAAAGAAAATAAAACAATTGTACCTCTCATGGAATTACAGTTATGAAATGTTTAATTTGAGGTTAAGGGATTTTTATATATAAAAATTGATATAACTTATGAAACACCCCCTTAGATGGTCCTTCAAACTTACACTCGACGCGTTGGAAACCTGGGCTTTCCCTTTCAACATGCGATGATTATAAAACGTCTTCTTTCGAATTCAAATCGCTTCCTCAAAACACGCCCTGGTGTATCAGTTTTGAGGTTATAATTTTTTATACTGTAATTTCAATTTCAAATTTCCATTTTAGGAAGAACTCAAACTACTATTTCAGACAAATCCAACCCGAAACGAATATAATTCAACTCGAGTGTTTGACTCGGTTAGAAACGCCATCGTTGAAATTCGATTTTTTCGGAAAAGAAGAATTTTCTTTGGGCATTTATGTCAATGATATTCTATTAAAAAAACAATATGGTTTCAAAGAATACGGCGTTCTTATGAATAAAAGTGGAATCGGATTTGAAACAAAACTAACAGTTGATTATCCTTTTTATTTTAAAAAGTGTAAAGCGAAAACAGTCCAAACTAAAGAAGTCTATTTAAATCCATATGATATTTCAGAGGTACTTGATTATAAAAAAGTCATTATTTTATTCACATATTTATTCACACATTCCGTTTATTCATAGGCCACGTAATGAACTAACAAAAAAGTTTTTTTGTCGCATTTTACGGAACGTCAACTTCACGTCACTAGTACTTCGAATGGCAACTGTCACTAGTCGTCATATGCGTAATCTGACAACTACCATCAGCCCCATCTGTTACTAATATCACTAACCATCTTGTTATAACGGGTGCTTCTAAATTCATGCGACAATATTCAAGCGGTGATTGCTCGTAAGAAATTAAGATGGATTTTAAAACGTGGTGACTAATTTAAAGACACTCTACGGTCAACCGTTCACGATGCAACTGTTTGGAAACAAAGGTTGAAAACTTCTGGCAACCTCAGCAACGTATAATAGCGAAGAGCCGCACACGAGGTGACTCGAATGAAACTAGTTTGCAATCGATTGTATGTGTTTCATTTGATTATCACATGTTTATTTTGATTGTTTTTAATATGAGTGATCAAGAAAAAAATCTCGAATTGTGGTAAAAGTGGAAAAACTTTCAATAAAAAGCTATAAACGCTCTATCCGTCTGAAACAGTTCTTGTGCTGCTACGAACGGTCTAGAGTTGACATTTTGACTTGAGTATGGATGGATCCAATATTCTCTCTGTACCCGGCGTGGTCTGCGGTATTGATAATAATTAATGTCGTCTTTCTCATCTGAAAAATTACGTTTCACTGCTACACCAACTAATTTAATACTGATTAAGGAGTCTTATCCGTGTGCATCCAAAAGTTTCATTCCAATTTTAGTTATCTCTTCAGTGTCAATTTAATCCCGATGATTTGCTGGAATTGAGTTATATATTATATCAACAAAAAACTTCATATCCCGAAGAATACAACCCAAAACTTCTCAAGGATTTGGATGAAATTACTACTGATAAGGAAAAGAAAATAATTTATATTACGAAAAGTCTAATCGCTACACAACTCAATAATATTTTACAGGTAATAAGTATGTGTATTAGCTAAGTAAGTATTCCTAAGCCACGTAACGGATATAACTAACCTAGTATGCGTCTTCGATCTTTTGTATTCAAATTCATTCCACCAAGTGGAGTGTAGAATCCATATCAGCAAAATGAGCAACGCGAAAATGAAACAAAGAAGTTTTGACTAAATTAGGGAAAAATCCATCTAGATCATGCACAAATGGAAAGAAATGTGTACGAAGAGGAATGTTTATCGACTCTTCGTGTGAACGAATAGGTAAGCAGTTTAGAGAAGGTTGTAAGCGCAAGATTACCGAGTTCAGTGCAGACAGTAAGCAGAGTGTTAGCCCGTTTGACTGGCTGTATGATACGATTGCGAATATGAGGCCAAAGCTGTAAAACGAATGGATTATTCCCCAAGATAATCATCCAGTGCATATGATTAGTAGTTTTTGGACAGTAGTCACTCCGTACAGAACTGATTTGGTATAGGCGACTTCTGGCTATTTTCTAAAATGGAAGTTCCAATGATATGGAATCAGTATGAGTTTATTGAGTCCATTCATCAGCAGACGACGGCGAGGTGTATTTGCCCAGTTCGTTCTGTAGAAGACATTATTGCTGTTCACGATAGAGTAGCAGAAGAGTCATTAAAAAGTTAGATTTATTCAAGAGCTGGAGACTATTGACCATTTCATGCTGTAATATTCTCTTTACTACGCCTATGTAAGGTATTAAGGCCTTGAAATAATTTCAATTGTCAAAAAAATATTTCTTATTACGAGGATGGTTCCAGAAGTACCTGGCCCAACATAGAAATCGCAAAAATTGTTTCTAGCGATGTTTAATAAGTTCGATACCTTTGTCAAACTACTAAAACTACTAAAAACAGACATAAATTGTCTTCATTGTTGGTAAATCTTCGACCACCGAGCCATTTTGTTAAATCTGGGTACAAAAAATAATCCGAGGATGCTAAATCTGGCGAAAAGGAAGCATGAGGTGGCAATTCAAAATTTGATTCATTAATTTTGACCGTTGCAATAACGGATGTGCGAGTTGGTGCATTGTCTTGAGGAAACAATGATTTCTTCTTAACCAAATGTGGTCGTTTTTGCTTGATTTCTTCGCTCAAACGTTTGAAGAAGTTTTCATAATAATCGCCGTTGATAGTTTTTCCTTTTTCAAGATAGTCATAGAAAACTATCCCACGCGCATCCCCAAAAAACCGACGCCATGACTTTGCCTGCTGATGGAACAACTTTTGCCTTCATTGGAACCGGCTCTCCGTTTTCAGTTCATGGTTTTAATTGTTCTTTTGTTTTGAGTGTGAAGTGATGGACCCATGGTTATGAAACGGTTTTATTTTTGTGAAACATTCGATGCAAACATCATCATGACGCTGTTTTTGATCCATTGTGAGCAAACGCGGCACCCATTTTGCACACAACCTTCTCATGTCAAAATTTCAGTTAATACGCGATGTATTAACGTCTGTTAGCTCGCGAACTTTCAGTCGACGATCCTCCAGTACCACATTTGGTCGACCACTGCTGTGCTGGTCTTTACTGTTGATATGGAAGGAGCAGTCTCACCCATAATAGAATGATCTTGAACTAAAGTATTGTACCACATAACAATATATATTTCAACAAGTCCAGAAGTCTTTTTATGCGAAAACTCAGTCGTAGTATCATTAATTTCACAAAATGTTTACTATAGTGAAAATCTTTATAATTTAAATCTAATAATTAGTGTAATCAAATCAAGTGTTCTCTTTGTTCCCGGTCACAACAAAGCGTCCTAAATACTCCGAATGTTCGGTTGAACAGAAAGAAATGAAGATGTTTACGAAGAAAATTATCTTCATCGATGACGCATCTCAGATTATTCCTAATAATCGAATTTTATTTTTTTAGTTTCCTATAAAAATGACTCTTTACTATCCACATATATCAGTACAACCATCCAGCGTTGAATTTGATAACGTGTTAATAAACCAGACCTATAAAGATATGATAACCGTTTTCAACCACACAGGTAAAGTCAAAATGAGTTCTCTAAATTACAGCTCAATTCAGAAGTCAAATGTAAATGTTTGTATATATACGTAAGCGGTTCTTTGTGGTTCCAAATCCAAAATAATACTCAAAACTTCTTCCCGTGTTCAATTACACTTTTTGTTTGTAAAAAAAAAACGAATCTATTACATGTTTTTCTATCCACTTCATTTCTTTGTTTGTCAATTTTTTTAAATCTCTTTGTTGGAAAGCAATGGCGATCATATGGCCAATATTTTGTTTCGTACATTGTGGTCTATAACTTAATTCGTGCGGTGTTTTCCAAAATTTGAACGTTCATTCAAGAAAAACATGTACGATAGTATTATTCAAAGTATTGCCCATTTGAAGCTATGACTTTTTCCCATCTTTCTGACAATTCGTGGATCTCATTCCAAAAGAACTGCGCTGGCTTGGTAGCCAATAATGAATCAAGACAATTTTAGATATCTTGCTCTGATGTAAACCGTTTTCCAGTGGGGGCGTTCTGCATCGACCGGAACAAATGGTAGTCAGAAGGAGCAGGGTCTGGGCTATAAAGCGGGTGAGGTAAAACTTCCCATCCACTGTTTTCCAAATAGCTCTTAACTGGAATAGCAACGTGGGACCGAGCGTTGTCATGATGGAAAATTATTGCCTCGTGTCTGGTCGCACATTCCGGGCGTTTTTCGGGTACTGCTATCTTCAAACGGATTAATTGTGTTCGGTAGCGTTCTCCATTGATGGTTTCACCCCGATTTAGCAGCTCATAATATAGCACACCCTTCTGATCCCACCAAATAACCAAATAGAGAGCATTACCTTCGCGCTATGGATATTCGTTAAATTGGCTGGTTGGCCGGATTTCACATATGATTTTTTGCACTTGGGGCTGTCGTAATGGATCCATTTTTCGTTACCAGTCACAATCCGATACAAAAATAGCGCATTCCAGCAGCATTTCGGACGTGCAAAACCGTCTTTCGACGTCTCTCGGTTTGAGTTCATGTGGAACCCAATTTATTTGCTTTTAAATATATCCAGCTACTTTCGAAATGGCTACTTGAGTGACACCCAAAGATTTTGCGAGTTCTTCTTGTGTTTGGCAACAATCATCTTCAAACTTTCTTGGCTGCCCAGGACGTGCATCATCTTCCAAGCCAAAATCACCACTTTTAAATCGTGCAAACCACTTTTGGCACGTTCGCTCAGCTAGAGCATGTTCACCATAAAATTCCACCAAAATACGATGACTTTCGGCAGCATTTTTCTTCATATTAAAGTAATTAAGACATATTTGAGTGAAAAAAAACTATTGTTGTTAATGCTAGAAATGAATGACATATACTGAAAAGACGTACAATAACAGTAGCTTTCAAACGCTTATAAAAATTAAGATTATTTTCTAATTAATTTTGATTTAATTGAAAATTTTTTTCTCCTTTAAAACTCCAATGAAATCAACTAATTTGAAGGCATCTGATTGAAGACAACCAATCAACACTGAAAACAGATCCCATAGGTTGTGACATTTCAAAATGTCACGATTTGGTTTTAATACTGACGAGAAAGAAATTTGTATGGAAAGCATTTGTGGACTTTTTGCAATGATAGAAAGTATCGATCAGATAAAAAACTGATCTCTGCTCCAGATTGGGCAGTGAACATGAGAAGAAAAGATGGTACAGAGTTTGAAGAAACTATAGTCAAAACCATGTGGAACCTAACAAGTTATTATTGACCCATTCAAAAGCCATATACAAATGAAATAACCCATCAGCTGATCTACCAGGGTAAAAAAAGATCATATGACTACAATCCGATCAACTCGATTAGTTTCCGAACAACAATGAACGTGATCAGTGTTAGTTTCCGAACATTTCGACACGTTTTCCAAAAATCCTACAGACGAATGAGAATAGGTTTTGAGCTCTGATTGATCACGTACCAAGGAATGCCAACTGCGTGCTTTCGATTCAGTCGTACCTTGGAAACAAATACATTTCATAGTTTTGGAAATTGTCACCCATATTTAAACTTTAGTACGATTCACGCAATCGTGGTCGAGCCCTCCAATTCCTCCAAAGCTCTGTACTTCTCCTACTACTCTGTTATCAATATATTATATTTATTCACCAATTGAATTATTTTATTTGAGTAATTAGAAAACAAAAGTGATTTTTTAGGTTCTATTGTGAAATTCGAAATCAGTAAATCATGCGAGGCAAATTGTTTCGTGGTTACCCCACATTTCGGAGAAATACCACCCTCGACAGGAACAAATAAACAGAGTGTTAATATTTTCGTTTATTTTTTTGCGAAGTAAGTATTTCTAAACTAAATATATGAGAGGTGATCAATTAAATGTAATTAAGTGACATATCTATCACACGACCAAACTCGTATTGGTAGAAATCAGTTTGCCCTTCATTGATCAAGATCTCGACTAATAATCACTGGGTGCCTAATATGTGCTATAAGAGGGCTACTACACATTACCTACTATCTTAAACCGTCAGATTTCAGCAGTATGACACCAGGTACTGTCAACATTAATATCTAACTATTTGCTTCGGATGATTTCGCATATTTTGTCATAATGACAAATGGACGATATGCATCAAGCTCTAGGTATGCAATAAAGATAACAAATAGCAGACTTTTAGCAACAGAAGATGTGAGCTTAAATTTGTTTTATCGTTGGTGGTTCATACTCGCTTTTTTGTTTGTTTGGAACGAAATGAAACGATTAAATCGATAGAGTGGTGGACGTCAGAATGGTGCAGTGGTAGACGCAACACCCATGAAAAAAGTCAAAAGATTAAAATCTGCAGATCTTGGTGGTATCTGAATGAGCCTTTTCCTACATATGCATTTGCCTGGGAATACAACACCGAGATATTCACAAACAATAAATTATTCGGGTTATTAACTTGTAGGGGGTAGGAAATAAGTTTATGTATAGTGTACGTTTCCAGTTGCTCCTACCAGTTAATTTACAAGGTAGATGTAACAGTACTGGAGCAAATACGAGTAAACTAAGTATATTTTGAGATACTACGGAACTAGATAAATGGCAACAATGCATTTCATGAATTCATAAATATTCACCAACACTAACTGCGATGAAAAAACAAAGAATTATCAAAGATGTTATGTATGCAGTTTAAATAATAACCTGCAGCTCGTGAGTCAGTCGATTTTCATCCTATTCGCCTGATTTGGACATGTTTGGTTTCCTGTTATTCTTTAACACGATCTCAGAACTCAATATTTCTCTAGGATATTATAAAAATCTTTTAGGGGTTGGTTATTATTGTTATACGAAACTTATTCTTGTGGCAATTTATTTTGATAGTTGTTTTATTTTTCAGTGAATGCAAAAAATATTCAGAATCTTTTAGGGTGTTGACGAATATTCCCAATTATTTTATAGAAATTCCGGTGAAAGGAGCTGGCACAATCAACGAAAGATTCTCAACAAATTATAAAACATAAAAAAAATTCTATTGTTTTTATACGAATATATTTATCTGCCATTGTTGACTTTTTCATTGACCACATATTTCGCCTTTAACGACTACTTTATTTGAAAATGATTTCATACAACGCGTTTATCCAGTGCATACCTCATCTACGAGGATATATTGAAAAATTCTTAGTTAACTATAGAACCAAACAAAATTTCAATGTCAAAATATTTTATTATTCAACATATTCTCCTCTTACCTGGATACATTTATTACAGCGAACCTGCAACGTCTCTAGACCTTCAAAAAAATGTTTCTTTTTGATCTGCAAACCAGACATCCACAGCTTTTATTACCTCCTCGTTGGAAGAAAATTAACAACATTTTAAACTTTTTTTCAGTTGAGGAATGAGATGATAGTCGGACGGAGCCAAATCTGGTGAATAAGGGGGGTGTTCTAGTAATTCAAACCCTAAATTACGAATTTTTTGCATGGCAATATGAGATTTATGTCCTGCAAAAACAAAACACCTTTGAATAGCTTTCTGCGTCTTTTCTCTTTAATTTTTTCCCGTAGAGTGGTCAGTAATGTCGAATAGTATTGTTCTAGCCATTTCTAAAAATCAATCATGATTACTCCATGGCAATACCGAAAAACTGAAGCAAGAACTTTTCCACCAAATTTTTGGACACGAAACTTCTTAAGTCTTGGAGAACCAGAGTGTTGCTATTCCATCAATTGTTGCTTTGTTTCTGGATCGTAGAAATATACCCAGTTTCGTCCATAGTAACAATTCGGTTTAAGAAGTCTACATCGTTTTCAAATCGAGCACAGATCGAACGCGATGCACCTACCCTTGCACGCTTTTGGTCAACATTTAAACTTCCTATGAAATATTCAGTGGTTCAGATATCCGTTTTAGCCCAATTAGATAGTCTGATAAAATCATGGCTTGAACTGCATCGATATTTTCGGAGACTGACACAGAAACTGGCCTTCCCGATCGCTCATCATCTTCAATGGAAAATTTACTTGATGATGGTGGACATCTTTTTTCTTTTAATCTATTGCGTAACTCTGGTTCACTTTTTTGACGTCAAACTTTACACTGACACTTCTAATAATTTATTGTTCGTTGCTATGGTAACGCAATATTTTGTTTATGCATGGAACTGGTCTAAGCTAACTAGATATCAATACATCCTCGTATTTTTTTCATTGTGTATACCAGTTATTATTCGTTTTTTTTTTTTAAGAATTGGTATTGTCTTGGGTGTTGTAAAATTTTTCTATATTATTTTTTTCAATAGCTTCTTTTGCGAGTTTTGTTTTGAATCGGATAAAGTATGATTGAAGATAAGTCGGGTTCACATTTATCCGCAAATGTAGTTCATAAATGCATGGAGTACCTCCTCTTGTAGTCTCCTTGGACTCTTCAGAGGTTCGGTGGAGTGATGGTTGTTTTTGTTAGGTTTATAAGGTTTCGTACCCCTTGAGACTTTTAATCAGCTTGCTCCAAACTACCAATGTGTTAAGTTTGAAAAAGAGTTTGAACAAATCGAACACGACATCACGACTCGAATAAAAAATTTCGATGCTTCCATCTTTAGTTAGACGTGTGCTCTCACGCAAATATACTTTTCGTGGAACATCATAAATATTTTATAACACATAAAATACTGTTATTAAAAAGAAGCGGTATGTCTGTCATTATATTTGATATTTTATATTGGGCAATATTACAGTATATTTCCTAAAACTCCCTTTGTTGAGCCACTAAAACGCAATCTGCAAAATATTATGATTTTGGGTAATATACCATAACGGTTATCCTATTTTACGCAAAAGCTGTAAAAATTGCACAAATTACGGTTGTTGCTATAACGGCAAATATTTTTTGGCGTAACAAATTGGTAATAAAACCATAAAAAACTTGACCTGAGATTAGAGAAAAATTAGAATATTGTTGTTTGGAATTTTACAAGAAAGTACATTGTGCAAATAAACTAAGAAAAAAACTTGTGTATACAGTGTGTTTATATAGTGACGTAACTAATATTCCGATTTTTACCAAAATCAATTTTATAGGAATACTTATTCTTGGAGTGCTTAGAACCTATATAGTATATATATACAGTGCTTTTCAGATAAAAGTATCCACCTTTAATAACTTTTGTAATACTGGTATTTAGAAAAAATCCAAAAACACGTCAATTTATGATGGAAGGGGCAAGCATTATGGCTTATTTAAGCTTACTGGAAAAGCCACCCCCTCACCCCTAGCAGCATCCCCTTTATTTTTTTAAATTACTTTTCATATTTTTTATGTAAAATTTGGATACTCCTCTTTGAGCTGATTTCAAAAATGTATAATACTTGTAGGTTAAAGTGGTTAGTTTATGAGATAAACAATTTTTCTTTTAAGAGCACAAATTTTACTTATTATTTACTTTCACCTTATTTGCCTGTACTAAAATGGGTTGTACAACAGTTCAAACTCTTTAATCTTTTCAACTGTGCTATTTATTCTACTTAAAAAATCCAAACAACAAAAAACTCTACTTTTTATTAAAGTTTGACATTGTCAATTAGAATTTGTAGTCACTATTGATAGTGTAATTTGATACATTATTTATTTTGTTTCTCTGAAATGGTTTACTCTTTGCAAGAAAGAATTGAAATTGTAGGTTTATACTACCAAAATAATAATTGTGCAAGAGCTGCTGCTAGAATATTTAACGAATTACATGACGGAAGACATGCAACTCATAAGTATGTAATTCAACTGATGGAGAAATTTACCACAACAGGGTCTGTTTGCAATAAAGTGCATAAGCGAGAGGGACTCGTAAATAACGAAGCAATCCAAGTGGCAATTTTAGGGCAAGTCAGCTTAGAGGCTCAACAACCCCAATCGTTGTCAACAATAAGTAGCGCGATCGGTGTTTCATCTTCTACAGTTTTCCGAGTTCTACATAAATTCAAGTACCACCCATACAAAGTTAAGTTGGTGCACGAGTTGAATGAAGATGATTTTGATCGTCGTCTAGAGTTTTGCGAATCAATGACGCAAATTATCAATAACAATCCACAATTGTTAAACAATATTTGCTTTTCTGATGAATGCTCATGGTCATTAAATGGCTTAGTAAGTAGGCATAATTGTAGATATTGGGCTGAAAGTGATCCACATATTATGCGTGAATTCCATACACAACATCCCCAAAAGTTAAACGTTTGGTGAGGTATCCTAGGTGACCACATTGTCGGACCTTTCTTCATCAACGGAAATTTAAATGGTGAATCATATCTTGAGTTACTCAGGAAGGGGTTGACCCACGTATTACAACAATAATAGAAAATGATGATAACCTTTCCAAAGATTTACTGGTATTTCAACAAGACGGAGCTCCCCCACACTATGCTATGCCTGTCCGACAATTTTTAAACGAAACATTCCCCGCTCGTTGGATAGGTAGAAGGGGGCAGATGATGGAGTGGCCACCTAGGTCACCGGATTTAACACCCCTAGCCTTCTTTTTATGGGGGTATTTAAAAACAAAAGTTTATGCTACCCAACCAGAATCTCTGGATGATTTACGAGAGAGGATAGAAAATGAATGTCGACAATTAAATCCAGCCGTATTAAGCAATGTCAGAGAAGCATTTCAAAATAGATTATACCATTGTATGGAAGTGAATGGTACTCATTTTGAACACTTATTGTAACTTCATAATAACTAGCACAGTAAAAAAGATTAAAGAGTTTGAACTGTTGTACAACCCATTTTAGTACAGGCAAATGAGGTGAAAGTAAATAATAAGTAAAATTTGTGCTCTTAAAAGAAAAATTGTTTATCTCATAAACGAACCACTTTAACCTACAAGTATTATACATTTTTGAAATCAGCTCAAAGAGGAGTATCCAAATTTTACATAAAAAATATGACAAGTAATTTAAAAAAATAAAGGGGATGCTGCTAGGGCTTTTCCAGTAAGTTTAAATAATCCATAATGCTTGCCCCTTCCAACATAAATTGACGTGTTTTTGGATTTTTTCTAAATACCAGTATTACAAAAGTTATTAAAGGTGGATACTTTTATCTGAAAAGCACTGTATATATATATATATATATATATATCTATATATATACATACATATAAGCGGTTTTCTTATTGGGAACGATTCAATGAAACACCAAAGTGGACTAACTTTAATATATTTTCCGAGCTTTTGAATACTTCGAATAAGTTCGAAAACTCAACAAATATAAAATGGTTTTTTTGTAGAAAATTGCGTGAACTACATGTAAGCTCAATTTTAGTAAAAAAGGAAATTTTCTCATGTTAATCAAATGAAAAACTAAAATAGAAATAGGGACCTCTTACAGTTGAGCTACAGCGCCCATCTTTGGTGAGGATTCTTTTTATATCATATAGAAACATTTGAGATGGTAAAAGTTGAAAAAAAAATTTTTGGAGCACCCCAATAGGGTACCAATGGAAAATTATTTTAATCAATAAAATTCTTGACTATTATTTTTTCTAATAACATATGTTTAATAAAAATCATTGATCAAGGGGCACGACAACGTCCAAATTTCATTTCCACTGTAATTGAAGCATGACTACACGTAATTTGTAAATATCATAAACTCACCATCCTTTGGTTGCGTAAAAACCCTTTTGGTTCAAAAGAAATATTTACTTATTGTACAACTGACCCGTCAACGTCCTTGCTATTTATTATGATAAATAACCATTCAACATGACGAATACCAGACTTTTATATACAAGGAGTGATCAAAAATACAATGATTTGTTATTATTAGTAATAAACTTAAATTTTGAATTAACCTCCTTGAACTACTATTAATATTTCACTGTAATCCCTTAAGAGGCTTTTCCCATCTGCTCCGTCGTGGCTCCCTTAAAATCGAGAAGTACCATCATACCAAAACATTTCACCTTTTCATTCGCCGGCTTCACAAGTCTTCTGCAGTTTTCTGTAACCTTGAGAAGTCATTCATCAGCTAAATGGCTGACGACATTTTCATCTGGTCTCTACTCTCCATAAACTTTTTGTTTCGTCAAGCTATTTTGTTTTATTGCCTTTTACTCCCTTTTCAAACTCCTATCTTTCATCATAATTAATTTGGAATGAATCACTGATTTGAAGCATAGATTTTAACAACGACAATTTGGAACATGGGTTTGAAGCATTCCGCATCCATGTGCTCAAATTGTGTAATTTGAAAGCGACTATTTTGGTTAACTTTGGTATTTTGAAAAACATATTCAATCATTAAGACAATGATCTCTTTTTCATGTTAATTGTAATGTATTTTTTTATATTAAAATTTTTAGCTATCAGAATTAACAATGATCTTATCAATTCGAAAACTATATCAATAACATTTTGTTCTTTGAAATTTCAAAATATAACAATAAATTTTATTGGCAACAATTTCTTGTTGATAAAATCTAATTCTGAGTACCCTTTAGTTGCGTAAACCCTTCCGACAAAAAGAAATATTTACTTATTATACAATGCCTTCTACAAACTGGTCCATAAATGTCCTTGAAGTTATGTCATTTCTATTTATTATGAGAAATATAACCTTTTCTGTATGCCTGTATCATAAACAAAAGCAAAAGCGTGGATAATCGCAGGACATGCTTGAGAAAATCCTTCCGCATACATAACCTACAATAAAATAATAAATTATTCAAAATATTGTGTTGTAGTATGTTTATTTAGGAGGTTGTAGAGCTAAAAATTATACAAAAAATTGAATTTGTAGTGAAAAACCAATAACTTTTTTTGGAATTGACTATCGAAGCACAATTTTTAATACAATGAAAAAGTAGCAGATATATCTAAAATCTACGGAAAAATTAGAGAATCTTTTGATTTAGATATAGGCTTGTAAACATAATCTTCAACTAAGGTCGCCATTTGTGCTATACATTAGTTATTCGGGCAATCACAAATATTTTTCTGTGTGTATTTTTCATTAATTATTAAAACTAGTATATCCCAACGTGTTTCACACAATATTTTTTCTAATTTATTCATTAAACCTTGATAAGATGTAAAGAAAAGCTTATCAAGGTTTAATTGATAAGCTTTTCTTTACATTATGAAGATGATTGATTGATGATGAACTTTTCCAAATTGAGGCTCTTACTCTTTAGTAGTTCCTTGGACTCTTAAACTGTTTCCAACTAGCACTAAGCTATTGAAATACCTCAATAGGCTCCTTACTTTAAGATTTTTTCTCTGGCTGGTGTTTTGTAGAAGATAAATAACATCTAAGTTCATACGATCTGAAAGCGGTTTTTCAGGCCTTTTGGTAAAAAATGTACCAAGGAATATTTATTATTTTCTTAGTTATTTAATTTTATATCTTGGGATTCTTTAGATATTACTTATAATATATAATTCCACTTTACTTTATTGCTTGTAGACATAATATAATAATACCCAATACATTTTTTTGTAATTTGATTCTTCTTTTATCATGAAATGGACTTTCCAGAGAAACCCAGCATCTAATCAGGTACTTATCATACTTAAGTTTTGAGACAAATAAAATCAAATATTTATAATTGGATATGACAAAATATTATCCATTAAGATCATCGAAGTATTTTTTCCATTTCGATTTTCGAGCTACGTCCATCAACCGCTTCTTTAGGTATAGAAAAATATCATGTTCCATGTTTTGACTGTCCAGAAACATTTTTGTTTGAACTGGTGTGTGACAGCTCGCATTGTCGTGGTGGAGAATGAATCTCATTCCTTGATCCATCATTTGCTTCAAAGAGCTTCGTACGCGGAAAACTTTTCTTGGATTTGACTCATCTTGAATGACCCAGTGAATTGTTCTTTACCCTCGGGTTTATATGCATAGAGCCATAAAGCCACGATTCGATTTTATAAACGTCTTTTGAAGTACCGCGAATTAATTTTTTTAGAATTTCTTTGCACCAACAGACACGAGCTTTTTTACGATCGATTGTCAAATTGCCAAGTATTTCAACTTAAGCACAACATTGTTGTTGGTCCAATCCACGTCGAAAATCATAAAAAATCATCGCACAACAATTCCATTTTTTTAACAAGAATAAATAAACTTATATAATATTAATAAATATAATGGCAACGTCCAATTTAACATATTCACATCAATATTGCCATATCTCAAAACTCAAGGTACCTCAGTTTGCTTAACTTTTCCAACTTGCATCTTAGGTTTGGAGCTCATTGAACTGGAGACATGTTTCAATTTATATATTTCTGCTAGTGAAATACGTAGTCCAATCCTTTCCTTTTAGAATATTTGGCTTTGGATTCGTACAATCCTATTCCAGATCTGTCTGCCGCTTTTTTGTTTATTTCCAATATGGTGTTTTCCTTCAAAAATAAACATTTTCGGTATTTCACTTTGAGGCATATTCCAGATTTGATTAATTTGTTTCAGAGGAATTTACCATCTAGAACCGTTATCCCAAAGTGGTCTAGGTGGACTCTTAGGGGTACACGGTGGACTCGAGAAGGGTCTACGCAAATTTTCTTCTTTAAAACTCATCTTCATATTGTTTGACGAATTTCGAATATATGGCGAAAATGTATCAGCAGGGGGTATCCTGAAACCAGTAATATTTCGAAGTAAAAAAGTTTGTTAACTTAGGATCTGCAGTTTGTAGTTTACTATTAATTGTTGATACATTTATGTGCGAACCCTGTATATTTTTCGGAATATTTATTACTCTCGACTCCAGTAGGGTTAAAGGACTGGAAACGTAGCAGCCGGTTATGTAAGGGAAATAGTTTTAAAACAGAATAAGTGTGCCCATTAAGTTGAACCCCTTATTATTTATTGCTATGGTCAATAAAGTATAGGGATTGTAAAATATTTGCCTGCTGAACTAGAAATTGAATTTGTATATATCATAAACCATTTTTGGTACCCTTTAGTTGCGTAAAAATCCTTTCTGCTCCGAAGAAATATTTGTTTATTGTACAACGTCTTTCTATGAACGTCCTTCAAGTTAGTCACTTCTGTTTAAGATAAATAACCTCTATATAACTTTTAAATTGATAAATTTGACAAAGAAAGTAAAAGTTGAGTAAAAGTAAGAGAGAAAGTACACTGAAAGTGAAATTTTGACTTCGACTTCGAAGTGTTTGCTATTTTGCAAAAATCAAATTTGAGTTGTTTTGGGTGGTGGGCCTCATTTCTAAATATAATAAATACAATATTTCGATGTTTGTGGTTCAAATGTTAGTGATATTTGCGCTCTGTGCATTCTAATTTAGCTGTCTAAGCAAAAATATGAAACTTTGAAAGAATGAATGCATTCTCACTTGAAGAAATAAAATATACAGTGAAAGTAAAAAAAAAAACAAACTTTTCTACTATCTTCGGCGGTGTCCGAATATTAATATATTAATATATTTAGGTTGTATTTCAAAAATTATTTAGCAAATTTGAAGAAAAAAAATTTGCCCAGAACTGTGTGTGCTCGTGAAGAGATTAAATGACTTAAAGTTTTTGGGTTAAGCTGTTTAGAATCAAGATATAGGACCATATACCAAGAAATCAGTTACCAACTATAATTTTGAAATTTTTCTTGTAATAAACACTTCACATTTTTTTTATCACCACTTACTTAACACATTTTTTTAAACGGGCTAGAAATTAGTACTTTCTGATTTATTTTTAGGCCAGAAAATCTCATTTTGTCGGACCGAGCCAGATAATTATTGTGATAGTCCGATAAAAGCTTTTACCAGACTCATTTTTATTTACTTTCCGGCCCATCTTTAATGAAAAAAATTATAAAATAGTTAGTCTGAGATAGTGGTCAATTGGTTTCTATAGTAACCGAGTTTTTTATTACAGTAAAGCTCTTTATTCGCGGGGTATATGTTCCAAAAATATGCCGCGAATATAGGAACCGTGAATAACGAATGGTAATTTGTATGGGACAAAATAAATAAATAAATACATAAAAAACAAATATATAAAAAAATCAATTTTATTTAAGTTTTTGAACATTTTGATCAATTATCTTTAGGCTTAGGCAATGGTTTGAAAAATTTTGTAATTTTCTCTTGCTTGGCAGTTTTTAAAAGCTCCTTCAATTTAGACTGATACAGAGCAATCGCATTAGCAATTTGCCTCTTAAAAATAAGGCTTCGTTCTATAGACGGATCAATGCTCATAAAGAAATCACAAAGCTCATTTGCCATTCTTAAACCTTCACTAAGATTTTTCTAATTAAATGTCACGTTTCCAGTGGTTGTTGAAGCCTCTTCTTCGATAGGCTGTGAATTTAACATTTCCCCCAAGTCGGTTTGATTCAAATTATCATCTTGCGATTCAAGCAATTCATGAACGTCACTTGATTCTATCTGCTCGAACCCCTCTCGTCCTATTCCATTCGCGATTTCGGCTATGTTTGCAGTCATAGTTTGAACTTGCTCAGATTCTTCATTATTTTCCGGAGTCAGAGCAGGCCACAGTTTTTACCAGCATGACTTCAATTTTTGTGGCTTCAGTTCTTCTAATGATTCTTTTATGTTTACGATGCATTTTGCAATATCAAATTCCTTCCAGCATTCCATACCATTCATATCACGATTACATTCCATATTATCCAATATAATTCTGATGTAATAGAACTTAAAGGCCTGTATTATTCCTTGGTCCATAGGTTGACCATAGGTCGAGTTGGGAGATAAAAATGACACTTTTATATTTGGATGCATAGTTTCGCGAGGATGACCTGGTGCCTTGTCCAAAAGCAGAAGTGCTTTAAAGTCTAAATTCTATTTTTTTAAATAAGTTTCAACTTCAGAAACAAAACAATTCCGGAACCAGTCACAAAAAATAATACTTGTAACCCATGCTTTCTTATTAGCACGCCAAAACACTGGCAGGTTGTCCTTGTTTTGATTTTTTAAAGCCCGAGGATTAAACGATCTGTAAAGCATCAGTTAATGACACAACTTCCAGATGCATTCGAACATAGCAGCAGTGTAACTCTAACCTTTGCTGCCTTAAATCCAGGAGCAGATTTTTCGCTTTTAGAAATGAATGTTGTATTTGGCATTCTTTTCCAAAACAGTGCAGTTTCGTCTGCATTAAATACTTGCTCAGGTTTGTATCCTCCATCAGCTACTAGGTTTGCAAATTCTTCTGGATATCGCTCTGCTGCTCTGCAGCAAAGCGACTTTTACCATAGAACAGAACAGCAACATTGTATGTATACAGTGCTTTTCAGATAAAAGTATCCACCTTTAATAACTTTTGTAATACTGGTATTTAGAAAAAATCCAAAAACACGTCAATTTATGTTGGAAGGGGCAAGCATTATGGATTATTTAAACTTACTGGAAAAGCCACCCCCTCACCCCTAGCAGCATCCCCTTTATTTTTTTAAATTACTTGTCATATTTTTTATGTAAAATTTGGATACTCCTCTTTGAGCTGATTTCAAAAATGTATAATACTTTTAGTTAAAGTAGTTAGTTTATGAGGTAAACAATTTTTCTTTTTTACTTATTATTTACTTTCACCTTATTTGCCTGTACTAAAATGGGTTGTACAACAGTTCAAACTCTTTCAAAATCTTTTTAACTGTGCTATTTATTCTACGTAAAAAATCCAAACAACAAAAAACTCTATTTTTTATTAAAGTTTGACATTGTCAACTAGAATTTGTAGTCACTATTGATAGTGTAATTTGATACATTATTTATTTTGTTTCTCTGAAATGGTTTACTCTTTGCAAGAAAGAATTGAAATTGTAGGTTTATACTACCAAAATAATAATTGTGCAAGAGCTGCTGCTAGAATATTTAACGAATTACATGACGGAAGACATGCAACTCATAAGTATGTAATTCAACTGATGGAGAAATTTACCACAACAGGGTCTGTTTGCAATAAAGTGCATAAGCGAGAGGGACTCGTAAATAACGAAGCAATCCAAGTGGCAATTTTAGGGCAAGTCAGCTTAGAGGTTCAACAACCCCAATCGTTGTCAACAATAAGTAGAGCGATCGGTGTTTCATCTTCTACAGTTTTCCGAGTTCTACATAAATTCAAGTACCACCCATACAAAGTTAAGTTGGTGCACGAGTTGAATGAAGATGATTTTGATCGTCGTCTAGAGTTTTGCGAATCAATGACGCAAATTATCAATAACAATCCACAATTGTTAAACAATATTTGCTTTTCTGATGAATGCTCATGGTCATTAAATGGCTTAGTAAGTAGGCATAATTGTAGATATTGGGCTGAAAGTGATCCACATATTATGCGTGAATTCCATACACAACATCCCCAAAAGTTAAACGTTTGGTGTGGTATCCTAGTTGACCACATTGTCGGATCTTTCTTCATCAACGGAAATTTAAATGGTGAATCATATCTTGAGTTGCTCAGGAAGGGGTTGACCCACGTATTACAACAATAATAGAAAATGATGATAACCTTTCCAAAGATTTACTGGTATTTCAACAAGACGGAGCTCCCCCACACTATGCTATGCCTGTCCGACAATTTTTAAACGAAACATTCCCCGCTCGTTGGATAGGTAGAAGGGGGCAGATGATGGAGTGGCCACCTAGGTCACCGGATTTAATACCCCTAGACTTCTTTTTATGGGGGTATTTAAAAACAAAAGTTTATGCTACCCAACCAGAATCTCTGGATGATTTACGAGAGAGGATAGAAAATGAATGTCGACAATTAAATCCAGCCGTATTAAGCAATGTCAGAGAGGCATTTCAAAATAGATTATACCATTGTATGGAAGTGAATGGTACTCATTTTGAATACTTATTGTAACTTCATAATAAATAGCACAGTTAAAAAGATTAAAGAGTTTGAACTGTTGTACAACCCATTTTAGTACAGGCAAATAAGGTGAAAGTAAATAATAAGTAAAATTTGTGCTCTTAAAAGAAAAATTGTTTATCTCATAAACTAACCACTTTAACCTACAAGTATTATACATTTTTGAAATCAGCTCAAAGAGGGGTATCCAAATTTCACATAAAAAATATGAAAAGTAATTTAAAAAAATAAAGGGGATGCTGCTAGGGGTGAGGGGGTGGCTTTTCCAGTAAGTTTAAATAAGCCATAATGCTTGCCCCTTCCAACATAAATTGACGTGTTTTTGGATTTTTTCTAAATACCAGTATTACAAAAGTTATTAAAGGTGGATACTTTTATCTGAAAAGCACTGTACATATGTATTTCATCATTGAATAATAAGGTTGATTTCATTCTGTTTATTTACATTCTAAAAAACACCGATTGCGGCGAAGGCGGCTTATGTCAAAGTCGTCGGCAGTATCATTTAACAACATACTTTAGGCAAAGTTTTAATAAGATTTATTTTACTTTTTTTATTAGTCCATTTGACGGCATTTACAAAGGATATTGGGTTGAATACTTATTGGAATCCTTTTATTATTTATGTATGTACTTATTAGATCCGCGAATAAAGAAATTTTTAGTCGCGAATATAGGAATTTGATTACATGTTTTTACTCCGCGAATAGTGAAAACGCGAATGAAGGAAGCGCGAATACGGAACTTTTACTGTATTTAAAACTATAAAATAACTTGACATATTTTGACGTTTAGTTGAAAACGTGACATTTATTATAAAATGGATGTTCAATATGATGCATTTGATTGTGTTTATGGTACAACAATGCCCATTTTAAAAAAAATATTGTCCGTAATACGTCCCGAAAGTGCGGCTCGCCCTGCAATTTGTCCACTCGTCCAGTAAAATACCACTTTCGTGAACTACTATTAATAGATATTTACAATATAAGTGTCTATTCATATTACGAAATAAGATGGGAAATTTGAATATGGAAATATAAATTTACGATATGAATATAGTACATTATTTTACCTACTACCAATAATGTTAATTATTTACTCAAAATTAGTCAATATTCCTGAAATTAATGATATATCATGTAACAAGCAAGCGTTGCGCTATCAATTTTGACGCGTTCACTTCAGTTTGGTATAATTGTATCGACATGAGTTCCGACTATGAAGTGTGGATTTTGATATAGAACTTAATACAAATAACGGAGTTCAAACCCTAGTACCCGCTAAATCCCGCAATAGATACGAAAAAGAATATAAACGATTCGAAGACTAGTGCAGTTCAAAAAAAGTCCGTGATATATCCGAGAAATCCGAGAAAATTTTATTAGCTTATTTGGCTGGGAAAGCTGAAAAAGAAAAGGCATCATCATTATGGACACATTATAGTATGCTGAGAACAATGATATCTGTGAAGAAAAATGTGGACAGTAAATATTCACAGCTATTGGCTTTTTTGAAGCGGAAACGTGAAAGTCGCAATTTTTGATTTTGATTTTTGAAAGAAGCCAATGATGATCAATTCTTGATGATGAAGGTAAGATTATACATATATATGGTGACATTTCCATGTAGCATATTATTTTTATAGGTTTCCTTAATCGTGGGTGTGTTTGGCGCCTGCCGAAGAGAAGAATTGATGAAGTTAAAAATTGGTGATGTAGTTGACGAAGTAACGTTCATAACGATCAAAATACCGAATACTAAAACCAAAATTCAAAGGGAATTTGCTATCACTAAAAGAAACATTGCTGGTTTTGACTGCTTGAATAACGTCCGAAAATAATTTCGACTTCGACCTCAAAATATAGTCCATGACCGGTTTTTTATTTTATATAAAAATGGAAAATGTTTTTCTCAACCAATTGGTATCAATACTTTCGGGCGCAAAGAAATAGCAACGTTTCTGGTGCTACCAAATCCATCACAATATACAGGTCACTGTTTTAAAACATCATCAGCATCCCTACTTGATGATGCTGGTGTTGATATGCACATTTTGAAGAGACATGGTGGATGGAAATCCAGTAGTGTCGCTGGAGTATATGTAGAAACATCCTTAGAAAACAAAAAAAATGTAGCTACTAAAATAATGGGAGGGGAAATCGTTTCTACAAAAAATTCAACTGAAATTGAAAACTACAATTCTTCAATTGCCTCGTCACGTCAGCTGGAATAAACATCACTTATTGAACAGGTGTTTAATTATTATAATAAATGAGGTTTAATTTCTTATTTATGAGTTCATTCCACTAGTGCGGTAAAGTATCTCAGTATGAAACTCATATTGGTATCGTAATGTTTGATATTACATATTGGTAGTAGGTAAATATTATTACAGAATAATCAGAATAATTTTATAACCATGAGCTATACAAAACAATAAAAAAGGTTTGGATTAGTTAAAATCTCTGTATATTAAAAATAACATTTATATAAGTATTTGTCAATAAAGTTTGAAATTTTGTTTTACTTTAATTCCAAGAATATCTTCCCGGTCAATTTCAATCAAAAAAACAATTTTTTTCATATTGTAACAAGGTTCAAGTTCATTTTGATGACACAGTGGAATAAGTTTAGTCACACCTTTGGTTTTGGGAAATCTACGATTTACAGGGTTATTAAAGAAGAGGGATGTAGTGGATTTCAAACAGCACGTAAACCATCAGGAATACCATAACTTCAAATATAAAATCACTTGAAAGAAAGACATTGAAGGAAAAGTACATGCGTTCTTCTTTAGAAAAGAATTTCCGACAGAAGATAATGATAACACTGAACTGAGTGGAAGCATATTACTGTAGAAACTATAGAAACCAAAGAAGAAATATATTTTATTTAGATGAAACATGGATCAATAAGAGACATACATTCAAATAAAACAAGGCGAAGAAAGACAGATTTTTCAAAAAATGTATCGACTGGTTCAAATCCACCAACAGGAAAGCACATATCGGCAGCTGAAACGGATTTGTTTAAGGTGGTTTATTGATTTTTAAATCTACTCGTTCCCGGTGACTACCATGATGACATCTTGACCAATAATTTGTGGAATGATTCACCGAGTTGTGTGACAAAACCTCGTGCACGTCAGCTGCGGCATCAGCGGTGGGTTGGCCAACGACAATCACCAAATCACGTTAAAAAAACAAATTTTATAATTTCATCCCTGTTAAAAGTTTGTGAGTCAATAGTTTCTATAATACTGAACTGGAAAAAAAACGTCAGCTGGCTGTAACGCGGTTCCATGTCAGATAATAGTCGACGTAGTACTTGAACTAAACAAATACATCAGCTGGTTGTATACCGAGGGAAAATCTGTCAGCTGACGATTTTTCCATCCACATATTTACAGATGACGGTTTTTTTCATTCGGAGAATTATGTCAACTATCATCTGACAAATTTTCAATCAAATACTTTTTTCTCACTTCAGTATTATAAAAACTATTGACTCACAATTTTTTAACCGAGATGGAATAATAGAATTTTCCATAAAAAAGCAAAAATTAGTAGATATTAAATATAATTATGCAAATTGTCAATGTCAAGTGAAAATTTAACGAAATTCGAAGCAAATCGAAACGTCAATTTTTTATTTGTTTTTTGAATCTAATTTTCCATCAAGAAAAGACGTAAAACCAAGGTAATTTATCCAGGAAAACATCTAAAAAGGTTCAAAAAGTGAACAAGTTTAAGAAATTACTAGATATTAAATATAGTTGTGCAAATTGTTAATGTCAAGTCAAATTTTGACGAAATTCGAAACAAATCGAAACGTCATTTTTTTATTTGTTTTTTCTATCAAGAAAACACCTATGAAGACAATTTATCCAGGAATATATTTAGGTTAGGTTAGGTTAGGTTGGGTTAGGAGACTATGACTATAATCGCATTGATGAGAAAGATACCGTCTTTATAGCTGTAAATGTGAGCTCGATAAATCCTCGTATAGTATAATCTGTGCGATGTGAAAACATCGATGTATCGTTTGCACCCCTAGTTAGAAATGTATGTTCACAATTTACTTTGTTATAATTGGCATCCATTATTTCATTCATTCTTAACCACAAAATAGATTTATTATTAATTGTATTTTTCATCTTTTAGTTCGTGCTTTTAGGAAAAATTATCTAATTTTTTATCATTGCCTATAATTACAGAATTAATTTTTTTTACAATTTTTAATTTACAATCCTCATAACACTTTCTGCGGTTTAGAAATTTTAATCCCTTTCTCAGAAAGTAAAAGACTACTTAAATTGATCTTGAATTATGAATATTCTCTACCTGTAGAGATAACAAACTTACCTTATATTTGTTGATTAAAACGACTAGAAAATTTAAAGTCACTTTTGAGATGCATAAGTAGTTTCATAAATTTGTACAGTCCGCCCTATTTAAGATTATATTTAATATTTAACAGAGTTTGTTTTAAATTGGTTTACAAATCCAACAATACATTAAAACAATTGTTGGGCAATCCTAAGGAATCATGACATAAATATTGATAATGTAATTGTTGAAAAGTGTATCCAATAATGAAGTGTTAGATGCATTTGAAAGAATTTGAATTGCTAAACGTAAAAACAGCTTGAATAAGGACAAAGGACAAACTCCTTAGAGCCCATTCTATAGTTTAGTAGTCAAGGAATAAATTTGAAGATTTCCGCCAAGGAGGTTTACCGTTGGAATTCATTTTCGCGGGAAAAGGTTTATTGGTGGGAAAATTTTGTATAAAGCAGGTAAGTCAAGTAATTAATTTTAGTTTACCTTTACCTTCTGAAGATGATAACTTGGTTATCGAGACGCGGGTCAGACAGTGTAATTGTGAGTGTTGATGTAAACTGTTTACCTTCAGTCTCTGAAAACGATAACTTGGTTATAGAAACGCGCTTCAGACAGTGTAATTGTGAGTATTGGTGTAAAATGTTTCCCTTCAGTGTCTGTAGACGATAACTTCATTATCGAAACTCGCATCAGACAGTGTACTTGTGAGTGTTGGTGTAAACTGTTTGCCTTCAGTCTCTGAAGACGATAATTTGGTTATCGAAACTCGCATCAGATAGTGTACTTGTGAGTGTTGGTGTAAACTGTTTACCTTCAGTGTCTGAGACGATTATTTGGTTACTGAAACGCGCGTCAGATAGTAATTGAGAATATTAGTGTAGAGTGTTCAATATGAATATCACCAACGGTTCCAGAAATTCTAACTTAGTATATATAGTATATAAATATTAAAATACTTGAAACAGAATAAAATACAAATACAAGAAAATGAGTAGATATGGTTCACATGCACAGGAACGAGATATCTGTCAATGTTAAAAAAAGATTAAAAATTTGAGTTTTTATATTTTATTAATGGCAGCATCACAATCATTGCAAAGTACTTGATATATAATATTGCATATTTTGTTTTTGGGTGTTTTAGATTTTAGTTCAGTGGAATATTTCGATAATTTATCATGTCCTTAATGACTGATACTGATATTTATTGAAATAATTCGATAGTTGTTGGGAAAATCCTTGTACATAATTGATTATAGTTTATCCTTCTCTTAAATATGTTGAATTTTTACAGAATAATCTTTTTTGTGTCAAATTATGACATGAATTAAAGTTTACATATACTGAGGACCAATTCAATCCCTTATACCTTTCTTTTTTTTTGTTATTGTCAATTTTATATAATATGACAACAAGAATCAATTTTTTTTCGATTTCGATTGTGGATTGAAATTTTTTATGAAAGAAATTGAAATTACATTTTAAATTTCATTTTTCCATTGAAAATAAATTATACGCAGAAAATACCCGCGTTAACTACTCTTAATTACATTTTCTAGAATTCTAATCAACATTTTTTTAATGTATTAAGTTTTGATTATAAATTGTTATCCAAAGCAAATCGTACGCAGTTCCACCTATCGCGTAGGTTCTGAGTATTACTCTATATTGAATCGTCATTTTTTTTAAGGAAGTGTCGCTTTAACCAACCCATTACAAATTTTAAATATGTTTTCAAACAACGGCACTATTATATTTCAGCAGCCTTACCACAAACTCAATCCATGAACCTTTCCAGTAATTCTAAGTTTCAAAAAATTCTAAGAAAAACCAAATTTCAATTTGCACACCCTTTTAGAAATCCACTGTAACTAATGTCGGCTCATCACATTGCTTTAAACATACAAAAATACCCAAAATATTAAACCATTACAACATTACCTCAGGTACCAAGGTCATAATTGGGATCATAAATATTCACCCCCAATATATTTTTATTGCACCCACAGACCAAGTCAAATTGGGTTGTACCATCCCCATTTGGAAGGGGAAATAGGCGTATATTTATAGTTCTTGTCGAAAACTGTCCATATTTCATTCTTTACTCGCAATTGGGTACCACAAGTCGTACTAAATTAATTTGACTAATATCGAAGTTAAAATGCAAAATCAAAATAACGTCGACGACAAAAAATACAGAAAACCATTGATGGAGAAGAAAAGAAGAGCTAGAATAAACGACAGTCTCGAAAATTTGAAACAAATATTATTAGAGTGCGATCCACAAAGTGTTGGAAAGAAAAGTGCTAAGCTGGAAAAGGCGGACATTCTGGAAATGACTGTAAGTTACCTTCAAACTATAAGAAAAACACCTGCTCCTAATAGTTATTATCAATCAACTAACTACGGGAATTGCTCAACGAATAAATACAGTAGCAACAGTTATGTAACTGTCGCCTCTAAAACCGGTAATGTCGGTCAATATTGCTACGGTGGTAGTTCGACTAGTTCGTATTATTCAAAAAATCAATCTACACAGAAAGCGGACAAAAGCGGATTGTGGAGACCTTGGTAATTAAAAATAGTGTTTAATTTAATTCTTTCTGTGATAATGTATATATAACTTTGTAAATACGATTTTTTTTGTAGAAGTTAGTTGACGAACTACTACAACTTTTTATTTGTATATTTATTGTGTTTATATGTTATATTTTTTGAGAATTAGAAATACTTTTATTGATGAAAAAATTGTAAATTATTGGCAACAATTTCCCAAAGTTTTTGAAATGTTTTTATGTAGTAAATTTACGATTGTAAATGAAATTGTTGTCAACAATCTATCATCATTACAGTAGATTTGATTTTACAAACATACATAATTTACATTTTTTTCCTATTATCTTCTGTTACTGTTTTATATGCATATTTTTTAATTTTTACTATTTGTAATTGTAAGCGTAAAATAAATTATTTTCTACTTTATAAATTTATCTTTCATTATAGTATTTTTAGAACCCACATATTCCATCCTTAAGAAACTTCATCCTCAAGACCGAACCAGTAAATAATTATTTATGTATTTAATGTGTCTTTTTTCGACGAATGTGAATAGTAATTATTTTTAAACTTCGGTCATTGTTTCTTTAACACTCACAGCTCCGATGACCTTGAAAATTTAGTATGTTGTATTAGTAGATGCTGATTAATTTGATGTGCATATATGGGGTGCGGAAATCATATCTTCACATAGTTTTTTTATGTTGAAAATTGAATCAATTTCTTTCCCCCTTGGATCAAAAATATTCTCAGGGTAAATACCTCACTAACCATCTACAATAAACACGAATCCCCTAGCGTTCTTGTAGAGAAAGCATTCTTGGAAATTCTGCATAAAAAATACAACGACCTAATTCTCTATACGGATGCCTCCAAAGCTGATTCCGGTGTCGTTTGCGCAGTTACTACAAATCACGAACTCATAAGCTCTTTCCACTTACCCTCGACGTGTAGTGTTTACACTGGTGAAATATACAGTATCCTTCAAGCTTTCAAATATATTTCTCCTCCCCATAAATATATCACCATATATACTGACTCTCTTTCATCCACAACCATATTCACCGACCATCCAATAGTCCAAAACATTCATGACATCTACCAAACTCTCATTGATTTTGATATAACAGTCTCTCATCTGGCTTCCATCGCACATTGGAATTGCTGGAAACGAATGTGCAGATCGCCAAGCCAAAGAAGCCACAAAGAATCATCCTGAAATCCCAGTTCAGCTGGCCAATGATCTGAGAACTAAATTCAAAAATCTTGGCACAATATATGGAGCAAGAGTTCCCTAAACTTTTTTAATAGGAGAGGAGCTGTGGCAATAAGAAGACTTCGCATCAACCACACGAAACTTACTCACGGGTTATTTGATGTCATCAGAAAGTCATCCTGTCTGCCAAAGTTGTCAAGTTCCTGTGACTGTTAAGCACATCCTCATCGACTGCAGAGATTACTCTACCGCATATCAACAGTTTGATATGAAAACTAACCTCAAGGAGACACTTAACTGCCCGACGGAAATGAAGAAAATCGTGGAGTTTCTTGAATACAGATTAGGTTAGGTTCGATTGGGTTAGGCTAAGTTAGGTTAGGTCAATAAAAAAACTATGTGAAGATATGATTTCCGCGCCCCATATATGCTTATCAAATTAATCAGAATGATCACCTCTACAACATACCAAATTTTCAAGAAGTAGAAAAACATCCACATATTTTTGGGACAATAAATCATTAGGAGCATTCTGTGCTACGTCTAATATGTTTGGTACTATATTTGCGAAATAATCTTTTAAGACATCGTCCAAAGAATCCATTTTTATAATTATATCTAAAAAAACATTTTAGTGGCCTAAAAATGTTTAATAAATATAAATACTTTTGCTTACCCTAGGTATACCGGGAATATCTCAATTTTAATTTTAAATGTTAGATTTAATGCACGAAAAAAATGTCAATCACTTACAACCAACTTATGGATGCAATAATTTTTAATTTCTCATGAAAAACTCAGATTTAATATCTGTTTATTATAAATATCTATATTTTCATAAGACTAGGTATAACTACATATAAATTGGAACTTTAGAAACTTTGAAAAACTCTTTACGCACTAGTTTATAAAGTAGAGTTTTACGCACCCGAAAGTGTATCTAAAGTAGTACTTTACACACGGTAGTAGAAAATAGTTATTTATGTAACAAGTGTGTAAAGTAGATTTTTCTTCGACGATTGTTAATATTGTAATCACAATCACATGAATCAACTTATTTTGAGTTGATTTTTAAACACGTAAATGAGGTATTCATAATTTAATATAAAGGAGTGAAAGTTTTATTTTATTATCGACAGCAACCACCTGTCACTATTGAAAAAATTGAAAAAGGGATGACGAAATGAGTCTAAAGCTCGCGAATTTTGGAATCTCTCACGTCCGTCATTCTCTAGCTGTAAACCCATCCCAGCATGATTATTACAATTGAAGCAAACAAGTATGCAAAAAACAGCAACCGGTTCTGTGGATATCCAGATAGTTTTGATTGTTGTTATGAATATATGATAAAAACAAACATTGTGAACATGAAACCAGATGTAGTTACATCCTCTCCTTGCAATTGCGAGCCATTGGAGATGTTAATATCAACAAAAAGGTCGATTTACATCACGCTATTCAGAGGAGTTGTGATTCAATATTCGTCGAGGCATTAGCCAGGAAAGTAGTTGTTTTCTCCTTTGAAGAACGGTAGAATACATTTTCGAAATTAGAGGTTCAGAGGTGAATCCTTTAAATGTATATATATATGCTAAATTCGGCGGATTGTCCATGACATCAATGTTCAATCACGTATTAGCTAGGCAAATAGTCGTTGTCTTCTTTGAGAAAGGGCAAACCGGTATTTGAAATAATGAAATTCGATATAATAGGTATAAATAGATAGTCTCTTCTGTTTTAAAATAAGTTTTTTTTCATAATTTTTGAAAGACAGATAACAATTTGACGTTTCGACTTGACTTCAATCTTTAATATGATTAATCAATAAATCACCTACAACATGAATATCAAAATAAAAATAAAATAAAAATAGAAATCTGTTTTAACAAAAGAAATTAATTTTTCCTTGATTTCTACACACAACTCAAAAATGTGTGTAGCAGCCATCAATCAAATTATTTGTAGCCTTTTTTATCACTACAGCTTTTCATTCTTATGAATTTCTAAAAATTCTCTCCTTGTTTTAGATTCCGTTCCAAGAATTTTTGAATCTTTATAATTGAATTCATTTTTTGTTTGATATTTCGTGGTTCGTTAAAACAATTTTATTTTTTGTTATCGTCTTGGTGATCTTTTAGTCTATTTTCTAAATACTGAGATTTTTGCCCCATGTAGACAGCGTCACAAACAGTACAAGGCACATATAATATTACATCTTTTGCTTTTAGAATAGCTAAACATCTTAATTCAGGACCTGATAGTTGGATAGATCTATCAGCCAAACTTATTATCATTGATCTGATTTTTTTATCTGTTTTTCAATAATTATAAAAAAACTAATTTTAAAAGCTAAAATCAAGACAATATGGGCACCAGGTACCTCATAGACATTTTCTATCGTGAAATTCGCATTCAACGATCTCGAAATCCCCCGAATAGTAAAATTGTGATCAATATTTTCCGAAATTTTTCATTTTTTAACCATTGGAGATGCACTTTTTGAAATGCCTCTTTCCCCTGCACAAATGCAAGTTTCATTTCTTATTAATAATTATTTTAATTCACAAAGTTTCCTGAAACCAAAAAAATGGATAGTAGAATGAAATCCATTGAAAAAGAAACAGAATATAACAAAAAATCATTTAAAGGTGATTTGTAGTCGAGAAGTGAGTTTTTTAAGGTTAGAAAAATTATTTTAATTAATTTATTAATGTCAACACTGCCTCAAATACTTTAATTAAATTTTCAAAAACTATCAAATGTATATTCCAAATGGATTAAAATATTCAGATACTAAATATCGAAACTCGTTTATCTATTTTTGGGTATTTGTACTGAAAATGGACACGTGGCTTTCTGATAGTACTGGTTACTTTGAAAAAGACTATAACGGATTATAAATTTGTTATTATTCTACAAATTCCTATCCTTATAGAAGTTTTATGGTGGTTATTCCCTTAATCCCCCAACTACAATGGCGCTCACGTACATGATTGAATTCGATGGGTAAGTTCAATAAATTTAAATTCATTATCTTAAGGAGAATATTGAAACATGAATTTAGCTACACAGACTTGTACAAAAAAAGAACAAGTTATAATAAATATATTTGTCGATCACAGAAAGTGAAATATTCAAATGAACATTAAACGAGAATCAATAAAAATTCCATTGAGCTAGTTCGAGGAAGTTGAGAGAAAAACTTTAAGAAAAATTTCAAGAATTGATGTATCTGCCTAAGAGTTTATATTTAAAATTTATATGAGGAGAATAAGTTGCTACAATAGAAGTAATTCAGTACTAGTTTTACCAACAGGGAGAGTAGGCTATTTTTTAATTATTTTGAGCCTAATACCAAAAATTTCATCAAAATTTGACTTGACATTGACAATTTGCATAACTATATTTAATATCTACTAATTTCTTGAACTTTTTCACTTTTTGGATCTTTTCATATGTTTTCCTGAATAAATTGTTTTGATTTTAGGTCTTTTCATGATAAAAAATTCATTTCAAGAAATAAATAAAAAATTGACGTTTCGATTTGATTCTATTTTCGTTAAAATTTGAATTGAAATTGACAATTTGCATAATTATATTGAATATCTACTAATTTCTTGAACTTCTTCACTTTTTGGAGCTTTTTATATATTTTCCTGGTTAAATTGTCTTGCTTTTAGATCCTTTCTTGATAAAAAATAGTTTCAAAGAACAAATAAATAATTGAGGTTTGGATTGGTTTCGAATTTCGTTAAATTTTGACTTGACATTGATAATTTGCATAATTATATTGAATATCTACTAATTTCTTAAACTTCTTCACTTTTTAGAGCTTTTTATATATTTTCCTGGATACATTACCTTGTTTTTAGATTCTTTCTTGATAAAAAATAGTTTCAAAAAACATATAAATAATTGAGGTTTGGATTGGTTTCGAATTTCGTTAAATTTTGACTTGACATTGACAATTTGCATAATTATATTTAATATCTACTAATTTCTTCAACTTTTTCACTTTTTGGATCTTTTCATATGTTTTCCTGAATAAATTGTTTTGATTTTAGGTCTTTTCATGATAAAAAATTCATTTCAAGAAATAAATAAAAAATTGACGTTTCGATTTGATTCTATTTTCGTTAAAGTTTGAATTGAAATTGATAATTTGCATAATTATATTGAATATCTACTAATTTCTTGAACTTTTTCACTTTTTGGAGCTTTTTTGTTTTTAGATTCTTTCTTGATAAAAAATAGTTTCAAAAAACATATAAATAATTGAGGTTTGGATTGGTTTCGAATTTCGTTAAATTTTGACTTGACATTGACAATTTGCATAATTATATTTAATATCTACTAATTTCTTGAACTTCTTCACTTTTTGGATCTTTTCATATGTTTTCCTGAATAAATTGTTTTGATTTTAGGTCTTTTCATGATAAAAAATTCATTTCAAGAAATAAATAAAAAATTGACGTTTCGATTTGATTCTATTTTCGTTAAAATTTGAATTGAAATTGATAATTTGCATAATTATATTGAATATCTACTAATTTCTTGAACTTTTTCACTTTTTGGAGCTTTTTTGTTTTTAGATTCTTTCTTGATAAAAAATAGTTTCAAAAAACATATAAATAATTGAGGTTTGGATTGGTTTCGAATTTCGTTAAATTTTGACTTGACATTGACAATTTGTATAATTATATTTAATATCTACTAATTTCTTGAACTTCTTCACTTTTTAGAACTTTTTATATATTTTCCTAGATAAATTGTCTTATTTTTAGATTCTTTCTTGATAAAAAATAGTTTCAAAAAACATATAAATAATTGAGGTTTGGATTGGTTTCGAATTTCGTTAAATTTTCACTTGACATTGATAATTTGCATAATTATATTTAATTTCTACTAATTTCTTGAACTTCTTCACTTTTTGGATCTTTTTATATGTTTTCCTGAATAATTTTTTTTGATTTTAGGTCTTTTCATGATAAAAAATTCGTTTCAAAAAACAAATAAAAAATTGACGTTTCGATTTGATTCGATTTTCGTTAAAATTTGTATTGTCATTGACAATTTGCATAATTATATTGAATATCTACTATAATTTTCTTACAAAGAAAACTAAGCATGACCAACCCGTTGAACACGCGGGATTTAAAAAATGATTCTACACCATAGATCAAATTAAAAATTTTGTACGTAGTAGATATGAGAAGAAGAATGTAGAAACAGTAGTTTCGTGCTTGTCTTTTAACATCACCCAAATAATTTCAGATGAATATCACCCTTAAACTATAAAAATTTGTTTGTTGTTACTGGAAAGTATTCGAAATGTCACTTGATTTATGAAAAACTGAATGAAAACAACATGAAAAAAACATGAAAACTGTTAAATTAGACTTAATATAATCTATATTTGGTTAGAAAATATCTAGTTTATGTATTACCTTTTCACCACTCCATGTATATTTTAGTTTATTTTTTACGTACAGTTTTTTGCTTTATATAAAAGACACCACTCAAATACAGTATCTGCATAACTAATTTAAAAAATTCACATTGTAAACTTTGGTAGTAAAAATATATTCAAATATACTTCCTCATAGTACTCAGACAGTCCAAAATACAAAATAAAAAGGGAACACGCTGTAATTTATGAAAATATGATTATTCATACCCTTTACAAACCCTAATAGTTGCCAATAAACGCATTTATAAATATTTAGGCAAACTTTTATTGACAATAAAATCAACCCTATTTCCGCATGTTTTATAACTCTTAAAAAAGTTTTTTTAGCTAAAGGCAGTTAGCCCTTTTCTTTGTCGGTCATTTTTTATGGTTTATTTGGAATTTTTTTTTGACTTTCAACACATTTTATGGATAGTATAAGAAAAAAAACACATTTAAATAAAACTCAATTCATAAAACAGGTAGAAAAAAAAATATATCGACTTGGTTAGAATAAAGATATCAACCAAAATTATTTACGTTGGTGGACACGTGATACGTAAATTGGTATTAATAATATTTAAAATTCATCTATACCACAAAATTTCTTATAGTTATTTAAGCAACATCAGGCAAACATTCTCTAGATAAAAAAAGCTTAATTTTCCAAAAGTATCTTCTCATTATATTTCGTTAACTTCTTCACATCTTTATAGATCTGCATTTCAACTCATATGACAAATGAAGTGTCTAATACGACGGTAATGCTAAATATTTTGAGATACAAAAAAGTCTTTTTAAGAAAGTAATTTTATTTATGGTCAAAGTCTTCAATGCAATTAAAACTTCTACAATTTGAAAGCTTGAAGCTCTACTATTCGTTTTGACGTACCGCAAGCTTTTGACATGAAGGAATCAAATACAAAATGTATCGATTACTGCTAGAACAGTTTTCGAAATTATTAGACTTATATACAGGGTGTTTCTAGATTCATTCGAAAAAATTCACGAGGTGATTACTCGTATGAAATTAAGATAGATCTTTCCTATAATAAAATTTTCTCAGATCAACACTTTCCTAGATATTATCCTTAAAAGGGGGTGACTAAAATTAATATCAACTATGAGTGTCGTGTAAACTAATGATTTAAAATAAACAAAAATCGCAAGGATTTAACTCTGGATATCGAGGAGGCCAATGTTGGGACTATCCTCGACCATTCCAACGATTGGAATATATTGATCTAAATGTTGTCTGGAGTGTACTGGACCATCATCGTTCTTAAACAACTGACATGTCTTCAAGTAGTTCAATCGCTTAAGCAGAAAATGTGGCCGAATTAAGTTATCTTTTACAATACCAATACCATACGTCCACTGAAAGAACAATTTCAAAATGGTGCCCTGTGAAATTATTTAAACGAGGTTTTTCTCAATAGGTGGATTGGAAGACGTGGAACGATCGGTTACATGCTCCGATTTGTTTCCTCTCGATTACTACTTATGGAGTTATTTAAAATCTAAAGTATATTTTAATAGACCAGAAAATATTGCTGATTTGAAAATTAGGATAACGGAAGAAATTAACGAAATAACCCCTGACGTCATATAGAATGTACGAGAATTCCAAAATCGTCTCGGTTATTGTCAAGAGATGAATGGGGGTCATTTAATCAATAAATAATTATTATTATCTTCATTCTACGTAAAGTTTTGTAATAGAGACATTATCAAAACTTTTACATCTTGAAAATGTATTTAAAAAAGTACAAAAATCAACTTTTTAACAGAAAAAAAGTAACCAGGCGTTAAGTGGTTAATTCGCATATACTAGCGATTTTTAGACATTTTCCAATGTCAAAATGAATATTCACACAATTATTATCTCTTATTATATCTTTCTTTTTAATATAACCTCAAACTTTATCCTAAATTAATGATTATCAATTTAAATACTTGGGAAATATCCAACAATGTTTATATCTACATAACGTATTTACCAATGTCTCATTTTAAAGATAATTTACGACTAAACCAATCTGTTTAAAATTGGGTTTGAATCATAATTCATAACCACAAACTGATCTTCGTAGAGACACTTTTGGGGATGGTCTCATAATTGAATAATTGTGCTCACCCTTTTTAAGGTTAGGTATTCATAAACGTTTACGGTTTCTTTTCGGAAGCTTGTCAGAAATTACTTGAGACGCATCACCGGTTTCCTTAGCCAAGAATGTCTCGAGTTATCTTTCTTATGTCATCCGGAAAGTTTGGGATGAATTCAAAACGTGTCATTACAGGTGTCTGTAATGATAATGTTAAAATTCACAAGGTTAACTGCTACCATGCTGTAAAATATTGTCAGAAGCCACCGTTAGCATTAATTTCGTCCAAATTATCCACCCTTGATTTAATAGATTTATAAAAACTTTTTATTTCTGGTTTATTATAGGACCGACCGGTAAATTTTTTGTTATATATGGAGGTTATCAAATTGACAGCTTTACTTTGTTTTGGTACCTATGACTAGAGTGTTACGTGCTTGGAAAAACCGGATAAGTTTGATCCTAATTTTCATTTTTTGCTTGGTAGAAATTCAGAGCATTTCTCTCTTGTTACTTCTCATCGGACCAACATATGTTAAAGTAATTATTTTCAAAGAAGAATACTAATTGTCGGCAGTAACATTACAATTGGAGTGTGCAATAGTTGCTCCAGGATCACTTTTCAACCATCCTTGTTGTGGCATCGTCAAACCTCAACGCGAATAACAGAGTTTGACATCTTTTCAAGGACATGACACCTCGATTGGTTTATTTGAAAATAATAGGTTTTCTCCAAACCTGTTAGTTTGGATCGTTCTTGGAACGGTTTTTGGAAGGGTTAATTGATATTTTCTGCGCAACCTCCAGCTATGCACGGTTCTTGTAACAATACTTGATATCAACTAAGTATCGAAGAGACCGTTCTGGGAATCGATTCACTCTATTCCGCAGAATGATCACCGAATCAAGGACGGTTTTTTGATGGGTTGGAACGCAGCTAATAGGTTCGTTCCAACCTGCTAGTACGGATCGTTCTTGGAATGGTTATTGGTAGCGTGTATAGATATTTTCTGCGCAATCTCCAGCCATGCACGGCTCTTGTAACAGTACTTGATATCAACCAAGTATCGAAGAGACCGTCCTGGGAACGATTCACTCTATTCCGCAGAATCTTCACCAAGACTTTCAACGATATCGGTTTCTTTGTATATCGCCGAGTTTTGATTTTTCAGTTTTTCCCTCATTGTTTTCTAATTTGGCTAATTACTATTCGTAATATTATTTTATGATCAAACAAAAGGCGCCAAATATCTTCAATTTTGGGATTTTTACTCAGTGACAGAGTTTGACATTCTAAATTAATTATTATTATCAATTGAAGGACTTGGAAATATCCAACAATGATTATGTCCAGTTCACCTATCAACGCATGTCTCATTTTAAAAATAATTTACGACTAAACAAATCTGTTTAAAATTAGATTTGAATCATGACGCTTAACTGATAATATCAAAGATATAATCATATTTCATAACCACAAACTGATCTTCGTAAAGACACTTTTGGGGATGGTCTCATAATTGAATAATTGTGCTCACCCTTTTTAAGGTTAGGTATTCTTAAACGTTTACGGTTTCTTTGAAAAATTACAATACATAATAACATAACGAAAATAGAAGTGTAATAAAATTTCGTAGTCTAGACGTGAGTGGAATATAAATGTTTCAAATATAAAAGTGATTTATTCAAGATAAGCATTATCTATAGGGATAGAATAATATACAGTTATAAGGTACCTCCTAAATAACTAGGATTAGCCGAACTACTGAAATTTATCGGCATCATAAAGTTTCAAAATTACGAATTCCAAGAAAGGATTGAGAAAAGTTACAGACGTCGTAAGGGATAATTGCCGATTTAAAAGTTACGGATAACGGAATAAAATTAATAAAATAACCCCTGGGATAACACAAAAATTGCAAAGTACATTAAGCGACATTATTATCTACATTCTACGTAAAGTTTTGTGAGAGAATTTTCTCAGTTATGATTGCACTAAATTTAATAACTTCATATTACTGAACAGAGAATTAAAATCCCTTTCCAACGAGGTGCCACACGACACCCATTTGAAATGTTCGATAGGGTGTTTATAATTCAGAAGAGGTCCTGGAGGGAGATAAAGTTTGTCAATTTAGGAATAAAAATTTAAAAATTGAGTTATTTATTCTATAAAAATGGATATCATTGTATAAATAAATAATGTGAATACAAGTCGAAATAGAGAAAATAGTTTAAAAGGCCATTCCAGTATTCCAATATGGAATGCAGGGATAAAAAGCCTTTTGTTAAAGAAGCGCTATTACTAGCGTTTTGTCTGTTCGTCTGACTGTCTGTAGCAGCGATATCTCCTAACAGAAAGCATGTGGTGAACTGGAAAAAAATGTTTGGCATTATTAGAATAAAATACAAACCCTGCTATAGATCACAAAAACATTCATTATTATATTCTACTTAATAATGTGAACGTGGTCTAGCTATTAAATAACGAGACTGATTATCAAAAAGGGTTTTATTATAAAAATTATTCTATATTCGAATGCTCCCCTTCATTATACTCCCCTTCCCTCGCCACACACCTCTCCATACGTTTTTTCCATTCACCGAAAGAGTGCTGGAAGTCTTCTTTGGTGAGTGTCTTTAGGAGCTCTGCCGTTTTTTGCTATACCGCTTCCATCGGGTCCCTTTCAGGGCAAATCTTTTTCTAACCTTACAAGGAAACTTGAGTAGACCCGTTGACGCAAGAGCTTTTGGTCAGGAGTCAGATTTTTTGGCACCAACTTCGCACAGACTTTTGTCATGTATAATTCCTCAAATTTTTCTAACCGTTTCTTTATCGGCGTTTTCAGCCCGGTAATCATCCGGATGCGCATTCGACGATCTGCACGCATAATTTGATTGATTTTGGTCACTGTTTCCGGAGTTGAAACAATCACAAGGCGACCTGGGCGCTGGTAATCTTCGGGGCTCTCTCGGCTCTCTACTACACCACTCAAAAACACGCGCACGAGATAGAGAATTGTCCCCATAGGCCTGTTCTGCTCCTGTTTTTCATCACACATGGTTTTCTACAAGAGAAAAAAAACACGTTCGTTTCAAACCGCTACTGCGCAATGACGGAAACGTGTTTTGGGACGTGCCTAGACAAGATATCCAGATACCCAACACACTAATCGTTTTTTACCCCACCCGTCTAGGGCGCCCTCTAGGCGAATAGTCTTGTTATTTAATAGCCAGATCTCATACTCTAGCCTAAAGGCCGCTTGTCATGATGCAAAACAACATGCATGTTATTTTTCAATTTCAAACTGCCCACAAAATATTAAATAAAGTTTGAGGTTAGGAAATTGTTTACTTTTACTTTTAGAATTTTGATTACTGACAACCATGATGCAGTGGTAAGAGACTTGCATAATGTCAAATGACATGCAATATTCGTCTATGTAATATTTTGATCTTTCATGCAATTTCTTGCACGTTGACTTGGACCATGTCAAGAGTCCTTAAACAGCCATCACTCCCCTGCAACAACTTTTTGTGATTTTTTCTAAGGTTTTCGATTGGGTTAATCGTAATATTTTAATTAACAAATTGCAGTACTACGATTTCAGGAGAACAACTCGCATGGCTTAAGTCATATCTTACAAATAGAAGTCAACATGTAAGAGTTGATATAACGATTTCTTCTTGCTATTCAATAGAATGTGGAGGGCCATAAGGCTCGGTACTAGGCCCTATTTTGTTTCCTCTCTTTATAAACGCCTACCTAGACATCAGTGGTAAAATATGTCTATTTGCAGATGACATTAGTTTCCCTTGGAGCAACCCTGATCCCACGGCACTTCATAGGACCATATCTAGTGACCGAATCACCTTCAAATCATGCTGCGATTCTAAACTTCTCTGTCTCAAAGTTTCTAAAACCAAAGTTTCATCATTTCAAAATACATTGTTGCCTTTTTTATTAAACAACACCACCATTGACGACGTTGAATCTGTAAAATTCTTAGGGCTTGTTGTGGAAAATTTCTTAAAATGGGAGTTACGTATTAAGTTCCTCCTGTTTTGCGCTGAGATCAGTTTCCAAAGAACTGAACTTATCCACCTCCTCAGCAGTCTATTACGCCCTTATTGAGACGCATTTCCGATATGTCCTTCCATTCTGGGGTAGACTCAATTTGAGCGAATTTTCAAACTACAAAAGAGATATTTACTCGGACTAAACAGCAGAGCTCACTGCCGGGAAAAGATTAAAAATTCTGGCTCTTCTTTCCTTATTCATTTTTGAATCCTTTTCCCTGATTTTTAAGCACGCTTTTCCAATTTCAGAAAAGTCTTTGCACGGCTTTCCACTTAGGAAGGCGGAGCACGACCTTTACCTACCTACGTTCAGAATTAGTTAAGGGATCGTTATTTTACAATGCAAAAAATGCACAATCATTTGCCAATTGAAATCAAATCTTCAACATCTTGTTCCGCAATAATTTGAAGACATATTTACTGGAAAGTGCCCTATATACTCTGTAAACGACTTCTTTTTCTTCTTCTTGATTTGTATAGGCATCATTGCCTCTGCTCAGTCACCTGGGAGGTTGTCACTCCATCTTCCCCTAGGTCTTTCAAGGCTTCTTTGTCCTGGTGGTGATTTGTCCCTTGATATTTTCACAATTCGTTCTTCCGTCATGCGGTCAATGTGCTCATTCCATTTTAATTTTCTATCCAGTACCCAGTCATTGATGTTATCTTCCCGCTATTCTTCGAACTATTTTCATTTCTGTAGTCTCCAATATCCGTTTCGTTTTAGAGGTCTGAGGTCGGGTCTCTGCTGCATAGGATAATATAGGTCTGATTGCGGTCTTGTATATGCGGGCTTTTGCTTCAGTTCGAATGTATATTGTGTCATTTAGGTATGCTGCTGCTCTTGAGACTTCTATTCTGATAATATCTAATTCCGGACATGCTGCATACTGGTTTAATTTATTTGTATCTTTATTTAATTATTTTTATGTTTGTTTTTCAAGTTTTACAAGGTTTTGTCTACAAATTGTAAGAATTTTTTGACAATAAAGTATCTCCCTCTGTTTCTTTTTAAAACAACACGATAATGTTATATTTTGTGGAGATTTGGATCAAGATCTCTCAACAACCACTGAATTAATAATTTTGTTTATATTAATTGGTAAAAAATGCGTTATAGTCTCTCTTTTTACTTGACTTAAACTATTATTTATTATCTGTATTTATTGTATTTAGTTACAATTTTATTATTAGCGTTTTTATGAACGTTTACCATTTTCTCAGTAACAAAAATTTAAAGTTTACCTTTCTAGTTAAAAATGACTATTTTTTCCCGTCTTCAAAGTAAATTGTTGGTGTAAAACCATTATAATTGAATTTCAAAATGTTTCCAAACTTAAAAATATATTCCAGTAAGCAATAATTCTAGGCGACATTATTTTGTGTCTTTTATATTTGCAATATAACAAAGAAATATTTCAACCCTTTCAGAAAACCCTTTTTCGCCATAGAACCGTTACAGGTTTATGACACAAACAACTCTTTCTACGGTTCTTTTAATTACAGTTATATTGGTGATTTTTGTAACGGGTTAGGTAGGATACAACTACATAAAATAACTGTTTCATTTTATAGCAAGGGTTATGCAGGGACGTAACCGACAAATAAATATATTTTTAAAATTTATTTAACCCTTGGTAACAGCCATTTTTTACTCATTGCAAGTAACATGCGTCTGTGAGACGTGCACAAATCAAAAATTGATTTTAGCGGTAAAATATTCATTAAATCTGTGGATTCTCTCTGGAAGCTTGTCAGAAATTTCTTGAGACGCATTACCAGTTTCCCCAAGTTCCCCAAGAATGTCTCGAGCTAATTTTATTAGGTCATCCGGTATGGTCAACCGATTTAACATCACAATTAGAGTGTGTAATGGCTACTCCAGGATCACTTTTCAAGCGTTCTGTCCTGGTTGTGGTATCGTCAAACCTTAACACCAATAACAGACTTTGACATCTTTTCAAGGACATGACATTGTTTTCTGTTTTTAATTTGAGCTAATTACTATTCGTAATATAATTTCATGATCTTACAAAAGGCGCCAAATATCCTCAATTTGGGGATTTTTACCCAGTGATTTTGCATTTGTTAGCAAAGCAGGGAGTTTTATCTTCATGTTATTTTTGGCTGTTGTCTTCGTGATTTTTGTTCTCTGATTCTTTTGTACTAGCCAATGAAGACTCTTCACCAGAGGGGCCAGCAGCAACCTTTTTCATTGGATTTCCTCCCAATGTTTCGAGTGCCTTATCCTCCACCTCTTGCTCATCTAATTCAGAACCAGAATTATGTTCAGAATTTTATATTTCATCTTCGATATTGTAGTAATCATCTGAATCAAATTCCTCATCACTTTGTTCTATGTCTGCCATGCTGTAAAAAAAGAAATAAAACAATAATAATAAAAATCCGTACCTACTTATATCAAATTAGGTAAATAAATAAATATTGAACGACGCTGTCGAAAAACTGGGAATGTCAGACCTAAAAAATAAATTCTAGTAGGCCAAGAACAACAAGAACCATTCATAAAGAAAATATGATTATTTTAAATTTAGTTCTACCGTTAGAGTGGAATTTTGTCAAACATTACAAGAAATGGAAGTTATCTATACAAATTTTTACGCGACAACACTCATTTAAAGTTAATTGTTTAGGCAGTAACTTCAGGTAACAAATTAATAGGTTATCACATTCTACCTGGTGATAAGTAAATGGTGATATTGTAAGCAATCACTGAGAGATATTAAAAGATTTAAAGCTAAACGAGCGAAAATTTCTATTTTCTATGCACGATAGAGCCCCACCGCACTTTGATAGAAGGAATCGTAATTGGTTAATTGACCATTTTCCGAATCGATGGATTGGTAGAGGTGCAGAAGCTCCTCTACCTCATTGGCCTCTTCGGGCATGTGATTTTAATCCCTTGGATTACACAGTTTGGTCGTATCTTAAAGAAAAAGTTTATTCTACAGTAATAAATTCACTTCAAGAATTGAACGACAGAAATCAACTTTGATAACCTCGGAGCTGACTCCCAACCGCTTAGAAGATTAATTTATTCTTTAGAAAAAAGGATAGACTTGTGTTTTCGTAAAAACGGAGGATATTTTGAACAACTACTTTAATTGAATTCTATGTTATTAGCCTTTTTTTTTTAATTTTCATCATGTGATTTTTTGTTTAATTGATACATTTATCAATACTTTATACCAGCATCGGTTATTACTTCATAATTTTCAAATCAAAATATTCCCAAAACGGACTACTAATATTAAAAAAGTTTTGTACAATACTACTTCCAAAACATATTCGTATAAAATTTCAATACAAATCCCAAAAATTTTTTATGATTAATAGTGGAGTCATACGTTAATAAAATGTGTATTACCCCCCAACATTAATAATAAAAATTAATTTATCTACATACTTCAGTTGTATAATATAATTAGTTAGCCTTGAATATTTAGAATTTTTTAATACTAATTATCTCGTAATAAGATAAAAATGTTCATTGTTTTATTATCATTATTTTAAGTTTTGATTCTCAATCTTATGTACATAATCTAATAATTTAGAATGAAAACATTTCAAAAATTCATATCTATTATTTTTAAAATTAATATTATTACGTGCATTGTTTATAATCATTGATCGCAATTCAATAGTTGTGGTTGTATAGGGTATAAATCATAAGTTGAAAATTCCCAAAAACGACACATTTACTGGAAGAAAAAAATATAATTATTAAAATATGGGGGAGAGTACGATTTCCGAGTCGCCACGATTTAACAGATTTGGCTTAGTTAAGCTAAAATAAATCGAAAATGAAAGATGAAATTTTTTGATATCTCGTTTCGTTTTCGAGATATCGATACTTAAAGTTATAATCAAACGTTAGTTCAAAATTCGCTTTATTGAACAGATGGTGTTCAATAAATACTTCGATTCATATGAATATTTTATCACTTCAAATTCAATATGAATCTTGTAATTCAATATACAAAAGATTTTTTATTTAATTTTTATATTATTTACCCTGATACTCCAAAATTTTTGATAACTTTCATCACTCTGTGGTGAATATAACTTAACTTACGATAAATACATGAATAATTTGATGTTTTTCATGAAGAATTGTCGGTTATTTTTCATTATTTATGAAATAAAAAAAAATATTTGATGATAAATTGAAGATTTAATTAGTAATTTAATGTAAAAATATCCTCTTTCCAGCAAAAAGCACGTTCTGAATGGTTTCAAAAGTTATTTATTTAGGTTAGGTTAGGTAGTATTTTTATGTAACTCATTTCTATAATAAATAAATAAAAAAAATTGTGCTTAAATATCTTAGAAACATACATTTGGCGTAGGTGCAGTTGGGCAGTATATAAATAGACTAGACCTTTAACAAACGGACTAGACAGTTCATTAAAAGACTAATATCCTCAGTCCTTTTCTATACGGACTAGTCCTTTTATATATAGTTTATTTTTTGTAAACGGTCTGTAACATACAGGGTGGTCCAACGAAAAGTTTGCACCTAGCTTTTCTCCTTTTCTTGTAATTAAATTCAAAAATGCTCGGACTCGTCGATTTTGCTTTTGAGGGGGACATATTTTAAACATATTATTCGATCTGCGCCTTTAACCCTCTGGCGGGGGTGAGTAACATCCCTAAAATTTTTAATAGGAGGGGTCGACTGATATATTATTTGAAAGTGGACAAAATTGTCTTTCTAATGATACCCTGATAATTTTGGTATTAACGAAAAATAAAATAAGTTTTAATTATTACGTCTGAAAACAACTACTATTATTTCTAAATTATTTAATTTAAAGGAAAATGGGATTTCAAAAACACGACATTATTTATCAGAACTAAATTCCTCACTAATCGATTGCGTTTTTTTGTTGCAATAAAAACTGCAGATACGTATAGGAAAAGAATTTACACAGTTTATTTTAGTCTCTTCATTGATTCAGTTTGGTAGCTTTTCAAGTTATTTTAATTTGACGGTACAAAATGATTTATTCCATTCCAGAACGAGTTGAAATAGTTAAACTTTATTTTCAAAATAATAGTTGTGCTAGACTTACGGCTCGCTTATTTAATGAGGGTCATCCCGATAAAAATGTGAATGATGTGTACGTTGACAAGTAAGTTAAAAGTTTTGGAGATACCGGATCTGTCTGTAATTGAAAACACCAGCCGCAGAAACCGATCAAAAATGAAGCTGTGGAAGTCGCTGAATTGGATCATGGAAGATGGAGAACCTCCGCACTATGTGGCTCCTGTAAGACAGTTCTTAGATGACCGGTGTCGTGGACGGTGGATTGGAAGGAGGGGCCCAATTGAATGACCTGCCAGGTCACCGGATTTATCACCTTTAGACTTTTTTTGGGACACTTAAAAAGTAAATGTTTTGCCACGAAACCCGAGTCCATAGAAGATCTTCGCCAACGGATTACAGCAGAGTGCAGAAACATAACACCTGATATGCTACAAAATGTTAGAAATAGATTTAAAAAAAATCTGTATTATTGTATGGAATCAAATGGGTCACATTTTCAACATTTATTAATGTAAGGTTTTAATAAATCAATTCAACGGCTAGTTTACTTTTTTTTACAAATTATGTTAAAAATAAATAAATATAAAACTTATTTGTATTTTTCATTAATACCAAAATTTTCAGCTTAATATCTTTAAAGCCGTTTTCGCAATCAACTGTTTTAGAAAAATTCATAAAGGGTATCATTAGAATGACAATTTTGTGCCCTTCCATTTAAAATTTTAGGGTTGTTACTCACCTCCGCTAGGGGGTTAAAAGCGCAGTTCGCTGTGTTTAAAATGTGTCCCCCTTAAAAGCAAAATCGACGTGTCCGAGCATTTTGGAATTTAATTACAAAAAAACGAGAAAAGCTAGGTGCAAACTTTTCGTTGGACCACCCTGTATACAAATATTAAATAAAAATAAATTTTTCCAACTTCAAGTATCGATATCTCGAAAACGAAGCGAGATATCGAAAAATTTTATTTCTCAAGTTATTTTGAGCCGATTCACAAAATGGCATAGTCAAATCCAGGCGCCACGGAAATCGTACGCGTGCCCACTTTATAATTTTGTAGAGTGTAGTCTGTGAAGTATCTGTTTTCTGGAAAATAGGGAGAAATGTTCGACTTATTTTGGGTCGATTTACAAAATGGCATAATCAAATCCTGGCGCCAGGGAAATCGTACTAGTGTTAAAAAATGAATTGATGTTTGTCTCTAGATACTATTTAACAAATTAATGATGGACATAACAGTACCATAGAATCATAAAGACATGTCGCTAATAATCTTTGTAGTTGATGCAACAATAAATAAAAAAAAACAATATCCGATGAAAAAATGTATTTTTTTTAAACTTGTGCTGAAATAACTGAACTAATCTATAATGAATTTGTAATAATAGCGATGTAGTTAGTCACGAGCAGATAAAATAATTTAAACTAACACTAGAAGAGCAATAAGCAGGAATCATTTGATGATTTGTTGTTGACAGTTCATAACATTGATCAGTATATAATAACAATTTAGCGAGACAAGAATGTTAGTCAAAAGCTGAAATTGTTGAGTCAGATTAACAAGGTCGAACGTTTGAAGGTAAAATAAGTTTGTATTAATAATAATAATCAAGTTCACACATTAAATAATTCACTATGAATTGTATGATAACAAAATGTAGTTGATATTTGATTCCAAATTTATTCATATTAAATTTCTTAAAAGAAAAATATTTTAAAGCAAATGAAACTCATATATTATTAAGAATCTAACCTCACTTTCAATGTACATTATTTATTAATATAGAATAATGTGAAATATAATAAAACTAAAGTAGACACTAAATATTTCAGAGCTATTCTAGAAGTCTTATTCTGGGAAATTTCATAAAATATTTTTTTATTTATTTAAAGCTAATTTACCTGCAATCTGCAAAGAAATAAGTAGAGCTTGATTTATGCAGTCATTATTAAAAATTATCATTAAATTACTAGTTGAAATATACTGAATGATACTTGTACTTCATGCAGAAAATTAACAGTCAAACTAAGAGTTCGCCAACTTTCAACTTCTTAATTTAATTCTTTAATTTTGTGAGTTTTTGAACACAGAATACGTTAGGTCTGTCTGTATTAGTGGTATGGTTTTGTTTACAACATCCTTGTTATCCTTGTTCTTTGATTAAGGAAATATTCGTATTAATACTTCGATTTCCGCAGTGGCATTTTATTTTTTAAACTAAAAAAAAATAGGAGAAAACAAGTTCTGGAAGTCAGCAATGTCCTTTAGACTGTGATAGACTGTGTTAGGAGCTTTCCACATTTGTATGACAAAAAGGACACATACAAGGAATTATAATTATCCTTAATTTACTGCATAAATCAAAAACCACTAAGAAAGTTTAGTTTAATGTTAAGTTGGATTTAGTTTCAATTTTGACTGATTAAACCAAACTATGATCATAGGATGTTTCGAAGAAGAAGTTATCTACTAACAACTCTCCGTATTTTTTAATTGTATAGAGTTCTAATAATAATAATTGTCGATAATAGTTTGTATTCACAAAGTATTTCCTTTTCTACTGTGGGTGTCCTTACTAACTTGGAGCGTTAAGAATGTTGTGGAGTATTTTTGACTAAATCCTTTGTATCATTGATTGAATTTAGACGTTTTAGCAAGAATCAATTGCATTTGTTTGATTTTGATATCAATTGCAATTTTCTTTGACTGTATACCGAAGTTAGTTTTGTATACGACAGACCTGATTGTATGGGGTAGTTGACGAGGTTTCAAGGTTAAATTTCGTTTGGAAGTAACGATCACTTAAATAGGATTTTAGGATTAAATCGTAATTTTTCGGAATTGAGTTTATAGAGTCACTTTTGTAAACAGTCGCGATTGAATGTTCGCTCCAGGTCCAGAAAACCAGAAGCTCAAAAAAGATTAATACAAATAACTCATGCGAATAAAACAATTTTATTAATTAGAATATAAAATATTTGATTCAAAGATCGTTTATGAATGTATCTTTGAATATATTGTGATAAATTTGAGATTTTTATCAAATCATTGATAGTCTAATACCACTAATTATTGGCAAGTAATGCAAGCAAGAGTTTGAAATATCAAAATTTATTAAATTACTATTTACGTAATTAATTTAAAGTATGATAATGTAGAAAAACAGTCTCAATGAGTGATATACGTAGGGCGGTCCATGAGTTCTTGACCTCAATATCCGCAACAAGCTTTACACAAAGTTTAAACTTTCTCATTCGATCCATTTTATTATACGTGGATGGTCCCAGAAGTACCTGGCCTGACATAGAAATGGCGGTAGTTGCTGTTTTAGAATGTACACAATCTATGTTTCAAGTTTGAAGATGCTACGTTGTTTAGTATTTGTTTGGCAGTCGTCAATAGTGAACTTTTTCAATTAATTTGTAAACATGGAAAAAATTGGTCATCGTTATGTGGTACAAGTTTTTATTTGAAAGGCTTTAGCAGAACTAAAGCTGAACTAGATTCTACTCTGGGTCTGCTTCTTTGTTATTAACAGTAAAATATTGGGTAGAAGAGAGAAGAAATGAAAGAACAATCAAAATAATGGATCGAAAAGGAAGAACCGGCTCCAAAGAAGGCGAAGACCGTTCCATCAGCAGGCAAGGACATGGCGTAGGTTTTTTTGGGATAATTTACATTGACTATCTTGAAAAAGGAAAAACTAACAACCGCGAACTTCTTACAACGTTTGAGCGAAGAAATCGAGCAAACACGACTTCATTTGGCTAAGTAGAAAGTGTAGTTTCATCAAGTCAATGCACCAGCTCACACATCCGTTATTACAATGGCCAAAATTAATGATTTAAAGTTTGAATTACTACCTCATACATCCTATTCGTCAGATTTAGCCCCCTCGGATTATGTTCTGTTCCCAGACTTGAAATGAAGGGCTCGATGGTCGAAGATTTACCAACAATATTTTGAGACTGTTTGACTTTAAATGATGAAATACAACCGTGAACACGGCATATTACTATGACTTACTAAGGTAATTGCGTCAAGGAATTATCGAAAAAAGACACATCATAATCAGCCGAGGTGAGCGCTTGCTTTTGATATCAAAGCTCCAGTCTACAGAACTTCGCTTTCCAACTCTTCACGAATATGGCTTCACAAGATTGAGCACCCACCTTATGGCCCTGATTTGATTCCGTCCGACTACTTTTGGTTTGCAAAGCTAAAAGCCAAGTCAAAGTGTAAAATATTTAACAACGACGATGGAATTAAACAAGCGGTGTACGAACATTTGACTCTAAAGATGGATCGTATTTTCAGAGGCTTCAGCAAGACGTTCTGAAAAATGTGTGGAAATGAGCGGAGAAAATATTGAAAAATCACGACAGTTATTTTTATTTGTGATCTTTCTTTCTATGTTAGGCTGATAACTCATAGAATCTACTGTCTAATTGTCTAATTTTTTTTACAAAAATTCCTCATGACGCATATAATCATGTGTGTTAATGTTGTAGTAGTGTAAAAACTGTGGTCAGTATGTCTTTTTATATGTTTAGCAAAATCTCGTTTACATTAATGTCTAGTAAACACAAACAGTATAGTTTTAGGTTAAACATCCAGTACAAAATTATGAAATCCCACTTCTCTTGTACTTCTAGTTTGTACGCGGAGTTTTGTTTCATTTCCATAATAGGCAAATTATGTGATAATACTATTACGAACTCGCCCAATCGTAAAGACCGTGAAGCTGGTCCTGTTCTATTATTTTAATCAAGACTGAAGTTTGGTGAATGCGCCGGTAATAGAACGGCATTTTATTTGTATTGCTTTTATAACCTGTTTACGTTATGTGGTGGCGTTTTTATAGAAATAATTTCTAATAAGACATTTTTATTTGTTCACAGCAAATTGCTGATAGTGTATATACAAATCAAGTCTTTTACAAAGAGAGTTACTGAATAATTTGATACATCGGGATTGTGAAATGTAAACCAGACGGTGTTTTTAAATAAATTAGTGTGTTGAGTATATGTGAATAGCTTAGTGGTAAGTGTTAGTGAATAGCTTACTGTGTGTTAGGAATAATAATAAATCAATTACGTAAGTATAAATTCACTCTACCGTTTTGTAATTAAGAACTGTTTAAATAAAATTCTGTTAGCATGCTCGACAAGAATCCAGTACTCTATAGCTATAATTAATTAATAGATTTATTAGCTTTGTTATTTAAGAATACATTAAGACTTGATAGTACTAGATATATAAAATTATATACTATAGATCGTTTCAGTCAACTCCTTGTTGTACCATGAGGCTCTATTTGGAGATATCTTATAACTTATGCGTGAGTTTTCTAATTCCGCTTTGACCGATTTCATTAGAACATCATGGGCTGTAACAAAATTTGACACAAACCATGGCGCATCCACAAGAATTCTAGGCACTTTGGATTTGCTTCATAATTTCAATACTGCAATTTTCTACTGATCCCACCAAATCCCCTAGAGCTCAAATCCAAACAATAAAAATTGGCAATTTCGATTTGATTAGTTGAACAAGTTTTGTTTTATCACTGTCAACTGTCTCCACTCTACACCGTTAATACTATAAAGCTCTTTAAATTCCGAGGTCGTAGACCAGAGCAACGATGGAACAGAAGAGACAGGATCTACTTCAGATTAGGCGCACGACTAGATATTTGGCATTTGAAGAATTTGATTGTTTGAAGTGACTTCTGTACATTTGCCTTTAAAGTTGGTGAAAATTAATTGTACATGCTTCTATTCATTTGCTTTTATTTCTTCAATTAATTTTCCACCTTTTTAATTTGAAGTTGTTGCTACAACGGTCCCAGTAACTGCATTGAAGAATTCCGAAAACTATTTTGAACAGTACATTAAGGTATTTAACCTGAAAATTGCTATTTTTGAAGTAGGATGATTTGATAAGGATTTTCTGTTTTTAAATAAAAGTCCATCATGCCAAACCTTGTTAAATGCATGTTTGATGTCTAAGAACGATGCAGTACAATATTTTCTGAATCTTTTTTAGTTTACCGATGAATTATAGATTTATATAACTTCTAGAAAGTAGTATAATTTCTGTCACCATAAAATTTTCATATTTTATAGCTTTCAAACTCAATTTTATTAATATTGATTCGCGAAGAATTAGCTTTGTTTTGATAGGATTAGTAATTTAGCCTATTGTGAATGTCTGGCTCTAGATGATTGTAGGAATTCAATAATTTCAATATCAATTTTTTCGATGGGATCCATTGGAAACGGCCAAAGACATACTGGAGCTACTCATAGAGGTTTTAGAAACAAAAATTATTGCCAGAGAATATACTGTAGACGAAATGACCAAGAAGAATGGTCGCACTGTTTTAAGATTACCTACTGGGTTTAAATAAATTTTTTTTTCGATGGGATCCATTGGAAACGGCTAAAGACATACTGGAGCTACTCATAGAGGTTTTAGAAACGAGAATTATTGCCAAATAATATACTGTAGACGAAATGACCAGGAAGATTGGTCGCACTGTTTGAAGATTACCTCCGTACTACTTGGTTTAGATAAAATATGTATTTTTTTTTTCGAAGGGATCCATTGGAAACGGCTAAAGACATACTGGAACTACTCATACAGATTTTAGAAAAAAAAATTATTGCCAGAGAATATACTGTAGACGAAATGACCAAGAAGAATGGTCGCACTGTTTTAAGATTACCTCCCCACTACTGGGTTTAAATTAAATTAATTTTTTTTCGATGGGATCCATTGGAAACAACTAAAGACATACAGGAGCTACTCATAGAGGTTTTAGAAAAAAAAATTATTGCCAGAGAATATACTGTAGACGAAATGACCAAGAAGAATGGTCGCACTGTTTTAAGATTACCTCCCCACTACTGGGTTTAAATTAAATTAATTTTTTTTCGATGGGATCCATTGGAAACAGCTAAAGACATACAGGAGCTACTCATAGAGGTTTTAGAAACAAAAATTATTGCCAGAGAATATACTGTAGACGAAATGACCAAGAAGAATGGTCGCACTGTTTTAAGATTACCTACTGGGTTTAAATAAATTTTTTTTTCGATGGGATCCATTGGAAACGGCTAAAGACATACTGGAGCTACTCATAGAGGTTTTAGAAACGAGAATTATTGCCAAATAATATACTGTAGACGAAATGACCAGGAAGATTGGTCGCACTGTTTGAAGATTACCTCCGTACTACTTGGTTTAGATAAAATATGTATTTTTTTTTTCGAAGGGATCCATTGGAAACGGCTAAAGACATACTGGAACTACTCATACAGATTTTAGAAAAAAAAATTATTGCCAGAGAATATACTGTAGACGAAATGACCAAGAAGAATGGTCGCACTGTTTTAAGATTACCTCCCCACTACTGGGTTTAAATTAAATTAATTTTTTTTCGATGGGATCCATTGGAAACAACTAAAGACATACAGGAGCTACTCATAGAGGTTTTAGAAAAAAAAATTATTGCCAGAGAATATACTGTAGACGAAATGACCAAGAAGAATGGTCGCACTGTTTTAAGATTACCTCCCCACTACTGGGTTTAAATTAAATTAATTTTTTTTCGATGGGATCCATTGGAAACAGCTAAAGACATACAGGAGCTACTCATAGAGGTTTTAGAAACAAAAATTATTGCCAGAGAATATACTGTAGACGAAATGACCAAGAAGAATGGTCGCACTGTTTTAAGATTACCTCCCCACTACTGGGTTTAAATTAAATTAATTTTTTTTCGATGGGATCCATTGGAAACAGCTAAAGACATACTGGAGCTACTCATAGAGGTTTTAGAAACGAGAATTATTGCCAAATAATATACTGTAGACGAAATGACCAGGAAGATTGGTCGCACTGTTTGAAGATTACCTCCGTACTACTTGGTTTAAATAAAATATATTTTTTTTTTCGAAGGGATCCATTGGAAACGGCTAAAGACATACTGGAACTACTCATACAGGTTTTAGAAAAAAAAATTATTGCCAGAGAATATACTGTAGACGAAATGACCAAGAAGAATGGTCGCACTGTTTTTAGATTACCTCCCCACTACTGGGTTTAAATTAAATTAATTTTTTTTCGATGGTATCCATTGGAAACAGCTAAAGACATACAGGAGCTACTCATAGAGGTTTTAGAAACAAAAATTATTGCCAGAGAATATACAATAGACGAAATGACCAAGAACAATGGTCGCACTGTTTTAAGATTACCTCCCCACTACTGGGTTTAAATTAAATTAATTTTTTTTCGATGGGATCCATTGGAAACGTTTAAAGACATACTGGAGCTACTCATAGAGGTTTTAGAAACAAGAATTATTGCCAAATAATATACTGTAGACGAAATGACCAGGAAGATTGGTCGCACTGTTTTAAGATTACCTCCGTACTACTTGGTTTCAATAAAATAATTTTTTTTCGAAGGAACCTATTGGAAACGACTAAAGACATACAGGAGCTACTCATAGAGGTTTAAAAAAAAAAATATTGCAAGAGAATATACTGTCGCCGAAATGACCAGAAAAAATGATTGCACTGTTTTAAGATTACCTCCATACTACTAGGTTTAACTTAAACCATTTTTTTTTTCGATGGGATCCATTGTAAACGGCTAAAGACATACAGGAGCTACTCATAGAGGTTTTAGAAACAAAAATTATTGCCAGAGAATATACTGTAGACGAAATGACCAAGAAGAATGGTCGCACTGTTTGAAGATTACCTCCGTACTACTTGGTTTAAATAAAATATTTTTTTTTTTCGAAGGGATCCATTGGAAACGGCTAAAGACATACTGGAACTACTCATACAGGTTTTAGAAAAAAAAATTATTGCCAGAGAATATACTGTAGACAAAATGACCAAGAAGAATGGTCGCACTGTTTTAAGATTACCTCCGTACTACTTGGTTTCAATAAAATAATTTTTTTTCGAAGGAACCTATTGGAAACGACTAAAGACATACAGGAGCTACTCATAGAGGTTTTAGAAAAAAAAATTATTGCCAGAGAATATACTGTAGACGAAATGACCAAGAAGAATGGTCGCACTGTTTTAAGATTACCTCCCCACTACTGGGTTTAAATTAAATTAATTTTTTTTCGATGGGATCCATTGGAAACAGCTAAAGACATACAGGAGCTACTCATAGAGGTTTTAGAAACAAAAATTATTGCCAGAGAATATACTGTAGACGAAATGACCAGGAAGATTGGTCGCACTGTTTTAAGATTACCTCCGTACTACTTGGTTTCAATAAAATAATTTTTTTTCGAAGGAACCTATTGGAAACGACTAAAGACATACAGGAGCTACTCATAGAGGTTTTAGAAACAAAAATTATTGCCAGAGAATATACTGTAGACGAAATGACCAGGAAGATTGGTCGCACTGTTTGAAGATTACCTCCGTACTACTTGGTTTCAATAAAATAATTTTTTTTCGAAGGAACCTATTGGAAACGACTAAAGACATACAGGAGCTACTCATAGAGGTTTTAGAAACAAAAATTATTGCCAGAGAATATACTGTAGACGAAATGACCAGGAAGATTGGTCGCACTGTTTTAAGATTACCTCCGTACTACTTGGTTTCAATAAAATAATTTTTTTTGAAGGAACCTATTGGAAACGACTAAAGACATACAGGAGCTACTCATAGAGGTTTTAGCAACAAAAATTATTGCCAGAGAATATACTGTAGACGAAATGACCAGGAAGATTGGTCGCACTGTTTGAAGATTACCTCCGTACTACTTGGTTTAAATAAAATATATATATTTTTTTTTCGAAGGGATCCATTGGAAACGGCTAAAGACATACTGGAACTACTCATACAGGTTTTAGAAAAAAAAATTATTGCCAGAGAATATACTGTAGACGAAATGACCAAGAAGAATGGTCGCACTGTTTTAAGATTACCTCCCCACTACTGGGTTCAAATTAAATTAATTTTTTTTCGATGGGATCCATTGGAAACAGCTAAAGACATACAGGAGCTACTCATAGAGGTTTTAGAAACAAAAATTATTGCCAGAGAATATACTGTAGACGAAATGACCAGGAAGATTGGTCGCACTGTTTGAAGATTACCTCCGTACTACTTGGTTTCAATAAAATAATTTTTTTTCGAAGGAACCTATTGGAAACGACTAAAGACATACAGGAGCTACTCATAGAGGTTTTAGAAACAAGAATTATTGCCAAATAATATACTGTAGACGAAATGACCAGGAAGATTGGTCGCACTGTTTTAAGATTACCTCCGTACTACTTGGTTTCAATAAAATAATTTTTTTTCGAAGGAACCTATTGGAAACGACTAAAGACATACAGGAGCTATTCATAGAGGTTTTAGAAAAATAAATATTGCAAGAGAATATACTGTCGCCGAAATGACCAGAAAAAATGATTGCACTGTTTTAAGATTACCTCCATACTACTAGGTTTAACTTAAACCATTTTTTTTTTCGATGGGATCCATTGTAAACGGCTAAAGACATACAGGAGCTACTCATAGAGGTTTTAGAAACAAAAATTATTGCCAGAGAATATACTGTAGACGAAATTACCAAGAAGAATGGTCGCACCGTTTGAAGATTACCTCCGTACTACTTGGTTTAAATAAAATATTTTTTTTTTCGAAGGAACCTATTGGAAACGACTAAAGACATACAGGAGCTACTCATAGAGGTTTTAGAAACAAAAATTATTGCCAGAGATTATACTGTAGACGAAATGACTAAGAAGAATGGTCGCACTGTTTTAAGATTACCTCCCCACTACTGGGTTTAAATTAAATTAATTTTTTTTCGATGGGATCCATTGGAAACGGCTAAAGACATACTGGAGCTACTCATAGAGGTTTTAGAAACAAGAATTATTGCCAAATAATATACTGTAGACGAAATGACCAGGAAGATTGGTCGCACTGTTTGAAGATTACCTCCGTACTACTTGGTTTCAATAAAATAATTTTTTTTCGAAGGAACCTATTGGAAACGACTAAAGACATACAGGAGCTACTCATAGAGGTTTTAGAAACAAAAATTATTGCCAGAGAATATAATGTAGACGAAATGACCAAGAAGAATGGTCGCACTGTTTTAAGATTACCTCCGTACTACTTGGTTTAAATAAAATATTTTTTTTTCGAAGTGATCCATTGGAAACGGCTAAAGACATACTGGAACTACTCATACAGGTTTTAGAAAAAAAAATTATTGCCAGAGAATATACTGTAGACGAAATGACCAAGAAGAATGGTCGCACTGTTTTAAGATTACCTCCGTACTACTTGGTTTCAATAAAATAATTTTTTTTCGAAGGAGCCTATTGGAAACGACTAAAGACATACAGGAGCTACTCATAGAGGTTTTAGAAACAAAAATTATTGCCAGAGAATATACTGTAGACGAAATGACCAAGAAGAATGGTCGCACTGTTTTAAGATTACCTCCCCACTACTGGGTTTAAATTAAATTAATTTTTTTTCGATGGGATCCATTGGAAACGGCTAAAGACATACTGGAGCTACTCATAGAGGTTTTAGAAACAAGAATTATTGCCAAATAATATACTGTAGACGAAATGACCAGGAAGATTGGTCGCACTGTTTTAAGATTACCTCCGTACTACTTGGTTTCAATAAAATAATTTTTTTTTCGAAGGAACCTATTGGAAACGACTAAATACATACAGGAGCTACTCATAGAGGTTTTAGAAAAAAAAATATTGCAAGAGAATATACTGTCGCCGAAATGACCAGAAAAAATGATTGCACTGTTTTAAGATTACCTCCATACTACTAGGTTTAACTTAAACCATTTTTTTTTTCGATGGGATCCATTTAAAACGGCCAAAAAACTGTTCTCCAAACAGTGGAACTTTCTCGCTACTTATCTCAGCCTGTTTACCTTCTGTTCAAAGTGTGCGATCATACAGTTGATACATTAAATTAGCAGCGTTAATATTTAATCAAGACATGTACATTTGATAAAAATCATTATTGAAATATGAGGAATGCTGACATCTGAACAATGACACAATCAGTTAAGATAACACACATATTTATATTGAATAAATTATATAAAGCAAATTAACTATGTTTGCATTTCAGTTTCAATTGTTTTATCCTCAAAATGGAACCAGAAAAAATAAAAAATTTAGACGAATTGATTAAAAAATACCACGGTGAAAATGTGCAAATTGTGGATAAAAAGATGACGAATTTAACAGCCCCCGGTGAAAATTACCTCAGTGATATATTTAAACTCGATGTTACTATTAAAAATAAAAATGGTAATGAAAGTATCGAGCACTACGTTGCCAAATCAGTTTTGATAAAACCCGATATGTCATCTGATATGAATGTTGAAATTTTTAAAAACGAAATATTATTTTACACGACGGTTATTCCTACGATACGACAATTTGCTAAAGAACATGGTCTGCAAGACAAGGACGTTTTCCCAGAATTGATTGCGGCGAGAATGAATTTAGATCATACAGATAAAACAGATGAAAATGCTGTTCTAATTCTGGAAAATTTGGCGGAAAAAGGTAAATCACAGTTCTATATTAAGTACTTGTCTGGTTTAAAACAACATGGGGGCATATTCACACTTTCTTAAATTATTTAATCTTTTGTTTATGGATCTACCGGTCAAATAGGGAAAATATTATCTTTATAAAAAGAGATAAGAGAAGCCCCACTGCGAACTGAATAGCAAACAACTTGTCCAAATCCGCAATATTTAATTTTAAGGATCAGTGAATCATTTAAAAGTACAGTTGAGTCCGGCTATCCGAACTAATTGGAACCAAACACTGTTCGGATCAGTTGATTGTTACCCGAAATAACTAAAATAATCGAAAAGAATGCAATTTAACGTGCCCGTAGTATTAAAATATGAACAGCTAATACACAAAAACCAGTTTCAATAGTCTATTTACTAATAATAAAGCTCATTGTGTAGTTATCAGGCGGCCAAACTACGTTTGATGAATACTGGGCGCGGACTGTACGCACTTCTAACCGAGACTGTACTTAAAATTTGTAATTGAAGACGATACAATCCCTTTGATACAAAAGATTAAAGAAACAAACGTAAAGGATATTGTCTATTGGGCAGCTCAGTCTTGGGAAAATGTTACAGTTGGTGCATTAAGAAAATCTTTGAATAAACTATGGACATCTTTTGAATTTGAAAAACAGTCTACAAAAAATGACACCGTTAACCTGATTTCACTGCTACAGAACATTCCAGGTTGTGAGGATGCAGTCGAAGCAGACGCAATGAATGGATGGCGAAAGACGCCGATAGCCCTGAGACTTTGATAGATTAAGACATCATCGCAGACGTGACTCATGAGCAGGTTCAGTGCGACGATGAGAAAGTCTCGCACAATTAAGCAAGCCGCTGGCTCTTGACCTTGCCCTTAGCTACTTGGAACAACAGTCTACTGCCACACCGCGTATGTCATGTTCATGAGAAAATGGCGGAACTACGCAGCTAAAAACAGACTGTCAAGCTGCAATAAATGACGATGAGGGATTTTATGACCAAAAAGTAACATAAGTTTATTCTTTTGTTCAGTACGGGATGTACCTACAATCTTTTTGACTGTGTATTTGTCCTTTATTTTCATTTCTCTTTAACATAATTCACCTTCCCGACTGCTTTGTCTACTATTAATTATGTAAAATATATTTTTACATTAGTGCAAATTGTGTACTTCATTTACAAACAATTTATGGAACGTGTTCGGATTATATAAGCGGAAATTCGGACTATCGGGACTCAAATATATAGATAAACAACAAAATTACACTTGGAATTCCCAAATAAAACCGGTTACCAAATCATATAACACGAGAAAAAACTGAACGTAAAAACGGTATTATAGATATAATTTTCGGTGTAATTCTTAAAAAAAAATTACACATAATTACAATAATTTTATGTAATGGAATGAATATAATTAATCTCACAAGCGAACCAATTAATATTCAACTCAAAATTGCTTACAATAATCTTATTTTAATAGTAAAATTAATGCTGATACATTTTTATGAAAATAACGGAGGTATTTTTCAGATCAGATCCTTTTCTTTCTTCAAATTAAATTTCTACTTTCTTCTTTTCTTTAATTTCTTCAAATTTCTGTTTTCTTAAAAATTTTCCACTATATTTTCGTCGTACGGTTTGATATTTTCTAATTTTAATTTAAACAATTCCCAATTTAGGGCTTTTGGACGTAAAGTTGCCATTTTTTCGGAATCAGAATTATCTTCTAAGTTTAATTTACAAAATGTATTTAATAAGTTATCTAAATCGTTTATAAAAATTAAGTATTCAAAATTAATAAATTATACCTTCCTTAATCAATAATTGATAAGGATGGATAAAAAAGAAATAAAAATAAGGATACTTTGCACTTACAGCTATTTGAAGTCCTATGGACTTCCGGATGGAAATACGTAGTCGAAACTTTTATCGCGACCGCACTAATCCGAATGACTGCGCCAGATATAATTTTCGGTGTTTTCAAAATATTTATTTACACAAAATTATAATAATTTTATGTAATGGAATGAATATAATTAACCTCACAAGTGAACTAATTAAATTCAACTCAAAATTGCTTACAATAATCTTATTTTTATAGTAAAATAAATACTGATACATGAAATAAATAAATATAATCTTTCTACGTTTTATTTTTAAGAATGTTCTTGAATTTCCTTCATATAACTTTAAACATAATTCGAAATATTTTTTCTAAAATTAGGTAGGTACTTTTAGTAGGGTTTCCGGTTCCCAGTCAATAGTTAATTGTACAGTGTGCGATGTACTGAAGGTCAAATTATTTTTAAATAAAAGTTTTGTCAACAATAAAATATATGACAACCGTGGCTTCAAGATCAACTATCAACAAGTCGATTGATTTACAGATTCGGTAAAGGTCTCACTAGAGCCTAGCACATATATAGGACAAACGTTGAAAAAGAAATAGCAACATCTATCAACAAATGCTCAAAAAGTTATTTTTACTGTTTTCAACCGACTTTGTAGTCGAAGAATGTCCACAAAAGATACTATCCAGAAAACAGATACTTCACAAACTACACTCTACAGAATTACAAAGTAAGGTGGGCACGCGTACGATTTCCGTGGCGCCTGGATTTGACTATGCCATTTTGTGAATCGGCCCAAAATAACTCGAAAATGTGAAATAAAATGTTGCTTCGTTTTCGAGATATCGATACTTGAAGCTGGAAACATTTATTTTTATTTAATATTTGTATATATCAACCTAACCTACCCTAACCTAAACTAACTTAACCTTCTCGTGGGGCACGTTTTCTAAAAAAAATTTTCTTCGTGTGAGGATTATTTTAGTTTTATTTTATTATTATTTTTGGATGCCTTAGAATGCACTACGGCTTCATGAACTACCTGTCGAGATTAAGTCTTGCAGAAACAGAGGATCTAACCTCTTTGAAACCATTATAGGTATTGAAATCATCAAGTACTGTATATTATATATATATATATATATATATATATATATATATATATATATACATTTATTTAACATTGGATTTATTAATATTTCTTTATAACTTCTAACTTATTTTTTTAGGTTATAAAAACGCTGATAGGCACATAAGTTTCGATCTAGACGGCGCTAAATTGATCCTGTCAGATCTCGCTATTTTCCACGCTATACCGTTGGCTATGAAAATCCAGAAACCAAAATTGTTTGAGGAGAATATCGCAAAGATTTGTAAACTACCAACTCCTCCTAATAAACGTGGTGAAATGAACCCATCCTCGCCACCGAATCCTCTTCAAGGAGGGGACAAAGATGATAAAATGAAACCTCCAAATCTAGTGCCTCTTTTAACCGAAGTAGCCAAAGAAGATATTTTTTGTAGAAATCACGTCGATAAATTGGAAAAATTCATAATAGATATGGAAAAGAAAATGATAGAAGAATTTGGCGCTAAAACAGATCCCAGCTTACCTTTTGCAACTTTGTGTCATAATGACATGTGGGTAAATAATACAATGCAACGTTCCGAACAAGGAAAGTTCGTAAAAAATAAATTTGTAGATTTCCAAATGTGTAGCGTGAGTGAACTATTTTCGGATTTAATATTTTTCCTTTTCAGTAGTGTAGATTTAATCACCCTTGAAAACCATTTTGATTATTTGATAATGTTTTATCACGAATGCTTCATTAAAATTTTGGAAAAGTGCAAATGCGACGTCGCTCCTTACGCTTATAACAAATTTATGATGAAAATTAAGGATGCCATTCCTTCGAAGTTCTTGCACATCATGGTTATGAATTTTTTTATTATTTATGCTAAAAAGGGAGTGATGGGGGGCCCATTCAGAATGAAAGAATTGACATCTAGTGAAACACATGCAATAGCTAAAAAGAAATTCCTATTTTTATTCAGAAAATTGATTGAAAACGATTGGATTTAAATTTTTTGAATCAATTTATTTCCTGAACAGTTTATTTCGTAATAAAAATCGTAAAAATTTGTAAGAATGTCCGGAATATTTGTTATTACATAAGATACGTATCAAAACAAGTTATTTACATAGTCTTTCGATAGAGTGCACTGTACAACAACCATATTATGTTTGTTTTTATTTTTTAGGTTGGCCACAAAGTAATTTCGTTTTTGTAGTATAAAATAACACACTTGTTTTCAACAAACAATAGTTTCTAATCAATTATGTTTTTTCATTTTCCAATGACCTTTTGCCATATTTCTTTCAGCTCATAAAATTTCCAGTCCTTATCGGAAAAAAACTGATCCAGATACGATTGAAAGACATCGTCATTTGTAAAAGTTCAAAAAATTCTGCAAACTTCGAAATAAATGGTAATAAATTGTGCCAAATCAGGGCTGTATGGGGGATATGGCATCACTTCTGGCCGTTTTAATCTGATCGCTTCATCCAGTTTCATGAATTATTGATCAGAATTGATAGTTTGGTTCCTTAGATTTAGCACAAGAAACCCACCAACTTTTTTGCTGTTGTCCAGGTTTCGATGTGGTTTGTGCTGGTTCATCGTGTTTGCTCCATGATAGTTTTCGAACTATGTTAATGTACAGGATGCATTTTTCATCTCCAGTGATGATTCTTTTCAAGAAAGGGTCAGTTTCATTTCGTTTAAGGTGCGTATCGAAAATGTTGATACATTCAATTCGCGAGGTTCCCAAATATCAAGCTTCTTAACTAACTCAAGACATTATAAGTGTTTTTCAATTATTGTGTGCTATAGATATAGCCTCTTCGCAACCTCTCGAACAATTTTATGACGATTCTCTTCAATTATGATTTTGATTTGGTCATCATCAACTTCGGAATCAACCATCTGGAAAGTTGCTCATTTTTGAGGAAAAAATCTCCAGAACCGAATTTTTTATACCACATATTTCTTTGTGAGCCGCAGCAAAATAAATTATTCAAAAAATAAAGCGAGGCTCTCTATCAGTAAAAAGCGAAAGTACTTAGTTGCCAACCTTATATTTTATTCCAAATTTATTTCACTTTCCATTTCGACAATATTAATATTTTAAAGGGGGTTCACATCCACTGCTTCATATAATTTTAAGATCCACGTTTGGCAGCTTTATGATATTGAAATGAATGTTTTAATAATAGTCTTGCGATTTCGATTTTAAGATATTTATTTGCTAATAAAACACATTTTTTTTAAATATTTTCTTGTCAATTTTTTTACACCTACATCTTATCGTCGTTATTACAGATTTTCTGCGGTTTTCCTGTAACCTGATGAACCGATTCACCTTCCAAATGGCCGCAGCTGTACCCGCCTTTCCCTTTCCCTTCTCCTAATACCCGCTTCCTATCACACAATAAACAAAAAAAAACAAAAAAAAATTGATGATCAAAATGTTAAATATCAAGTAATTAGACCCAATTTAAATAAATTCATCACTTAAACTTTACAATACATTCGCTGCAGTTAATTTAGTATTGTTTATGTCCGGCAGCCATCTAATAAAACGTCCTTATGAGGATCTGAGAACAAATGCATCACATTATGTTATGCGAGGAACAATCAATATTTCATAAATACGCACGGCATTCATATCAAATTAAGAAATGAAAAATAATGTTTACTACCTGTGTAGAATTCGGTAAACATCTAAAAAACCGTCAGTCCACGGGGACTCATTATCTCCACTGTTTACCAATGAAAACATCGAATCGTAAACATAAATGCTTTTCTTTTGACCGAAGCTGTCGGAAGGCGAATGTACACAATTTTTTTGAAATATTCCAGCGATAAGCAGTGCATCGTTCGGTGAGATTTATTCAATTCATAAATTTCTTTATATAAATAGAAATAAGGCGAATGAAGACAATGAAATTGCTCAGTGTAGTGAGATAAAGACAGTTATGAATTTAATAATAAAGATTTAGATATTATGCAAACACAGCAAGTCATTTTAAATATATTTGAATGTTTAAAAAAGGAAAATAATCAGCAGTCTGATAATGCAATCATAATAAGAATTGCTGAATTAACTAGACTAAACAAATTTTACATTTATCGAATAGTCACGAAAGGGGTTGATTGAACAGATTATCCAGAATACAATTATACCAGTTTAGAAACATTGTTTTGTCAGTATGTGGTTTTTAACACAAAAAACTGAATAAACGGATAGCAATAACCGAATTGTCAAGGATAGTTCGATGGCGACAAGATTATTTGTGTCAGATAGAAGACTACCGAATTTCTAATAGTGGGGTACAAAAAAAGCTCAGTTCGCGTCTGGTACCCTGTTTAAACCAAACGCCCTTACAGGCAGGTACATTTTACTCGTCTATTCACGTTTTGTAATTTTAATATTCAGTTGTAGCAAGTTATAATGATTCGATTGCCTTTTAACTCGCATAAGATCTATATATTTTTAAAAATATTCATAAAAATAATAAATATCTACGCCTATGGTAGATCAAAAAAAATTTTCGGCGAGGGCTTTTATAATCTGCTAATTGATATTTGAAGAATTTTAAATTCTATCCAACTTCTAGCGAATTCACTATGTATGTTAGTCAAATTCACCTATTCTTCGAAATGCATACACCACCCGTCAAATGTTTTTACCCAAGCTTCTCTTTCATATTGTCAAGCGAAGGTGGAAGCGTCTTGCAAACCAAAAATAATAGTGTCCGTTATTTTTTTATATTTTGGTCAGTAAATGCGACAAAACAAGTGTCAGTTGATTTCATTATTAATCTTTAACTTATTTCATCGGTGTTTATGATTGTAGTTTAGTTCCAGTTAGCCCTATGTCAATTTAGAACAACTATATCAAATTCGCCAACTTGATATATAGTTATGTTAGCAGATCCATCTATGGCTCTGAACTTGCACTACAAAAATGATACAACCTTGGGTCATTTACGTGAACCGTATATAAAATTGTTGACTCATGACATGTAAATTCGATAAAAATCATTTTGTATATTATTAAAACACGATAAGAATGCTGTCGATTAACCCATCTGAACAATGACACAATCAGTAAAGATAACATACGTATTTGTATTAAATAAATTAATAAAGCAATTTAAAGATGTTTTCATTTCAGTTTCAATTGTTTTATCCTCAAAATGGAACCAGAAAAAATAAAAAATTTAGACGAGTTGATTAAAAAATACCATGGTGAAGATGTGCAAATTGTGGATAAAAAGATGACGTACTTAACAGCCCCCGGTGAAAATTACCTCAGCGATATATTTAAACTCGATGTTACTATTAAAAATAAAAATGGTAATGAAAGTATCGAGCACTACGTTGCCAAATCAATATTGATAAAACCCGAGATGTCAACAGAAATCAGTGTTGAAATTTTTAAAAACGAAATATTATTTTACACGACGGTTATTCCTACGATACGACAATTTGCTAAAGAACATGGACTCCAAGACAAGGACGTTTTCCCAGAATTGATTGCGGCTAGATTGAATTTAGATCATACAGATAAACCTGATGAGAATGCTGTTCTGATTCTGGAAAATTTGGTGGAAAAAGGTAAATAATAATTCTATATCAAGTACGATTACATAAAGTGATAGATAAAATTGCGTTTACGTCATCACTGGGAACATTCGCGGCATTGTCACGTTGTTCACAAAATCTCAAAATTAATAATAAAGTAGAAAATTTTCTGTAGCGAGTAAAGTTTTTCCATTTGTATTTTTTCTTCACAGTTATAAATACACATTCATTTTCTTCTCTATAACTTTTTAAACCGCACGTCAATAGTATTGGAGTTTTAGTTTTCACTTTCCTACTTCATTTGTCTTATTGTTTTCCGTTTTCTTCTTCCTTTCTGTGTTACTTATTCTAGTCAAGTTTTCCAAGGTTTTACTCTGCTTCTTTTCTAATGTCTGTTTGCTTCTGTCACTTATTAATCTTTGTGGTACTCTTCTCTTTATAGGATTTTTCGGAAAACTATAATCTAAATCTAAAGTTAGGTAGATTGTTGATCCTGATCCAGAACCAGATTGTGATCACAGTTTCCGTACGTCGCATAAATTTTCAATTTTAAAACATGATCTACAAAAACTTTTCAGCTTTTTTGTGAGTTGATGATATTTATTTTGTTGTGTAATAGATTCTGAATATTCAATCATTGTTATTGAATAAGAATTAACCCACTCATACGGATTTTGCATCAAAGTTCATTCAATACGGCAACCATTTTCACAGATTATCACTGAGTACGGGATATACTATTATATATAGGATATATATACGTGATACTATTGGCTCTGACGAAAAGGTTTTTTGATACAGATTATTTGATCTAACATTAATGTCAATTAAAAAAATGATTTAAAAACTCCCAAGGTCCTATTTCCGATAATTAAACGGGCGCGTCTCGGCACGCTCTCCGTCAGTGGTAAAAGGATCAGTTCACCTGTATAGCGGGTAGCCTAACTTCGTGACTTACCTTGTAACTAATTCGTTGTTAGTTCCAAGACCGAGAAATTAAACTAACAATAAAAAAATAAAAAACGTTATTTTAAAAAAATGTGTATATTAATTACGTTAACGATTACTTAAAATCATATATATATTTCACCTTTTTTTTATTGTCAATCAAATAAAATTGTTGTAGGAAATATAATAAATAAACAATCTATTACATTTTTTTTAATAAAACATTTATTATATGTACAATTTTTCAGAATCTTATTTACTGAAAATTTATATAAAATAAATTAAAATTATATTTACAATTAACAGTAGACTTATTTACTAAAATTAATATAAATTGAATTAAAATTATATTTACAAAACAATACAATTATGTACTACAATTACAATTCAATATTTTTATGATAGTTTACGAAAAAGTCAACTAAGCACAAGGGGATTTTTTCTGAGGGAAGTTCATGATTATATCGTATTCTAACTTCTAAAAGTCGAAAAAATGAACAAAAATACGCTGTGAAAAATATAGACGATATTGTTTTTAAAAGTTAGAATGAGATAAAGTGAAATCAGAAAAAATAAAAACTGAATATTTATCAAAAATAGTTTTATAAAATAGACTGAACGAAACAAAATTAAATATTTTTAATCAGAAAACATGTCAACTTATGTTAACGATTTAGTTATTTAGTTGTCATATTTGTTTTTCAACATGATTTTACTTATATACAGGTGGAATTTGAAAATTAATAGCAACATAAGTAAAATTTACAAAAAATATTTTTCACTTACCTGAAATTCAATTTAAAAAAAGGCACACTTTCACTTGTCCGATTTTAAAACTTAACCGTAAAATTGTACACTGTTTCTTCGAGAATCACGGAAGTACAAAGCTGAGTCCTTTGGCTGCAACATATAGTTTGGTGTCAAATTGTAAAGTGAAGGGAAACGAGCGCGCCGGCACGCTCTCCGTCATTGGTGAAGGGAAAGGAGAGCGAGCCGGTACGCGCACCGTCAGTGGGTGAGGAATCCAAGAACGCGCCGGCACGCTCTCCGTATTGAATGTGTACTAATTAGCTATGTTTGTGATGAAATGACGAAAAGTATAAAGAGACAAATAAAACAACCCTTCAGCTGATCGCATTTACCCATCGGTCCACCGGGGTAGTAAGAATCATATGATTACGATCTGATTAACCCGATCAGTTTCTTCTATCTTCGGTTCCCTGCTATTCTTTAATTGTTTCATTTCTGCTGATATTATTCTACTGTGTGTCTTTTGGATATCAACAAAAACAACAACCTACCATCCACAATGGATTCTTTACTGCGGCCTCATGAGCTACCTGTCGAGATTAGGTCTAGCAAAAACAGATCCGGTTCTAAAAAGGCAAGAAACTTCTATATGCGAGTATCTTACCTCTTTAAAATCATAACCGTTTGACACCGAGAGCTGTATTATTACGCTTGAGGATATGCATATAAAAAAATAAAATAAAATAAAAAGATAACACTAATTATTTTGGAAAAAATCATTTTTTTGAAAAGGTAAAGTAAGTACTATAACCACGTGATCCAGAGTTTAAAAATATATAAACATCATGAGTCGCACGTTGTAAATCAGAAAAAATGCCCAGTAATAAATTATTGGGGCTTGAAAATTGTAGAATATTTTCGACAAGTGCTTGACATCACGTATTATCTTTAAATTTGTACTCTGTGACAAATTTATTAAGGTGAGTTTACAAGTGAAAATTTCAAAAATTTTTAATGGTAAAAACATCTGATATTAACCCTGTGTGATAGAATGAAATCATAAAATATTTATGATTTTCCAAAAAAAGTATCCAGATCCTGGAGCCTCATTTTGGTTTCTAGTATTCAGGGCTGAACGGGATAATAGGAATTAATATCTTTAGAACTCAAGAGTTATAGATTTTTACAGGAACAGTAGATCATAATAAACCTTACAGCACAATGATTATTATTTATTTATCTGTGTAACACAATTGTATGCTTGTATTCTAATGTCATTGTTAATGTTTACTTAAAGTACAGAACAACTGTCGCATTCACTTTGTATCATATGTTCAGTGTTTTGTTTTATACATATGAAATCAAGCAATATGGCGGCCTTGCTGAAATGTTTAAACTACTTACGAAATTTTTGAATTTTCAATAATTTTTTCTCTATGAATATCGATCAAAGAATTAAAAAAAAATTATAATGAAAGTTGTGTATAAACTATCAAAAACTAATTTTTTCTCAAACTACGCAAATACTTTATTAACTTATATTAAATTTTTTTTAGGATACACCAATACTGATAGACACAAAAGCTTTGATCTAGATGGCGTTAAATTGATATTGTCAGATCTCGCTGTTTTCCACGCTATACCTTTGGCTATGAAAATTCAGAATCCGAAATTGTTTGAGGAGAATATCATTAAAAATTGCGGTTTGCCACCTCCTCCTGGGAAACGTGATGATGAAATGAATCCATCATCACAATCTCAACCTCCAAAAAATGATAAAATGAAACCCCCAAATCTATTGCCTCTTTTTATAGAGGTAGCCAAAGAAGATATTTTTTGTAGAAATTATATTGATAAATTGGAGAAATTCATAGCAGATATGGAAAAGAAAATGCACGAAAAATTCCGTAGTAAACCCGATTATAGCTCGCCTTTTGCAACTTTATGTCATAATGACATGTGGGTAAATAATACAATGCAACTTTCCGAACAAGGAAAGTTCGTGAAAAATAAGTTTGTAGATTTCCAAATGTGTAACGTGAATGAACTATTTTCGGATTTAATATTTTTCCTTTTCAGTAGTGTGGATTTAGTCACCCTTGAAAACCATTTTGATTATTTGATAATGTTTTATCACGAATGGTTCATTAAAATTTTGGAAAAGTGCAAATGCGACGTCGGTCCTTACGCTTATAACAAATTTATGCTAAAACTTAACGAAGCCATCCCGTCGTCTTTCTTACAAATAATGATAATGAATTTTACGGTTATTTATGCAAAGAAGGGAGAAGTTGGAGGCCCTTTCGGAAAGAAAGAATTCACATCTAGTGAATCACATCCAATAGCTAAGAAGAAATTTTTATTTTTGTTTAGAAAAATGATTGAAAACGAATGGATTTAAACCATAATTTTTTCAAAGCAATGCAATTTCGTTTTTCAAATTACACTAATTTAATAAAAGCACAAAAATTTGAAATAAATTTTTATATGAATAGGTTTCAAAAACAAAGTATAATTTTTCATTAGACCCGTCGCAAATTGAACCCAACCCATGCACATGCTTAGCCAAATTCCCATCTGCCACTATGCAACATTGCCATTCACCAACATCTTCTTCTCGATTTAGAATCCGAATCTGTTCGTTCTGTATTCATTTACATACCGAAAGTTGCGTTTTGCCTAGCCTTAAATTTTTAATTTACCGAAATTATTTGTTTTATCCGAAGTTTTGTCTAAATTAATGAATAACAATGAATTATGATGAAGATCAGCGATGAAAAATTAGTCGAATCCACGCCACCTGATCTCACAGAAGAAAGCAATGCGACCGTTCATAATTCGTTGCCGGATAAATCTCGTGCAAAGTACGAAAAAGAGTACGAGCTCTTTATAAAGTGGTGTGACTAGAAAAAGGCGAAAAACCCAACGGAAAACGTAGTATTCGCTTATTTTTCTAAAAAATCTAAAATCCAGAAAAGTCCTACTTTATAGTCTACATTCTCGATGATTAAAAGTACTCTCGCAATAAAACAATATGTTCACATTAACAAATATCCAAAACTCGTCTGTTGCTTGTCTCGCAATTTTCAGACTCGTCCAACAAAGTAGTCCTTCCAGTCCTTGGCATGCAAATAACTATTTCCATTGTACAAAATAAGAAATATTGATCAACATAAAATAAAATTTCAAAACAAAATATTCACACAGACCCACGAAACTGCGTTGCAAGTACAACTCGACCCTCGTGGGGCTGGTCTAGACTAGCCTTAGGATGGGTTCAACATGCGCCGTTTGAAACAACGTTCCACAGAATAGTACAGGCGTGTGTTGCGTGTGGAATGTGCTGGAATCAATTTGCGGCGGACCTTAAAGGCGTTCTACACGTTCAAAATCGATCACCCAGCCGAGGTGACCTTAATCGGATTGACGTAAAAATGGGCAGTGCAGAAACCTCGGTCACCTCGGTTAGGTGGTCAATTCCCACAGTGTAGAACGCCTTTTACACTGTACCACATCAACGTTATGTTTTTTTTTCTTATTTTATTTCAAATTTCCCCACTTCCCCATTACGAGAATATCAATATTATGAACGGTTTTTCTTAATTAACATCAACTGCTTCCAATTTAGTCCTTTCATACACTTTTTAGAATTGTTTTATGAAGTTTTATGATACTGAAATGAATGTTTTAATGATTTTTTACATATTTTTATGAAGATTCATTTTTCTTCTTGTTGAATGTTTTTCCTGAGGTATAGACATCTACACATGCAGGTGTTCTGCTAATTGCATATAAAATTTTCATAAAACTTCTTGATTGTCTTGACCACGGTCTTAAAGAACTTTTCGTAAACTATAACTAATGTTCAGGTGGATCACCAATCAGTTTATAGCTGATCTTAACTTAAACGTTAGATCACAATCATCGAACGTCGCGTTGAATTGTCGGTGGAAGTTTTAAATTTGAGACATGATCTTCAATAATTTATGATTCTTATTACTTTTTTATGCGTTTTACCCCCTCATATGAATTTTGCACTAAAGTTTAATAGTAGTTAGCTATTTTTATGCTGAAATGACAAATTAAATAACCAGTCAGCTGATCGCATTTACCCACTGGTCCACCAGGGTAGAAAGGATCATATAACTACGACCAAATCAATTTGATCAGTTTCCGAAGAACAAAGAACGCGATCCGGATTGGTTTCCGAACAATCAGATCATGATCATAGTTTCCGAAAAGTCCTATAGAGGTCTTATACCGAGATAGAGAGGGTGGTTCATTTCAAGGACTCTTAGTTATCTCACTTTGTGGCTTCCACGAAATATAATAAATATGAAAAACACGAAATAACTTAATTGGTGACACTGTATAACGCAGTTGTCGATTTCAGGTTGTATATTTTATGTCAAAATTTTATCCTAACTCTACCACGTCCATCCCTAGATAACAGCATTGCGTCACGGCTATTTCAAACACTTGAGAACCACGTCGCTCTGTAAAAATTACTGTCGGCTCCACAATATACTATGAGGAAGCATTTTGTATTATGTATTTTCTGGAATAATAAAAAGTTATGCAAATATAACTACATATTATTATTATTATATTTACCTCTTTTGTTTTCCTTATCACTATTCTTTAAAGAGGACAGGAGAAAATCCTGCCTCCGTTCTATTCTTCTATTCAAGAGCTGGGGTACATGCCAGAGCCTTGAGGAAGGACCAAAGTATCCTTCATACCTCGTTTCTGAAGTGGAAACCTCTCCATCAATTCGCATACCAAACAAGCAAATCTACGGAGGCTGCACTGGTACAATTGACAACTGGAATTCAGAACGCTCTGACGAACAAAGAAATAATAGTATGTGCCTTTTTAGAAATAGAATACGGAATTTCAATGGAAGCAAAACCGAGTTGGTTTTTATTGAAATTGACGATTGATTAGCGGCGAATTGATACATAAAAGACATTTTAGGGGATTGCCGCGTTTCATCGCCAAAAACTTCATTCTTATGCAGGACAATGCCGCTATTAATTGGCCAGCGTGAAGTCCGGTGTTAAATCCTATCGAGTATTTATGGGTCGAAAATCCTGCACCAGCTACGAAATCGGATCTCAAAACGAAGGTCACTCAAAAATGGAATAGCATCGAGTAAAGAAACTTATTAGGACCAAAACGCTAATGGCTGTGAGATGCTAAGATCAGAAACATAATCAAAGGGGCTTTTGGGATTTTTTTGCTCACGACTTCATTTTTTTGGGTCATTCTTAAATCTTAAAATCCTTTCGAAATTAATGTTGATCTACTTTATCCCACTAATAAATCTGTGAGGCACATTTTGGTTGCAACTTAAGAAAAGCAATTTACAAATACAAATATTTATTCTATAATTAATAATGGAGTTTCAACAAGCTAATTCAACATGGTATGACGATCATAAATATTTTTTCGCTGCTCTTTAACTTGTCTTTTCCATTTGTCCTGTTGGTGTCCGACTCTATTCAACACATTTCCTCTTACGCTCATATTGTGCGACATTGATCCGGCCGCTACCTCATCCTGGAAAAAAAATACCACATTCATTATAATCCATACACATACAGTGTATGCCGGAATAAATGGTAACAAAAAAAACACATATTTGATAAGGGATTTGTTAAGATGAGTTCAATTAAAAATATGTTTCTAAGATAGTGTGGAAATTAAATTTTTTTAATGTAAAAAATCTCTCGTCCATTAATACATTACAATCAAAAAATTACATCCTCCTCTCCAAGTAACAGTTAATAAAAATCCTCGAATAGACAGACTTAAATCGTAATTTAGACACTTGTGAGGCGTCAAAATGTCATGACATCATAACATTTAGCAAAATATCACAATGAACAACTAAAATCTAATAGGGTACTAACATGAACATTAAAAAAAAATTTGTTGTATAGTTTATATACAATTTTTATTATAATTCTTTTTCAATTCTTCGACCAATATTTATAGAAAAAAAAATCTTGAAAATTTAAAAATTTTGTAGGTAGTTTAAACATTTCAGTAAGGCGTGACGTCATAGGCATAAACTTTTTTCTGACTAATCAAAATGTCATGAAATTTTACACACAGATGAAAGATGGTACTTCATAAACGTCATATGGATTTGACAGTAACCGCGCCATCTGTATGTCAGTCGCACGATTTATTGAGTGATCTAATACATTCTATAATTCAAGTGGAAATTCAAAATAAAAATATAATAGAAAAATTTACCAGCGAATATAAAAAATCTCAATTCAAATTTTACTACTTACTATTTACACTTAAATTGTATAATGTAGATAGAGGACGTTTTAGCAACGACACTAAGGTTTTATTAAACTATTTGAATGGAGTGGAAGTTTGATAACAAATTTTTTTCTTCAAAACCTCAAATGTTCAATTAAATAAATTAGAAGTGACTGCTGTACCATAATATTTTGGTATTTGTAAGAAAACTCAACAGGCCTAATGGAATGTTACTAGTTTCTATAAAACTCATTTAACAACATAAGTACCAAAAATACTATTACTATTATATCACCTTGGCAATAACAATATGTTTAATAAGATTAATTGTATGTACTTAATCAAAATACTTTAAAGCTTAAATAAGTTTTTTAAAACTTCTTACTTTTATATTTGGTGCAGATGAATCTAAACAATTATTATGTTTTTCTAAAAATGGAATCTCCTGTAAATAATAAAATAGGAAAAAAAAATAAATAATAAACAAAAATTTATTTGTTATCAAGCAAATAAAAACGCAAATGTAATTTACCTCCTCATTTGTATGTTCCTGGTAGTTTCCTTTGATTCTCTTATTCAACAAAGGATCCAATATTATTAAAAAGGCCATGTAAATTACCAATATTGAAATCACCCAGATAACAATTATTACGACCACTTTAATAATTGTAGTATTTCTGTTTTCATATTTACAATCACATCTAGGACAGAATTCTTGTTCTTTTCCAACAATATCTTGACCAATTCTTGGCAGGATTACCCCATCACAATTGCTTGAAATAAAAATAAAAACACTTAGAATATGAATATGAACTGAGAAAGTAAAATGAATAACCTTTCCTCATTTACCAAGTTACTGCTCCTTCAAGGAAACATTAGAACAATTTCTTAATGTATCAAAAATCGTCTATAGCATAATCCCATCTATAAATGTCCCAGGAAAAAAAACTTACAAGTTTTAAATTTGATTATCAACACCTCTTCACCTAGTGATAGATAAATCAACCATACTATGAGTAAGAGTATTTCCCCAGAAACATAATAATAAAAAAAAATTGTAAATTGGGAGAGAGGATCTACTACTCAAACTTTCAAGAAAAACACCATCAAATGGTATACAGATTCCCTCAAAATAAGAGCTAGAGATGGATTCTTTGGAGTTGACAAGCCCATTACCACTAGGATACTATGTTAGTGCCTTACAAGTAGATATATGGAAATGAACCTGGAAAGTATAAACTGCTATGCTGCTGTATGAAACTCAATGACACTGAAAGAACAAGTTCTCTTCAGTTGAGTTATTTAAGGATCGAGAGACACGACGAAATCAATATACTTAACAAAAACATTTTACTGGATTGAGTGAAGAAACTGAATAATAATTACTTCAAAGTCTAAGAAATATATGGATTTTAGTGAAAATTATGTTATAATGTAGTACAAGCTTTCTTACAGGACTCAACCACCTAATGACAATAGTAGAAACTGACAAGTATTGATTCTGTCTGGAATAGGAAGGATCAAAAATTTATATGAGTGAGGATGTGGTGACCTCCCTGATATCAGGGAGGTCACATCAGCTCTTGTGTGTATGTATATATCATATACACTCATTTTAGAAAGCTGCCAGAGATCTTTGTCTTCTATTTTATACACTCCCAGGTGTAGTACTTCAAGAGAATGTTGATAGATCTGCACTCTGCATTATCTGCTAGTTCTAGTGTCTTCAGATGTCCATTGAGGCGACCGTACCCCGATAGGACTCCTGTTAGTATTTATAAGATGTTCTGATTGAGCTGGTACATTCAGTAGATCTTCTCCAGTTATAAAGGCAGATTGTAGTTAATATTTTGTCTGTTCTGATGATATGAAATGCCACCTTTCCCACTTCAGTAGTTAGGAATTAATAATGTTCTCAATTGTTTCTTGCACTGTTCAAAAGAATCATAAAAAAGGCAGATTTAAATTAAGTTAGGGGTAATATATGGACAAATTATGTTATTAATTAATAGTTTAGCCCAAATATTTATTGGCCGGCATTTTCACTAACCAAGAACTAAATACAAAATTTTTATTCTTACTATTAAATTTGCCTTACAAAAAAGCTGTTCAATAACAAAATTTAAACAAAGGAAAACTTTTAACTAGAATACTATAGGCATTTAGAAACTTGATGAACTTGAATTAAGCATTAGAACAGTACATTATAAATAAAAACACTTGCTACTTGAAAACAAAAGGAGTACATGCATTTGCCTCAATAAATTATTTATTTAGTACGCGCGTAATAAAACTGAAACTTTACTTGCTCAAATTTACAAATTTACCAATATCAACATACAATTTAGATTTTGACAACTAATTAAATTATACATACCATTTGTTTGGAGGTACATTCGTAATGTACAAAATTCTGGATGTATGATTTTTTGATTCAGTTTTATTTGTCACAGACGATATACTGGGACATATACATTTACATCTTTTGTCGTCATAGGATTGAGCCTAAAAAAATAAATTTGAACGTATGCATTGAATAGAAAATAATTTTATTACCGTAGAAAATGCAAATATACTAGATAAACTCAAAATCAATAAATAATATTGCATTGTTTCGTTTCAACACAATTTTAAATAGAACATCATCAACTTTCGTTTTCTCTTCTATGTTAATTAATTTTCTTGAACTTCCTACTATCTGTCATTAAACCCAATCTGTAGTCTACGACCATAGAGTTAATATTAATGATAGAGAGGGAGGTATATATGTGGAATTATTCAATTGGAAGAAAGAGAAAGGGCATCGGTTTACCATTTTCTACTCCTCTCTACTGGCTTTTAGAAACCAAACTTATTATTCTCCTCCTTTGCCGTTTTCACAATTCGAAATTTCAACTCCATAACGATTAAATCAGAATGAAGAGAAAGAGATATTTCTTTCTCTCTTTATCAGCAGTTCAGGCCCAAGCTCCTATATTCATAGAAAATAATAAAGATAGAGAGAGCGAGGTTCGGGAGATTGTTCAAGTAGGCCAGAACTGCTGGCAGAGAAAAAAAAGAGCATCGGTATACACTTTCTATTTCTCTAATCTATTCTGATTGGATCGAAATGACGTCGAACCTTCAAGTGGTAAGAATAGCAAAAGATAGAGAGTGGTATATCGATGCTCTTTCTCTCTCGTTCAATATTAGAATTCCACTTATACACCACCTTCAATATTTTCTCTAAGTCCATACGTCACTCTCTCTCTTTCTTTAACTAGAGGGAGATATAGAGTGATGAACTGATGCTCTTTCTCTCTCGTCCAATAGTAAAATTCCAGTTATTTGACACTTTTCTATCTTTGATATGTTCAGTATGCCCATACGTCTCTCTCCCTATCTTTAATGTTAACTCTATGTCTGAGACAGCGAATTCAATAAATGATTCTTTTCCAATGGCGAGGATAGATATTATTATAGTTTATCTATGATGTCAGATATTAATAAAATTATTTCCTATACCGCTTTTATTGAAGCTTAACACGAAATTGAAATAATAAATAGTCATAATATTTTATTTTTGAAGGTTTTATACGTATCTAATGTGTATGTTATGGTGATTGTCAAATTCGTGTTGACAAGCATTCGACATATAATTTGACGTGTGATCAGCGCCTTTTAACCATTCGTAACTTTTGGGAATTACGTAATTGTCAATATAAACCGAAAATTAAACGAGGCTTACTTGATTTTATAGAATGTGGTTCGAACTATTACCTAGTTTTGGCATAATAACAGTTGCTATGGCACTTCCACATGCATCTGCATATATTCTTAATAACCTTGTAGTAGGAAATCGATTTAGAAGGAGTATGCACACAATGGATCAAAGGCGACAGTATTTAAGAGATAGACGATTAACTGGGGACCCATATAAAGTGCAAGGCTTAGAAGCTATACCAGATGCTTAAGCGAAAAAGAAATTTAATGATCCTTATAGGTAATAAGGTAAATGTACTTTTATTTAATAAAAATAATGTTGAGATCAATGGCATATATTTAACCTTAGAATACTATTTTTTTTTGTTAATATGCGACGTTCAACTTTTCTACCAAAGATCTAATTATATTATTTTTATATTATATTATATGAAAAAGAAATAATAAACGGCTTTACATAGAGATAGTTTTACTACTATATTCTAGAAACTTGATTTCAATAGTGCATTTTCTGTTGCAAATAAGTGCAAAAAGTTTAAAATTCATAGAAAAATAATTTGTTAGACTAAATTCTGAAGTTTTCAGTTAAATTAGTGAAAATGGGATGGATTTTGATGATGATGAGGTATTGATGGTTTTGAAATTTTGAAAGACAATAAAGTTGTTATGATGGTGTCAAATTTCGTAGAATCAATGTTATGACAGAAAAAGTTAGTGAATGTAATCAATATGTGGGTGGCATTGATTCATTTGACAGTATTAAGGGATACTATAAAATCTTGATGAGATGTAAAAGATGGCGCAAGTACTTCTATTCTACCATCTATCAGATCTCACAATGGTAAATCATGGCCTTTATATGGGTCAGTAAAAAGGACATGTCTTTGACAGATTCCACGCCTGAGTTGAAAGTTTATACAAATGTGAACAGAGGAAATAATGAAGAGCTGCATTTCAATTGAAGTGACATTTGGGCTAAAAAGTTCAGAGGTTCTGCACTACATGTTTCTCCTACTTCTCTCTTTTTTACTTTTCAAATACTTCTATTGGTCCTTCAAATTTGTAATCAACCTTCTTTTTTGAGTTAGGATTTGGAATTATTTTTATTGAATTTCCAAATATTCTATCACCTCTACTAATTTAATAAACTTGTGAAAATTGCAATTCTGGAAGAATACCGTAAGGAAACAAGAAATTATTGGTAGAAAAGTAGAACACCCCATATATATTGGTCTAATAAATGAAGAATATTTTTTTTTATTAATATTGTAGAACAATTTAGAAATGAAGTTATGGTGAATTATATTTTTGTTTTAGGTTAAACATATGTTGAAAAGAAAACATTAATGATAGGCAAATGAATTCTAATGTAGAATATCAAAATTCTGTAATATATTTATTCCTCAAAGTTTTGATGATCTATCCTATCCCCTTCTTTTTTATTCATATTTACATGTATGTTTATTAAGGGTTTAAAATGTAAAATCACTTCACGATTTTATTTTTATAATGATTTATACTTTCTTTGATCCACCATATTTTTGGCTGTAAAAAATTGATGTTTTCCTTCACTTTGTCACGTTATTTGGCGCATTTAAATGAGACACAAGTTTAAAAACTAAAATTTCAACACTTCTTTGTTGATAAAAAATTTTCATTAACAAGAAACAAATTTTTATAGACTTAATTAAATAATCGTTAAATTCACACAAACTTACAAATAAAGCATGAAAATATGCAATTCCAACCTTAAAAATTATTCAGCTTACATTTAATTAGTCTTTTTTTCCCAAATTGTTAGTTTTATATGTCCTTTCAAAAAAAGTAATCCATTCTTCAAAAAAAAAAATCAAGTACAGTTTCAGAGCCAAATCAGGGAATTTATGATTTTTGAACTTTTTATTGATAAAAACAATGTAATTTTGGTTTACAAATCCCTATCTTAAATGTGCCAATGAAACAAAATATAAATTTCAATTTTTCGATTTTCTTTGACCAATGTTGTTCAAACGTGACATCACACTTGCATTATGATTTAGATTTATTTTTATAGTATAAGACCTATAGAGTATTAAAAACTGATTTAGTCTAAATTCTAGAAATCGAAATAAGTATTAGGAATAAATTAGATAATAAAACATTAGAGTTACTAATTTTCACATATATATTTAAGCTGTATACACATGTTACCTTGCCATTTTTAATTGTCTTCAACATCATCGATCAAATATAAAAAAGCATCGTTCTCATAAGTTGGAAAATAAAACCTAAAAAAAGAGAACTTGAGTTTAAAAACATAAGACGGGTTCATTTCAAATTCATTCAACAAATATCAATTGAAAATTGTATAAAACATAGTTTTTATATGTGAATTCATCAGTTTCATCTACCAACTAATTCCAAAATTGTTTCAATGAGAATGTAAAAATTGTATTATGCTATTGGGATTTAAACAAGGATTCTTAAGGTTTATGATGATTCCTTTAATGAACTCCAATTGTAAGAAGGTTAGATCCCTGCATCAGGTTTCTTGTGTGCAAATATTTTTCCTCTATGCTTGTAATGGGAAGGCTAGACCTTATTTCATTGGGTCTTTTTTTAAGCAATCTCTGTAAGGAAACCAGTGACAAGCTTTTTATTTGAATGAAAGGCGTTCATGCAGTATTTTTTTCCCTTTTATTTCTTTTTTATCAGGAGAAAACACCAACAAACCTACTATTCCATCAAGTTATAATGGACAATCCCTTATCACCCTAAGTATTCGGTATTTTGATAGTTGCTTGACATTTTTGATCCTGGATCTTTTTGATGTATCTTTCTGGAGTTTCTAAACAGGATCCTAGAGATATTGAGTTTGGTACTAGTCCCAAATATGCACACTTTGTGGTGTACCATTTTATATTATGTCTCTTTAAAGTCTGTATAGTTTATGGTATGGAATATGGAATCCTAACCTAAAAATTTTTTCTCAAATTGTTCGTTTTTGTATGTACTTTCCGAGAAAAAAATTCCATTCTTAAAATGATAGCTAGAATTGTCTATTGAGATTTGCATTACTAAGAACTTTATATGGAAATTGTTACACTGAACAATTCAGATAAGTTTTTTAATAGTATCCACATCATTTTTACTAGAAAACAAGAAATGGGCAAAACTGAGGATAGAGAAACATCTGGTATGACCAATCCATAAGAAATGATCTTCAAATTACTTGCTCAGTTGGAATCTGTTATGACCAAATCCATAAGAAATCAACTTCTATATGATCCCAGTTCAGTTTGAATCTGGTATGAACGAATCCATAAGAAATTGTCTTTAAAGTGCTTGTTTCAGTTAAGTTTGAACATTGTATGACTGAATTCATAAGAAATCAACTACAAAGTACTTGTTTCGTTCAATCTGTCCCAATCCGTTACCAATGATATTCCATATGCTTGTTTTAGTTGGGTTTGTACATGGTATGACTGAATTCGTAGCAAATTGAATTAAATTGTGCTTGTTCCATTGTAATTTGAATCTAGTATGACCAAATCTGGAATAAACTATCTTGTAAAGTGTTTCAGTTGAGTTTGCAAAGTCAAGAATTTTCTAACAAAATTTGTCAAAAATTATACCTAACAACGATGTTTGTATTTTTTTAAAAATTTATTCTTGTACTATGAGAAAAAAATGAAATACTTACTCAGGTTGATCAAATGTTTTCAAGTGTGGTATTTTATAATGATTTTCCCCAGTTAAATGTTTTTCTAAGTCATCAAAAGTTTCAAATTTTAATTGGCAATATGAACATCTATTTTCATGAATTTGTTTTCTGATATAATTTATTAGTTTAACTTTTTGAAAGAAATCCAAATCTTTTGTAACATCTGTAAAACTAAAACCATGTTCGGCTTCCATATGTTGGCATATTACATTAATATCAGTTTCTTTGGCTTTACAGAACAAGCATATTATTTGATCTTCTTTTTCGTTCCAATCAGAATACTCTTCATCTGCATTTACTTCTATAAAACAAAATTCACATAATTCTCTTTGTACAGCACCTAATTAGAAAACAAAACACAAAGAGCTCCTTTAGTAGAAAAGCAATTAAAGGAAGGAAACCAACACAATGGCTGCTGTAATGTCAATAAATATACATAATTTTTTTAGAAAGTATCAAAAAAAATATATTACCTCTACTGATAGCATATCTATCATCTTCTTTTTGTATAGTTTTCCACGATTTATTAGGTTCTAGATAATTAACAATGTAGAATCTATCATACTCCTCATTTTCTGGATTAATGCGTTTATGTAACTTTTTTCTCATATGTTCTTTGAGAACGTGTCTATCTGTGAAGATTCGTTCACAATATATACATTGAAGATTCGACATTTTGGATTCTATAGTATTTATTAATTCATCAACAAACACTAAGTTTTGGGGATTACCCAACTGCAAATTGTGTTGGACTGAAAGGTGCTCTAAATATCCTTGTCTTGATCCTTAAAAATTTATGTAAGAAAGGCATTTTTCACCCCAATATATTTACTTTATGAACTATTTTTTTGTTGCATCATGTAAATCCAATACAAAATTTTATGAAATTAATCTCAACTCACCCTCATAGCAAAGTTTACACATTAAACAAAATCTAATGAAACTCTTGTCATTTCTTTCGTACTCCTGTACCTTTAAGGCATACTCTAATTTTAAATTATGCCTCAATTCTTTATCTTCTTTCAACAAATTCGACATTAGAAAATATTTTTGATTCGTTGAATCAAAAGTGATAGATGGTATTATTTGTTCAATTGGTGTGTTCTTGAATTTTTGTTGCCAATAGCTAATATAGCTAAAATTACAGGAAAGTCAAAAGTACTTTTGAAATAGTTCAAATATGAACAATTTAATATCGGAAATGTTATTTATCAATTCTTTACAATGACAAAAATATTATAGTCTTTACATTACTATAATTAGTTCTGAAAATTCAATTTTTGAAAATAAATCCTTTCTAATAGAGTAATAATCAATGGTTTGGTCTTTTCAATAAAAATAATTAGACACGTTACAAATATTGAATAAAATTAGATAATATAAAATAACTCACTCATGTAAATTAGCAATATTCTGTACATCTTCAATGACAATATTATGTACATCGAAAATATGGGCTAGGAACATAGGGAGAGATATTTGCAGGTTGAATTCGTCTTCACACAATAAACATCGAGTGTCAACATTTTGTAATAGATCGCAGCGATTTTCTTCAAAAACTAATGGTCCAAACGACTCTTTTGCTCTTTCTAAAATAAATGATATGAGAAATAAGTTTGATTAAGTTGCTTACATCATTACCCGACTTCATGAAATCCATAATAATACCCTTTTTGTTATAAAATCACTTGATTGTTTTTTTAACGCTTCCCTTTTGGTCTATTTTACATCACTTTTACGTTTCTGTAAATTGTTTTTGTTATTAATTTTCTTTGATATCCATCGACAAAATTCATAGAGTTAATATAGTTAACTATAGGGCTTTTCTGGATCCCAATCGTGACACAAATACTCGGAAGGCAATCCGAACGACGTCCTGATCATGATCTAAAAAATCTGGATTACGTTCATAATATTTCGGAAACCAGTCGAAGTAATCGGATCATAGAACTGTTTTCTTTGTTTCTGTTGTTGTGGACTTTGAAAATACCTTAAATTTCTTTATTTTTTTAATTTTTATCAGCAACCTAATTTACAGTGAAAATTTCAAATATAAAACATAATTTATTACTAACTTTGGATTTTTACTACTTTTTTCGTAGGTTAATCTCCCATGATATTTATTTAGTTGTATAATACATTTTAGATATTTGATTATTGTTATCGATAGACAAATGATCGCTGATTTACCAGGGTAGAAAAGATCCTAATTATTCAAAATTGAACGCCCTCAAGAAACTTGTATTGATACTATATTTGACATTTGATTTGTTACATGTCAAAGCTACCTAAGTGAAACGTCAATATTAAGAAAATTGGTTATCTTTCCGTTATAATAATTATTGAATATGCCGCCTTTAGTTGAAAAATCAACTGAAAATATAACTGTAAATGAGGACGACAAAAAAAATTTATGGTCTCAAATTTTGCATGACGTCCAAAAAAATGGCAATCCCAAATTATCCCCACATAAACAAATACTTGTCTTGGGTGACAACGAATCTGGAAAAACTACCATGGTAGCTAAACTTCAAGGTAAATATTGAAATATGGTTTTTATATTGTCTTTATGTAATAACATCTTTAGGTATTGAGAATTCCAGTAAAGGTTCTGGATTAGAATATGCTTATATTGATGTAAGAGATGATTATAGAGATGATCACACCAGGTTGAGTGTGTGGGTTTTGGATGGAGATCCAGCTCATGTAGATCTTCTTAAATTTGCCCTTAACGAGGAAACATTTCAGGTACCCATATATATATATATATATATATATATATATATATATATATATATATATATATATATATATATATATATATATATATATATATATATACACTTATTAATGCTATATATATTCAATTATTAATTTTTTTTCCAGGAAACGCTTGTAATTTTAACTGTGTCAATGACTACACCTTGGGGTATATTAGAACAATTACAACATTGGGCTTCTGTTTTGGCTGATTATCTTGATAAATTGAAACTTGATATTGATTTGAGACAGGCTAGAAAGCAACTAATGATTAAAATGTGGCTAGATTATGTAGAACCAGGAGATGAATTAGATCCTGCTTCGCCTATGAAGAGGAGCTCTAGAAATTTAGGAGATGATGATGAATTATTTGATGGAAATTCATTACCTGAAGGTATGTACTACAATTTTCCTTAATATTCAACTTTTAAGCTATTAAAGTATGTTTATTACCTCAAATTAATATATATGTTTTGTTGGCATTATTTTTTGTAATATCTTACATTTTATATTTTTTCCTATAAGTATTAATTAATTTGGAATATCTGGAACTGTTGGTTATGTTCATAATGAACACACTATGTGGTTGTTGGTTTTTATACTCAAAACAGTGTAGGTTTTCCATCATGTGCCTAATATGTCAGCAACAAAATTCATATGAATCAAATCAAAATTTCTCAGTAGTAATAATCCCTATGAATAATATTTCAAAGGTCGATCTCTAGGGATTGGTTATAAAAAAATAAATTCAACTTTTTAGTTGTTTTTATTTATTTATAATGGTTAACAGACATATTTAGCAAAACTTTAATGATAAAAATGTCGATATACTTACTCTACTGGGTGAATAAGATCCAAAATTAATATTAGTTACGTTGGCTTATTAGTAGAGAGCTGATTTTTTTCAGGACAATTTGAATTTTATAGAAGTAGGCTCATATTGATGTAGAAAAGTGACGTAATAGTCAGTCTACCAACTGAGTGGACTCTTAACGAAATTAAAAATAAAACTTTATAAACCAATTTTTTTTGGGAGGAATAGGGTATAGAAAATAGAAATAGAAGATTCCTTGAAAATCGACGTTTTGGTAAATATATTACACTATTATCAGGACAACACATACATAAAAATATCCATAACAGAAGTCAGAAATAAAATTTAAACACATAGGTATTAGAAATACAAATGAACTATTGAAAAGTTCTAACTGAAACTAAAAGCCCTTATAAGTAGTACCTGGTACTTTACAGTAGCAATCATTAACAAACAAATGAAAAATTACAAAAGTTACATTGATTTATTGCTCCTCAAAATCTGTATTGCCAAAAATATTCTATTTTTAATATCTAAACGGCTAAAATAAAACTTTGTTACCAATTTTTTCTATCAGTGTAGGCACAAATTATTACTCCATGTAAGCAAAATTATGAAGTGACAGGTAGAAACACTGAGATGTTCTATTTTAATGAGACAAGATGTAACTTAGTATATTTGTGCCGATGGTGTTAGAATTCTAATGCATGTTGGATCTACATTAAAGGTGTCGTACATTATGCAATTTTTTTTTGTACAATATCATTGCAGATAATATATAAAGTTGAAGCAACTTTTTGTGCATTTTTTCCTGCAATAAATTAATAGAAAATCTTCTAGTTTCCAGGGTCATTTTTATGCATTTTTGGTAATGATTACATGAAATGGCATGCAGTAGAGTACAGGCAACAAAAAATAATTACATACAATAATATTGTATGAAAAAATGCAAAATACATGACCAGAGACTGATTTAAACATTGACTGTCCTGGGCTATTCACAATTTGCTCCCCTCATTACTTAGAACCTCTATGATGAAACTTACATTAAATTACCAAGAATTTCAGATACTGGTGGAAAATCACACTGTATATATAATACTATATAATACTACTACATTACTACTTGTACTATGATTGTAATCCTAATTTTTCTTCATTTTATTTATACATAATTTATCCATTTCAAAGGACCAAGCAATGTAATTGTGGGAGTTGGTATAGTTGTAGTAAATAGTGTGTTCATTGCAACCATTAAGTACATGTCCATGGTACTATATTCATACCCGTTTGAAACAAATATGTCATTGTAGGTACTCTTACAAGTAATCTAGGTCTGGATATAGTAGTTGTGGTAACAAAAACAGACTTTATACAAAATTTGGAAAAGGAGCAAGATTACAGAGATGAACATCTAGATTTCATGCAGCAATGGATAAGAAAATTCTGTCTGCAATATGGAGCAGCTCTCTTCTACACTAGTGCAAAAGAGGATAAAAACTGCGATTTATTATATAAATATTTAACTCATCGTATTTATGGCTTTCCGTTTCATACACCGGCTCTAGTTGTTGAAAAAGATGCAGTATTTATACCCGCCGGTTGGGACAATATGAAAAAAATTTGCATTTTATATGAAAATATGCACTCTTGTACGCCTGAAAATTATTACAGGGATGTAATAGTACAGCCAGTTACTAGAAAAGCTATAAATAGAGAAACCGAGATAATTGCTGAAGATGAACAAGCATTTTTGACTAGACAGCAACAGATTTCGTTTGGAGGAGGTGCTCCATCTATCCGCTTAGGAGAATCACCAGCTAGACCACCCATTGGAGGTAAGTATTGTCTTTTTAATATTTATATCTTGTTGAACAAATATTTTTATCATTATTAATGGGTTTTGGTAGATTTTTCTGAAAAAACATAACTAAATGGCATGTAATTCTTTATTTTCACATTATATTTAGGAATCCAAGGTTCTCCTAGGAAACTGGATGGCTCAAAGGTAGTTAGTTCACCAGGAGGTGAAGGTGTTTTGGCTAATTTCTTTAATTCTCTTCTGTATAAAAAAACTGGCAGTCCGGGCGGAGGTGCTTCAAAAATTTCAGGGGCAGAAAGTTTACCGGATAAAAGTATGAGAACAGATGCTGCAGCAGAACTAGATCGATTAGCCAGAGGTGCAGGTAAAAAGCTTCCTGTTTCTACTACACCAAATGCACATAAAGGGTGAGTATCAAGAAAATTATTTTACAGATTGTATCATCTTGAAAAATAAATAATTGATTGAAACTATAAACAAATTGAATCAATAATGTGAAACGTTTTAGATGTTATTATCTCTTGAGCTTCTTTTGAGTTTCAAAGTTTTCAACAGAGTGTTCTTTCTGTTATTATTAAACCTATTCGACTTAGATTTGTCGAGTTTCCTAAGAAATAATTTTTTTTTTCAAATTCATTAAAGAATTGAAATATGTTGACTTTGATTAAAAATATATCATGTGACTGGACTTTTTTAGAACTGGTACTGGAAGTACAGAAACTAATCCAGATCTTGATGAAACATCCAAAGGTGATAAAAAAAATTCAACTGGATCTAGTATTACACATGATGCAGGTGTCGATTTTAATGCTTCTGATTGTTAAAAATATTTTCTATAATAAGTAATGTAATTTTTATTGTTTTATTTAAGCTTTCTAATAAATATCCCTGTGATAACTTTTTTTTTATTATTTGTTCTTAGATTTCCTTAATGCTATTATAAGAATAATAATTTATATTAATTTCTATATTTCAATTAAATTTTGTCTTCATCAAATGTTTTTTTTTTACCTCTAACTCAAAATACTTTCTAATACAGTTTTATTCAGTATTTTCACATCCTCTCAAACATACCTCACACCCAATTAATTGAAAAAGTGCTTTAACAATATTTATAAATATCAACTCTAAAATTCCCATTTCTACATTTTTTCCATTTAATTCATTAAATTTCATTGTTTTCTGGTAATATACTTTAAAAAATTGAACAGTTTTTGCTATTTCAGGCAAAATTGATAAATTTGAAAATATATATAAATTACCATTTTAAATTTCGCGCCTAATAAAATTTGAGTCTAACAGCATTTTGTAAGATATCAATAGACAACGCCACTGTAATAAAAAACCAAGTGATCGTGGCCAGAACTACAAAGTAGTTGATCTGTGATTAATTCACGTACTAGTAATGCACTGGCTGTTATAGCGATGATTCAAACAATATTTTGTTGAAATTTAAAAAAAGAAGACGAGTGTTACCTAACCTCAAAATTTTATTTGTATCTAACCTTTAAGAAAATATAAATAGGGGTGTATAATTTAGTCGTAATAATGCAGAATTCTACAGAGTGTCAATTACAAATTAGATTTATAACTAAACAAGAAATGTGAGTATCGATAACTTCAATCTTCGATTTTCTTCAGCACGTTTATATTTCAGTTATGCAGTTCCAGATGTACCCCTTTCAGTACCCCAAGCGATAGATACGAGTTCTTTAAATGCATTAATAAATCAGTTATTGAAAGAAAGTAATTTCGATTATTTGAAACCGATAGAATTTGATTTTCTTGCAATTGGGGAACTATTGAGAGTTCCTCTTATTAACCATTTACAAGAACGGAATGTATCAACAGAAACTACTATAGATATTGAATATTTAGAAAGAACTCCAGCTCCGGAACCAAAAAATTCCTTGTTGCATGATGATTGGATATGTGGAATAGAAACATTGGACAAATGGTAAGAAAATGTAACTTTCATAAAATATTCATCTGGATGAATAATTTTTTAGGATATTAACAGGATGTTATGATAACTCCATAAATATATGGACAACACATGGAAAACTGATAAAATCTTCAAAGGAACACAAAAATATGGTAAAATCTGTTACATGGATAGATAAATCTGATGCTAGTAAAGGATTTATCAGTGTATCTCATGATTTAACAGCATTGGTGTGGTCATTTCAGCCTGGTAAGTTATATTTCACACATTGTATCCTATTTTACTAATGATACAATGAAAGTGTAACTTTGTTGATATAAATTTCTTATTACACACGATATCACATAAATAAATATTTGAATAGAAAAGTTATGCCTTTTAAAATACATATTGGAATAACAAGAAGCATTTATGTACCTTCTTCAGTTGGTTGATATTTCTGTCTTCAATTACAATACAGGTGGGATGATTTTATACACTAACTTGACCAATCCTATGCACTAAACAATTCACTAATAATGATGTACACTTAATCACTTGTCACATTTACTATAACATAATTGTGTGGCTGTTGGACCATTGCTTTATATATCCAAAAGCATTCTAGATCCTTCAACTTCTGGAAGTTTCTGGTTTGCTTTTCTTGGAAATTGTCTGTGAACAGCCAGAAAATAATAATCTAAATGACTCACAAAAAAATTCAAACAAATAGTGCATCCTCCAAACTTTATCTACGATAACATGTTAGAACAAAACTGTTCCATAGCACCTCTCACACTGATATACTATGGTGGTAAACACTGGAGAACTAGAACGATTATAAGGTCAGAGATAATAAACTACAAGAAGTTTATATTAACTAACCATCAACTGAGGTGCGCCACAGGTCAGAGTGGCAACGTTCATGGAGAATTGAATCTAATTGGGAATACTAGCAGATTACTGTTAGAGACCTACCAGAAGCCAAATATTCACAACATCATAGCTATTTATTGTACATTAAGGAATATTTTTCTAAGTGTTAGAGATTTTTGTACTTATAAAAATATATGTCTTTATGTCACAAAGAAAATTGATGTGTCAATTTTTCTATTGATATATTATTGTTTGGTGACCAAAGTACATTAAAAAAAATTAAATATTATTGACCAGTGTAATTAACAAAAATAATAAAGTTTAAAATTGAAGGTTGTGCATAAATAAACAATAAAACTAAGAGTTTTGTTGAAAATTTTTATTTAATTCGTTTTTTAATTTTATCCCTTATAAGTTATAAGGCAATTAATTGCACAGGAGCTCTTTTCTTTTTTCCATTATCTAGAGCAATACATTTAATCACATAAAGTGATGAAATTATTTAAGGTTCCAGAAACTTCAGTTCTTGTGTAAATTTCAAAATTTAAACATCCCAATAATTCACTTCACAACCATTCCAATACAGTATCTGCCATGTCAGCACTCACAACAAACGATTTTAAAAAAATTAAATACCTCACTTCAATTTGATTTTGTTATTTTACAAAAAAAAGGCCAATTGATTTTGGTTAATAATCTGTTAATCCAGAAGGAAATTGATAACAATTCATTTAATTTTTCAGGTACTGATAATGTAACACCAAAAGCAGTTTTAAGGGGTCACGAAAGAGGTATAGATAGTGTTGGTGTCAGTCCAAATGCATTAAGAATAGCAACTGGAGGTTGGGATACAAATTTAAAACTATGGACTACAAGTTTGGAAGAAGAGGCAAATGAACCAGCACACAAAAAGAGCAGAAATAATAACAGTGTGATAACCAAAACACCGATTAGTACTCTTAAAGGGCATAAAGAAACTGTTTCAGATATAAACTGGATTGATAATTATGTAGTATCCACCATTTCAATGGACCACACTATTAAATTTTGGGATGCCGAAGTAAGTTATTTAAATAAATGCATAAATATAAACCATATTATATTAAAATCTCATTTTTAAGCTATGTGGTATAAAGAATGAAATTGTCGGTCAAAAAGCATATCTCAGTTCCTCTTGGTCGCCATTATCAAATGCGCTCTTGGCTTCATCTGCAGATAGACACATCCGTTTATACGACCCAAGATCTACAGAAGGATCTTTATGTAAAACCACTTTTACGTCCCATACTTTATGGGTTAGTTCTGTGATGTGGTCGACATATGATGAGCATTTGTTTTTGTCTGGAGGATACGATTCTGCTGTGAAAATGTGGGATACTCGAAGTCCTAAAGCACCTCTTTACAATCTACAAGGACACGAGGGACAAGTTTTAAAAGTGGATTGGTCAAACAGGAAATACATGGTGTCAGGGGGTAGTGATAATAGTGTACACATTTTTAAGAATAAACATATTTAATAAAATAGGTTACAAAAACAAAAATTCTTTTCAATTTATATCATACTATTGCTATCTTTGTAGATTTATGTGTTTATCTCCAAGTTGAAAACGATGAATTACTGAAAAGAGAATATTAATTATTTTTACAGTTTATAGATCACAATAAGGCATTTGACTAATCTGTTGAGCACTTAAAAGATAATTATTTGAAAAAATATAGATATAAAATAAAAAAAACTCACCCAGAAAAAGGCAACGATGTTGGCGTCGCCGTTTGCTGAGCTAAACTCCCGAATCCTACAGTATTCTGATTTGCCAAATTTCCAAAACCAGTATTGGTATTATCGGTACTTCCAAATGAAGCTAAAAGAAAAAAATAAAATCATTGTGTAAAAATTAACTAGTAACTGTGACAATGCCTCAGTCAACAAAGGCTTGAGACAAGGGTGCTGCATCTCCCCAACACATTATAAATATATGTTTCTAAAACCCTAATAAAATGGAAGAAGAAATGCAAAGGAATGGGATCCAAATCGACAATGACACTTAGTCTGTCGAAGAAGAAGGAACTGAACAATGGCGAACACAGCTCCAACCAGTCGACGCGGTGGTTTTGGTGACCAAACTTTTTTATTACTTAACATCCCTTGGTATTTGAGGTATAAATGGAAAGTTTGAAACTATGATTTCTTATTTAAGCCCCTTTAGGTATTTTTCCAAAAACTGACCAAATATTTTTAAGAGTTCAATCCAAATCTTATGGACCATTTACCTGCTGGTGTGTTAGATCCAAAAACTTTCGGAGGACTTCCAAATGTAGGTGCGCCTCCAAAGGTTGAGGCTCCTCCAAAAGTGGGGCTAGCTCCAAACGCAGGTTGTGCGGATCCTCCAAAAACAGGTGGGGCCCCGAAACCTCCAGGTTTTTGGAAACTTCCTGGCGAGCCAAAGCCGGTTTGTACGACTCCGCTACCGCCACTACTGAAGTTTCCGGCTTGTGGACTTCCAAACGTCGATTGTTGTCCAAAAGCACTTTGTCCGAAAGTAGGTTGTTGACCGAACCCACCCGAAGTCCCAAAGGAAGATGATCCGAAAGTACCTTGTGTGTTACTTCCAAATATACTACCAGTAGAACTACCAAATATGGATGCGGTAGCAGTTGTAGGAGTTTGAAAAGTCGACGGTCTGCTAAAAGGATTTTGTTGCGCCTGACCGAATGTTGAACTACCACCAAATATACTATTGGTTGTTGATGGGGTACCACCAACATTTAATCCTCCAAAACCAAGATTACTGTTTGCCGCTTGAGCAAAACTAAACGCGTTACTTGATGCCGAACCAAAACTATTACTAGATGTACTTGGAGCGCCAAATGCTGTTCCTCCCGAACCAAAAATACTGTTTGAAGTTGTAGTGGTATTGAATATTGAACCGGAATTGGAACCAAACGTTGCCGGTTGGCCAAAAGCAGTTGTTGTAGTTGGGGTAGAACCAAACGTTGCCGGTTGACCAAAAGCAGTTGTCGTTGGGGTAGAACCAAACGTTGCCGGTTGACCAAAAGCAGTTGTCGTTGAGGTAGAACCAAACGTTGCCGGTTGACCAAAAGCAGTTGTCGTTGGGGTTGAACCAAACGTTGTAGAACCAAATATGGAATTGGATGATTGACCAAATACAGATGTGGTACTCGGAGCTCCGAATATTGACGCTGAAGTAACAACTGGAGCTGGCGATCCAAATATTGAACTTTGAGTGGTAGCAGCGCCAAACGCAGAGTTGTGAGTACTACTGAAGATAGATCCTGAAGAAGCAGGAGGGGCTCCGAATATGGATTGAGAAGTTGTGGAACTATTACCAAAAACTGTCGCTTGTGTAGAAGGAGCAGAGCCACCAAAAATAGAAGCCGATGAGGCTGGAGAACCAAATCCAGTAGCTTGAGTAGATGTAGGTTGTCCAAATATAGAAGATTGGCTGGTTGTTGGAGTACCGAAAATAGAAGACTGGCTTGAAACGGGCGTGGAGAAATTTGAAGGCGCAGTAGATTTACCAAATACTGAAGTACTTGTTACAGGGGTTCCGAATATAGCAGATACAGTAGTTGGTGAAGAATTGCTAAATATAAATCCTTTGGTGGGGTCTGATGTTGTTGTAGCACCTCCAAAAATAGAAGTTTGCATCGTAGGTGTTCCTAAGATTGAAGCAGAAGTAGTTACAGCTGGACTACTGAATACAGAAGACTGTGAAGTAGTGACGGTACTACTAAATATAGGAGCCTGCGATGTAGTGGATACGTTACCAAATATAGTACCTTGTGTAGTAGTCGTGGAAATCGAAATTTGTGTTGTAACTACCTTATTATCAAATGGAAGCGCTTGTGTAGTAACAGCTAGATCTTGTTTAGTAGTGGAAGTGATAACTTCACTACTTACGTCAGACGTGTTAACAGTAGTAGGTGTGGTAGAAGTGATAATATTTGTAGAATCAGCGGAAGTTGTTGGAGAAGATACCGTCGATATTATATTAGACGATGAATTTATAGTCAAAACAGACGTTTTTGTTGATGGTATATTTGCACTTGAAGCAGAAGATTTTGGTGGAGAAAATATTGATGTAGTGGTACTAGATATGGGGGCACCAAATATAGATTTAGATGTAGGTGCAGTTGAAGCAGAAGAAAAAATGGACCCGGTACTAGATCCAAACATAAAAGAACCAGTACTAGGAGTAACGGTTACTGGTGTTATAGACAAACTAGTAGTTGTCGGAGTGAATATAGTTTTCATGGTAGAGGTTGAATTTTCCGAACTAGAATCTGGGATATTTTTAATTGTATTTATTGAAATGGTACTTGGTTCGACTGTTGCTGGACTTGTAGTATCAACCGTTACAGAAGCTTTAGGTTCAATTAATGAAGTAGTACTGGCAGGTGCTACTGTAGATTTAGGTGTAAACAATGAGCTTGCAACTGAAGATGAACTAATAGAACCAAACAGGGAGGTAGTTTGTGTAGTCACTGCTGTTGAAGTTATTGTCAGAGCTCCAAAATTAGGCAAAGATGTACTCTTAACAGCTGTAGTGGTGGATGTTGTTGCAATACCAACTGGTTTTACAATACTAGAAGCAGAAGTTGAATGTGGAGTTCCAAATGTAAAATTAGTCGCCTTGGAAGATGCTACCAATATTGGTTTAGTAACAGTTACTGTAGCAGTTGTTTGAGATGACATTGTAGTTTTTGGTGTATCAGTTGTACTTTTTCCAAATGAAAATAAAGATTGGGATGTAGGTAGGATAGAAACAGACGTTTCAGGTACCTTAGACAGTGTAACTATAGGTTTTAAAACAACATTAGTGGTAACAGCACCAGATGATTTTCCAAATGAGAAAGAAGTTGAAATTCCTTCAGTTTTAACAGAGTTATCAGGAGTTGATTTGGTATCGAAGCTAAAAACTGGTTTTGTAGAAGTCTGTGTGGTACCAAGAGTATTACCAAGACTAAATTGTGTTAATTGAATACCAGGCAACCATGTCGGAGACCCTGTTACAGCGGGGGAGAAAATGGAAACTGCTGGTGAGACTGAAGACAAAACAAAATTTTTTGATGCTTGAGTTGTTGGTACAAAAGCTGAAGAGATTGGAATTTGGTTTAAATTACTCAAAGTAGAAGCACTTTTGGATAGCGGTTGAAATGTACCGGTAGAAGGAGGTGCGATATTTTTGTCAAGACTTTTAAAAGTGAAAGATTTTGAAAGATCTTGTTGGGCAGGTGTATTTGGAGGTACAGTAGTAGGCCTGATGTCTTGTGACGGTTTCAAAGGTGTAGATTCGGAAAACTGTAGATTTTTAACAACAGCAGGTTTTGCTACAGGCGACATCTGAGCTCCTAATATCGAAATCATATGTTTGTTTTTATCGACTGGAGTTTTAATTCTAGAATAATTAAACGAAGGTTTTATGGCTGTTACATGGGAAATCTCCCTGTTTTTAAGGAAATCTTTGAGTTTATTCATTTTTGAAGAGGATAACTTTTTCTGTCGTTCTCTAGTCTGTTCATAAATAATTCGATGGTTACTTTCGGGGTCTATTTGGAGTCGCTTAAGATCTTCTTCTATTCGGTTTATATTTAATCCAACAAACAATGGAGGAGAGCTGCCCGATACCTTTCTTTGTTTGAGACGACCACTTATGTCTTTCAAAATGTAGCTCTGCAAAGAAATAAAAAAATTAGTCATTCTCATGACAGATTACTATAAAAAAAATATCAATAATCTGTTTTTTAGTTTTTTTACTGTGACGAATTAGACTAATTAAGTTTCTATTGTCTATGGAATTAAGGATGTAATGCTGCTATACAACCAAATATACCATAATATAATAAGAAAAGACCCATAAAAATTGAGCAGATAATAGAATTGGATTAAATCAAAATTTCACATGGATAAAAAGAATATACAGCACTGAGTATCACTAGAAAAAGTTCCTCCAGAACTTTGAAACAAAAAATTAAAAAAAAATTCCCAGTCGCTTCAAGAAGCCTCTGATGGGATTAGGTCTAGCAAAATCTGATGAATGTAGGTTCTATTGAGAGGTGGAAGAAATTTTGGAAAATCTATACCAATATTAAGCCAACACAATAAATACTTTTGCTAATCATGAGGCTGTGACAGATACTAGATTTCATCAGCCCTATAAGGTTGGAGTAGAAGATGTAGGTGATGACGATAATAGCACTAATACAATAGACCTACTGGAGTGCGTTAGAGCTATGGAACTGTGAGACGAACTGTAGATAGTGGCAAGAGCAGCATTGATACAGGGTACAATAGACCTACTGGAGTTCATTAAAACCCTGAGATTTGGAAGACGAGATGTAGATAGTGGTGAAAATAGCACTAATACAGGGGTACGATATACCTACTGGAGTGTGTTAGAGCTGCGGAACTGAGAGGTGAATTGTACATAGTGGCAAGAGCAGCATTGATACAGGATACAATAGACCTACTGGAATAGAAGAGCAAATTGGACATTGATTCTTCAATGTTAAATAAACTACATTACTATCTATGTATAAATTTACTATTAAAAATTATGATTGTGGTTAGAAGGTGTTTCCAAATACGGTCAGTATTGTGGTTTTCAAAAATTATTTAGTAATATTCCCTAGGATAGATTCCTTTTACAAGAGGATACTGGTCTTTGGCATTTGTTCAAACTGTAGCAGAACTTTTTGAACAAACAAGTAATAACCTTAACTTATGGATGAACTTGATTAACACATAGAAAGAATAGTATATTTGTAGTAACTATTTGAGGACGAATGAAACAAATCAGATGATTATTTTATTAAATAGTGGAGATTTTGATTTAAACTGTTTATTTTGTTGGTAAGCAATACTTTAAGCCTCTTTAAAGGGCCATCCAAGATACTGGGGGACAGTATAATTACTTGAAAGAAGTCAGCTAAGGTTGATCATTGGAATGATTACCGACTACTGGTATAAGACAACGCACCTCAAGATGATGGGCATCACAGAGGGTATTTAATGTACAATATGAATAAGTGAGGAGAGAACACATATCGTTCAACTATGATTATCTCCGACTCATCAATTATCTTTCAGAGTGTCCGATTTTATCAGAATATGATTCCAAATAATACTTCAATTAAATACTGAAATTATTGACAGTTCTTTCTTCATGCGAAAAAATGTTTGACATTCTCATTTACCTGTTTCTTTAAGATGGCATTCTGTCTCACCATAGCTTGAAAAATAGCCTCCATGGTTGGCATCTGAACTTGATGTGTTTTCTTTGTGTAATCCTGCAACACAATCAAACTTAAATACCTAAAAACATGTTTTCCACTAACTCATGAGAAATTTTGAAAAGTTTGTTTTGTACAGAAAAATGAAAAGTATTATATACAGTTTAAAAATAAAAAATGGCTATTTCCCGAGATTTATTTACCTGAAACTTATCCCACTGTTCATCTAAAGCTCTACTCGCTTGACTTAATTGGGAATCCAAATAATAAATTATTTTTTGAATATCGGATCGCCTTTTTTCAGTTGCAGAATCGAGTGGTTGGCTTTTTAAAATTCTACCCTTCGTTTCGTCTTTTGATGCAGTGAATCTGGACAGCGCTTCTTCGTACCAAGCCCAGGATAAAATCAAATTTTGTTTTAGTGAATGTATCTGATAAATATAAAACGTTGAGTATCAAAATGTCACAAGAAATAGTTGAAAACATACCTCTGCGCTTTCTCCTAAACTTACATCAACAATTTCTTTAATAAAGTCTTGAAAATCTTGTATCTCTTTCAATATCATAATTTTTTCCTCATTGGTACCAATATTTATATCAATACTCCTTCCTTGATGTAGAACAGCTTTTAATTCCGACTCTAAGCAGATACATTCGTCTTTTACCATTTTAGCAAATAAGGCTTGTGTTTCACCCTTTACTTTTTCATCTATAACCAATTTGGGATCTACAACTTTTGAAGCTTCTGATTTAGGCGTTTCTGGTGTTTGTATCTCAGGTGTAACAATTTTTGGAGTTTGTGGAGATTGAGGCTCAGTTTTTGTAGATACAAGAATTGGTTTGGCATCTGCCACCGGGGTTGGAGTTTTTAATGCAGCAAATATTGAACTGTACTTATCGTTTGATTGGGTACCCTACAAATATACTCATAATAATTATTTTGCGGTATAGTAATAATGCGATTACTTACCTTTGGTTGGGTATTGACAGGAGTTACACTAACAGTACATCCGAAAGTGAGAGTACTTTGTGGTTGAGCTTTAACGGGTGTCAGGGTAACTTGGCTTCCAAACAATGGTATGTTGTCCACTGGTTTACTAAATGCAGAGGTATTTGATGGGGTGGAAGGTTGTGGAATATTCAATATAGGAGCTGGCTGACTTGTAAACATAAAAGTGGATTTTGGTGGTTGTGAAATAGTTTGTGGCAAAGAAATTGTAGTTGGTTGGTTGGTTTTAATTGCCGGCTGTTGAGAAGGAAGAAAGGAAAACGTCGACTTGGTCTCTGGAGTTGTTCCTGAAGATTTGAAAAATTTGATGCACTAGTCATAGATTAACATTTTTCATTTAAATTTCATAGAAAATTATTTATTAACTTTTATTGATTTTCAGATAAAAGTAATTGAAATTGTTTTTATTATGTTGGTGGGTAAAACAGATTGTTGATCTAATTAAATTAGGAAAAGCCAAATTTATTAATGACCAAATTTGGCTTAAAATAGTAATTTTTGACCAAATTATATCGACAAAAGCTAATTTCAATTTAGGAAATTCATTTTTGACAAAATTAAAATAGGAAAAGTAATTATTTGAGCAAATTTGGCCGAAAAAAATTAATTTTTCATCAAATTATAATGAGGCAAGCCGATTATTGAACAAATTAAATGTAGAAAAGCAACTTTCTGATATATAAAATCAATATTTGACCAATTTTAACCAAGAAAAACAAATTGGTAACCAAATTGAGGTTAGAAGACTAGTTGCTGTTCAAATAAAACTGATTAAAGTCTATTTAGACTTGGAAAAGCTATTCCTTGGCTGAATTGACTGCAGAACACCTATTATTAACCAGATTGAAATCAGAAAAAGGATTTTCGATAAAATTAGAATTTTGCAAAACTAAACTTAGAACAGCAATTGCTTATTGCTATTTTTGGCTGAGAAAACTGATTGTTAGCCTAATTTTTAGTCAAATTAGATTTAGAAAATCTACTTTTGTCAAATTAAATATATAAATCCAAAATTTGATAATTTAAACAAAAAAAAAACAAACCTGTAACCATACTGAGGTTAGAAAATTAATTGCTGATGAAATTAAGCAATTTAGACTTTAAAAAGCCATTTTTTGATTTATTGACTTCAGAACATCATTTTTTATTAAAATTAAAATGAGGAAAACTATTTACAATCAAATAAAACTTATAAAAATCAAACTGATGGGGAACAAAAAGTATTTTGCTTTTATTAAATTTTTTGTAACTTCTAAAATAACCGAGATATGACCTTACAAATCTTAGCCTAACAGATGAATGATACTATTTTCAAACCCTTTTATAAATATAGGGCTAAGAAATTTAAAACTTTTATAAACTTATAGGTTATGAAATTCCCTATAAATCTACGTTTGGGGCGACTAAATTGCTTGAAAATTAACCGAGATATGACCAAAAAACTAAATACTTTTTTTTTTAAATTTTGGAGTATAAGTTGAAGTATGCAAAAGAATAAATACGTCTATAAATATTTGTTTCGAAATAAGGGATGATATATAAGGGTTTAACATTTAGGATGCAAAATATTTGAGTTAAACAGAAACGAAACGAGTCAATTTAATTAGTAAGTAAACCACCACATAGTAATTAAATAATATTTAATTGTATATTAAGCGGAGGTGCTTTATAAAAAATGAAATACATCAAACAGGGTTCAAATATTATAAATACTATATTAAAGCATTAAAGAACTTTTATTCAAACCTTAAAAGTATTTTTATACTCATTAAATGCTTAAACTTATGATTTTATTGACTTTTTTCAATAAGAGGTAGTTTTCACCCATAAGAGTAATAAGCACATATCAGCATAGGGTAAATTTTCAAAATAAGGGTGAGTCAAGCTTAATTTCATGCAAATCTATACAGGTTCAATAGTTCATGTCATAGTAATCATCGATAAATAGAAACAAGATTCAAACACTCACCTTTAATTTCTGTCCCATCACTTATTACAAAATAACCCATGCCACTAACGTCAATAATTGGATCAGGTGGGCAACAGATAGTAGGGATACCCTCTTTCAAATTAATTATATTATAAAAATAAATAATTCCTTGATGGCTTAAAAGTAACAAATAAGGAGATGGTGGTAATGTCCCTTCGCCCCATGGTAAAGGCTTTGTGTTACTGATATCTAACGCCATACCCAACGGAAGCGTTTCTTGTTTATCAGGTCCTAAAGGTAATTCTGCACGTGCGCAGTCAGATACATTCCATTGAGTCCATATTTCAGATACGGCGCCTAGTAACCCTAATTCCATACTATTCGACGATGATATCATTAAAAGATTCCTAAAATGAATAATATCGATAGATTTACATATGCATTAACATGCTTGTTATATATTTTATGAGTCAGGTATAACAACAAATCCCTTGATCGATTTCAAAATTAGTGAAATAATTTTCAATTTCCTATAGTGACCTTCAAGTTTCATGTACCGTTGAACCAATTTATTTTAATTTCACATTAAGAACAATCAGAATCCAGTTCTATAAGATGCTATCTGTTGATAAGTTTTCTAACTTTTGTTGCTCTTTTATATTTCATCTTTATTTTCCTGTCTCCAATTCTTCTTCCTCTTTTTCTTAGATTATCTATTATTTCTGTACATCATTTTTTCTCCATGTTCCTGTTTCCTCATTGTTTCCAAAACCCAGCATTTCCTGTATGTGTCCCATTATTCTTTCCTCCTTATATTCTTTCTAGTATTTTTCTTTGTGATCTTCATTTTTGTGTGTTTGATTATGATTTTTGTAACTTATCAATTTTGTTCGAATTGTTCATGGTCCATATAAATAATTTTTAATAACCGTATTGTGAGTCTTTTCGAAATCTATTAAAATTACATTACTCACAATCTCTTAATAAGTTTTCTCCATGATATTGGCCATTATTTCATAAACTATGTCTAGTAATGTGAGCTGATCTCCTCTATAGTTTTCATTTTAATTCTTTTTATCTTTTTTGAATTTTTGTGTCCCATGTGCCCCCAATAATTCTTATTAAATTGTAGATTTCCAACTTTAATGTACTTCCACCATATTTTATCACTTCTGATTTTATTTCTTCTCCAATTAATTTTCCGTTCAGTGAGTGATTTCCTTTTTCAATTATTGTGATATTTCTTTGTCATTTGTCTTTTCAATTTTCTTTGAAAGAAATAAAAAAAATATTTACATTATCTGATTTGAAACTACTCTACTGAAGAAACTGTATGAAGAATACAAGGATTTAATCAACTTTATTATTATTAATATATTGAATATTATTATTTATTATGAAATTGTAATAAATCAGAAAATGTTTTCTTACCAATGTTGTAGCAAAATCATATAAAACTGAGGCATTCTAACAGATCCACTATAACAAACATCTTCATAGTTAATATAATTAGTTTCTCCTGTCTTGGGTGCATTTATAACGATCAACTTAGCCTGTCCGTCTTTTTCAGAAGACTGATAAACTCCTATAAATTGATAATTTGATATCCAACATAATGAAATTAGAGAATGAGCTATTTCAAAAGTGGGAGCGTTGATTACTTTAACTGCTTTCAAATCCGGTTTGAACTGGGTGATATGACCATTTTTAGAACCAACTGCAAGTTGTTTGCCCTTCGGACTCCAACAGAAACTTGTACTTTGAGATGCTGCAGGAAGTTCATTAATTTCTACAGTATTATCTGAAAATTATAAATTTTCAATTATCGGGTTCTTAAGAGTCAATTTTAGATTTATTAACACGTTTTTTTTTATAAAAATACCATTTTGATAATATTTTGAATTATTTACCTTTAAAGTCATAATTACCAAGTGAACCATCGCTTTTACATGCAGTAAACATTCCCGGTAAAGATGGGTTCCAATTTACTTCAGTAACATAAATGCCAGGTGTAGCTGATAATCTTACTTCTCTTATAATACTTATATCATTTTTATAAAACGATAAGACATCGTAAAAAATACCAATAGGACAATTGTCTCTTTGTACAACCACTGCTAGTATAGTACTGTCACAGTTGACACAAACATGTTTAGGTGGAGACGGTAAAGAAATATTTCTTCTTGGGTAGTTCGTTATTTCTTTATCTTTGTGACTAAAATTTTCTACTGTCTTTAAATGTATAACTGAAACAGTAGAATTAATTGGAATTCATTTGAAGATTGGCAGAAGGTAGAATCCAGTCATATTATCAAAAATTTAAAAGTAATCTCAACAAAATAGGTAAGTAGCTTAAAAGAGTGTTACAAATACTATTACTATACTGTGCCAGCAGTTGTGGTTATATAATTTTATTTATGAAAATTAATTGAACTTCTTGAAAATAAAAAATGTTGACAGTATTTTAGTCTTTTCAAAGGAACCTACTCTGTTAATGATAATCCACGATTTAATTTACTTATATTATTAGTTTGTATATCGTCATAATTAAATATTTTATTAAAATTATGAATATACGGAGTTCAGTATTATAAAATTCATTACATGAAGGTGTAATTTATATATAAGAAGGGATGGGTTACAATAAAAACATTTCTGGATAATTTTTATTAATAGAAATTTAAATTTTATAGTAATTTTAATAAATTCATTCAAAGTCGTAACAAAGTGATTTACTGTGAAAGTGAATCTAGAATACAAATTAGAGCTTGATTAAAAAGTATCTTAGTTACATTAAAATTGTTAGATTGAATTTAATTTGAAATAAAAATTTGATTATTTTTGTAAGTTTAGAACTTTTGACTTAAGTAAAATTTATTGCTAAAGGAGTTGAAGTATAATATACAAAAATATACAATAATATTAAGTGCCAAGTAATATTAGTAAATCTAACTAACCAAAGTACAAATAAACTAAAGTAGAATAATTTTTTACCTACATAATTTCTAGTACTGAACCTTCAAACTTAAAATTAGTTCTCTTAATTTAACAGTTCCTCAATTGATAAAAAAGAAACATTTTTAAACTGTAATAGTTCAACATTTACTAAATAAAAAATAACAGTGGCAGAAAGACAAAGATTTATCAGTTGATGTACAGTCGGACATTTTATGTCCACACTTTATATAAACCCAAAAGATACTTCAAGACATTTTAATTTCAATGTGTATGTCTCTCTTACTGGCTGAAATATTAAGGAAAAATTTGCTTACAAATGAAAATCAATGAGTGGTCCATGACCACAAAAAGTTATTTTTTTTTCACAGATGAATTATTTGCAACATATAATTGACTATAATGTCTCTCGATTATTAGTACTCATTGACTATAATGTGGACCTAACGGTTTTTAAGTATTTTTAATCAAAGCTGCAAGGTAGGAGTCAAGTAAAGTTAAGGCCTTTTTATTCAAACATATACTATATAAAAAACACTTTTATAAATTTATAATATAGTCAACAATTCATTTACCTTTAAAGTACGCTCCGTTTGAACCTACAAATAAAAGACTATAACGACTAGCGCAGGATATTAAACTGTGATTGTTCTGAAAAGTTTCCACATCGCGATTCTCGAATATCTTCAGACTGCAATGTAATTTAAATTGGATATCCTAAGAATAAAATAGTTATTTTCTAGTACTTGCATATTGTTTTTTTCAATACATACATTGACATCAACAGGATCAGGACACGTTTTTAACATTATTTACATATATAATTCCTTAAACCAAAGAATTAATTTTTAAAAAACCAATAGTTCTTTCGCAGCAAAAATATTTCTAATAACCGAACTTTATTTCTTCTTTTTTACGATAGAAACACATTTCTACATAGATATGTGGATGCTTGGTTCAGAATTTAGACCGAACCAGTATAAAGAATATAATATCGAACTGAGATATTAATTTTTAATTTGATGTGCATTGTAGACATCAATACGATTACAAATAAATTTACATCGAAGTAATAAGGCTACCGATGAATCTTTTATTCGAAACAAAGAAATATACATTAAAACTAACCTTAGTGAAATGAGTAAAGCAATATTTCATTAAAAACTATGGCTAGCAAAACGCTAGTATTAAAATAGTTTTCCCCAAATAATTATGTATACCTACATCAAAAATAAATTTTTAATTTAAAAATCATCTATGCTCTGTGGTTTATCGTGTAGTTCTCAATCTAAGTACTTAATTCTGTGGATAATAGAAACAACGCCCCATAACCCCAAATCATTTACTGTCATACCTTTTAGGTTAAGTTAATGTTTTTGCCATTGTTTTTATACTAATTTAAAAATTTAGGTTACAAGAAATTGTCGAAATTATTAAATTATGGTAAGTACTTATTTTTCAAATAATAGAATTAGTGTTATATCAACAGTTAATTTTAGTCGGGAGGAAGTGTAAACATATGCAGCGTAACTCCGGAAGTTAAGCAAGCATTAAAGGAATTTAGATTCAGAAAATCTAATGACACAGCAGCCTTAGTCCGTAAGTATTTAAACTTTATCAATTATGATTTCTAAAAAATCGATTATCAACGAGTTTTTAGCGCATTTTTTACGTAAAAAAATAGCGTTTTTTATCCGTCCATCTGTCTGTAGCAGCGATATATTCTCTCAGGAAGCACGTATCGAGCTCGCATTTTTTGTATTTAATTCTTGTATAGCTGTAGATCTGCCTGCCAAAACTAAAGAAATTTTGGACATTATTAGGAAAAAAATTATTCCAATTAACCAAAATGTGATTTTTCCCAAAATTAAGAGCTTACAAAATTGCAATTTCTATTTATGAATCATATTTATCATTTCATAAACCAATTATTATGAGAATTGTCAAGAAATAATGAGGAAACAATTATTGAATAAATGAAATTATTGATACTTTTCATGGAAACTTTGCTCTATAAACTAAGTTTTTTTTTAAAATTGCTGATTGCTAATGGTAAAATATGCGCTATATTCGAGAGTGCGACGATTTCAGTTAATTGTTTTTATATAAAAATAAATTTATAACGAATTGTCCAGTAATATGTTACTTTAACTTCCCATCCATTCTCAATTTATTTTCAGTTAAAGTTGATAGGGAAAAGCAAGAAATTATTATAGATGAAAAAATTGAGGACATTTCTGTTGATCAGTTACAGGAAACTTTACCTAGCCACCAACCTCGTTATATTATCCTATCATATAGACAAGAACATAAAGACGGAAGAGTTTCTTACCCTTTGTGTTTCATTTTTTTTACACCAAGAGATAGTCACGCAGAATTGCAGATGATGTATGCGGGATCAAAACTAGCCTTACAACAAGAATCTGAACTCACTAGAGGATATGAAATTAGAGAGTTGGAAGATTTAACAGAAGAATGGTTGTTGGAAAAATTGGGAAATTAATAGGTAGGCCTATTATTCACTATTTAAAAAGTTTTTATTTGAACATTACATATATTATTTACAATTTTGTTATTTTTTATACACATATGTATACATCAAATTAAGAAATGAAAAATTGATAGTTTCAGAAATTTATGAACAAAGTGAGCTTTATTGAATAACAGTCTATTACAAATAATCTTTTGTTCTATAACAGAAATCGAAACATTAATTATAAAAGACTTTTAAATAAGTAATATTTATTAATTAATGAAATAACAATTAAAATCAATTATTCTGCTATGGCATAAAAATTCCTAATGATATTCAAAACTTTTCCTTGTGGTTTTAAATTAAGTTTAAGTTGAAAAACTCTTACTTATAAGATTAATTTCAATATTCAATATCTATTTGGTCCTATTTTTCTATAGTTGTCTTAATATTTCTAAAGATAACTTAAGGGAACTGAAAAATGTAAAATTCAGGCTCAATTTCCTTTTAAAACTCTAGGCTGTTAATTAGAAACAAAATTTGGTTTTTATTTTTGATATTGGGGACTCTTATTATATCCTCTATCTGTTAGTTACTTGAATGATCTCATCAGAATATATTATTTCAAGAATCGTGGCTGTACTGATGGACAAACAATCTGCCATAGTGAAAATTTTAGAAATTACTTTTTACATCTACTACTTAAGTCTTCAAATAATGCCATAATTTGAATGTTTTTTTTTCCTGTAGAAAGGGAAATCCTCATGTTCACCCTGTTGTTATGACTAGTTCCTACCTTCTTTCTCTTTGGTTTCTATTATAGCCCAAATCACTTCATAGGTGCACTCTTCTGATTCTAACAAGCCTTCTATCATGTCGGCAATATTACAAATTTCTGGGTATACAAGTTTCTCATTTCTTCCCATCTGGAGCAGTCTTTCACACTGCAGTAGAGACATTTAGGAATGTCTTATCTCCGCCTGGTATAAAGCTACCTGTGAATGCATCCATGGCATGTGAGTGCTTATGTTAAGAAGTAGTCTGTTGTTTCCTGTTTATTCAGACTTCAATACTAGGGATGAGTCAGCGGTCCATCGGTCATATGTTCCGTTGTCCGATTTCCCTTGCCTATTGATAAATTTGTTCTTCCATCTTCCTTCGACACTCCGTCGTACATGTCTTTTCTCTCTTTTAATCGGAGCTCCATAGGAGTCAACCCTGCGATTACCCCTATTCCTTCACCACCTGTATTAGCCATAAAAGGCAAATTTTTTGTTTGTCAGTATATTCACATTTTTAAATACATATTGTTCATAATTTAAGTGCCACAATTTATAATTCCATGTAATATTTTTTGAATATTTTTTTTGTATATTTAAGTATTGATTTGTTAACATGTACAATATGAATCAATTCATTCACAAAGCAATAAATGATCTTATTAATGAAATCTGATCTCAAACGTTCCTGTTCGAATTTAGTTTGATATCAAATTTATATTTAAACGTGTTTGCAGTGATTTGAATTGGCAAATATCAAAATATATTTTTAAATTGCCTAGACAAGGAAATCATATAGAATTTGTTCGTTTTCGGATTGAAATTAAAAATAAAACTTATTTTGCAATCATCGAGATTAAGCCGATGTTTTGGCACTCTTCTGTTGAACTGAAGGATCCTTTTTATTAATATTTCATTATATCCATCAAAAGTATTCTTCAGTCGATTTAAATTATAACGTTATTTTGTAGAAATGGGGCAATAATTTTTTTGAAACACCCTATATAATTATGATTGATTTGTTGAAACGAAATATTTTTAGAGTGATAATTTGACTATTGGGTTGACAGAAATTTAACCCATGAGAACCCTAATAATTGACAAAAACTAGTTGACAAAAATTTTTGTTATTAAATTAATATTGTCATCACTTCCCCTGTTAATTTCCGTTTATTGGTGGAAACATGACTGTGTCAAACTTTTGAGCCATGAGAACACAGGCACAGTTTCCAGGGCCTCCTTCTCCAAAGAATCTGTCTGCAATATTGCTACTTGTATTTTTGCAAAACTCCTTAAAGTTGTTTTTTCCATTTGGTATGTTAGAAGAGTTTTTTCTTTTTGCAGAAGAAAAAAATAGAGAATTTTTGTGCCACTTAAAACATTATTTTTATATTTAATCCTGTCTGGCTCTTAATCATCAATTGACGCGAGGAAATTCTGCAAATGCTTCCCATTGCTTTTAATCAGTTGACCAGATTCTCCAAACAGTATTAAATCAAACTGCCATTTTTTTATATAATTTGTAGCGTCACTTATGTGACTTTTTCCAAAAACAATGAAGTTTTAGACATCATTCTAACAAATTCTCTAAAGGCATGCAAAAAAACACAGTATCATACAGCAACAAATCTTTTAGGATTGATTTAGCTGTAGTTTTAAGACTGACTGTGTAGGTTGAGCTGTGCAGTTATGAAACAGTTGTAAGATGTTCGACAATGGATTGGTAATTTTGAACAATCGCAATCACCGAGCTTTCTAGTGAATTAACCCATCTGGTTTCACATATGGGTTTAAAAGAAAGCAATTGCAAGTTAAGGGCTTCAGCAACTCTATGTAGCTCCCTTGTCAGTTTTGGACTAATTCTGTAAAATGTGTTAATGGACCTTAACAGAGACATTATTTTTGTAGCTGATACGCTATTCTTCACAGCATCTTTTAAACATAATTCAAGTATATGATTGTAGCAATGGATGTACATCGGTGATTGGATTATTCTTACCAGTCCATTGTGCTTGCCGACATTTACTTTTGCTCCATCAACTGTCACGCATATAAGGCGATCTCGCCAATCAGCACTTTTTCATCTACCAAGACAATCCCTCGGCGTTTGCATTGTCTATGTCACACAGACCTACAAATGACATTTTGTTTCTGCTGTCTCCCTCTACAATGTATCTTAACGTTACAGCCTCATACTCCAAGACTTTTTTTGTCGTGTTTATTTCTTCTATAACTATATTTTTGAAAAATAATGATACATATCTCATCAAAGTTGCAAAAGAATATTGGTTTTGATATGTGTCTCCTAACAAAATACCATTCAACTTTTGTAATTGACATTCAGGTGCAAAATCAGATGCTGGCCTGTCTTTTTTGGCAAAGTAAAAAACAGTCCTCATAAGACATGACATTTTTTTATAAACTTTTTCATCAATGCTGACTAACTGTTTATAAATGGAAATTTTTTGAATCTTTCACGAAATTTGAAAAATATTTTGCGCCAAGCTGTGCCATTTGGTGCAAGCCATGCACCACATGCCCCAAGGATCATCAATGATGAGATTTTTAACTTTCTCTTTTGTGACTTTTTCATCATTCTTAACAAATTTCCATTCTTCTCTAAGGTGACGACTGTTTTCTTTCTGAGAATAAATAACTCTCTTGCAGCCTGACGGAATAAATTACACAAAACAGAAGAGGAAAAAAATCAACTTACCGTTCACAGGTGGTTTCATCATTTGAAATCTGAATATGTGGACTATCAGTAACTTTGTCTTTTGCAACAAAAAACGATGTTATTTTCCGTGGCTGACAATTTTCGTCAGTTAATTTCCTTTTTTTACTGGCCATTTATTATTTAACACATATGAACTAACTACATCCAAAGTAGGAGATTCTGTAGTGGATTTATCTTAATGGTAAATAAACGAAACGAACAAATTATAAAACAAGCGGCTTCTCCAGTCTAAAAAAAGATTTATTTCCCGCCTTCTACAGAGAACAGATTATTTAGAACTCAGACTGAGGATCAGCATTGCTGAGACCCCTCAAGTACTTAAGAAGGAAGGTTCTTTGACTTTGACTATTGGCCATAGATTAGAAACATACAGAGACTATTGAAAAGGATGTGGGAAGGGATTTTGAAATCGCATATTGCACACTGATAATACTCTGTATTGTATCTCTTTTACTGTAGGTTGTAATACCATCGGTATTCCGGAGAAAGGAAATAAAGAATTGTTTTTTCGGAAATATACACGTGGATTATGAATATTATTGTTGTATATTTTTCAGTTCGCCACGTATTTAAAGTACTAGGTCTTCCGGCAGATTTAGAAGAAGTTCCATACCTGGTTAATTGTACTTGCACCAAGTTGCCACTAGGAATTTGTAATGGAAACGTCGATTAACCAAGTGAACATGTACCACCATCATTTTTTTGAACGAATACTTTCTATCGATTGATATTCTAGTCCATCAAATCAGTGCCCCCCATACCTTTATTATATTCGCCGATTGCATAGGGTTTATCGATATGTATGATTTTTTTTCATTTTTTGAGTATTGTTTTATTATCGAGGTGGGATGGGTATTAAAACAGGTGCTCGCTATGGTAACTACGTTGTTGTCTAGCCATCTATTTAAGAAAACCCCCCGTTCGTTCGCTCTAGAGTAGATTCGTACACTCCTCTTTTATATTGTTGACTAATGATTTATTTGTTGGGTAACGGACAGTTCTTTGGAATCCTATTATCGCGGATAATACCAGTTCTTATAAAACCATTATTTCTAAGGTAGATTAACAGATTAAATTTTGTAAAAAGGTTATCAAAGAAAAAGTTGTATGGCAAGTGTTTCTGGGGCTGTACAGTTTCCAAAAAACTGTTCGTCCAATAAGATACCCAGATGTACCACATTTTAAAATCCATAAGGTTTTCAACGGATGCATTGCTTACTTGGATGTCGATCAAAATATTTGATCGTCGATTCATCATAGTTTAGGTTTTGCTCGGGGACAAATTTTTTAAGAAACCTTTGATTAAGCATATTCAAAGGTGGCCGAGATTTAAAAAGCTTAACTCACGGCATTTGTGATCATATTATTGTGAGTATCACCTTGGGTGTTCCGATAACTACGTTTTCCGTGGGTTATACCCACTAAGAACAAGAATTCCAATAAATCATTTCAGTTCATCAACTGTGATTTTTGGATCTATTTAGTTTCTAAAAAGTGCAACTCCACAGGAGACATTATAATATTGGTTTTAGTCTGATTTGGGAAAGGATTTAGACGTAGGTTGAAGATCGCTAACAGTCCAACATTAATTTTTTTCTATACTAGTTGAAGCTGAAAATACCTTTTTAATTTCCTCATCCGATGGTCTATCTTCGGTGATGTTTTTAAAGACTTTTAGTCATCGAACAAAAATTCTTAATATTAAAAGTTTAAATGAAATTACGACGCGTGTATCAGGAGAAATTGAATACTAATAATTGACAGCATCAGTTTCCGGTGTTGCCAGTTGTATTCCTGTTAAATCGGGCAATTGTGTCACAATTTTTTTTCATTTTTCATAATCGCCAACCTTTTATGCTATTTGAAGTATTGACGTTGGTAGTCATCGAACAAATTCATAATATGGAAAGTGTATGTGAAATTATGACTCGTGTATCAAGGAGAAATTGAATTCTAATCATTGACAGCATTTCAGTTTATCAACTGTGATGTTTGGATCAGTTTAGTTTTTAAAAAGTGCTGCTTTTAAAGATTGAATCGCTTCTGTAATATATAGTTTTCCTTTAGTATTGATATCGTTGGTTGTATCTTCTTCAGTAAGACCAATTTTATGCTCATCTGCTAAAATCAATTCCCGCCAGCTGCTAATTGGCAACCAGGAAGCCTATGTATGTTAGAACCATTGTAATTTTCATCCCCCAGTTAGAAAACTGGCTTCGGGGGTTTCGATATATATTGAGTCCACTGGTAGTTGATCAGAATATGCAATTTGAAGTGATTTCTCTAAAGAAAAGCCGCGTTTAAAAAAAAAATGTGAAAAATTTGCATATCGAATGCATATCACATCGAAACTTTGTTGTTTGTAGAGTTGTCATATTAAACTAAACAAGTGCAGGTGTTACGCAAATCGGTATTATCAATAAATTTTCTTATAGAAACATGTTTTTAAATACCGCAACACAAAAGTATGAATATTTGTTTCTGGTGAAATGAGAATTTGTACTTATTCGAACCGTATGTCTATTTTTATCGACACCACCACGAGAAGTTCCGTTAACCTGTTGATAAACAGCTATTTGACCACTATCTGCAAGTTGCCATGAATAGAGAAGACGTTATACACAGTCAAGTACATATATATGTTGCCATCTATCCAATACTTTCTTAAGTTTTTTTGAAATTTGCGCATTTGGCAGCACTAGATCTTGATGGGTTGAAAATATTTGTCAACGAATAGTTTTTTTCTTGTTAATGGAAACAAAATATTTTATTTATATCATAAAATAACAAATAAATGCTAATATATTCTAGAATTAGTAAAAAATTGTTCCAGTATTTGTCAATTGAATGAAATTAAAAAATATAGATTGTTCAATGTGAATATTACTTTTTGCTAGTTACGTGACTGATGATAATGTCAATTTTCTAACACAAACATCATTTTTTTATTTTAACAAATTCTCTTTTAAACTTTCATTTCAGTAAATTCTGATCAATGTTATTATCCTAGAATTTCAGGATTGCAAATAATAACAAATTTTGTTCAAAAAACCTGTATGCAACTAATTTGAGCTGTATTAAGAGACCTGAAGGTTTCAAAATGACGTTCATTATCTTTTCTACGATAGCTGTTCAAACAGGAAGATACAACATTAATGTTACTACCCAGCCATTTACAATAGAAGAATCAAAGTTTACCATTTCAAGTCAAAAAGATTCGAGCCTTAGATTGGACTCTATCAGATCAACCATCTTCCTAACATACCGTCCATATCAATAAATCTCTTCCAATACCACTAGAATGGAAACATCCAAAATTTCTATCCAAAAAAATTTACAAACTTTGAATTGCATTGAAAGATCTAAGTTTAGTATTAATTTAGACAAATATTTAACAATGTTTTTTGTGATAACAAAATATATGAGTTGACAAATATTTGAACGAATTTAACAAATATAATAAAAGCTTTATATGTATATTTTTTAAAAAATTTGATTAGTCTTTTGTTGGGGGAAGTTTCTAATTGTTAATGATGACCACTTCAGTATTAGTTCTTTTTACAAATTATTTTTATATTGGGATTTTTTTTATTAATCTAAATATCGATTTATGTAAGACCTAACAGAATGCTAATTAAAAAAAAGAAAGAAAACGTAGCGTACATTAGATAGGTACCTGAAAATATAAATTTAACTTGTTTGAATATATTTTATATCAATTAATATAAAACTATATTGATGTATAGAAATCTAATAATTTAACTTGCCAAAAAAACTGTTGAATACATTCCAAAGTTAACCAAATACTTTTGTATACAATGTAAGTAAGAAACATAAAAACAGAATATTATGGAATGCAGTTTTGATAATTAGCATAATAAAACAACTAATACAATTTCTATTCGTATTATTTTCCAAATACTTTTCTCCTTTTCAGCATATCCTAGTAATCACTCAACAGATGTACAAAAGTGAATTTTCACCCTTTCGAAAGCGAAAGAACTCCTGCAGATTTTTGAAATGTGACTTGTTCTACATTAATTTCTTTCTTGATATCGAAAGTGTAAGTGAAATTATGACTCGTGTATAAGGAGAAATTGAATTCTAATTATTGACAGTATGAGTTTCCGGTGTTGCCTGTTGTATTGATGTTAAATCGGGCAATTGTGTCACAATTTTTTGTTTTGTTTGTTTGTTTGTTATTTTTCATAATTGCCAACCTTTTATGCTATTTGAAGTTTTAAAGAGGAATTAAATTCTAGTCGTTGACAGCATCAGTTTCCGATGTTGCAAGTTTTATTACTGTTAAATCGGACGATTAAGTCACGATTTTTTGTTTTCACGAAGCTGGAGACGAGACGAGTAACAAAAAAGAGACTTCAGTGAATACTCGCCAAAATATTTGTTTTCAATTTTTTTATATTATTGGTAATAGAACAGTGGGAATTATTCGTGATGTTAAAAGGTTCTAAGCTGGTTGACATATACTTAATCGACTCCTGTCGAATATGAAGCGAATGACATTTCTGTTAATTCAGTGCCTAGGCAGTAAAAGGCGATTTCACTGCCGATTTCTATCGACCAATCGGCATTAATGTTTCACTTAACTGCTGATTTCGAAATAAAACATGTTTATTGTCATAAACGTATAGAAAGCTTTCTATTTTTTAACATAATCTCCGTTTAGATCAATGCATTTTTGCATGCCGAACCGCGAAGATACCTTGAAACCTCTTCTTTCAGCTCTTCGCCGGTTGTGAAATATATTTTTTCAATTCAAGGAAGAAATTGTAATCACTGGGGGCAAAGTCTGGACTGTGAGACAGTATTATATCCAAATTACTCATACACTGCACACAGTTGCAATTGAATGGCTACCAGAGGAACGTTCAATGCACACAAAAAGATAAATCAAATGGAAGCTCCATCATTTACGGCTACCAAGACAAGAATAAACGTTGTATACAACTCGCTGGGGCGGGCATAGGGAAAAAGGGGGTCAAGCTACATTCCAGTCTCGTCAAATCCCCTCTAACAGCGTTCCTAGTGTCCTTGGAATTCTTATTTTATGGACAACCCTCGTATAAACTAATTTAATTATAGGTATGAACCAAGGATCAAGAAGATACAATGAATGATTTAAGGCAGTTAAGACTGGAAGAGAAATAAAAAAATGTTTTTAAATTCTATTTCAATTAAAATCTTTTATATTACAAAATGAATATAAATTATTTATTTTATTATAATAGTGCAGTAAATTCTATAATATCTAATAGTAAGTTTAAACAAAACATACAATCACAAACGACAAAAAAAAATTGAAGTACATTTCCAGCATACCTGGTGGTTTATTGGGACCAGTTCTTCAAATTATGCATTTCTATTCCTCCAACAAGTCTTTCATCGTCAGAAAAAAAATCGGCATAATATCGAGAACCGAATTCCCAACTGTCTTTGTATTTGTTTTTTTTTTTGTTTTTACAAATTAACGAACATTTCTTGATTTACGGTCGAGCTGGCCGTCAATTCTCAGTTGGAAATTAAAACGTATATCATTCTGGAACAAATAGGTAAACATTAGGGATTTCGGTTCTAAAAAACATTTTCTATAAGAGTAAAAATGTTTCCAACACAACATTCAATCACCGTTATCAAGTGATTCGACCAAAAAAAATTTAATCAATATTCAATAAAAAAAAAAAAACCACCCCAAAGTAGATTCGATTACGTTCAAATATTTTGTACTAAGAAAATATTTTTATCAGAGTAAAAATGCACCATTTATATAGTTTTCAGAATCAAAATTTAGTACGGTCATTTTAAATTTTATTACAAAATAATCTAAAGCTTTATGACTATGCTCCACTCTACACAGAGTCGTTTTCCAAGGCTACACGAATATGGCTTCACAGAGATTGAACACCCACCTTATAGCCCTGATTTGGTTCCGCCCGACTACTTTTTGCTTGCAAAGCTAAAGACCGAGTTAAGCAGTAAAATATTAACAGCGACGTTTAAATTATAATGATATAGAAGCTTCAGTCAAATATTCAAAGAAATGTGTGAAAATAAAGGAAGAATGAATATCTGCAAAGCCACATTCGTCTATGGTAGCTATGTAGCTTCCCAGAGATTAAACACCCATCATATAACCCTGATCTGGTCCTGCCAGACTATTTATTTGTTTTCAAAGCTGAAAACCGAGTTAAGGGGTGAAATATTTAACAGCGACAATTAAATTGTAATGCCATAGAAGCTTTAGTCAGACATTCTAAGAAATGTGTGGAAATAAAAGGAAAATAAATATATGTGAAGCCACATTCCTGTACAGTAGCCTTGGAAAGCGAATCTGTGTAGACTGGGGCATTTTCAGGAAGCATTTGTATTCGAAAATAATCTTTGTAGGCATCGGAACTTGTTACAAAATACGTGTGGGCTTGAATAATAGATAAAATAAATTATCAATAAAGACCCAACGATAATTGATCGGCTTGAGAGAAGAAACAGGACGAAATAAAAGTAAAACTCTGGATAAGGATATGGAATTTTTTACTAGGGACATAAAAGCATGGAATGAATAGTTCAAAAATAACATGGAGTTTCAAATTGACGAAAAGACACAAAAACTACTAAACCATTGGTTGAAGGTGGCAAATATTCAGTGATTCATTTAGAATAAGTTGGTGATGGTCTTAGTCCAATATCTGCATGAAGAAATTGAACTAACAAAACTATTATTAGTGATTTCTTTCATCAAGTTGATTCATGAATGTTAGTTTGTCATTAACATCTCTAATTATTGTTCCAGTTATAGTATGAATGTCTCTATCATTTATTCAAAACAATACAATAGAGTCTTTTATACCACCCCATATTTGGTACAATTTGCATTTACAGAAAAATATTATTTGTCACTTGAAAAAGTTTTTACTCTTATATTCCTAAATACAAAATACAAAGACAAATTCTTGTGGAATCTTAAATTGTTATAAAACCCTAACAACATTACATGAGAGACCAGTAAAATAAGTTAGAAAGACATACTGGCGAATAGTTGCACATTTAGTTCTGATTGTCATAAGAAATAAATTTTTGAGCCTGTTTGATTTTCTCATTCTACTACCAAAACATAACAACTGGGTAATAGTGTGGATTTACCAAACATATTAATTATATACGATGAGTCTGTAATTTGAAATAAATTTGATTTGTTTGATTAACCACATACATTAACAGAACAGTAGTTAATTCTGTATAAAAATATATGTCAGATATTATATTAGTTTAGTGCAACAAACTTCAGTGAAGTCTTAAAATTTAATAGAAAAAACCTTGTAACTACTAATCTTATCATTAGCACATAAACAGCAGTCTTGATAACAAAACCTGTGTAAATACTAGATAAAAAAATATAATTTGTAAAAATAAATAGTTTGAAGTACAGAGAGGCTCAAAGTTGTAAAAGTAACAAATAGAGGAAAGGTTGAATCGAAATAATAAGTTCTATATTATAAACCACATTAAAATGAGTTGGAATCAATAACACCATCTACCTCATTTGATATTATACAAGGAAACCTGATAATGCCAAATTTTGTTTGGCATATATAAAAAAATGTTTGTTCCGAAGGTTTAAAAATTTTAAAGCAGCTATCATTATCTGAGATTCGTCATAATTGTATTTTGTAAAATTACTCATAATACAAATGATGTCCTGTTAAATCATTTTTGAATCAGTCTTACAAGATTTATAAAGTACTGACTAGAAAAAAAAATGGATGCTATCAAAAACATCTAAGGTGCCTAGAAACAAAAACCACCAAGTCCATATTTTTCAAAGTTAAGTTTGATATTGTTTCTTATAGAATTTTCCATTCTAAATTCAGTACAATTGTTATTTTGTAACATATCCTGCCACATCCTAGTGTATTTCGAAATCAGACTTGAGGTTTAGTTGCAATATCCGCCAAATCTAAAGGCAGTTATGCCATTTTCAGTTTAAAAATCTGCCAAATCCAAATTGGCCAATAGCAGCGCCTAGTTTTATCACGAGACTACCCTCAGTCCTCTACGAGTTGTTTACCCTTTATTTTCCACAGGGTTTTCAAATTGATTGAGAAAGATTTGAAACAGAAGGACACTATTTTTAGCCAGAAAAGGTTCTGTTGAAACATGGAACCATTCACCAAGTTGTAGTCACTGACCCAGTTTGTATTTAACCAATTTGCAGTTCAAAACAGTTTTGGTTTGCACTTTAATAATGTTGGTAATAGACATTAATTCATTAATTTTAGGTTTTGTTGATAATATAAAATTTACAAAGAGCACAATAGAATCAATCAAAAAGGTTTGTATGTAGAAAATTGTGATGTAAAGTATACCACTTCAACCAGCACTTGAGAATGTAATTAAATGTCACTCAAATTGGCTTTACTTTCTTGAAACCTTGTATTTTAAAGAAAATTTTGGAATAAAAAAAGTTTAGTTTTCGATTTTTTTGAATATGTAGTAGTCAGTGTGAATTATACCAAATCATTTTAATGAGCTGTTAAATTGGCAGCTTTTATTTAACCTTGTTTCCCGATATAGCAATGGTATCAATTGCATATGGGGACGGACTATCTATCTAATCAATTGAGAATATTTTCAATATTTAAAATGAACATTATTCATAACAGTTTACTCAATGAACTAGAACAACAGTGAAGACTAGAAAATTCAATCAATATGATTTAGTAGGGATAAGACATCTTTAGTCAAAATATTAAGATTTTTTTGAGAAAATTATTCTTCATTTAAAAAAGAGTAACAAAGCTTTTATTGATTACTTGTTTTCAAGTTTCGTTATGCTAGATTCCAAAAAATTATCACATACAGTTAATAAAACTATTAATTAAATATTAGATAAGTATAGTTAATTTTATCAGCCTAAGACAGTAGAAACAAAACAAATCATTCTTATGTATATTATAAATAATAATGTCCCATAATTAAAAAAACCAAACAATACAAAATGTTCTCATGTGTGTTCAATATGGAAACTTTCTAGAGCTATAACATACCCGTAGAGGTAGTAGAAAAAGCTTAATAAGTAGAAAGCCAATTTGATCCATCCTTCTCTTTGACACCTTGTAAGTACATCTGCATTCATGATACTTGTGGGATCATATATACCATAACCTGACATCACTGGTCTTGTGCGATATCTGTTGATGTGGTAGGCTATTAAAGGAATGTTCAGGAATAAGGAGAACCATTCTCCAGAAGCAGCAAAAAGAATATTGAAAATTAAATGAAGTAAATATTCCGGTAATACTAGCTGTAAATGAAAATATACTTAAAACTCATAATTAAAACACTGTAAAATAGAAACTACCAATGAGCCGTTACAAAGCTCTAATTGAAATTGCATTATTTAATAATTAAATTATAGTAAATATCATAACCTCACAATATTAACTCTGATTTTATTTAAATCATGAGCAATCTTCCCTCAATAAAAACTTGTTTTAAAGCACATTTTAATATAATTCATACTAATCAAGTTAAATAAATGAGACTTACCGGGTTTAGACTATTACATTGATCAATTGGATTTTTATAATCAGTTTTTAGTTCATCAAAAGCTATTACGTGGAAGAGAGAAAAGAATATTAAAAATGCATCTACAACAAGAGCAATTATATATGCAAATGCAGGAAAATTAAATGCCATTTTTTAATTCTCTAAACTCCAAATAAATTAATGAATGACTATTTTTTTTAATTCAATAACCCCGTAGGTTATGGTTTACCATTGACATTACGATGACAAGTGAAAATTAATATTCGAAGCGGTGTGAAGTAGTTGCAAGATTTGCTTAGATCATAGATATATATATGTCAAAAAACAATACTACAAAGGGACTACTTGATTTAAGTGTACACTAAAGGTAGTCTCCATATCGAATATTACCACCTATAAAATTTATTTTAGAGTTAATAATTAAACGTTTAGTCTTATTTTAATTATAGACAAGATTTATTTAGAGTAAATTCTAAAAGTAATGAACTACATTAGGTTATAATTTATATTTTATATCGAATAAATGTTCTTAAATAAAATTTATCTGTACTAACTTTTTCAATCACAGAAGATTTTGAATTGTAAAACAAGTATTATCTATATGTAAATCTAAACCATCGTATTGGCACTTTTGTTATGGTCTTAATAAATTTTAAAATGTTCCTTTACCGTAAATATTTTATCAAAAATTACGGACATATGGATTAAGATTCATATACAAACGCTATCTTCACGTTAATGAGTCATCGACACATCAATCACTCATTCTGACAATTGCAGTGTCAGTTCAATGTATTGTAAATAAATACATTTTAGTTTATTTAAGTAGCTACAACAAATGTTGACAATAAAATGACATTAGCAGAGTTTTTTGGTTGCACATGCCTAGCCTTCGGGCCACCATTTACAATGTTTGTGTTTACAATTGCACATGATCCTATACGAATTATTATCCTGGTTGCTGCAGCATTTTTCTGGTTAGTCTCGCTACTTTTATCATCGATTGTTTGGGTTGCATTAATTCCTATTAAAACGTATCTCCAGTTTGCGATATTCTATACAGTATTATTTCAAGAAATCTTCAGATTCGCTATTTATAAAATACTTCGAAGAGCAGAGTATGGTTTAAAGAAAATTACAGAAAACAGTACCACTTTAACTGAAAATAAACACATATTGGCTTACGTGAGTGGCTTAGGATTTGGAATTATGAGTGGAGCTTTTTCTCTAATAAATATATTAGCTGATGCAGTCGGACCAGGAACTATGGGATTGAAGGCAGGAAAGGAAACCTTTTTCTTAACGAGTTCAGCAATTGGTTTATGTTTTATTCTATTAAATACTTTTTGGAGTGTCATATTTTTTAATGCGTGCGATAATAGAAACTATATAAATTTGGGTTATGTTATTCTGTCACATTTATTAGCTTCATATTTAACATTATTGAATAGTCAATACAATTATTGGGAATGTATTACTACTTTGTACATATTAATGATTTTCACTGGTTGTTTTGCTCTAAAAATTGCGGGGGGAACAATCCGTTCATTAACAAATGGGTTGAAATTCAAAGCAACAATTTAAATTATTAATTTACTATATAGAATTACTGTCCAATGGACAAATTTTAACATCAATAGTCAGATATTTATTGTACTGTATCAAATTTCTAGAATATTGTAATAACAGATTTATAATGCATACATTAAACAAGACTTTTTAGATTTGGAAGTGCTTATTGCTACTAAAATGTTTTTTTAAACTATATTTTGGTACTTTTCCATTTATATAATATTTATTGTTATTTAAAATCTTGTAATAATGTAAAAAACGAAAATATATATTTCTCTTAGCCAAAATAATGTTTGCTTAATCTTATTTTAATATACTTCCTAAGAAAGGAGGCAGTATCTCTACAAATGTTACTTGTGAGATAATGCAGATTTTAGTAAACACCATAAAAATATTTATCATTTCTGGATCTTTTTGTCTGTGTTGTATTTCTTATGCTTATCATTGAATTAGTTCACATTATTATAAAATATTTCATTAAATTTTGATTAAAATGGCGGTTACTGCTTTTAAACAAGGTATACGAGGTCTGGCTATTAAATAACGAGACTGGTTACGAAAAAGGGTTTTATTATAAAAATTATTGTGCATTTGAATTCTACCCTTCATTATACTTCCTCCCCTTTACCACACACCTTTTTTTTGTCCCTTTTGGTCACTGTTTCCAGAGTTAACAGTCACAGGGCGACTTGGGTGCTAATAATCTTCAGTGCTCTCTCGGTTCTCATTAAACTGCTTACACCACTCAAAAAAATGCGGATTGTCCCCATAGGCTTCTTGCAACAATTTATAGCACTCAGTTCGAGTTTTTTTAAATTTAACGATATTGAGATTGATACGTTGCACATAGTTTTCGACACTACTGCACAAATGCTATAATAGTGACGGAAACGTGTTTTGGGACGTGCATAGACAAGATATCTAGATACCCAACGCACGTTTTTTACTCCACCCGTCTAGGGCGCCCACCGAAATAATGAAAGCAAAATAGGGTTAAATCGATGAATCATAAATTTATTCTATTATTATTATTATATTATTATCCATATGTTGTTTAAAATATAAAAATCAAATCTATAGTTTTGTTTTTACTACATACTCACATAACTAACATGATTCGATAAAATAATTGGACTCATATTTTGTAATATCACCTGCGTTAATTAACTTTTTATATAAAATTTGTCGAGTGATCCTGGTATACCATAGATTCTGTATGTAAGGAAATGGAAATTTGCTGTGTTTACATTATTTTAATGAAGTTTATGAGTAGCATAGTCTTGTTAAAGTTCAAAATTTCTAGCATCGTGGTAAACAAACATTCCTCAATTAAATTTGTGGTCCCTGGATCTATTCGAGCAAGTTGTAACCTCATTTTTCGTTTCCTCTTTGCTGTAGGTATGAGAATAAATAGTTTTTCAGGTGTTTTCAAAGAAGTTTTAATACACCGAGACACTACGTTTCACTTATAAGTTAAAAAAGATATTTCATAACACAAAACACTAAATAATGTCGTAAATGTTTACAAGCTTACTATATATTGACGACAGTACACCGCCATGTTGGTAAAGAGCGTTATAGCGGCAAGTTTAAACCAAAAATGTAAAATCTTCACTTTAAATGTGATAATTATATGAAAATTTATTATTATAATTTTGAATGTCAAATTAGACAAATTTTTCAAGTTTTGTTAAATATCTATTCGACTTCAATCGCCTTCCTCGTTCTTATCAACAGCTTGTTTGTAAGTTTTGATGTATAGTCTACAATTATTTTTTATATTAATTATTTTCCTTGTTTATAGTGCGCGGCAGATTGTGTGTAAAATCAAATTTCAAGGATATCGATATTTATAAAGTACCGGGTGTCGCAATAAGAATGGCTCTCGGCCATATCTCGGGAACCGTTTATAGTACAGCTTCGGGAAAAAAATTTGTTACAAAAGTGACCTCGAGAAAAACCTGGAAATTATTTACATAGTTGTAGGTCCACCGCCAGAGGGCGTAATTAAATACCAAAAATTATAAAATGAATTATTCACAAATTTTGCCTAATTAAGATGCATTTAAACTATGATTATCGTATTCTTCAAGAAATTCAGCGTATATTAGATTTTACAAGTTTCAGTCTATCTCTTCAAATAAGAGGTGGGGGGAAGCGGGAACTTTATTATGAAAAAACGCATGCATGTCTTTTTGAAGAGAGTTCCTTTCTACCAATGTAAGAGTTATAATTTCAAAACAACCTAAGAGTAACGTATACGCTAGAGGGCGCTATTTATTTATTTTTGTAAATCTAGCTGTCCTCGAAAAATGTTGAATAGAAACATGCAGTTTTAATTAAGGAATATAAAAGTAGACCAAATTAGCCACAGAATAGCGAAAACCACATGTCGATATCTTTTTCATATTACGAGATATTCTAAGAAATGTGTAAATTCCATACCGCAGTTTCCCGGTGACAGCATAAGTAATATTGACATAATAATTGGAACTATTATTAATATAACAAGGAAAGACAATTTTGAGTAGTCAAAAAATGTTAAAATCCTTTCAGTCAATCCGGAGTAATTTATGTTTAAAGGAAAATGCTTAAAATTTACACATTTTTTAGGTTGCTTTCGAATTTATAACTCTTACATTGGTAGAAAGGAGCTCAATTCGAAAAAACTAAGTTTGCATAGATAGGTTGAGTAGAATTGGACTTAGAGGCGTTTTTTTCATAATAAAGTTCCCGCTTCCCCCCACCTCTTATTTGATGAGATAGACTGAAACTTGTAAAATAAAATATACGCTGATTTCTTGAAGAATACGATAATCATAGTTTAAATGCATCTTAATTAGGCAAAATTTGTAAGTTATTCATTTTTTAATTTTTGATATTTAATTACAACTCTGTAAATAATTTCCAGGTTTTTCTCAAGGTCACTTTTGTTATAAATTTTTTTCCCGAAGCTGTACTATATACTATATTGGGAAATCCGGTACATTAGCCTAAATTTGCCTTGTTATTATGTTATAGGGTATAAAAACATGTTCACAAAAAAATATATTTGCAGCTTTTTGTAAAATTACATTTCTAATGTAGATACTAACGTATTTAATTTATTTACAAATAATTTTTATGAATCAATTAGCATCAATATCAATAATAGCTACTCTGGAAAAGTGTCTATCTAAATTTATTAATTCGGTTATATTGGCATTAAAATAATCTTCGATTGTAACGAACTTCAATCCTCCGAAATAATCTAGAACTTCAATTTGTTCAGGAACAACTTTCGCAACATAAAACAGATGATCTGAAATTAAGTGTATTTTTAATACGTCTTGGCTAAATTTTTCGAATAAATAATGTGTCACCTTTCGGCCAGTTTTTCATGCTAGGATGTTTTTCAAATAAAGAGTTTCTCCCGAAAACGTATTCTGGTGAAGTTGCTTCGATCTGAAAATGGTTGAAACGATGAAAATATACAATATCGAAACAATTTTACGGAACATAGCAAGCACAAGCAAGCGATCAGCGAAGGAAGTGATTTGATTGGCAGCGATATGAATTTTTTTTATTTTCATGTGTGCAACACCGCATTATTAGCGTATTTTGTCAAAATATTTTCTAGTTCTGTGCTTGTGCTGTTAATTAAATGACAATAGATCATTTTGAGATGACGTTCCGACCACCCCGCTATTTTCCGCGTGGGGCAAACACATTTTTAATAACCTGAAAAGAGAGATGTTCAAAAGTGGATTTATGTAAAATGCCGGCTTTTCGTGCAGTCGTGGGTTGCTCTAAAAGGGCCAACAGGGACCAAGTTCATTTTTTTAGGATTCTCAAAATCTTACTAAAAGGAAAATAAATGATGCAATGATTCCTTTTTCAAAAATGCTTACGGATAGACAAATTTATAAAAATAATGTTTTTTTATAAAATTTAGTGCTTTGGTACTGTAAGAAGTATTTTAAAATTGCATTGCTTTTAAGAAAATGTAATAACTGTGCATGGTGGTTTTAAGGCAATTTTGTTCAGATTGAGGAGTCATGTAATATAAGCAAATTTTTTTCTTTGAAGATATGTTTCATTCAGTTTACTTAAAATAGTTCCAGCTTCATAATATTCATTCAAAATCTTGTAATAATTTATAAGCCTTCATCTGGCCACCAATGCGATAGTTGGGACCTAAAATTAAATAGTTCACCAAATTCATTATGCCTACACACCAAGTTTTTCGATAAATCACTAATACTATACGAAACTATATTGTTTGTTATACTTATTTTTTCGTCATACTGCGATTTCAGGACTTATATCATTCTTAAAATATTAATTTCACTCCTCGATGTCCGAACAACAATGAAAACCTTGGTAAAATGATATTTATTTGTCCCACGCAGGAAATGACCGAGACATTAAAATCACATGACTTGGAATAACTTAAGTTAGAATTTTTGTAACCGTTGGTAGTTACACTACCACTACATCAACACTCACAATTACACATTTTGCCGCGCGTTTCGATAACCAAGTTATCGTCTTTAGATACTGAAGGTAAATAGTTTACATCAACACTCACAATTACACTGATTGCCACGCGTTTCGATAACCAAGTTATCGTCTATAGAGTCTGAAGGTGAACAGTTTACATCAACACTCACAATTACACTGATTGCCATGCGTTTCGATAACCAAGTTATCGTCTTCAGAGACTGAAGGTGAACAGTTTACATCAACACTCATAATTAGATTGATTGCCACGCGTTTCGATAACCAAGTTATCGTCTTCAGAGACTGAAGGTGAATAGTTTACATCAACACTCACAATTACACTGATTGCCACGCGTTTCGATAACCAAGTTATCGTCTTCAAAGACTGAAGGTGAACAGTTTACATCAACACTCACAATTACACTGATTGCCACGCGTTTCGATAACCAAGTTATCGTCTATAGAGTCTGAAGGTGAACAGTTTACATCAACACTCACAATTACACTGATTGCCACGCGTTTCGATAACCAATTTATCGTCTTCAAAGACTGAAGGTGAACAGTTTACATCAACACTCACAATTACACTGATTGCCACGCGTATCGATAACCAAGTTATCGTCTATAGAGTCTGAAGGTGAACAGTTTACATCAACACTCACAATTACACTGATTGCCACGCGTTTCGATAACCAAGTTATCGTCTATAGAGTCTGAAGGTGAACAGTTTACATCAACACTCACAATTACACTGATTGCCACGCGTTTCGATAACCAAGTTATCGTCTATAGAGTCTGAAGGTGAACAGTTTACATCAACACTCACAATTACACTGATTGCCACGCGTTTCGATAACCAAGTTATCGTCTATAGAGTCTGAAGGTGAACAGTTTACATCAACACTCACAATTACACTGATTGCCACGCGTTTCGATAACCAAGTTATCGTCTATAGAGTCTGAAGGTGAACAGTTTACATCAACACTCACAATTACACTGATTGCCACGCGTTTCGATAACCAAGTTATCGTCTATAGAGTCTGAAGGTGAACAGTTTACATCAACACTCACAATTACATTGATTGCCACGCGTTTCGATAACCAAGTTATCGTCTTCAGAGACTGAAGGTGAACAGTTTACATCAACACTCATAATTACATTGATTGCCACGCGTTTCGATAACCAAGTTATCGTCTTCAGAGACTGAAGGTGAACAGTTTACATCAACACTCACAATTACACTGATTGCCACGCGTTTCGATAACCAAGTTATCGTCTTCAGAGACTGAAGGTGAACAGTTTACATCAACACTCACAATTACACTGATTGCCGCGCGTTTCGATAACCAAGTTATCGTCTATAGAGTCTGAAGGTGAACAGTTTACATCAACACTCACAATTACACTGATTGCCACGCGTTTCGATAACCAAGTTATCGTCTTCAGAGACTGTGCTTTTTAAAAGGAAAACTTCTGGATATGTCTGATGGTGAAAGTGATATTGAATAATAACCTTCCCAAATATTATAGACCAAGCCTTAGGAGCCGTAAATAAATTGTTGCAAGTAAAATCATCAAAAGTATACGAGAAATGTTGCTCTCGATATATGGACTGGAAGAACAAAAATAAGGTAAGCAGTTTTTCATAACACGCGGTAATTGTTTATTTAGATGAGTTATCCAAAAAAAAACCTTCAAGTGTTTGTTTTTCATTATTATGATTGTTCGTAGAAAAAATAGTGCACACATCTCGCATTTAATAAAAAGTTACATACACAATTTTATGTTTTGTGAGTTTAGTGGAAAACAGCCCTTCGTGGGTAGGGTAGATATTATGAGGATAATTAAAATTCTTACTTTAAACAATTTTCCACTTATAAGTATTTTAGCACATCTGGGATCTTGCGGGTCAAATTCTTTATTCTCGCAGTAATTAGTTTCAGCTAATGTCGCCATTATCGAAACTCTCCTGTTTTTCTGAAAAATTCAATATAATTCAATATAATATACTCCTAAAATATTAGATCCAAGGTATGGAATTCAGTAAAAGTTTGAAAATTCTGGCAGCAATAGACTACGAGGATGGTCCCAGAAATACCTTGCCTGAGCTATAGATGGCGGTAGCTGCTTGAAAAATACTACTGCTTTGAAAAGTACACAATTTATACAGCATATGTTTCAAGTTTGAAGACGCTACGTTGTTTAGTATTTGTTTGACAGGCATTAATAGTGAAAGTTTTAATTGAATTTGTAAGCATTGAAAAAAAATTTTATCGTTACAATACTTTTATTTGAAACACCTTAGCTCAACCAATATAAAAGCTGAACTAGAATTCTACTATGATTGAGACTACTTCTTCATTATTAACAGTACAATATTGGGTAGCAGATTTAAAACGAGGCCGTAAGACCTGCTAAGACTGGCATAGCAGTGGTGGACCAAATGAGGTGACGATTCCAGAAATGTTGAAGAAAATCTACAAAGCGGTACTGGATGATCGTTGTTTTTGCATCATTTCATAATCATGGATGAAACTTGAGTCTATCACTCCATACCCGAAACAAAAGAACAATCAAAACAATGGACCAAAAAGGGAGAATCGGCTCTAAAGAAGGCAAAGAACGTTCTATCTGCAGGCAAGATCATCGCGTCGATTTTTTGGGAAAACTTATCTACAGCGAGTATTATACGAGCTTATTGCAAAGTTTGAGCGAAGAGATCATGCAAAAACGGCTGCATTTGGCTTAGAAGAATTTGTTGTTTCATCAAGACAATCCACCAGCTCAATTAAAGTTTAAATTGTTACCTCATGCACCCTAGTTGCCAGATTTAGCCCCCTAGGATTATTTCCTGTTTTTAGAAGAGGAGATGTTGATAGTTAATGGTTATTTTGAGGAACTTGACGATTTTTATTATAAAATCGTTTGGAAAAGTGTATGGAGCTAAAAAGAGATTACGTTTAAAAAAATATATTTTTTTCCAAAATTTTTGTGTTTTCTTTGTTGGGTCAGATACTTCTGGGATCATTCTCGTATATAAAACTCTTAATTTTCCATAAATTTTAAAATACGTGATATAACATTCAAATGAATCTATCTTCAAATATCACATAATCTATGAATAACTATTAAAATATTGACAAGAAATGACCATTATTTCTTTTATCAATTGAACAATATTGACGATTCGATAATATAATACGACGGTTATTTGAAAATTTTCCGATCTCAACCCGAAGATATCAGCATTTATCAAAATAATTATGTTAACAGATTCTTACTAAACGACAAAATTTAAGTATCGAGCTGTTATATTTATTTTTGAAAGGCAATACGGCTACGCAATTGGAAGAGGAGCTAGATACTGCGTACGAAGACTCTACAACTAGCGATGTTCACCACACGTTATTCAACGACCATCGAATTGAGGTTAGAAAGATAGAAGAGGCTATAGACATATCAAAGGAACCCATTTGCCATGCACTGAATAAAGAATTATATGTGCGCAAGTTATCCATAGGGAAAGATCGAATCATCATCTTACGCTATGACGATGTCATCACCATATTTGCTACAATGGAGGAAGAAATGGCGGTTCTTCTTAACAGAATAGAGCAGGAGAATGGAAATTTCAAAATGTAATAACAAACAGAAACAAAACAAAATTAATGATAGTGGATAAGCCTAAACAAGTAAATAGGATTAATTTTCCCATATTGCTCAAAAGTTAACCACCAGATTATCATCATTATGCACGAAGAAAGTGCATTAGACACTTAGACAGAAAACAATATGGACAGGATTATAGTAATTAGAGGAGTATATGGAAAAAGGAAATAATGCCGATCGCCTATGAGATGATCTGATTAAATCAAACAACAATATCATAAGGACAGGTTGAAGATTGAAAAATATGGAAGGAGACACTAAAAGATGGAATAGAGACATTCCAAAGAGGCCACAACCCTCGAGACTGAGGAAACGAGTAGAGAGAGAAGCTATTTGCATGATGGGTTCCGCGTTTGCTAGCTTTGGGACAAAAGCTCATTTGAATAAACATTTCCCTGGCCTTACGCTATGATGATGCCATCACCATATTTGCTGCAATGCAAGAAGAAATGGCGGTTCTTCTTAATAGAATAGAGCAGGAGAATGGAAAGTTTGATTTATAAATAAACAGAAACAAAACAAAACTAATGATAGTAGATAAGTCTAAACGAGTTAACAAGATTGATCTTCCCAATCTTCCCATATGACTCAGAATTGTGGAAACTTCGAATCATTTGAAATGTAGTGCTACAGAAGATTATTTAGAACTACCTGGACTGGAAGAGTTGAGTTAACCACAAGACTATTATCACTATGCATGAAGAAAGTTCATTAGACACTTAGAAAACAATATAGACAGGATTATAGTGATTAGAGAACTAGATGAAAAAAGATAATGCCGATCGCCCATGAGATGGTCAGATTCAATCAAACAAGTCACCTATCATAACGCCAGGTTGAAATTGGAAAATATGGAAGTAGACAATAAAATATGGAATAGAGACGTTCCAAAGAGGCCACAACCCTCATGACTGAGGCGTTTGCTAGCTTTGGGCCAAAAGCCCATTTGAATGAACATTTCCCTGGCCTTACTGACGCGATTTAAGCAAAATTGGTCGAATTTTTGACGTTGATTCATAACTTGGAGCTATCACTACACTCCTAAAACGGAAAAACATTCAAGACAGTGGATTTCAAAGGACAAATTAGCTCCGAATAATGCAAAGACGATTTCATCTACCGGAAAAGTAATAGCGACTATTTTTTGAGATAGTTAGTAAAGGTAAAAGAAGAAATACATTTTAGTTGTCCGTACGACCATCCTGATAATGACTAACTACTAAATACTTTGATTATTCTCGTCAGTAAATATTAATAACCATTTTTTTAAAGAAAAATTAGGTAATTTACCATTTTTTCTTATTACCGAAAATGATAATATAAAAATGTAAGTTATAATGATTTAGCTCTTCCATTGGTAGACCGCATTCGATTTTTGAAATGTGGATTAGACCACGGATTCCAAAAGTTTGTCTATCCCTGACCTATATCGAGAAAAAAGCAGCAACCATTATTTTATTATAAGAGTTAAAAAGGCTAAAGAATCGCTAGAAAAAGTATAAATACTTTTCATATAACCCTCGAAGCTGAAAATTCAATTGGAATTCCAAATTAGTAAAAAAAAAACATCGAATGATCATCAATGCGGTGATTTTAAGGTTGACAAATGATTGTTCGATAGATGAAATCATTCGAATAGATATTTACCAGAACATCTTTGCCTGTAACGTCTAGATCGGTCATATAAAGATATGGAACACCTGTCGAATTAGTTGATGTACCATCGCTGAAGGATTTCAAACTTACGAAAGGAAAACCATTTATTGCTTCTTGAGTAGATATAGTTGCTATCGAAACCCAATCTAAAATCGAGAAAAATCAATAAAACACTACTGGTAATCTAAAAATAATTATCAGTTACTCATTTGTTGGTACATCGCTTTTTTCGAAATAAAAAAGTAAATTCTAATTTTTTCAACGATGTTAAGAAGTGTCACCAGAGACACGAAAAGCAAAATGGGTGTTAAATCACTTTTTAAAAATATAGAAACATTCGAATTTGTAATTTATTATCAATAATTGATGTTTTAAGTGATACATTTCCAAATCATAAATTAAATATCGCAGAATGAATTAAATCAGTCATGTCAAAGATACGGCCCTTGGGACACATAAATAAGGCCCGCGATCGCGATGTGTCACAGAAAGAAGAATCATGTTTTTTAGAGCATTTACACTTCATTCTATTCCTCTAAGGATGTTTTATAACTTTGGTATGATTTTTAACAACTTATATAATTTAATAAATAAAATGTTTTATTAATTCAGTTAATTTTTTTTTATTTTCAATCTGGCCCATCTACGAATTCAAAATTTAATAGATCTGTAAAATTGAGTTTGACACCTCTGTATTAGAGGCTTGTTAGAAAAACTTGAAACATTTTTGAAATTCCAAAGATCTGACAATAATTTTGAAATATTTGTCAAATAAGCAAAAACATTTACTAGATATTTATGCTTTAATTTAATAAGTTTCATCTTGGAGTATGGGAAAACCAGTGATAAACCAGTGTCAAAAATATCTTCCAGCAGCTCAAGACTGCTCACTGCTTATATTAGACGATGGAAAATTTTCAATTACATTTGAATTAATGTAAGTTGTACTGTAGTTATCACAGAATTCTCAGAAAGTTCTTAAAATTTATATAGTTCGCTCAAATTTAAATTTGTACTAGCTAGTCATTCCAAATCGCTAAAAGTGAGTTTTTTTATATTTGCTCTGCTTTGAAATAACGAATTTTTCTGAAACTGAAATAATAATATTAGGTTCAGCAATTATTCTGTGAAATATATGCACTACCTTATTACAAATTGTTGAATTTAATTTTTCTCAATATTCTATATATTTTCATTTTCTACATTCTTAGCCTATTATAGAACCAAACAAAATTTCAATGTCAAAATATTTTATTACTCACTCAACATATTCTCCTCTTAATTGGATGTTGCTGCATGGCAACATGAGATTTGTGTGCAGGGGCGTTGACTTGCAGAGCAAAACACCTTTGGATAGCTTTCCGCGTCTTTTCTCTTTATTTTTTCCCTTAGAGTGGTCAGTAATGTCGAATAGCAATCCCAAAAAACTGAAGCAAGAATATTTCCAGCAGATTTTTGGACACGAAACTTCTTAGGTCTTGGAGAACCAGAGTGTCGACCTTACATCGATTGTTGCTTTGTTCCTGGATCGTAGAAATGTACCCAAGTCTCATCCATAGTAACAATTCGGTTTAAGAATTCTACATCGTTTTCAAATCGAGCACATATCGAACGCGATGCTTCTACCCTTGCACGGTTTTGGTCAACATTAGAAAATTTGGGGATCCATTTTGCAGCAATTTTTCTCATGTCCAAATTGACGTGAACTATATGATGAACGCGTTCGTATGAAATATTCAGTGCTTCAAATATCCGTTTTAGCCCAATTCGACAGTCTGATAAAATCATGTCATGAACTGCATTGTTATTTTCGGGGACTAACACAGAAACTGGCCTTCCCGATCGGTCATCATCTTCAATGGAAAATTTACCTTGACATTGAACACCAAGGGTATTAAGCATATCGTCGTAAATCTGCTTACCTCTTAACCCTTTTAAATACAGGTACTTCGTGATGGCTCGATACTCCAATTTTTCGATTTTCACAATTTCGGTGTACACTTCTGCGGTTCAAACGGTTTTGCTAAAGCAAGTTTTTCAGTTTGTTTCAAACTAATTTAATTAAAAGTTTATACGTTTTTCAGTTTCCTGATATTTTTTCATTATTATAATCTGGCGGGGTGAAAAATAAACTTTCGATTTCGAATTTTATTATTGTTTAACTTGTTCTTTCATGATAATTAGTGGATATCATCATTGTGTAGTGTAGCAAAAATATTGGTACATCAGACATCCTAAGATTGGCCCTGATGAAGTTCATTGCTTAGCTTGAGATATAGCTTAAAAAACTCGGTTAAAAAATAACCAATGATTGTAATAGGCTCTTGAAAGTTTACTCCAAATTGCTTACTCCAAATTATTAAATTGCTTACAGCTGAGGAGCGATTGGGATTATTGATTATTTGTACCTCTACCAGAAGAATAATTCGGCGAAATATGGTTTACTTCATTTGTAAGTATGCAGGTATCGAGATTAAACTGCACTAATAAAAAATATTTCATAACTAAATTTACCTGTCATGTGTATGACGTATCTTGCCATAAGAGCGGCTTTCCAAGGTTGAGGAGGTACTATCGGTACGGATAGTGCATCATAACCACAAACAAAGTGAGTAAAAATAAAAAACGACAGATAAAACATCTGAAACAAATGTCATTTTGAAACATGTGGTGTTCTAATTTAGCTAGTGTTGATTATCACTTTTTACACAAATTTCATACAAATAACTATAAAAATAATGTTTTTTATCAAAATACAGGTTAGGTTAGGTTGTACGTCGTCTTTTTTGGAAACCAAAAAAGGAGGTTCTGAAAAAAACGTATGGTAACAGGTATTTTTTTTTAATATGTCCAGGGGTGTCCCCTGAATGTAAATCCAAGTGTGCGTCATGGGGGGTGGGCTTCACTTCAGCCGTCATCATGAAAAACACTTTTTATTAAATATCTCACGAACCGCGCATCGTACGACAAAAATTGTAAAGATTGCAGAAGAGTCTTCCGTCGACATCGAAAAAAATAAGACTCGCCCCGTAAAATGATGCGCCACTTTTTATATTATAACAAATATCCGTTTTTTTTGAAGTAACATTAGTAAAATTCTTTTTCTTTTAGTGATTTCGACAACAATTTTAGACAGAGAAAACAAAGTGCAGACGAATATACATAGTATTTTTCAAAATTTGCAACAATTGAAACAGTGATTTTTCGAAAAACTCTGATTCATGTTAAATTTAAAAAAATAAAAAATTCAAATTGAATACCAACCTTCATATTCTAAAAAAGCAATCATTTTTAATATTACAATATATTATAATATACAATATAAAATAGCATAATACAATCATAACGTTAATTAATGATAATATTATTAAAAATAACAATAACAATTCTTACGATGTAGTGTAACTAAATATTTAGCGAAAACCATATTGAAAAAAGTTTGGAGCTCTATAATTAAAAATTTACGCATTATAAAAAAAAAAGTTTCAAATAAAAAAGATGACAAATATTATTATCTACAATAATGATTTCTACAATTTTTGTCGTACGATGAGCGTTTCGCGAGATATTTGATAAAATGTGTTTTTCAAGATGGCGGCTGAAGTGAAGTCCCCTCCATGACGCCCACTTGGATTTACCTTCAGGGGACACCTCTGAACATATTAAAAAAAATACCCGTTAATGTACGTTTTCAACAAAAAAAACCCGGCTCTTGGCCTAAAAGAGTAAAAATTCTTCACCTTCTTTTAATTAGGTATTTTGTTTGTTTGTTTTGTTTATTGACGAGTAGGTTTTTATAAAAAATAGTGTGAAGTGCAAGGATAAGACTCAGTTAATGAGAGTAGTGGGATGTTGAGGTTACACGGAGAACAGTAGAAAATCAACCTAGTACCAGCACTTGGAACTCCTAGTAGAGGTATGTGAACTAGGGTAACCACACAGTACCGATTTAATGTCTCATGTCCCAGATTCCCTTAGAATCCCGTGGGTACAATCAAATATCCCGCTTTAGAAGATTGATTCAAATTTTGGAATCAAAATACTAATAATGATGACAATATGCTGTTTGCTTAATAAAGTAAATGAATGAAGAAAAAATCAACGACTCTAGAGAGTTCAAGACACCGACGAGCGGTGTTGAGTTCGGTGTTTCAAATATTTTGAAGCTGAGCTAGTACACTGTCTGCTTGGTTCCAATGCACTAGTGAAGACAGTTTTCACTCATATGACAATTTCTGGACTGTAAACAAATCATAGTTTAAAGTGAAAACAATTAAATGTGCATTGTTGCTGAAATGTAAAGTAAATTTAAACTCTGCTCAGTATTATGATCATCAAAGTAAAGTTAGTAAAAGCTATTAACTCTTTTGATAAATATCAGTAGTTTCGTACAATATTTTCTCTAAGTGAGTTTTTTATTAGTAAATTTGACACGTCCCGTTGAGGTGTTTCAAAATTATGGTTACTTTAGTGTAAACAGGGCAGTTCCGAACCATACACTGCGAAAATTACGCGGAAAAAGATCGATGAGATTGGTGATATTGAGCTCCTATCACATCCAGCATTTATTCCGGACCTTGCACTGTTAGATTACTATTTATTCAGATCCAAGGCGAATTTCTTACGTTTTGAAACATTTTGAATTCAAAGATGTTAAAAATGCAGCGCGACAATGACGCCGCCGATGGAACGAAAGCTACTCTGGATACTTAGTTGAATATATAGAGATGAGCGAAGAGGAAAAACGATACCTAAATGAAAAAAATGCTTTCTATCGACCTGTTTATTCATTTGGCTTCAAAACGATATGAATCTAATTCATAATTCTATTTGAAAATAAGCTTTAGAATCAAATTGCACCTAACAACATGGTACAGTTTCCTAACAGTGATCGGAAATCAGCAGGTCAAAAAATTTTTAAAACAGTTTCTCAGGTTTATTTTTAAGTTAACCACTGCAAAAAGTTCATTACACTCCATTGCTATTCGAGGTTAGCTGTCTTATCGTACCATGGTTCTCAGGACACACCAGAGTGAAGAAAATGAAAAGGTAGATTGAAGCAAAACGAATTGGCAGGCAGACAGAGGCTCTCCTGGGAATCTATATTCAGAGTAGATCTGCTGAATGTATCAATCAACATTCTCTCGAAGTGTGAAAAAGTACGGAGCTCCAGAGCTCTACACCTGAGAAATAAAACACGAAGATCTTCAGTAGCTGTAGCCATCCCACATTCTGGACTTTCCAAAAAGAAAGGAATCAACAGATCAGCTGTAAACACCGGGTTCCCCAGTATTGCAACAAGAAAAAGGAATACCAAAGATACTTTGGGTCGCAGTGTATATGATACCCCAATATCCACATACTTACATACAAGAGTATTTGAAGAGGTTTGCAGAAAAGTCCAATCACGTATTGATATTCCACCGAAGCTAATTCCTACTGGAGTAAAACCAAAACTTTTAAAAATTTAAGAATGTTGATAACTTATTTGGCAAGCATTACGGCTAGTAGTTGAAAATTTTTGAAGTTCTAGAATACTACAAGCAAGCAGTGGAAAAATCTTCCGAACATAATCTTCTTTATAGTTCCGATGACGGTGATGAAACCAAGAAAATAGTTTTTGTGAACAAACAAATAAAATGTTAGTTTAATATATTTTCTTATTTTGTTTTTCAATAAGGGAAAAGAGAACCACCAAAGAGATGGATGGACAACTGGCAGGTCACCTCCCAGGAACTAAGAGGACAGAGGAACCTGCAAAACTAACAGATTATGAGAACTTAAAATGAATAAGAAAAAGAAGTTTTCCAGTAATTATGTACTAAGCTTTGCTTCAGTGTTTCTCTTTTCTGTTTTTTAAAGTCTAATCCGTTTTCTACATTTTGAAACTCCCCCAAATCCATATTTTGGTAGTGAACTCCACCAAGATTTTCTCAACACCTAATTTGTGTATTTTTAATATAACACAAAGCTAGGTTTTTGTCGTTTTCTTAAATTTATAAATAATGGATTTACGGAGATATGAAACCAGACAATCTTAGTTTCATCTTAACGATATTTTTTATTTTCACGTTACATTGTGGTTGGAAATATAAGAAATTAATTCAAACAGATATTAACTACCTAATTAGTGCTTATCAACTATTACTATTTATATGTGAATCTATTCTATTTTATTAAAAAAAAATTTGTCATACCTCTTAGTTTATACCACTGTTGACTTCGAAAACGATTGATCTTTATTGGCATCTAGAATTAACCACATTATTGACGATTTAAACAAAGGCAAAGGTTAATATAATCAACATTGACTAGTTTTTGTCGTTATTTTTACATTGTTTTACGAGGGGACTTCGAAAAATATTTAAGTAATATGATCATAAACGATTTAAACATCCAAAATATGGCTAAATGGCAGTATTCAAGTTTTAGTCATCATAAAATGATGCTGATTTTGAATGTATAATAAAATGAGCTAAAATGCTTTTCACAAAATGAGTTAGATAATCATGTAAGAAATTTGGTAATTATTTAGAATTGGAGCTCCAGGCAAAAATCGTTCCAAAAAATTTTTCACGCATTTGGGGTTGTTTCTGAGGGTATAAATAGTAAATTCAAGGAGGGGGAGACATATCATTTCCATTATTTTAGACATTATATGGTACAACTTACATATGATAAATCAATGAAACCTAACCTAACCTAACTAATTCTAAATGATTACCATCTTGGTTAGGTTAGGTTAAGTAAGAAACAGCCCCAAATGCGTATAAATTTTTTGGAACGATTTTTGCCTGGAGACCTATTTCTAAATAATTATCAGAAATTTAAATCTTTCTAAACCAGATTGGAATTGTCAGCAACAAGACTGAAACAAATTTGCTACAGTACAAGTTAAAGAATTTAATTAGTCTTGAACAAAATAAAATTTGTGCCTGAAAACTTCTAGATCAACAAAGTGGTTAAACTAATTTTTCTTATCTTTGAGACAGGTACAGCTAAACATTAGCATTGGGTAAGAAGAAGAAACTGACCCTTGAGAGAAAGTTTAGAGCCTGGAAAGAGAAGTGTAGTTCAGAATTCATAACTAAGTTGTCTTTCCTTATATGGAAAAAATTAAAGCTAACATTTTTGGTAGCCCTCAAATGAAAAAGCTTTCGAAAGATACTTGATTTAGGAATTCTATGACAGAGCTAGAACTAAAAGCTTGGACAGATTTTGTCTTTGTATTACAGAATTTTCTCGAAAAATCAAAAATCTGAAGGTTATATTGAGTTTGTAGAAGACTTTCTGCTACAAATAAAGAATCTGCGGTGTTTATGAGCATAAATCTGCATTTCGTCCATAGGCACTTAGATAGAGTTCCGGAAAATTTAGAAAATATGAGGGAAGAACAGGGAGAGCTTATGCATCGCGACTTAAAAATCATGGAAGAGCTCTACCAGGGTTTCTAGTATACGAATATGAAGTCTTAGCAGATAAATGTTTTTTTTTCTATTTTATACCAACTAATTAGCAACTGATGTACTATAAACTAGTGTAATTGTCAGTAGCAAGAATTGAAAGCAGAAAATTCGTTTTATAACTTCAAAACTGAATTATCCGACCATGCACGATAAAGACACATTTTATTAAATTAACAAAATGACAAATGTACAAAACAGGGGAATAGATAAACTTGGCAACTACTGAATCGCAAATCAAATAATTATCCTACGTATTATACACTATATTTTTTCTACAACGTACAGAAGCGACGAGCAAACATTTTAGAACAGCCATAAAAAAACTTTTTTCATATTATTGTATACAGTACAACATCATAAATCCGGAATCGCTGGGAAAGGATCGTTTAGGTTAGGTTAAGAACATTTGAATGCATTTATGGTGGTGCCATCTATCGTGCTAACGAAAAATCATATCGCATTACATAATAATGTAAATAGAGACAAACAGAAATATAAAATATGATAAAATTGCGTTTAATACTGCACAAAAACCCATTTATAAAATAATAATTAGAAAAAGATTGAATACTTTATAAACATATTCCTAATGCTATCTTTATGTAAGGTGTCGCCATCTAGTCTCAAATGCAGAAGCTAAACATTACGATACAAACTAATCAATCAGGATTTTAGATATTCCGCGTTTTAGAAGTCCGGATTTACGATGTTCAACTGTATAAAACGTTTCAGAAATCAAATATAAATAATCCAATTAAAGTTGTTTATATATTTATGAATTGTAAGATGTTAGGTTAGGTTAGGTCACTAAACAGAGTGGGGGGTTTACATAAAATATAATAAAATCGCGTTCAATACTGCACAAAAACACATTAACAAAATAATAATTAGAAAAAGATTGAATACTTTATAAACATATTCCTAATGCTATCTTTATGTAAGGTGTCGCCATCTAGTCTCAAACGTAGAAGCTAAACATTACGATACAAACTAATCAATCAGGATTTTAGATATTCCGCGTTTTAGAAGTCCGGATTTACGATGTTCAACTGTATAAAACGTTTCAGAAATCAAATATAAATAATCCAATTAAAGTTGTTTATATATTTATGAATTGTAAGATGTTAGGTTATGTTAGGTCACTAAATAGAGTGGGGGGTTTACATAAAATATAATAAAATCGCGTTCAATACTGCACAAAAACACATTAACAAAATAATAATTAGAAAAAGATTGAATACTTTATAAACATATTCCTAATGCTATCTTTATGTACGGTGTCGCCATCTAGTCTCAAACGCAGAAGCTAAACATTACGATACAAACTAATCAATTAGGATTTTAGATATTCCGCGTTTTAGAAGTCCGGATTTACGATGTTCAACTGTATAAAACGTTTCAGAAATCAAATATAAATAATCCAATTAAAGTTGTTTATATATTTATGAATTATAAGATGTTAGGTTAGGTTAGGTCACTAAACAGAGTGGGGGGCTTACATAAAATATAATAAAATCGCGTTCAATACTGCACAAAAACACATTAACAAAATAATAATTAGAAAAAGATTGAATACTTTATAAACGTATTCCTAATGCTATCTTTATGTACGGTGTCGCCATCTAGTCTCAAACGTAGAAGCTAAACATTACGATACAAACTAATCAATCAGGATTTTACATATTCCGCGTTTTAGAAGTCCGGATTTACGATGTTCAACTGTATAAAACTTAAAAAACCAAATATAAATAATCCAATTAGTACATCAAGCGGTATTGGGATATAACCTTTAAATTTAAAGTTGTTTATAGTTATGGGTTTATAGGTTGGGTTATAAAAAAAGTTTGTGAGGTGAAATAGACTCAAATAACAAAAAAATATGGCAGACAAAAACGATTTGTCGAGAAGTCTACATAACCATAGAATCACCGTAGTTAGTTAACAGTTTATGCGTTTGTTCACAAAATAAGAATTTGCAGTAGTACCAATATAAGATGGGCATTGAAATAATTTTTCTGTTGCTTCATCTAAATTTGGAAATAGTTGATTACGATCCTGTGTGTTACAGAAAAAGAAATGTTAAGAGATATCTTACTTCATGGCGGTATAAAAGCGAGTGACAACGCGAGTAGAACGTGTGAGCTATTAAAAGAGAGATTTATGTTAAAAAAAGCGTCTTTCCTAAATGTCTACAAATTGTCGTGGCGGCAAATGAGGTACATTTATCTCAGCACTAATACACGCATTGCATTTTCTGACGACTCGAGTTAATTTCGTGCGAACCTTATAAATTCATGGGATTCTTTGACGTTTTTATTTGTTTGGCATTTTTGAGGTCCCGAAATTTTTGTGGCAATATATTTAGTGTACATATTTCATTATAGAATGTGTCCACTAACAGCAAATGGCGCACTTTGTTATTGTTGATATAACAACAAAAGTTCTGCTTAATGTAGGCCGTCAATCATAATTTTCAAATTCTTACATCAAATTTTTAGTACAAAGGTGCTATTTTGATAAAAGATAAAAGTAGTACATTAAAATCATATTTTGACACCTCCTATCAATTGATTACTTTTTGGTATCGTATTCGTTTTATAGTTCCTCCAATATCAATTGCAGAAGACAGTTATGCGAGGAACAATCAATATGTCATAAATACGTACGACACACACACCAAATAAAGAAATGAAAAATAATGTTTACTCCCTGCATAAAATTCGGTAAAAATCTAACAAACCGTCAGTCCACGTGAACTCATCATCTGCACTGTTTACCAATGAAAACATCGAATCGTAAACACGAATGCATTTCTATTTTAGCTTTAGCGATAGCAAACGTTCATAGCTGCCTCGAAAAACTGCAACAGCCTTTGAGTACTTCTACAGTGAAAAGGAAATTGAGAGAAGAAGTCTTTTTTATAAGGGCGGCAGTGGAGGAACCTATGCGAGACGTTAAAATAATATTAAGAGGTTGGAGTGGACTAAAACATAAAATTGGACGCATAAAGAGTGGGAGAAAGTTCTGTGGAGTGATAAGTCAAAGAAATTTTTGGAAAGCTCGATAGTACGTTCTGGCTAGCGCCTGATTGGCAGAAAATTCATTTTCCCGCCTGAAAACGAATCCAAGCATTTCTCGAAGCTGTGCAAAGAGAATTTGAAAGAATTGGAAAGTTAGAAGAGGAAGAATGTACTCAAAGTAATGATTTGGTCGTAAAGTGGGGATAGGCCCAAACATCTAAAGATTTTTTTTCAGTTGCAGCAGTTTTTCTGCGCCCTGATTTAGATAAATCTTCTACTGAATCAGTTTCGTCAAACTTTTCCACCAATTTACAGACGGTAGATCTTGTTATGGGTTTTGGGTTAGGATATAAATTATTAAAGATATCACACGTTTCTAGTTGACTTCTACGCTCATCACCATATCCGAATATCATTAAAATATCATTTCGTTCTTTGTCGGATTAACGATCCACTGTGACTTTCAATAAATTTCAACAATAATAATTTATTGAATCGTCAAATTATGGCATTTAGGTATAGGGTACGATCCATTTGAAATAACAAAGTTGATTATTTTTTAGGAAAAAGTAGAGATCTGACAACAATGTTAATGCCACTATAATACCGGCCATATCACAAGACCCTTGTATACAAAAATTTATAGAAATCGTACAAGTCGTTTCCGAGATAAGGCGTTCTATACATAAAACTCACTCTGTATGTTCACCATCAGAATCAAATATTTAAATCCTTCATAGTCAGTCACTAAAAACACATTCTTTCATATACTTATAGATGTTTAACAATTTAGTCATACTGTGAATGCATTTCGAGTTGAAATTAGTCTTGATCTCTGAATTTCATTAGTAAACATGTAAGGTCGACCTACAGTAAACAAAAAACTGCATAAATTTCATGAGTCTCGTGCTAAAAGGTACGTCGCAGATTAAATTTTTAGTTTTTCTAATAAAAAGTGTGAATTATTATCATTAAGCACTTTATTTTTAGTTTTATGAAATCATCATAATCAGAAATGTCATCAACATCAAGTTTAATAATAATTTGATTTATTGCTACATTTAGACGTAAAGCTGTTTCAAAATCTTTTTCGCCTTTTCAGAATGCACCACTGCTTTGATAAACAAAGTTTCTTCTACGGCGTTCTGTTAACGAATCGTAGCTGCTAGAATGATCGGAAAGTCAAATAAAAGCAATCAATACAGACAGAGACAACGCACGAAACGTAAACACACACGACTGTCACTATTGTACTGGATCAACCACATCCTTTAAATAATTAAATTGAGCTCTCGTTTCAGCGCCATATCTTGGTTCATTAGCAGTACTAATCGTACATAAAACAACAGTTTCCTTTCTGCATTTGGCGGCATATTTCAAATTAAAATCTATCATCCAGTTATTTATTTTAACAGTTCAACCGTGATCGTTTTGGTTGATGACGAAAGTTGGTCTGAAATATGATGCAACATTTTATTATGGGGAGAATGCGGCTATAGAAATGAAACAACAAAACAACACCTACTTCTCTTAGCATTTTCAGAATATGGGATAGCTGTAGCTGTCTGTGGAAAAACCAAAAACCTCTTACCTGCTCACTGTTCCATACTTACATGAACCCAGGCGAGGCGTTTGGAATCGAGGAGAAGCTCGTTCTGTCAACGACACAGCGAGGCGAATGCCGACATCTCAGCGAAGCTGCGCCGTTTCCAGCGGCGTGGATTCTACTCTTTAATTCTATATATCTGTTTATATATAGTTTTGTCGATATATTTCAGTAAGTTTAAGTTATTCAACTTTATTTATTGTGTTACCTCTCCACTACCTTCGACACTAAAGCTAGCACCTATACATTGATATAAAGGGTTGACAACCTAGAAAATTTTGTTTCCGTTGTTTTCGTTCGAATTTCGTTAAGAAATCACATTGAACTGTCATAGATTCATAATAACTGTGCAAAATTTCGAATAAATCCGAAAGAAGTGCCCCAAAAGAAACGTCAAGGATTCTGTTACTCAATTGTCAGATCCAGGGTTAACAACCAATCAAAATACCCTCCCGACAAAAATCAAATTTAATCGGTTCTCAATAAGTATGCGAAATTTTTAAATAGTTTTGAAGTGCTCGAAAATCGACTTCAAAAATTTCGTTAAAAGAAAACAGCTAATCCTGTGAATCTTATCAGGATAATGACACATTGAACTGTCATAGCTTCATAATAATTGTGCAAAATTTCGAATAAATCCGACGCTTAGAAGTGCCCAAAAAGAAACGTCAAAGATTCCGATTCTCAATTGTCAGATCCAGGGTTACCAGCTTCGTGTGATTGAAATCCAGGACACTAAACCAATAAAAAAGATTTTATAAACACAAAAATTTTACAAATGAACAAAAATGAAACAAAAAACAAAAACAAAAAAAACAAAGTGAATGAAGTGCAGTATTTTCTTCAATCGTCCTCAGTCACTACTTTTTAAATTCAAATCAGTGAATTTAAACATATGAGAAGCTCGGCTTCTATCAAATTCACGTAATAGGGGTTCCTAGACTCTGTCCATTTGAGCTGCATGTGAGAAAAAACCCTCTCGACAAAAATCAAATTTAATCGGTTCTCAATAAGTATACCAAATTTCAAAGAGTTTTGAAGTGCTCCAAAATCGACTTTTCGTTTGAGTTTCGTTAAGAAATCACGTTTAAAAGTGCTCAAAAAGAAACGTCAAAGATTCTGTTACTCAATTGTCAGATCCAGGGCTGCCAACCTCTATTGTGGATTGACAATATATTTGTTTTAAAGGATTATCGTCGCTGAAGTAAAAATGTTTGTCTAAATTGTAAAAAAAATTGAAATCGGAAACTGAACCTTGAAAAATATTCTTATCTGCATGATTCTTGGTCAGCCTCAGATTGTAACAAGAAATTGATCTTCTTTCCTAGCAATAATTTAGACTTCTAAACATTTCATAGTTGGAAAGAATTCTGTACCGCTTGTTTCAGTTTTCTGAAGAAGCCTATTTGGTTTTTCTATGTTTCGAGTGATCACATGTTTCTGGTTAATCTTGGTTCAAATCTTCTAAGTCCAGCAGTTGTTTCAACTTTATTAGGTAAGCGAGAAGATACGAAACTAGAGCTAGATAAATTTTTAAAATTTTTTCAAAGACTAGGCCTAATGACAGCCACTTAGTTGGTTTATATTTGACAATCTCTTGCTTTTGTATTTCGGCTTCCTCCACGAACTCTTTCAAATATTCCCTCTCGAGGGCAGATTATTGAAAGTGATTTCGATTTAGAAGCAAAAAATCAATTCTCCTGTTAAATTTCCACTTCTTAACTCCCAAACCCGAGAAAATTCGTGTCTCGAGAGCAGACAAGACGGGAGACAGGACAAGCGAAATCGCGGAATATCCTGGGGAATCTAGGACGTTTGGTAACTGTGGTCTGACCTCGTATAAGTGAAAAATAATGAGAAACGCAAAGGTTATGCATAAAGAATCATCGTAATATAATTCGTTACATATCTCATGCTGACATTGTTGCGACAACATCTTGTTTGTTTGGTAAAAGTACAATAGATTTTTAATCTGCGTCATGTATATTTAAAAAATCTTGACCGATTTTTGTTTAAGTCAACTACCATCGAATGTACAACAAAAAGTAAAAATACTAATCTATCACTGGGACTAATGCCTGTTCGTTAAAACTGTGGACAAATAAATTTATCGCCACGTCACTCCCACTCTATGAAAGCAGTTGTTTCATATAAATTATCAACTACTAGAAATTTTATTTTTGTCCTACCAAATACGTTAGGCCAGTGCTCGATTTTTTTTAATATATTAATTTTATAATTATGTCATTTATTCTGGCGAAAGTTTTTCCTCATTAATGTGTCACACGCTCAAGACATTCTTGAAAGTTATACACAATAGAATTTATCGAAACCTGTTTATTAATTACGAGAAGTCCATCGTGGATAATTGTCGCTTCTGTAGAGGACCAAATGAAACCGCCGAATACCTTCTTAGTGAGTGCGAGGCAATTTCTAAGAAGTCTATTTATTTTGTTTATTTTTATTCTAGAACTTTGTAGAATTTTATTTAGGTATATAAATAATTTGTGTAACTCAGTTAATAAGCTTTAAAGAAATAGTCTTAGTGAAAAAAACGTGATGTTAATAAGTAAATTATTAAGTCGAGTGTATTGTATAGTGTGTAAATAAATTAAGAACGTTAGAGACAGTGTTTATTAATTTACCCCACGAATAGAGAGGGTGTAAACTGCAACTATTAAAGTCAAACTAGTCCAAATTTATTTGTTGAAAGACATACTCAAAGGTATCAGAAATTAAATGTTTGAAAACATAGGTAGCAGTAGTTACATACATATGTTGATGCAATAATTCTTAAAGACAATCACGACATTTGTCTTGTTTTAACAAAATGGAAAGGAGCCAGCTTGTAAAATTTCCAGCTCGTTCAGCCGACTTAAACCTTTCACTAAGTCAAATTAAACCGAAAATATTTGCAACTATAGAAAAAGAATTTGAATAGATTGTTGCGAGTTGCATGGTATCTGACGCCAGCTCTTGACGGAATGTGAAACTACGTCCAGAAAATTCGTCATTCTTCTAACAATGCCTATTATCATAGTTATGGCCGAGAACAATGATCCAGATTGTTTTAAACGAATATTCCTGATGAGACGATTACCTATATAGTCAATCAGTCTTGATTCGACAGCGATACAGGTGAAAAGTGAAGAAGATTTCAAGAGGTATGAGCATTAATGTAAGTGGTGTAAAATTTAAGAAGCTTGGACATTGTTGTAAGTATCGGTGTAAATAAAATACTAGAAGATTTTAAGCTCAAGCTTTTTAAAGCAAGAAGAGATAAAACGCAAAGCCCCCTGACAGATAATTCGTTGCTACTTGACTAGTGAACAATCAATAGATCGATAGGTCGAAGTGTAAATGTGTAAATTCACGAATTTACATCTATTCTAATTTTCCTGAAGGATAAGTCGTTCTATCTTCGGATTTTCTATCCAATTCTATAAAGTACGGAATATTCACCATAACATCAATCTGGATAATTATATGAAGTTGCAAGCGTTCCTTCCAGTTCGATTGTCATCGAACAAAGGTTGTACACCAATGGAATTGAATATATTTCTTAAAGAACCACCAGGTCATCCATTTCTTCCGAACAAATTAGGATTTTGATGGGACTGACGTGGGAATGAGAAACGTTACATGAAAATTAAAGGTATGAAAAATTATAACGGAGCTTTTATAGCCATTAAAGAGTGTATAGCCAATAGGCTAATCTCTTAACTAAAAGATAAGACATCCCAGAATCTCCTATAGAACACAGGGGTTATCATCTTTAGAGACTGAAGGTAAACTTTACCTACACCAACACTCGCAATTACACTGTTTGCCGCGCGTTTCGATAACCAAGTTATCGTCTTCAGAAACTTAAAGTAAACTTTACCTACACCAACACTCACAATTACACAGTTTGCCGTGCGTTTCGATAACCAAGTTATCGTCTTTAGAGACTGAAGGTAAACTTTACATACACCAACACTCGCAACTACACTGATTGGCGCGCGTTTCGATAACCAAGTTATCGTCTTCAGAAACTTAAAGTAAACTTTACCTACACCAACACTCACAATTACACAGTTTGCCGCGCGTTTCGATAACCAAGTTATCGTCTTCAGAAACTTAAAGTAAACTTTACCTACACCAACACTCACAATTACACAGTTTGCCGCGCGTTTCGATAACCAAGTTATCGTCTTTAGAGACTGAAGGTAAACTTTACATACACCAACACTCGCAATTACACTGATTGGCGCGCGTTTCGATAACCAAGTTATCGTCTTCAGAAACATAAAGTAAACTTTACCTACACCAACACTCACAATTACACAGTTTGCCGCGCGTTTCGATAACCAAGTTATCGTCTTCAGAAACTTAAAGTAAACTTTACCTACACCAACACTCGCAATTACACTGTTTGCCGCGCGTTTCGATAACCAAGTTATCGTCTTCAAAAACTTAAAGTAAACTTTACCTACACCAACACTCGCAATTACACTGTTTGCCGCGCGTTTCGATAACCAAGTTATCGTCTTCAGAAACTTAAAGTAAACTTTACCTACACCAACACTCGCAATTACACTGTTTGCCGCGCGTTTCGATAACCAAGTTATCGTCTTCAGAAACTTAAAGTAAACTTTACCTACACCAACACTCGCAATTACACTGTTTGCCGCGCGTTTCGATAACCAAGTTATCGTCTTCAGAAACTTAAAGTAAACTTTACCTACACCAACACTCACAATTACACAGTTTGCCGCGCGTTTCGATAACCAAGTTATCGTCTTCAGAAACTTAAAGTAAACTTTACCTACACCAACACTCGCAATTACACTGTTTGCCGCGCGTTTCGATAACCAAGTTATCGTCTTCAAAAACTTAAAGTAAACTTTACCTACACCAACACTCGCAATTACACTGTTTGCCGCGCGTTTCGATAACCAAGTTATCGTCTTCAGAAACTTAAAGTAAACTTTACCTACACCAACACTCGCAATTACACTGTTTGCCGCGCGTTTCGATAACCAAGTTATCGTCTTCAGAAACTTAAAGTAAACTTTACCTACACCAACACTCGCAATTACACTGTTTGCCGCGCGTTTCGATAACCAAGTTATCGTCTTCAAAAACTTAAAGTAAACTTTACCTACACCAACACTCGCAATTACACTGTTTGCCGCGCGTTTCGATAACCAAGTTATCGTCTTCAGAAACTTAGAGTAAACTTTACATACACCAACACTCGCAATTACACTGTTTGCCGCGCGTTTCGATAACCAAGTTATCGTCTTCAAAAACTTAAAGTAAACTTTACCTACACCAACACTCACAATTACACAGTTTGCCGCGCGTTTCGATAACCAAGTTATCGTCTTTAGAGACTGAAAGTAAACTTTACATACACCAACACTCGCAATTACACTGTTTGCCGCTCGTTTCGATAACCAAGTTATCGTCTTTAGAGACTGAAAGTAAACTTTACATACACCAACACTCGCAATTACACTGATTGGCGCGCGTTTCGATAACCAAGTTATCGTCTTCAGAAACTTAAAGTAAACTTTACCTACACCAACACTCGCAATTACACTGATTGACGCGCGTTTCAATAACCAAATTATCGTCTTTAGAGACTGAAGGTAAACTTTACATACACCAACACTCGCAATTACACTGATTGGCGCGCGTTTCGATAACCAAGTTATCGTCTTCAAAAACTTAAAGTAAACTTTACATACACCAACACTCGCAATTACACTGATTGGCGCGCGTTTCGATAACCAAGTTATCGTCTTTAGAGACTGAAGGTAAACTTTACCTACACCAACACTCGCAATTACACTGATTGGCGCGCGTTTCGATAACCAAGTTATCGTCTTTAGAGACTGAAAGTAAACTTTACATACACCAACACTCGCAATTACACTGTTTGCCGCGCGTTTCGATAACCAAGTTATCGTCTTCAGAAACTTAAAGTAAACTTTACCTACACCAACACTCACAATTACACAGTTTGCCGCGCGTTTCGATAACCAAGTTATCGTCTTTAGAGACTGAAAGTAAACTTTACATACACCAACACTCGCAATTACACTGTTTGCCGCTCGTTTCGATAACCAAGTTATCGTCTTTAGAGACTGAAAGTAAACTTTACATACACCAACACTCGCAATTACACTGTTTGCCGCGCGTTTCAATAACCAAGTTATCGTCTTTAGAGACTGAAGGTAAACTTTACATACACCAACACTCGCAATTACACTGATTGGCGCGCGTTTCGATAACCAAGTTATCGTCTTCAAAAACTTAAAGTAAACTCTATCTACACCAACACTCGCAATTACACTGTTTGCCGCGCGTTTCGATAACCAAGTTATCGTCTTCAAAAACTTAAAGTAAACTTTACCTACACCAACACTCGCAATTACACTGTTTGCCGCGCGTTTCGATAACCAAGTTATCGTCTTCAGAAACTTAAAGTAAACTTTACATACACCAACACTCGCAATTACACTGTTTGCCGCGCGTTTCGATAACCAAGTTATCGTCTTCAGAAACTTAAAGTAAACTTTACATACACCAACACTCGCAATTACACTGTTTGCCGCGCGTTTCGATAACCAAGTTATCGTCTTCAAAAACTTAAAGTAAACTTTACCTACACCAACACTCACAATTACACAGTTTGCCGCGCGTTTCGATAACCAAGTTATCGTCTTCAGAAACTTAAAGTAAACTTTACATACACCAACACTCGCAATTACACTGTTTGCCGCGCGTTTCAATAACCAAATTATCGTCTTTAGAGACTGAAGGTAAACTTTACATACACCAACACTCGCAATTACACTGATTGGCGCGCGTTTCGATAACCAAGTTATCGTCTTCAAAAACTTAAAGTAAACTTTACATACACCAACACTCGCAATTACACTGATTGGCGCGCGTTTCGATAACCAAGTTATCGTCTTTAGAGACTGAAGGTAAACTTTACCTACACCAACACTCGCAATTACACTGATTGGCGCGCGTTTCGATAACCAAGTTATCGTCTTTAGAGACTGAAAGTAAACTTTACATACACCAACACTCGCAATTACACTGATTGGCGCGCGTTTCGATAACCAAGTTATCGTCTTTAGAGACTGAAAGTAAACTTTACATACACCAACACTCGCAATTACACTGTTTGCCGCGCGTTTCGATAACCAAGTTATCGTCTTTAGAGACTGAAAGTAAACTTTACATACACCAACACTCGCAATTACACTGATTGGCGCGCGTTTCGATAACCAAGTTATCGTCTTTAGAGACTGAAGGTAAACTTTACATACACCAACACTCGCAATTACACTGATTGGCGCGCGTTTCGATAACCAAGTTATCGTCTTTAGAGACTGAAGGTAAACTTTACCTACACCAACACTCGCAATTACACTGATTGACGCGCGTTTCAATAACCAAATTATCGTCTTTAGAGACTGAAGGTAAACTTTACATACACCAACACTCGCAATTACACTGATTGGCGCGCGTTTCGATAACCAAGTTATCGTCTTCAAAAACTTAAAGTAAACTTTACATACACCAACACTCGCAATTACACTGATTGGCGCGCGTTTCGATAACCAAGTTATCGTCTTTAGAGACTGAAGGTAAACTTTACCTACACCAACACTCGCAATTACACTGATTGACGCGCGTTTCAATAACCAAGTTATCGTCTTTAGAGACTGAAGGTAAACTTTACATACACCAACACTCGCAATTACACTGATTGGCGCGCGTTTCGATAACCAAGTTATCGTCTTCAGAAACTTAAAGTAAACTTTACCTACACCAACACTCGCAATTACACTGTTTGCCGCGCGTTTCGATAACCAAGTTATCGTCTTCAAAAACTTAAAGTAAACTTTACCTACACCAACACTCGCAATTACACTGTTTGCCGCGCGTTTCGATAACCAAGTTATCGTCTTCAGAAACTTAAAGTAAACTTTACATACACCAACACTCGCAATTACACTGTTTGCCGCGCGTTTCGATAACCAAGTTATCGTCTTCAAAAACTTAAAGTAAACTTTACCTACACCAACACTCACAATTACACAGTTTGCCGCGCGTTTCGATAACCAAGTTATCGTCTTCAGAAACTTAAAGTAAACTTTACATACACCAACACTCGCAATTACACTGTTTGCCGCGCGTTTCGATAACCAAGTTATCGTCTTCAAAAACTTAAAGTAAACTTTACCTACACCAACACTCGCAATTACACTGTTTGCCGCGCGTTTCGATAACCAAGTTATCGTCTTCAGAAACTTAAAGTAAACTTTACCTACACCAACACTCACAATTACACAGTTTGCCGCGCGTTTCGATAACCAAGTTATCGTCTTTAGAGACTGAAAGTAAACTTTACATACACCAACACTCGCAATTACACTGTTTGCCGCGCGTTTCGATAACCAAGTTATCGTCTTTAGAGACTGAAAGTAAACTTTACATACACCAACACTCGCAATTACACTGATTGGCGCGCGTTTCGATAACCAAGTTATCGTCTTTAGAGACTGAAGGTAAACTTTACCTACACCAACACTCGCAATTACACTGATTGACGCGCATTTCAATAACCAAATTATCGTCTTTAGAGACTGAAGGTAAACTTTACATACACCAACACTCGCAATTACACTGATTGGCGCGCGTTTCGATAACCAAGTTATCGTCTTCAAAAACTTAAAGTAAACTCTATCTACACCAACACTCGCAATTACACTGATTGACGCGCGTTTCGATAACCAAGTTATCGTCTTCAGAAACTTAAGGTAAATTCAGCGTAACTGTGAGTGTTGTAGTGGTTGTGTAGATAGGGCGCTCAGTATAAAGATAAGAAATATACTATTCAGAAAGTATCAAAAAAATGAGATTAGAATATTTACAAAGAATCAAAAATTTTGATTGCAATTTTTGATTTTAATGCAAACCACAACAATGATGTTATTTTAAGATAAAAAAGTAAACAATTGAGAAGTGGGAATTAAAAATTAGTAGGTTTTTTGAGATTTAGTGAGGAACGTGTTTATTAATAGGGGATTTCGGGATTGTGAAATAGGAATTAAAGTATTTAGAATATCTTATGGAGGCATTTATATCGTTTAAATCGTTTCAAATGAGCTCCAGAGCCATTGTGGTACATTTAAAAATACACTTGGGCTTAAATTGAAAAACATTTCATCGTAAATAACATTTAAAAATACTTGAATACGGTATTTTGAATAAAGTAAAACATATAAACAGATCACTATTTCTAGGCCTTTCCTTATTACGTTTCTTATTGTGGGGGGGTCAACGATAGAGTTCGATATAAATAATCAAGAAATCAAGAAAAATACCCATTTTTACTTTTCTTATATACCTCACAATGAATGTTTTCAGCTGGGGTGTAAAAACCGTATTTTTTTCTTATTGTGCCAGATCGTCGGTGTTGCAGGTTTTCTGCAGCTTCCCTGTTCTCCAGCCAAATGCCCGATGATAGGGATTAACGTAGCCGCAGCTGAACCCACCCGTCCCCCTCGAAAATTTTTCAAAAATTAAAAAAAAATCCAAACCGAAAGATCCAAGTTTTACTTGCAAGCTCTCTTTTCGTTTTATTTTAGCCTAAAATCCTAAATCTTCGTTTTTCCTTACCCAGAAAAGTTAGCAAACACAATCCCACACAGCCACCACAACCCCAGCCCTGCAGAGGAGCAATTCCTATATCAGAGCCCACTCCAACAAACCCTCCTCCTATTGAAATTTTCCTTTTCCTACCTAATTCAATCTAACAAATCTCTCTGTCTTTTATTGTGCCTTGCAAGATTGCATATTGGATTGCAGATTGAATATGGCAATCACATTGACTAGCTGATTCCCACTTCAAACAACTGTTCGTTGCTATGTATCCATCTATTCCCAGATGTTACTTAACCAGGATATATATTTTTTACTACGCTCCTGCGACCCTCTATTTTGCTCTTCATTATAAGTCACATATAAACAAAGAAACATCTAAAATGTCTGAACCTAAAGGACGAGTACCGTCAACTTTGAAACACCTTCTTCATCTACTTTTTTCCAAAGAAGACTACGATATCTACATTTGGAAATACATGGGGAGTGAGAGCATTATGTGAAGATTTTTTTGACGTAGAGAGTAATAGAATGAAGCCTTGTTATCGATAGACGTACCAGTTTTAGTAGACACTTAAAATATGTTATACCTCGAGTATTTTCGTATGAAATAACATTTTATATAAATAGAATGAATATATCGGGTGTCCACTTATATTTTCAAATATTGATTTTATAGATACTTGGAAGATTCATCTTGGTCAAAAGAGCAACGTAGGAGATCAATTCTCCATGGCAAAAAATCAGGGTAACCAATCGCAAACAAAAACGTTTTTGTACAGTCAGGAAATCGAATTGATAGGTTACCCTCAATGATGTCTTCTTATTCTCACAGATCAAAAATAAGTTGCGAGGTTAACGTTTTTCTACAACCCGAAGAAGAAGTTGATGCGTTCAAATTATAGGTACTTCAATCGGAATGGAACAAATGCTTCGACAATTAGTTAAAACCCATGCATAAGTGTATGGATCTTGATGGATAATATTTTGGAAAACAATAAACAGTAATAACTATTTATCTGAATAAAAAAATGTTTGTTTCCTTGTTATGTCAAAAACTTTCCAAAAAAACATTAGTACTTCTAAATATCAAATCAAATGGTAAGTCTAAAATTAGATCTGGAATTTTGTTTTTTCTAACTCTTATTGATCAGGAAGACGAACAACGTTAGAAAATGACATGATAAGTGCAGAAGTGGTACCAATTCAATGTTAGAAAATCGAAGAGCATCAATAACCGGACTTGGTCGACCATTTAAAAACAAAAATAAGCAAAGCAGGTAATTGGATTCCCTATAACATGTCCGGAGAGATCCAATTCATCACGTATTGCTTCAACGGCACCATACAGTACCGATTTTTAATCGCTTGATTACTGGAGACGAAACTTTCTCCAAGGATGGTCCCAGAAGTACCTGGCCTGACCTAGAGATGGCGGTAGATGCTTGAAAAATACCACTGTATTAGAAAGTACACAATCTGTACAGCATATGTTTCAAGTTTGAAGATGCCAAGTTATTTAGTATTTGTTTGACAGTTATGTGATACAATAATTTTATTTGAAAGGCATTGGCCCAACCACTATAAAAGCTGGAATAGTTTCTACTCTGGGTGGCACTACTCCTTCATTATCAACAGTAAAATATTGAGTAGCAGAGTTTAAACGAGGCCGTACGACCTGCGAAGACCAGCATCTCAGTGGTCGCCCAAATGAGATAACGACTCCAGAAATGTTAAAGAAAATTCACAAAGTGCGCGAGCTAAAAGACATGGTAGGCAATCCAAAAAGTGCAGACATGAGAAAGCTGTGCATAAATGGGTGCCGCGTTTGCTACCAATGGAACAAAAACAGAGTCGTGAAGATGTTTCCATCTAGTGTTTGGGCATTGTTTTATGGAAATTAAGCTGAATTTTTGCGCCGTTTCAAAACCTCGGATCAAACGTGGGTTCATCACTTCACACTAAAACAAAAGAACAGTGAAAACAATGGATCGAAAAGGAGGAACCGGCTCTAAAAAAGGCAAAGACCATTCCATCTGTAGCCAAGGTCGTGGCGTCGGTTTTTTTGAATGACTATCTTTAAAAAGGAAAAACTATCAACGCGAGTATTATGTGAACTTATTGGCAACGTTTGAACGAAGAGATCACAAAAACAGCCTCTTTTGGCTAAGTAGAAAGTGTAGTTTTATCAAGACAATGCTTGAGCTCACACATTCGTTATTGCAATGGCCAAAATTAATGAATTAAAGTTGAAATTGCTACCTCATACACCCTATATGACAGATTTAGCCCCCTCGTATTATTTTATATTCCCAAACTTGACAAAATGGCTCGGTGTCAAAGATTTTCCATCAATGAAGAGGTGTTGATTGCTGTTTTGGGAAGTTTGACGATCCTTATTAATAAAAGGGTATCGAACTTATTGAATATCCCTGGAAAAAGTGTATGAAGCTAAAAGAAGATTACGTTGAAAAATAAATATATTCTGTTCCATAATTTTCGTATTTTCTTGTTGGGCCTGGTACTTCTGAGACCATCCTTGTATATGATGAATAAAAACGCAAAAAGCTCTCTCCAAGTGAATCATCACGAAGCACTTTGAAGTCTGAAAGTGTCAAATGATCCCTTTTGACCCAAAAAATTGTAAGGCACCATCATAGACGGAGAACGGCATTGCGTAAAATAAAAGAACATAATTCTCTTTGACTAGTTTTTTATCGTTCCTGTTTAATTACCGTCGCCGGCGACGCTGATAATCCATAGGGATTATTTAGGAATGTTTACGAGGTAGATATTCTTTCAAAATAGCAACATATAAGCGACGACACAGCGGACCCCAACTCGCGAGAGTTGACAAGACGTACTGGCAACAGCTGACTCCCTGAAGATTTGGGAAAATGTAGATAGATATGTTCCAGTGAGTGATGAGATTCAACTCTCGGTGGTATGTTACTCTAAGTAGTTGAATGTCGACGAAAAATAATTTACCTATTTACAAAAAAAATCGAAAACTCCGTCAAGAAGAGTAGCTTTCGAGTTTCAGATAATATTTATCATGTGAGGAATTTTCGAAATGTTTATAATTTGCTCTAAAATAAATTGTCCGTGAAGAATTTTAAACCGATATTTTTGGAAATAGAAATATATTGTAAAGATACGATTTATAAGATAAATTCCCGCCATTTACACATTTAGTGATATATCTCGGAACAAAAAAAATGATATCGATGTGAATCTAGTTCAAATCCTTTTCAAACCCACACACCTACCTAAAATGGATGTATTGCTGTTTCTACGAGGGTTGCTTCTTAAAGTTGGAGAAAGACAAATATTTATAATTGGATATGGATTTATTGTTTTCCAAAATATTCCCTATTAATATTAATACAGGTTTGCATGTGTTTGAATCAATTGCCGATTTTCCATTCCGATTGAGCTACACCTAAATTAAAATAATAACACTTTTTAATAAAAATATTTTTATAAAATTATACAAGTTGAAAAATAGTTATTAAAATATAAAACAAACACTTTAGTTTGTAACGAATTTTTGAACCTTAGGTAAGTAGACTATAAATATTAGATACTAGATACTATAACATATAGTTAAAATTAAATAGTAATTTGACTGGATAGCTCTGTATGTCTAATGCAAGATTAGAGACGAGGCACGCGAATTTTAAAATTTGAAAACCCAGCGCTGTTTCAAAACTATTCAGGACGTCCCAGGACACTACAAAAACTAGAACTACTTAATCCTAATTTAAACGCTTCAAATTTTTCCTTGGGCGTAGAAAAACGTTAACCTTGCAATTTTTGTATCTGCGGGATTAAGAAGAAATTATTGGTTGCCAAACAAGGACTGTACGCCGGATGACCCATCCATTCGATGTTTTGACTGTTTTTCGTCTTCTGCTATTGGTCTCCCCGAATTTTAATATGAATTCTACGAATGGAAAAATTACAACTACGGATATACGTGGCCTGCTAGTTAGGTTTCCCTATAAACCGGATAATTATACATCGACAAAACGGCAGCCATTTTGTGTGTGTATGTGGTTAGGTTGTGTAGGTGTTGTGATTGCTGTGATGTGCTTCTTCTTTTTGTGTGCTATCTTTTACCGAAAATTGGCGACCATCATTTGATCGACTTTCTCTATTTTGCGCCGCATGAATTATATTCGAAGATTCTAGTATTTGGAACCATTCGCGTAGGTTTTTCAGACAGGATTTTTTCTTTCTCCCTAACCGTCTCCTACCTGTTATCTTGATTTCCACTATAAGCTGTTCTTTTTTTAATAGTTACAAGCAATTCTAATTCTTTAGCCATTCTTCTCAGTACCTCCTTATTGGTTACTTTATCAATCCAAGGTATTCTTAAAATGCGTCTATACAGCCACATTTCAAAAGCTTCTAGTTTTTACATTGTTACTACTTTTAGTGTCCACCCTTCCACATAGTAAAGCAGCGTGGAGAGTACGTAACTTTTCATGGCTCGCCATCGGGTACCAATGCTCAGGTTGCTGTTGCTCAAGAGCTTCCTCATTTTTATGAATGTGGATCTTGCCATTTCAATCTTAAGACCAGCTTTGTCGCCTATTGTAGTTACTCTATTGAGAATCATCTGTAGATCTTCGGCGTTATCTACCAATTAGCAGTGGCGGAATCACGAATTTGTCGCCTACGGACCAGATTTGATTTGCCGCCCTGCCCAATACCATGTAATAAGGTAGGGGGGACTTGTGAGTAGGTGTAGGGGAGGTGAGATGCTTTCAAGGTTGGCAAAGTTGGAAACTAACATGACCAAGAAACTAAATCTCAATAAAATTGTCTAAATACGACGATAGATATTGATGGGATCTAGTCTTAGCTTTTACATTATCTCTGCAGCCAGTTGAATGATGAAACAGATTTGTCTCTATCAGAATATTATAAACATTGTAAGGGAGAATGGAACTAAAATCGCAACTTTAGTTTAGTATTGTACAATTTGACAGTTGACAGTGTGTGGCGTGGGAATGACTTAAAGCAACAGGGTGCACAAATAGACTGCAAGGGGCAGCACGGTAAACTACTTCATCTTCCTGCTTTGCCGGTAGTCAACGGTATCATCACCCCGAGTTGCATCTACCTTATCATTGCACAATCCAGTTTACACATGCACATTTTTTACTGACTGAACAGTCCTCTACATCGTGTTTTAATTATAGTTTATTTCAGAAAGGTATAGAGTAATAAAACCTCATTAGGTATGCAAGGGGACCACAGAGTGATGAATATTTAAACCACTTTCATTGTTTGGCATTGATTTCATTGTAAAATTCTTTATTTTTATCAAGTGCGAGTAGTACCACCTAGGTTGGGATCAATATATGGGTTTAGCTTATTGTTATTCATTCGCAAACACTGAAAATAGTTTGCCAAAGGTGTGCCGGTAGGATACTCGTAGAAGGAAAGAAGCATCCTTTTCCTAATTCTCTTACGCAATTACTTGAAATTTTAATATTACAAACAATACTATTTCAAGACCTACATCTATGGCCGGCACCGGACGGAATTCCCCATTTTATTACTCTATATCTTTCTGAAATAGACTACAGAACATTTTAAACGGAAATGGTGAAACGGAAGGCGTTTATCAAAGTGATTTTATCATTCATCAATTGTTTACTTCAAAGTAAAAAAACTTATTTTTCAATTTTGCCTCCACGAAATTCATCCTGTAGTGATGTGCCACAACGATTGAATTCGGAAGCCCAGCGAAGCACGGTGGATCGAGATGGCGTTTCATCACCAAACACTCGAAGCGAGTTGATCGGTACACTTCTGTTGGTTTAATTCAAGGTTACTAGAATAATAGAAGGTTTGTGACAATAACAAGATGCACAGTAGACAAGTGACGTCGCCGGTTCTTCACAGCTGTGAGTCTCAATAAATTAGTTAGTTAGAAATATATTCGTTTGTATAACCAGAGATAAGACACATTCTCATAACTCGAACATAATGTTAGTGAGGTTCTGTTTGACATAAAAATATATATTCAAAACAAAAATATAAACATAATGACGTAGCTGGTGTTCTAGCAGCTGATCGTTTGCTTACAAAAACATGCGCATGTCACAAATCTTCTATTATTCTAGTAACCTTGGGTTTAATTCACGTCGAATGTCATGTAACTGTAAACAACTCAAATAGTACTCGTATGACAAGTACGGTCATTGTCAAATTTGAGATATTCACAACAGCATCGGCATACTTTAAAACTTAAGTAGCAGCCCTCGTAACGTTGCATTTTGATTAAAAAATCACCTCAGCGCCAATTGTTCCTAAATTACTTTTTTAGACGACGCCATCTGAAAGTTGTTCGTTCTGTGTTCATTTATATACCGAAAGTTGCGTTTTGAGTGTTCCATGTAGTGAAAGTGACAGTTCCGTACTGCAAAACACTTTCGGGACGCTCTGGAGTAGACAACTTTAACTTTCTAAAACGTGACTCTAGCCGCTTCAATGTTGACAGTTGACATATTCACTTCGATGATTTTGCATAACCTTAAATTTTTAATTTTCTGATATCATTTGTTTTATCCGAAGTTTTGTTTAAATTAATGAATAACAATGAATGATGATGAAAAAGAAAACATCAGTGATGAAGAGTTACTTCTTAATTCGTTGCCGGATAAATCTCGTGCAAGGTACGAAAAACAGTATGAGTTCTTTATGAAGTGGTGTCACCAGAAAAAATTATAAATAAAATGTTTATTTTCTTTCCTCAGTGTAATTGAAAAAGTTTTGGATCTTCTGCGTCGTCTAAAAAAATGTTGTGTACGCCTCGGTTGAAATAATACTTTGTTGGACTCGTCCAACAAAGTAGCACTCTAAGTCCTTGACATACAAATAACTATTTTTTAAGTACCTCACCTTTTCTTAATTTAGCAGTGCATAAATGCGAAAATATTCTGTATTTGGAAAAATATCTATTTGATACCATTAATGTTTCATCGTTTAATTATAAAATATTAACAAACAGAATATCATTTATTTTCAAATTTTGTAATCCTTAAACGCTACAAATAAAAACGTTATATAAATAAATATTATCAATACGAGTGTTGCTCGGTTTCTAACAGTGTCATTATTTATTTCAAAAAAAAGTTGTTTTAAAAATAAACCCACAACACCTGTCGTAAAACACTTAAATGTAGACTTCCACACGTCTAAGTGATAAGTAATAACGATATTTACTATAAAATGATATGTTTGTAATACAAAGATGATTGTTTGTTGAAAATTTTCACTTTCGTTTACTAAACATAAAGATTTCGTTTGACACTTTTCAAAATAACCACGCGAACAAGTTTACAATTTGCGTATCCCTTCTACCTACTCGCTAGATATGTTTTTGTTAAAAAGTTCAAATGATTTAACAGGTGGACCAATAAAAACCATCATCGTTACGTGAGATAAGGAAAAATTTGTTTAAAAACATACGTGAGAATCATAAAAACGAAGAATACATTAACTACACGAATAAGAAAATAACTAAAACACCATGGTTCTGTAAGGAAGTGAGAGCTAAATGTCAAGAAAAGAAAGAAGTTTACCTGAAATACAGAGCGTCAAAAATCCTGAATTCTTTTGAATATTACATAATGAAAAGATTACATAATGAAACAACAACATTAGTAAGAGAAATCAAGAACAAATATTGGGATCAATTTCCAAACAGACGCAGAATGATTTTTACGGCCTCCAGAAACAGATATGGCGAATGATAAAGGGACAATGAGCTCTTCGAGACAAACCAAATACAAAAGGAAACATGGGTCAAGTACCTCCAAGAACTGTACGGGAATGAAGACGAAAATAGAACGAAATAACTACGGACGAAGATCTACAGTTTGAACTGACAGAGGTGCAAGCGGTTATCAAGCAGCTCAAAAATTGAAAAAGTCCAGGTCAAGATGGCATAACTAACGAACTACTCAAATACGGGCGAGAAAGCCTTGCCATGCAACTAATAACTCTCATTAAAAAGATCGTGTCACATCAAAAATCCCAGACGATTGGACGATTGTCATGTTCAAAAAAGGAGATAAAAACATACCATCTAATTATAGAGGAATCAATTTGCTTTGTAGAACTCTGAAACTTACAACAAAAGTCATCACAAACAAAATAAACAGTCTTATCACGAGCAACAGGGATTTAGATCGGGAAGGTTGTGCACAGATGCGATCTTCGTCATCAGATAGATCACAAAAAAATCGATCAGGGGCCTATTCCACAATAATACTTTGCAACTTTGCACTTGCCACTTTTTTTTGTAAAGACTTTGCGGATAAGGACTTACGTCAATTTGACATTAGATTAAATTTTGTTAGTTCCTGACTGAATTTTGCTGAATATTTATAAAAAAGATGTTAGAATTTGAATTAATTTATTCAAGTGAAGATAACGACAATGCTGTCCGAAGACGCAAAGTGTATAAAGAGCGCTTCAACTTTGAACACTTGGATGATTTTCATTTCAAAGAAGATATTGTGTTACAACATATTTAAGACATCCACAGGAAAGAGTAAAGCGCTTCAGCCGGAGCGTCAGTTGCTGATTACCTAGGAAATGGAAGCCAACTTCATGGTATAGCCGCAATGCATGGAGTTAGCAAAGCAGCCGAATGCAAAGCTGTGCATCGGGTTGTCAATGCTATTATACAAAATATGTTCCCAACATTCGTACGTTGGCCCGAAAATCCTGTGAGAATAGCACAACAATTTTTCAACATTGCGGGGTTTTCTTCTGTACCATTCTCTCAACCGCATGATTGTTTGCGGCCCTAATTTTCATTTTTACGGTGTCAATGCTAATTGGCCTGGCAGTGTCCACGATGCAAGAGTACGACGTAATTCAGCAATTGCGCGGGATTTTGGTCAAGGATTCCGACCTTTTCCTCACGCAGTGATCTTGGGAGACAGCGCATATGGACTGAAAGAGTGGCTTATGGTTCCCCTGAAAAGAAATCCAAATGATATAACCAAACATAATTATAATAGGAGGCATAAAAGCACACAGCGAGTTATTGAGAATGCTTACGGCATTTCGAAGGAGAGATTCCCATGTCTTAACCATCTCAGAGTTTCACCACGAAGAGCGGGGAAGATTGTACTAGCCTGTGCCACGCTACACAACATTTGCTGCCCGAAGGTGACATTAACAGACTAAATCGCCTTTTGCAATTACTTAGCGTATAAACTGAAAATTTTTCGGTAGATTCTCTTCATTGATGTTTATAGTTTCTTATAATTGTTGAGATGTGGCAGCATGCACATGATTGATTAAATGTGTTATTTATGTTAATTCATTGGTTATTTTTTAATTTACATATCACTGTCACTCTAAGTATTATCCACTGGTTTTGTAACACTTTGTAACCTAGTAAGGTGATTAATAAACTGATTACGCAAGAGTTTAAAGGTCCATTTTGTATTGCTGTTTTCCAATGTAATCAAGACTAATAGTTACTTGATAGAGGAGGTTTCTTTCGCGGATATAATTCAGAATCGGATAATATTTGATTGTGTGATATAGAAGCTTTCAAAATAGGTCCTGAAACAAACTTGTTTTGCGACGACTTTTGATGCCTCCTTAAGAAATAAACATGAAACAATGTATTAATTTATTCATGCTATATAACAAAAGCTAACCTAAAAAACAGAAACTACATAAGACAACATTACACGAAATGGGTAGATACTAGATATTTATCCCTCATAATGAACTGCTTAGTCATAAAATTCTTTTGTAAATATACTTGGTTGTAAACCTAAGTCTTTTTCCAGTTTTAATACCTCCGGTTTTTTTATATATCTCAATCTCCAATAAAGACTCTTTAGTTTGACTCTCATATCTTCATTGTGGTTTTTCTTGTTTTGCACACAATTTTCTGCTGTCTTCCTTCTCTTCCCCTTGTGGTAGTCAATTTCAGCTTTCAAAATTTCAGTTTCAGTTTCGTTAGAAACTGTGTTCCTGTTCGACGTGCGTTATCTTGTTTATTCTACGAAACACAAACAACTCAAATGTACTGAACATTTTGAATTATTTATTACGTGAACTTACCAAAGTGCGGTTTTTCCATAAGCCGAACAAATTGTCTCTTACATGGGTCCACTTTTTTTCTGGAGACGCCAATTCTAAAGACTTAGCCAACGACGATATACTCTTCCAGGCATTTTGATTGTCTGCATTAGAGGATGTTTTGAAATTTCCAAATAATATATCGCATTTTTTTTTGATGGCAGCTAAAACAGCTAGCTAGATATATATTGTGGAACAAAAATCGGAAAAAATATAGCTTATCGATGTATTTTTTGCACTTAGCACTTCTCACTTTGCATCTTCTTGTTATTGTGGAACAGGAATTTGAAAATAAATTGCAAACTGCAAAGTGATAAGTGCAAAGTATTATTGTGGAATGGGGCCCAGCATTTATGTGCTTCATAGATCTACAAAAAGCCTTCGATCGAGTACAATTAAAAGACGTAATACATCTACTATGCGACACACAAATCCCTTATGACTTGATAAAAACCATTGAAAATATATACATAGACAAAAAAACCCAAGCCAAAATGATCTTCAAAGGCTTTTGTATGTGCTTAACTGCACTGAAAAATCTTTCAAAATGATAATATGTGCGTCCAAAACAAAATGTATGACCACATCCAAAACTCCGATAAGATGTAAGCTAGTCAGAGACGACCAGATAATTCACCAAGTGATGAAATTCAAGTACCTAGGAATCGAGATTTCAGGATTTGGAGGCGCAGAAAACGAAGTAAGAGAGCAAACAACTAAAGCCTTAAGAATAGAAACATGTTTCAACGAAACCATATGGCGAAATATCGGAACAGAAGCCAAATCGAGAATATACAAGGCCACGGTGAGACCCATAATGACCTACACCGCAGAGACACGACCAGATACGTCGAAAACCAAAAGAATGATGAAAACAGCAGATATGAAAGTGCTACGCAGTATAGCCGGAAAAACCCTACTGAACAAGGAAAGAAGTAAAGAAGTGAGAACATTAGAAGATTGTGCAGAATAGATGACGTCAACGAATGGGTTCTATCAAGAAAGAAAGAAAAAAAATACCGGCCGACCCAAAAAGGTGGAGCGATAACCTTGGAGAAGGATAGAAGGCAAGGATGTCGAAGATAAAACAGATGACTACGCCTCATACACGGAAGAAGAAAAAGAGAAGAAGAAGACATTAATAAGGTAAAAAGCGCGTATACAGGGTGTTTCAAAAAAAGGTAATCCTTTCTCTAGGATAGTTAGAAAAATATTTGGGATTTGCTCGGTGAAAAATCTTCATTCAAGATAAACGGCGTTGAAGAAAAAATCCAATGAGTTTGTTTTATGACTGACTCCCATAGATGGCGCTAGTTACACGGTTCGTACCAAGTAATATTGAATATAACCTTTTCACTAGATTTATTAAGGAAAATTTCACGTCAACTTGAACATCATGTAATTTTACCCAAAATCTTGATAAAACTCTATACTGTATACCGTTTTCGGAATATTTTGATTGAAAATTATGAAGTAATAACCGATGCTGATATAGAGTATTGATAAAGTTATTAAATATTATTATTATTAATTAGTAAGTATTGATAAACCGGATACATTAAGAAATGGGACTGAGGGCTTTCGTTTCTTGTAATGGTTCACAAAAATCCAGTCTAATCAGTATGGAATCTTGTTTTTCAAAGTTAAATAAGTATGGGCACTGAGCTATTGGAGCTAGTATAAAGCAAACAATTTTGTATTGTATTGCGGTTCTGGAACTCAAAATTTTATTTTGAATTTTACACAGCAATAGCTGAGCAATTTTTCTGAATTTTCCTCAGAAAACTGTCATTCATTGATAGTTATGACGTTAAGTTAATAATAATTACATTTTTGAAATCTTGTTATTTGTTAAATTAGATATTGTTAATCAAAATGTACTCAAATTTTGAATATACTGACATGTTAAGAGCCTCGAGCGAGTGTGGAGCTGTTACAGAAAAGTTTCCTCGAAGAAACTTACCAAGTAAAAATACATTTAGAGCCATTGAAAGCCATTGTCGAAGAGCTGGGAATGTCAGACTTAAAAAAATAAATTCTGGTAGACCAAGAACAATAAAAACCATTTATAAAGAAAATATCATCATCTAGAAACATCCTTATCATTATAGACAAGTCTAGTGGGAAAGAGCTCTTGCCAGATGATCTACCGGTTACAGTGGATTTTCGTCAAACATTACAAAAAAGGAACGGAAGTCCTCTATCCAAATTTTTACAAGACAACACTCATTTAAAATTAATGCTTACGCAGTAACTTCAGGTTAATAGGTTATCACATTCTACCTGGAACTTTTAATGGTGATATGTACCTGGATTTTCTAACCAATCACTTATTCAAGATTTTAGCAGATTTAACGCTAAAAGAGCAAAGATCTCTATTTTTTATGCACGATGAAGCACTTTGATTTGATTTGTCGTAATTGGTTGAGTAACCATTTTCTGAAACGATGCATTGGTTGAGGTGCAGAAGTTCTGATTCGCCAGATTACACAGTTTGGTCGTATCTTAAAGAAAAACTTTATTCTACAGAGGTAAGTTCCTAAATTACCACAACCCAACTCTTTCGATGTTATCACCCTTAAAATATGGTGACTTTCGCTGGATTTTTATTTTTTTTTATGTTTTCGTCCATGAATGTGATGAATATATATATATATATATATATATATATATATATATATATATATATATATATATATATATATATTATGTATGGAAATAGCTGTTGCAGGAAAAGACACAGAATAAAATAATAGCAGCAAAAATGAAACAACTGTGAGGAATATTATCACGGAACTAACGATTATGCTTGTTAAAAATCCAAACTATACAAAGAAAAACATCAATTTCAACAAAAATAATCATCGCTGGATCATTGGAAAGAGCTTGTTTTGTAATCATTGAGTTGTACTATAAGCAATTGAATTTCCATAGAAAAATATTCATAACGAGTTTAATGGCAAATATTATGAAATTCATTCATACGAATACTTTTTTGGAAAAAAAAAATATAAAACTTGTACTGGGCCACATTGTAAACGTGGTCCTAGTACTTCGAAATACTTTACTGCTCTGGCAGAAATATTTTTTAATACTTGAAACGACATAAAATATATTGAAACACATGCAATATTTTCTAAAATCAAAATTTCACCCTAAATACTCCTCCTGAACTTATTAACGCTGGTAAAGGTGAGCTGCAGGAAGAAAAGACATGAAAACGACAGCTGAGAGGGAAAAGCAGTTATCTCGATATCTCTTTGCCGGATACAGATCTAAAATGTACGACTTCCATCCCTTCTAACACTTGCTTATATGTTTCATAACAGTAGCGCAACTTTCTTGGTAATAAAAAATATGATTTTGGATAAAAAAACCTCTTAGAAATCAAATGTAATTTGAATTGGTATTTCATTTGTAACTGACTTAATTCTCAATCGAAACTTGTATCGTGGCTTTGAGCTTGTCTCAAATGGAAAGAAAAGGAAATTAAAAGCGAAATACTTTAGATAAGAACGAAATACTTGAATTAAGACAGGAAAATGCAAGATTAAGAGAAGAAAATGAACAAAGAAAATGCTAAAATCAAAGAAGAACTAAAAGATTTTTCAATGAAAGAATAATGAATGCAAATAGGGCTTTCCACGCTAATAGGAAATTATTGGAAAAATAATAATATAGTAAACTATATTATTATGATAAGACCAGAAGTGGTATACTCAACAGTAACAAGAAATGGCGAAGAAAAATGGAGAAAAATGAAAAGAAAGATAAGCAGAACAATAATGGATCAAGTTTAAATTAGTAATGGAGGATAGAGGATAATAACGAACTGAGAAATAATTGACGGGCTAAGCGGCGAAGAGTGAAGTGCTTGGTGTGTATTTGGGGGGAAGGAACAAAATCTCGATGGACGCGCCAGGCCTAGGACAAAATAAAATACTCTAAATAGAGAGCAGTTAAAAACTGACAGAAAAAGCCAAGAGATAGTATGTTGTTACGAGAAATAAGTGAGAAGGTTTAGACATCGATTATGGGGGCTGATCTATCTCAAAACGAGGATGCAGAGAGCTTTTTTACGAAGCAACCACATTAAAATATATGTACGGGTGTCTCCTATGATGAATATTTTTTGTCTGTATTATACATTTTTCCTAAAACGTTGGATATCTAGCCAAAACAAAACCACAAAAGATAAATACTGAAAGTTATGATAACTTTACTAATAATATCGTTTCCATTAGCTCTACACTCTACATTTACACATAAAACAATTCAAAAGACATAGTTCTTTTAACTCTTGAAGTCAAGCATTGCTTCAACATTGATGTGGTGTACCTATAAAGGTCTTTGTTTCTATAACATCAAGGACTTCTTAGTACGTTGATCTGTTAACCCCATATTTCTAGGTTATGCTTTATGGAATAATCCCATAGCTAAATGCCATATGTCCATACGGGCCCAATAGCTTGATTGTGATGATTTGGAATTTTTTAAGCATTCAATGTCATAGCCAAATAATTTTGGTGTTAGTGCGGTTCATGATTCCTAAGCTTAACATGAGAACAAAATATTATGAATAAAAAAACTGTGATTATTTCTAAATATATTTTCCCTTCACTCTCAGAACTTCTGGTTAAAGTTCCTATGTTACTACAAAAATATGATGCATCTTTAGGGTTAAAATTTTCGTATACTACCTGGGTAATTTCATCGTCGTTGTAAAATATTTTACACCTTAACTCAGTCTTCTATTTTGAGAACAAAAACTAGTCGGATGAAGTTAGACAAGGGTTATTAGGGCAGTGTGTCCTGGAGCTGGTCATGACCCACCTCTTAAAGTTGATTTCTTCAAGGTAATCAAAAGGATACCCTTGCAGTCCAAAAATGTTGTAACAATCATTTTTGGTGATTTTCGTGACCTTTTTTTGGCACGGTCCCTCTTCGGATTATACTTTTTTAGACCTCGCAGCGATGCCTCAAAAACCGCTGACATTCTACTCGTCGTTGCTTTTGCACTGCGCTAAAAATTCCAGGCACCCACTTGAATTAACTTTTGTCATAATTAAATCCTCGAGTAGGATCCTTAGAACACTTGCTCTGGAAACGGTGGTCTGTACTACAACTAATTCCATTTTCAGGCGCTGGTCCCTTAGAACAATTTCTAATTTCACAAATTTAATATTTTCTGGACTAGTCAACGTTCCAGGACCTGCCGTACGTGACTCAACTTCTAATGACTCTCGTTCCCAACGAAACAACTTTTTAATTGTTCACAATGATGGACACGTCACCATAAACAGCTTGAGCTAAGAATTGTAAAACAACAACAAATTTGAAGTTATAGGATCAAAAGTCTGAATAATTATTGATTTCACATCAATTGTTTGAAGTCATGAAAAGTTTTTTTCTATTTTTAGTTATTATTTTGGTATTATCTTGTTTCTTATCACAACGAGATATTTTTCTGTAGAAGCTATAGAAAACTATCGTCATTTACAATCTCTTTCATCAAGAATTTCATGTAAGAATTGAAGAGCAATGACGAGATATTATGTGAGTACGCCAATGTTATTTAGTTCACCACCCCCATGCGTTCACACTCCTCATTTAGTGCTAAATACTTAAATAGTATTTACTAAACAAGATATTTTACTCAACCTTGCCGACGACTATCCGACTCTTAAAAATGTCAAACATAAATCATCAGATGGGTAGTTAAAAGGACCGCCACGAAGTGCATGCTAAAATGATACATTCATTTTATAAGGGGCATTTTTGAGAGAAAGAGAGAGGCTTTATTCTCAATAAAATGTTACAATTTGAAGACAAAAGTTTATACAAACTAAAAAAATACATAAAAATAAATAAAGATACAAAAGAAATAAAATTTTAATAAACAGAAGAAAACCGCAAGTGGCAAGTGATTGTGCATTTTTTTTATTGTAAAATATTGAGCCCTCAAATAATTTTGAATGTGGAGTAGGTAGGTAAAGGTTGTGCTCCGCGTTAGTATACAGTCTCTGAAGAAGATAACTTTGGTGGGTGTTAGTGGTAGTGTAAACAGTGTGTTTAGCATGAATATCACCAACGGTTCCAAAAACTTCAAACTTCAAATGTAAAATGGAGAAATGAATTTTCAAAATTTGTGGAAACTGTAATTTGTAAACTTCCATTTAACATAATAATGCACAGTTGCAATTGGGTAAAATTCTACCCCCAGTGGGTGTTTGTGATAGGTTAAAAATGGCACTGTTAGGTTTGGTTAAAACAAAATGTGATATTTTTCATTGTTTGTTCATGTATTTAGAATATAGAATATTTTTTACTGGAATACACCGTAAATAAATACTTAATCTTTGTTTTTCATTACAAAATTGAAGTACAGAGCTGCATAATCTTCCGTCACGAGTTGTTTAATCTTCATGACAACAACGATCACAAGCACATTGTAATAAAAGTTGAAACTTTATGGCGGGTATTATTAAAATAAAAATCGCTCAAGGTTAATCACTTTTTAAGGATGGGAATAGCCGCCAGACAAACAAATTACGATATCTGTCGGAGTGTTGAGACAGGTATTTCGATTGAAAGAAAGTCAGGTTCAGGAAAAAAAAGCAAAAGAATGCTAAAAAAGAAGGGAGAAGCTTTAGTTGAAGCGGCTCACGGAACACTAGGAATCAATTTCCGAAACTTCAAATTCAAAATCGATGATATCGAAATATTTTAGGAAGCAACAAATTGAACAAAAATCACAATCAGTTTTCGCCCTCTAAAAGTTTGGAAATCATCACCAAGGACGAGTCATGTTTTACTTCTGACGGTAGTGAAACGGCTTTTCTGTAAAACTTTTTTCGAAATATTTAGACAACTCTGTAAAAATATTCAAAATAAACGAACTAAGATTGTGCTTTGATAAATAAGAAAATGATTAAAAATAATTTGTTTGGATTTTTATTGGTAATCTGATACGAGGAATATTTCAAAACGTATATAATTTATTTTCTTTACGTGATGGCATCGGCCCTTCCTTTCGTACACGCACTATAACAAGTTTATATTTAAAAAAATCGAGACTTTAGTTCTCGTATGGCAACACTGTATCCTCCGCTTCCTAACCTAAATAACAGTTAGACATTTGTGACCACAATAAATTTAATTTTATGGGATTGCTTATTTTGTAATGTATACATAACCAGATTGATATATATTTTGTTTTCAATATAAGATATAATTTTTTATGGGTTTTTTATCATTATAGCCTATTTGAAACCTATAAAGTAACACGAGACAAAATAATAATAATAAACAAGTAAATAATTAATAAGCGTAGCTTAATAACATTATCTAAGATATTTTTAAATTATGTAAATAAAAAGGTGAACAGAATATATTTCGAAGATATTGGTACGGTTTGGAGAAACTTATCTTTAATATAAAGCAGGCTGTAGGGAAATTAAAGGCAAAATAGAGCGGTTGAATTACTTTGAAACATACTAGAGCCATCTATTTGTTGAGTAGTAAACCTAGTCAAACCCGCACACTCCGATGTGGGTCAGTATCGGTGAACGTGCGCAGAACCGAGCTGGAACCTCGGAGGATAGAGAAAGCGTTATCATTTTGCCTTCCTTAGTCGGAACAGTTTCCAATTATAGAAAATGACCACATAGAAGTATTACATAATGGTGGGAAGAGCTTTTTTTCATATTTTGATGTAAAAAACGTCATTTTTAATCAGCCTGTACTTTTGTTGTATTATACAGTGCTTTTCAGATAAAAGTATCCACCTTTAATAACTTTTGTAATACTGGTATTTAGAAAAAATCCAAAAATACGTCAATTTATGTTGGAAGGGGCAAGCATTATGGCTTATTTGAACTTACTGGAAAAGCCACCCCCTCACCCCTAGCAGCATCCCCTTTATTTTTTTAAATTACTTGTCATATTTTTTATGTAAAATTTGAATACTCCTCTTTGAGCTGATTTCAAAAATGTATAATACTTGTAGGTTAAAGTGGTTAGTTTATGAGATAAACAATTTTTCTTTTAAGAGCACAAATTTTACTTATTATTTACTTTCACCTTATTTGCCTGTACTAAAATGGGTTGTACAACAGTTCAAACTCTTTAATCTTTTTAACTGTGCTATTTATTCTACTTAAAAAATCCAAACAACAAAAAACTCTACTTTTTATTAAAGTTTGACATTGTCAATTAGAATTTGTAGTCACTATTGATAGTGTAATTTGATACATTATTTATTTTGTTTCTCTGAAATGGTTTACTCTTTGCAAGAAAGAATTGAAATTGTAGGTTTATACTACCAAAATAATAATTGTGCAAGAGCTGCTGCTAGAATATTTAACGAATTACATGATGGAAGACATGCAACTCATAAGTATGTAATTCAACTCATGGAGAAATTTACCACAACAGGGTCTGTTTGCAATAAAGTGCATAAGCGAGAGGGACTCGTAAATAACGAAGCAATCCAAGTGGCAATTTTAGGGCAAGTCAGCTTAGAGGCTCAACAACCCCAATCGTTGTCAACAATAAGTAGAGCGATCGGTGTTTCATCTTCTACAGTTTTCTGAGTTCTACATAAATTCAAGTACCACCCATACAAAGTTAAGTTGGTGCACGAGTTGAATGAAGATGATTTTGATCGTCGTCTAGAGTTTTGCGAATCAATGACGCAAATTATCAATAACAATCCACAATTGTTAAACAATATTTGCTTTTCTGATGAATGCTCATGGTCATTAAATGGCTTAGTAAGTAGGCATAATTGTAGATATTGGGCTGAAAGTGATCCACATATTATGCGTGAATTCCATACACAACATCCCCAAAAGTTAAACGTTTGGTGTGGTATCCTAGGTGACCACATTGTCGGACCTTTCTTCATCAACGGAAATTTAAATGGTGAATCATATCTTGAGTTACTCAGGGAAGGGGTTGACCCACATGTTACAACAATAATAGAAAATGATGATAACCTTTCCGAAGATTTACTGGTATTTCAACAAGACGGAGCTCCCCCACACTATGCTATGCCTGTCCGACAATTTTTAAACGAAACATTCCCCGCTCGTTGGATAGGTAGAAGGGGGCAGATGATGGGCTAGCCACCTAGGTCACCGGATTTAACACCCCTAGACTTCTTTTTATGGGGGTATTTAAAAACAAAAGTTTATGCTACCCAACCAGAATCTCTGGATGATTTACGAGAGAGAATAGAAAATGAATGTCGACAATTAAATCCAGCCGTATTAAGCAATGTCAGAGAGGCATTTCAAAATAGATTATACCATTGTATGGAAGTGAATGGTACTCATTTTGAACACTTATTGTAACTTCATAATAAATAGCACAGTTAAAAAGATTAAAGAGTTTGAACTGTTGTACAACCCATTTTAGTACAGGCAAATAAGGTGAAAGTAAATAATAAGTAAAATTTGTGCTCTTAAAAGAAAAATTGTTTATCTCATAAACTAACCACTTTAACCTACAAGTATTATACATTTTTGAAATAAGCTCAAAGAGGAGTATCCAAATTTTACATAAAAAATATGAAAAGTAATTTAAAAAAATAAAGGGGATGTTGCTAGGGGTGAGGGGGTGGCTTTTCCAGTAAGTTTAAATATGCCATAATGCTTGCCCCTTCCAACATAAATTGACGTGTTTTTGGATTTTTTCTAAATACCAGTATTACAAAAGTTATTAAAGGTGGAGACTTTTATCTGAAAAGCACTGTATATTGTTAATTAATTGATATAACACAATCACTTGCATCGTTTTGTCCTAATTTTTGTCTCTAAAGAATGAAAACAAGTTAAATACCTAACCTCGAAATTTGACATTGATTCAAAAGCGCCCTAATAAAATTCGTTAATTTGTTTTATTGATTACTTGAGATGGTTAACAGATATATAAGAAAAACTACTAGATAGTCATTAGACGAGGAGAATATGAGAAACAGTGAAAAATAAAGAAATGGAATCCAAAAAGACAGCTGCAATCCGTAACGTACCAAAGACTACACCAAAACGAGGATTCAACACATATAAGGAAATAAATGATCTAGAACAAGCGACTGTGAAAAACTACGACGTTTTGAGCAGATATTTAGCAAGAAAAAGAGTTGGATTTATATATCAAAAGCAATACAAATTCACAACGAAAAAATCTTCAAAGTTAACGAGACTTGCATGACTGCGGTATCGAAAAGTTTGCCGCGGATTGTTGGTATTTTACATAGGATGAAGGATAAATTACTGAGAAATTCTCCACGAGGATCTTGGTTTGGATACAGAAGGATATATTTACCGCATGATTCAAGAAATTCATTCTGTTCTTAAGAGCATCTCCAGAAAATCCCTAATTGACGGATAAAAATTTAGACGTTTTTTATTTGGGACAAGAACATGGAGTATATTTCCTGTCGTCTCAGTCGCTTTGCACACACCGTCTTCAACCCTTAGATGTGGGATTTATGAAGTCAATCTCTGCTTATTATGCAAACAATTGGCTAAAAATTAGTGGAGGAAAAGTTAAATAACTCAATTTCAAATTGCTTCAGAAGTTTTTCAGAAAACTACCACTAAAACGCAGGCATCTGGCCTAGAATCGTTTCACAGAGGTAGATTTTTTGGCGACTTCTACAACTGATATCGCATTAAATGTCAGTGAAAGGTTGATAGTTAACGAACCCTAGCTACCAAATACAAATGGACCATCTCAAGTTACTTGAAACAACTATGCAAGAACTGATTGATTACTAACGCAGTCGTTCCACTTCACGAGCTACTCAGTACTCTGGAACAAACTAGGAACTCATCGTAATCGAGCCTCAGCCGTCTACTTCGGGAAATGTGCCTCGAAGGTCAGTTTTTTGAGGCACAATATCTAGAAATGTATCGCTTTCTACATAATTACAGCCAACTGAAAACACTGTAAAAGATTTTTCATCAGAAGATCCATAAATCCTAGCATTAACTTCAGAAACCAATCCATCTGTGATAGAGTGGAATAAAGAAGAGAATAGCGAATTTCTTGTCAGTTCAAAAATGATAATGCTATTTCCAAAAACATCTGTCCCTAAAAGATGTGGCAAAACAGCAGTGATAATGTCTTCACCAGATCGGAAGAATCTTGATATAACATAAGAAGCAAAGAAAGTGAAAAATAATCTTAATCTGAACCTGAAACTGAAAAGAAGTTCAATAAAGGAACAAAGACAAAAAAAAATACTATAAAATGAGGAAGAAAGGGACAAGAAGGATTTAATATCTGACGACGTGCTTCTATTGCTCTCATCTCTTTTCCATATCGAGTATTGGTGCAATGCCCGATTATTCTCCTTTGAGCACATTGTTGTGTAGATTAGACTGCGAATGTCCGTCATTGGGTCCATTTTGCCCTTTAACGTGGTCCATTTTACCTTCCTGTTTAGGCAAAATGGACCGTATCGAAGATTTTGGAAATCATCCAATATCTTCTTATTCTCTGTATTTGAGATTTATAAAAAATATCGATTGATTTCTAATAAGTATATTACATACAAAGTTCCTAAAATAAATATATATTCTGTTGATTACCACCAGTTCTTCCTAATATACCATTTTACCTTCAGTTCCCTTACTGAAAGAGATTTTATTTTTCTTACCACACCACCGGTCAAATAAAAACAATAAGATCGATTTTTATCTATATATTTCAAAGGACATATAAAGGACAACATAGTAATAATGAAACTACACATTTCAATTTTTAATTCGTCGATGTAATTCTCTTTTGCTTATATTATTTCGGTGCACAATTTTGGTTTGTCTGTAACAATTTGGTGTCTTCACTGCCCTCTTCTAAAAAGTCCAGCTTCTCTCAATCTCCTTTTCATTGTATAAGTACTCCAAAGCAGATCACTAGATTCATTGATCTCAACTGATATCTCTGGACCTGTGAGTTGTAGATAACGTTTACTGATCAATAAAATACGTTTATCTTTACCATTTTTGGCGAGGCCGTCCTAAACGTTTTCTATCGGCTTCAGGTGGATGTATATTTTTTCACGATGTACTTCACTTTTACCTAGACTATGAAGACTTGTGGTTCGTAAACGAGTTTCAACCGATAGTTCCTTGGTTTTACCCATTTACAAACTTACAAATCTGAATTTTCCAGATCGAAAACAATTCGTATAGGTCTTGGTCTAATGGGTTAACTGAAGCACAGTTCCTGGTCTGTTGCAGAGTACATGAAGTGGAAGGCCTGGGCTCGTTATCAATCAGTTCTTGCAAAGTTGTTTCACGTAACTGATATGGTCCGTTTGTATTAGGTAGCTGAGGTTCGTTAACCATCAGCTATCTTGGTGGAAAAATTATAAAGCACAGAACGTTCTTGCGTCCCTCAGGCCTAACTAGGACTAAACTACAATCATAAACGCCGGGTAATAATTCATAGTCAAAGAATAATAAACAAATCAGCCGCTACTTACAAATTTTTGACTTATCGCATTCACCTAAAAAATATAAACATGCCATTGTATAAATTAAACAAATAACGGACACTAGGTATTATTTTTGGTTATAAGACACCGTTTTGAACTTCGCGCTAGACGTACTACGGTTTTCAGTTGATAATTTTCACTTTAAACTTTAACCAACAGGGAAATTTTGAAAACAGGACAATAAAAATTCAAGGTATGTTTGGATTATATATTTAATTTTCATTTGCTATTACAATAAAAGCGTTTTTAGTAACTTTTAGAATTAATTTTAAGTTTCTAGAATGTAGTATTTCCAATTAAGTTACAGAGTGAGGAAACTAGTTTGATTTTAAAGTTCATTTGATAATGAAATTTTAAAAAAAACTATCAATTCAGCATTTTTTGCAGTCTTATTGCAAATTAGATATTCAAAAGCAAGTTTTCCAGCAACCTCATCGCGGGGCTTCTTAAAAAGAAATATAAAATTATTTTCTATTGGGAAAAAGTGAGGCTTACATTTTTTGCTCTAAAACCGTTAGAGCTCCTTAAATCAGCTTGACATGATGCAAGACAACATGCAAGGAATTGCATGCAATTTATTGCAAGATCAATATATTGCATAGCTGCACTTCGCTTGCTATTACATCATGGTTGTCACTAGTCATAATTCCATATAAGTAAAAGTAAACAATTTCCTAACCTCACATTTTATTTAGTATTTGTGTGCGGTTTAGAAATGGAAACAAAATCAAAGTTAATTAAAGTAAACAAGGAAAAAGAAGTAAGTGCATGACTAGCAATAATTATATCGTCTCTACCTTGCTTCTGCCTGGATAGAGCAAGGAGAAACATTAGTTTAGCTATAGAAAAAAAAAGACGAGCAAATATGTGGATGAAGAAACAGTTAACAAAACTCCCAACGAAAATAAAATGTGAGCTAACTAAGAAATTCTTGGGGAGAGACGTACTATCAGCAGATCAGAAAGTCATTTCTCCTTAGTATTTCAACGTGTTCGCAATGAAAATGCCATCAAACCAATAATATTGTGAGTGCGAGATCTTGCATGAGACTATCAACCTGGATTTCACCTGAGCATGCTTTTGAATAGAAATATTGCGTCTTGCATTGCATTGAATTGCACGTTGTCTTGCACCATGTCAAACTTCCTTAGTAAAGTAAGTAAGAAAAAAGTGGTCGTTGCATCACTGGAAATAATTATATCTGCCTCTGCCTTAGATGAAGAAGCTCATTTCTCTCTAAAAGTGCAACTTTCCCGCAATAAAATTTGCACCAAAACGATAAAATTGGAAGTGCAAGATCTTGCATGAAACAATCAACTGAACTTAATTTTCGCATGCTTTTGATTAAAAAATTTTGCGTCTTGCATTCCACGTTGTGTTGCATCATGTCAAGCGGCCTTTAAGGTTTGAAATATTTAGTTTTACGGTATCAAGCAAGCCTGTATTTTTGAAAATTTAATTCATCTTACATTTGAGGGATATATATTAGAAAAATGTTTCAATTGGGGGGAGGGGTATAAATAACTACATCAAAAATAATTTGCTGAAACTATCTTAATGAAAAAGTCTTAATTTGAAAATATGTAATATATGTAATTATTTCTTAAAGGAGTTTTTCTAATATGATTTTTTATATTTTGATCATATCAAAATACAATTTCTATATCAATTTGCTTGAAAGATACGAAAATTTAAACAGTGAGGATCATCAAGTCTTCCTCCCCCTGTTATCTTATTTATTATGAAGATTTCACAAAATTATTAGATGTGATCTAAGGGTGTGAAGACAAACTGTTTTAATTGTTTGCAATTTACTCTATTGAACGATGGTTACTACACTATAATTTCACAAATTTACAAATTTTATGCAGAGTTTTCTCAAAATTGTCTTTCTTTTAATTATTCATGTGTAGTTTTGTTTCCCATATATATTTCTCCAGAAACTTTCAACTGGCATCAGTTGATGCATATTAGGAGCATTCTTAGACTTATCAATAAAGTTCGTTTATTTTATAACTATTGGGAATATATAGAAGCAGTAATAGATATAATTCAATTACTTTTTCTTTTGATTGATTGCTTCTGTCTCTCTCTATTTAAAACATTAATATAAATTCTATCAAATTATCAAAGAAACTTTTAATGATATATGTAAAGTAGAAATGTATATTTTCACAGTTTTCTATCCCCCTAAATATTTGAGATTTAATGTACCCGGTACCCCTAAGTGTGGTAGTCAAAAATTCTATTCCAAACAGTGGCATAAATACATAATAGATCAAGCTGGTTAAATCCTCTTGAAAGTAAGTATCAACAGATAGAAAAATGGTATGGGTTAGTATAAGGAAAATAGACCGAAGAAATCGAGTTTAAGATGGAAAAAATTTCTTTATGATGCTTTTTTATGAACTGCATTAATCTAGATCTTACAAACTCTTTTTCATATATTTTGGCGGATAAGGGATTTTCAGAAAAACAAATTTATGTTGAAGAATGACCACCAGAAAATATATATACTTTCGAATTGAGCTTTTTGTGTCTTTTTAAATACACTTTGAATTTATTTCTTCGCCTTTCTGAAAATAATAAGACTTATTATTTGCCATTTTCCTCTGTCAAATATGACTCGTTGACTATAGTGATTTTCAAACCTTTCGGGCGAAAATTCGTTTTCAGTTTTGATGTTTGTTCCATTTGTTGCTTCTCAGAATATTTGGGTGCAGATTTTCTCGATTTCTAAACTACATTCTGTTCCTTTAGAATGTTTTTGACTTTTCTGCCCAAAATTCTTACCGTAAACGATTTCTTCAGATCTTGATTTTGTTCAGAAAACTTGGCGATCATTGTACGTCGTTTTTTATCTTCCAGTTTTTCCACACTTGAAATTAAACTTCTAACAGAGAGGTACTGTTCATATTTGGGATATTTGACAACAACAAGAAAGTGTAAACCAAATTGTAACGAGTGGTGGAACTATGATCCGACATCCAAAAAAGATTCTATCGAGTGGCATCGAAAAGGAGAGACCGTGCCAAGAAAGGTTACCAAAAACGCGAAAAATATATTACAATATTCTTGAACTGCGAGGGTATACTTTTGATTTGAAGGAATTAAATACAACCGTACAATTTTGTTTTACTAAGTTGCGACAAAAAAATTATTGGTAAAAGACGCGGCAAAACCATTGTTTGGCTTTCCATGGCTATTGTACATGAATATGGTTTGAGAAAGATTGAACGCCTACATTATAGCCCTGATCTAGCTCCCTCAATTATTATTTGCTCGCGAAGTTAAAGGGGAAAAAGATTTAACAGCGACGATGAAACTTTGATTTACCAAGTTGTACTAAGTGTTTTGATATAAAGGAAAAATATATTGGAAAATATCACATTTTTGTGAGCCGCGATAAAAATTTCCGGTTATGGATGTAGTTATTTGTTCAACAATTAATTTTTAGATGTTGTTATAATTTTTTTTTTGGTCGCGAGATATTTCTCATAAACTTTTTTCCACCCCCAAAATAAATTCGAGATGTTTTCAACTATAAATCCTTTTATTTTAATGATCAATTTACTAAATGCTACGACTTGTGGTTTAAATATTAAATTATAATTATAAATATACACCACAAGAGTTATATATATTTTTTTGATAAGATTAAATATTCTACATACTCAAATCAGCATTTCTCAATCTTATTAGGGCGCAATTTTAAACGGTATATTCGCCGGAGACTAGCTACTTTTCTGCAAGCTACATCACTCGCTTTATTTGATATTTGAAATTATTTTTTTATGGGGAAAACAACCAAGAATCGTCAATCACGCTGCAAAAAGAGGGTAGTTGATCGAGAAATTAAATATCCGTAGTTGTCAGTTGTTTTTTGTAGAAAGTTAGAGCTGTGAAGCAAAAATATTTACAAATGTCAATGATAGTCCAGGCTACCAAGGTAAAAATGGGTATCACCTCCGATTTCCATGAACCTGCATCACTTTACATGAAAATTTGGAATTAAGCTTGATTTACCCTTATCTCAAAAATTTACACTAGGCTGATGTGTGCTTATTATTCTTAGGGATGAAAACTACCCCTTATTGTAACAAATCACTAAAATTTTAATTACAATTTTAATTAATGTGTAAAAAAATACTTTTAAGGTTTGAATAAAAGTTCTTTAATGCTTTAATATAGTATTTATAATTTTTCAATTCTGTTTGATATATTTTATCCCTTATAAAGCAACCCCGGTTAATATAAAATTAAAAAAATATAATTTAATTACTTTGTTGTGCTAATATTAAGTTGACTCATTTTGTTTGTGTTGAACTCAAATATTTTACATCCAAATCTTCAACCCTTATAAATATTTCCTTATTTACAAAAAAATATTTATAGACGTATTTATTCTTTTTGATGATTTATTTATTTTAAATGGATATCTCTTTATCTATTTCGATTTGAATATTTTCTATTCACAATTTTCAACTTCCATTTCGGAAAAAATTGAAAAAAAAATATTTACAGACGCACTAATATAATTTTTTGATATATTTATTTCTAATTGACATTTTTTTATATCTTTTAACTTGAATTATTAATAAAATTTGTACAATGTTTAATTACACAGGAAACTTTTTAAATTAAAAAGGAAAATTATATTGTATTTAGTTTTTTTGCCATATCTCCGTTAATTTTCAAGCAAATTAGTCGCTGAAAACGTAGATATATAAAAAATTTTATAACCTATAAATTTATAAACTTCTTCACCTCAGTTATATCAAAAGTTACAGAAAATTTAAAAAAAGAAAATATTTGTTAAAAAAATACTAACTTTTTGTTCTCAATCGATTTTCGTGTACCTATATCGTATAGTTTTTGAGAAATTTTGAAAAACAGGAGAAATTTTGAAAAGGTTTTTGCTAAAAATGATAACGATAACTTTGTTTATCCAGACTGTTTGTAATAAAATTAGGTTACAGTTTAAAAAAAGTTTCCCCCCTTTCTTAAAAAAATAAAAAACTTTGGTTTTGTTTTGGAAACTATGTTATTTTTAAAGTTATATAGTTTTTGTTTTCTTTGTGGTTGAGTTGTTATAAAGACTGAAGATTATTTTTTTTAAATAAAAAAAAAAAATAAAAATGAAGAATACTTACACATACTTACATAATAACAACATACTATGGGCATTTAACCAATCTATGTACAGTTGTAAAAATTTAAAAAAAAAAAAGAAAACTGAAAAATAGATAAAGAACCGTTTTTTTGTGTTGTATAAAGGAATCTTATTAATCTGAGCATATTCCCTTTACTTATTTTATAAAATCTTCTTATGAGAAGCTGAGCAACGAATTGAAATTTTGTATTTTTAACGGAATTACGGCTATGAGTAGTCTACTTCATACTTTATAGTCTACTTGTACAAATACAAATATTTGAGTGACACAAAGCATTCAGTGAAAATCGTCAAGTCGTTCAAAGCTTAACTCATGCTAGTCCACCATTCTCCTCTTTTGAAGACTATAATATAATGGTAATGGTACTTATAAATGGTCGAGACGGAATTTCAGAGATAGTCGAAGCTCTCGTCTTGTCTTGTGGACGGACTGACAATATTTTGGTTAATGTTTTGGGTACGAAGTGGGTCAATTCTAGACTCGTACCAAAAGGTCCGAAGATAGATTCTGTATAACGTAGTTAAATACCCCAAATTATTGGTAAAGAGACGTGGATTCATGAATATGACGTTGAAACTGCCTGACAATGAATGGAACTCAAAAATTGAGCCGAAATCGGCAATTACTGTCGAGAGTTTCTCCATAAATTCGTTCCAGAGGATCAAAAGGTCATTGTGGAGTAAATAAGATTGACATTAAGATTCGTTAATATTATTTTTTTTCGGTAAGTTAAGGTATAATTTAATCACATTTAGAATAATTAATTATATTAGTTCAAACGTGTACTCTATTAATTTAATTGGTTGTTACATCGGAACGAATATCATTTTGCTTTTATTTTTGTGAATCATATATTTTTCAATATTATCAATCGTTTTTCTTTTCATTTTTAAGTACTGGCAACCACTACGAGAAGTTATGGTGGCCGCTTATGAAGGAGCGTCCCATAAGTTGTGAAACGCTGATATAAATGCATTTTATATGACTATAAGTCTTATTTTTTGTACAATGAACACAAAATATCAGTAACAAGAGTTAACAAAATATAATAGGAAATAAAAACTGTAATTCTGTCTAATAGATTCATATCGTTTATTTAATAAGAAGATACTTTAATAGTAATGTAGACAAATTTGATATTTATGAAGTTGAACTTTGAACACTTTTTATAGACACCCCGTATAAAATAAAAAATTTTTCAACATAGATTCAAATACCTCCAATCTTGCTAGAAACAACCGAACAGAAACTATTTTCATATATTTAAGGATATTCTCGTAAAAAAATAATTATAAGGGTCTGCAACGGTCAAATTTCTTATAAAAAAATTAATAACTCAAAAATTATGCATTTTTTGAATAAAAATTTTAAACAATATTATACTAAAATTTTTCGTATATTTCAAAATTGTATTAATATACAGGGTGTTCTATTGGAAATAACAGCCGGTAGATCCGGAAGTCGGCCATCTTTTAAAATATTTTAGTAGTACACCCTGTATATGTGTCAACCTATCATCTTTAATCGTAAAATACTCTATCACGTCATATTTTTCTTCTCCAAACCAATCGTTTTTTGACATATAGACAAATGGGCCAAGCGCCAGAGCCAAAAAAGTAGGTTCATAATGCAAAGTTCTAGAAGGATTTTTTTGGTTTATGTGCATATATTCAGGGGACTTCCCCCCTGAATATAAATCCAAGTTGGGCGTTATGGGGGGCCCCGCGTCATCCGCCATCTTGAAAAAAACGTTTTATTGAATAACTCGTAAACCGTCCATCCTACGACAATATTGTTTTTGCTAAGTATATAGTTAACAGTTAACATGATAAAGTTTGGAGCGCTATAATTAAAAACCTATACATTATATAAAAAAAAAGTTTCAAATAAAAAAGATGGCGAAAATCATTATGTATAGAAATGATATGTATTATTTTTGTGGTACAATGCTCGATTTGCGTGATATTCGATGAAACGTGTTTTTCAAGATGACGTCTGACGCAGGTGGTGCCCCTACTTGGATTCACATGCAGGGAACTCACCTGAACATATTTAAAAAAAAATCCTTTCTCCAGAACTTTGCAAAAAAAGTACCTGGTGCTCGGCCTATAAACACCAGGCTGATTTATGGTTCTGTCGGAGCTGCATCTGCTATGAGCCAGGTCAAGTCTTTCGATAATTTACCCCTACAGTTTTATTCTGAAAATTAATTCCTCATTCCGAAATTATTAGTGATTGATGATTGACCTTGGACAATTTGATGGGTCCTCTAAACTTCTATGGGGGAGAGAAGTCATTTTTTGATCGCGAAACTTTGGGTTATTTTAACGATAAAACAGCGAGTTTTTCTTCAGAGACTTCTTCAACAATTTTCTTCATAATAAATAAGGAGACCCAATTCAAGGAATTATTATCTTTGCAAAAACTCAGAGTCAACATTATCAGAGTTAGATGACTTCAAAATGAAAAGTGCCCAAAATGGTGTTTTTTGAAGTAATTTCAGAATATCTTAAAAAATTATTGTCTTATCAAAAAAAAACTGTAGATTCAGAAAGGGCACAAAATTTTACAAAAAAAAGGTTCGTACAACAATTTCGCCAAATTGCACCGTATTCCTGAAAAAAATTGTTGAAGATAAGCGTTTTCGCGATCTGCATTTTTTGAACCAGCGCGGGGATTAAAAATCGATAACTCTCGATAGAAATGCCCGATTTTGACGAATCTTACGTCATTTTGAAGATAAATATTTGCTCTAAATCACTGAAATCTTGTCTCTATCTTTGTAGCGAGTACTTAATTTTTAAATTCCATAGCATTTATTCGGTACCAGTAATGCTGGTTTCAAATACGATTATTTTCGAATGTTCGCTTTTTTTCGGTTATAAAATCTTGACAGAGTTGATAACTTCAAATGTTGATATCTCAGGAATAAGCGCACGTATTAACATGAATCAAAGTGGAATCTGGAGGGGAATATCTAATCTTTTTGAGAAGCTTTATAAAAATGCGCTTACTTTAAGGGATTTTAGATAAAACTCAGCCAATCTTGTAGTAGCTGAAAACATAACTATTTCGACGTTTACAATACATTGTCGGCCAGGGACCTAGTTCGAGCGGTGATAGTTCCAGACTGTGAAAACGCAGATAGTGACTATGAGAGGGATGATGAGTTCGATGATTAAATAAATACTCGTATATTGTTCTACCCATTTCTTGATGGTGATTTCTCGAGATTTCATTTCTTTGTACCCTCCTCAATATAAATGAAAAAAACGAGTGATTCCACATATTTTTTCATATATACCCCTCAAACACGTTTCTGGGATAACATGAGGGTTCTATGGCCCTGGGAGGGGAGAATTAGCGCCAATAACTTTTACTTACTATTTTTAACAATTTTGATTATATTCATTACGTAAGAGCGATAATCTCTAGAAAACACTTTCAGGAAAGATATTTTATCGATTTGGGGAGGGAGGATTTGTATCCCAAAACTGATAAATTGCACGTTTTTTAGAGAATACCTCCCAAAAATACGTTTTTTCCATTTTAGGGGGGTAGCACCCCTCTAAGACGGTGATAAGATCATTAGTAATGATTTAGCACACTGCGACGACCACAAAGCAAAAAAAAATCGTACGAGCAATTTAAGTTGAATCTTTGGGAGAAAAATTGCTCTATTTACTGGCCTATAATAATTCATAAGTCATATGCAATCTCTACTGATATCTAAATTCTACCTGACTCTTGTACCTTCTCCAGAAATAGAAGTCATGGCATATACAAAACGGCTAAATTTCGGGCAAAATGAACATCAAATATAAGTCTAACTTTGTGAAGGCGCTTAACAAGAATAGTGATGCATTCCGGTATTGGCATATAATATTTCCAAATAAAAAAACATGCTACTCTATCAAACCGCCTGGAATATAACACGTGAGTGTAAATTATGGAAAGAGTAGGCAGAGCAGAATCTTGTATCCCAGATGGATAATGAAACTGAAACAGCGTATGAAGAAGAATATGAAGGTGGATTCGTTAATTCACTGGTCGACTCTATTAATATATAATTTTTGTCTCAGTAATAGAAAATGTTGTATGTATTAATTTAGAGTATTAATATTCAAATTATGTAATTATTATTTTTATGCATCTAAATGTTCATGATTTTAGGTCTCTTTTGTTTTGAAATTAGTTTTGTTTTGATAATTTTTAAAAGAAAGACAAATTTTGACGTTTCGACTTTTCTTTAAGTCTTTATCTAGTCGAAACGTCAAAATTTGTCTCTCATTTAAAAATTGCTAGGTCTAATTATTTTTTAGAACTCTCCAGTACTTTAACGTTTATACTGTAGCGACCCCTGCAAAAATCACAAAATGACGTTTTGTAAGTAAGGTTATGAGTCTCACAATCACAAACATTTCAGCAAAAAATACAAAATTAAAACTTTTACATTATTTTAAATTTTATGTTTAATTTGTATCATTTTCTCTGACGTATAAAACCAAATTAATGATATTAATGTACAATTACTGGATCTTCTTATCAATATTGCGTATAATAATTTTAAAACGATACGGGGGTATTTAGATAATTTTTAACAAAGTATTACTACGATAAAACATATATACAATTCCCATATTTGTACATTATATAAACTAAGATTAGAAAATCCAAAATGTAAGATTACAAGAAAGGTTTATTTCAAATAAAACATTGTAGTATTTTTATATAGGGTTAACTATGAAGAACTGTACATCCTTCTATCATATGTTGTACACTTCCTAGGGGAGAAGTATGTAAAGTTCTTCATGTCTCATCCCGTAATATACTAGATGGAAAAGTTAAAAATATTTTGTAATTACTTTTGCGAAACATAATTAAATGTATATATAGATACTATTGGATCATAAAATGGTACACTGAGCACTATAAACAATAATTAACTAACTATAAACGGTTAGGCCCAATAAACATGTATCAATTTAAAAGGAACTAAGCTCAAAAGTGACGGAAATCACCAAATGGTTGCCAACTTACAAGTGATACGTCTCTGCAAACACAGCAGATTCAATTGTGACCAAAGCCTGACGCAAAAGTAAACAATAGTTCATTTTGGTTTATAACAACGTGAGGTTTGATAAGAAATTCTATTCTACACACCCTTCTCAAGTTTAACTATAAAAAAATAAATTATCCCACTATCGAACCAAAGAATCCAGTCAAATTTTTTCTCTTAATAATGCACAAAATATCCTATTCGTCCATCTTTAGAATATTGCTCGCATAGTTAGAGCTCGTACCTTCAGAGGATGTTCGACTCAATACAGATGAGAGTAATTAGAATTACAGGCGTTGATCAGAAACTTTGAGGATAGAAGAAACGTCGCTGAGCTGATTCTATTTTACCGATACTACCAAAACGCATGCTCTTCCGAATTATCCAACATAATCCCACCTATAGCAGTTTGCCTGCAGACATTCAGATCGTCAATTAATAAAATCAACAATTATTCCTTTGCAGAAGTCTTTGGAATCAGCTACAAAGGCACACTATAACCAACTGAAGTTCAAGATCAATATCTACAGACGGTACTACTCCAATTACAAGAGGGTTCAATAACTTGTCCTTGCTTTTCTCATAAAAAAAATAATAAATAAATGAAGAAAGTAATTCTACTAAAACAAATTACTAACTTGTTGAAGTGAAAAAGTAGTGTCGTGATTAGATTGAAACTAAAATAACCATCGTCCATTAAGAAGACCTTTGAGTTGATTCAAGTTGTTATTTAATCCACTAGTCGAGTTTCTTTAAACAGGTTAGCAACCAGTTGCCCGTTGCCCCGTCAGTAGTTTCCCATTCTAATACAAATGTTGCAAACTGAGGTCTTTTTTGAGTTGATTCCTGTATTCTTTCACTTGTGCACTGATTTTAGTAGTGTACTCTTCAAATACACTATTGATAGCGGTAAACGCGAATTGTTTCATTTCGTTTTAAACTTAACACGTGTGGTGTGTTTTTTCAAACTTTTCTCATGAAATAAAAAAAATGAATGTTGAGACTAGTTAAAACTGTCTGTATATGGCAAAATACTAACTAAAAAAGATAACCGACTTCAGGTTCTATTCTATATATTAATACATTTTTGAAATCTACATGAAATTAGTATACTTTTGTGTGAAAACTTTATTCTAAAAATGCATACTTTTTGAGTTATCAAATTTTTTGTAAAAAATTTGACCGTTGCAGACCTTTATAAATTATTTTTTTACGAGGAAACCCTTAAAGATATGAAAATGGTTTCTATTCGGTTGCTTTTATCAAAGTCAGACGTATTTGAATCTATGTTGAAAAATTTTTCATTTTATACAGGGTGTGTATAAAAAGTGAAAAAACCGGGTGGTTCTATTTGAAAAAATAAAGAAATTTGGTATTTATGAAGTTAAACTTTGAACACTTTTTCAAATTCAAATTCAAATACGTCTAATCTTGCTAAAAGCAACCGAACAGAAACTATTTTCATATCTTTAAGGGTATTCTCGTAAAAAAATAATTTATAAGGGTCTGCCATGGTCAAATTTTTTACAAGTAAATTAATAACTCAAAAAGTATGCATTTTTCGAGAAAAGTTTTTAGAGAGAAGTGTACAAAATTTTTCGTAGATTTCAAAATTGTATTAATATACAGGGTGTTCTATTGGAAAGAAGAAAGTTACAGTCGACTTCCGGTAGATCCGGAAGTCGGCCATCTTTTAAAATATTTTAGTTAAAAAGATCGCAGATTTCAAAAATGTATTAATATATAGGGTGTTCTACTTAAGCCCAAACGTAGAAATTTTCATGATTTTACTAGTATTTTGCCATATACAGATAGTTTCAACTTGTTGTGGGACACCCTGATAAGAAATAATAAAATCTAGGTACAAAACCTATAGGTACTAAAATAGAAGAAGCGCAGCTGAGATGGTTTGAACTTGTAATAAGAAACGGAGACAACAAAATGCTTAGGAAAGTATAGGACAAGAACAGCAAAAAAGAAAGACCAAGAAAACATTGAGTGAGGAAGTTAAGATGAAATGGAATAAAACAAAAAGAACGGATGAGACTTTAGAGAAATGAGACTACATCGTAGCTAGATTCCACACACATCTAACACCCGCGAAGCTAGAAAAGCTTAGGAAGTAATTATATTTTTTGTTCAACCCATTTTTTTTGTTTTATCATATACTTTTTCGATTTTTCGTTTGTGTGCGACGTTCGGATGACATGCTCAAGTAAATCTGCACAGGTAACTATTCCAGTAGGCCGTAGCTTGTATGATATACTTTGAGCGGTACGAGGTTTGAAGGATCAACTAGTTAGGTATAAAAAATAACTAATTCTTTTGGGTGAGTCCCAAGTATTTTTCTCCGACTATTATAATTCTTTGGTAGATAAAAATTTGTTTTATTTGATTGCTTAACAAGATCAAGTGAATTTCTAAAAAATCTAGATAATACTAATAAAAATTAGAAATAATTTTATATTTTACCTTTCATTGCATCCTTACATTAAGATAAACTCATCATAAAAATCACAAGAAAACCAATTATTTTACAAAATCCTATAAACACTTCACTATCGACAATCAACCAACCTCTCTTTATTTAAATCACATTCCTTTATTCAACAAGAGTCACCATTGAAGTAGTAATTGTGTATCAGTTGGTGGTGAACCGTGTGATCCAGGTGAATAGTCTCCTTCGGGAGGCCAATAAGGTGGAGGGTATCTGGTCGCTGCTTCTTGTCGTACGTTACACGCACCGAAAGCTGCTGCGGAAGGATAACCTTGTTGGGGGTACGCTGCCGTATTGCAAGTTGTATAACAAGGAAGTTGGGACTGACCAATCCAATCACCGTACCTGAAAAAGAATATAAACACTAATAAAAACATTACAAAATGTTTATAGACTCCTTAACTTTAAGAATCTTTATCAGTATTGTTCAAACTAAATTCTTTAAACAGATCATTATTCTGTCCGATAGCCTGGCAGCCATTAAAGCTCTAGTCTCGAATATCATAAAATCTAAACTCGTTTGGGATTGCCTAGGAAAATAAAGTTCATATACAATAGATTCCGGGACACATCGCAGTAAAGGGAAATTAATCAGCTCGTTAAAATTGGGGTAGTTGGATCAGCTCAGAACAAAAGAAAAAACGTTGAAAAAGAAAGTAGATAAAAGCAAAACCAATTATTGGGACAACCTACTAGGGCTGAGACAAGCAAAGACTCTTCTGGGAAACTATAACCAGAGTAGATCTGGTGCATGTATCCATCTGAGTTAGAAAAATTTACGAATACTTATAGGAATTATATCAGGGCACTGTCGCCTCAATAAACACCAAAAGACGCTGGACCTAGCAGATAATGCGGCGTGCAGGTTTTGTTGCACAGAGGATGAAACCTCTATCCACATTCTCTCGAAGTGTGAAGCTCTACGAAGCTCCAGAGTATTACACCTGGGAGCGTATGGAATAGAAGACGAAGATTTCTGGCAGCTACAACCATCCCACTTGATGGACTTTCTAAAAGGAGTGGGATTGATGGATCAGTTGTAAGCACTGGGTTACTCAGTACCGCGGCAAAAAAGGGGGGTACAACAGATAGTTTGGGTCGCAGTGTATATGATACCCCAATATCTACATACATACGTAGATCCATTTCAGGTCTATGATCATTTCCAGGAAGAAACGTACAAGTATAACATGAAGATGTTATTTCACTGTATTTAATTTCAAAAATTTCGATATGAATGCATTTATGGATGTCATCTATACGAAATATAACCACTTAGAATAATATATAATGTATACAACTAACCTTGAAAATTCTGGAGGATAAGTAGGTGGCGTAAATATATTTCTAGCTAAAGGTAAAGCGTGTTGACCTAGGGCGTCGCCGAAGAAGGCTTTCGGATACGGTTGGGCGGAGCGATAAGGTCGCTTCATTCTTCTTCGTCTTCTGTAATTGCCGTTTTCGAACATGTCTTCGTATTGAGGATCCAGCGTCCAATAGTTACCTTTGCGTTCACCGCCCCCTTCCCGAGGTATCTGAAATTAAAAAAGATCAGGTGTAATATGGCCGTCAAGAGAGTAAATTGTAATTTTTATTATTTCCTAAAAAGTGATGGTGTTTTCATGAAAATTTGGAGCATGGAATTGGAGTAGATTGTCTTTGAAACAAGAAATTAAAAACCAACGGAAAACAAGAAGAAGAAAATATGAAAGAATCATGACAAAAACTTCATCATAATATCATAATAACCACGGCGGAAAATATATTTTTGGTATAACAATAATCAATATAAACAGAAAACTAACAAAATAGAAGAATAATAAAAACTAAAAATAAAGAAGAACTTATGAGAAAGATATTTGGAAATATAAAGAACATAAGTGAAACAATTTAATATTATTTCAAAAATTTGGACGGAAAACGGAGAAAGATGCAAAAGCAAATTGAAAGCTATATGATAAGAGCTTGAGGAAAAACAAGTAAAAGAGGAAAACCACGAAATAATGACAGATAACCAGGAAATAACGCAACGATGGAATGAGTACTACTAGAAAATGCTGATCACAGATCAATACAAAGAGGAAGATAGAGAAGAAAAATAATACACGGAGCATAATGGAGGTGATCAAAGGAAACATGGAAGAGATCGAAGAAAGTATTAAAAAGTTAAAGATGGGGAAATCGGAAAGAAATGATAGAATTTAACCTGAAATAATAATGAATCTACTTAGTTGTTTCGGAAAAGATCTGCAGTATTCAACGGTTATGGTCCACCACGATAGGGATTTGGTTTTGTCACGATACATATAAAAAGGAGAAACAATCAACAGTTTGGGAAATTCTGAAACCGAGAAATGCAACTAAAATACTGCTTAATGCAATCACAACTCTATTTGAAAACAACAAGGATTACGACAATAAAAACAAATTGGAATCTCAAAGATTCATAATAGAAGATGGACTAAGACAGACAGAGCACTCTGTTCTCTATAATTCTAATGGATACAATTAAAGCTACAAAAAGAATACCAAAAAAGTAAGAATGGGATAATTTAGGTCAAACCCAGTAGAATTCTCGGAATGCGCCATTGCAGATGACCTCATGATATATGCATTTAGCGATATAGATTTAGTGAAAAACTGGATATGGGGAAGACAATTACAGAAGAGAAAGGCAGAAGAAAAGTAGTATATACTTAAGTGAAATAAAAAAACAGATGAACATACGATAGAATTGGAAAAATGGAACAAATCAGCGATGAACAGACGACGTGCAAATAAATGAAAGAATTTCTATTGTCTTGAAACTACAGCATGCACTTTAGACAAAAGCTATCAGCGGGAAAACCAAGATGACGGAATATAAAACAGTATACCGGCCAATATTAACAAATATGAAAGAAATAATCGAGATAAACAGATCAAAAATCAGAATATAAGCAATGGAGATAAGATAAGAGAAGAAAGAAATGAAGCAATAAGGGAAGAATTTAGTATTGAATTGATAGCTGAAACTATATAAAATAAGCTAAATTGGACACATATCTAGATTTACAAATGATATACTAGTTGGGGACCAGTTGAAGCTATATTAGAAACACGAAAAAATAACAAACAGAAGAGAGGTAGACCTCAAAAAATTTGGAATCAAGAGATAGCGATAATACTGAAAGGAAGGAGGTTAATATGGCACTAAGTAATAACTATGGGCCGAGTTTATTCATGAACAGCAAAAATAGAAGGAACTGAGCCCTATACCTCTCGGTGATATACATATATGTTCGGAAAGGTTTCCGCGGAAAGGTGATTACTCCGATTCCGTGGTGCAGGATCTTCAAACCTCAAGGTTTTCGTACAATCTTTCTACAAACTCTCCGACCTAATCAGATCCGTCAAAGATAAAATATCTAATGAACGTCATGGAAAGTAAAAAATCCCCTGCTCACATTGTTTCCGTTTCTATATTGGCCAGACAAATCGACTTATTTCCGTCAGGGCAAATGCACACTTTTTGACTGTCACTAAATCCAATATTTCCTTCACCTTTTCCCAACATCGTGTCCATACCGGATACAAAATCGATTTCAATAGATCCCCAACTATCGCTCCACCCAGCTCCTAAACTGTCTGAATACAAAAGAAAATAGCCAGAGATTGCCTTCAACGTGGAAACACCTTCGTCCATTTTTTCCCAATACCTCCAGCCCCCGAGAAGCGTAGAGTATGCAGATTAAAACCACGGAATCTGACCATTTCTTCTTTATATTGATAAAGACTAAAAGAAGTCGAAACGTCAAATTTTCATTTGTCTTTAAAAGAAACCAATTTTGAATCAGAAGATATAACATAAATGTATCAAAAGGTCTAAAAAATAAGAAATTAAAGAAATATATGTACGCACCCTCTTCTTAGAGGTATAATTATAAATTGAGAGAATCAAATTAGATTTTTTTAAGTAAAGGTATAAACCTGAAATTGTGAATTCCATGTAGCCACGAATGCATAGCCCCCCGTATTTCCTTCAATGTTTATATTACATTATAAAGGGGTGAAATTAGCCATCCTTACAATGTAGTTTATTGAAAGAGGCAATACTTAAGAATTTATTTGATTGATACATGGATAAATGAAGGACGATATGTCAATACCAACCTTAACAAAGCATTCGTTGAGACTCAGATTATGTCTTATGGAGTTCTGCCATCCTTTCTTATTTCTCTCGAAGTACGGAAACTTCGACGTGATGTACTGATAAATTTCCGATAGCGTCGCCTTTTTAAGATGACTACTCTGTATGGCCATCGCTATAAGAGCTACATACGAATAAGGTGGTTTACTTTGATTGTTATTCGAAGAAGAGGAATTGGAAGTTGAAGTCGCCGTCGACGAAGATGGTTGAGGTTGGGGCGAATTGCAAGATGAGGTAGACGGAGCACGAGACTCCTCATTGGAATCGATGCTAGGTGTGTGCGGACCCGGTGTTGTGCTTCCCGCCAACGCAGTATTGGTTATCGATGTGAAGGTGCTAACAGGAGGCATTGCTGGAATAGAAAACAAAACTAATTAGTTAAGTATGGATGAATCTACAAAATATTGGAAATTGTGTGATGAACTACACATACTAAACTATACAAAATGATTTGAGAGCACGGAAATTAGTGTTACTGCATAAGAAATATAAAACATTATTTTGATATCTTTGGTTTCTTATGTAGACGTTGTTATCATCAATAAACGAGTGTATTCGATTTGGATTAGCTTAATTCTATTACCATTAGAGTAGTGGAAAGTATATTCAATGAATTTTTGAATAAATAATTAGAATCACCACAGCTGTTTCGACCAAACAAAAATGTTCATTTTTTTCAATTGTTCATAGTTATTGAATATAATAAAACAAAACGTTACATTGTATAAAAACCTCGCCCTTTGTGTCTTAGGAAAACGGCGGCGCAATAAATGCCCTCGGCATCTTAAGATGATTCCTTGGGTAGAATGTTTTCATCTTTGGAAGAATCAGCAAAGGAAACCTCATCACTTCTTGAACCATCAGATGAGAAGTAACTGATCTGTTCTTACACAGTTTTAGATTTCTTAGGCTTGAGCTTAACGTCCTCAACCAGTACCAGCTATTACTTTGTTTGCTGCTGGATGGTATTTTTCTTCGTATATTTTCCTATTCACATGATTTCTAGATTTTGGTATCTTAGCAAGCGAGAATGATTGCTATAATTCATTCTTATTAGGAATCGATGATATTAATTCAGCTTTGCCGAGTTTCTGCCCTCTGCTTCCTTAGTCAAGATTGAAATTGTTTAAATTTCAGTGCGTATAATTAAGCCTATGCCTAGGTAGGCGTTCTACGCTGCATATCAGGAATTTTCAAATTCTTATGATTGCTACTGTTGATGCTAGTCTTTCCAAAACCATTTACAGCTGATCCCCACTTTATGCCTTCCCACAAAGGTCACTAATGTCAAAGTGATTTACTGAACGGTTGTTTATTATCAAAAACTGAGGAATTTCCTCGCTATAAAGTTCTTAATGATGGGATGGTAAACAAATCATAATGTCAAAATTTTGCGGCTATGACAACACCTAAATTTTTCGTGTGACTGTGATATATATCTAATATTAGATGCACAGATCTTGCGGCAGTTGGGGAATATATTTAGAAAGTTTTTGAACCACTGTGTGAATATTTCAGTTCAGATCCAATCTAAGTGAAAAGCAGATGATTTTCTAAGACTTTCTTCAACGTTTCGCTACAATTTTTACGAGGGAAAATCATTAACGATGGAACAACCCAGCTGTGCTGATACATAAAACAAATGTGACTGTTCGTTTGAAATATAAGCTCCCTCTCATCGAAAAGACTTCGGCGCATTTTGACTGAACAACGCACAATCCAGTTTAGTCGACATTAAAAACTCTATCGGTTGTGAAGCTGTATCTGTTGATTTCCTCCTCCAAGATATCAAAAAAGACACCGACATATTTCTTATTAAGCCTCAAAGCTCGAGAAAAGAAAATTCTTAAAACATCTTGTAGTCTTTTTCTAAATCTGCAAAACCAATCTTTGCCTGCTGAACCATTTATCAAAGATTTTTCTTCTTGTAAGTTGAAAATCAATATTGCAGACATCTCTGGATCTAGCACAAATTATAGCGCTCCGAAACATGGCATCTACACCAGAACGTGTTGAGTTTGAAGCGTAAGTGTCACCCAACGATTCCGTTAGGGTTTCGTAACAATTGGCCAACAGTTTCGTTCGCCGAAAGCGACCAATGCTTAACTTTTTCTTTATTCGCAGCACTTGTTAGATATTTTTAATAGTTGAGGTTATGTTACCTTGTTAAAGTGAGATATTTACGCTATGATACATAAGGCGGTGAAACCATTTTGTTTTAAACGAAATACCCGACCTATTCCATAATACTCTACTAATTTTATTAAAATTAGTTTACGTTCGACGTGTTGCTAAGAACATGATGTTTAAACATTCCATTTATTCCAATATTTCTCCTAAATTCAACAACTTATGTCAAAATTTGACTCTTCAAAACGTATATAATCGAAAAAATCTTGTATGCTATACACTGTATATGAAAATAATGTTTTCAAATTTAAATGTTTTTGTTTAGCTCAAAATCATTGATTCGAATGGATCCTTGATTTAAATAAAATACGGAACAAGATATTTATTTATTAAAAATGGAGAATTGAATTTGTTTATAAAATATATACATGTGTATAACTTGAAACTAATACTATTTAATCATAAAGAAATATTCATTAATGAGGCGCATGTACTCTATCCGTAGCGATAACCCCAAACCATCAAGTTCATCGTTTTAATTCGATTTGCAGCCTCGAAGGAAATTAACCATTCTGATTAATATGAGACGAGTTTCACTAAATTTAAAAAGACATTTTTATTATGTTATTTTTTTGTTATTACAATATTTTCTTCACTTTCTTCATTAGTTGATTGATTGTGAGTGAATCCGCAATATCGTAACACAATTTTGCGACACTTAAATACCTCAAATCCTTTTCAAATTTAAAACACTTACTTTAAATTGATGTACTTTTCGTTTCTGATATTCTATTTTGATTAAAAAAACTCACTTCAGACACAATAATTAAATAAAATGAGCACCATAATTTCCACGTCAAAATAAATCTTTTTGTCTGCAAAAATTTGGATTTTTCGCAATCTTGTTCACGCTTATCTCTTTTCTGCAATTTAATATCTTTATCGAGTGTCTGGTATAGCAGTTTGAACTGTCAGTTGAAGCTGTGTGCTCAATAATTTCGTTGTCCTTTCTATTTCTTCCGGCTTTTTATGACTTATCTTCGAATCAGCCGCTTCATAACCGTAATTTGATTCTAAATGCGTGTAATCTGAGTTGTACCATTCTAGATGGTGAGCTCAAGTTTTGGGTATCCAAGAAACCGCAAAATTATTGCACTATTTCAAGTTTTTTGCTTGTATCATGAAAACCGGGCGTCGAGCGGAAATTGTATCTATTTGAAAATGTAAAGGACTTAATTCTACATCCCAAATATAAAACTTCAAATACGATTAAGTGCTATAGCCGAAATTGAAAACGAAAAAAAAATAGTATTTCGTTGCAAACTCATATTTTGTGGCTTTCCAAGATCACCCAGATACTTCTATTGAAAAAACACGTGAAATAAAAGGCGCAGAGAAAAAAAATTCTCAGTCATTTCTCATTTCAGAAGGTCAACGGTTCTTTGCAGATGAGACCTCTTTGAACCAGAGACATTTTCGAAGTCACTAACAAACGCAGCCGCCGCCCAACATATTTTGCTTGTGTACCTTCAAATCCAGAGGAGGAATGATAGACCAATAGATGTTATGAGCTGGGGATTGAGGAGGAAGGATCTTGGCCAGTAATGGTCCAATCCAGCATTTTTCGAGGTTGAGGATGTGATTCATATTGCCGTAGAAGCAAAATTGGTGAAGATAGTCCCGTTGAAGTTAATCTCGATTAAGAGGACCTTGATATACAACCGCACCGTCCGAGCTTCTCAGATGAACCAGCTACAAGCAAAAAATGGTAAAAAGTGCAAAAATTCGGCAGTTTTTTAACTACCAAAAGATAATTTAACCACCTGGGATGGTGCAAACTCAAATTACACGCATTTAAGACCAAATAGAGATTTCAAAACGATTTCCAGCTTCCTCAAAATGGAATTTTTCGACTTAATTTTATTGGCATACTAGTTTCCAGTTTTTTTTGAAGTTGTGTAATTTTTGTGATCGGCTTCTAATTATGCGATAATACAATATGTCCGCCGGGAAGGTGTACTACTTTGTTTTGTCGCCATTTTGATAAACATTAGTTTTGACAGTTCATATTTGGCAGTCGTGAAGTAGAGACTTGGTAAATTTATGATGGAAAAATATTCGATAAACTAACGTGTTTTAATCGTTAAAACATTTTATCAAACTCAATCATCGATTACTGTGACGATTAGAAAGTTACGTGAAATTTTTGGGAAAACAACGTGCCAACAAGACGCATTATTTGTCGTGTAGTAAATGATTTCGAAGAAAGAAGGACTGTAGTTGATAGGCACAAGCATGGACCTCAACGTACTGCAAGATCAGCTGAAAACATTACTGATGCTCAATTCGACGCCGTGCTCAGGAACTTGGTCTTCAAAGAACAACTTTGGCCACAATTTTGCACAAGGATTTACATTTGTTTCCATTTAAGATTCAGTTGACACAAGAGCTTCTTCCAGAAGGCAGCTCGCCCATGACAACCCCGATTTTAAAGAAAAACTCATAATGGGTGACGATGCACATTTTTATTTGAATGGATATGTGAATAACCAGAATAGTCGGTTCTGAGCAATCGAAAACCTTCAAATTATTCATCAGTCACTTTTGTATCCATTAAAAGTGACACAGTCTCGTGTGCAATTTGGTAAGGAGAAATCATTGGACCTTACTTTTGAAACGGCGTAACGGTGGTTGTCAATGGGGAGCGATATCATGATAATTAACGCCACGAGTGCATGCTTTGGGCTTTATTAACATTTGGTATCAACAAGATGATGCCACATCGCACACAGCCAGGATTATAATGAAATTACTGCGAGACCTCTTTCCAAAGTTATTTCCAGAAATGGTGATGTTGATTGGCCTCCACGGTCGTCTGATTTGACTGCTCCGAACTTGTTTTTGTGGGGATATTTTGAAAAGTAAGGCTTAAGCAAACAAACCCGAAACGCTGGAGTAGCACAAACAAAATATTCGTGATGAAATTAATGAAATACCGCTTGAAATGTGTGAGAATGTAATGAAAAATTTATCCGATATTGTATTTCATATATAATTGCCGACATTAAATAAAACATTTATCAATATAAGTTACATTCTTTTTCATTTAATCAAAAATTGTAAACAAACAAAGTAGCATACCTTCCCGGCGGACTCCTGTTAGGTTAGTGGTCAGAATTTAAGTCATAACAGAGCAGGATGTCCGTATAATATGGATTTATGCCTTGTGTAACGAAGAAGTATATTGTGTGGGTAAGCTGACCAGTATGTCGGAGAAACTGTCAAGCTAAATTAGTAACGAAATAAATTTTATTCTTAATCATAGTATGTATTAAAAATTAATTTAAAGCGACCTAGAGTACACTTATAATAAAGCATACATATTCATTTAAATATTTATAATACTTTTCACAGAGGCGGCGCAAAGCGTGGACGGTGTGGGCTCCCGCACATGGCCTCGCTATGGTATAGAGCACTACCTCCTGTGTCCGCCGAGCGACCAGACTACTATATACGCGAATAATCTTGTGTTCATATTTTACAGGTAATATCGAAAATAAGCTTTCAAAGGACCGTAAAAAAATTCACTTTATCAGTCACAAGATGGGAAAGCAGAATCCAGGCGGTGAAGGCTGTATTATGTATTGCAATTTGATGATGTTGAATGCATAGAAAACTTAAAATGCCAAACGAAACAATCGGACACACTCAGTGATTGCGATTCCGAACGAAATGTTTAGTTTATTTTATCATTAGATATATGGTATGAGTTATTAACGCGTGTCAATACCATAAGCAAATTATGGCAATCTGTACAAGTCCATCTAAGCATTACTCTTGAAAATTTGCGTACATTTTGTGACTGAATCAAAGAATATAGACAAGATGGATTCTAAAAATGCTTATCTGACGCTCGTCAGTTTGTTGAGGAAAGCAGTTATGATTTGCCAAAAGATTTTAAAAATAAAAGAGTAGCCAAAAAAAAAGGATGTTTGATTATGAAGGCAGCGATCAACCTATAGAGACAGTTAAAAGCCGGTATGAAACAGAGTTTTTTTAACACCATTGATTCTATTATAGGTAACATGGATTCGAGATTTACGTCTTTAAATAAACATTTCGAAAATTTTGGTTTTCTCTATGACGAAAAGTAAAAAAAGGAAATACTGAAAAACTGTCAGGATTTGCATAGTTCTGCAAGAGAGCAGTGACTTCCAACCTTATGAGTTGCATGAGGATCCCAAATTTACCCAATTCCTTTAAAAGTGAAACATCTGCTCCAATATATCATAGAGAACGATTTGAAAGAAATTTAACTAAATATTAACGTTGTCACTAAAAATTTGTTAACAATACCTGCTTGCGTTGAAAGGAACTTTTCAAAATTAAAACTAATTAAAAATTATTTAAGAAATATTATGGGTCAAGAAAGACTTTGGCAGTTTTATCTATTGAAGCAGATATAGCAACTAAGATAAATTACGAACCAATCATTAAGGAGTTCAGTAAAATCAAAAGTAGAAAATTTCTATTTCTTTTTTATTCATTTTTGTTTAATGTTCCAAAGAAGTATAAGTGAAAATTAAGTTATTTTCTTAATGAATAAAAAACTGTTTAATTTCAAGCGATTTTTTATTTTATATTCCCTACTTTTGCACCATCAGAGGCCTCGGGAAATGTACATTGCCCACAATAAGGTTAGGTCTTGCGCCGCCACTGTCTTTTGAACACTGGGCGGTCATTTATAAAACGTTTGGGATATTCGAATATTCGAATCGCCCTCTTAACAATAAAATTTCCTCCGGACCAGTTAGTTGTGCTAGTAATTTTGTTAATACTTTCTATTGTGCATTTATTATTGTTAATCACTCATACAAATTTTATTCCTCATCCAACTTGTTATTTATGTTATCGTTAAAGAAACTTTCGATAAAAGCAGTTGATTTCAACACCCTTAGTTTTTTACTTTTGTAATATCACCATCCCTCCTTACATAGAAATCGGTAGCCCTTGACAGCCAAATTTGTTTAGCTTTGTGTTCCAATCTGGTACGAAAAACAAACATAACTCCAGATAGAAATGCATAAAATGCACAAAATGTTTATAAAAACACTACATCATTTAATTCCGCCAAAACTATCCATTTTGAATCAATTTAAGCGAAACTTTTGAATTGTCAATAATATTCGATTGTCAAGAGTCAGAACTGTCATAACTAGTCAATATTATCTTACTGGTAACCCCATGAAAGTTTTGTTTCACTTTGTGAAATTGAAAGAAAAAATTATGAACCGTCCTGTACAATTCTAGTCCTATTTTAGGATAATAACTATCATGAACTGATGATATTTTTAAAAATGTATTCAATTCAGCGTTGTGCACCTTAACAAAAATTTTTGTAACTTAGACAAATATCAGAATGTAGATTTGCGACAATAAGGACCTGAGACCACGATAATTTTCGAACGGGTACAATCTGTACTAAATTATATGTTATATAATTTGTTTTTAACTTTATCTGGTATCCACGTGTGAAAAGTGGACTTAAAAAAATTGATAATTATTGACCTGTGCCCATAACCTCTCTCTGAACTGAATATATCTATATTTGTCGGTAACCTTAATATAACTCGACCATTCTAGTTTGGCATTTTGGATGTCCCTGAATACAAGAAATTTTGTAATTTCATCTTTTATCCGAAATTAAAAAAAACACTTTATGAATATTTATTGTTAAGTAGAAATGCCAAACTTATTTTTTGTTAATATTGTGTTGGATTTTCTCTCAACTATTTCATTTAGGTTATGGATGTGAATATTTGCTTAATAATATCAATAAATAAACTGTAATATTCAATATAAAAACATTATCTTTTATTTATTTTTTAAGTTTAATCTTTTTATATTAGTACCCAGATTTGGAATTCAATCTTCAACAAACCGATCTACAATTTTCTTTCCGTTTATCCTCTATAAATTCGTTTTCCTTAAACATGGTTGTGACCACGTGGGAGTTAGAGCATCAATTATACCATAGAAAAGCAAACAACCGTCTATACTTAATATTAATAGAGAAAAGGTTTTTGAAGTTTTGAAGTCTCGAAAGAAATATTGTTGAACCGACTTGGCAATAAAATACAATATTGGACAATGGACAAACATTTTAGTCGTAAATTTCTGATCTCTCTATAAAAACCCAGTCTATGTATTCATAGTTCAGAACGTTGCTGGGCATTACGTCGATAGTTAAAACTACCTCCATGCTAGCCCTAAGAGACAATCCAAATGTGATTAGGTTACAATCACATGGAGCAACGCAATTTGGATATACGGTAATATTAAACTACAAGAATCTTCAACTTTAGCTAATTCAAAGCTACCTTCACTTATAAGCGAGTTTTTTAACACACAGATCAGTCCAAGTTGCAATTGGCAGCAGAAGAAATTTTTGGTAGTGACGACCCGAGAGCAGAGATGACTCTAAGGCTCAACCCACTAACCAAAAGCAGCCATACATGCAATTTGACCTCATTCACCTAAAAAAGAATAACAAACATATTTATAACTGTTACAACAGCCGATTAGCCCTCAAATCACTTGAAGTGGTAGCTATCATCTCAAAGGTGATACAAAAATGTATTTAGCTGCTTGAGAAACTGTCGAATAATTTGGAAGAGCCTGAGTAGGTATCTAGACATTCTGGTGTTTGAAGAAATGATAAGACAGAGGGGTCATCGAAAACTGTACCCGATGGTTCCAAGTCTACTGGAGAGAAGGGCTAGAAATAGTTGTCTGAAGAGGTAGCTTAAAAACCATCGGCATAAGAGCCAATAAAACTCTTTCCATAGATCTTATTTCCATTTAACTCTAAAGAAATCAACTATGGTTGATCATGGTGTTAATTACTGGAGCCTGGTATACTGAAAACTACCTCACACGATGGGCATCACTTAAAATACCCAAGATGAAGAGGATAATCCACGTATTGTTGAATTACGTTTTTCTCCAGCAGCAAAAGGAGACAAATATATGATAGCACGAGAGTTAGGCACTGTCCTTTATAGGGTGTAATGGTTGAATAGACTTATACAAAGTTCCATTCCCTATTTAACCTTGTATGGGGTGCAAAATATGAATTTCTTGTATTTTCGAGCTGTTTTTTTTTTCATAAATTGATTTAATGACGTCTTTAACACGTTGAGCCCCGGCGCGGTCCATAGGCCCGCAACTGAATTTTCCTCACAACCCAGAGCGGGCCTATAGACCGCACGACGTAATTTATTTTAAACCTTCTCCAAAGCCCAAGGGACCGCGTTTTCTTGGGTTTTATAGTTTGGTTGGACCGCCCTGGGTCCTTCACACATTACCTTACACTTGGGCCGTTTGATTTTTTTTCCTGATTTTCAACTCAAAACGCTTACTTTCATATTTTGGTTAGGTTTTTTCGACATTATTCAAATAAACTTGGATTATAACATTAAATATGTGAAATGTTTACATTACTTGTACATATTTTCATAAGTCTTAGATGCAGTAGCTAATGCTAATTGCACTAATCTGCTTCCGCTTGAAATTGTTGGCTTATTCATATTTGTCGAACTGTTGTTCTTTCAATACTGAGGCAAATCTCCAGTTATTTGGAAAGTAAAAGGGTGAAAGGATTGCAAAGAAGGGGTGAAATTACTACAATGAAGGGATGACATCCATTATGAGGACAATAGAAAAGTTATAAATCACCCATCTAGGATGCTTGGGCAGGTATAAAAATAATCACTAATACGTACATTTCAAAATGTTTTGACACAAAAATACAAAAACATTGAAAATAAGTAAATTTTTGGAATAGTGAAATTTCAATTCTCCAGAGCCAAATGCCTAGCATTTGAGCATACCTAAAAGCATTATTTTTGTAATATTTTATATGAAATATAATTTTTCATTTTACACATCGTATACTTTTTTTTGCTTTTATATGAAAACAGGTTCAAAAGTTAAAAAAGCGAGAAAAAAATTATTTTTCAAATTTCATGCTGCAAGTAGGGTGTAATTTCAAAGAAAACAAATGAAAAGATTTATTTCGAATAAAAAGTGTAAACAAATTCATTTTTTGTGTGCGGTCCAAAGACCCGCTCTGAGCCCTGGGGACAGTTGTACCGATAAACTTTTCTTGTGTGGACCGCACACAAAAAACATGATTTTTTCGCACTTTTTATTTCAAATAAATAAAATTATTGGGCAAGGGGGAAATTTCATCCATTTTGGTTGGAGCTCAACGTGTTAAGATTAATTTTCAGCATGAATTTGCTCTACTTTTCCAAAAAAAGTTGCTTATGAAGGATATTGAAGTGTTCTGGTATTATTATATAAATTTGCAATGTTTATTATAGTTTTATTGCAAATGATGAGAGGGAGAAGTATTTTGAAATGTGAGCTCCTCATATTTTATGATCTAGGAATTGGTCGAGTGATTAATCTTCATAAAATTTTCATTCCAACGTCAGGCAACATTGTTTTTTATTAATTAAATTAAAAAATGAAACTACTATACTTAGAATCTACTCTTGGTTTAACCAAAAGTGTAATTATTAAATCTCTCAGTAGTATGTTCTGCTGAGATGGTTGGAAACAACAAGCTAAGGTATACAGTTCATCGTTGAGTGCCTAGCTTCACAAGTAGTAAACTCGTACAAGTCTTACAGTTTGTCCAATAAGGTTAAAAAGTTCCATCTGAGGTCCCTGATTCGCTTTTTAAAAGACATCAGCTTCTGGTAGTTTTGAGTTAGCTTATCACAAGCCCAACGGCCCTTGAACTTAATTAAGAACTATAGTGCTATCAAATTGTAGTAAATTTTTATATTCTTTGAGGGACAACAGTTTTTATTTCTTCCTTTGGTTAATTTTACAGTGTGTTTCAAAAAAAGTTGATTCCGTCTCTAGGATAGATAGAAAACTGAATAATATTTGGGGTTTTCTTAACACCTCTCGAATTCAAAATAAAAGATGATGAAGCAAAAATTTTTTTACGATTTTGCCGCAATAAATATGTTTGAGAAGCTAATACATCCGATGAATTTGTTTTTAAGTCTGACTGTTTCAAAAGGCGCTAGTTACACGGTTCGTACCAAGTAATATACAACATAACTTTTTCAATATTAGATTTATTAAGCAAAATTTCAAGTGAACTTACACCAAAAAGGTATTCTTGATAAAACTCGATACTGTCTACCGTTTTCGGAATATCTTGAATAGGGATAGCGTTACGAAAATTTTTTACTAAATAAACCCGAAATATTTTTCAATTTTCTATCTATCCTAAATATGGGATCACCTTTTTTTGCTTGAACAGTCTGTAATAGGAGGTTTACTCTTGGAGTATACAAACATATGAAAATGGGTGAAAACAAGTTGTTACTTTTCGACATGTCTACTTCAAAATGCAATAAAAAATGTTGAATTTTTAATTTAAACATACATTATTTTTTATTTCACCTTATATATGTCGCGAAAGCTTCAAATGAGTTTGAAATTGTTTCCAACAGATAATTTCTATAGAAATACGAGTACCCTGTATATTAGTATAATTAAATCTGTAACAGATTTATAAAACAAATAGAATCAAAAGACCGTTGTTTAGATATTGTATTTAAACAAATCCTTTATGGGTGTAAAATATTATGAAACAAATCGAAATCAACTGCAAATATTTTAAATTTCTATATATAAACAAATAAACATCCAATAAATTATTCACAAATAACCTCACGAACGTTACTTGAAAGCAATTGAATGAAAAGTAGAAGTTTTTTCAAATATTACGCCAAGATAATATCAATTATTATAAAATAAAATGAAAAGCAAAATTTTCTCATGAAAAATGTTCCAGCGATATATTCTAAAGTACAAGGTTTGTTGTAAATGTAAACAAAGATTTTCCAGAACTCGATATCAACATAACCTTAGCGTGAATTCCAAAAATCCTATTTGAAGTTCTTTTAATAGATTTGAGATAACTAAATTTTTTGTTTTTTTTTTAAATTATTTTTTCAACTAGTTATTATTTAAAACTTTTAATATTATGGAAACCAAAGTTTCCCCTAACTTGGAAGTGCCCTCTCTGCAGTTCAGAGTATTCTTGTATTTCAGCAAAAAATAAACATTCAAGAAATATTCATAACCAACGGGACGTTAGTACTTAGAAGAAATCGCATATTATTTACCCATTGTGAACTAAAAATGAGTTAGTATGTGACTATAAACAACTGGAATTACAATTGGAGGCGAACCTTATGATTCTGCTAACCAGAAGAATTATGAACAGTGATTAGAAGAACAAAAATTTGATAAGTATTGCTTATGCAGCTTCCAGGACAAATAGATTTAATGGTTATGTGAAACTTTCTCATATGATGATGATTCGACTGAACTTAGGTTCTGCTCATAAATGGGCCGAATGTTTCCGAGGTATCTGTGACTTTTAATGTCGTCTTTGTTGTAACTGTCGATTTTCTAATTACGTTGGAGTTTCTGGAATCGTTGGTAATCTTTATATATCTTTATACACTCACAATTACAATGTCTGACGCGCGTTTCGACCTAACCTAACCAAGTTATCGTCTTGAGAGACTGAAGGTAAACAGTTTACACCAACACTCACAATTACACTGTCTGAGGCGCGTTTCGATAATCAAGTAATCGTCTAGAATTTTAGTAAAATGAGGAGCACAGGGCATAATTTTCAAAGATTATATTCAAGCACACACTTTTGAATATATGGAAACTTTGAAAAGTCGATGTTTAATTAAAAAATTGTAGTTTCTTCGATGTTCCACTAAAATGAAGTGCTCCGAACAACATTTTGACGTTTTCAAAAAGCCACGTGCTTCAAAAGATATAAAAATATCGCAAGATTGATTTTTAACTGACAAAACTGGAATTTAGTTGAGATTTCACTAAGAAAAGCTCAAATCTGGATTTTGACAGTTTGAAGAAACTCTTCTTAAGATATGGAAACAATGTAGAATCAATTTTTTATTGGAAAAACTTTAATTTTGTCAAAAATTTACTAGAATGAGAAGTTCAGAACTACATTTCTATATATTATCGATTATTGATAGAAAAACCTGTAATTTTGACAATACTTTACTAAATTGAAAACGTCTTAGCCATATTTTGAAGCTTTCAAATAGCCACATGGTTCATAAGATATCAAAATGTTGCAAGAATGATTTTTTACTGACAAAACTATAATTTCGTCGAGATTTCACTAAAAAAAGCTCAAAACTAGATTTTGACAGTTTGAAGAAACTCTTCTTAAGATATGGAAACAATGTAGAATCAATTTTTAATTGGAAAAACTTTAATTTTGTCAAAAATTTACTAGAATGAGAAGTTCAAAACTACATTTCTATATATTATCGATTATTGATAGAAAAACCTGTAATTTTGACAATACTTTACTAAATTGAAAACGTCTTAGCCATATTTTGAAGCTTTCAAATAGCCACATGGTTCATAAGATATCAAAATGTTGCAAGAATGATTTTTTACTGACAAAACTATAATTTCGTCGAGATTTCACTAAAAAAAGCTCAAAACTGGATTTTGACAGTTTGAAGAAACTCTTCTTAAGATATGGAAACAATGTAGAATCAATTTTTAATTGGAAAAACTTTAATTTTGTCAAAAATTTACTAGAATGAGAAGTTCAAAACTACATTTCTATATATTATCGATTATTGATAGAAAAACCTGTAATTTTGACAATACTTTACTAAATTGAAAACGTCTTAGCCATATTTTGAAGCTTTCAAATAGCCACATGGTTCATAAGATATCAAAATGTTGCAAGAATGATTTTTTACTGACAAAACTATAATTTCGTCGAGATTTCACTAAAAAAAGCTCAAAACTGGATTTTGACAGTTTGAAGAAACTCTTCTTAAGATATGGAAACAATGTAGAATCAATTTTTAATTGGAAAAACTTTAATTTTGTCAAAAATTTACTAGAATGAGAAGTTCAAAACTACATTTCTATATATTATCGATTATTGATAGAAAAACCTGTAATTTTGACAATACTTTACTAAATTGAAAACGTCTTAGCCATATTTTGAAGCTTTCAAATAGCCACATGGTTCATAAGATATCAAAATGTTGCAAGAATGATTTTTTACTGACAAAACTATAATTTCGTCGAGATTTCACTAAAAAAAGCTCAAAACTGGATTTTGACAGTTTGAAGAAACTCTTCTTAAGATATGGAAACAATGTAGAATCAATTTTTAATTGGAAAAACTTTAATTTTGTCAAAAATTTACTAGAATGAGAAGTTCAAAACTACATTTCTATATATTATCGATTATTGATAGAAAAACCTGTAATTTTGACAATACTTTACTAAATTGAAAACGTCTTAGCCATATTTTGAAGCTTTCAAATAGCCACATGGTTCATAAGATATCAAAATGTTGCAAGAATGATTTTTTACTGACAAAACTATAATTTCGTCGAGATTTCACTAAAAAAAGCTCAAAACTGGATTTTGACAGTTTGAAGAAACTCTTCTTAAGATATGGAAACAATGTAGAATCAATTTTTAATTGGAAAAACTTTAATTTTGTCAAAAATTTACTAGAATGAGAAGTTCAAAACTACATTTCTATATATTATCGATTATTGATAGAAAAACCTGTAATTTTGACAATACTTTACTAAATTGAAAACGTCTTAGCCATATTTTGAAGCTTTCAAATAGCCACATGGTTCATAAGATATCAAAATGTTGCAAGAATGATTTTTTACTGACAAAACTATAATTTCGTCGAGATTTCACTAAAAAAAGCTCAAAACTGGATTTTGACAGTTTGAAGAAACTCTTCTTAAGATATGGAAACAATGTAGAATCAATTTTTAATTGGAAAAACTTTAATTTTGTCAAAAATTTACTAGAATGAGAAGTTCAAAACTACATTTCTATATATTATCGATTATTGATAGAAAAACCTGTAATTTTGACAATACTTTACTAAATTGAAAACGTCTTAGCCATATTTTGAAGCTTTCAAATAGCCACATGGTTCATAAGATATCAAAATGTTGCAAGAATGATTTTTTACTGACAAAACTATAATTTCGTCGAGATTTCACTAAAAAAAGCTCAAAACTGGATTTTGACAGTTTGAAGAAACTCTTCTTAAGATATGGAAACAATGTAGAATCAATTTTTAATTGGAAAAACTTTAATTTTGTCAAAAATTTACTAGAATGAGAAGTTCAAAACTACATTTCTATATATTATCGATTATTGATAGAAAAACCTGTAATTTTGACAATACTTTACTAAATTGAAAACGTCTTAGCCATATTTTGAAGCTTTCAAATAGCCACATGGTTCATAAGATATCAAAATGTTGCAAGAATGATTTTTTACTGACAAAACTATAATTTCGTCGAGATTTCACTAAAAAAAGCTCAAAACTGGATTTTGACAGTTTGAAGAAACTCTTCTTAAGATATGGAAACAATGTAGAATCAATTTTTAATTGGAAAAACTTTAATTTTGTCAAAAATTTACTAGAATGGGAAGCTCAGAACTACATTTTTATATATTCGAGAACCTATATGTTTCAGGAGATGTGGGACTATATTGAATTTGAAACAAGCCCTAGTTTTGGATAGAATTGTACCAAAACAAGGGGCCCAGGGCAACATTTTTAAATATCACAATAAAAAACACTTTTGAATATATGGAAACTCTGAAAAATCGATTTTTACTTGATAAAAGTGACTCAAATATTGAGATATTCAAGAAACCAAACGCTTTGGAACATATAAAAACGCTGAAAATCGATTTTGCGTTAGCTCTCCATTTCAGTAAAGTTCTTGACTAAGTTAGAGCATTTTCAATTTAATATCGATTTTTTGAGGTTTCTATATTTTCAGAAGAGCAACAAATGTTGGAAGCATCGAAATGTAGTTCTCACTTCTTCATTTGAGTGAAATCTTTATATAAAAATGAGAAATTTTTGAGGCAACAATCGATTTTTAGGATATTTTCGAAAGTGTAAGTTTTATTTAAACTTCTAAAATGTGGCTATGAGTTTTTTCATTTCAACTTTATTCAATGTAGTCATTAAAATAATTCTGACTTTTTCATTTGAGTAAGGTCTTTCAATAAATTGTGAAATTTCCTAATTAAAAGTCGAATGTTCATCTATTGGATATTTTCAGAAGATTATCAATTTTTCATGATATGCAAATATGTTCCTGACTTCGTTTGAGCCAGTTCTTTCCCGATGAAATTGAAGTTTTTCAAAGTACCCATATTTTCAAAATATTTCATTTATTTAAACCATCAAGATACGATTCTGACTTTTCTGTTTCTAGAACAATATTATAGAATTCGCTTGGTTAGTAATCGTCTCATAGATATTCAGAGTATGTATTGAAAAAATTATGAAGCTACTAAAATATTACCCTCAATACAAAACCAACCCTTTTTTTCATTTAGAAATATATATAATTATATTAAGTTATTGATACGTGACGTACAGACTTACGTCACGTATCTGGAGTTGTTTGTCCCGCTGACCTTTTGACCCTCCTTTTTTCTGATAAGTCTCTTCAGGGTCATCCAAATCCATCGGATAACTCGACCGGTTACTTTTAATTCTTTCATTAATCAATAAAATGTATCGAAATTAACTTTTAACTGACATAGAGAAACAAAATTTTATATCTTATGTTATATAATTAAAAAAAAACTAACCTCAAAGAGACAGTAGAATGTGAATAGTATACAGAAAATATTATTTTTTATATGAGCACATTGTTTATAATAATACTACACCAACACTCACAATTACATTATCTGACGCGCGTTTCGATAACCAAGTTATCGTCTTCAGAGACTGAAGGTAAACAGTTTACACCAACACTCACAATTACACTGTCTGAAGCGCATTTCGATAACTAAATTTTTATCATCAGAGATTGAAACTTTCAGATCAAAGCTAGGAATAAGGATGATAAGACTTTAATACGTTAAAACAAAATTCCCTCGAATCAGCGATTCGTTATTGAAGAAGAGGATCTTTGTGGGTCTCCAAATACTGATTAAAAACTCAAATTTTGACATTAAGCTAACTAAAGCTGAAAAAGAAAAACAGTTTTCGAAGAAGACCGTCGTAATATTTTTGGAAACAAGAAAAGTGAAAGCTGCAAAGAACTTCTAACTTTTAATGCTTTATTTTAAATAAAATGTCTCCACAGTCTATTTCTTTATATTATAATCTAATCAATGGGTAATTTTTGTTATAAATTAATACATTAGTCTTGAATAATTAAAGTCTACTCAGTAGTATACGAGGATGGTCTCAAAACTACCTGGTCCAACGTAGAAAACACAAAAATTTTGGTAGATAATATATTGATTTTCCAACGTTATCTCCTTCTAGCTCCATACACTTTTCCCAGAGTTTCTATAATAAGAATCGTCAAGCTCATCAAAATAACCATTAACTTCCGACATCACCTCTTCACTGTTGGAAAATCTTTGACCATCGAACCATTTTTTCAATTCTGGTAACAGGAAATAGTCCGCATGAGCTAAATCTGACCAATAGGGTGCATAAGGTACAAATTCAAACATTAATTCTTGATGGAACAAAACTTTCTTTTTAGGTAAATGGTTTTTACAGCCATTAATACGAACTGCGAGACCAGAATTGAAATGTTCAACTCCAGAAATGTTGAAGAAAAGTGGTACTGGATGATCATCAACTGAAAGTGCGTGAGCTAGCAGACATAGGGCATTTAAAAAAGTGCGGAACATCGCTTATTAACTAAAAATTTTGACATGAGAAAGCTGTGTGTAGGATAGGTGCTTTGCTCACCATGGAACAAAAACAGCGTTGTGAAGATGTTTCCATCGAGTGTTTGGTGATGTTTCACAAACATAATGCCGTATTTATGCGTAGTAGCATAACCATGTTTCAAACGTGGTTCCAACACTTCCAAAACAGAAGAACAATCAAAACAATGGACTGAAAAGGGAGAATCGGCTCCAAAAGAAGGCAAGGACCATTCCATCGGTAGGCGTCGATCTTTTGTGATGCGCGTGGAATAAATTTCAATGACTATTTTGAAAAAGTAAAAACTATCAACCGCGAACTTATTGCAACTTTTGAGAGCGAAGAAATCAAGCAAAAACGACCATATTTGACTAAGTAGAAAGTATTGTTTCATCAAGACAATGCAAAACCTAGTAATGTTTGAAATAAAGCTTGAATTGCTATCTCATGCACCTTATTCGCCAGATTCAGCCTTCTCGGATTATTTTCTGTTCCCAGGCTTGAGAAAATGGTTCTTGTTGTCAAAAAATAGGTGATGTCGGCAGTTAATGGCTATTTTGAAGAGCTTGACAATTCTTATTATAAAAAGGTTATCAAACTTATTGAAAACCGCAAAATTTTTCTGTTTTCTTTGTTGGGCCAACTACTAGAATAATCCTCGTATAATAATCTTGCATAATAATGAGAAGTAACAGTGTAATTATCTATTCCATGATATCCGTCTAAAAAATTGCAATTTATCTTAAAAATCCCATTCTGCATACTAAAAAAAGTGTATCGAATTATGCCTGGAAGGGAATCACTCCCAATACAACTAATTATTCAATTAAACCAATTAAGCATCACAAAAAACAGGTAAATTAACCTTACATTTCAGATATGGTATCCTCCCTAATTTGAACACGAGATAACGACAAATGAAATGGATCTGTTTGCCTCGAGGATAACAGCCGAATGAAAATAACGAAGTGATCCCCGCTAATTAATAAACAGCTCTACTTCCGCTTGTACTTACATCTAATCTAGACTAGAATTGAAATATGATATTGATGATACCGAAATTATTGAGATGTTGTTTATGAAACTTGGTATGACGTTCCCGTAAGTCGTTGATATAATTTTAAACTTTCAGTAATTTCACCAATTAAACTATTATCTTTTACACTAAATCGCTCACTTTGGACAATTTTAAGTTTGAACAACTAGAGCAATGATTTAGAGAGAGAGAAGCTTTATTGTCACTAGTGAAGTTTTACAATTTTATGGACCAAGCTACATAATTTTATATTACACGATATCATCATCATCATCATCAAGCCTTTCAATTCCATGTGGATTATGGCTATTTATTTGGCTATGGCTATGGATTATGGCTATTTGGCACTTTAAATCCTTTTTTTTTTTAGGTGGATTACTCCTAGTTTTCTAATTTTTGTTTTCCTTATAGTGTGTCGATTGTTTGGGCTACTTTTGTTATTATTTTCCATTCTTTTTGGTTCCGGCATTTTGCTCTCCAGTTTTCTATATTGAGTGCCCTTATATCCTCCTCTATTTCGTTTCTCCAAGTTTTTGTCGACCTGTCTCTTCTCCTTAGCCACAATGGGATCCATTGCGTTATTCTTTTCATCATTTCAATTGGTTTTCTTCTCGTTCAGCCACAGAATAATAAGATCTTTCAAGCAGAAATGCCTTTGTCAAACAACTTCGAAACTTATCAAAAGTGTTTGCCATTTTTATTTCAGAATGTAGCTGATTGAATAATTTTTTGCACTGCAAATAATAGAATTTTTCAGCAGATTAGAAGTAGGTATAGTCAAGTAAATGTCCAACTTCTTTGTTATAGTAGGGTAGGTATGCATGGTTCTTCCAGTTAAGTTGTGGAAGTATTTCTGAAGCAAACAAGCAGATTCTAAAATGAAAAGAGCGGGGAGAGTTAGAATTTTGTGTTTTTTAAAATAGAATTCGCAATGCGTTGTACTACTCAAATCATAAATACAACGAAAAGCTCCTTTTTGTAATTTGAAGATAGAATCGAAGATGTGCAAATTACAAGACCCCCAGAAAGGCAAACCAGAAGACGCGATTCGAATAACGAGTATTAAGTTGTTTAAACCAGTATGAAAATCGAATTGTTCAGATACAGATTTAATGGCAAATCAAGCAAAGGATAATTTTTTTGTCAGGTTTTCTGTATGTACAGACCATTGAAGGACACCGTCAATATATAGACCAAATTGATCGAATTTGACATGTTATCGTTGAGCTTTAGAGGTTTTAAATGATAAAACTAAAGTTTTCTCAGTGTTTAAACCGTTTGCGTCAGACCAGGACTTAATAGTTATGAGATCATTGCCTTGGTCGAATATAGATCTTGTATATCTGGATTACTCCAGGTTCCTCTGGTATCATCAGCGATTAAAAAATTGTGAAAAGAAAAGGAAAATATTCAGCAATCTGCTAATGCAATCATAATAAGAATTGCTGCTTTAACTAGAGTAAATAAATTTTCCATTAATTCTAGTAGTCATGAAAGGCGTTGCTGTGGATCATCCACAGAACCGAAAAAAATGTAAAGAAAAACTGAAATTAGTTGACAAAGCTACTCAAGATTTTCTACGTAGAACAATATTAAGAAGAATAGGGTTGTGACATTGGAAGTAATATAGTAAAAGGTTTTAAATACAAAAAACTGAATAAACGGATAGCAATAACCGAATTGTCAAGGATAGTTCGATAGCGACAAGATTATTTGCGTCAGATAAAAGACTACCGAATTTCTAATAGACGAATGGGGTACAAAAAAAGCTCAGTTCACGTCTGGTATCCTGTTTAAACCAAACTTCCTTACAGGCAGATACATCTAACACGTCTATTTACGTTTTGTAATTTAATATTCAGTTGTAGCAAGTTATAATGATTCGATTGCCTTTTAACTCGTATAAAATCTACATATTTTCAAAAGTATTTATAAAAATAATAAATTTATATATTTATTTATAAAATGAGGCAACTACGCGTATGGTAGATCAAACAAAATTGTTGGAGAGGGTTTTTATAATCTGCAATTGATATTGGGAGAACTAGTATCATATATCATAACAGACAAATAATATTAACGGATTAATTTTTACACAAAAAGTCGTAAAATGAATTCATTTCAGCATATAATTTTCAGGTTGAACATCTAACAAAAGTACTGTTTAAATACATTAAAGACTAACAAATTACTTCGAAACCTTATTTTACGTTACGAAAAGTTATTTGCAAATAGCTTCTCTTTGATGTCACCATGTAGGTATATTTATAAAACATTCGGTGAACGTGTGAAAAATAAAAAATGGCAAGAAATGAAATGATTTACTCAGGAATTGTGACGTTTAAGAATTCTCGAGAGAATTACCACCTCGTTATTTATTATTTTGATTTAGGAAGACTAAGTTCGGGTTTACAGATGGTGTTTATACCCTTAATTGCTTTTTAACACCACTTTTCAAGCTCGCAGATTTATCTGTCTTCGGATGTGTTATCTTTTTTTTTTTTTTTGTTATTTTTGGTTATATTTAGTTTGGTATGTTAAATATTTTTGTAGTGAAATGAACGTACGTACTAATATCAGCAATGTGAATGTAATATTTAGATATGTTTTCAGGTACAAGTCTTTTTTGCAAACGAAGCTTCCACAAAGTTTCTTTCCGAACGCTGTTATTTACCAGATCTGGCCTCCAACGACTCTTCCTGTTTCCTAACTTCAAATTTTTATGTATAAACGTCTATTTTGATAATAATATTACTTTGCTAGATCGGAAATGTTTTATGGAGCTCTCTTATTTAACTGGTCATAATTTGCAGGTTTGTCTTGCTCATTATATGTTCCAAAGCTCTTCTGTCATTACTGCCTTCCACTCACATGTCCCAATCATTTTATTCTCTGTTGCTTCATACTCCGGTTATTCTCAAGCTTTCCCTTTTTTGAACCTTCTTCTATTTTCTTGTTTTCAAAAAATTATTCTCAATCTTTTGTGGCAGAATTCATTACTTTTTATCATCATCTTGTATATTCATATCTCTGCTTATTGATCGATTGCAATCATCTTATTCTTTGTGGCTTTATATTTTGGTTATCCCTAAGCTTTCCCTTCTTCTTGACCCATCTTCTAGTTTTTTGCCTCCAAAATTTTCTTTGAGTATTTTTTTCAACCACATTTTAACGTCATTCTCAATATTTTGTACCAGTATCCATTACTGTTTATCATCACCTTGTATATTCTCATTAATCGATTGTAACCAACTCATGCTGTTCTGTCTTCTTTTAGAAACCCTCTCATCTAATTTAATTTCACCGGTTTCATCATTCACATTGTTAATTGTTTCTAAATCGAATAAATCCATAGATAAATAGTATCCCTGTTTCAATGCTTGTTTTGAAATAATATTTTTGGAAAAATTTCTTCTGTCGATTATATTTTTTCAAAGATAAGTCTTATGATGTCAACTAAATTTGTGTAGCTCCAAAATGAATCAATTTCAATCTTGAAATAGAGTCATAAGCTTGTTTAAAGTCAACAGACATTAAATATAATAATAATAACATTTTCGTTATGGTTTGACCTCGTTCCAGGTAATAGATGAGGATAATAACACCATATGAGTCCCATAATATTATTTTCGTAACTTTAAGAGAACAAATTCCTTTCATAGTGCTTGTGGAGATGAAATGATGATGTCAAATTTCGTTCTACATGTTATCTTCTCATTTTTTCGTCACCGTACACTTCCATGATACTCACTGTGGATGTCAGATCAGATTTTCCAAACTTCAAAACCAGTTTCAAACGTCACTATATAAAATTTCATCTAGTTTTGTTTTATTTCAAAAGGAAACCCAAATATGACTGGACTATATCGTTTACAAACACAAATTGCTACTGCTCTCGTATTTGTCTGTGAAGTGTTTTTATTTCGAGATCATCTTCGATGTAATAAATTACATTTGACTGCTAATTAATATTATTGAAATTTTTATATGACAATATTGTTATAACATTATCTGGCACTTCATTTGAAAATATTTCCAACTTATTCAACAGTTTTTGAGACAATTTTTGAGTATTTTCGAGTTTTAACATGTTCTATTTCGGTTTAATCTATTTATATCTTAATAATTATCATTTTGTATCTTTTATATACTTTTGATATTTGATACCAAAGTTATAAAACATTCGTAGAGGAAACTAATGAAGTCTAAAAGCTCTAAAAAACATGATTCATCTTTCTGTTCACATTGCGATCGCGGGCCTTATTGATACGGCCCGAGGGCCGGAAGCGGCCCGCGGGCCGTATCTTTGACGTGACTGTTCTAGTATATCTCTTAATATTCTCATCCATCTTGGTGATAAATAAGTCGATGGTCTTTACTACATCTCAAAATGTTTATATCGTTAATAATTTTCCAAGAAGTCTTTGATGAGATTTAGGCTTCCTTCTTACGAAATTATTTCACGGTGTTAATTTCATGAATTGTTTCTCTTGAATCACTCTTGAATGATTTTTTTAGGTTTATAATTATTCTTATCTTCTCTTCATATGCTTTCTGTGTTCCTTTTTCTATGTAATCATATGTTAGTCTCGCTAAAACTCGAGAAAGACTAGACAGATTTGGCTAATTTTGGTGTTGAATTATTTGTGGAAGTCCAGAGAAGGTTTAAAAGGTGAATAAATATCAAAATACTCGGAATTAAATAAAAATAACAATTTTGATTTTCGTTGATGTTTTATCACAAATTTAATTTCTGAACGCAACCATAATATTTGACATTTGACAACCAACTATATGTGGATTGATAAATCTTGAGTATTGTCACAAAGTACATTCCAGAACGCAACCATAATATTTGACATTTGAGAATCAACTATATGTAGATTGATAAATCTTGAGTTTTATCACAGATTAAATTTCTGACATTTTACAACCAACTATATGTGGATTGATAAATCTTGAGTTTTATCACAGATTAAATTTCTGACATTTGACAACCAACTATATGTGGATTGATAAATCTTGAGTTTTGTCAAAAATTAAATTCCTGAACGCAACCATTATTTGAAATTTGACATCCAACTATATGTAGATTGATAAATCTTGAGTATTGTCACAAAGTACATTCCAGAACGCAACCATAATATTTGACATTTGAGAATCAACTATATGTAGATTGATAAATCTTGAGTTTTATCACAGATTAAATTTCTGACATTTTACAACCAACTATATGTGGATTGATAAATCTTGAGTTTTATCACAGATTAAATTTCTGACATTTGACAACCAACTATATGTGGATTGATAAATCTTGAGTTTTGTCAAAAATTAAATTCCTGAACGCAACCATTATTTGAAATTTGACATCCAACTATATGTAGATTGATAAATCTTGAGTTTTGTCACAAATTAAATTCCTGAACGCAACAATAATATTTGACATTTGAGAATCAACTATATGTAGATTGATAAATCTTGAGTTTTATCACAGATTAAATTTCTGACATTTTACAACCAACTATATGTGGATTGATAAATCTTGAGTTTTATCACAGATTAAATTTCTGACATTTGACAACCAACTATATGTGGATTGATAAATCTTGAGTTTTGTCAAAAATTAAATTCCTGAACGCAACCATTATTTGAAATTTGACATCCAACTATATGTAGATTGATAAATCTTGAGTATTGTCACAAAGTACATTCCAGAACGCAACCATAATATTTGACATTTGAGAATCAACTATATGTAGATTGATAAATCTTGAGTTTTATCACAGATTAAATTTCTGACATTTTACAACCAACTATATGTGGATTGATAAATCTTGAGTTTTATCACAGATTAAATTTCTGACATTTGACAACCAACTATATGTGGATTGATAAATCTTGAGTTTTGTCAAAAATTAAATTCCTGAACGCAACCATTATTTGAAATTTGACATCCAACTATATGTAGATTGATAAATCTTGAGTTTTGTCACAAATTAAATTCCTGAACGCAACAATAATATTTGACATTTGAGAATCAACTATATGTAGATTGATAAATCTTGAGTTTTATCACAGATTAAATTTCTGACATTTTACAACCAACTATATGTGGATTGATAAATCTTGAGTTTTATCACAGATTAAATTTCTGACATTTGACAACCAACTATATGTGGATTGATAAATCTTGAGTTTTGTTAAAAATTAAATTCCTGAACGCAACCATTATTTGAAATTTGACATCCAACTATATGTAGATTGATAAATCTTGAGTTTTGTCACAAATTAAATTCCTGAACGCAACAATAATATTTGACATTTGACCTCCAACTATATGTAGATTGATAAATCTTGAGTTTTATCACAAATTAAATTCCTGAACGCAACCAAAATATTTGACAACCAACTAATATGTCGATCCATCCTCGATCGATACCTCGCTAAGTGCGCGAGAACTTTACTTACAATAATCCTTTGTGATAGTGACATTTCAAGTTATGTGATCTTTTTTGTTGGTCTTTTGTGATAATGCTAACATCCGAGTATTTTGGCAAAAAGATGAAACTGCAAATGTATTTGTGAAGCAGTTATTAGACATTGGAAATAATTCATCACATTACCCACATTCTGTCACATCACAGACTCAACAAAGGAGCTTATTCAGCGAGTTTTCCCAGATATAGCACAACAGTTCAATATCCATAATTGGCTGGGTATTGGCGGCGAAAAATAAAAATGTCGCGGATCTCAACGCGACCATTCAAAATTTTCTTCCGGGACAGTTGGTTTCCTTCACATCAGTGACACCGTTATGAATCAAGAAGACGTAGTCAACTATCCCTCGGAGTTTTCAAATTCACTGGAATTGCCTGGATCAAAAATTTGCTGTTAAAAGTAGGATCAGTTGTCAGCATAGTGCGTAACATTAATCAACCTCGACTGTGCAATGGAACAAGACTGAAAAAGGTGATGAATAACGTCATTGAGGCAACAATCATAAATGGAAAATATAAAGAAGAGGATGTCTTGATCCCGCTTATACCGCTGATTTACCATTCGATTTTAAACGTTTGCAATTTCCGGCAATTGCGATGACCAGAAATAAATCGCAAGGCCCGTCGCTGAAAGTTTGCGGATTCAATTTGGAATTTCCCTGTTTCACGCATGGACAATTATACGTCGGAAAACCGTCATCCGAGTTTATTTACGCACCACAAAATTCCCAAAACAAAAAATATAGTTCATCAGAAGTTAATTAACAGACTGTATCATAACTGTGTGTGTCTGTCAATATAAAATTGAAACCTTATAAATAGCCAGGAAAACTCTGTTTTTTAAGTAAGCAGCACCATGTATAATTAATCGAAAATCATTAATTTCTTGTATTCCCCTTCAATTCCCCATGTCATCCTAGTTGCTACGGCTACTTTAAACTTTTATTTCCAATAATATCTTAACGTCGTCAATATGAACAAAGAGAAAATTATTGAAAGAAAGTAAAGCAATGGAACTTTTCATAGATTTTTAGACTAATCTACTACAATTGAGGCGTAGAAATTTCCACATGTGAAAATCGACATTACTTACGAAACGCCCTCTGTATAATTTGAATCGCTGACGAGGAAATTTTGATTTAAATTAAAAATTCAAAATTAAATTAGGTCAAATTATCGTTTCGAAACGTGTTTACAATTTAGTAAACTGTAACTGAAGGCGCAAAATATTATTTATATAATAACTGATTTTATAGTAAACAAGCTGGGCATGCGATGTTCTTGTCCTTTTTATTCATTATTGCGAAACATTGAATCTTCCAACCAACGATCGGCTCTAATCTGAATAGTTATTTTTAGAATTCAATAGTGATTTTCATATTAATATCATCAACAAATCGAGACAATTTAAATTAATTTTGAAATTATATTTATTTATACCGTTTCCTACGAGCTCAGATTTCATTTTACCTCATAACCATAATTGTTAACGTTAATTTGCATAAACCAGTTACTGTGCAGATTAACAATGTATTCTGCAGATTATCTGGCTAAAAAATTGATGCAATTCTCACATTAACTAGGTAATTTGCAAACTAATCACCATACATACGGTAAATTCCTTAAAACAGGTTCTTGTTTGAACAAAACATCTTAATTAGTTGTTGGTAATTATTTAATATAATTTCTGAGATGCATAAACGCTTTCTTCTTCTTTCTTACGTAATACGAATAATAAATTCTGTTAGGCCAAGAACAACAAGAACCATCAATAAAGAAAATATGATTTTAGATTTACTTGATCAAAATTCAACAGTAAACGTATGGAATATGGCAAGACAAACAAATACGTCTTCTTCAAGTACTTGGAGGATATTTAAAGAGCAACAGCTACATCCTTATCATTACAGACGAATCCAAGAGCTCTTGCCGGACGATCTACCGGTTAGAGTGGATTTTTGTCAAACATAACAAGAAAGGACTAAAGTTTTCTCAGTGTTTAAACAGAGACCGTTCGTTTAAGACCAGGATTTAATAGTAATGAGATCTTTGCCCATGATAGAATATAAAGCTTGTATATTTGGACCACTCCAGGTGAAACTGGTATCATTTGCGAATAAAATGAATTAATTAATACCAAAAAAATATTTAGACCTAAAACTAAACCACTACCAAATGGTAATTTACTTGAAACTTCACCATTAGCTTGTACCAATTGTTTTAAACATTCAAGGTTAGATTCAAACCATCTTCGGATGCCATAATACTCTAGAAGGTCCAAAAGAGTAGTGCTGTTAGTAGGTTCTTCTTCTACTATTATTTTGCAACCTCAATATCCCCTTCTCAAAATTGAAGAAAAGGATCTAATAAAGCGCTTACGTCATCGTCTGATGAAAATCGCTTTCCTGCAAGTGAAACTTTTAGGTTAGGATAACCGAAAAAGTCACTGAGTGCCAGATCTGATGAATACGGTGGGTGTTCAACCAATTCTCAGGGCAAGTTTAGCCATGGTGACCATAGAGGTGTGAAAAAAATGCGTTGTCATGATGAGAAAGCAATTTCTTTTCAAACCACGAAGCAAATTGAAGAAAAAGATATAATAAATCTAAAACGAAATCATTTGTTCAATTTCTGTCATTGTTCTCACTTGCACCTTGTATAAAAATTGTGTTGAAACATCTTTTGTGATAAAAATCGTTATATTTGCTGCTATCAAATAGAAAAGTTTCAGGAGTTTCGGAATTATAAACAAAAGTCTTAGAGATACATAAAATTGTCATCTCTCATGGAAGGTAGAAGAAAATGGAAGATCAAAGAGGAGGCTGATAATTACAATATTCGCTCATTTACGCAAGTGTTTTCAAAAAGACGTGTAATGCCTTCTATAACGAGCTATTGACCTAAATTATTTATACACGTTAATTCTAATTTGAATTTGAGAAGAATGTAACATAATTATGATTTTCTCTAGTCGCGGATCGTTAACATTTAACAAATACGAAACATCGATCATCTGGAACGATATTAATTTTAATATGCGACCTTAACAAGAACGATGTAAATTACTTTTGGCACTTACTTACAAACAGGTTACAAATGTGCAAACGGATCTAAAAAATACTGAAATTCTATATATTTGTGTATAATTTCAATAATAAAAGAAAGTAGACCCAAGAAACTGTAACGATTATAAAGAAATCACCTTAATAATCACAGTTAGCAATATACAGGGTGTTACTAAATTCTTGCGACAAAATTCGGATAATTGCTCGTATGAAATTAAGATGGGTTTTTCCTGAAACAAAATGTCCTCAGTCCACCCCTTTTCGGGATATTTTGAATTTAGTGATTAAATTTAATTTTTTTTTTCTAAAATTTTAGTGAAGCTAGAAACTTGAAACTTTGTAATTTTAGCGCATTCGCAAAGGGTCTTTTCTAAATATTCCTGTTACATTATACGGGGGTGAGATTAACAACCCTTACTATATTTCATATTAAAACCTCTTGTTCAAGATGAAGCTCTATGCGATTAGATTATAACTTGCAATCCTTGTTTTATTTGAAAATATTTTGATAATTTTATACTTTCGCAGTTCCCTCGTTTTTTGGCTTTAGAAAATCGAAAAATCATCCGATTTCGCTTAATTTTTTTTAATTTGTGTATCCGGTGGATTTATGAAAAAAAATATAGGAAATATCTCACCTAGAGATTTCATATAGTTTTATGACTTTAACTATAACTTTTTTATAAAACATCAAACGCAATTCATATACAATAAAAAAAACAAACATTTTGGCAAGGAAAATTGAAAAATGTTTGTTTATCCATTTTTTATGTTACTTAAAGATTTCATATGGTTTTCATTTTTCATAAACGGTCTAGAAAATCAAAAAATCATCTGATTTCGACGAATTTTTTTTAAAATCTTCGTTCTTATACCGAATTTATGTGAAAAAATATAGGAAATATCTCACTTAAAGATTTTATATGGTTTTATGACTTTAAATGTGGTCATAAATGCACTTCTTGAGATAGAATCATTCATAACTTTTGTGCCAAGCATCAAACGAAGTTCATATGCTTTTTTGTTAATCTTAATCTAAAAATCTAAAAATCTAAAAAAAAACAAATATTTAGAAAAATAAAAATCACATAATTATTTTTGTTTATTAATTTCTTACAAAATCAACTTTTATTGTTAATAATGGTACATAAAATTTATGTTATATATAAATTTATATAGTCAAAAATACTTATTTCTTTGGTCTACACAAAAAAAAGAATATTTGCAAAAAAAATCATATACAACTGATGATTCTTGAATGTTAAGTTACTTAAAATAATATTTATGACTTCAAAATTTGATATTTTCATGTTTAATGGCAAAAAAATATCATTTATTTGTATTTTAAACAAAAAATAGAATAACTTTTTTTTCAATTTTTTCAATCGTTTTTCGTTTTTGTTCGTTTTTTGTGTAGGTACCAATCCGCCGTAAAAACGAAAATTTAGAAAAAAAACATCGAAACCGGATGCTTTTTCTAGAGCCAAAAAACGAAGGGACCGCGCAAATATAAAATTACCAATATTTTTTATTCTCAAATTTTTTCCCACAATCAATAACTGGACGGAAAAAATACACCACAATTTATGATTTTTTTAATGAATTGAGTAGAAAACAGTAAACATACAAAATGTAATACGATAACCACCTCTAGCCACGTTCAAAGATTTGAGTCTTACGTATTTAAGTATATGGTAAGATTCAAAGTAACCCCCATAAACCGAAATCACAATCATTTAACTCTGGATATCGAGGAGGCCAATGCTGAGGCTCGGATAATTTTCGAAAAAACTGGTGTGGTGATATTCCATTCAATAGCTTAGACAGAAAATGTAGCCCAATTAAGTTATTCCCTACCAATTCATACGTTCACTGAAAAAACATTTTTAAAATGATGCTCTATAATTTCATGGGGATACTGCTAAAATGTGTCTCGTTCGTAAACAATACACTATTTAAAACTTGAGGATTTTGTCTAACTTCGTCTGTTAACAATTCACAAAATCTAAATCGTTTAGGTCTCCAGGTAAAGGGTTTTAGTCACCACATTTTAAGGGCTATATCTCGGAATAGGGGTGGGCTGAGGAAATTTTGTTATAGGAGAGACCGATCTTAATTCCATACAAGCAATCGCCTACTGAATTTTGTCGCATGAATTTAGAAACACCCAGTATATAAGAGAATAATAGAAAATACACTAATAGACGATCCAGAAAAAACTATAGAAGACTCACAACATAGATTTTGAAAAAGCATTAGACCGAGTCAATAGAAATGACTTATGAATAATTCTAGTACACAGAGATAAAAAAGAAAAACTAATAAACGGAGAACCGACGAAGAGTTATGTCAGAATAAGGCAATAAGATCAAATAGATTGGAAACGACAAAAGGTGTGAAGCAAGGATGTATACTAAGCCCATCATTATTTACCCTAGTGTTAGATGAAGGAATGAAAAGAACAAAGAGACAAATTAAATAGTATAAAGTCGGACATTGGAAAATGGAAGACATTGAAAAGGAGAAAATACATAAGATAAAATTAGAAGAATCAAATATAAAGCATGTTAAAAGCTTTAAGTACCTTGGAATCACACTAACACAAGATGGAATATTGGAACAAAAGATAAACGGGAAAGCTTGATTAGCTGGAAAATTATTCAGTAAAATTAAAACTGAGTTTCCAGCTAAAAAAAAATACGTGGACATTTTTACTGAAACAAAATATAAAGTACAGAAATGAGATTTCTAAGAAGAATTGGAAAATCAAATAAAATAGAAGAAGGAAAATTAAGATGGTTTGGCCATATTATGATAAAGGGAGAGGAATGATGAATACGGAAGATATATGAAGCACGAACTTATGAAAAAAGGAAGACCGAGGAGGAGCTGGACAGACATTGAGATGTCAGGGGAAAATCGAGGAATAAGATGGCAGGAAATAAAACAAAAGACATAGAATAGGAAAAAAAATGGAAACTGTTGTGAAATAAGGAGCCTATGTAATGGCTCAACTCCAGATGCCTCACACCTGAAAAGGCCTCAGAATTAAGTTTTAACATTATTAATGGGAAGAAACTAATAGCATGGTTAAAATGAAAATAAAATGGAAAACTGGAAAACTAAGAATAACGATTTTGTAGCAACATTTTTAGAATTTCTGGAAAAAAAAATTTTGTTGCAAAGGAAACTTTTCAAACAACTCTGATACACTGTTTCTCCGGATAGATGAATCGACTTTTGTAAATGATAAGAATTTCTCGATTCAATTTAACGCTTGCTTTAAAGCAACGCAATGATGATCTTTAGTTGCTTTATTAATTTGATGTAATGCTTCAACTGCAACGTTTTCTTTATGAATTTATTAATGTTACAATCTGATCATATAATTCGATCAAAGAGTAATTTTTGTCTAACTTGAATTAATAGATGAGACTTGAATAACTAAAGTCTACTCTCTTGTAAACCTTACGTTCTGTTACACCCAACGTGTAACATAACAAAAACTATTAGGGTTGTTAAAACAATTTTTTAATGTAAGAAAATTCCTGAAGATATAAGTTAGTTGAATGCATTAATGAGACAGTCCAGTCGTCTAAATGAATTTATTCAAAAAAAGACACGTACATCATGTCAGAACTGAAATATAGGGTTGCTGTTTAAGTTGTTTACAGATAAATGAAACATTAATATTCGTCAAAAAATGGAATTGGATCGTGCGATGATTTTCTATGATTTTAGACGTGGATTGAATCAATAGTAATGTACCGATCAATTCGCTTTGACTTTTGGTGATGAAGCAGAAGCACTATCTCGAGCTACAGTGTTTTGCTGGTTTTTCTAATTGAATCGTAGTCCCGCTTCGATAAAGAATGAATTTCGTGAAGGTCGTTTGGCTATCGAAAATATTTGTTCGCGTTAGATACCCCATAATTTGACAATCGCTTTAAAAAAAGCTGGCGTCGGTTGGTGCAAATAAACGCTGAAAAAAATTCAATCGCAGTGCTTCAAAAGGCGTCTATAAGATCATGACAGGCGACGAATCATGGATCTATACATATCAACCCGAAACTAAACAATAATAGACTGTATGGGTCCAAATCCAACAAACGTTGTTCGCGCACAAGGTTCTTCGGAATAACTGGACATGTCACCACCGTTCCGAGCAACTTAGAACGGTCAATTCTGAATGGTACACCAGCATTTTTTTGCCAGAAGTGTTCGACAACATCAGGGAAACCAATCGCAGAAGACAAATCACATTCCACCACGACAATACGAGCTTTTACAAATCAGTTCAAACTAACAGTCAAAACATCGAATTGACGGGTGATGCACAGTCCTTGTTTGGTACCCAATTATTTCTTCTTATTCCCACAGATAAAAAAATAAATGGTGAAATCAACGTATTTTACGTCTGGAAAAGCAATAAAGCCATATCCAATCCTCGTGTGTAGCTGTCACAAAACAACTGGACGTAATTAAAAAAAAATTGTTATATATTGTTAATGAGATAACATAATTTTCTATTATATTCTTAAAAATACAAGTGACTCTCAAGAAATAAAAGATTTATCAATTAACAATCGGAATTTCGAGTAAATTTTCACATCTATGATATCTAAGATTCATTTAACAAATTGCTATATCTAAATCAATTTGATTGTCGCCGAAATATGAATTATATGATAGAAGTACAATGTACTTTAGTAATTAGTTTTATTCATCAAAGTAAATGAACGAATAATCAGATCT